>NC_092142.1:73680899-74973042 GCF_043159975.1 Macaca nemestrina | reverse complement strand
AGGAAGGAAGGAAGGATGGGCGGATGGGGGAGGGGGGAGAGAGGGAGGACGGCAGGGAGGGAGGGAGGGATTGCTTCCAAGTGAAGAGTAGAGAAGTAGAATAATCTAATACAGTAATATTGGCAAGCTTCAGCACAGTCATAAGGGTAAATAATTTTTATTTGGCTAAAAACAAAATAAAAATTCCTTGGATTGTATCTTAAAAAGGGATTATTTGCTTGTTAATTATTTAGAAGTTCTTATGAAAAATGAGTCAGTCTACTTTTTAAAAATAAACTTCATCTGACCATCAAAGATAGACTGGATAAAGAAAATGTGGCACACATATACACTATGGAATACTATGCAGCCATAAAAAAGATGAATTCATGTCCTTTGCAGAGACGTGGATGAAGCTGGAAACCATCATTCTCAGCAAACTAATGCAGGAACAGAAAACCAAACATTCCATGTTCTCACTCATAAATGGGAGTTGAACAGTGAGAGCACATTGACACAGGGAGGGGAACATCACTCACCAGGGCCTGTCAAGGGGTGGGGGGCTAGGGGAGGGAGAGCATTAGGAGAAATACCTAAGGTAAATGACGGAGTTGATGGATGCAGCAAACCACCATGGCACGTGTATACCTTTGTAACAAACCTGCACATTCTGCACATGTACCCCAGGACTTAAAATATAATTTAAAAAAACAGAAAAAAAAATTCAAAAAATAATCATCCCAAAATCTCAGTATCCAGATATCATTACTGTTGTCAGTGACACATTTATACACAATACAAGTACATTTGTAAATAAGATATCATAGTAATGCACTACAAGAAATGACTTTCAACTCTTTTCACTTAATACTATATAATGGCCTTATTTAAAAATCAATACAAATAGATCTATCTGCTTTTTTCCAAATTGCCAGTGATATCAATAGTAATTTATTTAACTACTGTCCTCTTAATGGAACATTTAGATGAGTCTAACATATTGCTAACACTAACTGTATTCTAATAGATATCTTCTTATATGCTTACATTGTATGTGCATTTTAAATTTTGAGAAATTGTCAAATCAGCAACATGTTTGAGAATATTTGTTTCCCACATTTTGTCATCACTGAGAACTTTGAATTACTTTAATCTTTGCAAATTTGATAGGCAAAAAGGTCATTGTTTTCATCAACATTTATTATTATTATTTTTTTAATTTATTTATTATTATTATACTTTAAGTTGTAGGGTACATGTGCATAACATGCAGGTTTGTTACATATGTATACTTGTGCCATGTTGGTGTGCTGCACCCATCAACTCGTCATTTACATCAGGTTTAACTCCCAATGCAATCCCTCCCCCCTCCCCCCTCCCCATGATAGGCCCCTGTGTGTGATGTTCCCCTTCCCGAGTCCAAGTGATCTCATTGTTCAGTTCCCACCTATGAGTGAGAACATGCGGTGTTTGGTTTTCTGTTCTTGTGATAGTTTGCTAAGAATGATGGTTTCCAGCTGCATCCATGTCCCTACAAAGGACACAAACTCATCCTTTTTGATGGCTGCATAGTATTCCATGGTGTATATGTGCCACATTTTCTTAATCCAGTCTGTCACTGATGGACATTTGGGTTGATTCCAAGTCTTTGCTATTGTGAATAGTGCCGCAATAAACATACGTGTGCATGTGTCTTTATAGCAGCATGATTTATAATCCTTTGGGTATATACCCAGTAATGGGATGGCTGGGTCATATGATACATCTAGTTCCAGATCCTTGAGGAATCGCCATACTGTTTTCCATAATGGTTGAACTAGTTTACAATCCCACCAACAGTGTAAAAGAAAATTTACAAGAAAAAAACAAACAACCCCATCAAAAAGTGGGCAAAGGATATGAACAGACATTTCTCAAAAGAAGACATTCATATAGCCAACAGACACATGAAAAAATGCTCATCATCACTGGCCATCAGAGAAATGCAAATCAAAACCACAATGAGATACCATCTCACACCAGTTAGAATGGCGATCATTAAAAAGTCAGGCAACAACAGGTGCTGGAGAGGATGTGGAGAAATAGGAACACTAAGTTCTTATTCTTAAATCTATGAGGTAAAGATGTTTAGGTACTCATGAAAATTTTCATCAACTCATCTACCTGTAACTGTTCATCAAACTTCTGACTTACGTCTACTTAATTTTATGTGCTTAAAGATTAATGATCTTTTAAAAAAGATCATTAAGTATTGAACCTGAAGAAAACTTTGAATTTCAGTAAGGTTTTCCATTTTATAGATGTGGTAAATGCAGTTCAGAGCAATGGCAGCAGCAAGAATATCAGCTGTGATAAATGTGCAACTCAGGATTATACCTGTCTATGTGCTGCATGGTATGATTTGATTGTTTAGTTCAAGAACCATACTTATTCTCTATACTTCTATTATCTGGTATAAGTGCATGTCTCAAGGACACTTTAGTTCTAAGATCAATAGGGCTATATGAGGGTTTTATCACCAGTGTCTGACAAATGTCCCCAATAGATTCTTTGATGATTTATCTGCACACAAATTATAGATCCCTGCCATGCAGAAGGAAATGGTTCCCATTGTTAAAGCAAAACCTAGGTTAACCATTGCATGTACTCAGACCAATGCTGAAAGATAACATCAAAGATATTTTATTATTTGCCTGTCAAAAGAATCACAGTAAATGGTGAGTGAGAAGATATTACTAAATAGTCTAATTTTTTACATTTAATAGTTTAACACATCTCACTCAGATTTACCTAAAGGACTATAAAATAAGAATTTTCTGAAAAATCATGTCACCTTAGTCATGGAATAGAAAAATAAAGATAAGTGAAATCTCTATTATAGATAATGCAACATGTAGGCATCATATCAAGAGAAATTATTTTTGAAACGAAGTCCTAGTTCTAGTCTCCAGACATGTTATTGTCATCTTCCAACATGTTAATTTTATAAAATGCTGTGCCGTATTTTAAACACACATCAAGTTTATCGACTTTATACGTGTAAATATGCATTACTAAGAATGTTTACTATTTTTATTTCAAAATAACCTTGTTCTGAGATAGGAAACAGTTTTGTTTATCTTTAACCAAACTAATTTACACTTTAATTCTGCTCTATTGAATGTGGTATAGTAATTCTAATTCAATTTAATGTTTCAGTATCAAGTATTCTGCATAATTTTTTGGTTTGTTGTATCTTGATTATTAAACATGAGTAGGTATAAAGGAAAACATTAAAATGAAGAGACTGAGAAACATATGCCCTGTAAGAATTTCTATTTTTAAAGGACAGGTTTTCAAATAAACATAGGCAGTTGGCTTATATACATTTAACTAATTTCAGTACCCTTTGAATAAACAAAAAATGATACTAGTTTCTGAAAATAGAGGAAACATATCTCATGTAGCTTGATTTCAATATTGTGTCTAGCTTTTTTCTCTGTTACTAATATGTGTTGCCTGCAATTCACAACTGTTATATAATGCCATATAAATTTAATATGCCCTGAAGGGAATTTGCTCTAGGGGTGTATTAAGAAGGCTAAATATGATTTTGAAAGTTATAAACTATGCTTTCCAATTTAGTGTTATTCAATCAGACCTAATTTATATTTCAGCATAAGGTGGAAATAAAATAGAGTTTGCCTGGTTAATGTCCAAGGCAGACAAGAATTTCTAGCAAATTCTCTAATATATGCCTAATTGATACTTGTATTGATAAAAACCTGACAGTGTTTATTAGCATCCCTGAGCAAAAAAATGCTTCTAATAGCTGTTAGTGTTTTGCAAAAATTATATATTGTATCTTGGATCAGTAATCTTATCTCAACCAATTTTTTCTTTTCTTGGCATTGTTTCCCAATATAGACTTATGACTATGTAATAATAAAAGTTTTACTGTAAGTCTGATTTAATCCTTCCTTCCTTCCTTCCTTCCTTCCTTCCTTTTTCTTTCTTTCTCCTTCCTTCCTTCCTTCCTTCCTTCCTTCCTTCCTTTTCTTTCTTTCTTTTCTTCTTTCTTTCTTGAGATGGAGGTCTTGCTCTGTCACCCAGGCGGGAGTGCAATGGCGTGATCTCAGTTCACTGCAACCTCTGCCTCCCGGGTTCAAGCAATTCTCCTGCCTCAGTCTAATTTATATTTATTATCCCACTTCTGGCCATTAGCTAGGAATTAGTCTTTAAGCATTTCTACTACATCCCTAAATAGTCCAAGGATAAAAGTACCTTTCATGAGAGAAACGACGTAGTGTAGCTTAGACTGTGAAGACAAAAATGCCTAGATTTGCAAGTTACTACCTATATGAATTTTTAAACAGAATTACTCATTTAATTTATATACCATAAATTTTACCCATTTTAAGTACACAATAATTTTAATAAATTTACAGAGTTCTGCAAGTAGCTTCACAATTTCATTATTTCTGTCTCTCCAAAAAGATTCCTCATGCCTATCTGAAGTCAATCTCAAGTTTCACTACTAGCCCCAGGAAAACAACAACCTGCTTTTTTTTCTCTATAGATTTTCTTTTCTGGACATTTTATATGAGTGGAAGTATATAATGTGTGACCTTCTGATCTTCTGTGTCTAGCTTTTTTCACTTAGCATAATATTTTTGAAGTTTATGTTTTGCATGCAGGAGTAGTTAATTAATTGTTATTGCTACATAGTATTCTACGGCATGAATGTACCACATTTTATTTATCCATTCATTAGTAGATGGGCATGTGTTTTTTTTTCCAGTTTTTGACTATGATGAACAATGCTGCTAGAAGCATTCAGTTACAAATCTTTGTATAGACATATGCTTTCATTTGTCTTGAATAGATACCTAGAAGTGAAATTGATAGATTATATGAGACATTTATATTTAAATTTTTAAGAAATCACCAAAGTGTTTTCTGAAGCAGTAATATCATTTTAATTACCCCACCAGAAATGTGTATTTCCATTGTCTCCACAATCTTTTAGAAAATTTGTTATTGTCTGCTTTCTTTGTTATAGCCATTCTTGTCAATATGATGTGGTATTACATTGTGGTACCCACTTACATTTCCCTAATGACTAATAATGTTGACTGTCTTTTATGTGCTTATTAAACATTCATGTATCTTTTTTGGTAAATGTCTAATCTATACTTTCACTCATTTTAATTAGATTATTTTCTTCTTGGTTTTAAGAATTCTTTATATTTTATTGGTATGAGTCCTTTACAAGATGATTTGAAAGTAATTTCTCCTAGTCTGAAGCTGGTCTTTTTTTTTTTTTTCTTAGTAGTGTCTTTTAAAGCACAAACATTTTTAATTTTGGCAAAATCCAACTTATTCATTTAAAAAGATTATAGATGGTGCTTCTCGCTTTGTGTCTAAGAAAGTTTTATACAACCAAAATGATAGATATTTTCTCCTATCTTTTCTTCTATATTTTATTTAAAAACTTTGTAGTCTTAGCTCTTTCCTTTTAGGCTGTGATCCATGTGGGGTTAATTTGTGTGTATGATGTTGGAGTGAACAGCCCTGCCTCCTTCATATTAGGGGGAAAATTCAATCTTAGCACTTTGGGAGGCCAAGGCGGGTGGATCACCTGAGGTGAGGAGTTCGAGACCAGCCTGGCCAACATGGTGAAACCTTGTCTCTACTAAAAATACAAAAATTAGTCGGGCATGGTGGTGGGCACCTGTAATCCCAGCTACTCGAAAGGCTGAGACAGGAGAATCGCTTTATCCCGGGAGGCGGAGGTTGTGGTGAGCTGAGATCACGCCACTGCACTCCAGTCTGGGCGACAGAATGAAAGACTCTCTAAAAAAAAAAAAAAATTTAAGTATGATGTCAGCTGCAGGTTTTTCATAGATTCCCTTTACCAAGTTGAGGAAATTATCTTTTATTCATAGTTTGTCAAGATTTTTCATTATAAATAGCTGTTGGATTTTGTCAAATTTTTTTTCTGCATGTATTGAAGTTCCATATGAACTTTAAAGCAGTTTTTTCCAATTCTGTGAAGAAACTCATTGGTAGCTTGATGGGGATGGCATTGAATCTATAAATTACCTTGGGCAGTATGGCCATTTTCACGATATTGATTCTTCCTATCCATGAGCATGGTATGTTCTTCCATTTGTTTGTGTCCTCTTTGATTTCACTGAGCAGTGGTTTGTAGTTCTCCTTTAAGAGGTCCTTTACATCCCTTGTAAGTTGGATTCCTAGGTATTTGATTCTCTTTGAAGCAATTGTGAATGGAAGTTCATTCCTGATTTGGCTCTCTGTTTGTCTGTTACTGATGTATAAGAATGCTTGTGATTTTTGCACATTAATTTTGTATCCTGAGACTTTGCTGAAGTTGCTTATCAGCTTAAGGAGATTTTGGGCTGAGACAATGGGGTTTTCTAAATATACAATCATGTCATCTGCAAACAGGGACAGTTTGACTTCTTTTCCTAACTGAATACCCTTGATTTCTTTGTCTTGCCTGATTGCCCTAGCCAGAACTTCCAACACTATGTTGAATAGGAGTGGTGAGAGAGGGCATCCCTGTCTTGTGCCAGTTTTCAAAGGGAATTTTTCCAGTTTTTGCCCATTCAGTATGATATTGGCTGTGGGCTTGTCATAAATAGCTCTTATTATTTTGAGGTACGTTCCATCAATACCGAATTTATTGAGCGTTTTAGCATGAAGGGCTGTTGAATTTTGTCAAAAGCCTTTTCTGCATCTATTGAGATAATCATGTGGTTCTTGTCTTTGGTTCTGTTTATATGCTGGATTATGTTTATTGATTTGCGAATGTTGAACCAGCCTTGCATCCCAGGGATGAAGCCCACTTGATCATGGTGGACAAGCTTTTTGATGTGTTGCTGAATCCGGTTTGCCAGTATTTTATTGAGGATTTTTGCATCGATGTTCATCAGGGATATTGGTCTAAAATTCTCTTTTTTTGTTGTGTCTCTGCCAGGCTTTGGTATCAGGATGATGTTGGCCTCATAAAATGAGTTAGGGAGGATTCCCTTTTTTTCTATTGATTGGAATAGTTTCAGAAGGAATGGTACCAACTCCTCCTTGTACCTCTGGTAGAATTCAGCTGTGAATCCATCTGGTCCTGGACTTTTTTTGGTTGGTAGGCTATTAATTATTGCCTCAATTTCAGAGCCTACTATTGGTCTATTCAGGGATTCAACTTCTTCCTGGTTTAGTCTTGGAAGAGTGTAAGTGTCCAGGAAATTATCCATTTCTTCTAGATTTTCCAGTTTATTTGCGTAGAGGTGTTTATAGTATTCTCTGATGGTAGTTTGTATTTCTGTGGGGTCGGTGGTGATATCCCCTTTATCATTTTTAATTGCGTCGATTTGATTCTTCTCTCTTTTCTTCTTTATTAGTCTTGCTAGTGGTCTGTCAATTTTGTTGATCTTTTCAAAAAACCAACTCCTGGATTCATTGATTTTTTGGAGAGTTTTTTGTGTCTCTATCTCCTTCAGTTCTGCTCTGATCTTAGTTATTTCTTGCCTTCTGCTAGCTTTCGAATGTGTTTGCTCTTGCTTCTCTAGTTCTTTTAATTGCGATGTTAGAGTGTCAATTTTAGATCTTTCCTGCTTTCTCTTGTGGGCATTTAGTGCTATAAATTTCCCTCTACACACTGCTTTAAATGTGTCCCAGAGATTCTGGTATGTTGTATCTTTGTTCTCATTGGTTTCAAAGAACATCTTTATTTCTGCCTTCATTTCGTGATGTACCCAGTAGTCATTCAGGAGCAGGTTGTTCAGTTTCCATGTAGTTGAGCGGTTTTTATTGAGTTCCTTAGTCCTGAGTTCTAGTTTGATTGCACTGTGGTCTGAGAGACAGTTTGTTATAATTTCTGTTCTTGTACATTTGCTGAGGAGTGCTTTACTTCCAATTACGTGGTCGATTTTGGAGTAAGTACGATGTGGTGCTGAGAAGAATGTATATTCTGTTGATTTGGGGTGGAGAGTTCTATAGATGTCTATTAGGTCTGCTTGCTGCAGAGATGAGCTCAATTCCTGGATATCCTTGTTAACTTTCTGTCTCGTTGATCTGTCTAATGTTGACAGTGGAGTGTTGAAGTCTCCCATTATTATTGTATGGGAGTCTAAGTCTCTTTGTAAGTCTCTAAGGACTTGCTTTATGAATCTGGGTGCTCCTGTATTGGGTGCATATATATTTAGGATAGTTAGCTCTTCCTGTTGAATTGATCCCTTTACCATTATGTAATGGCCTTCTTTGTCTCTTTTGATCTTTGATGGTTTAAAGTCTGTTTTATCAGAGACTAGTATTGCAACCCCCGCTTTTTTTTGTTCTCCATTTGCTTGGTAAATCTTCCTCCATCCCTTTATTTTGAGCCTATGTATGTCTCTGCGTGTGAGATGGGTCTCCTGAATACAGCAGACTGATGGGTCTTGACTCTTGATCCAGTTTGCCAGTCTGTGTCTTTTAATTGGAGCATTTAGTCCATTTACATTTAAGGTTAAGATTGTTATGTGTGAACTTGATCCTGCCATTAT
Organism: Macaca nemestrina; assembly: GCF_043159975.1. Lineage (NCBI taxonomy): Eukaryota > Metazoa > Chordata > Mammalia > Primates > Cercopithecidae > Macaca > Macaca nemestrina. The sequence goes on along the minus strand of NC_092142.1, from coordinate 74,964,520 downwards.
GATATTAACTGGTTATTTTGCTCGTTAGTTGATGCAGTTTCTTCCTAGCCTCGATGCTCTTGACATTTTGGCATGTTTTTGCAATGGCTGGTACCAGTTGTTCCTTTCCATGTTTAGTGCTTCCTTCAGGGTCTCTTGTAAGGCAGGCCTAGTGGTGACAAAATCTCTAAGCATTTGCTTATCTGTAAAGGATTTTATTTCTCCTTCACTTATGAAACTTTGTTTGGCTGGATATGAAATTCTGGGTTGAAAATTCTTTTCTTTAAGAATGTTGAATATTGGCCCCCACTCTCTTCTGGCTTGTAGAGTTTCTGCCGAGAGATCTGCTGTTAGTCTGATGGGCTTCCTTTGTGGGTAACCCGACCTTTCTCTCTGGCTGCCCTTAAGATTTTTTCCTTCATTTCAACTTTGGTGAATCTGGCAATTATGTGTCTTGGAGTTGCTCTTCTCGAGGAGTATCTTTGTGGCATTCTCTGTATTTCCTGGATTTGAATGTTGGCCTGCCCTACTAGGTTGGGGAAGTTCTCCTGGATGATATCCTGAAGAGTGTTTTCCAACTTGGTTCCATTTTCCCCCTCACTTTCAGGCACCCCAATCAGATGTAGATTTGGTCTTTTTACATAATCCCATACTTCTTGCCGGGCGCGGTGGCTCACGCCTGTAATCCCAGCACTTTGGGAGGCCGAGGCGGGCGGATCACAAGGTCAGGATATCGAGACCACGGTGAAACCCCGTCTCTACTAAAAATACAAAAAATTAGCCGGGCGCGGTTGTGGGCGCCTGTAGAGGCTGAGGCAGGAGAATGGCGTGAACCCGGGAGGCGGAGCTTGCAGTGAGCCGAGATCGCGCCACTGCACTCCAGCCTGGGCGACAGAGCGAGACTCCGTCTCAAAAAAAAAAAAAAAAAAAATCCCATACTTCTTGCAGGCTTTGTTCATTTCTTTTTCTTCTTTGTTCTTTTGGTTTCTCTTCTCGCTTCATTTCATTCATTTGATCCTCAATCACAGATACTCTTTCTTCCAGTTGATCGAGTTGGTTATTGAAGCTTGTGCATTTGTCACGTATTTCTCGTGTCATGGTTTTCATCTCTTTCATTTCGTTTATGACCTTCTCTGCATTAATTACTCTAGCCATCAATTCTTCCACTTTTTTTTCAAGATTTTTAGTTTCTTTGCGCTGGGTACGTAATTCCTTCTTTAGCTCTGAGAAATTTGATGGACTGAAGCCTTCTTCTCTCATCTCGTCAAAGTCATTCTCCGTCCAGCTTTGATCCGTTGCTGGCGATGAGCTGCGCTCCTTTGCCAGGGGAGATGCACTCTTATTTTTTGAATTTCCAGCTTTTCTGCCCTGCTTTTTCCCCATCTTTGTGGTTTTATCTGCCTCTGGTCTTGATGATGGTGATGTACTGATGGGGTTTTGGTGTAGGTGTCCTTCCTGTTTGATAGTTTTCCTTCTAACAGTCAGGACCCTCAGCTGTAGGTCTGTTGGAGACTGCTTGAGGTCCACTCCAGACCCTGTTTGCCTGGGTATCAGCAGCAGAGGCTGCAGAAGATAGAATATTTCTGAACAGCGAGTGTACCTGTCTGATTCTTGCTTTGGAAGCTTCCTCTCAGGGGTGTACTCCACCCTGTGAGGTGTGGGGTGTCAGACTGCCCCTAGTGGGGGATGTCTCCCAGTTAGGCTACTCAGGGGTCAGGGACCCACTTGAGCAGGGAGTCTGTCCCTTCTCAGATCTCAACCTCCGTGTTGGGAGATCCACTGCTCTCTTCAAAGCTGTCAGACAGAGTCGTTTGCGTCTGCAGAGGTTTTGGCTGTGTTTGTTATTGCCCTGTCCCCAGAGGTGGAGTCTACAGAGACAGGCAGGTTTCCTTGAGCTGCTGTGAGCTCCACCCAGTTCGAGCTTCCCAGCAGCTTTGTTTACCTACTTAAGCCTCAGCAATGGCGGGCGCCCCTCCCCCAGCCTCGCTGCTGCCTTGCCGGTACATCACAGACTGCTGTGCTAGCAATGAGGGAGGCTCCGTGGGTGTGGGACCCTCCCGGCCAGGTGTGGGATATGATCTCCTGGTGTGCCTGTTTGCTTAAAGCGCAGTATTGGGGTGCGAGTTACCCGATTTTCCAGGTGTTGTATGTCTCAGTTCCCCTGGCTAGGAAAAGGGATTCCCTTCCCCCTTGCGCTTCCCAGGTGAGGCAATGCCTCGCCCTGCTTCAGCTCTCGCTGGTCGGGCTGCAGCAGCTGACCAGCACCGATCGTCCGGCACTCCCCAGTGAGATGAACCCAGTACCTCAGTTGAAAATGCAGAAATCACCGGTCTTCTGTGTCGCTCGCGCTGGGAGTTGGAGACTGGAGCTGTTCCTATTTGGCCATCTTGCTCCGCCCCCTCATCAACATTTATTATTAAGGACATTGAAGATCTTTTCAGCTAATTTTAGGGATCTCTCTGACAAGTCTTCTACTGATTTGTTCATCATTTTCCTTATTTTGTAAGGTATTTTTTACATGCTATAGACATATGTATTACAGATCATTTATGGGGTACATAAAACTCTGTGAGGAAGGGTACTGTTAGAAACAAAATGTATGTGTGCTCCCAAAACCGTAGGGCTGAAGCCCCAACCTTGAGTGTGGATGTACTTGGAGTAATGAAGCCATTAAGGTTAAATGAGATCATATGGGTGAGGCTCTGAGCTGATGGAACGAGGGTCCTTATGTGAAGAGACACCAGAGAGCTCTCTCTCTCCCTCCACATGCATGCACAGAAGAAAGGCCATGTGAGAACATAGTGAAATGATGAACATCTGCAAGCCTGCAAGAAGCCCTCACAGGAGATCAAATCAGTCAGACTCCTGATCTTGGACTTTTAGCCTCCAGAACTGTGAGAAAATAAATTTCTGTTGTTTGAGTCACCTAGCCTGTGGTATTTTGTTAATGACAGCTCAAGCAGACTGACAGTTATCATTAATGTCCCTACTTCACAGCTAATAAAATAGAAAGCCAAAAAATTTAAATAAATACCTTCTTAAGGTCACCCAGCAGTATGTGTTGGATACAAGATCCCACCCCTGAGTTTCTGACTACAAGAAGGCATTTCTATCATCTCAAGCATCAATCTATTATTTCAGACCACTGAGATCTTTGTGTCTCATAATTCAGTCCACTTTTGCTTTTTCCTTAAAATTAGTACGTTAGTTTTCTGTGTTGCATAACACACTACCAATCATTTAGCAGCTTAAAACTAAATTCCTTTATGGCTGACAGTTTTTGTAGGTTAAAAGTCCAGCCACAGTTTACCTGGGTTCTTTACTTCAGGACCGCACCAGCTGAAATCCAAGTATCATCCAGGTCTATGGTCTCATCAAAGGCTCAAATGTGGAAAGATCTGTTTCCAAGCCCTCTCAGGATGTTGATGTAATTCATCTCCTTGCAGTGATAGGACTGGGGTTTCTGTTTTCCTTCTTTTTTTTTTTTTGAGACAGAGTCTCGCTCTGTCCCCCAGGCTGGAGTGCAGTGGTGTGATCTCGGCTCACTGCCAGCTCTGCCTCCCGGGTTCGCGCCATTCTCCTGCTTCAGCCTCCCAAGTAGCTGAGACGCTGAAACTACAGGTGCCCGCCACCACGCCCGGCTAATTTTTTGTATTTTTAGTAGAGACGGGGTTTCACTGTGGTCTCGCTCTCCTGACCTCGTGATCTGCCCACCTCAGCCTCCCAAAGTGCTGGGATGTTTTCTTTCTTTTTTGTTGTTGTTGTTAATTTTTTTATTTTTTCCAATTTTATTGAAGTATAATTGACAAATAAAATTGTATATATTTAAGGAGTACATGATGCCTTGATATATATGTATATATTGTGAAATGAGTACCACCATCAAGTTAGTTAACACATCCATCACTTTACATAGTTACGTGTGTGTGATGAGAAAATTTGAGATCCATTCTCTTAGCACATTTAAAGTATACAATATAGTATTATTAACCATAATCACTAAACTGTACATTAGATCCCAGAACTTATCTTGTAACTGAAAACCTGTACTATTTGACCAGCACTTTCCCACTTCCCCCAACCCCTCAGTCCCTGACAACCACTGTTCTATTCTGTTTCTATGAGTTTGACTTTTTTGAACCCCACATATATGAGAGATCTTACAGTATTTATCTTTCTCTTTGACTTATTTTACTGAGCAAAATGCCCTTTAGATTAATCTATGTTGTCACAAATGACAGAATTTCCTTCTTTTTGTGGCTGAATAATATTCCAGTGTATATGTGCGATATTTTCTTTATCCCATCGTCTGCTGGACACTTACATTGTTTCAATGTCTTGGCTATTGTGAATAATGCTGCAATGAACATGGGAGTGCAACTATCTCTTTGAAATGATGATTTTGTTTCTTCTGGGTGAATACCCAGAAGTAGGTTTGTTGGATCATATGGTAATTATATTTTTAACTTTTAAAGGAATCTCCATACTGTTTAATATAATGGCTGTACTAATTTATGTTCTCACCAATGGTGCACAGGGGTTCCCTTTTCTTCATATCCTACTCAAAGCAATCTACAGATTCAATGCAATCTGTTTTCTCTCTGTCAACTAAGGGTCCTTCTCAGCTTCTGGAAGCCACCATGGTTTCTTTTTACATAACCTTCTCCATAGACTCTATCATGAAATGGCAGTTTAATTCTTCATAACCAGTGCTGATGTTTCTATTCCTACAGAGAACTCAGTTTCCCCTTTGAGGGCCTTATTCTGATTAAGTCAGGCCCACCCAAGAACACTTCCCCTTTTATTGACTCAAAAGAAACTGATGTGAGGCCTTAATGACATCTGCAAAAATATCCTTTCATCTTTTCCATATTCTATCGGTCAGAAGTAAGTCACAGGTTCCACCCACGCTTAAGGGAATGGTTATACAGGGTGTGAACACAAGGGCGCAGGAATCATGGGGACTGCCCTAGGGTCCACCAACCACAGTGAGAATCATGTGTTTGTCCTTAACTCTAAAATCCATGTTCTTTTCCAGTAACTGCTGACAATCTGTCATGTGGAATTTTAGGGGCAGAGGAAATGCTGGTCAGCCAGGGGAAGAACATGAAAGGTATAACAGGAGGGAAGAAGAGGGAACTGGAGACAGAGAGACATATTCATGCCACGGTGAGCAAAAGTCATGCTGGAGCAATGGCTTTATATAAGAAGAGAAGTTTTAGCTCTCTCTTGTCCCATATATCCAGCTTACTATGTAAGAAAATTACACAAGTTTTTTTCAATTTCATCTTTTCTTTATGTCAATGAGACACCCGGTTTTTCTTGTCAATCACAGCTCCCTCATGGTGTCCCTCATCCTTCGTGCCTCAACTAAAATGACAAATTCCACTCTCCCACATCAATTTGTTTCTTCCTCCCTTGTACTTAGAAGAATAGACCTCATAATTGTAACTCAGAGCTCAGGTGATTGTCTCCCTTAAGATTAGTGTGTGTCCCTAAAACTGTATCCTGGGGTAGTAGAGAACCTTCTCCAATGTCCGCACCGTCACTAAGGGCTTCCTTCTTGGGTCCGCTCTGGCTGAAGGCTCCTTTGAGCTTTTCTGGATTCTACTGTCTATCACATCACCTTCTGCCAGTGCCTTTCCACACATCATTCTGCGGTTACCAAATCTGAGGGCTACTTTAAAGATAGAAGTAAAGTTTTAAATATACAGATGGAAGGTGTTTTCACATGACAAAAATGTACACCATTTGTTTCTAAACATGAAGAACCTCTTAAGATTTTAGTTAGCTTTGCACTACCACTACCACCAGCCCTCACACAATATGATCTCACTGGGTCTTTTTTTTTTTTTTTTCCCCCATGTCTCTGTCACTTACAGTTTTTCTCCTATTTAGAATCAGAAAGAAAACAACAAAAAGTCATCTGATTTCCTCACACTGAGTGGCTCCCCATGGGATTCGGGTGTTGTGGACACTTATGTCCTGGTGACTGCACCTCCCAACTCAAGCTGCCAATCATGTTATTTTCCCTAAAATGTTCCCTTCCCAAAATGGAAACCTCATGTTTGTTGTCAAGATAATAAAAGTTGCACATTAGCGGCACATTTGTAATCTTGCTAAATCAGAGGTCCTAGAGGATACTTACTTAATTTGTCTTACTCATTTTGGGAATACCCAGTCCCCTGCCATGAGTCTAACAAGCCTTCAATATGCAGATTGTATGGAGCATTGGAAAGATATATTGAAACTTAGCAAGTTTACATAGAAAATACTATTCAAGTGCAACCTGTGTTTCTTGCTAATTTGCAGGAATTTATGCTTTCTTCTGTTTGCTGGACTTCAGAACCATGGAACTTGAATATTGTATCATAAAATATAGCATCATATTATATCAAACTCCACACTCCTAGACCTACCATCTCAAATACACTGCATCGTGCATCTCCAAACACACCATGTATACACTACATTTACCACTCCAACTGTTTTACCTGCCATGCCAAATACCACATCCTAACTGCACCCACAACAGCCCCGCCTACCATGCCCAACACACCATACTGCACCACAGTGCATAATACACACTATACCACACCCCACCACACACCCCATACCCTATACCTACTATCCCCAACAGAACGTATTACACCACCCACACAGCAGAACATGCTATACAATGCCACTTCTAATATATCATGTATCACATCACATCATACCACATAGCACACCATCCCACAGTTACCATCACAATACACCACACCAAACATACAAAAATAGAAATATGTGGTTCTGGTTCAATCCTGGGTGAAAACAGGGAATGTTAAAAATTTAAAGATGACTCAGTCCTCTATTAGAATGAAACATCACAGAATACTGACCTATATAAAAATTAACATGCACTACATGGGGAAATATGTATGTCCATACTTATAAAACACATGAATACTTATAAGGAAAACTGTAGCTATATAGGGAAACCAGAAAACTGGGATGTGAGAAGGAAAAGGAAAATTGAGTCCTGATAATTTGTGAATGATCCAGAGTGACTCTTAAGATCATGTGTTGGTCTGTCCCTCAATCACTTTTCTCAGACCAGATAGAATTTGTCATACAATGTAAATATTAACTTGTTTATTTCCCAGCCTACTCTGTGAGGACACAAATCAACACCCTTGCTTCTTATTTTCTCAGAATATTACATAGCACCTGGCACACAGTAGGCATTCAAACAGTTTTTATTGAATCATTCCCTTGAACAGAGGGATTAACTTACTATTACTGAAGTTACAAAAGCATAATTTCAAGATACATCTACTATAAGGAAGTCTCTAAAATTAAATAATATTGTTAGAGGACTTTTCAAGCCCTTGCTCCCTCATTCATTTTCATCCGCTTTCAATTTTCATGGGAAATTTTAGAGCATTCAATTTCAAACAGAGTTGTGTAACAGATTTCAAATTAAATAAAAGTAGATTTCCCTATGATTTAAAAGTGGAGTAAGTTTCTAATCAATTATGCTTATATTTCGCTTGGCTTGTCCTTCGCAGCAAAGAATTTCTAATGGTGTATAAAGTTGGGAAAACCATAAACAGTCTCTCTGCCATATGCTATCGTTTCCTTTAATTACAGTCTTATTTGGTTTCTTAATGAAGTAAAAATAAAATCCAATATATAAATGTTATGACATTTAAGGATATCTAATTCCTGTTCTCATCCTGTGATTGATTTTCCTTGATGAAGAATTAGAGTGGGTTAAGGCCTTTAAAACCAAATATATACTAAGCTTCTCAGCACATCAGTTTCCAAATAATTGTATTTTACTTTTTTCAAAGCCATTCAAGTACAGAGCTTTATAGCTCCTGTGAGGCCATCTTTCTGAACATAGGTATCTTCATGAAAATGCAATTAATGTAATTCATCATGCACTTGAATTTGAAAAAGACCGATCCAAACTGCACATTAACTCTGAAGGCAACCACAGTGATTCTTATTTATCATGAAAATATTTTTCCTGTCACCTCATTGTGCTCATTTTTATGAGTTAGCTAATGGAAAATGAGATGGTAAATATCATAAATAAAAATATCTTTAGCATATTCTAAAATTTACAATGCACGTTGACTAATATTAAATAGTGATTGTAATTATTTTGCTTTGAACAATCATATATTAGAATACAGACTTAAGAAAGGGGCAGAGCAAGATGGCAGAATAGGACTCTCCCACAATCATCCCCCCATAGAAACATCAATTTTGACAACTGTTTACACAGAAAAACACCTTCACAAAAGCTAAGGGAACCAGACAACCAGGTAAGAGATCACAGAACATGGGAATAGCACAGAAATAAGAAAAGATGCATTGAAGAGGGTAGAAATGACAGTTTCCATTACCTATGCTGCCTTTTTCCCAACCCAAGGAAGTACAGTGTAGAGAGAGATAACCTCTGCATGGGAGAAAGAGAGCAAAGTGAGCCAGGACTTTGCCTTAGACTCCAACACTGGGCCCACCACAGTAAAAGCCAGCACCAGATAGACCCACATAGCCCCAGAATACAGGCTGGTACCCACAAACTGAGGCTCCAGATCAGCCCCAGTGCCAGGCTTCAGGCCTGTGCAGTGGACTCAATCTCAGTCTACACCACTATGAGGCTGACTTCAGTTGCCCTAGACTATGAACATCCCTCAGTAGCAGGCTGGCCACAGTGGTTCTCAGCTTCAGGCTAGCCTCAGTAGCCCCAGGCTTCATGCCAGCTCCAGTGGCACCAGGCTTCAGATTCACCCCAGCACAAGACTGGCCCTGAGAACATGGGCTTTAGGCCTGTCCCCAGGAATATAAGCTATAGGTTCACCCAATCAACCATCCGAGTGAATTTGGGCACGAAGACAGCCAGTCCAAGGGCTCCAGCAGCAAGTCTGCCCATGGACCATGGCAGATGCCCTGCCAGAATCTTGAGATAAGCTGATTATTGAAGTGCTTTCCCAGAAAAAGTAAGTCTTCAAAAATCGGAATAAGTATCTACCTCTTCATATGTGCTGATATTGACACATAGCCACAAGAATCAAGTATAATGAGGGAAATATGACATTACCAAACTGACAAAATAAAGTGCCAATGATCAACCTTAAAGAAATGGAGATGTATGAACTGCCTAACAAAGAATTTAAATGGCTGCTTTAAGGAAGTTCAGGGAACTTCAAGAAAATAGAGAAACAATTCAGCAAAATGAGGAAAATAAGAAATGGCCAAAATAAGAAATTTAACAGAGAGAATGAAATAATTTTGAAAAACTAAACAGAAAATTTGGAGATGAAAAATACTCCAAACAGATGTTTGAGTACAGTACAGATGTATTGAGATGAACAAAATAAATAGAGCACATCAATAGCAAAATTAATGAAGCAGAAAGAATCTGTGAACTTGAAAACCAGATTATTTGAAGGTACACAATCAGAGGAGAAAAAAGAAAAGGAATTAAGAAGCCTCTGAGATCTCATGCAACAGCAGCAAAAGAACAAATTTGGGGTCACAATATTTCAAGAAAGCAAAGAGAAAAAAATGAGTAGAAAGCTTACTTAAAGAAATAATATTGGAAAACTTTCCAAACCTGGAGTAAAGATATAAATATCCATGGGCAGGAAGGTCAAAGGTCTCCAATTAGATTCAATCCAAACAAGACTACACCAAGACATGTTATAATCAAACTATATAAAATCAAAGACAAAAAGAGGATCCTGAAACAAGAGAAAAGAAGCAAGTTACATATAAAGGAGTGTCAATATGACTAGCAGCGGGTATCTCAGCAGAAATCTACTGAGAACAGACCAGGGAAGAGTGGGATGAAATATTTAAAGTGCTGAAGAAAAAAAAAAAAACTGCCAACTAAGAATACTGCACCCAGCAAAGTTTTTCTTCATAAATGAAGGGGAGACAAAGATTTTCCCAGCCAAATGAAGGCTGAGAGAATTCATCCCCACAAGACCTGTCTTACAAGAAATTCCAGAAAAGGTTTTTCAAGCTGAAAGAAAAGGATGCTAATTAGTAACATTAAAACACAAAAGTATAAAACTTACTGGTAAAAATAATTACAAAGTCAAATTCAGAATATTCTAATACTGTAATAGTTAGTTTGAAGGTTAAAATAAAAACTATTAAAATAATAACTGCAATAATTTGTTCAGGGGTATGTAATATAAAAAGATATAAATTATGAGATCAAATATATAAATTGTGTGTAGGGTGGTAGAGTAAAAGTATTGAGATTTTTTATATGATCATTAAGTTATCGCCCTAAAAGAACCAGTTATAACGACACAGTGTTTTGTGTAATCCTCATGGTAACCACAAGGCAAAAACCTATAGCAGATTCACAAATGAAAAAAGTAACGAATCAAAGAATACCATTAAAGAAAATCACCTAATTGTAAGGAAAGATAGCAAAAGAGAAAGGAACAAAAAATTCTACAAAACAAACAGGAAACAATTACCAAAATGGCAATAGTGAGTCCTTACTGATCAATAATTACCTTGAATGTAAATGAATTAAATTCTCTAATCAAAAGGCAGAGTGACTCAATGGATTAAAATAAAACAAGACCCAAATATTTTCTGCCTACAAGAGACTGACCTTAACTGCTGGACACACAGACTGGAAGTGAAAGGATAGAGAAAAATATTTTATGCAACTAAAACCTAAAGAGAACAAATGTAGTTATACTTATGTCAGATAAAATGGGCTTTAAGTCAAAAACTATAAAAGAGACAAAAACATCATATTGATTATAAAATGTTAAAGGTATCAATACATCAAGAGGATATAATAATTATAAATATATATGCACCCAATATCAGAATGCCTAAATATGTAAGGCAAATAGTAATAGATCTGAAGGGAGAAACAGACTGTAATACAGTAATGGCAAAAGACCTCAATACCCCATTTTCAGCAATGGACAGATCATCCAGACAGAAAATCAATAAGAAAACCTCAACTTAAGCTACACTTTAGGCCAAATGGTCCTAACAGACACATCTAGAACATTCCATCCAATAGCAGCAGAATATACATTTCCCTCAAGGGCACATGGAACTTTCTCTAGGATAAGTAATATTTTAGGACACAAAACAAGTCTTAACAAATTTAACAAGATTGAAATGATATCAAATATATTTTCTGCACAGTAGTATAGAACTAGAAAACAATAACTGGAGGAATTTTGAAAAATTTACAAATATATGGAAATCAAACAACATGCTCTTAAACAACTGATGGGTCAGAGGAAGAAATTTAAAGGGAAATTTTAAAATATTCTGAGACGGACAAAAATGGGAACACAACATACCAGAAATTATGGGATATAGCAACAGCAGTTCTAAGATGGAAGTTTATTGTGATAAATGCCTACATTAAGGAAAAAAAAACTCAACAACCTAACTTTACACCATAAGGAACTAGAAAAAGAGGAGCAAACTAAGCCCCAAGTTAGCAAAAAGAATTAATATTCAAAATAGATAAGGAACTCAAATAACTCAATAGAAAAAAGACAAATAACCTGACTTTTTAATGGCAAGGGATCTGACTACACATTTCTCAAAAGACTACATACAAATGGCTGACAGGTATATAAAAAATTCTGAACATCACTAATCATCAGGGAAATGCAAACCAAAATTCCAGTGAGAGATCAAATCTGTTAGAATGGCTGTTATCAAAGAGACGAAAAATAACAAGTGTTGGCAAGGATGTGAACAAAAGGCAACTCTTGCACACTGCTGGTGGGAATATATATTAGTACAACCATTAAAAGAAAAACAGTACAAAGGTTTCTCAAGAAAAGTTAAAAACAACCATATGATCCAACTATCTTACTTCTGGATATTCAACGTAACTGAAATCACTATTTCAAAGAGATGTCTTCACTCCCATGTTCTTTACAAGATTATTCACAATAATCAAGATATGAAATCAACTTAAGTGTCCATCAACAGATGAATGGAATTTTAAAATGGGATGTTGGGGGGGGCGGGTGTGTGTGAGTGTGTGTGTGCATGCGTGCATGTATAAAGGAATACTATTCATCCATAGAAGGAAGGGAATTTTGTCTGTTGCAATGACATAGATGAACCTGGAGGACATTATGTTAAGTGAAATAAGCCAGGCACAGAAAGATAGATGCCACATGACTTCACTCATAGATGGAATCTGGAAAAGTCAAACTCATAAAAATGGAGAGTAAAATGTTGGTTGCTACAGGCTGGCAGTTGCGGGGACATGGAATATTTCGGTTAAATAATACAAAATTTCAGTTAGACAGGAGAAACAAGTTGAAGAAATCTATTGTACATCATCATGACTATAGTTACTATAGTTACTAACAAAATATTGTATACTTGAAAATTTCTACGGCAGTAGGTTTTAAGTGTTCTCACCACACACAAAAAAATGATAAGTATGTGAGTGAGGTAATACATATATTAAATGACTTGATTTAGCCATTTCACAATGTATATACATATTGAGGCATTACATTGTATACCATAAATATTACAATTTTTACTTGTTAACTCAAAAATAAATTTTGAAAAGTTGAGCTTTTGAAAAGATTAGCAATATTGACAAATCTTTATCAAGAAAGACTAAAAGTAAGAAAAACAGAAAAAGCACAGAAATTGCCAAAGTTAGAAATGAAAGTGGGAGCTTCACCAATTATCCTACAGAAATTGATAGAATTTATAAGAAATATTATGAACAGCTTTATGGAAACAAATCAGGTAACTTAGATGAAATGAACAAACTTCAAGAAACTTAAAGTAAAATGAATAAATTATTAAAATTGACTCAGGAAGAAATAGAAAATGTGAATATGTCTATAATAACTACAGAAATCAAATTAATAATTTAAAAATCTTCCAACAAAGAAAAATATAGGAACAGATGGCTTCACTGTTTAATTCAATCAAGCATTTTAAAAAAAGAAATAATGGCAATTCTTTATAAAATATTCTAAAAATAAAGAAAATAACACTTCCCAACTCATTTTACTAAGGCAGTATTGCCCTGATACCAAAACACACAATGACATCACAAAAATGGAAACTACAGACAGATATTCCTAATAAATATACATGTAAAATACTTCAACAGAACAATAGCAAACAGAACCAAAAACATATAAAAAAGAATTGCACATGAAGATCAAGTTGGATTTATTCTAGAAATGAAGGGTTGCTTTTATATCTGAAAACCATTTACTGTAATGCACCATATTAACTGAGTAAAGAACAAAAAATACCCGATCACTTCAATACATGCAGAAAAAAAATTTGACAAAATCCAACAGCTATTTATAATGAAAAATCTTGACAAACTATGAATAAAAGATAATTTCCTCAACTTGGTAAAGGGAATCTATGAAAAACCTGCAGCTGACATCATACTTAAATTTTTTTTTTTTTTTTAGAGAGAGTCTCTCATTCTGTCGCCCAGACTGGAGTGCAGCGGCGTGATCTCAGCTCACCACAACCTCCGCCTCCCAGGATAAAGCGATTCTCCTGTCTCAGCCTTTCGAGTAGCTGGGATTACAGGTGCCCACCACCATGCCCGACTAATTTTTGTATTTTTAGTAGAGACAAGGTTTCACCATGTTGGCCAGGCTGGTCTCGAACTCCTCACCTCAGGTGATCCACCCGCCTTGGCCTCCCAAAGTGCTAAGATTGAATTTTCCCCCTAATATGAAGGAGGCAGGGCTGTTCACTCCAACATCATACACACAAATTAACCCCACATGGATCGCAGCCTAAAAGGAAAGAGCTAAGACTACAAAGTTTTTAAATAAAATATAGAAGAAAAGATAGGAGAAAATATCTATCATTTTGGTTGTATAAAACTTTCTTAGACACAAAGCGAGAAGAACCATCTATAATCTTTTTAAATGAATAAGTTGGATTTTGCCAAAATTAAAAATGTTTGTGCTTTAAAAGACACTACTAAGAAAAAAAAAAAAAGACCAGCTTCAGACTAGGAGAAATTACTTTCAAATCATCTTGTAAAGGACTCATACCAATAAAATATAAAGAATTCTTAAAACCAAGAAGAAAATAATCTAATTAAAATGAGTGAAAGTATAGATTAGACATTTACCAAAAAAGATACATGAATGTTTAATAAGCACATAAAAGACAGTCAACATTATTAGTCATTAGGGAAATGTAAGTGGGTACCACAATGTAATACCACATCATATTGACAAGAATGGCTATAACAAAGAAAGCAGACAATAACAAATTTTCTAAAAGATTGTGGAGACAATGGAAACACAAATTTCTGGTGGGGTAATTAAAATGATATTACTGCTTCAGAAAACACTTTGGTGATTTCTTAAAAATTTAAATATAAATGTCTCATATAATCTATCAATTTCACTTCTAGGTATCTATTCAAGACAAATGAAAGCATATGTCTATACAAAGATTTGTAACTGAATGCTTCTAGCAGCATTGTTCATCATAGTCAAAAACTGGAAAAAAAACACATGCCCATCTACTAATGAATGGATAAATAAAATGTGGTACATTCATGCCGTAGAATACTATGTAGCAATAACAATTAATTAACTACTCCTGCATGCAAAACATAAACTTCAAAAATATTATGCTAAGTGAAAAAAGCTAGACACAGAAGATCAGAAGATCACACATTATATACTTCCACTCATATAAAATGTCCAGAAAAGAAAATCTATAGAGAAAAAAAAGCAGGTTGTTGTTTTCCTGGGGCTAGTAGTGAAACTTGAGATTGACTTCAGATAGGCATGAGGAATCTTTTTGGAGAGACAGAAATAATGAAATTGTGAAGCTACTTGCAGAACTCTGTAAATTTATTAAAATTATTGTGTACTTAAAATGGGTAAAATTTATGGTATATAAATTAAATGAGTAATTCTGTTTAAAAATTCATATAGGTAGTAACTTGCAAATCTAGGCATTTTTGTCTTCACAGTCTAAGCTACACTACGTCGTTTCTCTCATGAAAGGTACTTTTATCCTTGGACTATTTAGGGATGTAGTAGGAATGCTTAAAGACTAATTCCTAGCTAATGGCCAGAAGTGGGATAATAAATATAAATTAGACTGAGGCAGGAGAATTGCTTGAACCCGGGAGGCAGAGGTTGCAGTGAACTGAGATCACGCCATTGCACTCCCGCCTGGGTGACAGAGCAAGACCTCCATCTCAAGAAAGAAAGAAGAAAAGAAAGAAAGAAAAGGAAGGAAGGAAGGAAGGAAGGAAGGAAGGAAGGAAGGAAGGAAGGAAGGAAGGAAGGAAGGAAGGAAGGAAGGAAGGAAGGAGAAAGAAAGAAAAAGGAAGGAAGGAAGGAAGGAAGGATTAAATCAGACTTACAGTAAAACTTTTATTATTACATAGTCATAAGTCTATATTGGGAAACAATGCCAAGAAAAGAAAAAATTGGTTGAGATAAGATTACTGATCCAAGATACAATATATAATTTTTGCAAAACACTAACAGCTATTAGAAGCATTTTTTTGCTCAGGGATGCTAATAAACACTGTCAGGTTTTTATCAATACAAGTATCAATTAGGCATATATTAGAGAATTTGCTAGAAATTCTTGTCTGCCTTGGACATTAACCAGGCAAACTCTATTTTATTTCCACCTTATGCTGAAATATAAATTAGGTCTGATTGAATAACACTAAATTGGAAAGCATAGTTTATAACTTTCAAAATCATATTTAGCCTTCTTAATACACCCCTAGAGCAAATTCCCTTCAGGGCATATTAAATTTATATGGCATTATATAACAGTTGTGAATTGCAGGCAACACATATTAGTAACAGAGAAAAAAGCTAGACACAATATTGAAATCAAGCTACATGAGATATGTTTCCTCTATTTTCAGAAACTAGTATCATTTTTTGTTTATTCAAAGGGTACTGAAATTAGTTAAATGTATATAAGCCAACTGCCTATGTTTATTTGAAAACCTGTCCTTTAAAAATAGAAATTCTTACAGGGCATATGTTTCTCAGTCTCTTCATTTTAATGTTTTCCTTTATACCTACTCATGTTTAATAATCAAGATACAACAAACCAAAAAATTATGCAGAATACTTGATACTGAAACATTAAATTGAATTAGAATTACTATACCACATTCAATAGAGCAGAATTAAAGTGTAAATTAGTTTGGTTAAAGATAAACAAAACTGTTTCCTATCTCAGAACAAGGTTATTTTGAAATAAAAATAGTAAACATTCTTAGTAATGCATATTTACACGTATAAAGTCGATAAACTTGATGTGTGTTTAAAATACGGCACAGCATTTTATAAAATTAACATGTTGGAAGATGACAATAACATGTCTGGAGACTAGAACTAGGACTTCGTTTCAAAAATAATTTCTCTTGATATGATGCCTACATGTTGCATTATCTATAATAGAGATTTCACTTATCTTTATTTTTCTATTCCATGACTAAGGTGACATGATTTTTCAGAAAATTCTTATTTTATAGTCCTTTAGGTAAATCTGAGTGAGATGTGTTAAACTATTAAATGTAAAAAATTAGACTATTTAGTAATATCTTCTCACTCACCATTTACTGTGATTCTTTTGACAGGCAAATAATAAAATATCTTTGATGTTATCTTTCAGCATTGGTCTGAGTACATGCAATGGTTAACCTAGGTTTTGCTTTAACAATGGGAACCATTTCCTTCTGCATGGCAGGGATCTATAATTTGTGTGCAGATAAATCATCAAAGAATCTATTGGGGACATTTGTCAGACACTGGTGATAAAACCCTCATATAGCCCTATTGATCTTAGAACTAAAGTGTCCTTGAGACATGCACTTATACCAGATAATAGAAGTATAGAGAATAAGTATGGTTCTTGAACTAAACAATCAAATCATACCATGCAGCACATAGACAGGTATAATCCTGAGTTGCACATTTATCACAGCTGATATTCTTGCTGCTGCCATTGCTCTGAACTGCATTTACCACATCTATAAAATGGAAAACCTTACTGAAATTCAAAGTTTTCTTCAGGTTCAATACTTAATGATCTTTTTTAAAAGATCATTAATCTTTAAGCACATAAAATTAAGTAGACGTAAGTCAGAAGTTTGATGAACAGTTACAGGTAGATGAGTTGATGAAAATTTTCATGAGTACCTAAACATCTTTACCTCATAGATTTAAGAATAAGAACTTAGTGTTCCTATTTCTCCACATCCTCTCCAGCACCTGTTGTTGCCTGACTTTTTAATGATCGCCATTCTAACTGGTGTGAGATGGTATCTCATTGTGGTTTTGATTTGCATTTCTCTGATGGCCAGTGATGATGAGCATTTTTTCATGTGTCTGTTGGCTGTATGAATGTCTTCTTTTGAGAAATGTCTGTTCATATCCTTTGCCCACTTTTTGATGGGGTTGTTTGTTTTTTTCTTGTAAATTTTCTTTTACACTGTTGGTGGGATTGTAAACTAGTTCAACCATTATGGAAAACAGTATGGCGATTCCTCAAGGATCTAGAACTAGATGTACCATATGACCCAGCCATCCCATTACTGGGTATATACCCAAAGGATTATAAATCATGCTGCTATAAAGACACATGCACACGTATGTTTATTGCGGCACTATTCACAATAGCAAAGACTTGGAATCAACCCAAATGTCCATCAGTGACAGACTGGATTAAGAAAATGTGGCACATATACACCATGGAATACTATGCAGCCATCAAAAAGGATGAGTTTGTGTCCTTTGTAGGGACATGGATGCAGCTGGAAACCATCATTCTTAGCAAACTATCACAAGAACAGAAAACCAAACACCGCATGTTCTCACTCATAGGTGGGAATTGAACAATGAGATCACTTGGACTCGGGAAGGGGAACATCACACACCGGGGCCTATCATGGGGAGGGGGGAGGGGAGAGGGATTGCATTGGGAGTTAAACCTGATGTAAATGACGAGTTGATGGGTGCTGATGAGTTGATGGGTGCAGCACACCAACATGGCACAAGTATACATATGTAACAAACCAGCACGTTATACACATGTACCCTAGAACTTAAAGTATAATAATAATAAATAAATAAATAAATAAATAAATAAAAGAATAAGAACTTAAGGCCGGGAATGGTGGCTCACACCTGCAATCCCAGCGCTTTGGGAGGCTGAGGCAGGTGGATCACCTGAGGTTGGGAGTTCGAGACCAGCCTGGCCAACATGGTGAAACCCTGTCTCTACTAAAAACACAAAATTAGCCGGGCATCGTGGCACATGCCTGTAATCCCAGCTACCTGCGAGGCTGAGGCAGGAGAATCGCTTGAACCCGGGAGGTGGAGGTTGTGGTGAGGCGAGATCGTGCCATTGCATCCAACCTGGGCAAAAAGAGTGAAACGCTGTCTCAAAGAAAAAAAAAAAAAAAAGAATAAGAACTTAAAATAGAATTATACTTGTATACATTTGTTTAAGAAATAATTTTCTAGAATTTATTTTATAAATTAAGAAAAAAATAGGAATTCTGGTTTTGGTAATGCCCAACTTTACTCTGAGAACAACTTTCTAACTAAGAACAACAAGAAAAAGAAAAAAACAAAAACAAGTTTAAAATGTATGTGTGAAAGTATCAAAGAGTTTATGGGACAACAAAAATCACAGGGCGAAAGTCCAGCATAAAAAATCCAGTGAGATGAACTCAGCATTTAAGGCCATGTTTATCATAGAAACTGATGCTGATTTTAGAAATCGCTGAGAGGCTGAAAAGATTGACAAGTCTTTTTGACAGATTTACAAGTCTAAGAGTTCAAAAAATAAAGTTAACTTGCTGTCAAGTAGAAAGGGCTTTGGAAAATCACAAAGTCTATGACTCGGAAACCAAAAGGACCATACCATAGAAGGAGGTAAGCTGGGGATACACCAGTCTTCACAAGACCAGAGATTGTTAACGGCCCTACTTTCCACTGAAAGGAAACTTAAAAGAGCTCTGGGAAAAAGGGTACATTTCTCTAGGGCTCAAATAATTTTGACAATTTCTTATTCACAATATCCAGCACTGAATAAAAATAAAAGTCACTACAAGCAGATGTTATTAAATGACAAAACCGAGGAAACAACAGAGAACATAACAGATCCAAAAATCAGGTAATACAGTTATCCCAAACTTTAAAATAATTCTTCATAAGGATACAGAAGTCAGATTGAGAACATTATCATAGAACGGTAAGCCATAAAAAGATGCAAATGGAATGTATTCAATGGAAAAAATCAATAATTGAAAATAAAAACAACGAACGTGTTTAACAGCAGATTATACATGGCCAAAGAGAAAATTAATTACCTGTAATACAGGAAAGAAGAAAACGGCCAAACTAATTAATAGAGGAAAAAAGAAAAAAATCTAAGGCTCATGGGATGAAAGAAGTTGATATGTTATTGGAGAACTCAAGGTGAGAATAGAAAGAAGAAACAGAAAAAAAGATACTGGCTGAGAATTTTCCAAAAGTGACAAAAGACATCAAACCACAAATTCAAGAAGCTAAAGGAAAGAAAAGACAGATTGAAAAGGAATTATAGACAGGCCATATTTTAACTTTTGAAAATCAAGTAAAAACAGAAAACTTTTTTCTTTTATTTTATTATACTTTAAGTTCTGGGGTACATATGCAGAACTTGCAGTTTTGTTATGTAGGTATACACCATGTGCCATGGTGGTTTGCTGTACCCATCAACCTGTCGTCTACATTAGGTATTTCTCCTAATGCTATCCCTCCCCTAGCCCCCACTCCCTGACAGACCCCGGTGTGTGACGTTCCCCTCCCTGTGTCCATGTGTTCTCATTGTTCAGCTCCCACTTATGAGTGAGAACAAGTGGTGTTTGGTTTTCTGTTCTTGTGTTAGTTTGCTGAGAATGATGGTTTCCAACTTCATCCATGTCCCTAAAAAGGAAAAACTTCAAAGTATCCAGAGGGAATAAAACACAGTAACTTCAAGGAACCAATGATAAGTCTGGCAATAGACTTCTCAACAGAAACTGTGATGGCAAGAAGACAGAGAATTAAATCTACAAAATAATGTAAGAAAATAAATGCCAAGAAGGAATTCTATTCTGAGTGAAAACACAAAATACGGGGTGAATCTAAATGAATGTAGACTGTATAAAATATTAACAATAAAGCAATATGAAGTTTAAACTATATAACGTGAAGAATTAAAATACCTGAAAACAGTAACGTATCAAGTTAGTATATTCTAAGAATATTGTTTTCTCTGGAAAGTAGGGAAAAGTTTTATCTGTGTTAACTTTCATAAGTCAATTATATATGTGGCATGACCTGCATCTTTAGAGAAATCACTAAAATAATTTTCAAGGAATGTATAACAAAAAATTATAGAGAGGAAAGGCATAATAAAATATAGATTTTAACTTATGCTATGGGAAGAAGAACAGGGAAGGGATAGAAAATTCAACAGTAATTTAAACTTAAAAATTTAAATAATAATAATAGCATTATGTATGTGGATTGCCAGACTGAATGATAGAATAAATTCCAACTACATCTATTTGGAAGAGACACACCTTAAATATAAGAACACAGAAAGTAAAATGACAGAAAAATTTACATTATAAATACATTAAATAATAGGAAGCTGGAAAATGCTTTCATATAACTTGAGGTAAAGAAGAACACTTCATATTGGTAAAAAGTTTAATTCACAAGAAAGATGGAATAATTCTAAATTTGTATATAATTAATATGTAAAAAATGTAACTTGCAAAATTATACAACTAAAAGGAAAAATAAAAATCTATCATTAACGTGTGATATTTTAATTGATCCTAGTGTCTGTTTTAAAAAGCAAACAAAAATTGGTAATGACATGAAAGAACTGAACAACAGTAAGAAGAAAAAATAAGGTAAATTGACATAACTTTTACATACTGAATACGATACCTCTAAACTTTGAAGTGTATCTATCTTTTCCCATTTCCCAAACGATTCACTTAAAAAAATAATATCTTGAGATATAAAACAATGCCTAAACACTCTGAGAACTGATGACATATACTATATAATCCTGTACCATGAGTAATTAGGTTAGAACTTAGTCAAAAACAAACAAATCAGAAAACTCCCTCTTAACATAAGAACTTCCTGTTTAAATTATAGGTTCAGGGGGAATTATAATTTAAATTCAAACGTATTTTAAAATAATCTATATGACACTTTTAAAACATGGCCTCAAATTCCTTTGTCACCTCTGTCATTAAGAAGTGAGCTCCATATACCTTGCCCTTGAATTTGGACTCTGTGCTTTACTAATAGAAGAAGGAGAATGGGCTATGCCAGTATCCGGCCACTTTCTGTTTTCTTTGGACACTCACTCTTGGATTCTAAACACCATGCTGTAAAGCAAGTGGGGCAGCCATTACCAAACTCATGTAAAGAAGCCCACTCAGAGGGCAGCAAAAGCCCCAGTTTGAGTGAACCATCCTAAAAGTAGAATCTGCCGCCACACAAGTCATCCTGACCAATGCCACACACAGCATAGACAAGATTTCCTTATCAAGTCTGACCAAACAGCAGGCTCATGAGCTAAATAAATGATAGATGCAGAAACCAGAAACAATTTGCTAACGGCACAATATGACTGAGGAAGCAAGTCTGGAAAAGCGGAAGAGTATGCATTTCACTTGTTCAGCAATTTATTGAACCAGAATCTAAAAAGAAGATCCGTTTTAGTAGATGGCCTTACAAAACATAGTCTCCCATCAACGGCTGAGATGCTAAAATTATGTCTTACATAGTTTGCTTTTTAGCTGAAATACCAAATGTGTTTAAGGATGACAGGGTAATTGATGGCACCTGATTGCTTGCTTTCTTCCAAGAATTCATAGACACTGTTTCTGTGCTATAACGTTGTATGAGCAGATTGAAGGCCATATAACTCACCTCAAGAATAACCTGAAACAATGACATAAAAGTTAGAATTCTCAATTTTCTCACATATGCAAGTGAATATGCAATTCAACTCTTCCAAAGGGGGAGAAAAAAAAGAGAAGAGAGGACTTGGGGAAAAAGAAACTAGAACTGAATAATGTAAGTGAGATACTTTCATAGACTGTGAGCTAAAGTCATTGATCCCATACATAGAATTTCTGTCGTCATTAAAAAACAGACAGAAGGCCGGGCGCGGTGGCTCAAGCCTGTAATCCCAGCACTTTGGGAGGCCGAGACGGGCGGATCACGAGGTCAGGAGATCGAAACCATCCTGGCTAACACGGTGAAACCCCGTCTCTATTAAGAAATACAAAAAACTAGCCGGGCGAGGTGGCGGGCGCCTGTAGTCCCAGCTACTCGGGAGGCTGAGGCCGGAGAATGGCGTGAACCCGGGAGGCGGAGCTTGCAGTGAGCTGAGATCCGGCCACTGCACTCCAGCCTGGGCGACAGAGGGAGACTCCGTCTCAAAAAAAAAAAAAAAAAAAAAAAAAAAAAAAAAACAGACAGAAATGATTAAAAATCGATAGAAGGAAAACAAGCCCAGATTTGTAATGTCTATCCTGGACTTCCACATTTTAAAGATGGAGTTTGACAGATTATGATAAAAAGTCTTCTAAGAATTAAACAGAGAGGCTGGAAAGCAAATGGAAAAGAAAATGGCAATATGGCAAAGCCTTGGATCAGATCCCAGGCCCTCAAAATCAGAAGACGATAAAGATTTTCAGCCGAGTTATTCCTAATTACAAACCAGTGCAAGTGAAGAATACAGGTATGAAAGAATGAGATGACAATTTTTCATTACCATTCCAAGGTGAAGAGGTGGGCTGTTCTATCTTAGCAGCAGTCAATTGATAAATTCTATGTCAATTTCACTATCACAGAGTTCTGCAACATTTCATAACTGCCAGTTTGGTCTTCAGATTATAGAAACCCCCAAATCTCTGTCTAAAAGTCTAAATACTTTCAGGATTTGTAATTCTTGGTTAGATATTATATTTCTCTCTGAAACTGAAAAATGCATCGTGGTTTTTTAAAATTTCTTCCATTTCCGTTTGACATACTCATTCTCCCAATACTTTAGGCTGAAAGTAAATGGAATTTATTCTAAACGTTTAAAAATATACACAGCTACTTCTTGCATCTCAGTTAAGGAAAGGAAGCCATGTTGCTTACAGTCACATGCTATCTATGGATAGATTCGCTTGGCTTCTCTAGTTGTGATCTCGCCTCACTGCAACCTCCACCACCAGCATTCAAGTGATTCTCCTGCCTCAGCCTCCTGAGTATCTGGGATTACAGGCATGAGCCACCACATCCAGTTAATTTTGTGTATTTTTCATAGATGGGGTTTTGCTATAATAGCCAGGCTGGTCTCGAACTCCTGGCCTCAAGAATCCACCCGCCTCAGCCTCCCAAAGTGAGGGGATTACTCACTTTGTAAGTGAGCGTGAGCCACCACTCCTGACCAAATATGTTCTGTTCATCAGTGCACTTTATTCTTTTTGCTAATCATACTGGTCAATGTTCGTAACATGAAAGTTCATGTCTTGTAGACCATTCCTTAGAGCGCTTGTCCCTGCTTCTCCAATTGGGTACATGCTTACTAAGAATGTGTGAGGCTGTTTCTTATGTTTTAAGCTAATTATGCTTAATATGTCTATGAAGTTTAATTCAATTATAATAAAAATAATAAATATGAAGGAAAGATAATAATTGTTTCTTCTAAGAAAATTAATTTGAATGCTTTGGAAAGGTACATAATTTAAACATGGTTTTGAATGAGGCATGAATGAGAGTCCAAGAAAAGTTTAGGAACATAATTAAAAAGATTTTGCCAGGTCCAGGTGCTCACATCTGTAATCTCAGCGCTTCGGGAGGCCGAGGCAGGAGGATCACTTGAGGTCAGGAGTTTGAGATGAGCTTGGGCAACATCGTGAAACTCCGTCTCTAAAAAAACTGAAAAATAAATAGTAGCAGGGCACAGCAGTGCACACCTGTAGTCCCACCTACTTTGGAGGCTAATGCAGGAAGATCACTTGAGCACAGGAGTTCAAAGCTGTAGTGAGCTATGATAATGCCACTGAACTCCAGCCTGAATGACCCCATCTCAAAAAAAAACAAAAATAAATCAATAAATCAATAAATTTTTTAAAAACTTGCACCTAGATGGCTACAAAGGTTTTTTCATCTTACTTTACAAAAAAAAAAAAAAAATGCCATGGAGGGAAGTGGTGGAAAGGGGGAGTGTTGTTTAATGGGAATATAGCTTCAGATTTACAGGATGAAAAATTTCTGGAGATCTGTTTCACAATAATGTGAATATACCTAACACTATTGAACTGTACACTTTAAAAATGCCAAGCTAGTTATCATAGATGATAGAGTTATAAGCATATTTTTCCTAAGAACTGCAATTAAACATTGCCCTTTTTAAAAAATTGGTTTCACATCAAAAGACGTACAAAGAAATAATGCGTATTCACGTGTTGAGTGAACATCAAACATTAAATTCATAGGAGTGATAATTTTTATGATTTTCCACTTTAACCAGACCAATTTTGTTCAATACGTTGGTGGTGAATATTATTGTATATAAATACTTGTGGTTATTAAATCTAAGAAGGGGAGTCTTTCTCAACTTTCATGTTGGCATTTTTAAATAATGTTTCTTAGATAGAATCCTAGAGAACCAAGGCAGGGCTTTCAGACCTGTCGTGGTGGGGATAAAGATGGGAGAGGGCATCTAAGATTTGGCAAGAGGGTATAAGTCAGTGGGTTAAAGAGTATACAAAAGACCCCAGGACCCCAAATCCAGGACTCTAAATTCTTCTCCAGTGAAAAACTCTTGGATTTCATTAGTTATATGTTGTGTTCCTGCAGAGTTCACATGAAAATGAATGGTTCTATGGATTTTAAGTTAGAGAAATATGGTTTCAGATAGCAAAAGACAAGGAGAAGGAAGTAACTTTTACTGTGTGCTTATGATGTGCCAGGAACTATCCTAGACCTTTTAAAAATGTAGACAGTGTTTTCATTTCATCTTCACAGCAAATTTAAGACAGAGCTACTATTATCTAATTTTATTGAGAGAAAATTTTGCCTCAAATACATTAATTAATTCAGGCAAAATCACATTGCTTGTAATAAAAGTCAGGTATTTTTTTCAAATCCCTTTTGTTTCAACTTTACCTAGCAGGTCCCTTTGTCTCACATACGTCAATTATGTGTTCGTGTCACAAATTATCACAGAGGTGTGTGTGTATATATATATATACACACACATATATATATGAATATGTTTTCTTAGAACACCATATGTCATTAGCATTTTATTTTCAAAAAGCATTCAGCATTGGGAAGAAGCAGTAACCCAATTACGACTTTAAATAAATGTGAAAGCAATAGTCTGAGGCAGGTTATTCAATGTGTCAACAGAAATATTTTAATGAACTGCCCAGGGAAATTCAGAAGCAGAATCAAAGAGTGGTGATACTCTCGTTTGGACTTAAGGCTAAGTTGCATTGCATTAAATTTTCAATTCTCAGACTCATATTATAAAGGGACTTAGTGTAAAGAAAAGCACTGAGAAATTCGGACTATAGCACCTTAACACCTCCACCCATGAAAGGTACAAGCCAAGAAGAGCTTGGACCATGTATAATTCTGCACAGTTCATTGTACTTGTTCCGAAACAGATCATCTTGAAGGAACAAGTTCACAGCAAAGTCAGAAGAAAGCATCTATGTTTCTAGCTAGGAAATCGATTATTTCAGCTAAAGGAAACTCAGATATTCATTTCACTACAATAAATTTACATAAAAACAAAGATACCACTCTTTACAATTTAGCTGTCGTATGAGCAAGAAAGTTGATTACTTTCTTTTGACTCCATGAAGATGAAAGTTTGAGTGCAAAAAATAATGTGTTGGAATCCCTGATACAAGTTCCATGATACTCAGTTTGTTGATTCCACTTCAAGTTTTTATAACCGTGCATACAGTTTGGTCATAAAAATTCTCATACACATTATATTTTTATGAATTAATTATTCAGAGACATAACTCTTAGAATTTAATAAGCTTATGATTTTCCTCTCTTGGACAAATTATAGAATCACATTTCTGCTTCAACTTATCTCCACTTTTCTATCATCTGAGAACACTCAACTCTTGAATAAAATTTGAAGTAACAAACAAATATAAAAGACACAATGCAACAAAAAGTAGTCACATGATCCTTAAATTGCCTTTACTATATTGCTGTGCAATCAAGGGCAAGACTTTTTTTTGTTCTGATACTCGCTGAATAACAATACAGATACGTGATCTTCACATTACTATGATTAGAAAGGGGGGGGGGAAGACAATCTCAAATCAATTTTACATTAAAGCAAAGAATTTTGGGCAGTATTGCTTTCCCTTGCAATCTCTGTAGGCACCAACAAATCACCACTTGTGGTGGGGGGAGAAGGTGTTTTATGGAAAAAAATAGCTTTTTCAAAGGCTGTTTATTGCTTTAAATGTTGTTTAAAAGCTTTTTAAAAAGCAGCTTTTTTCTTCTCCTTAGGCATCAACAGGGGATAATTGCCTTAACACGCTTTTAAATAACCCTGTTTAAGACACATAGGAGCATCAAAAGCCTCTGCTTAGAAAACTTTTTACTTAACTGGATTGTGTGGGAGTGGAACTGGGGTCAGCCATAGAAACTCTCTCTACAAATAATGACACTCTGAATTTTCCTTCAGGATGATTTATTTTATTTTATTTTTAATTTTCATACAGCAAAATGGAATTCTTTGCGTACATGTCTATCAACGTTAACACGTGCATAGATTCAGGTAACCACCATGATGAACAGGATACAGATAAGTCTATCATCCCAGAAAAAAATCTCTGTGATATTCCTTTGGGGTCACACCCTTCTCCCCTCAAACTCTAGCAACTGCTGATCTGTTCATCATTACACCTTTGTCTCTGAAAATGTCATACAGTGAGTAACATGTTTCGTTTGTGGCTAGGAAGATGACTGACCTGAGAGCTGAAGTGTGACTTACGATTTTTTTCTGCATAGAAGATGAACGGAGGCAATGAAATCAGCTGTGAAATATGAAACTCTTGAGCCCTCTGTGGCAGTTGCTCACCCAATGTGCTTTAGAGTCTCTAAGCCAGGCAGTTTGCAGGTTCCAGAAGTATATATGCCACCTGGGCAAATCAGAATGGATAAGGTCCTTCTACAGAGGGAGACCATTCAAATCCTGCAACGGCTGCAAGTTGTGATATCAGGACTAGAAGCACCAACTCCTCTTCTTTTCAATAACTATTGTTTTATTAAGTAGAATAAATTCTTGGGTATTTTTGTCACCCCAAAAGTTAACTGGGTCCTCTTTTATCTACAGCAAGCCAGGGCATGTTATAGCATCACACAGATGTGAAAGAAGAGAATTAAGCAGCTTCATCTTAAAGCTGATATCTAAATTTCCATCTCCCTTAAATATAGCTGACCTTAAGGTTTATTAGTTTTACATTTTATTTTGAGAGACTTTAAGAAATTATAGCCGGGCGCGGTGGCTCAAGCCTGTAATCCCAGCACTTTGGGAGGCCGAGACGGGCGGATCACAAGGTCAGAAGATCGAGACCATCCTGGCTAACATGGTGAAACCCCGTCTCTACTAAAAATACAAAAAACTAGCCGGGCGAGGTGGCGGGCGCCTGTAGTCCCAGCTACTCCGGAGGCTAAGGCAGGAGAATGGCGTGAACCCGGGAGGCAGAGCTTGCAGTGAGCTGAGACCCGGCCACTGCACTCCAGCCTGGGCGACAGAGCGAGACTCCGTCTCAAAAAAAAAAAAAAAAAAAAAAGAAATTATATACATTTAAATTAAGAAAAAATATTCAACTATTTTTAACATAATGAAAGAGCTGCTCGGGTCAGTTTAATAGTATTTTATGACTTGAAACTATAAATGTTTTGAGGTCTGTTTGAAATGGCTTCCAAAAAAATTTAATAGTGTAATAATTTCAACTAGATTGTATGAATTTTAGGATTGTAAAGTGTTTCACATTTGCTGTTTTAGATTGTGCTAGGATGAGCAGATGTTCAACAATTTGAAGTCTGTTTAGAATCTTCCTACCTGCTGGGTTTAATTTCAGAAGCAAGCACCGTTCTTGAAAATAGACAAATGTTATTTGTTCTTTTATCCGTGCCCCACGTTGCACTAACTTTCATCATTTTGAGCTCTGTTTATGGCAGGTCATTTCTAGTCTACATAAAACCTAATTGTAATCCTTAGAAGGAATGGGTAAATTTTGCTTCTGCATCTGTTAAATGAAATATTACAAAATCATTTGCGATATACAGAGAGAACATATTGATGGGTGATTCTGAGTTGAGAACAAAAACCCACAGATTTTCCAACTGTATTAAAAGAATACAAAGACCATAGGAAAAGTGTTTATTCACCTTCTTTACAGGCTTGTAAAATATCAAATAAAATTATTTTATATTAATTTTTAATATATTAAATACAAGTGTATTCTAATTTTCTATGCTTAGATTTTTAAAATAATTTCTATGGACACATTCATATTTACAATGAGTGATGACAGTTTTTCTCCTCATTGTCCTGATTCTGTTCACTCTATTTTCGCATTATTGAATTAGTTCAGCCCGCCAGTATCACGTTGAATAGAAATAATGAGTAATGAGAAGAGACTTTCTTGTTTTATTCTCTTTCTCAGAATAAAAGCATTCACTGTTTGAACATTAGTGGTTATTTAGAATTTTGCAGACTCTATCTTATTAAGGAAGTTTCCTTCTATTGATAGTATGCTAAATGTTCTAAACATAAAAGAGTAGGGAACTATCACATGATTTTTATTCATCCATTGAGTAAAAATTTGACATTTCTAATTTATCCTGTTAATGTTCGAATTCTATTTATTGATTTAAGAATGCTAAATCAATTTGCATTCCTGGAATGAACCTCACTTGTTCATGATATGTTATGTTAAATGTCATGATATATATACACATATATATATAAATATGTATATACACATATATATACACACACACACGCACACACACACACGTATGATTTATTTGATGTATGTATTTGATGGATTTAATTTACAAATATTTTATTTAGAATTTTACGTTTATTGTCATGAATATATTGGTCTGTAATTTGCCTTCTTGTAATGTTCTTGTCAGATCTGGGTATCAAGGATATACTAGACTCATAAATTATTTAGGAATATTTTCTCTTTTTCTCTTTAATGGAATAATTGGTATAGGAATTACAATATTTCTACATTAAAATGCCTGTAAAAGCTCACTGGAAAAACTATATGGGAATAAAGTTTTGTTTTGCTTTGGTTTTGAGACAGGGTCTTGTTGTGTCACCCATGCTGGAGTGCAGTGGCACAAACAAGGCTCACTGCAGCCTTAGCTTACTGGGCTCAAATGATCTTCCTACCTCGGCCTCCCAAGTAGCTAGGACTACAGGGGCACACCACCACACCTGAATAATTATCTTATTTTTTTGTAGAGAAAGGATATTGTTATGTTGCCCGGGCTGGTCTTGAACTCCTGGGCTCAAACAATCCCCCTACCTTGGCTTCCCAAAGTGTTTGGATTACAGGCATGAGCCACTGCACCCAGTCAGAATGAAGATTTTTTTTTTTTTTTTTTTTTTTGGTCAAAGATTTTTTACTTTGAGTTTTAATTTCTCTAACAATTAGAAGACGTTTGTATTTCCTTTTTGTTCTTGTTTTAGCTTTATAAATTATATTTTTCTAGGAAAATTTTAGAAAATTCATTTCACTTGAATTCTAAAATTTGTTGCCAAAAGTTATTTATAATATCCACTAATGAAGTTGAAGATATTTCCATGATTAGTGATGGATGAACTATCTCTTAAGAAACTGGCCCTTTGAAGGATGCTAAGGAACCAACTCTTTCTTATGATAGTAAAAACAAAAACCAAATTTTTCTATATAAAACACATGTTTGAGCAACCAAATAGTTGACAAGAGCTTTTTTACATACGTTTGTTGGCTGCATAAATGTCTTCTTTTGAGAAGTGTCTGTTCATATCCTTTGCCCACTTTTTGATGGAGTCATTTGGTTTTTTTCTTGTAAATTTGTTTAAGCTCTTTGTAGATTCTGGATATTAGCCCTTTGTCAGATGGATAGATTGCAAACATTTTCTCCCATTCTGTAGGTTGTCTGTTCACTCTGATGATAGTTTCTTTTGCTGTGCAGAAGCTCTTTAGTTTAATTAGATCCCATTTGTCAATTTTGGCTTTTGTTGCCATTGCTTTTGGTGTCATGAAGTCCTTGCCCATGCCTATGTCCTGAATGGTATTGCCTAGGTTTTCTTCTAGGGTTTCTATGGTTTTAGGTCTTACGTTTAAGTCTTTAATCCATCTTGAGTTAATTTTTGTGTAAGGTGTGAGGAAGGGGTCCAGTTTCAGTTTTCTGCATATGGCTAGCCAGTTTTCCCGACACCACTTATTAAACAGGGAATACTTTCCCCATTGCTTGTTTTTGTCAGGTTTGTCAAAGATCAGATGGAGGCAGATGTGTGGTGTTATTTCTGAGGCCTCTGTTCTGTTCCATTGGTCTATATATCTGTTTTGGTACTAGTGCCATGCTGTTTTGGTTACTGTAGCTGACAAGAGAGGATTTCTTTTTAAAGAAATATTCTAGTTAATAATTGAAGAAGGAATAACAGAATCAGAATATCACTGTTTTGTATATGGCTGCTAACATCCAAGAGAAAGAAGGATACTGGGCACCTTCTAATAGAAGTACACAAGGCCATTGCTATGATTTGGATATGGCTTGTCTCCAGCAAAATTCATGTTGAAATTTGATCCCCAATGTGGCAGTGTTGTGAGGTAGGGCCTAGTGGGAAGTGTTTGAGTTGGCAGATCCCTCTTACATGGTGTGGTGGGGTTATTGCAGGGGTGAGTGAATTCTCAGGGGAATGGATTAGTTCCTGCAAGAGTGGGTTGTTATAAAGCCAGGATGCCTCTCAGGTTTTCCCCTCTTTGCGCGGGTCTGCTTTCTCTTTGACATTCTCTGCCATGTTGTAATGTAGCACAAAAACCCTCACCAGGAACCAGGGACATGCACTTAAACTTCTCAGCCTGCAAAACCAGGAACTAAATAAACCTCTTTTGTTTGTAAATTGCTCAGTCTCAGGTATTCTTTTATAGCAACACAAAACAGACTCAGGCAGCCATCTATGAAGTAATTATGTCCCAAGTTTACTAACTGAAATCAGATCACACCTGTAGATTTAATTTCCAATTTATAGGAAATGCAGACAACATGGAAACATACTAAATATCACCAGAAAAAGGCACTACTCAAAATCAAGACTATGAAAAATTCTACAGGATAAATGACAGTCTCTTTCCATAAGCGAATTGCACAGAAAAGAGTCATGGAGGCAGATTTTATAGATTAAAAGAGGCTTAAAGATATTTAAACAATTTGTAATACCTGAAGCTTATTTAGATCTCAATGCAGACAGCTTCACAATGATATACACTTAGCCCAATCATAATTCCAGCATTTATGTGTGTGTGTGTGGGTATCGGCAAACTCAATCTAAAGTTTATATGGAAAGGCAAAAGACCCAGTATAAGCAACACAATATTGAAGAAGAACAAAATCAGAGGACTCACACTACCTGACTTCAAGACTTACTGTAAAGGTACTGTAATCAAGACAGTGGGGCATTGGTAAAAGAAAACACAAACAGATCAATGGAGCAGAATAGACAGCCCAGAAATAGGCCCAAATAAATACAGTTAACTGGTCTTTGACAAAAGAATAAAGACACTCCAATGGAGAAAAGATAGTCTTTCAACAAATGGTCCTAGAGTGCCTGGAAATCCACTTGCAAAATAATGAATGTAGACTCAGACTACACTCTTCACAAAACTTAACTCAAAATGGATCATAGCCCTAAAGGTAAAACTACAAAAGTATAAAATTCCTAAAAATAACATAGGAAAAAGTACAGATGACCATGGGTATGACAATGACTTTTTAAATACAACA
This sequence comes from Macaca nemestrina, assembly GCF_043159975.1. NCBI lineage: Eukaryota > Metazoa > Chordata > Mammalia > Primates > Cercopithecidae > Macaca > Macaca nemestrina. Next base: position 74,932,421 of record NC_092142.1, on the reverse strand, counting down.
CAAAAGGCAAAATCCATGGAAAAAAAAAAACTGAAAAACTGATACGCTGGACTTTATTAAAATTAAAAACTTGTATGCTACAAAAGACGATATCAAGAGAATGAAAAGACAAGCCATAGGCTGAGAAAATATTTGCAAAAGACTTATCTGATAAAGGACTGCTAGTCAATACATACAAAGAATTATTAAAACTCAACAAGAAAAGGAACCACACAATTAAAAAAATAGACAAAAAACCTGAACAGACACCATACCAATAAAGATATACCGACAGCAAATAAACATATAAAAAGATGCTCCACACCATATGTCTTTAGAAAAATGCAAATTAAAACAGCAGTGAGCTATCTCTACGTGGCTATTAGAATGGCCAAAATCCAGAACCCTGACAACACCAAATGCTGGCCAGGATGCAGAACAGGAATTCTCACACACTACTGGTGGGAATGCAAAATGGTACAGCTACATTGGAAGACAGTTTGGTAGTCTCTTGCAAAACTAAACATACTCTTACTATATGATCCGGCAACTGCACTCCTTGGTATTTACTCAAAGTTGAAAACTTTTGTACACACAAATCCTGCACATGGATGTCTACAGGGGCTTTATTCATAACTGCCAAAACCTAGAAGCAACCAGGATGGCCTTCAGTGGGTGAATGAATAAATCAACTATGGTACATCTAGACAATGAAATATTATTCAGCACTAAGAAGAAATGAACCATTAAAACATGAACAGACATGGAGGAACCGTCAATGCACATTACTAAATGAATGAAACCAATTTGAAAAGGCTACATACTGTATGATTTCAACTACATAACATTCTGGAAATGGCAAAACTGTGGAAACAATAGAAGGTCAATGGTTGATAGGGGTTGGAAGGAGGGAGGGATGAATAGACAGAACACAGAAGATTTTTAGGGCAGTGAAACTATTCTGTGTGACACTATCATGGTGGATACATGTCATTATATATTTGTCAAAACTCATAGAATGTACAACACCAACAGTAAACTCTAATGTAAACTATGGACTTAATGTGATCATTACGGACTTAAAATAAGTTCATCAGTTATAAAAAAAGTACCACGCTGTTGTTGCAAGATGTTGATAGTGAAGGAGGCTGTGCAGTGTAGAGGCAGGGGTTACATAGGTACTTCCAGTAGTTTCTGCTTAACTTTGCAATGAACCTAAAACTGCTCTAAAAAATGAAGCTTATTTAAAAGGAAACAAAGGATACATTTGGAGATTTGGGATATTTACTGCATATTTTATGATATTTTGGAATTGTTAATTATTTTAGATTTGGCAATACTGTTGTGGTTGTTTGTAAATCTAAAAGTCATTCCTTAATTGGGAAGTATAATATTTCTCTGTTAGTAACACTGTAAAATGCTCTGAAAGTTCCCGTCATACTTTATCTGAGTATCTTTTACTTCTTTAATGTTCAAAGCATCTTTGCACATGCATATATAAGGAAATGCATATCTTCATGTGTTAGTATTGTTTGAGGTGGGCATTTAGATCATTTTAAATAAGATGGAAAAGGTATTGCTGATAGTCTGCTGCACAAACAAGGAGGTGAAAATGGCAGAAAATGCAGACTTAAATAGTACACTTAATAATGTCTTCATTTGTTTTTAAATATGCATTTATTTTCCTGAGGATTCTTTTCACATTTCACATGTTTCAGGTTTCATCGTTTTCACGGAAGATAAATATTTACTTCAGTCCTCTGCTGTGATACATATTAAAACTGTGTATATTCATCCTTTGAAGAATGTATATCCATTTTGTAGGAGGAATAAGTTACTCTGCTTCCATGAATATCTGAACATTGCAATGCCTAATCATAATGTGTCATGTATTTGTCAAAATCAGAAGGCTTCTTGAGGAGTCAAATGTATATGAAAATTTCTGTGTATGTGGAGGAGTTCATGTTCTCCCTCTCTTCCCTGGCTATGGAAGACATTGTACAAGGTTTTAGAATGTTCTCCTGGCAGATGTCATTATTTGTTTCTGCTCCTGTTAATGTCCAGCCTAAAACAATAACTCATCATCTGCATTGTTGCTTAGATATCTATTTTTCCTATCTGAAAGAAAGATGTTTTCTTCTTTTTATGGTAATGTTTATTAAAAAACTAAGGTCAGGATGAGGCTCTGTAATTTGCTGCAGCTGTCATATGCTGTCATAGCCATACAATTTGTAAGTCCCGTGACTGGTGTTTAGCTGTGATAAAACCCAGTTTTGAAAAATAAGGATATTGAACTCTAACTTTTAACTAGGCTTCAGTGTCCAGGGCCCTAATACACTTATCATCTGAAAACGCATTTTCTCATGTTAAGGTTCCCTAACCTCAAACAGTAGGTGAGAGAAAAACCAAAGCTTGGTGTTTGTGTCAACCCGTCTCTTTGTCATGAAACATCTAGTCCAGTATAGGGAACTAAAAGTATTAGCCAATCCAAGCTAAAGTATTAAAATTATAAGTCTCAGTTATTTTCTCATTACAATAGTTTAAATATCTAGTTTGAAATTGGAATATTAAAAACCATCAACTAACTGGTAGGATATAAACAAGGAGGATCTATTTGAAAGTTAGGAACTTTCTCTATTAAGTGGAATTAAAATTCTGTTATTGAAACTTCAAAGATAAAAATGTAACCTCAGGGCCAGGTGCAGTGGCTTCCACCTATAATCCCAGCATTTTGGGAGGCCAAGGCGGGTGGATCACAAGGTCAGGAAATCAAGACCAGCCTGACCAACATGGTAAAATCCGTCTCTACTAAAAATACAAAAATCAGCCAGGTGTGGTGGTGCGTGCCTGTAATCCCAGCTACTTAGGAGGCTGAGGCAGAAGAATTACTTGAACCTGGAAGATGGAGGTTGCAGTAAGCCAAGATCGTGCCACTGCACTCCAGCCTGGGCAACAGAGTGAGACTCCATCTCAAAAAAAAAAAAAAAAAAAAAAAAAAAGTAATCTCAGCATACTACTGAGGTCTACATTAAATGTTACTTACACTCATGTGCACATAAAAATAGTAATTAGTTTTCTAATACATGCGATAATTCCTGACCTAATTTTCTAACCCATGCCCATGCTTATCAAACTTCACCTCACCTGAGTTTCAAGTCTATCATTTTACATGCCATTACTACATATCTGAAAAACATTTGTCATTGGGGCTCTCTTCCTGAAAGACACTTCTTCCAGATCATCACATTAGACTCCTTCTCAACATTTAGACTGCAACACGATGATCACCTTTCAAAAACATTTTATTCTATTAAAAACAGTTCCCTTCCACCCCCATAGTTATTTTTTTAATGTACTGTTTTGTTTACCTAAATATATTGATAATTTTCACATATGAGTTAATCTACTTCTTATATATGTATTGTAAGCTCATAAACACAAAATATGAATTTCGGGGCAGCAAAGGTCCAGTGTATTTGGTGTTTTCCCCCCACCTCAGAATCCTTCACACTGACAGAAAAATCAGAAAAATAATAAATACAAAATGAATGTTTTAAATGAATACAATAATTTTAAAACATAGTACAGAAGACTGAATGAAGATCACATTACAAAATACAAGTTTTTTAACTTTGTCAAAGAAAAATTAAAGTTATAGCTGACAGATCTTGGATGGTGAGAGTTGGTGAGAAGGGAGAGTTAAAGGACCAATAATAACACCTCTTACAAGTGGGCATCAAGGGGGCAGGACTTCTGGAATGGAAGTGTAAAGCTCTGCAAAACCTACTCCAGGAAAGTCACCAAACAGGTGACAAAACAACAACAACTAAAACAAAAAGTTACTTGGTGGAATGGGGCAGTAAGAATCCAGAGAGGTGATATGTTACCTAACTTGTCCAATTTTCAAAAGAAAATTACATGATAATGCAAACAGACAGAAAATGTGAGCCACACTCCGGAAAGTATCAATCCATACCAACACTCTGAGGGAACACAGAACACGAAGGTTGCAATCAGACAAAGGCTGCAAAGAAGCTGTTATAAAAATGTACAAAGAATAAAAGGAAATCATGTTTTACAGAATGAAAGTGTAGTTAAATAATTCAGTAAATACAGAATATCAATAAAGAGAAATGGTTTTGCCTGTAATCTCAGCACTTTGGGAGGCCAAGGTGGGCAAATCATTTGAGGTCAAGAGTTTGAAACCAGCCTGGCCAACATGGTGAAACCCCATCTCTACTAAAAATACAAAAATTAGCCAGGCATGGTGACACACTCCTGTAATCCCAGCTACTCAGAAGGCTGAGGCCAGAGAATTGCTTGAGCCCAGGAGGTGGAGGTTGCAGTGAGCAGAGATCACACCACTGTACTCCAGCCTGAGTGACAGAGTGAGATTCCATTTCTTAAAAAAAAGAAAAAGAGAGAGAGAGAGAGAGAGAGAAATGGTTTAACAAAGAATGAAATGGAAACTCTGAAGTTGTGCATTATAACAAATGAAATTTTTAAGAAACTATTAAAGTGTATCAACAGCAAATTTAAACTGTCAGAAGAATTGGTGGACTTGAAGAGAGATCATTAGAAATTACACCTCTGAAGAGCAAAAGAGAAAAAAGAAAAACAGAGCCTCAGACACCTGTGTGACACAATAAATCATGCCAACATATGCATAATGGGAGTAGCAGAAGAAGAATAGAGAAAGGGAAAGAAAAAATATTTGAAGAAATAATGGCCAAAAACTTCCTAAATCTTATTTAAAACATTAATATATACGCTGGGCACAGTGGCTCATGCCTGTAATCCCAGCACTTTGGGCGGTGGAGGCGGGTGGATCACGTTTGAGACTCCATCTCAAAAAATAAATAAATAAATAAATATACACACACACACACACACACACACACACACCCAAAGTTTAACAAATTCTCAAGTAGAATAAACACAGAAGAGATTCATACTTACCATAGTTGTGGGTTGAATTTGAATTTGTGTTCTCAAAAGTGTGTTAAAGTTCTAACCCCTTATACTACTAAATATGACCTTATTTGGAAATAGGATCTTTTAAGATCGTCAAGTTAAAGTGAGACCATAGTGAATTAGGGTCAGCCCTAATCCAATGACTGATGTCTGTATGAGAGAAATTTGGACACAGGAAAACAGATCATGTGATGGACATAGAGATAAAGCTTCAAGTCAAGGAATTCCAAGGATTGCCAGCAGCCACAAGAAACATGGAAGAAGCAATGAAGGAGCCTCCTAGAGCTTTCAAGACAACACCTTGGTTTCAGACTTTTGGCCTCCAGTCCTACAAAGCAACACATTTCTGTTATTTTAAGCCCCCCGGTTTGTTATAGCAGCACCTAACAACTAATACTATAGTTACACTGTGTCACCAGAAAAAAACTTGAAAGCAGAAAGAGAAAATCTACTTGTCATGTATAAACGGAGAGAAGAACAAGATTAACAGCTGACTTCCCAGCAGACATAATGGAGGCCTGGAAGTCATGGAATTATGTATTTAAAGTGCTGGAGGGAAAAAAAATCTTGTCAACCAACAATGCTATAACCTAAAAACTATCCTTCAGAAATTAAGGTGAAATAAAGACATCCCTAGATAAAGGCTGGGAGTATTTGTTGCTAGCAAAGCAGCTTCCCGGGAAATACTAAAGGAAACGACAGCAGGCAGTAACCCAAATATAGGAACAACCTAAACCAAATAAGCAGAGGGTGTTAAATAAGAAAGATTAAAACATAAATTTATAAAATAGAAAACAAAAAAAAAAGAAAAAATCAATAAAAGCAAAAGTTCTTTATAAAGATAAACAAATTTGATACATCTTTAAGCTATGCATTCTCAAAGCTGTTTCTTTAAGGACAAAAAAAAAAGTTAGCTACTACAATGTTCCATGGTCTTCTAAAGACCACAGTACATAAACAATGCACACTATAACTGTTGTGTTAAAATTTCATTGGACTGGGGGGTGACAACTGGAGGGAAACAATGTTCAAAAGCCTCCTTCAACGGCCAAAAAGGACTGAGAAGTACTGAACTAACTTAAATGAAACAATACCATGGAAGATGCAAATTACCAAATTAGAAATCAAAGAAGGAACATCACCATTAATCCTGCAAAAATTTAAAAGACTGTAAGTGAATACTAGCAACAACTTTATGTTAACAAATTTCACAATTTATATTTAATATAAAAATTCTTAGAAAAATGCAAACTCTTACAAAGTAACTCAAGAAGAAGGAGAAAATCTGAATAGGCCTGTAACAAGCACTTGGATTAGTAATTGACAATATTCTTAAAACGAAAATAACAGGTTCCACAGGTCCACTGGTATATTATATCAAATATTTAAAGAAGAGGTAACACCAATCCTTCACCAACTCTTCCACAAAATCAAAAAGATCATTCTCAAAGTATTTTACAAGGTTGATATTACCCTGACACCAAAGCCAGAAAACATGTCACACAAATTAAAACTAAGCACCTAAATTCTTCGTGACTATAGATATGAAAACTCACAACAAAACATTAGCAAATGGAGTTCAACAACTTATAAAATGGAACTTAAGGTTGGTTTAACATCCAAAAATCAGTTAATGAGAGAATAAAGGACAAAAACAACATGATCATCTCAATAAACTGAGAAAATGGATTTGAAAACATTCATGTTTAAAAACTTCCAACAAACTAGAGATTAAATCAAACTTCCTCAACCTGAGAAAAGATATCATTGGAGAACCTACAGCTAACATCATACTGATGAAAATCTGAACACTTTGTCCCTAAGATCAAGAACAAAACAAGAACATCTGTTCCCACCTCTTCTATTCAACATTGACTGAACTGTCTAGTCAGTGAAATAGACAAGTAAAACAAATAAAACATCCAGATTTGAAAACTGTCTCTAGCTACAGGTAAAGTGTTGTCATGTAGAAAACCCAATACTATGTATAAAAACAAAAATGAAAACTGAAACCAAATAAGATTAGTCAGATAAAAGATGCAAGATCAATATAAAAAACAATTGTATGTCTATAAACTAGTACCATACAATTGGAAATTGAAATTAAAACAACATTAATTTTAAAATTGAAACATTTGAAAGTAAATATGACAAAAGATGTGTGTGAACTCTGAAAATTTGAGACAGGTCTCAGTTAATTTAGAAAGTTTATTTTGCCAAGGTTAAGGTTGCGTGCCCATGACACAGCCTCAGGAAATCCTGATGACGTAAGTCCAAAGTCACCCCAGAGGGATGACTTTGAATGGAATGGAAGGTAGGTTTTGCCCTGAGCAGATTCCAGCTAGACTTTTCCCTTTAGCTTAGTAATTTGGGGGTCCAAGATATTTCTTTCCCATGTGCAAGGCCTGTATGCTAAAAACTGCAAAATATTGTTGAGAGAAATTAAAGAAAAATAATTTGACAGATGTATCTTGTGTATGAATTATAAAACCTGGTATTATTGAGACTCCATTCCCTACAAACATCTAGAGATTTAACAAAAATCCCATAGTTTTTTTTTTGTACTAATTCAAAAGTTAATTCTGAAAATCATATGGAAATGCCACAGACCTAGAATAGCCAAACTAACTTTGTAAAAGAAAAAGTTGGAGGATTAAATACTGCCTGAATTGAAGACCTATTATAAAGCTACAAGAAGACAATATGGTTTTGGTGTAAAGATAGACAAATAGATCAACTGAATAGAGAAGACACACCAAAAATAGACCCAAACATATAGAAAATACTGATTTAACAAAGGTGAAAAAGCAATTCAGTTGAAAAAAAATAATCTTTTCAACAAATGGAGATAGTAAAATTTAAAATCTACATACAAGCAAAAGAAAAATTTCAATCCATGTCTCATGCTGTACACCAAATTAACTAAAGCTGTATCATATAAATATAAAAGAAAAATCCATAAAAGTACAAAGATAAATCATAATTCATGAAAACTAGAACTTTTACTCATTGAATAATACTATTAGGAAAATGAAAAGACAAGCCACATATAAGGAGAAAATAGTTACAAACTATATACTCAATAAAGGATTATATCTAGATTGTATTATATAAAGAACCTTCAAACATCAGTAATGATAAAAGCAAAAAGTGGCAAAATTTTTAGATACAACACCAGAGAAAATGTATAATCTCATGAAAATATAGTCAACATCATTAGTCATTGGGATAACCCAAATTAAACCATTGCACACCTATCAGAATAACTAAAATTAAAAAGACTCACCATACCAATTACTAGGGAGGATATGGAGAAACTGGAACTCTAGTATTCTGCTGTTGGAAATATAAAATGATACCACTAATTTGGAAAAGTTTGGCAGCTTCTTAAGGGGTTAAATCTATGTCTACCATATGATTCAGGCATTCCATTTCTGTGCTTTGGGTTTGTTTTTTCTCCCAGAGAAAGAAAGGACTGATCCGTATTAAGATTTGACTTAAATGCTTATAGAAGTTTTATGTGAATAACCTAAAACTGAAAACAACCCAATGTTGATCAACAGGTGGATGATGATAAAATATGGGTATATCCCTACAATGGAATATTGCTGAGCATTCTAACGTATGAACTACTGATACATACAACGTGGATGAATATCAAAATAATCACAGAAAGTGAAAGAAGCCATACAAAAATAAGAGTACTTACAGTACGCTTCCTTCACACAAAGTTCTAGAATGGTGGTCGGCAAACTTTTTTGGTAAAGGGAAAGATAGTAAATATTTTCGGCTCTGCGAGCCATGGCATCTGTCTTATTCATACTCTGCTGTTGCAGTGTGAAAGCAACCATAGACGATAGGTAGACAAATGAGTGTGGCTGTGTTCCAGTAAAATTTCATTTACAGAAACAGGTGGTTGGGCTAGACGGGACCAACAGGCCATTGTTTGCTGATCATTACTCTAAAAAAAACTTGAACTAATCTACCATGACATAAAACAGATGAGTGGGTGTGGAGATGGGAAGAGGGCAGGAAGGAGGAATTTCAGAGGGGCATGAGGACACTTTTAGGGGTGATAGAAATAGTAATTATCTTGATTATTGCGATTGTTTCACAGGTGCATACATATATTAAAATCTAATAAATAGAGAATTTTAAATATGTGCAGCTAATTATAGGTCAGTTATACCCAAATAAAGCTATTAAAGATCAATTAATGCATTTTACCACATTAACAGAATAAATTAGAACCACCGTATTACCATATTAACAGATGCAAAAAAGTAGTGTTTTTTTTAACTTGACATCCCCTCTTGGTATATGACATCTAAAAAAAGTTTGACAAATAGCAAATATTCAATAAAAGTAGTTATTAATGTGGGAGGCAGGGGCATGACAGAAAAGTATAGTGGAATAACACTGGATTTTGAAGCAAGTAGGCTATTGTGAAAGTCCAAACTAAGCTATTTACTGTGTAAATAGTTAACTTATTGGCCTGGTTATCACAACCAATAAAACAGCTCCATAAAGTGTGTTGTAGAACTCCCGACTATCAGTGGCTAGCTGTTATGATTGTGGTTTTCTAAATTTAACATTTCAAAAATCCACACAGATCCTGACCAGCTATGCCCAGTAGACTTACCAGTAATTAATAATAATGAGTTGGTTACAATTTTAAACTATTTATTATGTCAACTTTCAATTATACACTAAAGTAGAGAGAATATGATGAGGAATTTTCATGCCTTCAAACACAGCTTTCATAGTAATTATTTTGCCATTCTTTTTTTTTTTTTTTTTTGAGACAGAGTCTCGGTCTGTCGCCCAGGCTGGAGTGCAGTGGCGCGATCTCGGCTCACTGCAAGCTCCGCCTCCCGGGTTCACGCCATTCTCCTGCCTCAGCCTCCCGAGTAGCTGGGACTACAGGTGCCCGCCACCGCGCCCGGCTAATTTTTTCTATTTTTAGTAGAGACGGGGTTTCACCATGGTCTCGATCTCCTGACCTTGTGATCCACCCGCCTCGGCCTCCCAAAGTGCTGGGATTACAGGCGTGAGCCACCGCGCCCGGCTATTTTGCCATTCTTTATGATCTGTCATGTCCTCTCTTTTTTCAGTTGGAGTATGTCCAAATAAATTCCAGACATTATAGCATTTACCTGTAAATACTTCAACATTTCTGTGATGGATTTTTTTAATGAAAAACTTTTAAATATGAGAGCTTTATATTCTTTTGCTAAAGGGCTTCAAAATACCACAGACTGGTGGCTTCAACAACAGAAATTTATTTTCTCACAATTTTGGAGACTAGAAGTCTGCAATCAAGGTGTCTGTTCTGAGGCTTCTTTGCTTGGTTTGTAAATGGCCGTCTGCTCCCCGTGTCCTTCCGCGATCTTCCCTCTGTGTGTGTCTGTGTCCTAATCTTCTGTTCTTATAAGGACACCAGTCAGATTGAATTAGAACCCACTCTAATGACCTGATTTTAACTTAACTATCTCTCTTTAAAGAACCTATCTCTAAATATAGTGGCATTCTGAGGCACTGGAGAGTTGAAGCTTCAACATATGAATTTTGGGGGACACAGTTCAGTGTATAACAGACAATAGAATGACAGAGAATTGTGATGGACATGGAAATGGTTGGCTCTTACCTTTCTGTACAGCCACTTGAGATCACCATAGTGTTTATACCAAAGCCACGCACCGAGTGCTCTCAGTTGATGACTAGGCACAGAGGGGACCCCAAAGCCAGGCCATTTCTGCCCTATATGGATCTCCTCTAATGGGTAATAATTGCTATGGGTCTCCTCAGTGTCCTGGTTGAGACCTTCCTGGACCTTCACCACAGTGTAAGGCTCCTCCTAACATCCATCCTTCCTTCCTCTTTTCCCCTTCAGCTTTTCAAAAGTGTAAGACCTAGTTGGGAACGGTGGCTCATCCCTGTAATCCCAGCAATTTGCGAGATGGGGTGGGAGAATCACCTGAGGTCAGGAGTTCAAGACCAGCCTGGCCAACATGGTGAAACCTCGTCTCTACTAAAAATACAAAAATTAGTCAGACGTGGTAGCGTGTGCCTGTAATCCCAGCTACTTGGGAGGCTGAGGCAGGAGAATTGCCTGAACCTGGGAGGCAGAGGTTCTAAAGAAGTGCTAAAGAAAACAATAAAACTGAAAAACAAGCAAACAAACAAAAAACAGCTGTACACACAAAGAAACAGGTATATCAAAGGGAACATAAATTGTTCCCAAGGCTGGAACACCTTGAGCAACAAAATAAAGTTGTATTGGATTATCATACAAGGTAAAAAATAAATATATATGGGTCCATATTGATACAAATACATGATTGAATAAGTAAATAAATGGAGGAGGAGGAAGAAATCTCCTGAGCCGAAGAATTTCAAATAATTTATATAGACACTGTACTTTCAAGGAGATGGAGTATAACTTCCCACTCCTTAAGTGTGGGCTGTGCACAGTGACTTTCTTCCAAAGAGTATAGTACGGAATGAAGAGCAGGGGGATGAGTAACTCTACAGTGGAGAAACCGACAAACACTACCTTAGGCAGGTGACCAACATCAAGAGTGATGTCATGTTGATACGATGTGATATAAATAGCACTTTGCTTCTATGATAATCCTCCCAAAAATTCATAACCTCAGTCTAACCATAAGAAAAATACCAGAGCAATCACAAATGAGGGACATTCTAACAATATCTGATCAGTGTCCTCAGGATGATCAAGTTCTTCAAAAACAGGGCGCAAGTCTGCAAAACTGTCACAACCAAGAGGATCTGAAGGAAACAGGAGAAATCAATGTAATGTGGTATCCTGGATCATATCCTGGAGCAGACAAAGGACATTCAATAAAGACTAAGGAAATCTGAATGAAATGGGGGTTTTAAATAATGTATAACTATTGGTTTATTACTTACAATAATTGTACCACACCAATGTAAGGTGTTAATAATAGGGGAAACTAGTATGGCATATGTAGAAACTCTCTGTACTGTTTCACAATTTTTCTGTAAACCTTAAACTGTTCTAAAATAAAAAGTTTATTTAAAATAAAAAATCTATACGTCAAAATGCCATGTGGAACATGATTGCAACAGCTAATATTTATTTGGCACTTTCTAAGCTACAAAGCACTTTTTACTGCATTAACACATTGAATGATAAATCCATTACCTTCTAGGACTTTATGATGAGATCATGTTATGAAGCCTGCCTAAAAAAGTACATTAATAAAACATGTAACTGTCATTATTTCAATAAAATCATGTTCTGCTCAGAAAAAAAAAAATGAATCATAAAGTACCTGAATTTACCAGCACAGCTTTTAATTTCTGGCAAATTTCACATCTTTGCTCTGTGTGTCAAACCTGTTCTGAGCATGTTGGGTTTCTATTTTTCAGATCTCCAGTGATGTTAACAGCAGTTGTGAATTCTTAATGAAATTCATCATGCATTTGCAACAAATTGCTCACCTCTCCCAACCCCAGAGAGCAATGTGGAAGTAGAAGAAAAGGAGCTGGCAGTGAATTACCTCCCTCCTCACCAGAGCAAAAGGGGGTTATTGACAGACGGACGCCTGCCAGAGATTCAGCAGACACTCTGGGGTTTCAGAACCATTCCTCTCCATATGCACCTTTTGCCTATCCTTCTTTCTCTCCAATCTCTCTCCCTGTCATACCACTTCTCCCTGTCATTTGACACAGGAACAAAAGAAAGGGAAGGAGGGGAGAAGTGGATTGGCCTCTTCATTGCTTTAGGCCCATCAGGAAAACTCAGAAAAATCCCAAATCTTTCTGAATGTCTGCCTGTTGTCCTCAGGAAAAATTTAAAAAAAAAAAAAAAAAGGTGGTTAATTCTAGATTAGAGTATTAAAATATACACACCTGATCCCACAAATGCTCTAAAGCATTTAATCACTTTTACAAAGCAAACTTCTCATTTCCTTATTTCATTTTCCCTTGAATGTGTAAGAATCAGGCAGGAACCAAATACAGGGGCAATATTAATGTATGGGATGACCTCTACCAAAAATGCAATTGAGCCTTTTGATGGGTGTTTGAGGCAAATGATGGTATGTTTCTTGATGATAATTCAGCATAAAGTATAATATATAAACTTAAAAGAAAATCCTCACACAAGTTCCAAATCCTCTTGATCATAAGATAACAAGGGGATTCAAGGTGTAGAGGCTGTCTACACCCGTCACATGCTGGCTGAGTGACCTTAGACTGTCACAGCTTCCATTTCCTTCTTTGTAATATAAGAATATTAACAGCTGCATCCCAAAGGATCATGAAATGCAAAGACAATAATATTTTTAGAGTACACTGTAAGCATTTAATGAATGTTAGAGGAGAAAAAATTATCCCCTAATATTTATTTGGGATTTGAATAATATCTGTTACATTGACCCTTGTTTCCTAATTCATATTGCATAAAAATAACAAAAATTCATCTTGATCTCAGGGTAGCACATGTCAGATTTTCTATTCTGGTTTTTTGTTTGTTTGTTTGTTTTTGTTTTGTTTTGAGACGGAGTTTTGCTCTTGTTGCCCAGGCTGCAGTGCAATGGCATGATCTCAGCTCACCGCAACTTCCGCCTGCTGGATTCAAGCGATTCTTGTGCCTCAGCCTCCCAAGTAGCTGGGATTACAGGCATGCACCACCACGCCCGGCTAATTTTGTATTTTTAGTAGAGACGGGGTTTCTCCATGTTGGTCAGGCTGGTCTTCAACTCCCGACCCCAGGTGATCCACCCACCTAGGCCTCCCAAAGTGCTGGGATTACAGGCGTGAGCCACCATACCCAGCCATATGCAGACATTTTTAAAAATCTATTCTGACCAGGTCATGAATTCACAACACCACAAATTCCTGTTTTTCCTATAAGCAGGTTGACTCTGGTGTATTATATATTCCTTCAAGTTTTCCCCCAACTAAATTGTGAATCCTTGACTGATAATGCTGCCCCCAGACCCAGAATTCTCTATCAAAATAAAACCCTCAAATAAAAATGTCACCAATGATTTCCACCGTGTAGTGTCTCATCCTAACATCCCTATTTATTTCTAAGGAACTGCATGAAAGCTATTCCGAATTGTGTCATTTCAAATGTTGCCGCAATCCATGTTGTTGTGAAGGCAGTTATTTGGGTGGCTCTGCTAGCTGCAATTGAATTTTCTTGGTGGTGACCACCCCACCACCAAGAAAAAATTCAGAAAAGATCTTTGCCATGTTTCAAAGCATTTGGTTGGATTCTGCTACAGAGTTCAAGTTGTTTCAAACTGTGTGTGCTGATGAAGCAAACACAATTCAGTGGTGGGCAAGAACTATAATCAAAATTGCCATACATCTTTTCTTTTCTCAAGGAATTAAAGTTTGGATCATGAGTACTAATGACAGGATTAGGTAAGATGTTTACAAAAATACAAGTAAGGGGAGCATAGAATTTTTTAAGAGGGATAGCCCTCCTTTGCCTTGCTTTTACACATTAGATGTTAATCTTATAGCATTTTAGATGCTCCACTTCAGAGAAGTAAGAATATTTTCATACTCTTTTACCCTAGAGTGGCACCTCATAGGAGAGGAAATGAAAATTATATCAGCAAAGTTCATTCTCTCTCAGGCAGAAGAGGAAAAAACTCTTCCTATAGCTAATTGGCATGGTGACAAAATTTGTGCATGATATTTTAAAAATCATTTTTGGTAGTATGGGATAAATATTCAGATCGTGACTTGAACTTGTGATAAATAACATATTAGTTGTCTTCCCTTTTATTTTTCCCTAACAGGCAAGCAATTGTTAAGAGGCATTTCTTACACCAGCAAATGAGATGATACCAACACTGTGCCCTGCTTCTTAACATGAAAACAATTTGTTAGGTAGGATTTGTCACTCTTCGGAAAACACTCAAACTTCACAGCCTTCACTAAATGACAAGCACATGGTATTTGAGATCTACAACTCAGCTCACAGACACAGTTTCCTTAAAGCATAGAACTGAAACTACACAGAAACCAACTGGTTCATGGAGAAGAAGCCTTAAGGCAAGTCAACAAACTGAAAGCTGGAAAAGAGGTCACAGTAAAAGTCACTCTAAAACAGAGCTCCAAATTCAATGGGGATGTGGCTTTTTGACCTGCTACCAACAAAGATTGAAACGTTATTCGTTTTCCCCACATTCTTATGTAAATTTAATTTTCATGAAATTGTTGACTTGCTAACCCTGGAGACTGGTGATGTCTCTATTAATCTACAGAATGAGTCTTAATGGTAATCTTAAAACAAGCTTTTTTTCATTCTCTTAACGCCTGTTTCCATGTAAAATACCATTTTGTGCCCCTCCTGAACTGTATTTACTGGTAGAAACTGGAGAGAAATATGAATGTTTCATATTTGCTCCCTTACCCTCGAAGGAATGAATGAATGATCCTTGAAAGTCACATAATTACTCCCAGAACATGTATGAAAACAACAGAAAATCTAAATGTCTATTTTCTTCTCAAAAAACAAGGACAAAGAAACTACCCAATATATGTAGAGATTGGCAGGAAACAAGGAATCAAAAGTGATTGAAAGAGTTATAATGTAAGAATGTCTTGAGCTTGGCTTGGTTATTTTTCACTTCTACAAAATTGGATATTACATTTTTAAAATGTTTTTTGTTTTTTAAATGTCATGGAATAAGGCAGTAACTGCTCTTAGTTCTCATTAAACTTTTTTCAATTCACATATGGATTTGTGAAAGAAATTGATTTCTACTATCATTTATGTTGGACCAACTCTCCCACTGAGGACAACTGAAATAGCTAGATACATTTTTTAAAGTCTATTGAAGGCATCACAGAGCTATCAAATCAGTAAAGACTTGAAGGGTAAAGAATCCAAGGAGAAAAGAAGACCAGAGAATTGAACCTGATATTTAGAAAGTGCTTTTACCCCTAAGGCATTTTCTAATTCCCAAGCAATGACCAAGAGGTGAAAAACCTAGGAAAAAGTAGTACCTACTAATTTGTCTTAGTTTGGATTTCTCTGGAAGCAGACCCTGGGAGAAAGATCCCAGTGCAAATCATTCATTTGGGAGATGCAAGGAATATCAAGACAAGAGGGAGGTGGAAATGGATATAGGGTTGGAAAGGATAATAAGGAGTACTCTATTAAGCAAGATACAGAGGACAGATACAGTTTAACTCTGGAGTAAGTCTGGAAAATGGTATAAAGCACATACTTCAGACATATCCCATCCAAGGGTTAAGCGTGGTGAAGTATTTGTATACCCTTTCCTATTAAGCATCGATCAATGAATATTCCTTGGGGTGTTAGTTAATTCCAAAGCACTTCCAGTCTTCTATGGATATAGGCAGAGTAGTCTTCTATAATGAATCAAGCATGAACGTACAGATACTGGAAGCCATTGAGTATCTGGAACACCCCTTTATGGTAAGCTTTGGGGTGCCTGAGAGAGTACTGACAGGGTCCACTACAGTTAACCCTTTGTAATGCCCCAAACAACTCACTTCCCAAGTTAAGTCTGCTCCATCCTGTCATCCTTTCTTTAAGGTTAAAATTTAAAAAAAAAAAAAATCAACATATACAATAGGAGTTTTAGTGAAGGACATTCCACATTGCAGTTTCATCCAAAAGTTGGAAATAATATCCCTTCTACTATTCAGTCAAGACACTCCTTATAATTAGCCGCTCTTTTGATGATCTGGGGTAAACCAGATCTTTATCCTTGAGGGCTCTGAGCCCCTGGTTACCATGCTCTTCTCAGGCCATGCTTTCTGCTACTACACAATTCTGCTTAATCACTAGATACGGACACACAATGAACCTCCCTGCCTTCATTATGTAGCAGCAACTGTATATCTTCATGATAATAATGATTAATTTCCACTGACAGGGTAGTAACTTTCAGAGTGTCTTTGTACTCCTCTGTGAGAGACTAGAATGACTGGGAGAAAGCTGTAATTTTAGCTTTTGTAGAGTTCTTACTGTGTAGCATGACAGAAGCAACTCTCTCCTAGGAACTGAAGCACCAGTTCCCCAACTGAGTCATTGGGAATAACAGTGAAAGTCACTGCCCCGACCCCCACCCTTGGTCTTAGACTCTAGGAGTCACCATGGCACTTTTGGGGGGCCTGTGGGGTCACCACTATTTTCATAATAATGTTAAGACGTTATTTGCCTTTATTGTTGTGTTGACAATTGCACAGATGCAATAATGTTTGGTGCTGTTCCTTGGTTAAATTTATGGTAGTTCCTTATAATCTTCCACGATTTATCTGGTATTTTAAGGATCCAAACTAGTTAATTCAATGGGGATATGATAGGGACCACCAAAACTGCATTCTTTCAGTCTATGGGTGGCACTAAATCTGCCGCTTCCCTCAGATGCATTACAACTTCTCATTTAGTATCTTGACCAGGGAGGAATTTCAGGGGCTTCCACTGGTCTTTTCCTAGCATTTTGGTTCTTTCTCCATAAGTCACGTAAGCAATGTGAGACTTCTGCCAAATGATAAATATACATATCTTGATTGTATAACGAGTGACCAGAGGATTTCCCTGGGTGCATGGATGAAAACATCAGATTCATTGTGAGACAGACTTGGGACAGGACTCCATTGGTCACCTGACCTCCATAATTCCCTTTGCTTGCAAGATAACTTTTTAGTCACCTGGGATTAAAGTAATCTCAGATCCTGATATGAGGATTTGGGCACAGTGGGGTTTTGGGGGAAGATAAAGGAACAATAACATGTATGAATTAATGCAGAGAACAGAAGATACATTATGCAGCTAGCTAATCCCCCGGGGGAATTTCAGGGAGAAAAAAAAAAAGTAAAACACACAATCCAAGCTTATTCCACCCAAGGGTAGGGGAACTGTTGTATTTATACAACATTGACCCCTTATCCATGGGAGATAGTTTCCAAGATCCCCAGTGGATGCCTGAAACTGTAGATAATACTAAATCCTATATATACGATGTTTTTCCTATACATACATACCTATGATAAAGCTCAATGTATAAATTAGGCACCATAAGACATTAAAAACAGTACTTAATAAAATAAAACAATTTTAACAATGTGCCAGCATCACTACTCTTGTGCTTTGAGGCCATTAGTAAGTAAAATAAGGGTTACTTGAACACAAGCACTACAATACTGTGACAGTGGATCTCATAGCCAAGATGGCTACTCAGTGACTGTCAGGTAGTGTCTACAGCATGGATACACTGAACAAAGGGATGATTCATATCCTGGACAGGCCAGAGCAGGATAATACAAGATTTCATCATGGTACTCAAAACAGTGTGCAATTTAAAACTCATAAATTGTTTATCTGTGACTAAGACCCCAAAAGCAAATGCAACAAAACAAAAATAAATAAATGAGACCTAATGAAACTAAAAAGCTTCTCTACAGCAAAAGAAATAATCATCAGAGAATGGGACAATTCCATAAGTCAGGTAAGCAATGTGAGACTTCTGCCAAATGACAAATATACATATCTTGATTGTGTGGTGGGTAACCAGAGGATTTCCCTGAGTGCATGGATGAAAACATCAGATTCATTGTGAGACAGACTTGGGACAGGACTCCATTGATCACCTGACCCACAGAATGGGAGAACATATTTGCAAACTATGCATCTGACAAAGGACTAGTATCAAGAATCTACAAGGAACTCAAACAAATCAGCAAGAAAAATTGAATCCCATCAAAAAGTAGACAAGTGACATAGACATTTCTCAAAAGAAGATATACTAATGACAAAAAATTATAAAAAGTGTTCAACATCACTAATCATCAGGGAAATGCAAATTAAAACCACAATAAAATACCACTTTACTCTTGCAAGAATGGCCATGATTTAAAAGTCAAAACACAGATGTTGGCATGGATATGGTGAAAAGAAAATGCTTATACATTCTTGGGGGAATGTAAATTAATACAACCTCTATGGAAAACAGTATGGAGATTATTAAAGAGCTAAAGGTAGATCTACCGTTCCATCTAGCAATCACACTACTGGGTATCTACCCAAAGGAAAATAAGTCATTCTATCTAAAAGACACGTGCGTATGTATGTTTTTTGCAGCACAATTTACAAATGCAAAGATATGGAACCAACCTAAGTGGTCATCAACCAATAAGTGGATAAAGAAAATGTGGTGTATATGTATACCACGGAATACTACTCAGTCATAAGAAAGAATGAAAAAATGTGTTTCGCAGCATCTTGGATAGAGCTGGAGGCCAATTATTCTAAGTGAAGTAACACAGGAAAGAAAAACTAAATTCCATATGTTCTCACTCATAAGTGGGAGCTAAGCTATAGGTATGCAAAGGCATGTAGAGTGGTATAATGTACCATGGAGATGCAGAAAGGGGAGCATTTGGAGATAAAGGATAAAATCTACATATTAGGTACAATGTACACAACTGGGGTGATGATACACTAAAAATCTCAGGCTTTACCACAGTGCGTTTCATCCATGTAACCAAAAATCACTTTGTACGCCAAAAGCTATGGAAATACACAAAGTTTTAATGGAAATAAAACTTATGAATTGCTTATTTCTGGAATTCTTTATTTAATATTTTTGGACCACAGTTGACTGCAGGTAACTGGAACCCCAGAGAGTGAAACCACATATATGAGAAGACTACTTATACCTATAACAACCACTTATTAGTTAAGAAATACTGGAGGAGATTTTTAATTCCTGAGCAATTTTAGTACTACCGTATAAACAGGTAGAGCAGCCTTCCAGAAAAATCCATTAGGCACCCATCTGTAGATTCAGTCCATTACAGAGCAAGATTTGAGAGTTTTAGGTAAACCCCTGACAACACCAGCTACAGAATTTCAGAAGACTAGCAGAGCTTTCCAATTTTCAGGAAACTGGGAAATGCAACACCCATAAAGGTGTGAGTTTTAAAATCAGCTAGTGAAAAAAAAGACACACTACCCTCGAAGGAACAACAATAAAGTCAATAGTTACCACTTGAAGAGAAACAATGCAAGCCAAAAAATCAATAAAATGGCATCATCAAAGTCCTGAAGGAAATTATTTCAACATAAGAGAAAACATCCTTCAAAACTGAAGTGAAACGAAGAGTTTCAGATAAATAGAAAATTTGTCCACAGCAGACAAAAACATGTTAAGTGCTAAAAGTAGTATATGTTCAAAAAATATTAGTAAGATTAGATACAATATGAAATATAACAATAATTCAGTTAAATATAAATATATAAAATACCACCTAAAAGAAAGTTTATGAGATAAGCTAAAATAAAACAAAGTTCAACAATAAGATGTATGCACCTTAAATATAAGGATAAGGAGGATTTCACAGTAAAAGAATAAAAAATGGCATATAATACAAACACTAACCCAAACCATATATATAGTTACACAAATGGAAGAAAAAGTAAACTTCAAGTCAGGAAGATTACTAGAGGAAAAAAATGGGATGTTCCACTGTGATTAAATAATTTATCTATCAGAAAGATATATGTACCTCATAAAATGGTATATGAAATTCATAAGCAAAATAGCAGATTTTAACACATTGCTCTAGGTAACTAATAAAACAAGCAGGCAATAATATCTGTAAGGATAGAGAAGTTTTGAAGAACAAAATTTAAAAATTCTGACCCATTGACATGTCTAACAATGTCCTTAACAACTAGAGAACACACATTTCTCACAGGATGACGTGAAGCATTTTTCAAAATTGATAATATACTGCGCCATAAAGCAAGTCTAGACAAATCTCCAACAACCAAAGCAATTGCATGTGCATTCTCTGACCAAGTGAAATTGTTAAAAAAAAAAAAAACTATATTAAGAAAGTAAAAATGCTCCAATATTTGAGTCAAAATTAATGTAGTTATAATAAAAATTTCTTTAAAATTAATTGCATAGAAAGATAATAAACATAAATCATATTGAATCTTTCAGGAAACATTTAAAGTATGCTAGGATAGAAATATATAGCCCTCAAGGCATATTTAACAAACAAATAAATGCTCATTCTTCATGGTCTATGTATCTGTCTCAGTAAGTTACCCAATGAAGGTAAAAGAAAGAAAATAGTAAAATTAAGATCAGAAATTAATTAATGAAATACCAAAAAAGCACACATTAGAAAAGCATTTAAAACTATGGATATTGAAAAGACTAATAAAACTGTTAACTCCATGAGAAGGCCTTTAAAAGAGAGAGAGAGAGAGAGAGAAAATCCAAGCAACATCAAGAATTTTAAAATGTACAAGATGTTAAAAAAAAAAAAAGAGAGAGAGAGAGAGAAAGAGAGAGAACAGCTTTATATCAATAAATACAAAGACTTGGGAGGTGGAGGAAGATGGCTGAATAAAAGCTTCCATAGATGGCCCTCCCCACTGGAGCCCCAAATTTCATAACTATCTGTACAGACACAAAAAATGTACCTTCATAAGAACAAAAACATCAGGTGAGTAGTCATAGTGCCCGGTTTTAACTTCGTATCACTGAAAAAGTCACTGAAGGGGGTAAGAAAAACAGTCTTTATGTTACCTTCCATTATCCCCTGGCAGCAGCCACGTGGGGTGGAGATGGAATATGTGGGGGAAAGAATACAGTGATCATGGAACTTTGCATTGGAACTCAGTGCTGCCCTGTCACAGCAGAAAGCAACACCAGACAGAACTCAGTAAACCTTTACAAAGGGAGCATTTAGACCAGCCCCAGCCAGAAAGGACTCACCTATCCCAGCAGTCAGAACCTGAGTTCTGGCAAGCATCACCACAATGGGTTAAAGTGCCCAGGGTTCCTAAATAAACTTAAAAGGCAGTCTAGGCCACAAGGACTGCAATTCCAGAGGAAGTCCCAGTGGACTTGGGGGACACATGACCTAGTGAGACCCCAGCTGGAGTAACAAAGTAGCAAAGGAGTGCTTGTGCCACTTCTCTCTCAACCCCAGTCCCGTGTTGGTTTCAGGTCTGACCAAGCATGGTCCCAGTTTTGGTGGCCACAGGGGTACTTGTGTTGCCCCTCCCCCAGTTCCAGGCAGTTCAACAGGAGAGAGAGACAGAGAGTCTGGGGAGAAAGTAAGGGAAAAGACAAGTGTCTCTGCCTGGTAATCCAGAGAATTCTTCTGGATCTTGTCCAAGACAACCAAGGTGGTACCTCTATGAGTCTGCAAGAGCCACAGCATTACTGGACTTGGGATGCCTCCCTAATGCAGATATGGTTGCAGTGACCAAAAGCTTAGATCAAAACATCAAAGTCACCTTGTTTGTTTAAGTGACTTGAAAGCCTTTCCAAAACGGACAGGTACCAACAAGACCAGACTGCAAAGACTACAATAAATACCTATCTCTCCAATGCCCAGATACCAATGAACATCCATGAGCATCAAAACCACCCAGAAAACATGAACTCCCCAAATGAACTAAATAAGGCACCAGGGACCAATCGCAGAGAAACAGAGGCATGTGACCTTCAGACAGAAAATTCAAAATAGCTGTGTTGAGGAAACTCAAAGAAATTTAAGATAACACAGAGAAGGAATTCAGAATCCAGAATCCTGTCAGATAAATTTAACAAAGCAACTGAAATAATTAAAAAGAATCAAGCAGAAATTCTAGAGTTGAAAAATGCAATTGGCATACTGAATAATGTATCAGAGTTTCTTAATAGCAGAATTTATCAAACAGAAGAAAGAATTCGTGAGTTTGAAAATAGGTAGTTTGAAAATACACAGTCGGAGAAGACAAAAGAAAAAAAATGAGGCACACCTACAAGACTTAGAAATAGCCTCAAAAGGGCAAAACTAAGAGTTATTGGCCTTAAGGCGGGGGGAGGGGGGGCAAAGAGAGGTAGGAATAGAAAGTTTGATCAAAAGGATAATAACAAAGAACTTCCCAAACCTAGAGAAAGAAATCCATATTCAAATACAAGAAGGTTATAGAAACCAAGCAGATTTAACCCAAAGCAGACTACTTCAAAACATTAAATAATCAAACTCCCAATATTAAGGATAAAGAAACATCTTAAAAGAAGCAAAAGAATTTAAACAAATAACATAAAATAGAGCTGTAATATGTTTGGCAGCACACTTCATAGTGGAAACCTTAGAGGCTAAGAGAGACTGGCATGACATACTCAAAGTGCTGAGGGAAAAAACTTTTATCCTAGAATAGCATATTCAGCAGAAATATCCTTTATACATGAAGGATACATAAAGACTTTCCCAGACAAACCAAAGATGAGGGATTTCATCAACACCAGACATGTCCTGCCAGAGATGCAAAAGTATGTTCTTCAGTCTTAAAGAAAGGGATATTAATGAGCGATAAGAAATCATCTGAAGGTGTGAAACTCACTAGTAATAATAAGTACACAGAAAAACCCAGACTATTATAAAACTATAATTGTGATGTGTAAACTACTCTTAACTTGAATAGAAAGACTAAAAGATGAATGGATCAGAAATAATGACTACAATATAGAGAGTACAATAAGATATAAACAGAAACAAAAAGTGAAAAAGGGGGGCACAAAATGAAAGCGTAGAGTATTTATTCGTTTTCTCTTTCCTTGTTTGTTGGTTAGTTTGTTTCTTTATACAATCAGTCTTGTCATCAGTTAAAATAATGCATTATAAGATATTATTTGCAAGTCTCATGGTAACCTCAAAACTAAAAACATACAAAAAATACAGAAAAATAAAAAGTAAGAAATTAAAATATACCACCAGAGAAAATCACCTTTCCTAAAAGGAATACAGGAAAAAAGAAAGAGAAGATCACAAAACAATCAGAAAATGAATAACAAAATGGCAGGAGTAAGTCTTTACTTATCAATAATAGTGAAAGTAAATTGACTAAACTCTCCAGTCAAAATACATAGAGTGACTGAATTCTTTTTTAAAAGACTCAATGACCTGTAACCTAAAAGAAACACACTTCACTGAGGACATAAACAAATGGAAGAACATTCCATGCTCATGGATAGCAAGAATCAATATCGTGAAAATGGCCATACTGCCCAAGGTAATTTACAGATTCAATGCCATCCCCATTAAGCTACCAATGACTTTCTTCACAGAATTGGAAAAAACTACTTTAAAGTTCATATGGAACCAAAAAAGAACCCGCATTACCAAGAAAATCCTAAGCCAAAAGAACAAAGCTGGAGGCATCACGCTACCTGACTTCAAACTATACTACAAGCCTACAGTAACCAAAACAGCATGGTACTGGTACCAAAACAGAGATATAGACCAACAGAACAGAATAGAACACTCACAAATAATACCACACATCGACAACTATCTGATCTTTGACAAACCTGACAAAAACAAGAAATGGAGAAAGGATTCCCTATTTAATAAATGGTGCTGGGAAAACTGGCTAGCCATAAGTAGAATGCTGAAACTGGATCCCTTCCTTACTCCTTATACAAAAATTAATTCAAGATGGATTAGAGACTTAAATGTTAGACCTAAAACCATAAAAACCCTAGAAGAAAACCTAGGCAATACCATTCAGGACATAGGCATGGGCAAGGACTTCATGTCTAAAACACCAAAAGCAACAGCAACAAAAGCCAAAATTTAAAAACGGGATCTAATTAAACTAAAGAGCTTCTGCACAGCAAAAGAAAGTACCATCAGAGTGAACAGGCAATCTACAGAATGGGAGAAAATTTTTGCAATCTACTCATCTGACAAAGGGCTAATATCCAGAACCTACAAAGAACTCAAGCAAATTTACAAGAAAAAAACAAACAACCCCATCAAAAAGTGGGCAAAGGATATGAACAGACACTTCTCAAAAGAAGACATTTATGCAGCCAACAGACACACGAAAAAATGCTCATCATCACTCACCATCAGAGAAATGCGAATCAAAACCACAATGAGATACCATCTCATACCAGTTGGAATAGCAATCATTAAAAAGTCAGGAAACAAGAGGTGCTGGAGAGAATGTGGAGAAATATGAACACTTTTACACTATTGGTGGGACTGTAAACTAGTTCAACCATTGTAGAAGACAGTGTGGTGATTCCTCAAGGATCTAGAACTAGAAATACCATTTGACCCAGCCATCCCATTACTGGGGATATACCCAAAGGATTATAAATCATGCTGCTATAAAGACACATGCACACCTATGTTTATTGCGGCACTATTCACAATAGCAAAGACTTGGAACCAACCCAAATGTCCATCAATGATAGACTGCATTAAGAAAATGTGACACATATACACCATGGAATACTATGCAGCCATAAAAAAGGATGAGTTTGTGTCCTTTTTAGGGATATGGATGCAGCTGGAAACCATCATTCTCAGCAAACTATCACAAGAACAGAAAATCAAACACCACATGTTCTCACTCACAGGTGGGAACTGAACAATTAGAACACTTGGACACAGGAAGGGGAACATCACATACTGGGGCCCGTTATGGGGTGTGGGGAGGGAGGAGGGATAGCATTAGGAGATATACCTAATGTAAATGATGAGCTAATAGGTGCAGCACACCGACATGGCACATGTATATACATATGTAACAAACCTGCATATTGTGCACATGTACCCTAGAACATAAAGTATAATAAAAAAATTTTAAAAAGAAACACACTTCACCTATAAAGACACAAATAGATTGAAAATAAAAGGATGAAAAAAGATATTCCATGTTTATGGAAACCAGAAAAGAGCAGGTGTAGCTATATTTACATCAGACAAAATAGATTACAAGACAAAAACTATGGAAAGAGACAAAAAGGTCATTATATAATGATAAAGGGGTAAATTCAGCAACAGGATAAAACAATTGTAAAGACATATGCACCTAACACTGGAAGACACAGATATCTAAAGCACATATTATCAGAGCTAAAAAGAGGGACAGACCCCTCAATACAATAATACCTGGAGAATTCAAACCCCCTCTTTCAGCATTGAACAGATCTTTTTGACAGAAAATCAACAAAGAAACTTCAGACTTAATCTGAACTATAGACCAATGGGCCTAATAGATATTTACAGAACATTTCATCCAATGGCTACAGAACACACACTATTTTCCTCAACACATGGATCATTCTCAAGGATAAAATTCAACATCCCTTAATGATTAAAACACTCAAAAAATGGGTTATAGAAGCAACATACCTCAACGTAATAAAAGTTACATATGACAGATCCAGAGCTGGTATCATACTGAATGGAGAAAAAAACTGAAAGCCTCTCATCTAAGATCTGAAACATGACAAGGATGGCCACTATCACCACTGTTATTCAATATAGTACTGAAAGTCCTAGATAGAGCAATCAAACAAGAGGAAGAAATAAAGGGCATCCAAACTGGAAACGAGGAAGTGAAATTATCCTTGTTCACAGATAATATGATCTTATAGTTGGAAAAAACTAAAGACTCCACTAAGGAATTATTAAAACTGATAAACAAATTCAGTAAAGCAGAAGGATACAAAAGCAGCATGCAAAAATCATTCTACATGCCAAGTGAACAACCTGAAAAAGAAACCAAAACATAATGCCATTTACAATAGCCACACATGAAATTAAATACCTAGGAATTAACCAAAGAAATGAAGGATTTCTATAATGAATACTATAAAATACTGATGAAATAAATTGAAGAGGACACCAAAAAATAGAAAGATATTTTATGTTCATGTATTGAAAGAATCAATATTGTTAAAATGTCCATAGTATCCAAAGCAACCTACACATCCAATGTAAGTCCTATCAAAATACCAATGACATTCTTCACAGAAATAGAAAAAACAATCCTAAAATTTATATGGAACACAAAAGATCCAGAATAGCCCAAGCTATCCTGAGCAAAGAGAACAAAACTGGAGGAGTCACATTACCTGACTTGAAATTATACTACAGATCTATAGTAACCAAAACAGCATGGTACTGGCATAAAAACAGACACATAGGCCAATGGAACAGACTAGAGAACCCAGAAACAAATCCATACACCTTCAGAGAACTCATTTTCAACAAAGGTGCCAAGATATATACTGGGGAAATGACAGTCTCTTCAATAAATAATTCCAGGAAAACTTGATATCCATATGCAGAAGAATTAAACTAGATCCCTATCTCCTGCCATATAAAAAAAAAATAGAAATAGAAATGGATTAAATACTTAAATTTAAGACTTAAAACTATGAAACCACTAAAAGAAAACATTTGGGAAACTCTTCAGGACATTGCACTAGACAAAGATTTATTAAGTAATACTCCACAAGCACAGGCAACCAAAGCAAAAATGGATAAATGGGATAATATCAACTTAAAAGTCTTCTGTAAAGCAAAGAAAACAATCAACGAAGCGAAGAGACAACAGACAAAATGGGAGAAAATGTTTGCAAACTACCCATCTGACAAAGGATTAATAACCAGAGTATATAAGTAACTCAAAAAATTCAATAGGAAAAAAATCTAATAATCCCATTTAAAAATGGGCAAAAGTTCTGAATAGATATTTCTCAAAAGAAGACATATAAATGACAGACAGGTATATGAAAGGTTCTTAACATCAGAGATCACCAGAGAAATGCAAATCAAAACTACAATTAGATATCATATCACGCCTGTTAAAAGGACTTTTATTCAAAAGTCAAGCAATAACAAATGCTGGTAAGAATATTCAGATAAGGAAACCCTTGTACACTGTTGATGGTAGTGTAAATTAACACAATCACTGTGGAGAACAGTTCGGAGATTCCTCAAAAAACAAAAACTAGAGCTACCATATGATTCAACAATCCCACTTCTAGTTATATACCCAAAAGAAAGGAAATCAGTATATCAAAGAGATATCTGTACTCCCCTGTTTATTGCAGTGCTGTTCACAATAGCCAGTATTAGGAAACAGCCTAACTGTCCATCAACAAACGAATGGATAAAGAAAAAGTGGTATATATACACAACAGTGTAGTATTCAGCCATAAAAAAGAATGATATTCCATTGTTTGCAACAACATGAATGAAAGTAGACTTCACAAAGTTAAGTAAAATAAGCTAGGTGCAGAAACACAAACTTCACATATTCTCACTTATTTGTCTGATCTAAAAATTAAAACAATTGAACTCATGAAGATAGAGAGTATTATGATAGTTACTAGAGGCTGGGAAGGGTAGCTGGTGAGGGGGAGAGAGTGGGGATGATTAATAAAAATATTTTTAAAATATGTAAACTTAGATTAAATGAAGAGCTTGCTAGTGAAACAAAACTTACCAAAAGTTACATAAGAATAAATAAACAATATGAACTTTCCTATGGCTATTAAAAATTACATGTCTAATAGAAATCTTTAAATAGAAAAAAACTCCAGGCTGAGTTATTTTCGTAACTGAATCATTTGAAATATTTAAGAAAGATTTAACATCAATATTGCTAAAACTATTCCAGAGAAAAGAAAAAGTGGTGGAAATTTCCAGTTCAATTTATGAGACCAGCATAACTATCATATCAAAATCTGACAAAAACATGAATTTACACACAAAATCCTATACAAAATATTGGCAAAATAATGCAGAAATAGACACAAGTTTGATTAATTCCAGGACTCCAACATTGATTTCAGCATCTAAAATTACATAAATGTTATTCATCACATTATCAGAATAAAGGATAAAAACATATGATCACCTTGAGTTTCAAAGAAAGCATATGATAATATTCAATGCTCTATAATGCTTTCATGATAAAATCTCTTATGATACTAAGGTTTTCTTAAGCTATCTAAACACACACACACATAATCCTTATATAAAAATGTATTAAGTAGTGAAATATTACAATACTTGTTCATGAAATCAGAAAGGGGCACTAAAATGTCCACACTCCATTTCTGTTCAACATTTTCCTTAGGATGCAAGCCTTAAGCAAGAGAAGTAAGGCAAGAAAAAGAATTAAGATTACAACAATTTCAAGGAAGAAATAAAACTTTCCTTTAAGGCAACATGTATATAAAACATACATATGAAATCAAAAGACAATATTTCAGACTTAATAAATGACTTTAAGAATCTTGCTTAGTCACTATAAAATCAATTATATTTTCATTTAGAAGCAACAATAAGAAAAATATTCCTAACAAAACAATTTGCAATAGCATCAAAAACATCAAATATCTAGATATAAATCTAATAAAGAATTGTATAAAATTATCAAAATTAAATTTAAAAGATCAAAGATAATGAAGGGTTTGGTTTGTCCATGGATAAAAGGATTTGATATTGTAATGATTTATTTTTTCTTAAATTCATCTGTAGGTTGTCTGTATTCCCAATCAAAATCCATAATATTTGTTTTTCAAACTTGACAGAAGCGTTTCCTAAAATGTGTATAAAGATGAGAGTGGCTAAGAACAGCCAAGACAATCTTTAAAAACCACACAAAGTTGGGGAGTGATGGCAAAGATAGCCAACTAGATATAGCCAGAAGGAGCATCTGCCACCAGGAGCTGTTGGGAAGACTGGCACACTCTAAGCAGATCTTCAGAGGGAAGGCACTAAGAGTGGATGGAGGGAGGATGCAGACTCTGGGCTGAAGGAAGAGGAAGCTGGGAACACTGAGCGGGATTACTGAGCACCAGGACTCATTTCTGGCCCCCAGCAACTCCTGGGAAAGGGATGAGTCGAACAGGTAAGGAGCAGCCCACTCCTGCCACGGACCTTTGGAATCCTGGTGGCAGGAAACCCTGTGATTTCCACAGACACTGGAGCTGGCTAGGAGAGCTGCTTAGAGAGGTGGTAGGAGCAGCATTTCAGCCTGTGTGGAGCCCAGATGGTTTGGTACAGGAACTTCTGCAGCAGACCATAGCCAGGAACGCCCATCCTCTAAGGCTTGCCATGTTCCCCTAGGAGATGTTGGCCATAGGAGAACTGCTGGACCTAGACAGAGCAAGACAGCCTTGCCCATCAGACAGAGCTATCCAATTCTGAGTGACCCCCTGTTTGCTGGCATCTCCTGGGGTCCCAGCCTGGCTGTGCCCACTGACAGCACAGCATTGGATGCCCAAGCAACGTGCTTCCCAGGGCCCTCATCATAGCTCCTTGGCCTGCAGACTGTGCCTGGCTGTCAGAGAGCTCCAGTAGACCAGCCTTCAGGGATGCGCCCCAGCTCACCTGCACACTCCTCCCACCACAGCCTCCCCAGAACCCCTTTGCCAGCACACACACATATAGGTGGACCTCGCCTCCCCCCTCCTGCAATTTGTGTGGACAACTAAACTTGACAACCAACCTCACATCATTCAAAGAATAAAAATAAAATGTGAAAGAATAAACATGTAAAAGATAAATAAAACTTCTAGAATTTAACATAGGAGATTATCTTCATGACATTAAAATAAGCCTAACTCAACACTTGACCAAATGGGACAAACAGACGTCTACAGAACTCTTCACCCCAAAATAATAGAATATACATTCTTCTCATCTGCACATGGCTCATACTCTAAAATCAACCACACAATCGGCCATAAAAACAACCCTCAGCAAGTTCAAAAACCTGAAATCATGCCAGACACACTCTTGGGCCACCGTGCAATAACATAAATCAATACTAAGAAAATCACTCAAAACCATAAAATTACAGGGAAATTACACAACCTGCTCCTAAGCAACTTTTGGGTAAACAATGATAATTAGGCAGAAATCAAGAAATCATTTGAAACTAATAAGAACAAAGATACAACATGCCAGAATCTCTGGGTTACAGCTAAAGCAGTGTAAAGAGGGAAGTTTACAGAAATAAATGCAAAGTGTGCTTATAATAAGTTTTCTTATAAAGTAATTGTAAAGGCAAAGTTTTCTTTTTTTTTTTTTTTTCTTTTTGAGACAGAGTTTCGCTTTTGTCACCCAGGCTGAAGTGCAATCGTGCGATCTCAGCTCACTGCAACCTCCACCTCCTGGGTTCAAGTGATTCTCCTGCCTCAGCCTCCCGAGTAGTTTGGGATATGCCATCATGCCAGGCTAATTTTTGCATTTTTAGTAGAGACAGGGTTTCACCATGTTGACCAGGCTAGTCTCGAACTTCTGACCTCAGGTGATCCACCTGCCTCAGCCTCCCAAAGTGCTAGGATTACAGGCGTGAGCCACTGCGCCGGGCCAGGCAAAGTTTTCTTATAGAGTAATTGTAAATAAATAAAAGTATCAATAATTATACTATATTAAAATAAAGTATCCTCATCAGGAAAGACTATTAGGATAATAAAAATGTATGCCACAGATCTATTACTTGATCCAGCAACCTCATTACTGGGTATGTACCCAAAGGAATATAAATCATTCTACCATAAAGACACATGCATGTGTATGTTCATTGCAGCACTATTCACAACAGGAAAGACATGGAATCAACCTAGATGCCCATTAATGGTGGACTAAATAAAGAAAATGTAGTAGATACACAGTGTGAAATACTATACAACTATAAAAAATAAGGAAATCATGTCACTGAAGCAACACAGATGCAGCTGGAGGCCATTACCCCAAGTGAATTAACAAAGGGACAGAAAACCAAATACTACATGTTCTTACTTATAAGTGAGAGCTAAACATTGAAAACAGATGAACGCTAAGAAGGGAAAAATGGACATCAAGGCCTATTTAACAGTGGAGTGTGGTAAGAGGCTGAGGATTTAAAAATTACCTATCGGGTACTATGCTCATTACCTGAGTGACAAAATAATCTGTACACCAAATCCCTGCAACATACAATTTACTCACGTACAAAACTCGCATTTGTACCCCTGAACCTAAAATAAAAGTTGGAAGAAAATAAATGTATTCCACAAAGGAAAATATATTAACAACATATTTAATAAATAAAAGGCCCATATTCAGCATATATAAAGAACATATACCAATCAATATGTAAAAGACAGGAAAGCAATAGTGAGTGGCCAATGACACAATAGCAAATAACCAAGAGTACTTTTGCAACTTGTTCTCAAAAGGAGAGAATTTATAGTCAATAAACATATTAGAAGGTGATCAGCCTCATTAACCAGCAGAAAAAAATATAAACTAATTCCACAAAGATTTACAATCACATGTACATCAATGTGGCACAAATAAAAAAAGACTGAAAACACTAAGCACTAGTAAAAATGAGGAAAACCTAAAACTCACTGTTTCCACTTTGGGAAACTTTGATACTATCCACTAAAAATGCACCTGTACTTGCTCTGTGGCATCTCAACAATAACAAAACTAAATAGAAGCTGACAAGGTTTGGATCCGTGTTCCCACCCAAATCTCATGTTGAATTATAATCCCCAGTTTTGAAGGTGGGGCCTGGTGGGAGGTGATTGGGTCGTGGAGGTCAGTTTCTCACGAATGGTGTATCACCATCCCTCTTGGTAGTATTCTCATGATAGTGGATGAGTTCTCGTGAGATCTAGTTGTTTAAAAGTGTTCTGCCATGATTGTAAGTTTCCTGAGGCCTCCCCAGAAGCTGAGCAGATGCAAGCACCAGGCTTCCTATACAGGCTGCAAAACCATGAGCCAATTAAACCTCTTTTCATTATAAATTACCCAGTCTCAAGTATTTATTTATTTATAGCAGTATGAGAATGAACTAATGCAAAAGCCGAATAAACATGTAAACATATATTGACTAAAAGGTTTGTGTAACATTGTAACAGCATTATTCTATTTTTAAGATAATATTAAGAAATTAATGCTAACTTTTTTTTATTTCAATAGTTTTAGGGGTACAAGTGGTTTTGGTTACATAGATGAGTTGTTTAGTGGTAAAGTCTGGGATTTTAATGTACTGTGACCTGAGTACTGTATGCTGTACCCAACAGGTAGTTCTACATCCCTCACCTCCCTCTCACCCTCACTCTTTCTGTCTCCAGTGTTCATTATATCATTCTGTATGCCTTTGCATACCCATAGCTTAGCTCCCACTTATAAGTGAGCATGTACAAGGTTGACTTTTCCATTCTTGAGTTACTTCACTTAAAATAATGATGTCCAGTTCCAAACAAGTAGCCACAAAAAACATTATTTCATGCTTTTTATGGCTGATTGGATTCCATGGTGTGTGTGTGTGTGTGTGTGTGTGTGTGTGTGTGTGTGTGTGTTGTATACATACATTCATATGCCACATTTTCTTTATCCACTCTTCAGTTGATGGGCACTTAGGTTGGCTCCATATTTTTGTCATTGTGAATGGTGCTGCAATAAACATACATGTGCAGGTGTCTTTTTGATATAATGACTTCTTTTCCTCTGGATAGATACCCAGTAGTGGGATTGCTGGATTGAATGGTACATTTACTTTTAGTTCTTTGAGAAATCTTCATATGTAACAGCATCATTTAAATAGCTACAAATAAGAAAGAATGCAAGTATAAATAAAAATCAGTGAAATTCATAAAAATAATGATTATCTCTAAAGCAACTGAATGGAAAAAGAGTACACACATAACTTTGAATAAAAGAAGCCTGACACATAACAGTACATACCGTACAATTGCATTCAGACAAAACTACTCTACAGATAAGAAATTAGCTTCCTTTGGAGGGAATGTGTAGTGACATGGAGGGGACACAAGGAGGACATTTGTGAAAATTCTTCAAGGTCTACACTTATTATTGTGTACTTTTCTGAACATATGTTATAATATAACCAAAAAATATTTTAAAATATGAATTGAGAATAAGAATTATGTTAAAGTTAAAACATGTCCAAATTAATCACAAAAGAAAATAGAGGATAATTAGTGTTAGAACTACAAGGTCAATTTAATCTCTTGACTCATTTTTTAAATGATTAAAACAAAGTTTTGAAAATTCTGAAAAACCATATTAAGAAATGAAATAGTACATATTAAACGCAAATAAATTGGAATATCAATTCAATATATCCTCAGGGCATCCTAGATTAAATGAAAAAATCTCAAGTAGAGAATTTTATTATTAGAAATAGAAAGTTTCTGTGCCTGATAGACTGTAAATTTGCATTAATGGACTTAGACTAGTTTGCCTTATCACCAATTGGAAGTACCACCAGCCCTTAAAATAATTTCAATGCCAATCAAACATTATCGTTTACCCAGAGCTGCACATTCTTCATTGTTCCTAGTTGCTACAAATGGCAGCCAGGTCGCCTGATCATTTGCGCTGAAACCCCCAGTGCTACCTTTGACACTGCTGTCTCTCCCCTATTGATCCTTTTGCCTTATTAGCTTTCACATCTATCACAATCTTTACATTACAGTGACCAACCTCTCATTTAAGGCTACAGTTACCCTCTCCTAGAATGCAGCAAGCAGTCTTTTCACTTCTAGTCTCCTGAAGTCAGTCAAGGCTTTGCAAACTATTAGTCTTTTTATGCTAAGTAAAAGTGGACAGCACTACTCATGTTATTCTTCATATCAAAAACCTTAATTGGTTTCCTGCTGTCTGGAGAATGAACTTTGGTATCCTTAGCTTAACCTGCAAGGCCATTCAAAATCTATCCCTGAACTAATTTCCAACAATCACGCTGTATTCCAGTAATGCAGCAGGAATGACAGCACCTCATTTTTCTGCCTGTTTCTTTGATTATACTATCCTCCTCATCCAAAATAGGTTTTTTCCCCCATTTTTCTGCAATCCTAACTCTTCTTCAACCTTTAAAACTCAATTTACCGTGAAGTGTTTTTGTTACTGAGTGACATCATGGAATAAGAACTTGTTTAAATGGTTTTCAAAATTGATCAGTTTTTTGAATCACCTGGAGGAACTTTTAAAATTAGCCAATATTGGGGTCATATCTGGAGAGAATGTAATGGAGTACAGGTTAAGTTACTAAAGTCTGTGAATCAGACTGTGGCCACCAGCCCAACACCTGCCTGGCTAGTTTTGGGAACCTAATGGACTAAGATCTGAGGACAGAAGACAGCAGGACTGTACTAGTCTGTTTTTACACTGCTGATAAAGACTGGGAAGAAAAAGAGGTTTAATTGGACTTACGGTTCCACATCACTGGGGAGGCCTCAGAATCATGGCGGGAGGCAAAAGGCACTTTTTTTTTTTTTTTTGAGACGGAGTCTTGCTCTGTCACCCAGGCTGGAGTGCAGTGGCACGATCTCGGCTCACTGCAACCTCCACCTCTCAGGTTCAAATGATTCTCCTGCCTCAGCCTCCCAAGCAGCTGGGACTACAGGTGCATGCCACCATGCTCAGCTAATTTTTTGTATTTTCAGTAGAGACAGGGTTTCACTATGTTAGCCAGGATGGTCTCAATCTCCTGACCTTATGATCTGCCCCACCTCAGCCTCCCAAAGTACTGTGATTACAGGTGTGAGCCACAGCACCCAGCCAAAGGGCACTTCTTACATGGCAGCAGCAAAAGAAAATGAGGAAGAAGCAGACGCAGAAACCCCTGATAAACCCATCAGATCTCGTGAGACTTCTTCATTATCATGAGAATAGAACAGGAAAGACCAGACCCCATAATTCAATTCCCACTGGGTCCCTCCAAGAACACGTGGGAATTCTGGAAGATACAATTCAAGCTGAGATTTGGGTGGGGACACAGCCAAACCATAGCAAGGACTAAGTGGGAAACTAAAGTTATATCCTATTAGACTCCCCACATACATAGACAACCATGACCCCAAAATGAAGACTGAAGCAAAAGTAAATTGTTAACATCCACTTCTAATATGGTTGTGAAAGCTCCTACCAAACTGAGTATATGATAGATAGCATTTATGAACTCCGGAGAAATTATCAAAACACAAACTTAGTAAAGGAAGAAGACTGGAGGAAGACCTGAGCAGGTTTTGGAGCGGAGTCATTTGGAAGAAGGGAAGAGCATAGATTCCAAAACATTATAGTGAAATGGTTCAAAAATAAAAACCAAAGAGAAAATATTAAAAGCAGTAAAAATGCAAACAGAAATAAAGATTTTTACATATAGGAAACAGTAATTTTAATGTCACTGACTTTTCATCAGGAACCACTGAGAACAGAGAACACTTAGAACATCTTTAAAATGCTGAAACAAAGCAAAGCAAACAACAACAAAAACCTATTATCCCAGAATTCTATATCCTAAGACACAACATTTTCATGTATGTCGGCAGACTTCCAGCTTCTATGTAAGATGCAGAAAGCTGGCAAAAGTGTCACTCTTGCCCTAATGACAAGAAAAAGCAAGATAATCTACAAAAGTATAATGTTTCTTGAACACATCAAAAAGCAAAGGTAATAGGACAACCAACTACCATGATATCAAAGGACAGACAGAGCTCCAGCACTGACTTGATACCTGCAGCAGGAGGAAAATGAAATCTTCATAGGCAAGGATAAAAAGAATTCATCTGGCTAAATTTTTAATGAATTGTGAAAGGCTCCGTGTGAGCTAGTGTAAAAGAATAGAAACCTTGGAAGTCACAGGCGCAGGGGACTTTGCATGCACTTACAGGGTCTTCTCCACAGACTTCACCAGGCACACAGGACAGAGTGGAGGCAGGAAGAAGGCTGGAGAAGGGTCCCCTCAGTGTTGTAGGCCAGGAGGAGGGTCATGGCAACCCCTGGAAAAAGACACTAAGTACTACCTGGGGCCCTCTTCCCTAGGTAATGGAAAGCATAGGCCAGCTGGCAAAGGGTGATGAACCCTAAACCACAGGACAGAAAACAAGATCCACTGCGGCTGGGAAACCAGAGAAAGGGAAAAGAAAAAATAATTTCATTTTTTTGAAGAAGCAGCAGGAACTCATCCTGTACTCAGGCCATGGGATGCCTTCTCACACAATGGGGGATGGCAAGATCATTGAGAAAACCCAGCCCCTGAGAACCAGGGACACGAAATCTGTATAAAACTAAAGCCTGGACCTGGACAACAAAGAATCCCCTTACATCCCAAACCCAGCTAGAGTGCAGCAAGTAACAATCAAAAGCAATCTGCCACGGGGCAAAGACACAAGCATAGAAATAGACTGTCTCTGAGGTTATCTGATATATCTATTCATGCTTTAAATTACTGTGAGATCCATTATTTACATAACCAACTAGAGAATTAAGTAAGAATAATGCATGCACACTATTTCAGATAGATAGATACATACATACATACACACGTAGGTAGACAGATTAGATAGATGGATAGACAGACCATATAAAATATCTTAGAAGCAAATACAGGAAGCTAGTAACATGAATCACATCACTTTATTCATCACATTAGTTTATTCATTACTACAATGTTTGAATTATTTCAGTATATTTCTATTTCAAATATTTTGTAAAAGCTAAAATTATTATTTTGATGTTGGTAAAGGTGTGGAAAGCTACTATTCTCAAGAATGACTGGTAAGTTTTAGAGAAATATAATCTTTTTGGAAAACAGTTTGCTAATGCACATCAAGGGTGCTGGAAAAGTCCATTTTCCTCTTTTTTTGGCATAAATTTTAATCATAGACATATATCCTAAGAAAATAATCTGAAATATGAAGATTATTATGTGCTCAAATATATTTAACTAAGTACTCTGCTAAATTTTTAAAATGTAATTATAATTTTCTTTTCCAGAATAATTCAATTTTTATGTCACCTCCACTTAATGGACGTGATATAGCCATTAGAAATTACTGTTATAAAGACAACACAGCAGCATGGACAGTGAATGTAATGTGATGATGTTAATTGCAAAGTGATTGAAAGAGGCAATGCTGCAAAACTGTGCATAGGCAGAGGGCCAAACCTACTAAATTTGTGTCCTGGAAAATTTATTTCTCTCGGCTTCAATTTTTATATCTCTGAAATGAACGTAATAACACATATATTATAGATTTTTTTTACTAGAACTGAATGAGAAAAATAACTGGAATGTACAATTTAGCTGAGTGCTGAGGATTATTATTATTAGATAATATGCAAATGAAATTTTATATAGATGTAAATGACACTGGAAGGAAACAAACTAATAAATATGAATAGTTTCATTGCTGATATTACTGAAATTTTTTTCTCTATTTCCCACTTTTGTCACATTTTAGATTATTATGTTATCATCATAATTTTTAAAAGATTATTTGAGAAAGGGTTGCTTTTCTTTATATGTGAAATATTTCTGTTCAGGACAAATATCTGCCCTGGAAATATTGTTCCAAATATTTGGAACTTTCCTTCAGTCTCTTTTCAAATACCTAATATTGTGAAAAATAAAAATTATTTCTATATTCTATTTAACATGAACTTTAGTTGCCTACAAATGTGGCTCTCTATGAAATTCTCTCTTGCTGACATTCTTAATGCTTTTGGAGAAAAAGCATTATATTCAATGAACACATCCACATGTACAAACTTCATCTGGGAAAATCCATGCTCCAGTCATCTGAAAATTGATAGAAAGACTCTATCAAGTGCAGCTGTGGACCATGTTCCTAAATGAGAGACTTAGCTCATTTTGGAGCCAAAGATTTGTGGGGCCCCCCGATAAATCCCTGACACGTCTGTGATTGATGACATTGCCCTACATCTGGGGAGTGTGACTTTATTCAAATATCTCCCTGCACTGCTGACAACGCCCAAATCTATACTGTTCCAAATGAAGGCTTGAAGAAGCAATTTTCAGGTGAACTGAAGAAGAAAATCATATGTTTTCACCGAGGGAGGTAGCAAATTTATGAAAACAATATGGGTGAAATGACAGGTTTGTAGCGTGATTTTGGTACATCTGCTGTGTGAGCTCTCTCTCGGCAGGGACCGGGAGGACAAAATGAGAAAAGAAAAATAAAAAAACTCAATACTTACCCATAAAACTGAAACTGTTGTAAATAGAAATTTGTAATAGAGTTATGGATGTGCATTTCTGTGTGTTTATGTATGTGTACATATACATTTCCACCCCAAAATCAAGGAGGAAAATCACTTTATTATTTGAGTTCAAAATTGACACTGAAGACAGTGTTGTTAACCATATATGACCGCAGCTTCAAAAAAAAGCACCTACAAAAGTCTCACTTGATAAAAACAAACTTTACATGTTGATTATTAAAATGTCCTAGGAATTTCATCAAATGGATGAATCGCTAGCCTTTTTTTTTTTCAAAAACGATTTCAGCTGCTAATATGTTCTATTAGACAGACAGTCTGTTTCTTTGGGTCCTTCTCCTTCTAGCTAGGCATTCAAATGAATAGGTTTAGAAACAAAATTAGTAAGGCTACCTTACTTATCATTTCTGGCAATGCTGTTTTTCTAATTTACAACTACCATCTCCTCTCTCCCTTAAGAACCATTCTATGGATGGGCCACATATATTAAATGTTTGATGATATCATAGTATTTCTTAGGAGTGAATGTTTGCAGTTGTGGTTCCATTTTATAGTAAGACCTTGCTCCAGTCTTTCTACACACACAATCCAACCAGCAAAGCTAAATTACAGGGGAGGATTTTGTTCTGTCACCTTCTTCTGCAAGTCATGGGACAATCAAGTTGATGTTTTGCAGTAGAAAAAAGTGTTCTGTCATAACCTGGTGTAGCATTTAAGGGCAAATTAGCAGTAACTTAAAACCCAGGACTGAAAATGTGGTCTATTTGGCCTCATGATTCTATTTCTATTTATTCACACAAAAATCCACAAATTGTACAAAGATAGGTATAAAAAGGAACAGTAGGTATGTTCAACACAGTGAATCACTGGATGAACTTCAAATATCCATTAAATGGGAAGCAAATTGATATGTTATTATCCAACCATTCTGTGAAATTCTATGCAGTTATTAAGAAAAACAAGCTCATGTGCCTGATATTGAAAAATCTATGAGATTTAAGAAAAGCAAATTATGTGGTAAAATATGTACATTAATACAGCTGTGTAAAATAAATATGATATTGTGTATGTATTCATGTGCAAGTTTAAATGCACAGAAAAGATGTCAGGAAGGGTGTACACAACAGTTCACAGCAGTAGAGGTTACCCCAGGGAAGTAAACAGGAATGTACGTGCATCTTTGTGTGTGTATGAGAATTCTTTATTCTATATTTTCCCATATTTTTGTTTGCTTTAATAGAAATGCATTCCTTTCATTTTATGTAATTGAAAATAAAATGTTACATGTTTCAAATGAGAGGCACTTCATAAATACAAGAAACTACTAAACAGCAGTATATAAATGGTATCAAACAGAATGTGAAAAATTACTGTGTTTTAAAATTCAGTAACAGGTTTTCAGATAATACAGAGATCATTTGCAGTATAAAATTTATACTTTCTAAGTTCGAAGCTCTGAAGGCACTGGAAATAATTTAAAATTAAATAGAAACAATAAAAATTCCTGACATCTAGCATAGTACCTGGCACACAATAATCATTTGTCGAATGCCAGTAATTGTCATGAGACCCTGGGTAGGTTACATCTCTGAAGCTAAGCTCTCTTGTTTGTCACATAAATTGATTTTTCTAAATTATTTTCGATTCTGCTTTTTAGATATTTTTAAAACTTCATTTAATGGATCATATAAGTTTTATGCCCGTATATTAATTTTAATTTGTAAGAGATTATCTGAGACTTTCAATTTTCAAAAACATCCATTTCATGATTTACAGAAGTAAAGATAAAGTTATTTGATTTC
This sequence comes from Macaca nemestrina, assembly GCF_043159975.1. NCBI lineage: Eukaryota > Metazoa > Chordata > Mammalia > Primates > Cercopithecidae > Macaca > Macaca nemestrina. The sequence goes on along the minus strand of NC_092142.1, from coordinate 74,891,808 downwards.
TTGTAATATTTAATTTGGAAAACATGACCATAGAATGTATGCTTCCTACTGACAAAGTATATAATTTTGCTGACAAGGCATTAATTTCAGTCTCAATAGCTTAGAAAAAAATTCTCACAGCTGCCATTAGAAGTAGGCCTAGGAATCACCACTCTAGAATTGATTCCAGTTTTAATAAGGCAAACAACAACAGTAAGTCAGTAGAAAACTTGAAAATCTATTGGTTTATATTAAATATTAAGAGGAAGAAATGCTTCTCAAAAGAAAAATATTCCTTCGAAAACAGAATAGGTTTGTTAAAGAACATGGCAATAACTATGGCAGGGTTTAGGATCATACATGAAAATCTATGAAAGGAAAGCAAAATGCTATATAAGGTAATTGCCACATTTGTGCATTGTATCTGATTTTTTAAAAAATAGAAATAAGTTGTAACTGCAAGAAAGTAATAATTGCACATTGCTTTTTTAAAAATAACATCAGAAGAAAGTAAACAAATGAAAGTAACATAAATATATAAAATGCATTATCCCACCTGCTACAGTCTGAAACAAAATCCATATGCAGAATCCTAACCACCAAAGTGATAGCATTAGCAGGTGGGATCTTTGGGAGGTAATTAGGTCATGAGAGTGGAGCCCTTAAAAATGGGTTTGAGGCAGAAGAATGGACTCCTGATATGGTTTGGCTGTATCCTCATCCAAATCTCATCTTTAATTGTAGTTCTCATAATCCCCACACGTTGTGTGAAGGACCTGGTGGGAGGTAATTTAATCATGGGGGCAGTTTCCCCCATGCTATTCTCATAATAGTGAGTAAGTTCTCATGAGATCTGATGGTTTTATAAGGGGCTTCCCCCTTCCTCGATTCTCATTCTTCTCCTTCCTCTGCCATGTAAAGAAGTATGTGTTTGCTTCCCCTTCCCCCATGATTGTAAGTTTTCTGAGGCCTCCCTTGCCCTGCAGAACTGTGAGTCAATTAAACCTCTTTCCTTTATAAATTATTCAGTCTCAGGTACATCTTCATAGCAGTGTGAGAACAGACTAATACAGCTCTGGAGGCAGGAAACCTAAGGGAAATTTCACGCTGACTTCCTAGGACTAAATCAACAGGAAAACCCCAACTTTCCATGCCCAAGTAACAAAAGGATCGGAGGCTACTCCCTTTGCAAACCTCTCCCCTTTCTGCCTCACAGATGAGAAATGGAAACTACCTCTGACTGGTCCCCTCCTGCAACCAGTCAGACTAGTCATGGGCCTAGTCTTCATTTGCATAGGGATGTCACTTTGTAACTTTACTTCACCCCTCCGATTGGTCCCCTTCAGCAACCAATCAGAACATTCATGGGCCAATCCTTCATTTACACAGGGGGTAAACCAAGTGATCAATGAGAAACCTCTAGAGGGTATTTAAACCCCAGAAAATTCTGTAACCAGGGCTCTTAAACCACTTGCTCAAACCTGCTCCACTCTATGGAGTGTACTTTTGTTTCAAAAAAATCTATGTTTTCATTGCTTCATTCTTTCATTGCTTTGCTTGTGTATTTTGTCCAATTCTTTGTTCAAAATGTCAAGAACCTGGATGACATGTAGTCAAGACCCTCCACCAGTAGCATATTTTGGTGAGCCAGCCAGGAGGTAAGCCTGAAGTTTGTGATTTATTTTTCTTTTCTCTTTGTTTTTCCTTTTTTCTCACTGTTCCACACAGGGGAACCCTTTTCTTTCTCTTTCTCTCTTTTTTTCCTTTCCAGGTCAGGACCATTGGTGGACAGTACCTAAACATGGAAGCAACTGCAGGTTTCCAGCCAGGGTCACTGTCCTGTGAAACTGAAAGGTTTCTGCGTGGAAGTACCTGACCACCAATGCCCAGTTCAGGTGAGGGACCTGAGTCCTTCTCTTTTTTTTTTTTTTTTTTTTTTACTGTTTTAGCCTTTCAGTGGCCATTTTCTAGTAGCTCCTTGGTAACTGAGGGCAACTGGCCAGGGCTACTGTCCAGTGTTACCTGAAGGCCATGGAGTGAATGGGGTAGCTGCCCTGCCCAGAAGGGGGAAGGACTCTTCTACCTTTCATGGTTATAGTCCCTGAACCCTACATATGATACAATTGGCGGCAGAAGCTCATCCAGGGCAAACTCACACACATATCAGGTGACTTAAACCCTTTTTGCTTATGCTAAATTATTATTTGGAGTTAGCCCATAACAACAAAAGATAATGTCTCTTAGGAGTTTTGAACTCCCTTCTCCTATTCAATATATTTGATTGGCTAAGGACAAAAGAAACCCACCTAACCCCTTAGCTGTGCAAAGAAGGTTATAGAGAAAGGGGATTTTTATGTAAGAAAGAATCCTGTATGATAAATTTTTGTCCTAAAGTAAAATGACCGGTTGTTTAAAAAAAGCGATGTTTAGTACACATCATAAAGCCCAAACATATCATAGATGGTCTGTGTAAGTCATGAAAAAGATTCATGAAGGGAATATATTTTTAAAATTCTGTACAATTTAATGTGGATTTCTTGCCTAAGATTAAAGGGTTTAAGAATTAAGTGGGAGAGGAAAAATCCAAAGGTTTGAACAAGTTGTGGGTTTGTGAAAAGTGTGGAAGGCATTATGTGTGTAAACATATTGGCTAAAGTTAGAGAGAAAATGTGGCCTTATCAAAATGATAAGAATGCTAGAAGTCAAGACTTTCATCCAGGGTCAAGAAATAAAGCTCATAGTAGGTCAGCAGTGGTGGAGAGAAGCATTCCAAAGTGGTGCTGGCACCCATCTAACATCAGAGACACCTGACACACTAAGATGGGGCCCTAAAGGGGGACACCCCTGGAGACCCTAACCAGGGCCCAGAGTTTTTCTAGGGGGATGACCTAGGCAAAATTTGGGTCACCTAATAAACCCTACACTTTTCAAAGTCTTTTTTTCTTTTCTAGACCACTCTAGAATGGAGTGGTCTCTATGGTCAACTCTGCATCCATTCTACCTAATTCTCCACTTGGCTACATTCTCAACCATTGGAATCAATTTTACCCTGACAATCTAAGGAAAAAAATCTGACTTTTTATTGTAAAGTTGTTTGGCCACATTACCAGATAGGAAGCCAGGAACAACAGGTGGTCAATGGTACCTTAATTATGACATCATCCTGCAATTACATCTATTTTGCAAAAGTCAGGGTAAATGGTTAGAAATCCCAAACATACAGGCCTTCATAGCCCTACACCAAAATCCAACAATCTGCAAAACTCCCAGAACCTGCCCCACAAAGGAAAGTCCTAAGGCCGAACTAGATATTGTAGGTGACCTCCTTTTACAAGGGCCACCTGTCTCTCAGGGGGACTGGCAACCACCCCCAAATAACCACTTGCCAAGTGCTCGTGAGGCTAAAACCCAAGAGCAAACACTAGGGACCCTGCTAAGCTCTCTTCGTACTCATAGGGGAACAACTTACTCAACTCTCCCTCCAGCCCTAAAGGAAGTAGCAGGAGCTGAGGGGCCAGTCTGAGTGCAGGCCCCCTTCTCTATAACTGACATACAACAATGTAAGGAAAAGCTAGGAAGCTATTCTGAGAACCCCAAGATATTTGCAGATGGGTTCCAAACTTTGACTTTTTCTCCAGGTTCATCCATGATGGCACAAATGGTAGGATTTCATTTTTTAAGGCTGAATAATATTCCATTGTATGTATATATCACATTTTCTTTGTTCATTCATCTGCTGATGGACATTTGGGTTGTTTCTATGTCTTGGCTTTTGTGAATAACACTGCAATTAACATGGGAGTGCAGATATCTCTTCAAGGTCCTGATTTCAATTCTTGTGGATATATACCAAGAAGTGGGATTGCTGGATAATATGATAGTTCTATTTTTAATTTCATAAAACAGAAAAAAATGAAGAGCAAAAAAAAAATCTAACTTTTGGGAATAAAGTATTTGAAAGGTAGCTAAAATGAGAACACTCATGAGCATGTATATGAGACACACTTCCAAGTAGATAATCCATGTCATAGAAGAAGGAAATAAAATAGTTGAAAATTTCTAAGCAATAATTTATGGAAAATTGATTTATAGTATGTGAAGACATACCTTTGCTTTATTTGGTGAATAAAGAAAATTAAAACTGTAACTCTGCAATCATATTCTGTAATTAAAAATCATTTAATACCAAATGAAATTGGGCAAAGGGATCTTGTGAAGTGTTAACAATAAATGTATTGTGTATTAGTTTCTTTGTTTCTATTGGAAGTCTCATGGGCCCATAAGGCTTCTTTCCAAAAAAAGAATTGGGATAAACAAACATTAATTAATAAAAATTGTGTCTGGATGAAAATGAAAAGAAATGTGGAAAACAGAATATATAAAATTCAGGAAGTCACAAAAGCTTTCTTCTCAAACATATAGCTACCCCCAGGCACTTCCAAACTGATGGAAACAAAACATCCTGCACCCTCTCTGTGAACCTCTTCAACGAAAATGACTCCACATAAAATCGTTAATACCATAAGGTAGAGAAACTCTACAGTGGAATTAAGTGTAGAAAAAAACCTTTAAGTCTCTGACCTAACATCTTTTACTGTATCTTTCTTCTAGAGTCTTTAGAAGAATAAAACTTCCAAAACAACGACAGTTCAGAATACCTTGCTGAATTGTCTGTGTAGTGCCAACTCAACTCATCATCTGGAGACAAAAGAGAGGTGGACACAAAAGCTTTGACGAGCAGTGATAGGACATAAATTAAAGCAGATTCTACAAGAAGAGCTCGAAGCGTATTCCAACAATTTCGAAGAAACAATGCTTCAACTGTTCTTGTGCCCAGGAATAATCTTATTGAAGGTGAAGTTTCCCTCTCTCTGACAGCTCTTCATAAAAATGAAGCATTTTGTTTTCAAGTAGATCCAAAACAAGATGGTGAGATTTAGGCTGAAATTGCAAAAGTGACTATAATAGACCTCAAAGAGAAAACATGTATTACACTGTTTTCTTTCACCTAAATTCTTTATTATTCCAAAAATGTCTTAAAGAATGTATCTCAGAGTCTTGCAAACAGTTTCAGCAATAACTAAACTTCTGCTTTGCCAAATAAGCTTGGATGGTTGTATGAAAAGCATGCAGAAAATAACCAAGTCATTAGCAATATTCTGACCCTGGCAGCATTTTTTTAAATTCTTAGAATATCATCTTGTTACTTAATTTGTTACTATTATACTGGTCAGTAAAACAAACCTTTTCTTTCTTCTTTTTTCTTTTTTGAATTCTTTTCTTATGAAAAACACAAAAAAAGATGCTTCCATGAAATGTGGAAGTTAAAATTAATTAAAATCCATGAAAATGAATTAAAGCCACACCCACCTTTATTAACTTCATGCTTACTTTTCTGTCTTTTACTTAGATTAATAAATGCTTTTAAAAATCTCTTGGGAAGAGAGAGGCATCCCTGCCTTTGCGAAACAAGATGTATCTGAGCATATTATGTTCAGAAAAATAGAAGATGCTTCATCTCAACCCCCATAAATAAACTTTCTTCCAAAAATATTGATTATGAACAGATTTTCCATTAGGTAATTAAGTAACAAAGAAAAGACCTGGAAGGGTATGAAATTAGTTCTTCACTTAAGATTCTCGAGAATGTTTTTACTTCACCCACTTATTTAAACGTTGTAGAAGATATTCTGTTTTAAAAATAGTAATATTTAGCAAATTTGTAGTCACTGGCATTATAAGGGTCTTCAAGTAATTTACATTTGGTTTTTATCATTACTAATTTCTTCATCCTTTTCCACAATGTTATGTTAGTTTTGTATTGCTTCTGTAATCAATTACTGCAAGCTTAGCTGCTTAAAACAACACAAATGTATTATCCTACATTTCCACAGATCACAAGTTTAAAAAGACTCTGTCTTTGTTAGTTTGTGCTGCTGTAACAGATGACCTGAGACTGGCTAATTTATAAAGAACAGAAATTTATTTTCTCATCGTTCTGGAGACTGGGAAAGTCCAAGATCAAGGCATCAGTAGGTTCAGCTGTCTGGTGAGGGCTTTTCTCCACTTCCAAGATGCTGCATCCTCTGGAGGGAAGGAACGGTGTAACCTCACATAATGAAAGAAGTGGAAGGATGATAAGGGGACCGAACTCCCTCCATAAAGTTGCTTTATAATGGCATTAATCTATTCATGAGGGCTAAATATCTCCCGAAGAACTTCACCTCCAAACACTGTTGCACTGGGGATTCCATTTCTTTTTTTTCTTTTTTTCTTTTTTTTTTTTTTTTTGAGGCGGAGTCTTGCTCTGTTGCCCAGGCTGGAGTGCAGTGGCGCGATCTCGGCTCACTGCAAGCTCCGCCTCCCGGGTTCCCGCCATTCTCCTGCCTCAGCCTCCCGAGTAGCTGGGACTACAGGCGCCGCCACCACGCCCGGCTAATTTTTTTGTATTTTTAGTGGAGACGGGGTTTCATTGTGTTAGCCAGGATGGTCTCGATCTCCTGACCTCGTGATCCGCCCGTCTCGGCCTCCCAAAGTGCTGGGATTACAGGCTTGAGCCACCGCGCCCGGCCGGGGATTCCATTTCTAATACACTAATTTGGGGGTACACATTCAGACCATAAACAAAGATGCTAAAATCAAAGTGTCTGCAGAGCTGCATTTCCTTCTGGAGGATCTAGTGAAGAATCAATTTCCTCAACTTTTCCAGCTTTAAAAGCCACCTGCATTCCTTGGTTGGGGTTCCCTTTCCTCCGCCTTCAAAGCCAGCAGTGTCTGCCTGAGCCCATCACATGCCATCATCTCTTTGATCATCTCTTCAGACTCTCTCTTCTATTGTAAAGGACACTTATTATTATAATCCAGAATAATCTATTTCTCTTAAGATTAGCTGATTAGCAACCTCAATTCCATCTGCAACCTTAATCCCCTTTTGCCATGTAATTTAACATGGACGTTACTAAAAGAAAGAGAAAACCATTCCTAGATCAAAATTGCCATTCTAGGCCGGGCGTGGTGGCTCGTGCCTGTAATTCCAGCACATTGGGAGGCCAAGGTCAGCTGATGACTTGAGGTCAGAAGTTCAAGACCAGCCTGATCAACATGGTGAAACTCCATCTCTTAAAAGTACAAAAATTAGCCAGATTTGGTGGCATGGGCCTGTAATCCCAGCTGCCCGGGAGGCTGAAGCAGGAGAAATGCCGGAACCTGTGAGCCAGAGGTTGCAGTGAGCCAAGATCATGCCACTGCCCTCCAGCCTGGGCAACAGATGGAGACTTCATCTCCAAAAAAAAAAAAAAAAAAAAAAATGCCATTCTATAGGTCATTAGTCCTAAAATCTGACAGTAAGGTTTATATAGGATCCTCAATATGGTTAGAATGGCTAATTCAGTAATAAGTAGACAACTTCCTAATTCTTATATAACTTTAGAAGTCCCGATTCTTTCTAAGGAGAGTACACAGTGGTTAAAATAGAAAGACGTTTTATGCACTGAGTATGATGAAAGTTTGAGGTATGTAAATTTGCAAGTACGGTAGTCACAGGGCAAAAGTTAATTCTTCTACACAAAAAAATCTAATAATTTTTAATTCCCTTGACAAATGAAGATATCAATACAGAAATAAAGAGATATCAGGTGGGCTGGTGCTAAATGATGTAAAGAGATAAGTAGAATCACTATTACCAGCAAGAAAGAGGGGAAGTCTGGAAGAAAACACATGATTAGTGAGGACTATTTAAACCCAAAGTCCATAAAGTTATGACTCTGCAGTGCAGAACTCTTATGTAATTGGTGAATAAACCTGGTCCTGAGGTGGAAACCAGGCATTACTTTCCCTATTGAGTCGGCTTTTGTTCTACTCTGAGCAGAATTCTGCAAATGCCATTTCCTGTCCTATCCCTCTTCCACTTCCACCATAACTCCTTTTTTCTAAACCTCTGCCATCTCAGCCCCATCCCACCATCCAGGATTTTTAGTCACATCCTAAAAGAATGGTGCAAAATTATGTGTGTGTGTGTATAAGTTTTTATATATATGTATATAAACTTTTTATATATGTTTTTATAGATATGTATATAAACTTTTTATGTATACATATAAACTTTGATATATATACATATATGTAAGTTTATATAAAAGTTTACATAAAATTGTTTATATAAAATTTTTGTAATGTTTATATATGTATATATATCAAAGTTTATGTATATGTACATATATAAAGTAAAAGTTGACCTAAATAGTGATATAAAATTTGACAATAATAAATAGAAATTTTAAGACACATCCCTTAGTAGCTGAGAGAATGAGCAAACAAAATTAATCAATAAAAATAGAGAAAATTTAAAGGCCATGATTAATCAAATTGACCTACTTGATATTTGTGGAATGTTCTACCTACCAACTGTAGAAAACACATTTTTTAACTGTACTTAGAACATTTACCAAAGTAGACCATATGCGGAACCAAACAGCAGGCTTCCACAAATTTCAATGGATTCTGATTATATATACATTCTCTGACCAAAGTGGAAAAAAAAATAGGAACAAATAACAGAAAAGTAACTAGAAAGGTTTCAAGTATATAAAAATTAAATCATGTACTTTGAGATATAATTTCCATACAATGGTGTGCACAAATCTTGTGTGTGCCACGCACTGAATTTTTGCATGTGCACACATCTGTGCAGTTGTCCAAATCAAAATACTTAATGTTTTCATCACTCCAGCCTGCTACTTCCAAATAAACACCTTTTCCCAGGAAAACTATTCTTACTTCAAATAAAATGCATTTATTTTTCTTTTGTTCAATTATATACATATATATATATATATTTAATCATCAGGTAGATACCATTTTTGTGTATGGTTTATTTTGCACAATATTAAGTCTTTCAGCTTAACTATATTGTGATACATATACAGAGTTTGGCTTCTTTTGGTTCCTATGTAGTATTCTGTTGAATGACTATCACAATTTCTATTTCCAATCTTCTTCAAAGGACATTTGCATTACTTCTAGTTTGAGTACATTATGAATAAAATGGCTATGAACATTTTTGTACATATTCTTTGGAGAATAGGCACATGAATTTTTCTTGAGTGTATGCCTAGGAGTGGAATTGCTGGTCCCCAGTAAGCACATGCTTAGTAGATGTACTTACTGTAGATGTACAAGTTCAGTAGATAATGTCAAACAGTTTTTCGAAGTGGTTAAATAATTTTACACTCCAACAAGCAATATGAAAGCCCCAGTTTTTCTTTCTTTTTGTCAACACTTGATAACGCTCGTCTTTTAAATTATACACATTTTTTAAATCAAATCTTATAGTTTGAATTTGCATTCCTCTGATGAGTGATTACATTGAACATGTTTTCCTGTGCTTATTGACTATTTGAATATGTTTGCTTTTTTCCTTTTCCCTCAGAGTTTTGTAGGTATTGATAAGACTTTGTCATCTGGTGTTGAATTCTTTCCATTTTTACATGTCTGAAAATATCTCCACTTCGTTCTCATTTTTTAAAGACATTTTCAGTGGTAATGGAATTCTATGCTGATAGATTATTTCAGTATTTTCAAGTGTTACTCTACTATACTCTTTCTTGCATTGTTGCCAATGACAAATCTACTGTTATCTTTGTTCCTCTGTAATTACCTACCTTTTTATTTTTAATTTTTTTTTTTACATGAGGCTGGTGTTAAGGTATTCTCATAAGTATTTTGAGAAATTTGATTATAATATGTCCAATGTAGTTCACTGAGCTTCTTCAATCTGCAGGTTTATCATTTTCTTTAAGTTTAGCAACCTTCCAGTGATTGTTTCTTCAAATATTTCTTCTGTCCCTACCCTTTTCTTTTTCAGATTCTCCAATGATATGTATATTAGGCTTCTTAAAGTTGTCCCACAGCTCACTGATGCTCTTTGCAGTTTTTACTTTAATTCTTCTCTCCATGTTTCATTTTAGATAGTTCCAAATTCAACAATCTCTTATTCTGCAAAATCAAATCTCCCACTAATCCAACCCATTGCATTTTCTTCACCTCAGACATTGTGGCTTGTATCTCTAGAATTCATATAGGTCTTTTTATATCCCATATGTTTCTTCTTCATCTTTGAATATAGCAGCGATAACTGTTTTAATATCCTTGTCTACTAGCTATAATATCTATACCAGTTTTGGGTTAGTTTCAAATAGTTATTCCCTTCACTGTGTTTTATCTATTTTTGCATGTCTGGAATTCATTTGATTGGATGTCAGACATTACAAGTTTTATCTTATTGGGTATTGTGTATTTCTGTATTCTTATAAGTCTTCTCGAATTTTGTTTTGGGATGCAGTTAGGTTACTTGGAAACATTTTATTGCTCATGTCTTGCTTTTGTGACCTGTTGGGGAGAGTCAGAGCAGTCAGTGTTCAGCATAAGGCTAGTTATTCCCCACTGCTGGGGCAAGATCTTCTGGAATCCTATATTCAATATCTTGAGAGTTACAAGCTGTTCTAATCTAGCTGGTGGCAAAAGACACTATTTTTGGCCCTGTTCACAAACTGAATACCGCCTCCTCGAATCTACTCCAATGATGATTTCCCTGACCTTGACTGGTGATTTTCTCATAAACGTGCTGAGAGATACGCTGCTGAACCCTAGAAGGGGACTGATCTCTGATGTTCTCTTTCTGTACATGTGTGTGTGTGTGTATGTGTGTGTGTGTGTGTGTGTGTGTGTGTGTGTGTGTAATCTCCTCCAATACTCTTTTGACAACTTTAGCTGCCTTGGTCTCCCTGGACTCATCTCCTCACTCAGGGAGTTCAATTCACCTGATTTTCCCTCTGCATTGTTGCCTCAAATATCCCTCAGGGCAGTAAGCTGAACAATCGTAGGGCTCACCTTTTTTACTTTTCATGTCTGAAGAATCACTGTCTGCTTTTACCAGGCATCTAGTATCTTGAAAAAACATATTGCATATATTCTATGTTACTTTTTTGGTTATGTCATGTGAGAGGATATATCCCACTGAGACGGGATAGTTCCCTTAATCTCTTCGTGGGCCTCGTGAAGAGGTAGCTCACCTACTAAGCCCACAGCTCTCAAACCTCTTGTGGGAGCGGGAGCACGCAGGTGAGCACGTGCAGAGGCTGGGATGAGTACTTCCGGGTGCCGGCAGGAGTAGACAACTGCGTGGCCCCACAGCAGCATCTAGGGGTTACCTGCGACCCCAGAGTACCAGAGGGCATGTGTTACAGTGTGCTCCTTTACCTCTGCCATCCATGGACAGTTTACACATTAAACAGTTCAGTGGGGAGTCAGTGTGACAGCCTCTTGCACACACGCCCGGGTCCTTGTTAGGCACCCAGGAGGAATGAAGTCACATGAACAAATTGGAGGGTGGTGAATGTAGAGGATTTTATTGAGTGATGAAAGTGACTCAGGAGGATGGGGAGCTAGAACGGGGATGGAGTGGAAAGGTGGTCTTCCCCTGAAGTTTGCCAATCTCCGGCCAAACCTCTCTCTGACCAGAGTCTCCAATGTCCAGATGCTTCTCCTCCTCTCGACGTTCAGATTCTTCTCTTCTCTCCTCTCATGCCACTCTGCTGCTCTGCTGCCCTTCTGCCAGTGGAACCTGGGGTTTTTATGGGTACTGGATAGGGGGTGGGGCAGGCCACAATGGTTTTGGAAAAGGCAACATTTGGGCAGGAAAACAGGAATGCATGTTCTCATTTAGGGCCATGGGTCCAGGCTTGAGGTTGGAGCCCTCACCAGGGACCCCGCCCTTTTCTACCTAGTATCGCCCTGCCTCCTGTTCATATCACTATCGCTATTACTGCATTTGCTGCAGAGGCAAAGTCCTTGGCATTTCATTTTAATTTTATTCTTTTCTTTTTAACATAGAACATTTCAAAATTTTAATGCAGCTTATCTATAATAATGTTATGGTCTCTTGATTTTAAATAGTAAAAAGTCCATCCTACCCCCAAATCTCCCATAAATATTTTTCAGCTATTATTGTATTATTTTATTTATGTTTTTGTACTTAATTGCTGTGGGATTTGTTTTGGTAAATTAGATGTGATGTGTAATTTTTTTTTTTCAGAAAGTTAATCGATCGTCCCTCTGCTAAGATATTCCACTTATATTAATTATTAATGGTTTATATCTGCCAGCATTTGATTTCATACTATTTATTCTGGCACATTTTGTTGCCTGTCCCTTTCTAAACCTATGCCACATTGTTTTAATAGTTTATTTTTCAAAGTATGTTTTAAAATTGATGATGTCTATTACATATAATTATTTTCTTGGAAAACCTTGGTTAACATAGGCTTAAAATGATTTGGAAGCCCTCACCTCACCCCTGACACAGACACAAAGAGATATACAGAAAAGCCAAATAAATAATTGTGTGTGTGTGTGTGTGTGTGTGTGTGTGTGTGTAAACACAAACACATGTCTGCATTTTGATTGCAATTACATTGAAAGTATATGTAAACACAAACACATGTCTGTATTTTTATTATAATTCCATTAAAAGTAAGTTTGAGGAGAAGTAAAACCTTATGTTCATTTTGACCATTTCTCTCTACAAATATATACTCTTTCATTGTTTTCAAGTCCTCCCTTTGTGATTCACAGCCATCTTACTCTACTGTGTCATTAGTTCTGACAGTTGTATGCACTGATTTTGTATATAAAACAAAGTCAACTACAACCTACAGCCAGTTTTTGTAAAATTAATTGCAATTCCTATTTATAACTTCTTTTATGTTATTGGAAGAATTTCTCAAAACGTTATACAATACATATGAAATTTTTAATTTTTTAATTTACTATAATAGGATGTCCTTTAGTTTAGGGGGTCAAAAATTGATGCTTATATAAGGAAATAATAGGTATTATAAAATAAGAGCTATATTACTGGCAAAGAGTTTCATATGAAGGCCTTTTCTTCAAACATATGGCCATTACTTTATATCTTTCCAACTTACAGACATGAAAGGATTGAGAAATATGTTTCTATTATAAAGTGACAGTGTAAGAACAATTATAAACGACCAACAAAAGTTGGTCTTAGTGTGACTGAGCACAGCAAGCTGAGGACATGCCTCTCTAAAGGGACTCACAGCTGTCATTAGGATCCAGCCTCATGTTTTGGAAATGTCACCCCAAAAATGCCAGAGGTACCAATTTTCCAAAGAGATCTGAAAATTTGGAGTTTTTTGTAAAAATATTAGACCTTTTAGTATTGTCTCTGGTACAAAAAAAAAAAAAAAAGCAACAACAAAATAAAGCAAACAAACCTCAGTGCAAATTAAACAAAGCATATCTGTGTTCTCGATGTGACTTGCATGACAATGGATTGCCACCTCTGCTCTGCTCTAGGATTTAGGATGACAGCTTCAGTTTTCCTCATTTTCGTACTAATGTAGTAGTATTTACTGTATTTGCTCGTTTTAATGTTTTAATGTTTCCTTTGAGAGTTTAATTGAATTTAGCCATAGTAAATTTATTTTAATACACTACTAATATCTAATATTTTCTTTAGAATTTGTAATATATGCACAACCATATGAGAAATTGGGCTGTAGAATAGTATATATATATTGACTAATTGGCTATATATGTGTGCTACTATATATTTATCCTGGTGCTTTTTAATACTGTTCCAGAAAAGACTTCTGCAAGCTTCTATTTATGTTGTGAAGCTTGACTAATTGACTCTATACATTTACACTCAGAGAAGCTTGCACCAGGATAACAAAAGCTAACATTAAGCTCCCTTGGCATGCTTGACATGACACTGAATGTTACCTGTACTATCTCATATACTGGGGCAAAATACTGCTCCTCAGACCTGGAATTTAAAACTGAGTTGAGCTTCACACTCTGTTCCTAATTACTGCTTTACTATCAGTCCATGGATCCTAAAGGAGCTACAGGCAGAGCTTTCTTGTTTTCTTAGCATTTACAAGTGTTAACATTATACATCAGGCCACTTACAGTGCTGAAAGTCAATAAAACAATAAAATGTGATGGTTGTAATCATAAACATGAATGTTTCCTGAGTTATGATCAACAAATAGAATTATCAAGCTAATATGAAACATTGTTCCTTTATTAATAATTTTGAAAGGAAGAGGACTTTTTATTTGACTTGAAGGATCATTTTGAAATTTATTTGGCTTGAAAGATTATTTCCAAAGACTTTGCTGTCTTAAGAAAAATGCACTGAAATTTTAAAATCCTTCTTTGGAAAAATATGCATTAAACTAGTGGTTCTTAAATTTGTGCATTCATTAGAACCTCCTGGTAGGCTTGTGAACACACGGGTTGCTGGGCCCCACCCTGGAGTTTTTGAATCAGTAGAACTGGGGTGGGGCTCCATAATTTACATTTCTAATGAGTTCCCAGCAGATGCTGATGCTGCTAGTTCCAGCACCAAACTTTGAGAGCCACTGCATTAAACAAAGGAGCAATCCCACCTGGGAGTTATCTAATCTCTAGTATCTGAGTAATTCTTTTCCTCTACTATTAAACACTGAATTAGTTTAACATGAATGAGATTTCTTCCACATGAAAAGCTTGCAAACACTTAATTGGGTATTTTCCATAAAAAGCATTTGTTGGTACTGATCCAGAATCCCGAAACCTTCATGTGTGTCTCTCTTATGGCTGCTCAGGGACCTGCCAAGCTTAAATACAATAGTGGTCCACAATCCTCCTTCAAAGTTCTAGAAAGTCCCAGAAGGTGAATTTTATTGTGGTGTTTGGCCTTTGAATCTGTTCGCATCATTGCATTTTATGCTGCTCCCTATTCCCAAGAACACTAAGTCTCATTAAAGCAGGAAAACATCGCAATTGAAACCACCAAAGAAGCCAAGGGTATCCATGAGACACTAATATTTGTCTTCTCCCTCTTTTTCTGATGTTTACTGTATCTAACTTAGAACAGGGAGTAAATGCAAACAAAATTCTTACTAAGAGCAACAATAAGTTGGGAAGAAAATCAAGTGGGACAGAAGGCACGGAGTCACGAGTTAGGCTGGCATTCTGTGCAGCAGAATAGAAAGGGATGGGTCCCCCCTAGAGATGTCTATGACAGGACATGTGTTGTGCAAGAAAGTGTACAGGACCAGACCAGGAATCAGAGAGAACAATCAACAAAGCTGCTCCCAGATCACTAGAGAGTTTCAGTTATAACAGGACCAGGAAGAATTAAATAACCTCTAGAAATCTGCTGTACAACATTGTACCTATAGTCAACAATACTATATTGCACTAAAAAAATTTGTTAACAGGGTGGATCTCACGTTAACTGTTCTTGCCAAAATAAAATAAAGTTTATATATATATATGTATACATTTTTTTAAAAGGATGAGGGCAGGCACAGTGGCTCATGCCTATAATACCAGCAGTTTGGGAGGCAAAGGTGGGTGGATTACCTGAGGTCGGGAGTTCGAGACCAGGCTGGCCAACATGGTGAAACCCCATCTCTACGAAAAATACAAAAATTAGCCAGGCGTGGTGGCACACACCTGTAGTCCCAGCTACTCGGGAGGCTGAGGCGAGGGAATTGCTTGAACCCAGGAGATGGAGGTTGCAGTGAGCCAAGATCCGGACACTGCACTCCAGTGTGGATAAAGTGAGACTCTCTCTCAAAAATAAATTAATTAATTAAAATTAAAAAGGGATGAGACATCAGAACAAAACATAAATTCTGTTTTGTATGTGGGTTCTTGCCAAGTCAAGTGTAATTGTTTCACCCATACAGGTTTGCATTCTGTAGGTCTGAGAGGGTGTAGAAATCACAAACAGTGAGGAAGGAAGATAGGGAAGCATGTGAATTTGATTGTTTTGCAAAGGATGAATGTGAGTAAATGTTTATGTTATAATGTGGATCTTCTGCATATGCACACACCCATCAGTGCGTTATCATAGCCCAGCTGTCTTGCTGTTCAGCACCTTTTAAACAATGTAAGTCCTTACATATTATTGATAACCTCAGTTTCCCTACCTTGCTGTGGTGCCTTTTTAGGTACTTGGCCAGATACAACTGTATCTCACATGATTAATAGTCACTTTGATTTGCTTCGAGTAAATTACTGTCAAATCGTGTGTGTATCTACAACATCTGAATGAGAGATGAGAAAATATTTTCAAAGCAAAATAGAAAAAAATGATATTATGATCATTTTACTTGCCACTACAACTTTGATACATAAAGAAACTGGAAACTACGGTTCCTGGAGGGCCCAGGAGGGTCTCCAGGTGTCGGTGAGACCTCCAACCCCACCCTGTTTCCAGGTTCTTGACATCGTCATGACAAAGAATTCAAGGACGAATCAAAGTAAAGCAAAAGGCAAAAGGGTTTTATTGCAAAACGGAAGTACACACTCGAGAGGGGCGTGAGGGGGTACTCCAGAGAGCAAGTCGTGCCTGACAGAGTTCCAGTTTCTATTTTTATGGGCTTTTCTAACTAAGGAGTAGAATAATCATGAGGTTTTAGGGGAAACAGTAGAGATTTCTTGGAATTGAGGTGTCACCCATTTTGATACCAAACATAGGTGTCCTCAGAACTGTCACGGTGCTGGCAGGTATGTGGTTTAGTGTGATGATAATGAGTGTATAATTAAGTCTGGGGTAGAGCCTGGGTCCAATCCAGCTCCATCTTGGATGTAGCCCAGGGGTTTCCAATCTTTTGGCTTCCCTGTGCCATATTGGAATAATTTTCTTGGGCCACACATAAAATATGCTAACACTAACGATAGCTGATGAGCTAAAAAACAAAAAAAACCAAAAAAAAACCAAAAATCACAAACAAATCTCATAACGCTTTAAGAAGGTTTACAAATTTTTGCTGGGCCGCACTCCACGCCGCTCTGGGCTGCATGCAGCTCATGGACCACGCGTTGAACAAATTTGAATTCTAGCCAGTTTCAACTAAAGCAGTCCATATCCTGTTTGTTAGGGTCTTATCAGCCCAGGCTCTTCTTGTAGCTAATTTTAACAACTCCTTTTTGGTCGGTCATGTGAAGTCACTGTTTGGCATTTTCTATGTCACCTGTAACCACCCAGTGCTCCTATCTCACTACCACTTGCAACAGAACGGGAAATAATTTCTTTCTTCCCTCAGAAATTACTTTAAAAACTAGACTAGAAAATTTGATATTTTGACAATATTCAAATCATCAAAACCAACAAAACTCTTGATTTAGTTAATCAATAGAGCAACTACCAGTAATATGCTTTAGAAACCGTACTACATACATCTTATAAATAGATAAAATCCACAAGAAGAAATGCTTGAAATGAATTTATAAAAATGACAGGTGAAAACATCATCAAAAGTTATCTTTGTTTTGTGACTATATCTGAGCAATGTCCAAAAATTTTATATCAACCCTAAACAATATCCAGATTTGATCGGGTTTTGCCACTGTGTCTTCAAGTCTTTAGTCGTAGAAAATGCAATTCCTTCACTTACTATCTCTTCCTCAATCCATGGGATACTAAATTCCCTTTTGTTACGAAAATTTTCAAATGTAACCAGAAATACAGAAAACACCCTAATTGGCCCTCATAGGCCCATGACCCAGCATTTACACCTATCAGCATATGACCAGTCTCAATTCATCTATTGGCCCATATATTTTAGCCAGAATACATTTTAAAGCAAATCTCAGACATCAGGGTATTTCAACTGCAAATATTTGAGTGTGCTCCTCTGAGAAGACGATTTTCAAGTAACCACAATACTTTAAAAGTCAATAATTTCTTACTATCATGAAAAGATTTTGTTTACTTAATTCATTTGAGTCAGAATCCCTAAAAGTCCATGTACTGCATTAAGCTGTTATGTCTTTTTAGTCTCATTTGTTTTATAACAGTTGATCCTTGCTTTATTTATTCTATTGACATGTATAATCAAATGTCCCACAATCTGCATGTAAGTGATTACTCCCTTGCGGTATAGAAATTAACTTTATTTCCTGAACGTCCTATAAACTGGCATATGTGGAGGACTTCTTAGAGTCAGGCTCAAGTATTTTGACAAGTATACTTCACATGTGCTGTTTCTCACTATTTTTTAAAACATAATTTTTTTCTTTTTTTCTTTTTTATTGTCTCTGTGTCATTCTAATTTTAGTATATGTGCTGCTGAAGTGAGCAGCTATTTCTTACTCGTCATTGCTTATTTGGCTCTGATATCTAATTACCCTATATTTAATTGTAATGGTATCTCACTGAGGTTTTTATTTGCATTTCTCTGAGGATTAGTGATGAACATTTTTTCATACACTTGTTGGCTACTTGTATGTCTTCTTTTTAGAAATGTCTGTTTATATCCTTTGCGCACTTTTTAATGAGGTTGGTTTTTTTGCTTGTTAAGTTCCTTATAGATTCTGGATAGTAAACCTTTGTCAGATGCATAGTTTGCAAATATTTTCTCCCGTTATTATGTTGTCTGTTTGTTGATAGTTTCTTTCACTGTCCAGAAGATCTTTAATTAGGTCTTATATTTGTCATTTTTGTTTTTGTTGCAATTGCTTTTGGTATCTTCACCATGAAATCTGTGCCTAGACCTATGTCCCAGATGGTATTTTCTAGGTCATATTCCAGGGTTTTTAAGGTTTTAGGTTTTAAGTCTTTAAAACATCCTGGGTTGGTTTTTGTATAGGATGTAAGGAAAGGGATCCAGTTTCAATCTTCTGCATATGACTAGCCAGTTATCCCAGCACCATTTATTGGACAGAGAGTCCTCTCTTTGTTATTTTTGTCGACTTTGTCAAAGATCAGATGGTTGCAAGTGTGCGGTATCATTTCTGGGCTCTCCATTCTGTTCCATTCCTCTGTGTGTCTGTTTTTGTATCACTACTATGCTGTTTTTGTTACTGTAGACTTGAAATGTAGTTTGAAGTTAGATGGTGTGATGCCTCCAGTTTTGTTCTTTTTGCTTAGGAATGCTTTGGCTATTTGGGCTCTTTTTTGGTTTCATATGAATTTTAGAATAGTTTTTTTCTAATTCTGTGAAAAAAGACATTGGTGGTTTAATAGAAATATTGTTAAATCTGTACATTGATTTGGGCAGTATGATCATTTTAATGATATGGATTCTTCCTATTCATGAGCATGGAATGTTTTTTCATTCAAATAGAAATATTGTTAAATCTGTACATTGATTTGGGCAGTATGGTCATTTTAATGATATGGATTCTTCCTATTCATGTGCATGGAATGTTTTTTCATTCATTGGGGTAGTTTCTGATTTCTTTCAGCAGTGTTTTCTAGTTCTCCTTGTACAGATCTTTCACCTCCTTGGTTAGTGGTATTCCAAGGTATTTCATTTTTATAAATGGGTATTGTAAATGGGATTGAGTTCTTGATTTGGCTCTCAGTTTGAGTATTATTGGTGTATGGAAATACTGCTGATTTTATACATTGATTTTATATCCTAAAACTTTATTGAAGTCACTTATCAGTTCTAGAAGCCTTCTGGTAGCGTCTTCAAGTTTTAGAAAGGGTTACCGAGGAGTTCTTTCTCCTCAATTTTTTGGACTAGTTTCGGTAGGATTGGTACAAGCTCCTCTTTGTGTGTCTGGTAGCATTTGGCTGCAAATCCATCTGGTCCTGGGCTTTTTTTTTTTTTTTTTTTTGGTTGGTAGGTTTCAGATTTTCCATTTCTTCCTGATTCAATTTTAGGAGGTTGTGTGTTTCCATAAATGTATCCATGTACTCTAGATAACCTAATTTATGTGCATAGACATGTTCATACTAGTCTCTAAAAACTTTTATTATTTCAGTGGAATCACTTGTAATGTCATCCTTGTCATTTCTGATTGTGCTTATTTTGAACTTCTCCCTTTTTTTCTTTGCTCATCTAATTGTGGTCTATCAATGTTGTTCATTCTTCCAAAGAATCTACTTTTGGTTTCATTGATCTTTTATATGCATTTTTGCATCTCAGTTTTATTCACTTCTTCTCTGATTTTCATTATTTCTTGTCTTCTGCTAGCTTTAGGGTTGGTCTCTTCTTGTTTTTCTAGTTCCTCTAGGTGTGATGTTAGGTAGTTTATTTGGGATATTTCTAATGTGTTGATGTAGGCATTTAATACTATGTTTCCTCTTTACAATGTTTTAGCTGTGTCCCAAAGGTGTTGGTATGTGGTGTCTCTACTTTCACTAGTTTCAAATAATTTTTTAATTTCTGCCTTGATTTCACTATTTACCCAAAAGTCATTCAAGGGTCAATTGTTTAATTTCCATGTAATTGTAAGATTTTGAGATATCTTCTTGGTATAGAATCTATCATTATTTCATCTATATATTTATGAGCTGGATTATTGTAAAGAGGAACTTTTCCTCCCAAGTAGTTGTTTTGTTCCATTTTAAGATCTTTTATATTCTTCAAATTTGAAGTGTATTTTCCTACATATAGGACTCAAAAATATTGTCATGACCTGTCTTTGGATGTTTAGTCATGCTGTACTTGAGTGCCTGGGAAATATTAAATAATGCCAATAACAAGTCAGATCATCCCAATGCATAAATTATCCTCAGGCTTACATCCCTTGCTTTAGAAGCTTCATTAATTTTTTTGGTATTATTAACTTTTAGAGCCCACTGACGTCCCATTAAGTTATCATTTTCTTATGTCCTCTTCTGAGTTGCCTATCCCCAGGGAGAAGTTTGTGTTCCAAGGGAACTTGGCGTGACAAAAGAGAGAAAGCATCACTTTTAGTTACAGGTTAACTCAGAAAGAAGATGTTTTGCAAGAAAAACCATAAAATCTATTATTCTCAACTCTCATAAAATTTGACTGAAGCATTCTTAACAAGTAAGCTATGCTAAAAAAAAAAAAAAAAAAAAAAGTAACTGGCTTGTTTTTTGTTTTTGTTTTTTGTTTTTTGTTTTTTCTTTGCCACCTGATGAAGCACAATGCTCATGAGGGTCAGGCTTGCTCCCAACAGACTAGTTAATATCATGAGGAAAATAGGAAACAACTCTAGAACTTCTGCAGCTTGACTCTGATGACTGTCTTTAAAAAATGTCCTTATGCTTAGAAGAGTAGAGAAAGATGGTACACGCTTCCAGTAAAATGACTCGTTAAAAAAGATCTGACTTAGAGAAAAGAAATGCACATATTTGTACAACAACAATAACAAAGATCTGACGGCATAACAGTCAGCAAAAGACATTCACTGTAATTAGTTGATTTTGCAGATCCCCAAGAGGCTGAGCAGAGAGAGGCTCCAAATATGGCAGGGGTAGCCTTCACAAGAAAATAGAGACTTGTTTGAAAGTTTGTACAAAAAGCAAATTGGACCCCAACCTGGGTAGCCTAATGCTTACTTCTATGCACTCCACAATAGTCTAAGGTATATTCTTAGGAGAAATTAAACCTGAGAGGTTTTATGAAATGTCTAGAGTTCATTTTAATGAGAGAATATAGTGGTTCTCTACTGTCTTTCTCGCTATCAGAGTGTACATATGCCTGATTCTTAGCAAAGGCAGATGCATACTCTTTGGAAATGGGATAAATTCAAGGGGGGTTATATTATATCTATTTAATGATCACTTACGTCATAGGGTACCTCCATATTCTTCTTCTAGGATTTAATTTGTTCTGATATTTTGGAATTAAAACTCAGAACTCTTTATACCTACCCCATTATTTTTAGATAATGAATCCAAAACCTCATTCCTTCTGTATTAATCTACCTTATTTTTCCCATTATCCCTTTGGTCCTTCTATTTAAAGAAACCCTTTTTTCCAGGGTGCCATACAGCTTTTCCACAGCTGAATTGTGTGACACAAATAAAAATAAATTGTAAAATCTGAATAATAATAAAATATATTTATTATTAAACAGCTACCCATGTGTCAAGGTTTCCTTTCCTGAGAAAGAAACGCTTCTTAGCCCAGTCACTAGGAATTTCAAAGGGGGCACCCAAGTAGGTAAGGCTGGTCCTCATGTGTTTGTCCAATTTATGTGTCAAGATTTATACAAGCCAAAGTGTTTACTCATTCGTATGCATTTAGGAAATCCATCTTTAGTTTGCATTATGCAAACATGTGTTAAAAGGAGTGAGAGCAAGTTCTCCAGAGGTATACAGGACTCTGAATAAAGAGGTAAATCAGGATATAAAGCCAATATTTGAAAAATGTCATTGCTAGTAGAAAATCCTGAGAATTCCAGCTTAAATATGAATTCAGAGATGACATTTGCCAGTGGATTATCTGCTAAAATCAAGAGTTTGGTTTTCATTATGGGCTTGAGCAAGTCACAGGGAACACATTGGGTATGGCATCAGGATATAGCCATTATAAACCTTAGCATCACTATCTGTCTGAAACCCATGTCTCATCTTCCAGAAGATAGGACCAGGGCCATCTTGTGCACAGAGCAAATTGGATCCCAACTTAATGCTTACTTTTCTTTCATCGCATAATAGTCTGAGATATATTCTCCAAGAGAATATATCTACTAAGAGTATGTCTCAGGCTATTGGGCCTAAGGTTGGGGTATTGCATCAGGATACAGCCGTTATAAATCTTAGCATCACTCTTTACCTGAAACCCATGTCTAATCTTCAAGAATATAGGACCAGGACCATGTGTGAACAAGAATAGATTTTCAGCTGAGGCAGTGGCTCACACCTGCAATGCTAGCACTTTGGGAGGCCGATGCAGGTGGATCACAAGGTCAGGAGATTGAGAACAGCCTGGCCAACATGGTGAAACCCCGTCTCTACTAAAAATACAAAAATTAGCTGGGCGTGGTGGCGCATGCCTGTAATCCCAGCTACCTGGGAGGCTTAGGCAGGAGAATAGCTTGAACCAGGGAGGCGGAGGTTGCAGTGAGCCAAGATCACGCTACTGCACTCCAGCCTGCCGAGAGAGCGAGACTCCGTCTCAAATAAATAAATAAATAAATATAATAAATTTTCACCATCAAATTAATACCTTCAGATGTTTCCATTGAAGTCAATCCTTCTGATGAGTTAGATTTTGGTTATTGTGACTCATAACAAAAATGAATTTGACACTGTACAACACAATAATGGTAACCAAAATAATTATTCCCAGAATGTGTGTAAGCTATCATTCATACAGACTGACTTCTGGCTAGGAGTTGTTTGTGTACTTATTTGGTTGTGCTTTCTTTTGAGGAAGGAGAGAATCCACTGCAAATAAAGGAACTTCTTGTTTCTCTGTATGTACTTGTTTTTGAAGTTGAAGTTTTAAGAAGAAATGGGTTACTATCATTTTAGAGACCTTTTCTAGTGAACATAGACAACTTCCAGAAATCACCCCTTGCACAGTTTCCGACCTATCCAACTTGATCTGTGTATTA
This sequence comes from Macaca nemestrina, assembly GCF_043159975.1. Lineage (NCBI taxonomy): Eukaryota > Metazoa > Chordata > Mammalia > Primates > Cercopithecidae > Macaca > Macaca nemestrina. The sequence continues at coordinate 74,868,477 of NC_092142.1, read as the reverse complement.
CGACGAGGCCCCAACTTTCAAAACAAGGAGTCTCCTTACCCTTGCAATGGCTAATCCCAAACTTTCTTGTTCTGTGATGATTTTTATACCCACCTCAGACCCCATAGAGTGAATGTTTGTTTGTGTGGGAATGTGTTATCTTTACCCATTGAAAAACCTAAACTCTATCTTGGACAAATTCTAGGTTATTGTCACCTTGTCTTCTTATCTTCTCAGAATGTGAACAATTCCTCCTCTATCTAGATGGTTACCTTGAATACATTTATAGAGTGAGACTATGTTTCCCCTGAGCTTTCTTCTTTGTACCCAATGATTGCCTTGCTAGAGGGAGGCGGATGGAAAGGAATCATGCATTCTTCACCCTTTAAAAAGTAAAGCAACTCAGATTTAAGATGTCACACTGTTTTATTGGAAAGTATAAAAAGAACTGTTTTACGATGTCATTACAATGACACGGTGCAAGGGCTGGCTCTAAAAAATACTTCTGCCTTGGGAGACCGAATAGTTTAAGACAGAAGCTATCAAATGATCTCATGCTAAACTGTTTATCTGTCAATCGAGAACGGAATTGTTTTCTGTAATGGGAAGTCTTGTCATGAATTTATTGAATATTGAAATCACCACTGTGGAAATTAATACTGAAGGGAAAATTCATTTGATAATCTAGTTAAGGACACATGTTCCAGACTGAAGAAAGTTTAATCTCAACAGTCAGATAAAGATAAAAAACATTATTGGAAGACTTTATCTCTATCCTAAGGGTCTAGCTGCCCCAAAATGCATAAAATTAATAAAATGTTTTATTTACTTCTGTTTTAACTTAATAATTATTCTCTTGGACTAACAAATCAAAAATCCAAACAGTTAACAAAACTCGAAGTTCCAAATAGTGTTTATCTAAATAAAAGACATTTTTGGAGTAATATGTATAATTAAGATAGTTTTCTTTCTTCTTTTAATACTTTGCTGTCAATAGTTAGAAATGTGATTAAGACTACAGTCAAACTGGATCACTGTTACAAACTCACAAATGGTTTCTATTGCATCTAGAACAGCATTCATCCTTCTACCATGGTCTATGTTTTTTGCATTACATGGATCCATATCAAGTTCTTCCAGGCTAGAGCATTTGCACATGCTGTTGCCTTTGCCTGGAATGCTTCCCTTCTCCATTCTTCACTGAGATTGGCACTTTTCTCTATCTGGATTCTCTATCTAGGACCTTCATGAATTTATTCATAGCTTTTAAATCTCATAATTTTTTTTGTTTTTTTTCAGATGGAGTCTCACTCTGTCACCCAGGCTGGAGTGCAGTGGCACGGTCTCAGCTCACTGCAACCTCCGCCTCCCGGGTTCAAGCAATTCTCTACCTCAGCCTCCCGAGTAGCTGGGAGTACAGGTATCTACCACCACACCCGGATAATTTTTGTATTTGTTAGTAGAGACAGGGTTTCACCATCCAGGCTGGTCTTGAACTCCTGACCTCGTGATCCACCTGCCTCGGCTTCCCAAAGTGCTGGGGTTACAGGCATTAGCCACTGTGACGGTCTATTTTATTTTATATTTGCTTTTTTGTGTGTCACCCTATGACTCAGAATTTTACCTGCACAAGGATAGAAATTCAATGTGTTCCCTATTATTTCAGTGCCATGTTGGATAGCCTCTGATTCATTGAAATCACACAAAATATATTACATGATATGAATGAATGAAAGATTTTAGGGAAACTTTGTAATAGTGCATCTCATTCTTTTCCTAAGTATACAAACTTGAGATAAATTTGTAAAATTCTGTGTTCAAGTAAGTATTCAATGTCTATCCATAGCACAAACGACCATATATCATTCTTTTCTACACAATAAAGATGAAACTGATTCATTATCTCTTCTCCTCCTCCTTCTTTGAGCATCAGGTAATTTTATGAAACTGTATGAAGGGAAATAACCACTTCATAAGCATGTGATAGGTATTTACACATACACTTCATTCCATACATGAGCTTTTTAAAATGGTCTGTCCCATAATAGCTGGTTTTATCTAATGCCAGGTATTTGGATTGTGATCCTTACAATGGGAACTAGATAAGAGTAGAAAGGAGGCTGTGCAAGTCAATCCTTAATATTAGCAGCCCACATGAGGGTGTTTCCTTATTGATTTGATAGGGGGCCAAGAATTACCCTAACACATGTCAGACGTGTAATTAGAAACTGTATCTTTCGAAATCTTCAATTCGGTCTTCTAAGCTTCAAGTGGTATTGTACTTCAGCAAAGCACTTCACTGAAGCCAGAGTGTTTGTACATACTTTGAAAAAGATTTACCTCACACTTGTAGACTCTATTTATGACTCTGGACTAGATACTTAAGTAGAATTACTTGAATAACAAATACCTCATTAGACAGCTAATTTCTTAATAAATTGCAATTAAGATTCTATTACATGTGATCTAAATACATTATATACTTAAACTGAGGTAAGTAGGCCAAATTAGTTCATTTCCACCAACTCACACCCTCAGTCTCCCGTCCAAGTAACCACTGTAATCCCTGTGATGTATGTCCTTCAAGACATTCTGTAACATTTGTGAATGCACACATCACCCTATGCTGAAGGAGTTTGCTTTATTTATTTTAATGCAATATTTGTTGGTATCTTTAGATTTTTTTTTCATATCGTAATAAACCTTGCAAATCACCATGTGACAGACATCATGTTTTTGAACTCTTCCTAACATCACATAAAATTGTCATAACGATATGGTTGTTCCTTAATTACTTTATCATTCCCTAATGCTGGACATACAGTTTAATATCATAAAGAATACTGGCAGTGTCAAAAAGCAAGCACATTTAAAATTTAATAAATACTATCAAATTCCCCTTCATAGTAACCATACCAATTAATATCCCCCACTAGGATTCCAAATACCTGACATACACTTTTACCTACACTTGATATTGACAATATATTTTTAAATTATCACTCTGGTGAAAAAAAAAATATTTTAGCTAGTTTCTGTGATAAAATGTATGTGATGGTTAGTTTTATGTGTCAACTTGACTGGGTCACAGAATGCCCACGTAATCTGGTTAAATATTATTTCTAGGTGTGTCTAAAATGTTGTTTTGGAAGAGATGAGCATTTGAATTGGTGTACTGAATAAAACAGATGGCCCTCTCCAATGTGGGGCCCAAATAAAACTAAAAAACAAAAGAAGGTTGAATTCATCTTCTCTCTCTCTTTCTTTCTCTCTCTCTCTCTCTCTCTCTCTCTCTCCCTCTCTCTCTTTTTACTCACTCTCTTCTCTCTCTCACTGCATGAGTTGAGATATCATTCTTCTACCCTTGGACTGGAACTTATACTAACAATGCTTCTGCTTTTCAGGACTTCAAACTTGGCCTGGAATAAACATCACTGGTTTTTCCAGGTCTCCAACTTGCAGATAGCGGATTGTGGGATTTCTCAACCTCCACAGTCATGTGAACCTGTTCTTTATAATAAAATGTGTATATATATTTACATTGGTTCTGTTTCTCTGGAGAATCCTAATACATGATTGAAATTTGCATATATGTTTATTGACGTTTGGTGTTTCGTATTTTGTGAATTGTCCTTTTCCTATCCTTGTCCATCTTTACTGAATTAATATACATCTTAAATATTTCAAATGTTTCTCTTTGGAAATCCTGGGTATTACTCTTTTATCTGTTACACAGAGTAAAAAATGTTTTCTCCTGTGTTGTCATTGATATTTAACACTGTTGGACTGCTTATTTATATATTATTTATTTTAATGGAATCATTTTTACTAATGACACTTCTCATGAAACACCGTGTCAAATTCTATTTGAAATCTGTTAGATATTTTACTGGGAGCAAACTGAATTTATACATTAACTGAGAGATATGTAATATATTTTTAAAATACCAAAAGTTTCATTCAGGCAGAATGGCATCGTTTTGGTTTGCTTGATACGGTTTTATGTCTTCAAAAATTTTTTTTTTTTTTTTTTTTTTTTTTTTTTTTTTTTGAGACGGAGTCTCGCTCTGTCGCCCAGGCTGGAGTGTGGCGCGATCTCGGCTCACTGCAAGCTCCGCCTCCCAGGTTCACGCCATTCTCCTGCCTCAGCCTCCCGAGTAGCTGGGACTACAGGCGCCCACAACCGCGCCCGGCTAATTTTTTGTATTTTTAGTAGAGACGGGGTTTCACCGTGGTCTCGATCTCCTGACCTTGTGATCCGCCCGCCTCGGCCTCCCAAAGTGCTGGGATTACAGGCGTGAGCCACCGCGCCCAGCGCCAAAAATTTTTTTAATCATATAAATATTTATGTGACATTGTGTAATACCAAAATAATTCATAAATGCAATATATGAATATAACTAAGTGCAGAATGGTAATATTTTTTTCTCCAAGAGGCTACAATTCTCATTTCTGGTAAAATTAGACATGAACTTTACATACAGAAAAACAGATTGGTAATTAGCTTCACAATTTTACCCCAAAATGACTTATAGTTTCATTTTTCTCTGATCTTTTATAAAATCTAAAAAAGCAGGTAAAGGAAAGCTTTAATCTTTGGTTTCTACCATTTGAAAGATGCTATAATCTATTGCAGCAGAGCCAATATATGGAGAGATGCCTATATTAAACATTATTTCAAAACTGAAGCAGTAATGAGAATCTTTTCACTAAAGAGGTTGTTACATGGGAATAATACATTTTTTAGAAATTCAGAATGATAAAATATTGCTGTAAAAACCTGTAGATGCACTTTATTCATATAAGCTCTCCTTTTAATGAGTTTGGATTTTAATCAATAATGTCTCAAAAGATAGAGGCAACTGCATTAGACTAAATTGCCTTACATATGTTACATTGAATGGAATATTGGAATTATAATTATCCTATAAAATGTAAAATTATATAAAAATAGGGAAATGTATTCTGAATTAAAATAATCCAAGTACTTTGCTTTTATATTATGTAAACAACCAAATGTCTAAAACATAATTGTAAACAGGTAGGTTGTAGAGTAGAATGTGTGTTTGCATTAACATTGAAGATATTTGCTTAATTTTTAAAAATGGAAAGAAATATAGAAAAGGTATATAGAACTGTTACTTTCTAAGTTCACGGCACTCTGTAAGATTTAAGGCATCTTAATCTCTAAAAAATACAACAAACGCAATGCTAATGCTTTTGGTCATGCAATTAAATCCATCATTGTGGATACAATTACTACAAATTGATCAAGGTATCTAACACTGATATACAAGATGGCATGCTGGCATTTAATAGGTAACTAGTGATCAATAATGGGCTTTCAAGATCTTCTCTGTCCTACTATTTTGTTATTTTCTCAGTTGTTTAATAGTTCTGTTGTTACAATACAGACCGCCGAGCTGAGCTCTCTCTCCTTTTCTTTTTTCTCTCTCTGTTTACTTTTTCGTCCTCAAGTGTATTATGTTTTTCCTCTAATTCTCTGTGCTATATATCCAAATTAATTGTTCTTTATTTATGAATACTCTTGGAGTTCAGCTTCAGAGTCCTTCTTCTGAAATTTTTCTCTGACCCTTACCTCACATACAAATTCCTTTTCACATTCATCTTCTTTCTTCTTTCCATATGCTTCCTTTTTTCTGTTGCCATTTTTGAGAAAAGAATTTTAAGAAATGGCTATATATCCTTTCTGGTCTCATCTCCATTTCATTTTATAGTTTTCAGTTTTCTGTTGCTCTCAGTAGTACATCGTATTAGTGACATCCTTCAAATACTGCATGTATGTTCTCAAAAACAGAAATTAAGTGGTAAAAAAATTCACACAGTATGATTTTCAACCTTAGCAACACTCCAAAAATGCTGCTCTCCTATGACCATTTGTCATTAAACATATTTATATTACTATATGTAAGAGGCATATATCTTTAAAACTAGAAAATGAAATAATGAGAAAACAGATGATCATCTTATTGAAGATCCTTAGTACATGTTGAGTCACATTTATTTTACTACTTTCAATAGTCTCTCTTTGTTTCTGGCTTTTGACAGTTTGATTGTGATATGTTCAGGTATGAATCTATTCTTACCAAGATTTAGCAACTTTTTCTTAAATAAACCTCTTCTGATTATATAATGGAAAACATTAATGAAAACTTAACTGATCATTGTAAAATGCTAGAGCTGTAGAAGGGTTATATGAGAGTTTGTGAGGTCCCAAGAATCTATAGCCAGGCTTCTTGGTGAAGGTCTTAACCTGAATGAAGCTGGTCTATAAAAACTAAGAGAGGTGGCTATTTTCTCAAATGCATAAATAGCAGCCAATAAAATAAATAAAATAACAAGGCACACTTACAAAGGAAAGAATAAAACAGAAACAAAGCACAAGCAAAGCAATAAATTAAATCTCCAGCAACCAACCAAAAAAGAAATGGAGATCTATGAATTGCCTGACAAGGAATCCAAAATAATAATCTTAAAGAAGCTCAGTGAGCTTCAAGAGAACACAGGTAGACAACTAAATAAAATAAGGAAATAGATGCATAAATAAAATGAGAATATCAACAGATATAGAAATTATAAAAAAGAACCAAACAGAAAGTTGGTAGATAAAGAGTACAATAAACTGAATTGGAAAATTCACCAGAGGATTTCAACAGCAAACATGATCAAATTGAAGAATCAGCAAACTTGAAGACAGATCACTTAAAATTATTAGGTAATCAAGTAAAAGTAATTAAGAAAAAAAGTAATAATGAAGAAAAGTGAAGAAAACCTTGGAGACTGATGGGATATCATAAAGTGGACCAATATACGTATTATGGAAGTATAAGAGAAAAGAAAGAAAGGTGAATAGAAAATTTAAGAAATAGCAGCCAAAATTTTCCCAAATCCGAGGAAGGAAATGGACATTTAAGCTCAAGAAGAGCAAAGGACACAAAATAGGATAAACACAAAGTGACCCACACTGAGACATATAATCAAACCGTCAAAAGTCAAAGACAAAAAAAGAATCATGAAAGCAATAAGAGAAAAGTGACCCATCACATGTAAGGGAGCTCCCATAAAATTGTCAACAGATTTCACAGCAGAAACATTATAGATCCGAAGAGTAGGGGATGACATAGTTAAAGTGCTGAAAGCAAAAACTGCCAACCAAGAACACTACATCTGGAAAAATTCTTCCTCAAAATGAAGGTGAAATAAAGGTCATCCTAGACAAACAAAAGCTGAAGCAGTTCATCACCCTCACACATGCCTCACAAGAAATGTTAAAGGAAGTACTTCAAGTTGAAACAAAGGAATGGGAGACAATAACCAAAAAGCATATGAAATATAAAGCCCTTTGGTAAAGATAAACATATACACAAATGCAAAATCCTACAGTCCTTTAATGATGGTGAATAAATTACTTTTAATTCTGGCACAGAATTTAAAACCCTTTATCTTTAAAAAATATAATGATAAAATTATATTAATAGATTCAAAATATAAAAGATATAATTTTGTCATCAATAACAAAGTGGTGGGGGAGGATGTAAAGAAGTAATTTTTTTATGTGATTGAAGTTAAGTTGCTACTGTTTAAAATAGATGGTTATATCTATAAGATGTTTTCTATAATCCCCATGGTAACCACAAATAAGATACCTATATATTATGCACAAAAGAAACTTTTAAAAGAATTAAAGCGTGCTACTATGAAATATCAGTGAAATAAAAAGAAAGGCAGCAATTCAGAAAAAAGAAAGAAAACAACTTCAAGACAGAAAACAATTAACAAAATGGCAACAGCAAGTCATTCCCTTTAACAAATGGTTCTGGGTAAATTGTATATCTACATGCAAAAAAAAAATACAGTTTAACCTTCACCTTATACTACATATGAAACTTAACTCACAACATAAAACCTGGAATTCCAAAACTCTTAGAAGAAAACATAGGAAAAAGCTTTATGACATCTGATTTGGCAATGATATCTTGGATATGATACCAAAAGCAGAGGTAACAAAAACAAAAATAGGCAAATGGCACTACATCAAACTTAAAAATTTCTGCACAAGGGAACAGTCAACAGAGTGAGAAGGCAACCTATGGAATGGGAGAAAATACTTTTCAAAACATATATCTGATAAGGTGTTAATATCCAGAATTATAAACAACTCCTGCAATTTAATAGCAAAAAACAAATACCTAATTTTAAAATGGGCAAAGGACTTGAATTGACATTTCTACAAAGAAGATACACAAATGGCCAACAAGCATATAAAAATATTATCAACATTACTAATCACTGGGGAAATGCAAATCAAAACCACATGAGAAAGCACCTCACACCATTAAAATATCACTAACAAAATAAATAACAAAATAACAAGTATTGGTGAGGATGTGAAGAAATTAGAACTTTTGTGCACTGTTGGTGGGAATTTAAAATGACGCAGCCATCATGGGAAATGGAGCATGGAGCTTCCTCAAAAATTAAAAATAGAATTCCCATATGATCTGATCCAGTAATTTCACTTCTGGGTATATATTCAAAAGAATTAAAAACAGGATCGTGAAGAGATTTCCACACCTATGTTTATTGCAGCTTTACTCACAATAGCCAAGGGGTGGAAGCCACCTAAATGCCTACTGATAGATGAATAGATGAAGAAAATCTGGTGTGTGTGTGTGTGTGTGTGTGTGTGTGTGTGTGTGTGTGTGTATTTCATATATATGTATGTACATATACAGTGGAATACTATTCAGCCTTAAGAGAAGAAACTCTAGTCATATACTACAACATGGATGAAACTTGAGGACATTACACTAAGTGAAGTAACCCAGTCACAAAAAAGACAAAACTGCACAATTCAACTTAAATGAGGTATCTAAAGTAGTCACACTTTTAGAAAATAGGAAGTTGATTACCAGGACCGAGTATGTGACCAGGTCAGGGCTGGAGGAAGTTGTTAAATGGTTGTATAGTTTCATTTTTCAAGACAAAAAAGTTATAGCAGGCTGTTGCACAACCATATGCGTATAGTTAACACTACTGCACTGTACATTTAAACACAGTTAAGATGGAATATCACCTTATGTATAAATATAGGCAAAATGATCCCCAAGTACAATCTAGAATACAATGCCCTGAACATTAGAAATTCAGCTTATTTTAATTACCACTAATTCTTGATAAATTAAAAGTCTTGTGCTATTTTAATTCTTTCAAATTTATTATTATAAATTTGATCAATTTCAAAAATCAAATGTTAAGTTTTCTTTAAAAAAAAAAAAAGCATTTGAGCTGTAGACTAGAGAAATGGTGCTGCAGGTGCAGCTGCCTGGTGCAATCTATGGGTATTTCATGAATTCAGCAGCATGTCTATTTGGCTGATACTACTGAACTGCTCAATATAGGCCAGTCAGCATCACTTTCACAAACCAGAATGACATCTTTGACAATGACTGTAATGCCAAAGAGGTCAGGTTTAGTAAATTCTATGCACTTATTTACTTAGAATCCATGGTGTGTGACTCTATGGAATAGTATTAAAAACAAAAAGGTGAAGGAGACTGGCTGAACCAAATTTCATCATGACATATGGTTATCCTTATAATCTGTAAACATTAATCCTAAATATGCTGATATGATAATAATAAGAATAAAAATAGGTGTCTTTCTGTTATCAGCCAACAAGAAGATCTATGTTATTTAAGCCTTCATATTGTTGTTCCATTAAAAATATCAATAAATAGTATGTTCTCTTAATGTTTGCTGAATTCAATCACTATAGTAAACCCAAGATTATTCCTTGGACAGCAGTTATGCTTTATCACTTTATTTTATATGCATCTAAACCATTGTCATTAGAATGGTTTTACTTTCAGTCAGAATTACAGAGAGAATAACAATTAATACTCTCCTTTTGCGACAATACAGATCCCACACACACACACCTTCGTGGCAACTAAGACATTTAGGATTATTTTGCCTCAAGAAGAGAAAATACAATCCAAATGTGTCTAGTAATAAAGGGAATTTATCAATTCATGTTACCCACAGAGAATAGACATGGTAGGCATAAGATATGATTTGAACAGAGTTTGGAGACCTTTGGCTCTATTTATCTCCAGTTCTCTTTATTTTGACCTCTCCCTGTGCTAACTTCTTCCTAGCGCTAGTTTTCCTCATGGTAGCCTTTATAGTCAACACACTGCACCATTTAGAAAAGTGTCTCTCGACCAGCATTTTGAAAAGAGTCATGAGATTCACCATGATTGGATTTCCTTGAGCCACATTTTTACTTCTTTATCAAGCTCTGTGCCCAGGGAATAGAACAGAAGGTGAGGTCAGCTTCCCCAGAAACAGATAAAATGCTTGGGAGGCCACTGTAGACAACCTAGAAAGAAACTCTAAGTACTGTTAGAAAAGAGAGGGGTGGCTGTATAGACAACAAATACACACTATGGCATCCCATGGGTGCTTTAAAAACAGTAAGAGCAGAGGGAAAAGTACCACTCACATAGCAGCTGAGACCTCAGAGTCTGGCAAGATCTTTCCAATGGAGAGTCAAGAAATGCTTTCTCACGTGGAACCTGCTAGACGCAGAATGATGGATGAGTAGGAAGGGAATTTTATTATGTAACTCCTGTGTACCTGGGTACTTGTCATGTATTTTAAACTTAATATTTTTTAAACTCCAGGAAGATATTATTATCACTCTCTCCACTCAAATTATTGAAGATAGGGAAAGAAGTTTAGAGGGTTGGCCACATGATTTGGTAAGGGCAAAGCTGAAATTTAAAGCCAGGCCCTTTGATACCTGAAGGGTGGTGAATTAAAAGAAAGACAAAACAAAATCCAATGGCACAAGTTCCTAGCTATTAATGAATGGCAGGCACAGCCCTCTCGTCAGGGGTCATATCACAGGTAATCTGTCTCAGTCTCAAGAGGAAGAACTCAGTTCTGATGGAGGTAAAGGGAGAAGGTGACTTTGGGGTCATTTTACTTGCTGTGAGTCCAGATTACTAGCATTGCTCCTGGGTATCAGGAGTTGGCTAGGCCCTTCTCCTTAAAGCTGCCCTGAAAGAAAATACACAAAAGCATCACTGGGCAATGTAGAATTTACAGTATTCTGAGAGAATATTCACAGAAAAGAACCTAAGATCCCCTTAGGTATTTCTCCAAATCCCCTTCTCAACCGAGGATCCACAAGTCTTCCTCTCCCCTCTTTCCCCTTCTGAGCCTGGTCTCATCAGCTCCACCTGGCTTCCTCTAAGCTTTCCTCACTGAAAGCCTGTTTTTTGTTTGTTGTTGTTGTTTGCCATCATTCATGCAAAATGGCATCATCCCTCCAGGTGGGAGACCTGAGTGTGGGTGGTTCTCAGCCCTGGAGACTCAGCCTCTGCCTCCAAGAACTTTTGCTGAGGCTACTTCATACCTGGAAGCAGGTCTCCCACACATAACTCATTCCAGCGGGCAAGAAAACAAAACACTCCACAACATTGCTCTCAATCTGTGTTCTCTAAAGAGAAGCTTTACAAAAAAAAAAAAGAGTATTCTTTAAAAAAAGAGGTGGGGAGTAACTCGAATGTGAAGGAAGGCTGTAGCAATTATTGAAAACCAACCCACTCTCCTAGACCACAATAAAGACTTAAAAATAAAACTAAACATCTCAAAACCTGTGTGAGACAGAAAAGTTAAAACTGTCTTAAAGGGGCTATTAAAATTGGTTCATTATTTCACCTAGGATAAGCTTTACTGTTAAAATACTTCAGTCAGTATTTTAGCTTTTTCCCACTAGATTATTTCAAGCATCATTTATAGAAAACTTATTAAATGCAAGAAAATCCAACATGTAGGTGGAACAACTAATCACATAAAGTTATACTCCACAGTCAGTAGTAACTCAAGCTTACTAGAGATCATTCTAACATGGATGTCAAGGGTAGAAAGCACTCGATAAATACTAGCTATTGCTACCATTATCATCATTGTTCTGATTAGCCTTTATATCCCAGATTTAATACTTCAGTAGTACTTGATATTCAAGGTTATAGAATAACAATACATAAATATTAAGTATTATAATTACTCCTGCAAGTATATAGTAATAGTAACATAGTTCTAGGAATTTTAGAGGCACTCCATAAACATATGGTAAACAAATGTTTCAAGACTTGGCATATGCTTTCTGGGACAGAAAATTGAAATTTGACTTTGTCACAAATTGTGAATTAATAGAAGTTAAGTGTGCCATGGGTATTTTATAGCTATTTCCTGAACTCCCCTATTCTCTCACTTATTCTATTGCATATATTCTATTGCTTATATTCTTTCATTTATTCTAGTGCTTTCATTTATTCTATTGCTCATCCCCTATTCTTTCATTTATTCTGGTTCATTCCAACTTCTTTTGGAAAATTTGTTTTCAGGATACCAGAGAAAATACACCAAATTTGATTTTCAACATTGTGGACATCCTCTATTTCCCAGGAGTGAGGAAGTCTTCTGATAAATCCCTTTTGACCCTCCCATCTGATTTAGATGTTTCTTTGTTGCTGTCATGGTATCTTGTGGACACAATGGTGTTAGTGTTTTTAAAACTTAGACTGTGACTAATTAGTGGGTTATGAAATCAATTTAGTGTAACCATAATTCAACTTTTAATGGAAATAAAATAGAATCACATGGAAAATGTCAGAGAACATTACATGTTGAAAGAGTAAGTATAACTGTGTGAATTTTTATTTCAACTTCATATGCTTATATATGTTTATACATATGTGTGATTTGGATCATAAAGTAAAATACATTTCTTAGTGTATGTCATGGCCAAAACAAAATTTCAAACACTGATTACACATAACAAGTGACATGGTTTGGTTGTGTCCCCACCCAAATCTCATTTTAAACTGTAGTTCCCATAATCCCCACGTCTCATGGGAGGGACCCATTGGGAGGTAATTGAATCATGGGGGTGGTTACCCTCATGCTGTTCTCATCATAGTGAGTCCTCATGAGATTTGATGGTTTTATAACGGATTTTTCCCACTTTGCTCAGCACTTGTCTCTCCTATCGCCTTGTTAAGAAAGACCTGTTTGCTTCCCCTTTTGCCATGATTGTAAGTTTCCTGAGGCCTCCCCAGCCATGTGGAACCATGAGTCAGTTAAACTTTTTTCTTTGTAAATTACCCAGTCTCAGGTATGTCTTTATTAGCAGTGTTAGAATGGACGAATACAATAAATTTTATTTTTTCCTACTGGCAAGCCTTCTTGAAGGAACAGGCCTCTGGTTCTTATAATCAACAATGAATGTTATCAGCCCCCTATTGAGTTCTAACTCTATATGTCATATTTGTTTTAATTTAGAATTAAGATAATTAGCACATAACCCACAACTGGCCATACCACTCCCAAACTCTGTTTTCCCCCTTTGGAAGAGAAATGGTTCTATGGAACCACCAGTTCAAGAATATTTTGTTTGACTACAGATCTAGGATGTGGAGTATTCATCATTCTGGGAAAATGGATGCAAACAGAGATGGCCTTTTGTAGTATTCTTGCCTTCATGGGGGAAACACATAATTAAAAATTTACTTTCTTGGTGTCTGAGAATCAGAAAGAAGGCCTGCTTGCAGGGAGAACAGAATAATGGGAAGAGTAAAAAGAAGAGGAGCTATAGGCAAGAGCTGGATTATCAAAAGTTTTTATTTAATTCTGGTTGCAATTGCAAGCATGTAAATGGTTTTAATCAGGAGAGTAATGTATTGTAAGAATGTCTTTGGAAAACTCTGCCTGCTGATTGGAAACTAAGTTGCAGAAAAGCAATACTGGAAAGTATTTAGAAGACTGAAGCAGTAGTCTAGGTGACTGGTAATGGTGGCTTGGACTACAGTTATTATAGACAAGATGATAAAAAGTTACATAAATATAATCGTGAAGATTGAGATGTCTGAGCTTAGCATTGAATAACACAGATGAAGATTCACCAAGGTTTGTACCCAGCAACAGAAAATGGTGATGTTATTTGCTGAGACAGGGAAAACACAGGGATTGGGCATGTCAGTTTGGAGGAGGGATATGCGATAGTGCAATGTGAGCCATATGAAATATGGTATATCCAAATGGAGACTTACTGACCTAGACATGGGATTGGATTAGATAATCTAGAAAAAGAGAGTATAGTCATTCTTTAGTATTCAAGGGGAATTGGTTCCAGGATACCCTCTATTCCTCAACTCCATTCCCATCATAGATACCAAAATCCATGGATGCTCAAGTCCCTTACGTAAAATAATATCGTATTTGCATATAACCTATGCACATCCTCCTGTACATTTTATCTCTATAGTTACAAGATGATATATATATAATACCTAATACAATGTAAATGCCTTATAAATAGTTGTTGTTATTCTGCATTGTTTTTGTACTTTTTTTTTTTTTTTTTTTTTTGAGACAGAGTCTTGCTCTGTCGCCCAGGCTGGAGTGCAGTGATGCAATCCCGGCTCACTGCAAGCTCCGCCTCCCAAGTTCACACCATTCTCCTGCCTCAGTCTCCCGAGTAGCTGGGACTGCAGGCGCCCGCCACCACGCCCAGCTAATTTTTTTGTATTTTCAGTAGAGACGGGGTTTCACCGTTTTAGCCAGGATGGTCTTGATCTCCTGACCTAGAGATCAGCCCGCCTCGGCCTCCGAAAGTGCTGGGATTACAGGCGTGAGCCACTGCACCCGGCCTCAAACATTTTCAATCTGTTGTTAGTTGAATCCATGGATGCAGAACCCACAGATACAGAGGACTGACTATATATGGAGAGGAATGCTGAAGACAGAGACTGTATGTCAGAGACTATATAACAGAGACTATAGGTTCTCCAGTATTCAGAAGACCAAATGAACAGGAGTAGGAGCTTAAGAAGGTGCAGGAGGTGAAGTAGATAAAAAACTTCTAGGTGAGTATACAGAAGTCACTCAGAATAGTTTCAAGAGGGAAGGTGAAGTCAGCAACGTAGCACCCTGAACAGATTCACTAAAATGAGAACTTAAAATTAACTACATGTTTTATCAATACTTAAGTTTTAATGACCTTAAAGGATTATTTCACTGGATTCATGGTGAGGCAGAATGCTTGATAAGAGTGGGTTAACCATCAATATGCAATCAAGGTCCATTGGATCCAAATTTCATTTTGTGGTTTCATTTTGAACAGTTCTGTTTGTGATGATTGATATCATTTTTATTCTTTCTTAGAAGTCTTCCACAAAAATACAAATAATTAGTGTACTACTTCTTAATAGAATAAAACTCACTTAACTTGAACTAACACAGGAATCCACTGGACTCTTTTATAAATCTAAAACATATGATGGGATCTTCGGAATTTTTTGTTTCCTATGTCTTAAAACATTTTGCTATTTCAGAATTTATTTTATCATTATTTATCAATTATTCCCAAGTATTCTTTTAAAAAGACTAAAACAAAAAGATATGCTATTGTCCAAATATTTGTGTCTCCTCAAACTTGTAAGTTGAAACCTAATCCACAATTACGAGAAAAATGAGATAATGAATCTAGAGAGAGGGATAGCAACACTCTAGATTCTAAAATGATGAAATTGATTATACAAATGAAGTATCAGATTATAAGCCTTCACATGATACCTTACAGAAAAATTTTCTCAAACTCAAGAATCAATGGGGCCAGGCACAGTGGCTCATGTGTGTAATCCCAGCACTTTGAGGGGCCAATGCAGGAGGACAACTTGAGCCCAGAAGTTCAAGACCAGCCTGGGCAACGTAGCAAGACTCTGACTCTATAAATAAAAAATCAATGTATGGACAATATTCTTCTAAGTACAAAAAGGAGATATAGTGTTATCATTTAGTTAGTAATTTAAATCAAACATTCTTTTGTGACAAAAACATGGCCATCCCTTTTTGCTAAAAGAGCATGTGACAATATTCTTTTTGGTGAAGTGCTTCTATCAAAAAATATTTGATACAAACGGATTTGCTATGTTTCAGGCTTATTATAATTTTTGAAGAGTCATTTTATCTTTATTCTTCCTTATTTAAATTACTTGCAAAAAAATGTAAATATTTTAAGTAAATAATGATAGTCCTTTAGATCTCAATGTTAAGTGGTGATGGCTGTCTTTCCTAGTACACTAAGCATTAAGAAAAAAATGTGAAATGAGGAAATAAAGGCTATCAGTACATATTTTAAGCAACTGTTTTGTTTTTGTTTTCTTCTTTTATATAGACTTTTTAAAATTTTTTATTTCAGTAGCTTTTGTGGTACAAGTGGTATTTGGCTACATGGATGAATCATATAGTGGTAAATTCTGACACTTCAGTGTGCTCATCACCTAGGTAGTGTACATTGTACCTAACGTGTAGCTTTTTAACCCTGGTCTCCCACCCACCCTCCCCTTCTGAGTCTCTAAAGCCCATTATATTACTCTGTATGCCTTTGCATACTCATAGTAAATATTTTAAGCAATATTTTAAGAAATATCGCTGTGAGGAGGAGCAGAGAAATGGTCAGTAGCTGGAGAAAGATGTGGGTTTAAGGGATTTTAACATGGATACCGTTAAGGCATTTTTGTTAACAGAAATGAACCCAGAGAAAGGGAGAAACAAGTGATGCAGCAAATGAATGGGGCACCATTCATAAATGAATAATGAATAAATGAATGGGGCACCATTTTTCAGTTCATACAAGGGATGACATCCAGAGCTCTAGTAAAGGAGTTAGCCTTAGAAGGGAACGCTATGCTCTTCTCTTGCAAAAAGAGAGAAGTAGTAGATAAACAGACATCCCATGGATTTATAAGTACAGAGAAGAGGTAGTGCTTGTCTGATTACATGTCCCTTCTCTAAAACTTATGAATCAATCCACGTTAACAAACTTAACAAAGGTCACACAGCTAATCAGCAGTGAAGAGATTCAAAAGCAAAGATGATTGCAGAGTTCAAATGCTAAACCATCATACTGCGAGTGGGAAAAGGTTATTGCTCATCTTACAGTAATCTAGTCATCTGTGTGCTCCAGGTCTCTTTTTCATATTTTGTTATAGTATTCATCATATTGTTTTGTGATTTATTTGTTTATGGTGTGTCTTTTTGCAAGAGATCTCAGTGCTGTCTCTGGCAAGCAATGTACCTGTCAAACAAGATGTGTTTATCTAATATTTGGTGAATGAATGCCAGAAAGGAAAGAAGGAAGGGAGGGAGGAAACAAGGGGAAGATGGATAAAACAAGCATGCAAATAAATATCTGGTCCTGATTCCGCCATATACTGGCTTAAAACTGGGGACATATTGTATACATTTAAAGTTCTGGACTAGATAAACACTTTCCAAAATCTATTTTTCTGTGGAAACTTTCCTTAAATAAATAATAACTTAACCAGACTGTAAACAAATAAATTACTTAAATGGTGTCGTTGTTGATGGCCTATGAGCAATACTGAGTCATGTCCTTGCGCCCTCAGCTCACCAGAGAGACTTTGAGGAGCCACACATCTCCTAGAACTCCAACAAGAGCCTTGGAAAAGCACTGAACAAGATGGTTTCCAGCTCTAAAGACTGGGCAACCGCCAGGGAGGAGTTGGCAAATCTTGGCAAGGGTGGAGGGGTGATTCAGACTGTTGACTTCTCCAAAACAAATACCATAAACCTTTATCTGAATAATAAATTATTTAAAAGGGCAATAAAAATAAATTTTGTTTTGTCTTATATGACTTTAAGAACAATTCTATTACTAAAAAACCCATCAGTTTAATTGTGATAATTCATAAATTAATATTTCTACCTCTTACCAGACATACACAAGGTGCAGTTAGCACAATGGTTGTCATGGCAAGAATAAGCATGAATAAAATTACTTTTAACAGCTCATAAGCCACAAGACCACATTTTTCAGTATATATAAAACTGTACTAAGCTTAAGCCTTACTGCTATTGGTAAATTTTTTTTATTTCCATATTTCTATATGTATTCTATAGACAGATAACTTTATGAGGAAGTAAAAATTTATCATTTTGTACTCTAAAAATGAGAAAATTAACAGCAATTTTTCATTATCTTTCCTTTTTTTCTGTTATCAGCTTTTTTCTCTATTAAGAGTTTTGAGGATTACTTTCTGTTAAAGCATCAAATCAAGCTAATTACTCAGAGACAGTTTAAAGTTGAAGATAAACTGAACAATTCCAAAGATAAAAAGCACACCAACATTCTCTTGAGAAACCTCTGTTGATCAGATTTGAACTGATTCTTAGCAATAACAAAATAGTGTCTTGAAATAGCAACAGAAAAGACTACAAAAGAGAGCAGGTCATTCGTGGAAGAGTCCTCCTTTGAGATTGCTCTAAATTTATTTCTGACGCTTTAGGCAACAATAAACCTCTCTTTTTCCCAACATATGCCGTAGCATTAACTCCAAGTTCCTATCACAATAGGATAGTGTTACAACTATAAGTTATTTTTATTAAAAATCTATAATTTAACTTTGAGGTGAAACACACATTGTGTATTTGGTTCTCAACTCTTTCACATAAAAGAAGTATATCAAGTTCCAAGGCTTTCTCTGGACTCACTGACTGTAGAGTCACAAAAATTTGCTCCATTCTTCCTCTCAAGATTTAGGTAAAGGGAAAACAATAATACCATGAAATTTATGAATTCAATACCCATGATAACCACTACTTATGTGGGAGCCACAGGACCATGGCAAGCAGTAATTTGTAATTCTGTTGAGCTGCATATCCATTGAGTATGAAGAAATGGGTCATCCCCTACTCATCACTGAATTCATAAGTATCATTTGAAATGATTAAAAATTTGTTGCTTCATTTGAAAGATGACAGCCAAGTAAGAGAAACAGTGAAAGTAACATTTTTTTTCCTTTTTCAACTTTTATTTTAGATTCCAGGAGTGCATGTGCATGTTTGTTGCAAAGGTATACTGTGTGATACTGGGGTTTCAAGTACAATTGAACCCATGACCCAGGAAGTGAGCATAGTACCCAATAGGTAGTTTTTTAGCCCTGCCTCCCTCTCTCCCTCCCTCCACTTGTATTCCCCACTGTCTGTTGTTCCCATCTTTATGTCCACGTTTACCCAATGTTTTGCTCCTACTTATAAGTGAGAACACGTGATATTTGTTTTTCTGTTTTTGTGTTAATTCACTTAGGATAATGACCTCCAGCTACATCCATGTTGCTGCAAAGGACATAATTTTATTATTTTATGGCTGCATAGTATTCCATGGTGTATATGTACCATACTTTCTTTATCCCATCCACCACTGATGGGTACCTGGTTTGGTTCCATGTCCTTGCTACAATGAGTAGTACTGTAATGAACATACAGGTACATGCATCTTTTTCAAAGAACAATTTATTTTCCTTTGAATATTTACACAACAATCGAACTGCTGGGTTGAATGGTAGCTCAACTCTTAGTTCTTTGAGAAATCTCCAAACTGCTCTCCACAGTGGCTGAACTAATTTACATTCCACCAGTAGTGTATAAGCATTCACTTTTCTCCACAGCCCCGCCAACATCTGTTGCCTTTTGAATTTTTAAGAAAAGCCATTCTAACTGGTGCAAGATGGTCTCTCATTCTGGTTTTGATTTGCATTTCTGTGATGATTAGTGATGAACATTTTTTCATCTGTTTGCTCACCGTTTGCATGTCTTCTTTTGGAAAGTGTCTGTTCGTGTCTTTTGCCCACTTTTTAATGGGGTTATCTGGCTTTTGCTTGTTGATTTGTTTAAGTTCCTTATAGGTTCCGGATATTACACCTTTGTTGGATGCACAGTTTGCGAATATGAAACAAACACTTTGAAGCAGTTATTTGTGATTATCATATAGAATGAAATTCATGAATCTCAGTTGCATAGATGACTCAGGCTAGAACCAGCAATTTGTAAAATTATGTTCATATTTGTGAAGTTCTAAGAGTCCTGTTTGGTGTTCCTCACGAGTGTGACATTTTGATTCCAAATGTGCTTATTCTTTTTTTATCTGTGTATCACAGATATGAAAATGTAGTAGTTTCTCCCAAATAGTTTTTGCGCCCACCCCCCAGAAAAGCTGTCTTGATCTTCTTATATCAATAGAATCAGATTATTATATTATGGTTTTACCTATAGAATTATGAAAAATGATATGTCCTATCAAGGCTCAGGTAGGTTCTTTAAGTTTTAATAAAGACTTGTTCTATATCAAATACTTTGTTCTACAGTTTGCATTCTAATGCAAAATTGAACTCTGTGTGTATCTGTGTTTGTATTTGTGTGTGTGTGTGTGTTTACTCAGGGTCCCCATTAACAGTTAGGTCACATGACAAAGGGCAACACACTAGCAGGATCACCCAAGCACTGTTCATGCAGCCCAGAGAAGGGATGCTCCTGTGGATAAAATTATATTCAAGACATGTGCAGACCCTGGAAGCCTAAAAACGGAGATTCAGCAGACCAGGAGAAGAACGTTTCTGCAGGCAAGCAGAAGGCAAAGTTTAGAACATCAAGACATGGAAGTATAAAATTGTGTGATCTACAGGGAGACACACTTTCTTATGGCAAGAAAATCATGCATAGGCTTTACACAGACACACAGATCGGTTCAAATCCTGACTCTCTAACTTTTATACTGGACTAATTTTGGAACTGTGACTGTAAAGCAAATTAAATAACTACTTTTGAAAAAATTTTTTCTTTTCTGTGACATCTGACTTGTGGCGTGGGAGAATAAGATGAGTGAAAACAGATTCAAAACCTTGTGCATCTTTATAAAATGCCTGTCTACTAATCCTGTGGAAATGTGATCCCTATTCTTCACATCTACTGGGCAAATGACTTTTGAATGGATCAAATAAATTTTAAAGTAATATAAAGATACACATTCCCTCAAATGCCTCTCCCTACATTACACAGAGATCTGGTAATTTTCTTTGCTTGACATAGTATCAGTACTAATTTCCTATCCCAAATTACTTTAGAAAGCTAAGAGGGAGCGGTTCCAAGATGGCAGAATAGGAACAGCTTCAGGCTACAGCTCCCAACATGAGCGATGCAGAAGACGGGTGATTTCTGCATTTCCAACTGAGGTACTGGGTTCATCTCACTGGGGTGTGTCAGATAGTGTGTCAGATAGCCAGGCATTGCCTCACCCAGGAAGTACAAGGGGTAAGGGAATTCCCTTGCCTAGCCAAGGG
Source organism: Macaca nemestrina (assembly GCF_043159975.1). Classification (NCBI taxonomy): domain Eukaryota; kingdom Metazoa; phylum Chordata; class Mammalia; order Primates; family Cercopithecidae; genus Macaca; species Macaca nemestrina. Next base: position 74,847,265 of record NC_092142.1, on the reverse strand, counting down.
AAACCGTGACACACAGCACCCAGAAAATCGGGACACTCCCACTCTAACACTGTGCTTTTCCAAGGGTCTTAGCAAACAGCACACTAGGAGATTATATGCCACGCCTGGCCCAGAGGCCAGGTTGCTTAAACTGATAAGCAACTTCCGCAAGGTCTCAGGATACAAAATCAATGTGCGAAAATCACAAGCATTCTTATATACCAGTAACAGACAGAGAGCCAAATCATGAATGAACTCCCATTCACAATAGCTTCAAAGAGAATAAAATACCTAGGAATCCAACTTGCAAGGGATGTAAAGGACCTCTTCAAGGAGAACTACAAACCACTGCTCAGTGAAATCAAAGAGGACACAAACAAATGGAAGAACATACCATGCTCATGGATAGGAAGAATCAATATTGTGAAAATCGCCATACTGCCCAAGGTAATTTATAGATTCAATGCCATCCCCATTAAGCTACCAATGACTTTCTTCACAGAATTGAAAAAAACTGCTTTAAAGTTCATATGGAACCAAAAAAGACCCCGCATTGCCAAGACAATCCTAAGCCAAAAGAACAAAGCTGGAGGCATCATGCTACCTCACTTCAAACTATACTACAAGCCTACAGTAACCGAAACAGCATAGTAGTGGTACCAAAACAGAGATATAGACCAATGGAACAGAACAGAACACTCAGAAATAATACCACACATCTACAACCATCTGATCTTTGACAAACCTGACAAAAACAAGAAATGGGGAAAGGATTCCCTATTTAATAAATGGTGTGGGAAAACTGGCTAGCCATAAGTAGAAAGCTGAAACTGGATCCTTTCCTTACATCTTATGCAAAAATTAATTCAAGATGGATTAGAGACTTAAATGTTAGACCTAAAACCATGAAAACCCTAGAAGAAAACCTAGGCAATACCATTCAGGACATAGGCATGGGCAAGGACTTCATGTCTAAAACACCAAGAGCAATGGCAACAAAAGTCAAAATTGACAAATGGGATCTAATTAAACTAAAGAGCTTCTGCACAGCAAAAGAAAGTACCATCAGAGTGAACAGGAAACCTACAGAATGGGAGAAAGCTTTTGCAATCTACTCATCTGACAAAGGGCTAGTAGCCAGAACCTACAAAGAACTCAAACAAATTTACAAGAAAAAAACAAACAACCCATCAAAAAGTGGGCAAAGGATATGAACAGACACTTCCCAAAAGAAGACATTTATGCAGCCAACAGACACATGAAAAAATACTCATCATCACTCACCATCAGAGAAATGCGAATCAAAACCACAATGAGATACCGTCTCACACCAGTTAGAATGGCGATCATTAAAAAGTCAGGAAACAACAGGTGCCAGAGAGGATGTGGAGAAATACGAACACTTTCACACTGTTGGTGGGACTGTAAACTAGTTCAACCATTGTAGAAGACAGTGTGGTGATTCCTCAAGGATCTAGAACTAGAAATATCATTTGACCCAGCCATCCCATTACTGGGTATATACCCAAAGGATTATAAATCATGCTGCTATAAAGACACATGCACGCATATGTTTATCGTGGCACTATTCACAATAGCAAAGACTTGGAATCAACCCAAATGTACATCAGTGACAGACTGCATTAAGAAAATGTGGCACATATACACCATGGAATACTATGCAGCCATAAAAAAGGATGAGTTTGTGTCCTTTGTAGGGACATGGATGCAGCTGGAAACCATCATTCTCAGCAAACTATCACAAGAACAGAAAATCAAACACCTCATGTTTTCACTCACAGGTGGGAACTGAACAATGAGAACACTTGGACACAGGAAGGGGAACATCACACACCAGGGCCTGTTGCAGGGTAGGGGGAGGGAGGAGGGACAGCATTAGGAGATATAACTAATGTAAATGACAAGTTAATGGGTGCAGCACACCAACATGGCACATGTATACATATGTAACAAACCTGCACGTTGTGCACATATACTCTAGAACTTAAAGTATAATAAAAAATAAATAAAAGAAAGCTAAAAAAAGTGTGAAAATTAGATTAGAATGAATATATTTAATTTTAGTTTTAATTTACCATCGCTATTTCAATGATAAAATACATAGCACAAACACAGGGTGATCTGTGACTGTAGCTATTGACTAAAAGAAGTACTAAAATAAAAATCTTTGTTTAATTTCAGGAAATGAAAACTGAGCCTCTACTATTTTGTTCATTAAAGAAAAGTTCTATTGCTTTGCTTCCCCCTAACTACAAAGTGTTAATTTAAACATTAATGTTCATCTAACCATTTAAAAATAATACATTTTATTTCAAGTAAGTATAGTAACAGAACTATCTTTAGTAACAGTCTTAGTCAGTTTTGGGCAGCTGTAAGAAAGTACTATAGACTGGGCGGTTTATAAACAACAGAAATTCATTTTTCGCAGTTCTGGAGGCTAGAGTGTCACATTAGCATGCCACCTTAGTCAGGTTCTTGTGAGACCCCATCAGGCTACCTGGATTGCGGGCTGCCATCTTCCTATTATAGCCTCATATGGTAGAAAGAAAACTACTTTGCTCTTGGGCCTCTGCTCACAAGAGCACTAACTCCATTCATGAGGACTCCATTCTCATGACCTAATTACCTCTGAAAGATCCCACCATCAACACCATCACATTGGGGGTTAAGACTTCAACATATGAACTTTGGAGATACAGATACAGATTTGCCCATACACTCAGATAGCTTATGCTTCATTTCTTTGATTCGCTTCACAGCAAAACATCTCAATAGAATTATCTCTAAAAATTTCCCTGATTCCTAACCTCCAGTCCACCCTAGTCAGGCTAGCATCCTCACTTCTCAACAGACACCATTCTTGTCAGGATCACCAGTGACCTCTATAACACCAAACCCAGTGGTCACTTCTTGCTCCTCAGTGTAGCTGATATCTCAGCAGAATTCAAGTAAATTAATCTCTTATTTTTTAAACCCTCCATTGAACTTCGTGATACACCTCTTATCTGTTTTCTGTCCTACATGGTAAGGTGTTCCTTCTTAGTATCCAATCCTTCCTCCTGTATTCCACCTTGGATTGTTGGAATTACTCAGGAATCTCTGCTGAGTGCTCTTCCCTCCCCTCCCTAGTGTAACTTAGACATTCTCATGAATTTAACACCACGATCGTGTGGCGGGTCTCAGGGCCATGTTTCCACATCACATGGAACTCTAACAGCTCTCGCAAACTTAATATAAAGTGACTTTTTTTTTAGAGACAGGATCTTGGTAAGATGGCCTACAAGCTAGGCAGTCTCAGCTACTCAGGAGGCTGAATGGGGAGGATCACTTGAGGCCAGCAGTTTAAAGCCAGCCTAACAAGATCCTGTCTCTAAGAAAGGATCTTGATGTGATTTCTTTTATCAGATAGTTTTAGGGTCATACCTGAGTGGCAAGAAAAGACACACAACTGTTGCTTTAAAAAGACAGAAGAATATTCCTTTTATCCTATCAATAAAGTGTGAAGACACGCAGTTCAAGGTTGGAGTCCTGATAACTCTTAGCTTGATGCTCTAACACACTTAGCAGATGATTTCCCTGTCACGGCCCAAGATGGCGGCTCCAGCTTTAGCCATTCTACACATATTGCCGCAAGAAGAAAGGAATATAGGAAAGATAAACCTTTTTTCCTTTAGAACACTTAACAGGAAGTTTAACATAGCACCTCCACATTCCATTCTTCAGAGCACAGTAACCTAGCCAGACATAACTACAAAAAAGTTTGGAAAATGTAATCTCTCTTTTTGATGGCCATGGACCAAGCTAAGATGATGGCCTTCTATTACTGGAGAACTAGAATTGAGGGAGCAGTTAGCAGTTCTATCACACTTTGAAGATCTGTTTCCTTTCTAATCTCTGGGAGAATAAATGCCATGCCATCCACAGATTTTCTCAAGCCAGGAACCTCCCTGTATTTCACAATAATAGTATCAGGAATATCGAAAGTAATTGTTTTTACCAGTGCATCCAATCTGGTTAAATTATATTACACAATATGCAAAAATTAAAACACAAGTGAGTAGAAACACAAATTGCAAAACAATCTTTCTACAGGTAAAATTAACTGTATTATCAAAGTATACCTTGAATCTCTATAAATGGATCTCCATCTTTATGGCCACCACTTTATTTTCTGGCCATCATCCTACCTTGCCTGAACTACTATAATATAATATCTCCCTAACTGGTCTTTCTGCTTCTTTTTTGCCCCCTTCAATCTATTCTCCACACTTCAGCACAAATAATTTGAAAGTTGTCTTTCCTCTTTAAGATACTCTAATTGCCTCCCATTGTACAGAATGTAAACCCCTTCCCTGTATGACCAAGCCCTGATTGTGCTCTGACATCACTTGCATTCCTCTTCCTCACAACCACAGCTGCTCTGAAACACTGCTTTTCTTTAATATTTTGACCTTCCACCAATTTTATAGCCGGCCATTTGAATGTGCTGCTTTTCTTTATATATATATATATATATTTTAGACAGAGTCTTGCTCTGTCGCCAGGCTGGAGTGCAGTGGCACAATCTCAGCTCACTGCAATCTCCACCTCCTGGATTCAAGCGATTCCCTTGCCTCAGCCTCCTGAGTAGCTGGGACTATAGGCACGCACCATCATGCCCAGCTAATTTTTTGTATTTTAGTAGAGATGGGGTTTCACCTTGGCCAGGATGATCTCAATCTCCTGACCTCATGATCCACCTCCTCGGCCTCCCAAAGTGCTGGGATTATAGGTGTAAACCAACATTGACTCTTCCATTTTCGTCGTGTTCTGTCCTTTTTCTTTGCAGGATCATAATAGGGGGTCAATTTGGCAACTAAGGCCTGATTTCTAAAAATGCATGTTACTTGTCAGGTGAAGATGAACTTGACTTTCTTAGGACATTTACTGGGTGAGATTTAATTTAAAAGATTAGATTATTTTCATTCTTTATTTTTATCTCCATATCAGTCATATGAAGTCTTTCCTGATCATCTCATCTAACGGAGACTTCTTTTGCAAATCTGTTCTCTATTTCTACTATTTACTTCCTTTATAGCACTTAGAAGGTATCACAATTATTTTATCTCCCCAACTAGAACACGGGAACAACACAGTGCATGAAGCATAATAGATGCTTAAGCTATTTTGTTGTATGGATTAGCGAAGGAAAGATCTGAACCATTTGTAAGTATATTCCCAGTCTCACAAACTGGGATGATGAGAGAGTCACACAAATCACAATACACCACCCTTTCATAAGCCTGACCTTGATGCTGCAGTTGGACATCTTCACCATCAGGCTGATGCTAAGGGTCCGACATTGCCAGGTTTCTCTTATATGGTGAGAACAGCACAGGAGGAAGCAGTTAATCTATTACAGCATCTGTGAACCATAGCAGGTAAGGAGTCATCATTATACCCTTTTGCATTCTCACCTTTTTTATTATTATTATTTGAGATGGAGTTTCGTTCTTGTTACCCAGGCTGGAGTGCGATGGTGTGATCTCAGCTCACTGCAACCTCCGGCTCCCAGGTGCAAGCGATTCTCTGGCCTCAGCCTCCCAAGCAGCTGGGATTACAGGCATGAGCCACCACGCCTGGCTAATTTTTTGTATTTTTAGTAGAGATGGGGTTTCTTCATGTTGGTCAGGCTGGTCTCCAATTCCCGACCTCAGGTGATCCACCCACCTTGGCCTCCCAAACTGCTGGGATTACAAGAGCGAGCCACCGCCCCTGGCCTGTATTCTCACCCTTAATCCCCATGTGATGCCAGAGCACGTGAGAAGTGAAATAGCGCAGGGGTAATGTTTTCATGGTGACTGAATCCTCTTTCTTATCAATGACTCAATTTTTAAAAAAGAAAGGTATGAAAAATGACTATAGAGTCAGGGTTCTCCAGAAAAACAGAACCAATAGGATATCTACAGATATGTAGAAAGAGATTTATTGTGAGTGACTGGTCCAGGTGATTACGGAGGCTAGTGAGTCCCTCTATCTGCTGTTCACAAGCTGGAGGCCCAGGAAACCCAATGGTGTAGTTCCAGTCCAAACCCAAAGACCCAAGAACCAAGGGAACCAATAATGTAAGTCCCAGCCCTAGTCTAAGGGTCTTAAAACCAGGAGCACTAATGTCTGAGGATAGGAGAAAACGGCTGTGTCAGCTCAAGCAAAGAACAAATTCACTCTTCCTCTCCCTTTTGTTCCGTCTGGGCCCTCTATGGATTAGATGATACCCAGCTGCATAGGTAAGGGTGATCTTCTTCACTCAGTCTGTCCACTCAAATGCTAATCTTTTCTGGAAATGCCTTCATAGACATACCCAGATATTATCTTTTACCAACTGTCTTGGCATCCCTCAGTCCAGTCAAGTTGACACATCAAATTAACCATCACAGCTACCATATGGTATGTGAAAGAGGCCTTGAACACCAGGCTCTTCACAGGTGTCCATATTACTCACGTCTCCCTGCAGCTTGTCTGCTCATGCATAAGATAACCACAGAGAGCTGAGAAAAACCAAAAGTAAATGTCCTAAGAAAGTCAAGTTCCATCTTCACCTGACAAGCAACAAACATTTTTAGAAACCTTCTCACGCCTTGGTTGCCAAGCTGACCCTCTACAGTGATCCTCCAAAGAATCAGGACTGAACAAGAGGACAGATTCATAAGTTATCCTGCAGCAGAGATGAGCCAGAAATGGCTCAGAGCCAGACAAGGCTTTAGGAGGAAATAAATAGAAAAGAAAGGCCAATACATGGACCAAACCAAAACCTAGAATATGGTCAGGAAGAAATAAACATAAAGAGTGGGCCAGAGACAAGCAGGTTTTGCAATAACAAAACTAAACCCACTGACTAGTTCTACAAAATCTAGGGGCATCTTAGACACAAACATTGAAGATATTCGCCACTGAAGTTTTATATATAGATAAATATTATGTATGTGTGCTTGTGTGTATATATGTGTATATATGTATATATATGTGTGTATATATATATTTGTGAACTTTTGAAGGAATACAATTCTCCATACATTTATCAACTGTTTTGCAATGATTGTTTACCAGATACTTGTCACATTCTATTTTTTATGGCAGTGTTTTTGTTTTTGTTGTTGTTGTTTGTTTTCTGAGAAGGAGTTTCACTCTGTCACCCAGGCTGGAGTACAGTGGTGCAATCTTGGCTCACTGTAGCCTCTGCCTCCTAGGTTCAAGCAATTCTCCTGCCTCAGCCTCCCGATAGCTGGGACTACAGGAGCCTGCCACCGTACTCAGCTAATTTTTTGTGTTTTTAATAGAGATGGGGTTTCACCATGTTGACCAGGCTGGTCTCAGACTCCCGACCTCAGGTAATCCACCTGCCTCTACCTCCTAAAGTGCTGGGATTACAGCCATGAGCCACCACACCCAGCCAGCAGTGTTTATTTTTAAATACCCACATAAATTAGACTATTGTAAGTACAGTATTGGAAAATGAACTTTGGTGCACCTGTGTCTGCTTACATATAAAAGAGATATTTTAGATAAATAAATACAGTTCTAGCTACTGTTTTCAAAAATGCAGCATTCTCTACATTGGTGCTTTTCTGTTTCATGTCAAGCCCATCTGTTGCAATTATCCAAATGCCTATTTTTATTATTCAATTTCCCAATAACATGTGTCTGCCTTCCTACTCCCGTTAACTCTCTATTCTTTTATGTGCTTCCGCTCTATTCACTATATTCTACTGCTGAAAAATATTTTAGGAAAGGAAGGGTATATGGATAAAGGGCAACCAGATAGAGTTGTTGATAATTCTGGTCTTGGATACATAACTACTATTCAACCTTCAAGCAAGATTTACCCAGGCAGGTTCATCTTGTCTACATTTGTATTTATTAGTAGTAGTAAGAGTATCAGGAATATCAAAAGTATTTATTCTTACCAATGCATCCAATTTGATTAAATTATACTGCATGATATAACATATAAAAATTAGAACACAAGTGAGTAGAAAGACTTTTCCTGAAATGCAGACCATTGGCAACTGTCGCAAATATATTTTCTAGATGGAGCTCATGCCTCTTCCCCTGTCTTGGTATAGAGGTAACACAGTCCTCACACCAGGTAGTAGGCAAGCCACGTGCATGCTCACCCAGGATCTTCCTTATTTTCGGAGTATGAGACAAAGCATCGTATTTACCATCAGCCACTCTGCCTACCTAATGATCTCAGGCTCAGTTCTGGTTTTAGGAAATGGTGCTGAGAAATCCCCTAACCGGATCTAACCCCAAGTCAAAACTAAGGTCTAACCTAGTGCTGCACTTAGCAATCCTTTTTGCTATTAGGACCTTAAACTCAGAGTATCCTCTGATCTGACCTACAAAATGGGTCAGAAAAACCCTAAGAACCCAACGACTACTTTTTTTTTTTTTTTTTTTTTTTTGAGACGGAGTTTCACTCTTGTTGCCCAGGCTGGAGTGCAGTGGCACGACCTTGGCTCGCTGCAACCTCCACCTCCTGGGTTCAAGCAATTCTCCTGCTTCCACCTCCCAAGTAGCTCGGATTACAGGCACGCACCATCACGCCCGGCTAATTTTGAATTTTTAGTAGAGACAGGGTTTCTCCATGTTGGTCAGGCTGGTCTCGAACTCCTGACTTCATGATCCACCTGTCCTGGCCTTCCAAAGTGCTGGGATTACAGGCATGAACCATCACAACAGGCCTCCAATGACTACTCTTAAATAAAGGAAGAGATTTAATTTCTATTCATTGGAAATGTATTTATTGACAATCTACTATTCGGCTATGTATCAGGCGACTTCTGCCTTCCCAGTCTTCAGTGCTCTCATCTGAGTAAAACGTTGTGGTTTTCCTCAGATGTAAAATGCTATGAAGTTTTACTATATGTTATGAGATCTTGAGCCAAGGTACGATGCATTGATGGCAGGTAGAGCATTGATAAGTACCGAATTCTGCACTGATGGCAGGTAGAGCAAGGTGAGAACATGTTTTGTGTGTGCTTTTAGCCAAGTAGCCACCATAAGCAACATTCCTTAGAGCATAAAAGCAGCATCACTTAAGCGACCTGTTATTTTTCTAACATACCAAAAATAGTCTCATTTTCCACTTGAGAACATGGTTTTAGAACCCCTTAGCAATTGCTTAAAAAGAAAACTTAGCAAGTTTTGTTCAGAGTTCATTGGTGAAATATCATAATGTCCCTCTTTGGGGTAAGCCATCCTCAAGCAGAGGTCAGAATATTTTTTTCATCAATACGGAAATACTTTCACAGGAGAAATTTTCTCTCAAAATAAATTGAAGCGCTTACCACTGGATAATATCAGGGCTAAGGAAACCACAATAAGGATATACAACTAATATCATGTGGTTTTTCTGGGTGAAAAACATATTCCGTTTCAAGGCCTGTTTATAAACTATTCCTTCAGCCAATTATCCTGGCTCAGTCACCAAAGATGATCTGATGAGCTAAAGATATCTTTATCCTCATTAAATAAAACATAATTTTGAACACAATTGTTCTCTGAATCTTCGGCCATCTCCTTGCGTTTCATCTAACAGTGAGGCAGCTCAGATAAGAAAGTACAAATGCTAGGTTATAAAATATAAATATTTGCCTCAAAAGTACTACTACCTCTCCTACAAATATATTTTGATGTCACTTCTAAAATTATTTGCATAGTTGCAAATTCATGCTCTTCAAAATAGGAATTAGAAATAAATTCTTTTTTTTTTTTAATTTATTATTATTATACTTTAAGTTGTAGGGTACATGTGCATAACGTGCAGGTTTGTTACATATGTATACTTGTGCCATGTTGGTGTGCTGCACCCATCAACTCGTCATTTACATCAGGTATAACTCCCAATGCAATCCCTCCCCCCTCCCCCCTCCCCATGATAGGCCCCGGTGTGTGATGTTCCCCTTCCTGAGTCCTAGTGATCTCATTGTTCAGTTCCCACCTATGAGTGAGAACATGCGGTGTTTGGTTTTCTGTTCTTGTGATAGTTTGCTGAGAATGATGGTTTCCAGCTGCATCCGTGTCCCTACAAAGGACACAAACTCATCCTTGTTGATGGCTGCATAGTATTCCATGGTGTATATGTGCCACATTTTCTTAATCCAATCTGTCACTGATGGACATTTGGGTTGATTCCAAGTCTTTGCTATTGTGAATAGTGCCGCAATAAACATACGTGTGCATGTGTCTTTATAGCAGCATGATTTATAATCCTTTGGGTATATACCCAGTAATGGGATGGCTGGGTCATATGGTACATCTAGTTCTAGATCCTTGAGGAATCGCCATACTGTTTTCCATAATGGTTGAACTAGTTTACAATCCCACCAACAGTGTAAAAGTGTTCCTATTTCTCCACATCCTCTCCAACACCTGTTGTTTCCTGACTTTTTAATGATCACCATTCTAACTGGTGTGAGATGGTATCTCATTGTGGTTTTGATTTGCATTTCTCTGATGGCCAGTGATGATGAGCATTTTTTCACGTGTCTGTTGGCTGTATGAATGTCTTCTTTTGAGAAATGTCTGTTCATATCCTTTGCCCACTTTTTGATGGGGTTGTTTGTTTTTTTCTTGTAAATTTGTTTGAGTTCTTTGTAGGTTCTGGATATTAGCCCTTTGTCAGATGAGTAGATTGCAAAAATTTTCTCCCATTCTGTAGGTTGCCTGTTCACTCTGATGGTAGTTTCTTTTGCTGTGCAGAAGCTCTTTAGTTTAATGAGATCCCATTTGTCAATTTTGGCTTTTGCTGCTGTTGCTTTTGGTGTTTTAGACATGAAGTCTTTGCCCATGCCTATGTCCTGAATGGTACTACTTAGGTTTTCCTCTAGGATTTTTATGGTATTAGGTCTAACATTTAAGTCTCTAATCCATCTTGAATTAATTTTCATATAAGGAGTAAGGAAAGGATCCAGTTTCAGCTTTCTACTTATGGCTAGCCAATTTTCCCAGCACCATTTATTAAATAGGGAATCCTTTCCCCATTTCTTGTTTCTCTCAGGTTTGTCAAAGATCAGATGGCTGTAGATGTGTGGTATTATTTCTGAGGACTCTGTTCTGTTCCATTGGTCTATATCTCTGTTTTGGTACCAGTACCATGCTGTTTTGGTTACTGTAGCCTTATAGTATAGTTTGAAGTCAGGTAGCGTGATGCCTCCAGCTTTGTTCTTTTGACTTAGGATTGTCTTGGAGATGCGGGCTCTTTTTTGGTTCCATATGAACTTTAAAGCAGTTTTTTCCAATTCTGTGAAGAAACTCATTGGTAGCTTGATGGGGATGGCATTGAATCTATAAATTACCTTGGGCAGTATGGCCATTTTCACGATATTGATTCTTCCTATCCATGAGCATGGTATGTTCTTCCATTTGTTTGTGTCCTCTTTGATTTCACTGAGCAGTGGTTTGTAGTTCTCCTTGAAGAGGTCCTTTACATCCCTTGTAAGTTGGATTCCTAGGTATTTGATTCTCTTTGAAGCAATTGTGAATGGAAGTTCATTCCTGATTTGGCTCTCTGTTTGTCTGTTACTGGTGTATAAGAATGCTTGTGATTTTTGCACATTAATTTTGTATCCTGAGACTTTGCTGAAGTTGCTTATCAGCTTAAGGAGATTTTGGGCTGAGACAATGGGGTTTTCTAAATATACAATCATGTCATCTGCAAACAGGGACAATTTGACTTCTTCTTTTCCTAACTGAATACCCTTGATTTCTTTGTCTTGCCTGATTGCCCTAGCCAGAACTTCCAACACTATGTTGAATAGGAGTGGTGAGAGAGGGCATCCCTGTCTTGTGCCAGTTTTCAAAGGGAATTTTTCCAGTTTTTGCCCATTCAGTATGATATTGGCTGTGGGTTTGTCATAAATAGCTCTTATTATTTTGAGGTATGTTCCATCAATACCGAATTTATTGAGCGTTTTTAGCATGAAGGGCTGTTGAATTTTGTCAAAAGCCTTTTCTGCATCTATTGAGATAATCATGTGGTTCTTGTCTTTGGTTCTGTTTACATGCTGGATTATGTTTATTGATTTGCGAATGTTGAACCAGCCTTGCATCCCAGGGATGAAGCCCACTTGATCATGGTGGATAAGCTTTTTGATGTGTTGCTGAATCCGGTTTGCCAGTATTTTATTGAGGATTTTTGCATCGATGTTCATCAGGGATATTGGTCTAAAATTCTCTTTTTTTGTTGTGTCTCTGCCAGGCTTTGGTATCAGGAGGATGTTGGCCTCATCAAATGAGTTAGGGAGGATTCCCTCTTTTTCTATTGATTGGAATAGTTTCAGAAGGAATGGTACCAACTCCTCCTTGTACCTCTGGTAGAATTCAGCTGTGAATCCATCTGGTCCTGGACTTTTTTTGGTTGGTAGGCTATTAATTATTGCCTCAATTTCAGAGCCTGCTATTGGTCTATTCAGGGATTCAACTTCTTCCTGGTTTAGTCTTGGAAGAGTGTACGTGTCCAGGAAATTATCCATTTCTTCTAGATTTTCCAGTTTATTTGCGTAGAGGTGTTTATAGTATTCTCTGATGGTAGTTTGTATTTCTGTGGGGTCGGTGGTGATATCCCCTTTATCATTTTTAATTGCGTCAATTTGGTTCTTCTCTCTTTTCTTCTTTATTAGTCTTGCTAGTGGTGTGTCAATTTTGTTGATCTTTTCAAAAAACCAACTCCTGGATTCATTGATTTTTTGGAGGGTTTTTTGTGTCTCTATCTCCTTCAGTTCTGCTCTGATCTTAGTTATTTCTTGCCTTCTGCTAGCTTTCGAATGTGTTTGCTCTTGCTTCTCTAGTTCTTTTAATTGCGATGTTAGAGTGTCAATTTTAGATCTTTCCTGCTTTCTCTTGTGGGCATTTAGTGCTATAAATTTCCCTCTACACACTGCTTTAAATGTGTCCCAGAGATTCTGGTATGTTGTATCTTTGTTCTCATTGGTTTCAAAGAACATCTTTATTTCTGCCTTCATTTCGTTATGTACCCAGTAGTCATTCAGGAGCAGGTTGTTCAGTTTCCATGTAGTTGAGCGGTTTTGATTGAGTTTCGTAGTCCTGAGTTCTAGTTTGATTGCACTGTGGTCTGAGAGACAGTTTGTTATAATTTCTGTTCTTGTACATTTGCTGAGGAGTGCTTTACTTCCAATTACGTGGTCAATTTTGGAGTAAGTACGATGTGGTGCTGAGAAGAATGTATATTCTGTTGATTTGGGGTGGAGAGTTCTATAGATGTCTATTAGGTCTGCTTGCTGCAGAGATGAGTTCAATTCCTGGATATCCTTGTTAACTTTCTGTATCGTTGATCTGTCTAATGTTGACAGTGGAGTGTTGAAGTCTCCCATTATTATTGTATGGGAGTCTAAGTCTCTTTGTAAGTCTCTAAGGACTTGCTTTATGAATCTGGGTGCTCCTGTATTGGGTGCATATATATTTAGGATAGTTAGCTCTTCCTGTTGAATTGATCCCTTTACCATTATGTAATGGCCTTCTTTGTCTCTTTTGATCTTTGATGGTTTAAAGTCTGTTTTATCAGAGACTAGTATTGCAACCCCCGCTTTTTTTTGTTCTCCATTTGCTTGGTAAATCTTCCTGCATCCCTTTATTTTGAGCCTATGTATGTCTCTGCGTGTGAGATGGGTCTCCTGAATACAGCAGACTGATGGGTCTTGACTCTTCATCCAGTTTGCCAGTCTGTGTCTTTTAATTGGACCATTTAGTCCATTTACATTTAAGGTTAAGATTGTTATGTGTGAACTTGATCCTGCCATTATGATATTAACTGGTTATTTTGCTCGTTAGTTGATGCAGTTTCTTCCTAGCCTCGATGGTCTTTACATTTTGGCATGTTTTTGCAATGTCTGGTACCGGTTGTTCCTTTCCATGTTGAGTGCTTCCTTCAGGGTCTCTTGTAAGGCAGGCCTAGTGGTGACAAAATCTCTAAGCATTTGCTTATCTGTAAAGGATTTTATTTCTCCTTCACTTATGAAACTTAGTTTGGCTGGATATGAAATTCTGGGTTTAAAATTCTTTTCTTTAAGAATGTTGAATATTGGCCCCCACTCTCTTCTGGCTTGTAGAGTTTCTGCCGAGAGATCTGCTGTTAGTCTGATGGGCTTCCCTTTGTGGGTAACTCGACCTTTCTCTCTGGCTGCCCTTAAGATTTTTTCCTTCATTTCAACTTTGGTGAATCTGGCAATTATGTGTCTTGGAGTTGCTCTTCTCAAGGAGTATCTTTGTGGCATTCTCTGTATTTCCTGGATTTGAATGTTGGCCTGCCCTACTAGGTTGGGGAAGTTCTCCTGGATGATATCCTGAAGAGTGTTTTCCAACTTGGTTCCATTTTCCCCCTCACTTTCAGGCACCCCAATCAGACGTAGATTTGGTCTTTTTACATAATCCCATACTTCTTGCAGGCTTTGTTCATTTCTTTTTCTTTTTTCTTTTGGTTTCTCTTCTCGCTTCATTTCATTCATTTGATCCTCAATCGCTGATACTCTTTCTTCCAGTTGATCGAGTCGGTTACTGAAGCTTGTGCATTTGTCACGTATTTCTCGTGTCATGGTTTTCATCTTTTTCATTTCGTTTATGACCTTCTCTGCATTAATTACTCTAGCCATCAATTCTTCCACTTTTTTTTCAAGATTTTTAGTTTCTTTGCGCTGGGTACGTAATTCCTCCTTTAGCTCTGAGAAATTTGATGGACTGAAGCCTTCTTCTCTCATCTCGTCAAAGTCATTCTCTGTCCAGCTTTGATCCGTTGCTGGCGATGAGCTGCGCTCCTTTGCCGGGGAAGATGCGCTCTTATTTTTTGAATTTCCAGCTTTTCTGCCCTGCTTTTTCCCCATCTTTGTGGTTTTATCTGCCTCTGGTCTTTGATGATGGTGATGTACTGATGGGGTTTTGGTGTAGGTGTCCTTCCTGTTTGATAGTTTTCCTTCTAACAGTCAGGACCCTCAGCTGTAGGTCTGTTGGAGACTGCTTGAGGTCCACTCCAGACCCTGTTTGCCTGGGTATCAGCAGCAGAGGCTGCAGAAGATAGAATATTTCTGAACAGCGAGTGTACCTGTCTGATTCTTGCTTTGGAAGCTTCCTCTCAGGGGTGTACTCCACCCTGTGAGGTGTAGGGTGTCAGACTGCCCCTGGTGGGGGATGTCTCCCAGTTAGGCTACTCAGGGGTCAGGGACCCACTTGAGCAGGGAGTCTGTCCCTTCTCAGATCTCAACCTCCATGTTGGGAGATCCACGGCTCTCTTCAAAGCTGTCAGACAGAGTTGTTTGCGTCTGCAGAGGTTTTGGCTGAGTTTGTTATTGTTTACTGTGCCCTGTCCCCAGAGGTGGAGTCTACAGAGACAGGCAGGTTTCCTTGAGCTGCTGTGAGCTCCACCCAGTTCGAGCTTCCCAGCGGCTTTGTTTACCTACTTAAGCCTCAGCAATGGCGGGCGCCCCTCCCCCAGCCTCGCTGCTGCCTTGCTGGTAGATCACAGACTGCTGTGCTAGCAATGAGGGAGGCTCCGTGGGTGTGGGACCCTCCCGGCCAGGTGTGGGATATGATCTCCTGGTGTGCCTGTTTGCTTAAAGCGCAGTATTGGGGTGGGAGTTACCCGATTTTCCAGGTGTTGTGTGTCTCAGTTCCCCTGGCTAGGAAAAGGGATTCCCTTCCCCCTTACGCTTCCCAGGTGAGGCGATGCCTCGCCCTGCTTCAGCTCTCGCTGGTCGGGCTGCAGCAGCTGACCAGCACCGATCGTCCGGCACTCCCCAGTGAGATGAACCCAGTACCTCAGTTGAAAATGCAGAAATCACCGGTCTTCTGTGTCGCTTGCGCTGGGAGTTGGAGACTGGAGCTGTTCCTATTCGGCCATCTTGCTCCACCCTCAGTAAATAAATTCTTAAGGTAAAATATAAATCCCCCAAATTACATGGTGATACAGAATGAGCACAGAGAACACGGCCCCCTCTGGGCAGATAATGCTAATGGTATCAGAACAAAGACTTTCTAAATCACCTGCCAAAAGGAATAATAAGGCAAATTAACAACAAGCCAATAACAAAGTAAAATTCTTTAGTATTTTGTTCGTAACATTTACACATCTTATTGCACATAACTATAGCTCATCCCTTTCCATTTATGTAGTATTAGAAGATATGAATATACTACAATGTTTTTTCTGTCAATTTTGCAGTTGATGGATATTTTGGTTGTTTCTAGTTTGGGCTATTCAGGTTATGTGCTCTTAAACATGTGTGTACGTGTGTGTGTGTGCGTGCATGTGTGTTTGACACATATATAAACATTTTGGTTGACTGTCTAACCACTAGTGAAATTTTTAGGTAATTTGGTACACATATGTTCAAATTTAGTAGAAAAGGCTAAATGCTTTTTCAAATCTATTTCATTCCCCATCAAAAGTAGAGCTTAAATTTATCCACATCATCTTTTTTGGTATTATCCATGATTTTAGTTATTAGGGGTGGATATTGCATATGATATTAATTTGAATTTCTCTGATGACTAATGAGTCCAAGACTTTTCCTTATATTAATGGTTGAGATGTCTTTTCATTGGAAGTGCTTGTTCAAATCTCGTACCCATTTTTTTCTTATTGCATTATGTTTCTATTGATTTGTAGGAATCCTTCTTAAATTCCAGATATGAATCTTTTAAGATTATATGTGTTATAAACATCTCTGCCCACTATATGACTTGATGTTCACTATTTTTAATGGTATTATTTGCTAAACACTGTTTTAATGTACTCAATGTATCTTTCATTTTCTTCGTAGTTGGTGTTTGTGTCAGTATATAATTTTTCTATCCAAGTTCAAAAAGATATTTCCATGTAATCTATTCTAAAGACATTATTGTTTGCACTTTCATATTAAGACCCATGATCCCTCTGAAATTGATTTTGGATTATGATGTGTCATAATGATCAACTTTTATCCATTTGGGCATCCAATCAACCCGACACCATCTTTGGAAAAGACTTTCCTTTGTCACTGCAAAAGTGCAAGCTTTGTCATTAATCTATTATCCATATAAGTGTAGGTTCATTTTTGGACTCTCCATTCCAGTAATGTAGTTGTCTATACTTGTACCGATACCACATTGAATTAGAGCACCATTATCAATACTATTGTCATTTGATTAGTGTAATTCCTCCAATTTGGTTCTTCAAAACTCTCTTGACTATTCTCAGTCCTTTGTAATTCTGGCTAAGTTTTAAAATCAGCTTGTCAAATTCTACCAATAATGTTGAGGGTAAGTTGATTAAATCTATACATATCGCATTAATTTTTAGAAAATGACATTTTACAATATTGAATCTTCCAATCCCTTGCCATGGTATAGTTTGCTATCATTTTGGCATTCTATAATTGCTTTTATAAACGTTTTGTAATTTTCTTTTAGATGTCTTATGTATGCTGTAGATTTATTCTGGTACTTGATGTGTTTTTATTTTATTATCAATATTTTTAATTTTTATTTACTAATTATTTTTATTTACTATTATTTATTTTCTAATTGATTGCTACTCATATAAATACATACAATTTTTTAAATTGATATTTTATCCAGGAACCATACCAAATTCACTTAAAAATCTAATAATCTATCTGTATATAAGTGTGAGTTTTCTACATACACAATCATATTACCTGTGAATAATAAAAATTTTACTTCTTTCTCATTTGTATGCCTTTTATTTCTTTCTCTTGAGTTATTGCACTGGTTGAGACTACTCAGAACAATACTGAATAGAAATGATAACACCAAAAATCCTTGTGCTATTCCCAATCTTGCAGAGCAAATGTTAAATACAATACTATAAATTGTTTGTTACAGTTTTTTTGTAGATCTACTTTATCAAATTAAGAAAAATCTACTTCACTTCAAAAATGTTTCTGTTTTGTGATTGTCACATTTTATCAAGCATTTGTTATGCATTTACCCAGATAATCATGTTATTTTTTCTCATAATCTGACAATGTGGATAATTAAACTAATTTTCAAATGTTAAAAACCTCATGATCCTTTTATTTTTTAAATTTTGCATTAAAGACCTTTATTAGATAAGACACTATTCATATATTCTAGTTCTTCTTGCGTCAATTTGGTAAGTTGCATTTTGTATGGGCGAGTGTCCATTGCACCTAAGCGTTCAATAATAATGTCTTTAGTTACTTTTCAAATGAACGGAGTATATTGTTATGATCCTTATTAGTTTCTTAATATTTAGTAGTACATTTTAGCTCATGTTATCTTAAGCTGTATTGCCAAGAATTTATTCATTTTGTTATTCTTGTCAAAGAATCAACTATTGGTGGTGTTGGTTCTCTCCACGTTATGTTTGACTTTTATTATTAATTTCTGCTCATTATTTTTCCCCTTCATTTCTTTTTGGGGGAATTGATTTGATGCTATGTTTAACTTCATGTGATTGATACTAAAATCTCTCACCCAGCAAAAGTCTCTCCTCCTGTGGCAGCCTCCCTTCTCTACCTACCCATACAAAGACTAGGTAATTGGTACAAGATACGGAAGCAACCTCTTATCTTTGCACAACTATGAAGCACTTATCTTTCTCGGGAATGCATTTGTATATTTTTAAGCCAATGCTCTATAATGATATTTTAGGGGAAAGGGGGGCTAATTTTTAGTTTGCCTGAGGTTTTCTTGGTATTAGAAAAAATAGAAAATATTTCCCACTCTTCCACATCCTAACGAAAAGTAGCTCCCTATCGTGACATTTTTAGTGTAAAATTGGCTTTCCACTTTTTGCTGAAGGTGCAACCTTGATCATGACATTCTGATAAGTTTGCAATTCTGTTTTGTCATTTGTTTAGAAAAGTGAGAAGATAAGTGAGAATAATTAGTCTCATTCTCTGTGATTTACTGAAGATAAATGTGTCTTGGGACACTGTGGAGCTGCCTCGTATTATATGAAAATGAATAATTTCACCCAGTGATTGATATTTTTGCAATAAATGACTGCTATTCACTCAGCCAATTCTGAGGGCTTCAGCTTTGCAGCTGTGACAAAGAAACTTGTGCTCTTTTCTGACCACATTTCATAAAATCAC
Organism: Macaca nemestrina; assembly: GCF_043159975.1. Taxonomy (NCBI): domain Eukaryota; kingdom Metazoa; phylum Chordata; class Mammalia; order Primates; family Cercopithecidae; genus Macaca; species Macaca nemestrina. The sequence continues at coordinate 74,828,153 of NC_092142.1, read as the reverse complement.
TGGGCTTTGATAGAAAGATTTTGAGAGATAATCTTGTCAGCCATCTACCTTCAAACTCTTCCAAAAAGCTGCTGTTTCTCTTCCTACATATAACTAGGGGTAGAATTTTTTCCCCCTATCCCTAAGAAATTTACTCCACTTTTCTTTAACCTAGTGGTAAAGCTTTCCTTAATTATATCTTTTTAAAATCTCCCACTTCATGTTTTATAATATAATTTTTACTTACAGGTCCAAATTTTACTCAGACAAATGCAGTTGCCTGTCTTAAACTACACCCTCTAGGGTGTATGGAAACCCACCACATCACACATTTAGAAGTTCAGGTCTGTCTAAATGTGTTTCTGTTTCATTGAAACCTATTTTTTGAAAGGAACCGTCAATGGGTCTGTGATGCTGTCTAAATGCGTCTACATTGCTAAACGTATGAAGTTAGCCACTACCCTAAATGCTACCAGACCTGAACTGTATCTTTTCATTCAGAAGGGCATTACATGCTATAATCAAGCGTAATTTATTGAAGTACCTTTCTGCCAGCAGTCAATCCATCCATCTCTCACTCCTTTTTGCATAATAATCACCATATTGAACTGTATTAGCAAATCTCATTTATGAGAATTCTAAGAAATGTAAACAGAAATTCTTTCATCCACTTTTCTTTACCTATTCTTGCATTTTATTAACATCTTTTTTCCTTGCTTTTGTTCCATTCAGTTTCATTTCTGAATTTTTCCTTACACTAGGAAGAAACCTATACTATACATCTATGAAATGTTTCAAAGTTCTCTTTGCTCAGTGGAGAGCCTTATGGTCAATTTTCCTCTCCCTGCATTTACTCTCAATAGTCTGACCCTACTACGGTTTCTGATCAGGACCCCGGGACAACCAAACGATGTCACTATTGAACCTACAGCTAGAGTTGTGCCCAACACAAAAAGTTGTATTCGTATTTAGCAACAAATTCTGGTTGAGACTAAAAATTACTTTAAAGTTCTTGAAATCATATATACATATATAAATTATTGATGCTGTATGCTTACAAATGCATAAAACATTTTCAATCTCTTCGCCTTTTTGTGTTATAAGATCACTAGCTTTATTAATTGCAAAATAAATTAGAAAAATATCCTTTTATGTGAGACCTCAGTCAAAACTATTTGGGAACAGAAGACAATGTTATTTTTCATAGCAGTATTTGGTATCCCTCATGGTAATCCACCTCTTGGTACAATTTTTCTGGCCCCACATCTGTATCCCATTCAAACAAACCCTTTATTCAAATTTCTTACTACTTTATTGATTGGGGAGCCCTTTAGAGGTCCAGGGTTTCTGTGGTTGGGTAGGCTTCTATACCTAAGTGTGGGATTTTGCATTAAGGAACTGACTTAGTCATCAATGTAAGCTTCAACAGTAATATCAATTTATCAAAAATAAAGGCAGTATCTTAGCCTCCATTTGCAGATTCATTTTTCCTTATTTTTGAGCCCGCTCAGAATATGAGTAGGAAAAAGGGTTCCTGTAATTCAGATCCCTTAAAATCTCAACCGCAATAAGCTCCTCTTCATTTAGCTGCCACTTGTAATTGAGAACATGTGGTATTTGGTTTTCTGTTCCTGCATTAGTTTGCTAAGGATCATAGCCTCCAGCTCCATCTGTGTTCCTGGGAAAAAAAAAAAAAAAAAGAACCAGGACCTCATTCTTTTTTATGGCTGCACAGTATTCCATGGTGTATATGTACCACATTCTCTTTTATCTGTCATTGATGGACATTTAGGTTGATTCCATGCCTTTGCTATTGTGAACAGTACTGCAGTGAACATTGGAGTGCATGTGTCTTTACGTTAGAATGAGAAGGGAACAAGAGTCACTGGGGTCTGTTGGCAGGATGGAGAGGAGCAAAAAAGATAATTATCGGGTACTAGGCTTAATGCCTGGGTTATGAAATAATCTGTACAACAGTCTCCCATGACACAAGTTCACCTATATACAAACCTTTCCATGTACCTCTGAACCATAAATAAAACTTTAAAAAATCATATTTTATTAAACCTTCTTGGTAATAAAGTTGGCTCTAGCCACACAGGAAAAATAAACAAACACGTAAGCGCCTCTTGTCTGACTCCTGCCTTTCATGACTTCCCACAGCACTAGGAATACAATCCTCTAAGACCTTGTATCTTCTGGCCCTGCCATCCTAGTCAATGCCATCTTGTACAACTTATTTCCTCACCTACTGGGCCACAGACTCATTTTTGTTCTCTAATTAAACACTCTTAGGTTACAGTTTGTCCACAAGGACTCCAATATAGAGGTACAGAGTCCTTCTCGGGCCATATTTAGTTCGCTTTAATGCCAGTTTCAGGTATTCTGTTATTAGCAACAGAAGATAAACTAAGACAATGGGATGACACAATATGTATTCTTTTGTGACAGGCTTCTTTCATTTAGTAAAATGCTTTCAAGCTTTATCTAGGTTGTAGCATGTATCAGTCCTTCATTCTTTTTGATGCGGCTTAATATTTTATCATCTGGATATACCACATTTACTCTATCCAACATTTGATGGATGGATTTTTTCCGTGTTTTGGTTATAGGGTGCAAGTTTATGTGTGGACATGTATTTTCATTTCTCTCAAGTAGATACCTAGAAGTAGAACTGCTGGGTCAAAGAGGAACTATTTTGAGGAACTGCCCAACAGGCTGCACAATTCCACATTCCCATCAGCAATGTATGAGGGTTCCAATTTCTCCACGTTCTCTCCAACACTTCTTATTGCCTGCCTTTTTGGCATAACCATTCTGGAGACTGTCATTGTAGTTTTGATCTGCATTTCTCTAATGATTAATAATGTTGAGCATCTTTTAATATATTTTGTTCATTTCTTCTTTGCAGAAATATTTAAATCCATTGTCCATTTTGTAATTGGGTTCTTTTTTTATATTTTATATTAAAAGCTGTTTAGGCTGGGTGCGGTGGCTCATGCCTGAAATCCCAGCACTTTGGGAGGCCGAGGCGGACAGATCACCTGACATCAGGAGTTCCAAAGCAGCCTGGCCAACATAGTGAAAACCTGTCTCTACTAAAAATACAAAAATTAGCTGGACGTGGTAGCAGGCACCTGTAATCCCAGCTACTTAGGAGGCTGAGGCAGGAAAATTGCTTGAACTCAGGAGGTAGAGGTTGTAGTGAGCTAAGATCGTGCCACTGTGCTCCAGCCTGGGTGACACAGCAACACTCTGTCTCAAAAAAATAATAAAGCTATTTATATATTCCAGATATGATTATCTTCCTAGATATATGATTTACAAATACTTTCTCCCATTCTTTGGTCATCTTTCTTGATTGTATCCTTTGAAGAACTAAATTTTTTTATTTTAATGAAGTTATTAATCTTTTTTTTTTTCTTTTTTTTTGAGAAGGAGTCTCACTCTGTCACCCAGACTGAAGTGCAATGGCACGTTCTCGGTTCACTGCAACCTCTGCCTCCTGGGTTCAAGTGATTCTCCTGCCTCAGCCTCCTGAGTAGCTGGGATTATAGTCACACGCCACCACGCCCAGCTAACTTTGGTATTTTTCGTAGAGACGGGGTTTCACCTTGTTGGTCAGGCTGGTCTCGAACCCCTGACCTCGTGATCCACCCACCTCTGCCTCCCAAAGTGCTAGGATTACAGACATGAGCCAACACACCTGGCCTAATCTTCTCCTTTATTGCTTGTATTTTTGGTGTCATAGCTTAGAAATTATTGCCTAACCTAAGATCATAAAGATTTCTTCCTGTTTCCTTTTGTGGATTTTGCTGACTCTGTATGAAAGCATTAGCTCTCAGAGTTAGGTCTAGGTCCCATTTTGATTTCATTTTTGCATGTGGTGGTAGGGGTCCACACTTACTCTTTTGCGTCATATGGATACCCAGTTATTCCAGCATCATTTGTGAAACAGCTATTCTTTTTCCCATTGAATTTGCTTGGCTTCTTAGTGAAAAATCAATTGACCATAAATGTATGGGTTTATTCCTGGACTTTTGATTCTATTACATTAATTTATATGTTTATCTTTATGCCTGCCAGCACCACAGTGACTTGATTTCTATAGCATTGTAATAAATTTTGAAATTGGCAAGTATGAGTCCTCCAACTTTATTTTTCCTTTTCAAGATTGTTTTGGTTATCTATAGTGCCTTCCATTTCCATATAAATGTGGAGATTAGATAGTTTCTACAAAAAAAAAAATCAGCTAGGATTCTGATAAGCATTGTGATGAATCTGTAGATCAATTTGAAGAGTATTACCATCTCAATAACATTAAAACTTCTGAATCATGAACATGGAATAACTTTTCATTTATCTGGGTGGCCTTTAATTTCTATCACCAATGTCTTATAGTTTTTAGTGTACAAGTCTTGCAATTCATTTTTAAAATTTATTTGTAAGTATTTATTTTTGATACTATTGGAAATGGAATTGTTAATTTCCAGTTCAGATCATCCATTGCTAGCATATAAAAACACAGTTCTTTCTTACTGATCTTGTATCCTGCAACCTTGATGAACTTATATATTACTAGATACTTTCTAATTTTATCTTCCCTCCTCACAACAATGGTGCACAAGGGGTGTTATTATGCCATTTTTCCAGATACTGCCTGGAAAAGGAAAGAGAAATTCTGAGACTCAGAGAAATTAAGAAAAGTGCTTGATAAACAAAGTCAGAAAGTTGTAGAGGTATAAACACCTCATTCAGGTTCTAATATGTCATGTGCCCTCCAATAAACCTTTTTCTTCTTAGGCTTAGCAAATTATTCTCAATATTACCTTATAGGCAAATAAGAATTTTGACAATTTCTGCACCTTAGGTATGTCACCTTTGTTTTTTTACTGTATAAATCTGTAAACTATCACCAAATGGGTTTCTCTAAGATGACTTCATGCTTAGTGAAATGTACTCTATGATTCATTATTCAAAAGTAGAAACTCATGTCCTAAGAAAGGCATCTTCTCTTTGTACAATTATTTAAGTCTCTGAAGGGCTAAATATAAATGATCCTTGACAATGATGATAGAAGAAGGGATTTTTTTTAAATAGTATTTTTAATCTGTTAGTGATTCAATTTGCTCCATAGTACCAGGGCAACTTATAGACCTGTAGGAGTGTGATATGCTAAAAACACGAAAGATTAATGAAAAACCAAATGACAACATTGATAGGAATTAAATAAAACTCTTGTTTTCTCAGTTTTTATTTCAGGAAATGAGTTGTCTTAGATTCCAAAGTCAAGATGGTAAGGGACTCTATAGAGTAGTGACATCAGACTCAAGTCATATTTTATTTCACTGGATTTCAACAGCTCTTTAAAGCAGTCCCATAACAAACAAATCCCTTGGCTATATCCACTTCCACATTGTATCCTGACTAAAGTCCCTTGGAAAAGGAAATGTGCTGCATTACAAATTTCAAAAATAGCAAGAGATTGAAAATTAATGCACCAAAGAGCATGTTGTTTTGGCCTTTTGTCTAAAGGGCAAATGCAGACAAATCAGAGTCTAGAGCTGTGTGCCATATATAGGGATTTGCTTCCTACACAAAACTCCAAAGAAAACAGTGCATTCAAATGGTAATGAAGAGAGGGCCTGGGTGCAGATAATGGTGTATTAAACTTGGATGAGCTAATTGTGCATTTTCATGTGAATCAGCCTCCTGCTAAGACTCATTACGAATGCACATTAAAGCTATAGACAAGTACACCGCCTTTTAATCAAGTGTCTTATTTCTAACAACACTATTAGTATTGTAAGCATTCTGGTAAGTGAAAATTTTGACTGAAATTTAATTGTGCAGCCCAGAAATTTGATTCTGTTTCAAAGCTGTAAGAATATCTTCACGTGAGGGTGAAATAAGAAGTGGAGGGAAATAGAGGGTGGACTAGAATAGGAATTGATCAATTACTTTTTTAAAAATCTTAAAAACTCATTATGCTGGCCTGTTGAGCTGGATTCTTACTTGGAATCCATACAAATCCTTACAAAATATCAGTCTACAGATGTTGTGCTGGGGAAATGACAGTTTAGACCACAGCAGCATTGCTCAGGAAAAGTGAGAAGCATTTCTCCAAGAGGGTGATGAAAAACATGGGGAGCCCAGGGCTCCTGCCACTGCCTCAGATGGAGAGATGTTGCATACAAAGCAATCAGCTTCTACAAGTAGAGGAAAATACTCATATGATTACCATTAGACACATAGCAGGAGAGCAAAACATGATTTAGCTTATTAAACAATTGAAATCCAAGTGGATCAGCCTTCAAATTCTAAAATTTCTTGCAGAAGTATGTCCTTTTTCTCCCCTCAATTTGTATCAAGGCACACTTGTAAGAGGCAAACACTCAAAATTTGTTTGCATGTGATTCTAATGTGTATTAGAGATTTAAAAATGTTTGAGACAACCAGAAAAGATGTATCTTTCTAAGCTATGTCTTAATATCAAAGTCACTTCTGTGGGCTTTTGAAATAATGGCACACTGATCACTTATCACTGCCCTACTCTCATTCCCAACATCATCTCTGGAGTACATGATTGACAGAGACAAACATGCTGTGGGTGGACCATTGAAGCTATACAGAAGCCACAAGTCCTGCTGGGATGTCAGGGAAGGAAATCAAGACAGGGCTTTATTCTCCAAGGGACCTGAAGTAAAAGATAAGGTTCACCTCTCCTCCATCTTGGAGAGCTGCTCATGAACAGTCCAAAGTGGTTGCAGCTTTGGTGTCTCTGGAGTATGGGCAGCACATGTCTGTCTGCTACTTGTGATCTTTAGAGCAGCTTGTGTAAACCCTAATGGGCCCAGGAGGAAGGAAGTAGCACGTACGGTCCAGGCCTGCATCTGGGACACGGCAGTCAATCCCCTGGATAAAAAGAGCAGAGAGATTTCCTCCCTAAACTGTAGCAGAAGAATGAGTCTACATGTTCATTTGCTCTAAGCCCACAGAACTGCCAAGCCTTCCATCACCTGCTAATTTGCTTCTGCAGAAGAGACTGGCATGCCAAGATACACAGTTAAAAGGATACACAATCAAGACTTGCTTTAAGGAAAGCATAGGTGGCTGGGCGTGGTGGCTCACACCTGTAATCGCAACACTTTGGGAGGCCGAGGTGGGCAGATCACTTGAGGTCAGGAGTTCAAGACCAGCCTGGCCAACATGGCGAAATTCCGTCTCTACTAAAAATACAAAACTTAGCTGGGTGTGGTGGCACTTGCCTGTAGTCCCAGCTACTCGGGAGGCTGAGGCAGAAGAATTGCTTGAACCTGAGAGGCAGAGGTTGCAGTGAGCCGAGGTCGTGCCACTGCACTCCAACCTGGGCAACAGCGCAAGACTCCATCTCAAAATAATAATAACAATAATAAAGCATAGGTAATTGTCATTGACTTAAGAGAAAATAGATAAATTGAATATATATAAAGTTAGGTTCATGGAAAAACATAAAATCTCAGATGGAATTCAAAAAAAAGAGCAGCTATGAGACACGAATTGAAATCGTGAAGGCTACTATGAAATTTGATCCAGGAGATAAATGATCTCAGCAGACACATAATTATAGAAGAGAGTGGAGCATTAATTAAACTCTACCTTTAAAATGATCTCACTCCAATTCATCCTCTAAAGCTGGTATTTTTTTTTTTTTTTTTTTTTTTTTTTACTAATGACATTGAAGAAAATTTAATCCCTAACTCATACAAAGTATACAAATAAATTTCATGGTGAAAATGTTTCTGGAGAAAAAAATATAACATACTGAGAGGATCTTCTTAAAATAACCCTGTTTTATCACAAAATAATAGTTTGCCAAAATCTTCATAAACAAAAACAAAAGCTAACCAATAGACTGGGAAAACATTTAGAGTATGACAAACAAGAGGCCAATACTGCTAATATGCATAGAGTTCTTTAAGTTAATAAGAGCAAATCAAACAAACCAATAGAAAATTCAGTAAAATTTATTAGCAGACAAGCTAAGGACACACAAATGGCAGTTAAACATAGTAAGATTTTCAGTATCACTAGGCATCCAGATTACGTATCATGAGTAAAATATGATTTTTCACTCATCAGATTAGCCAAAGTTTAAAAAATGTATAGTATCTTGAGATGGAGGGAATCTGAGGGAAAAAAGGGCATGTCCACCATTGTTTGGGAGAAAATTTGGGGGAAAAATAAAAGGTACGTCCACCATTGTTTCAAAAGTGTGAACTGCAATAATTTTTTGCAAAATAATTGAGTAATTTTCATAAATTTAAAACACACCTATTATTGGAGTGGGCTATTGCACACTTTGGAATATTCTTTTCTTTGCTTTCATTCTGTTTATTTTTCAATGAAAAAGTTTAAAGTCTAACATTTCTAGATTGATGTGTGAGCACAGAGAAAAGTTTGGATGAATATGCCTCAAATTGTTAAAAGGGTATAGGTAGTGTATTGAGAAGGTGATATTAAATTTATTTTTTGACATTATACATTTTTAATTTATAATTATAAATTTGTATGGTTTTCTTTGACATAAACATATTAAATATATTGTGTATATCATGTATAGTATATATTTCATATTTTGTATATATCACATATATAAATATGATATGCACTAATCTCTATCATTAGTTTATTAGCTCATGGTCCTTTAATCATATTAATGTATGGTCATAAGAAACTTTAGAATTAAATGCTTTTTAGACTCAACTGAGGATCCGGGTAATGTGCTAGGTTTGCATGGTGCTTCCTTTCTTGAATGCTGACAAGCCAGCATCTCACTCTGTCCCATGCTAGCTACGGCTTACACTGTAATTTGCAGAGGGGTGTCATAGTGGTTATTTCCACTACCCAAAAATCCATCATTTCAGAAGGAAATTTAAATAATACTACAACTTACCCAGAATAAGACAGTTAATAATTCATGTGCTTGCAATTTATATAAACAAATATACAATAATGAAGAACACCAACTTTATAGTCAAACCTGAAGCTGGATAAGGTTGGGCCCCATAACCGTGGTAACAAGCTCCTCTGTCAACTGCTCGACTTGGAAAATAACAGTAATTACCTTGTTGGTTACACATATGTATTAACCTTATGGTTACATATATGAATTAAAAATAAGCAGGAACAGGTCATGTACAGTGGCAGTGTCTGATAATGTCTCCCCCTCTAGAACTAAAAATAGATGATCCCCTGCTCGGTTTCACTATATTTGTATTAAATATTTACAGAAATGTTGGATAGAAGAAAGATTAGACATATTCCATGATGCCTCTGGAGAATTAGGGTAAAGCTGAGGCCCCTGTTGTTACCAATCTCCTAAGTTAGCAAAGGAAAATTTTAACATTTGCATAAGGATGAAATGAGTGATTCTAAAAACGTGTGCTTTTCTTTAACAGAAAGTATGGGACCAAATGATTTTAAAGCCTTAGGGAATTTCCCTTCCTGAGATTCTGATTCTATTCCTTGCATTCTGCTAGCAGCTAGTCAGGGAGAAAGCTCAGGAAGAGAATCGGGTATATGGGCAAGAGGGATGTAAGACAGTGCTCCTAACTCAGAAGATTAGTCTCAGGAGAAGATCATCAGATCTGAACAAGAACTAATACAATAAGCTAGTGGCTACCATACTGAATAACAGAGCTTTCATGTATTGGGACTCAATTAAATTTCATAGTCCCATACAAATCTTAAAGTTTTGCAGATTTCTGTTTACGTTGTCTTCAGCAGTTTTATCATTTTCAATGTGATTTACTAAAAGCAGTGCAGCCATTTGTTTTTCCAAATGTCTTCTTGTTAGTCTAGACTTTTGTGGGCATTTATTTTACAACATTTACAACCATGAAAGCTAAAGTTATGGCTTATTTCCCATATCAAGATCTAGATCTACCTACACATTTCCAGTTTGATTTTCACATTTACTTTTACATTTTCAAAAATTCCTTCTTTGCTGATCCTTCCCGGATGACACTCATACCTTAATAGAAAATATGAACAGCAATAGAAAATATGAACAAAGATGGGAAATGTTCATTGTTCTTGCTAATGAATTTCATTTTTGTAAAGCTTGTTCATGCTATAGTCTGCTTAGTGAAGACAAAGCAAGGCTATCTATCATCTTTGGTTAGTCCACACAGTGTCAGAGTATCATACAGAGACTCGAGTAACTTGATACTAAGAAATAGGAAATCTCTAATTAATCATAATGACTTAGAAGTTCTGTATTTGAAGTAGCAAACAGAATGGGGCAGGGATACAATGTGATCCAAGAGAAGAAAATTCATACTTCTAATTCAAGGAAGCAAGTAATGATATTTTGTTATCAAAATTATTCCACAACTTCTTAGAAGTCATGCTAGATGTCTCAATTTTTAAAACTGAGAAATAACACAAACTCTTTAATGAGACCCTTATCTTGGTATTAAATTTTAATGTAAATGCTCACCTAGGACCTAAATAGATTGAAGAATGAGCAACATTTCTGACATCTTTAATAGCAGATTCACAATAACCATTTAAGCTTTTGACACACGCACATTTATGTTTATTGCAACACTACTCACAATAGCAAAGACATGGAATCAACCTAAATGCCCATCAGTGATAGACTGGATAAAGAAAATATGGTACGTATACACCATGGAATACTATGCAGTCATAAAAGAGAATGAGATCATGTCCTTTGCAGAGACATGGATGGAGCTGGAGGCCATTATCCTCAGCAAACTAACACAGGAACAGAAAATCAAATACCACATGTTCTCACTTATAAGTGGGAGCTAAATTATGAAAACACATACACACATAGAGGTGAAGAACAGACACTGGGTGGGAGAAGGGAGAGGGTCAGGAAAAGTAACTAATGGGTACTAGCTTTAACACCTGGGTAATGATATAATCTGTACAACAAACTCCTGTTACACAAGTTTACCTATGTAACAGACCTGCATGTGTACCCCTGAACTTAAAAGTTAAAAAATAAAATAAAATAAAAATGTTTCTTTCATTTTAGCTTCTATTCACTTATTTTTATTTGGTTTCCAGCTGTAGTTTTGCTCGTTTTTCAACTTAAGAAAATTCACCCATGCTTGAGTAGGGCCTTCGTTACAGTGAACAGTAGGATGTAGACTGCCTCAATAAAATACAGCAATTATGCAGGTACAATCTACAAGGAGAAAAAGTCCTGTTTATATTTGTTTATACCCTTATGGAAGAATCATTACAACTTTCATAAAAGCATTCTTTAGTAGGAATATGGGAGAATAAAGCCATGGGTTTTATTATGATCATTAGACAGAGGCTTCAAGATTATAATTTGTAGTAAGTGTAATGTAACCCCACCATCACTGAAATAAAGATCCCATGATCAAGAAAAGAAAAGGGGAAATTGCTATCATAATCTTAGCTCCTGATTTTAAATATCTGCTACTCTTCCACTAATGATAAAATAAATCCAAAACTCACTGTATACAAATAAAGCCTCATTACATGGTATAGTTATCCATTTCTTCCAGGACATAAAACCGTGCTGTAGAGGACATCATGTGAGTTACATGCACTAAGAAACTTTTTATAGCATTTATCCCTGTTAGGAATGTACATGGATTTGTGCTTCTTTGCTTAATGTCTGATGCCTCATTCAGTGGTTAAAGGCTAAATCCATTTTGCTTATCACTATAGTCACAATATTTGACACCCAGTAGGTAGCCAATCTATGCTTGCTTTAAATGAGTGAATTAGTTAATCTTGTGCATCCATCGTCTTCTTTTGATTACCATTTTCATTTCCGTCATCACCCTTCATGTTTAAATGATCTAATAATCATTAATTTCACATTCTTCAAACTCTCCTAAATACTGTTGCAGTTAAGTCCTCCTAAAACCCAAACATTACATGTCACACTTTAACTTCAATCTTTTCCACAGTTCCTCATTATCTAGAGTCTTGGCCAGTCTTTCTCAATTGTGGTTCCCAGAAACAATCAAACCCAAATGCCCTGGACACTCATTGTATGTAATAAATTAACTTCTCTCCTATCCATGTAGATTGCTGATAGTTGTTAACAACTTCTCAAGTGTTAAGAAAATAACCACACAACTTATTTTATGTAATGCTTAGTTCTTCTGTGAAACCCCAGTTAAGAAAGACTAGTTCCAGGTTAACAACATGGATTTGCCTTATTTTTCTAGTTTACTCTCCCATAACTCCTCTTCACATCCCCTTGGCATCATCCAAACCAAACTCTTTGCAGTTACCCTCAGGTGTTTCTGTTTCCACCCATTTGTATTCTCAGTTCCTTGCATATTCATTATGTGTCTCTTTGGATAAAATTTTACCCCATCTTTAAGGTTTACCACAAATATTCCATGAAGATTTTCTCTACTGACCCAGTATAATTTTTATTTCTTTCTTGGGCTTCCTGGATATTGTTTCACTTAACCCCATTTAGCTTACCATTACAGATAATTTTTGTAATTTTTTTGTCTCTGCTATGAGTTTCTTGAAGGCTGAACTTTTGTCCACAGGAAAAAAAAATCATGTATTTTGCAGAATAGATGCTAGGTTCAGAGGGCAGACCATCTGCTGCTGAGGGACAAAGTCTAAGCCATGCTGTAGCATCATGGAAAGATGTAGGAGAAAGAACAATTGTCCTCTGATACAAAATATCATTGTTCCACTACTGCCTGGCATGAAGAACAAAGGCTTATAATGAGCTGCATCATGACAAAGCATTAAACGTCAGGAGAAAGTATCAAGGGATTATTATTTACCTTTTCTTTGTAGATTTGTGTCATTAATTAAAATACAAGGATCTCAGACACACACACACACATGCAGACTTTCTATGTCAGAGATAACTATGCTCTATACTTAATCACTCTATTCAAGGGAAAGTGATTGGCATAATTAGATAATTGAAAAGACAGTGAGATGCTTTCTGTCAAAATTTGATTGCAACACTTGCCTTCAAACTTCAGGATGTTTCCTCTGACTATGGTTGAGATTCATTTTCTTGAACAGGTTGCCTCTCTTATGCAAACATTACAGTCTTTTTGAGCAACTCTTTCCTATTATTATTAACATATAATTATACAGTTCTAAAAACATCCATGTACCCTCTTGCTCTAAATATACATGCATATACATGTAGATACATATATATATACACATATATACATGCAGCTGTACCTTTGAATGTATAGCCAATTTCACTTTTCTATATCGAATTGCTAACTTTCATAAAGTTCATTGTAACAGGTAATCCACATCTGCAAAGTTGATTGTGGTGCTATTCTATTAGCAACGTCTTCCTGGCACATTCTCATTTATTATACTTAGTACACGATTGCTGCATTATGTTAAATGCCCCCCGGTGGCTATTTTAAAAGGTAAACATGCATTTTTAAGTACTTGAAGATTCAGAACGTAAATCAATCACTACAAGTATATAACAGTCAATGTTTTATATAAAATGTTGTTGTTGGCCTACAGGTTGTTTACTGACCAGATTTAGAAAAGTATCTATTATTTGAAAATCAATTCAATTAAAAACTGTCTACTTTTGAGTCTGGGCCTAACAGAAATCAAGTTATTCAGAAAAATTTGAAAAGTGTGTGGTAAGAGGTCATGAAAATTGAATCTGTTGGTGTAGAATATTCCAGTAGAGAGCTGGCTGCTAGTCTGCAGTTTGGCTAGCATCTCTTACCAAATCTTAGCACGTCTACCTACAAAACTGATAAACTATATAATTTATGTTACATAACTTCTTTTTAAAGTTAAACATCAATAAACAAAGATATAAAGTTATAGTTATGTAAGTATGTATGATCATAATTTGACTTACAACAGTCAATGCTAAAATATCTAAAAATATATTCCTCAAGTCTTAAAAATGTTTATGAATGAGCAAATAAAACATAGTCATCAAAAACCATATAGCATAAGATATCAAAGAAAGCTCCAAGACAGAAATTACACAGAGCATTATAAAATTAAAAGCAGAAGAAGCAATATATCATAGAAGATAGAGATAAATTTCCTATTAAGTCTCTGACTGAGCAATAGATAACACAAAGTGTTACCACACCCATCCAGTCAGCTTAAGACTAAGCCCTCAATTGATGGAAACACCTTAAAATCGTATCAAGAGCCCCAACAGAGAAATAAGCCCTTTTATTGCAATAGGAAATTGTATTATACTAGAAAAACTGGTAATTCTCCATAATGGAAGTCTCAAGACTGTAAGTACTGGCCATCTCAAAAAAACAAAAAAAAAAAAACACAAGTTAGAAACAAAAGTTACTCTTCTAAAAAGAGTAGGAAGCAATGTGGCTCAAAATATTCAGTTGAACTAGCTGTATGACTTGGAAAAAATTGTCAACCTTCCAATCTTCAGTCATTTCATTGTAAGTATAATAAAAATAGTTATTGCTCTCTCAACTTCCAGCTCTTTAAAAGTTACATCCTGTAAGTCAGTTTGCATTTGATATGCATACACACAAATACACAAACACACATGCACAGTGGGATAAAAGTAGGTAAGTGATGTCTCTTGATTATTTTTTTTCCTAAAGATTGAAAGGTTCTTTAAAACGTTATCCACACAGAGATATCTGGGAAATGGGACTAATAAGGCAGAACTCACAGAGCAGATTTGCTGATTAAATAGGATTACAACATAAAACACTTAGCATCACACTTTGCACACTTAGTAAATTCTCAATAAATGGTGGTCATTGTTAATTATCACTATTGGTTCCCAATGCCATGGTTGGCCGTGTGAATTACTGAGGGTAAGGTTTGAGCTGTGCAAAAGAACAGTAGTATGTTGCTATTTGTACATTTGACTTATGCAAATCCAAGTGTAGGTGCTTGAGGAAAGCAACAGGGAGCGAGTACTGACAATCTACTCTCCACTCCTGTCAATGAACACGTGCCACAGTGCAAGTACAACCCTAGCAACAGCATCTGCTGTTTTTATTAGTCAACCCCTCTGTCTCCAGTATTGTGAATATGTCAGCTCACAAGAATGATTCTGGGGTTAAATATGTACATTTTCATATAAGATAAAGCCAAAACATAAGGCAAAACTTCATCTGATAGTCAAGTGAAGACACAGTGATTGGATCAATGCTGTAGAAAAAGCTGTTTGGCTTTGTTGGTCTTACTGAGGCTATTCAGGTCCATAGTATGTATTTTATGAGTGATTTGTGGGAATATTCAAGAGGAATATTTACTATATTTCAGTGCCACCTTACAGGCAGACTTTAGAAACCTCGACTGTATAGGATGTACCTTCAATTGATAAACATGAGATGAAGAAATACCCCAGGGAAAAGACAAGAAGTATTTTTAATGGCCCCACTAAATCTGGGCTTTGCAACAAAACTCAAATCCAACCCAGAAGTATAAACAGCAAGATGGGTTGATCAGAGTGTGCCAGATAACAGCTTACCTAGTTAATTATTATATCATCTTAAGTGTAAGGAGCAAAGATGTTGCAGGCATCAAAAGCAAACTTGATCACTAACCAGAGGGTGGTTCATAGTAGAGGGGGATGAGAAGAGGATTTGGTCTTGGGAAATGCAAACAACATCAACCCATAGACTGGAGACATAGCTAAAGACTCAGGCATCGTGGGATTAAAAGGCAGGGATGGTCATTTTACAGGCATACGCCTCTTTGATGTGTGTGTGTGTGTGTGTGTGTGTGTGTGTGTGTGTGTGTGTGTGTGTATAAGAAACAGAAACAGAGACAAAGAGCAAGATGGGGTGTTGGGGGCAGTAGAAGACTTGAGGAGAATACTAGAAACTGCCAGAAGATGATACCACATTGAACATTTAGGGTTCTGCCACCTGAGTGATGACAATCTAAGCTATGTGAGCCTCAGGTGCAGGAAAGGAAACTTAAACACCCCTTTGGCTGGGCTCTTACTGCTCTCAATTAGGGGGGCCACTGGTAATTACTAGACAGGATTCATCAGGAAGGACCAATCTGAGGAAATTGAAAAGTAGGAAATTAAACTAATGCAATCCCCCTCTCCCCAAGTTATTCACTTAAAAGTTTGCCTCACTCTCAGTCACATGCATGATGTCCAGGGCAATTTTCTAGCCAGCTGGCCATGAGCAGGAGTGACTGTGCACACTGAATGTCAGAGACGCTTCTTCACAGGAATCTGTGAAGATTGCCAGCCCTGTGCTTGCTTTTAAATCCTTCTTCCCAGAATATCCCCTGCCTGACAGTTGCTGGCCGATGGTGGGTAGGGTGGGGAGAGGGTGGATGTGAGGTTCTGTGAGCGACACTCTTCACAGGCTCTCACTGTGAGAGGAAGGAACTGGGCATGGAGGCAGAGATTTCCACTAAATGTCCATTGGTCCTACTTCAATAAAGGCTTCAGACTTAAAGCCAAGAGAGAAAAAGTTACAAAATCAGCTCGATGAAACCGGCTACATCTCCATGAAAAGGGCTAACTTTCTGTCCTGTGGATGGGACCTTTTCATATCTTCAGATTTTAAAAACACACAGGTAGCAAACACTGCTGGTAGCTCTCATTATCCATTAAAGGGAGAGCAATTACATCAAAATGATAATGCACTGTGTATCCTCAACTCATATTTTCTGCTTGCTGTCCTTTGCTTGCAAAAAGATATGGTAGAAAATAGTAAGATAGAGAATTGCTAAGCAGCTGGTTAATCATGTGCAATTATTATATTTTCATTCTAGCTCCTAAAAAGGAAACACTTAAAATGAATGAAATATGCATTGGTGCCGCTAGCAATGAAATTAAGCCACCTTATTAACTGTGCAATTTTTACAAAGGTTCTGAGAAATACTCATTAGGACTTTTGTATGAATTGAACTTCATCTCCTGCCCCATCTTAATTCCCAGAATATAAAGTAACACTCACTTAAACATCTCGGTTTTACTAAGAGATGGCAAATAAAATACTTGGAGATTTTGGAGATAAAATACACATTAAGAAAAAAACAAGGTTCATATTAGCTGTTTCATCTTATATTTAGTTTATTCCTTATCAAGATTCTCTTATTGTTACTATTATCACTATTATTATCACTACCTTCAAATCATTATGCTAGGCTATTGCACAATATATCATTAATTCTTGGAAAAAAGCAGGCAAGACAGGAATTACCCTTGTCATTTACTAAATAAGAAAACAGATTTCAGAGCACAATTAACTTTCTGAAGCTCCCATTACTAATAAGTCTGAACAATTCCAAAGCCCACATTCATCCCATCACTCATATTTCCATATACAAACTTGTCAAGGATCAATGGGAAAATACATAATTTATATTTTACTATTATATGGGTCAATCTAATATTATTAATGTAACTTGAGACATTTTCATTAAATGTTCACTATCTTGCCATAAATGTTTTATAAATATTAATCTCAAATTATTAAAGTCTCTAAATACTTAATATTAAAGGCTCACACATTATTATTGCTCCTTCATCTTAAGGAAATCATCCAAAGAAATAGTCATAAAATGAGAATGTTATTGGAACTTTTTTATCACCAGGTTTTTAATCACTTTGAAATGATATTTGGCATTTTCGACTTGGAAAATGGAGCTATATATTCAATTGCAGAGATTATGACTAAGAGGATTAACAGTAAATTCACAGCAAAGGAAGCAGCTACCTAGAAATAGTGTTTGATCTCAGGAATTTTCCACCTCCCTGCCACATCCTACAACCTACCAGGCAAAAATAGAAGGAAAAATAATACAGGTATAAAACAGCTACCTGTACAAATTAAAATAAAAACAAAACTTCTACTCTGAATAAAAAGTATAATTATCTATATTCACATTATACATATATATACACACACACACATATGTATATATAAAATGCCTGGTGGTTTAGAAGATTTTTATGAAGATAAATGTTATATAATATTATATAACATTTTTATATAATATATAAATATATAATATATAAATATATAATATATAAATATATTCCTATATGTAATATATATTATATATTATATAGTTATATAATATATAATTATATATAATATATAATAAAATATATAATATAAAAATATATAAATATTTATAAATATTCATAAAATATATTATATATTATATATATCTTCTTAAAAATCTTCTAAATCACCAGGCATCTTCTGTACCTATTAAAAAAAAGAGTCTGCAAATATAACAATAGATCAAATCAAGTCTAATTTATCTCTCTACCGCTAAATTGGCTGAACTCCAGTCAACTAAGAGTTGACAACATTCCCATTTTGAACATCTTTCCCTGCTCAAATATCTCCTTTGCTTTAAAAGTCTCAAACCAACTTAATTCAATAAAGATACTTAAAAAACTCATACCAATCATAAACAATATTGAGTATATACTTCCTTCCAATATTGAGTATATGCTTCTGGAGTAAGTTACATTTACTGTATCAAGCAAGTTTTTAGCTCACTTTCATTTTGAGTCAGTATTATCATTTGCATACTCTTGAAACTAGAAGAGCTTTTTTCCATGATTTTCACCTTTCACAATTTAAAATTGGGTAACAGAAGAGCTTCTGGACAATAGTTCAAAGACATTTCTAATGCAGATAAGTCACTAATAATTAAAAATAAGAAGGAGTTGGTACATATTCCTTCAGGCCAGGGTATTGACAAATCACTCACCGTCAGATACAAGCCACTAAACATTAGACAAGAATTTAGAGGGAAGGAAACTGCATATTCTTCAGAATGTGCATGATGGAATTTATTCTGTCCAGGCATTCATGATTCAGATAGTGGAAAAGAAGCAACAAGTAATCACTTAGGTAATGGGTGATTAGAAATACTTAAGGGAGGCCGGATGTGGTGGCTCACGCCTGTAATCTCAGCACTTTGGGAGGCCAAGATGGGCAGATCACGAGGTCACGAGTTTGAGACCAGCATGGCCAATATGGTGAAACCCTGTCTCTATTAAAAATACAAAAATTAGCTGGGCATGGTGGCATGTGCCTGTAGTCCCAGCTACTCGGGAGGCTGAGGCAGGAGAATCGCTTAAACCCCGGAGGCAGAAGTTGCAGTGAGCCAAAGATGATGCCACTGCAATCCAGCCCGAGTGGAAGAGCAGGACTCCGTCTCAAAAAGAAAAGAAGAAGGAGAAGGAGAAGAAGAAGAAAGACATCCTTAAGGGATATAGAAGACACTCTGAATTAGGAACAACATTATTATCAAGACTACTACTACAGTCTTGGCTTTGACACAATTTGTGTGATCTACAGCAAGTTGTTTTCCTCTGGGAGCTTCCATCTTCTCATCAATAAAGGCATATTTAGGGGAAAGGAAAACAGATGAATTAGGACTAGGGTTTCCTGAAGTGTACGTTCTAAAATTCCCAAATGACAAATGCACAGAATATTCCTTCAGCTAAAATGCCAATGGCTTGGGTGCAAAGTATGGAGGCTCATCAGAGCATCATTGTTCTCTACAATTTTCTGGCCCCATTCAGACCTCTCCTTAATAAAAAGGGCAAGGCAAGGCTCGTGTTTTTCCTACACATTGCTACATATCTTCATCTTCAAGATAGAGACAAGATGATACAGGTACAGCCACCTCATACAGTTGTCCAACTGACAACCTCTGCAGCTATTTCCAATTGTCCTGGGCTAGATAGAATTGGAATATGTGGTATACTTGTCTAGATTAAATGTGGGGTGAATATTTATGAAATAAAAACCTGCTACATCAGAAGAACCAGCAGAAATAAAGGCATTAGACACTAGGCATAAAGTTCAGAACAGGTAGAGAATCATTATGCATTCCGCTGCAATCCGAATAGGAGATAGATTTATCTGATGCCTATTTACTTTCTTTTTTGGAAATTTATGATTGATCATATTTTTAAAGAAAGAATTAAAGTGATTACTTTATTGTGCATTTCTGGCCCAGATGCTTTTCAGATTAATCAAATACCAAAAGAGAAAATTAAGGGTTGAAATCTAATAAAAGCATTCCATGTATTTCAAAATGAAATGCGTAAATAGTTCTGTTTATTCACATCCAAGTTGAAAAGCAGAAACATCTCAGCAGGTTTACCCCTCAATACCAGTGAAAATAGTGCAGTGTCAAAAAATAAAAGAATTCTCCATATGCCAAACCAAGTAGAAAATTTCACAATACATTTTAAATAATTATCTTTCTTTGCATATGCCTGTGAGAGTGAGTATGGGAATACTATATAGACTTGATTGTGTGGGTAAGTGTGTGTGTGTGTGTGTGTGTGTTTTGTGGAGTGGTAAGTATTTGTGTCTCTATGAGAGAGAAATAGTATATATACGTGTGTGTGTGTGTATGTAAATATATGATCTTGTATGTAGGCATGTGGGTGTGAATGTGTATACATATTTGCAGTTCCTAATGTGTTTTTATACAATGTGGAAATTACTTAGGTCACACGTCCTTTAATAAGAAACAAACAAGTCTTCATTCAGTTTCATAGGAACTTTTTCCAACTAAATAATGAATTATACCTGCGTACACAGTAAGAATTTATTCTTAGTCATTTATGGAAACAATTTAAACAAAGCATGAAAAGATTTGGGTATTTTACCATATACATGTAGTTAACATTAATTTTTTAACTTTGATGAGGACAAAGATATAAAAAGAGCAAATAAATGTTAACTTCATAAGGAAAAGGTATCCTAAAAATTAGATAACTATAATTTATTTTTTAGATACAAGATGGTTAAGTGTGTAATTTCTATTTTATACAGAAACATAATTCACAAATAAATTATGCCATTGTAGGCCAAAAGTCAAAATAATATAAGAGCAAATGATCTGCATCATTTTGCGAAGATTAAATGCTTCTAGAAATGACAAAATTATTATGGTGAGTACTAGGGTGGCAATGATGCAGCTCTAATTTTTCAATGGTTATTGGGAAATTAGGCAGTTAGATGTTAATGGTCATACTAAATCCATAATGAGGAGGCAAACAATCACATTAACACACACCATATGCTTACAATCATTTTGCTACAGTTACTCTGCCATTTCTAAAGGGAGAGGAAGAGTTTCGATTTAAATTGGGAGGAGAAATAAGAGTACATTTGAAGCTGAAGCCAGAAATACAAGCAATTCTACCAGTTCCTTTCCACCAGGAATCTCCCTACTATGCTTATGATCTTCTTAATGAGCCATCAGATTCTCTTCATTTATTTAGTTTATTCACTCTTCCGTCTGTCCTCCTTCTCTCACCTCTCAGCCTTCTCTCTTCCTTGTCTTCAACTCACTTATTCTGTATTTGGATTTTCTTCTTAGTAGTTTATCTGAACCAATGGAAATGCTTGGCCCTGGCATCCATCTCTTTTTTTTTTTTTTTTTGCTAAGATGCACAGGCTCATTTGCAGTGCTGCCTCCAATCACACTACCCTCCTCATCCACCTCACGTTCACATCTTTAAATTCAAGAATGATACATTCATAAAGCAGGTTTTCCATTTGATGACCAGCAGCTCCCCAACATGAGTTCCCCAAAATCTGCACAATCTGCATACGTATTAAAGCGCAAAATTGACAACCATCTCTGGGGTTTTTATTTTATTTTACTTTAAGTTCTAGGATACACGTACAGAATGTGCAGGTTTGTTACGTAGGCATACGTGTGCCATGGTAGTTTGCTGCACCTATCAACCTGTCATCTAGTTTTGCCCAGCTTCTACCTGGCATCTTTTTAATATTTTTAGTATATTTCATCTCACTTTGACCAAAATGAGAACCAAAGAGGGACTGAATAGATGATAACAATGAAAAGAATAGAGTAAAAAAAAACTCCAGAAATCCTGTCCTCCATCAAACAGATGAGGAAACGTAAAAAATTGTTCAAATCAATATGCTCAGGACTCTGGAATTAACCAGAGGCTTGCAGCAATCCTCAGAGTGTTTATTCAAGAAAAATTGCTAAATCTCAGATGTTTTGTGAGATTTGTGTTGTTTTATTAACTTGCCCTATTCCCATTCTCCCATACCAGCTCAGTGATAGCCTTGAGGATAACAGCTGCATATCACATGGAGATCAGTAGCATGTTAGTCATTGGAGAGAGGACAGAACAGAGCTGCTTCACAGCACCATTTCAGATAATTTTCATTATTTGACCAGTTTGGTAGTTCTTTGGAACATTCTACTTGCAAAGCTGTCTTTACTTTTACTGACTCAGAGTTGACTCAGTGCAAATAGATTTTTCCTGGAATGGCAGGAGAGGGCATTTGTGAAAAACAATTATTAGAGGCAATTGTTTAACACTGCAGATGCCAGAGGTAGTGGAGAACAGGAGGTAAACAATAGGATAGTCATAAAGTTTAAAAGGAAAAGCTAGAGAATGAGATGTCCATGGGGGAGACTGAAAAGCTGCAACGTATTTCTGGAAATCTACAAGGCCACACACAGAGGGATCTGCATATGCCCAGGAAAAGACCTGAGAATCTCCTAAATTTTCATCTCTGGTTAAGCTGGAGGCTGTGCACTAGCAGGAAATGCAGGCTAGGCACATTTTAAAATTCCTGCTGACTGTTGAAGTCATGCCTTAAGACATTTCCTGATAAAGAAAAACAGTTTGTTGCTAGCAGATCTGCCCTACAAGAAATACTCAAGAGAGTCCTGCAGGCTAAAATGAACCAGACACTGACTCAAATCCATGTGGAAAAATAAAGAATACTCATAAAGGTATTTACCAGTGATGCTCTGAAGCTACACAAGCCTCAATCACCTGACGTTTGACACCTCACAGTGACATAAAGACAAATTATTTTTAAAGAAATTCAAATGTACATTCTCCTCAATTTCTATAAACATAGTTACACTACTTTTAGAACACCTGGCATATACACATGGGAATTTTTTTAAAAAAATGAAAACACATCTATAGAAATATTACAATAATTTAAGTAAAATTTATTGAATAGGTTTAGCAATTTCATATATATATACATACACACAACACAAGAATTTATATATATGGATCAGTATATGTGTGTAGATACATATATATATTTTAAAAATAAAATAGATATTTTACATAATTTATTTTTAAATTTCCATTTGGTGACAATCAATAAATTTCCATTTTTTTTTTTTTATTATAAGTTCGAGGGTACATGTGCACAATGTGCAGGTTTGTTACATATGTATACATGTGCCGTGTTGGTGTGCTGCACCCATTAACTCGTCATTTACATTAGGTGTATCTCCTAATGCTATCCCTTCCCCCTCCCCGCCCCCCACAATAGGACCCGGTGTGTGATGTTCCCCTTCCTGTGTCCAAGTGATCTCATTGTTCAATTCCCACCTAAGAGTGAGAACATGCGGTGTTTGTTTTTCTGTTCTTGCGATAGTTTGCTGAGAATGATGGTTTCCGGCTGCATCGATGTCCCTACAAAGGACACGAACTCATCCTTTTTTATGGCTGCATAGTATTCCATGGTGTATATGTGTCACATTTTCTTAATCCAATCTGTCACTGATGGACATTTGGGTTGATTCCAAGTCTTTGCTATTGTGAATAGTGCTGCAATAAACCTATGTGTGCATGTGTCTTTATAGTAACATGATTTATAATCCTTTGGGTATTTACCCAGTAATGGGATGGCTGGGTCAAATAGTATTTCTAGTTCTAGATCCTTGAGGAATCACCACACTGTTTTCTACAATGGTTAAATTTCCATTTTATAAAAATATACTAAATAATGAAATATCTGGCACTTCAGAATATTTTGTTAGACAATAATGTTCAGGGACATAGTCTGTAGAACTGTTTTATCAAGTGGCAATTTAGAGATAAGTTGACTGACGTTCTGTATTATTTGATGATAGAAGCTTTTTATGATAATATATTTTATTTGTACCTTGCACCTTTTTTAGAAAACATGTACTTTTCAAATAATTAGTTCCCCGCCTAAGCTAAATATACATCATAAACTTAAAATATATTCCCGCATTTCTGTCCTGCTAAATCCAAAGGCTGAAAAATAGGCAGCAATGAGGGGATATCAAGAGTCAGGGAAGGGAGAAATGGCATCTATGATGGAGAAAGTTTTAGAAGTTTGATTGTAGAGGAAGGAATTTTGGTCAAGGCATCTTTTAGTATAAAACTTCATGCAATATTACAATTCAAGTATCTTCCTCTATTTGGTCTATTTTCAATAATTTTCTGCCATCTTTGGATATTGCTTTGATTAATTTCTCATCTGAAGCTATCTTCTGTTACCTCCTTTTCTCTTCGGAAGAGCGTACCATTTGTGTTATTCGTTCAAAAGATAAACCACAACACATCCTGGAGGTCAGACACCCTACCTGTCTAAGTCTTAGGTAAACCTTCAATGGATAATTTCATCATCATTTCAGAAAATTTGCCTCTAGGGGTTGGAGTACTGGCTTGAAGGGTGAATTCTGTGGTTAGGAATCCAAGACAATGTTATATAGAATAATATGCCAATGGGTAAGTTTATCCGTAAGCTTTGGATGGTGGAGCTACAAAAAGCATTGGAGTATGTGTTGAGTCTGCTAAAGATAATATGTTGCTCCCTGTGAAGTGAAGGGTTCTGTTTGGGATTTCTGAGAAGTGGTACCATGTCTAAGTTCAGTATGGTCTCTGCTGCTATAAAGTAGGTCAGTCAGTAGGGAAGCGGCTAGATCAGCCTTGGTGATAGAGACCCCATGTTTGGTCTGTGCATTCCTCTGTTATGGACTGACTTGTGTCCCCTCAAAATTCAGATGTTAAAGTCCTAACCCCCAATGTAACTATATTTGGAAAGAGAGATATTAAAGAGTTAATTAATATTAAATGAAGTCAGAAGGGAGTGTTCTTAATACATTAAGGCTGGTGTCCTTATAAGAAGAGGAAGAGGAAGAGACACCAAACATTCACATACAAGAAAAAGCCAAATGAGAACCCAACAAGAAGGTGCGATCTACAAGCCAAGAAAAAAGGCCTCAAGAGAAACCAACACTGCTGACATCTTGATCTTGTACTTCCATCCTCGACAGCTATGAGAAAATAAATTTTTGTTGTTTAAGTCACTCGGTTCATAGTATTTTGTTATGGCATCCTTAGCAGTGTAATACAACCTCCATTCTTGCAACCATAACCACTCTACTAAGTGACTGAGGGAGAGGCTGTCTAACGAAAGGGTAATTTGGCACTAATAGGCTTTGCCTATGAATCCTACAGCCAGACTGGGGCTTCATCTCTGACTGAAGTTACTGTAAGGAGCTTAGCAAATGCATTGAAGGTACTGGCAGGATTCAAGTAAATTCTTTGAAGTCAAACCCTAGGGAATCAATTTAGTTATACCTTTGAAGATATATTTTCCATATCCAGAAATATTCATCATCAAGAGACTGATGGTATTCTCTTAAAAGGCATTTTACCTCTTCCATTATTTCTTAATACAGGCGAGAATTATTATCTACCACGGATTAAAGCAACATTGAATAGATGTTGAATTTCATTTCAGAAGATATTGTCAACCAAAGCTGTCACATTTACTGTGTGCCAAAAGAGAACAACACTGTGATTTAACTTAAATTCCAGAACATAATTCATCTTAAGGGGCTTATTGATACCAAGAAAGCATAGAAACTCAAGAGATTTGACAATATTGACTTTCAGCAATCATTTTTGTTGCTGATGTTGGTATTGCTATTATAAAAATTTTACATGTAAAGCGTGGGTTAAGGCAAATAAATCATTTTGTAGATGTCACTGAGGAACAGAATTATTTGTATGGGATAAAAGAGATAGAGAAACAAGATACGTAAGGCTAAACAAAAATCCTATTGTTCTAATTTGAATTCAAATTACCTGCATGACTTTGTAATGCATGTCTTATCTTTAAAAAACTGTATTTTCTAGTCCTGCTACTAAAAGGAAATAGAAATTACCACCAATGTACTATCAATCAAATCAGCACTCTTTCCACTCAGATTGTCGAATGTGGAAACAGGAAATAGACAAAATGTGCTTAGAACATCATTTAATAACAAAAAGCATGGAATCTATCAGATAATACTTAGATTATTTAAAGTATACATAAGCCAACAGTAATTGGTCCCCCTGACCAGTGTGAAGACAATTTCATTATCAGTAAAGATGTTGGGATTAAATACTCCATTGTCACTAAATACCAGAATTAAGTACTTCCTTGCTTTCTGGCTTACATAGTTTCTGATTATAAGTTAGCTGTAATTCTTATTAATGCAATGTGCCCTTTATTTCTCTGCCTTCATGATTTACTCTTTAACTTTGATCGTAAGTAGTTTGACTCTAAGTCTAGGTATGTGTTTTTATATATTTAGTTTGGGGTTTTTCAGACTTCTTGTATTCATGATTTAACATCTCACTAATTTTGGGAAAATGCTCTATCATTATCTCTTGAAATATTGGGGGAACCAGCCCCCAATTTTCAATGTAGGTTCTTTTCTATTTTCCCTAAGTGTCAGCCAGTGTGAGAAATAAAGGGAAAGAGTACAAAAGAGAGAAATTTTAAAGCTGGGTGTCCGGGGGAGACATCACATGTTAGCAGGTTCCGTGATGCCCCCTGATCCACAAAACTATCAAGTTTTTATTAGTGATTTTCAAAGGGGAGGGAGTGTATGAATAGGGTGTGTGTCACAGAGATCACATGCTTCACAAGGCAATAAAATATCACAAGGCAAATGGGGGCAGAGCGAGAGACAGGACCAGGGCAAAATTAAAATTGCTGATGAAGCTTCACATCCCACTGGGCATGCATTGTCACTGATAACATCTTATCAGGAGTCAGGGTTTAAGAGCAGACAACCAGTCTTACTAAAATTTATTAGGCAGGAATTTCTTCATCGTAATAGGCCTGGAGGCACTACGGGAGACTGGGGCTTATTTCATCCCTTATCTACAACCATGTAAGATAGACACTCCTAGAGTAGCCATTTTAGAGACCTCCCCCTAGGAATGCATTCTCTTTCTCAGGGCTGTTCCTTGCTGAGAAAAAAGAGTTCAGATATTTCTCCTATTTGCTTTTGTAAGAAGAGAAACATGATTCTGTTCTGCCTGCCTCCCAAGCAGTCAGACCTAATGGTTATCTCTGTTGTTCCCTGAACATCGCTGTTACCCTGTTCTTTTTTCAAGGTGCCCAGATTTCATATTGTTCAAACAAGCATGCTTTACAAACAACTTGTGCAGTTAACGCAATCACCACAAGGTCCTGAGGCGACATACATCCTCAACTTACAAAGATGACGGGATTAAGAGATTAAAGTAAAGACAGTCATAGGAAATCACAAGATTATTGATTGGGGAAGTGATAAATGTCCATGAAATTTTCACAATTTATGTTCAGAGATTTTAATAAAGACAGGAGTAAGAAATTATAAAAGTATCAATTTGGGGAACTAATAAATGTCCATGAAATCTTCAAAATTTATGTTCTTCTGTCATGGCTTCAGCAGGTCCCTCCATTCGGGGTCCCTGACTTCCTGCAACATTGAAATATTTTTTCTTCTCTGTTATCTCTTTTTCCTTCCTTGAACTCAACTTACATATATTTTAGTCCACTTTATATAATCCCATAGCACTAGCGTATAGGGTCTAACATATATATGGACTAATATATAGTCCCATAGCACTAAAGCTCCTGTGTAATAATTCTGACATCTGGGTCATTTGAGTCTGATTCTGTTTATTGCATTGTCTCTTTACAATGGGTTGCTTTTCTCTATTTTTTTACATGTCTCATAATGTTTTGTCAGTTGCCAGACATAAAGTATAGAATAGGAGAAACTGAAGTATATCATATCTATGCCTGGAAATGTCTGTTTTTCTGTCTTGTCAGGGTGAAAGCTTGAGTCAGTCTTGTCAAAGATTGAGTTATGTTTTGGTTTTGTTGTTGCCTTCAATGAACCATGGGCTTCCTATCAAGTCTAGTAAAGGAATGTATACCAAAAACAGATGTACAACTTAAAGCATGAGCATTTTGATAATTAGCATTTGATAATAATGAAAAATGAGTCTCAAGAGAGATACAGGGACCATACCTTGAGTACATTGTCAGCTATGCTGAAATGTGGACTTTATTTTGCAAGCAAAAATTAAAAGATTTGGATTTTAGAACATCATTCTGGCCTATGGTCTGTATTGGAGGGGGCCAATTCAAAGACAGGATGTTAAGTGAGAAAGCAGTTACAGCTAACCTTGTACCTGGAATATAAATAAGAAACATAAAGCATTGGATTTCCAATACCAAGAGAAGATGTTGTCCTGAACTAGGGTGGTTTCCACAAAAATGAAATGAACACACTTTTAAGATACTTCAGAGTTAGATAATAAATTCAAACTCAACATATGATTGGATTTGATGAATTAAAGATGAAGGAAAAATAGAGGTCAAGCAGAGCCAGAAGTTCAGTTTTCTGGCTTAAAAAGCTTGTTAATGATGTTTACATAACTGGGATAGAAGCATCATGGGAAAGAAAAAACCAGGAGATAAAGAACATGACCCCTACTTCAGACAGAGTTTGAACTCTCTGTGGAATATCAAAGTGGAGATGTCAAATAAATCTGGCCTAAAACTCAGTAGTTGAGTGCTTGCCAGTGATTGGGAAATCATCAACATGTTGATATTAATTACACTCTTGGAAATAGATGAGATAGCCTAGAAAGAGCATGTAAAAGAAAAATACAAGAAAAATTGTCACAGAAACCAAAAAAATATATATATATATATAAAACCTAGAGAGACTAATGGACCTTAAGATAATCAAACAAAAAAGTTGGAGAAAACCTAAGTTAGTTAAAACTAGGTAATAATATGAATCCAAGACTATTTAAACAAGGAACACATGGCCAAACATCAAAGGCAACCACAGAGTCAAACTAGATAATAGCTGTATTAGTCTGTTTTCATGCTGCTGATAAAGACATACCCAAGACTGGACAATTTACAGAAGAAAGAGGTTTACTGGACTTACAGCTCCACATGGCTGGGGAGGCTTCACAATCATAGAAGAAGGCAAGCAGCACTAAGTCACATCTTACCTGGTTGGCAGCAGGCAAAAAAGAGAGTTTGTGCAGGAAAACCCCCACCTCATAATAACCATCAAATCTTGTGAGACTTAATATCATGAGAACAACACGGGAAAGACCTGCCCCCATGATTCAATTATCCCCCACCAGGTCCCTCCCACAACACATGGGAATTCAAGATGAGATTTGGGTGAGGACACAGCCAAACCATATCAATAGTGTAACATTGTTCATTGGGATTTAGTACTAAATAATTAATTGGTTATTGAGCAAATGAAACTTTATTGGGTCAAAAAGGGTGAAAGGCAGATTGCAGTGCAGACGAGATTGTGCAGTGAAGATGTAGAACCAGTGGACTTCTGTTACAAAGTAGAAAAGAGGTAGGGACATGGCTGTAGGTAAATGTGGGGACAATGCCAAAGAGAAGGGGTCAGGACAGAGTAAAAAGTTGAAGATACAGAAAGGAAGAGAATTGATGAATCTAGGTCACTGTGGAAGCTAAAGGAGACAGGCTATGAGTATGAGTATGAGGTTTAACTTTAAAATGAAAGAGGGATGACTATTCTATTGACTAAACAGGGCAGGATTAAGGGTGGGTGTCAAGACCAACCAACTTGAGTCTTAGTAGCATGAGCTTAAAGAGTTACAGATGATAGATGCTGTTTTCCCTTTGCCATCAGAGGTGGGTCATTTGTTGATAATGGGAAAATGATGGTGGAGTAGGATATCCGAGTCAGTAAAGAAGAATTTAAGTGGCTGCTGTAGTGAATGGGAGGGAAGAAACTAGAGGGTTGCAGTGTTGCCGTGTAGTTCTTTAACCCAGTAAGGATAGCAATTTTGAATTGATAAATATTAACATCTGTGCCTTGAAATGTTGGACAATACAGGTATAGGTTTAACTAAGATGGAAAATTAGACTGAAGCATGGCTAGGAGTTTGACAGACAAATATGATGAAAGGACAACTGGATTAAAAAGCCAATGACATTTTTTAGTGCTGAAGGTGAACTGAGAAGAGCAAGAGGGAGCCAGATATGGAAGGAAGTGAAGAGATAGGGGCCTGATAGAAATAACAACATTCACACATGCACATAATCACTTTTGTGACAGCTTGTTCATATTATCCATGAAAATATGACATTATACACACTTTGTATGCTAACTCCCAAAGAAATTTCTCAGAGTTTCCAACTCTGTTCTTTTTTTATTTATTTATTTATTTTTTTTGGATACAGTTTTGCTCTGTTGCCAAGGCTGAAGTGCAGTGGCACAAAAACTTGACTCACTACAACCTCTGCCTCCTGGGTTCAAGTGATTCTCCCGCCTCATCCTCCCAAGTAGCTGGGATTACAGGTGTGCCCCACCACACCCAGCTGATTCTTGTATTTTTAGTAGAGACAGGGCCTCACCATGTTGGCCAGACTGGTCTCGAACTCCTGACCTCAGGTGATCTACCTGCCTCAACCTCCCAAAGTGCTGGGATTACAAGCCTGAGCCACTGCGCCCTGCCCAACTCTGTTATTCAATAGATGTATGTTCTTCATCAAGCCATTAAATCAGGACAGTAATCCTCAAGATTATGTATACATGAAAGCATCCTATAAACTATCATTGTGACACCACTGATCAAAAATACAGAAATGTATGGCAATTTTATAAAGGTAATAAACAAGCTAATTCCCTTTCTCAGGGCATTATCAAGTTGAGCCAAGCACAGCTTAAAGAGCTACAAAACTTTCCATAGAATTTAAGATCATGCTACATAGACTTTAGTGATATAAAGCAGAAGTAAAGTCTACAACCTTGTCATATACTCATTATAAACTGCTTCTTGGACTATCAAACAGTTCAGCTTGGTATTTATTTTTCATTTAATCACCTGAAAATATACATATTGGTATTTTTTTCTTGCCTGATCCATCCCTTAAATAATAAACAACACTTTGAATCATCTCCATCCTACCATATAGAGAAATGGAGCTTTGTGATAAGTGCAAAATTCAGGTAATTGTATCTGTCAGAATTCAAGGTTTAACTTAAAATTCAAAGGCTTTCAACAGAAGAAAACTTACCTGTTTTTAAGTATGCAAGAATAAACACACAGAAGATACTGTAACACAAAATCCAAATACACAATTTAACTTGAAATGCAACAACAACAGGCGAGCAAAATCATATACCCTATGGCTTCATTTTACCTAGGGCGTTTTAATTTCTTACTTTGGAGGAAAAGCAAGACAAAAACAAGATCCAATGGACATATGTCTCACAGTATTAAAGTTCAAACTCATAAAAGTTTTATGTGGACTTAGATAAGTTGGGTACTAGCTTGAGAAAAAGAAACAGTTTGAGTACAATATTCTCTTTAATAAGCTCAAGACCCCAGTGGTATTATAATCTTAATACTAGGATATTATAATGTCTGTCTGTCACTCAGACCCTAGAGAGCAGAAGTCAACCATACTTTAGTTAGAAAGTGTTGAAGCTACCATGTATTTTCTGTCTCTTGTTTCTCAACACAAGCCAAAGCACTAATTAAGGATTGCTTTGAGTGTACATGTAAAGGTCTGCGGTGGAAAATCAATGCAACCAGGTTTGTACCTATTTAAGCCAAGGGGCCTGGTTCCAGCATAGGAGCCCCTGGATAATTGTTACAAATGAAAAAAATACAGGGAAAAGTATTTTTAGTACATCTCAATAGCAATTCTGAAGTGATAATACCCAATGCTGGGCACTCTTTTATCAGCAGTCATTTTACCGTGTCTTATTCAAAGACTCTGTGCTTTGACTCGAGAGACTTCCTGTATCCATTTGAAGGCATGGCTCACCAGGAGTCATCATCACCATTTCCAATTATTTCCCCAGGGCCTCAATGTTGAGACACTGGTTTTTATACTTTAAGGGGTAGTACATTTATATGTGGTTTTTGTTAGGGTTTCCATGACGATATTGAAGATTCCCTAATGCATTTTCGTGGATAATCTAATAGCATCATGAAATTGACTCTTAGTATAATAACACAGATTTCAACCAGCTCCATAAAAGCAGCTCAATGACGGCAATAGTCTGAAACCTTGATAGTGAACTGCGCCACAATGCTGAGTTTCAGAAACAAAGCTGTCATTAAAAAAAGAGTGTTCACTCTTATTTCTAGCTGGCTCAATAGAAGTCACAAGAGAGTCGCTGCATGCAGGTCTGGTACAGAAAAACAAACAAATACATCGCCTCTGTTCAGTGAATTCCTCCTTGACGTATCAAAGTAGACATTGACTACCAGGACTACATCATAAACAACCCTCTTCTATTGCCAAAAGAAAAAATAGTACTATTTGAAAGACGAAGGTAGTGTGAGGATGTGAGACCTTGGTACTATAAAGACAGTTGTCAGACCTAAATTTAAGTAACAACAGTGATGGGAGTAAAGTGCTGATAAAATGGGCAAATTTGATGGTGAAATAAATATACTGAGAATATCTAAATAAGCAAGAAACACTTTATCAATAAAATATGATCCCAGAAGAAATATACATAATATTCTCTTATAAATTTTTTTTCAGGACCTGTGATGTTGTCAACTACACTTTTCTAATTATTGCATTTATTTATCTTTTCATATTTTTCATAATCAAACATGCCGGGCTTTTTTCCTAAAGGCCCATATTTGGGGACCACATTCATCCTTTTGATAATATACATTTTCTATTTTATTAATTTTATCTATTACATCACTAATTATTATTACCTTCATTCTTTCAGTATGCTGTACCATGCTTTTTCTAGTTTAAGTTGGTCATTATCTTTACTATGAGGACTTTAAAACAATTTTATCTGAACAAAACAATGGCTACATCACCTAAGCTATAATGTAAGCTTGTCTTTCAGTATTTGTCTACCTAGATAATTTGTCGTGTTTTTAATTGCTTTAATTGAAAGTTTGTGTTTTTTAATTACAAGTAGCTAAGATTTTGCAATAATTTTACTGTTGATTTCTAGCTCTATTGGCTATGATTAGAAATATGACCTGCAAAACCTCTACGTTTTTAATATTATGATATTCATTTTGATAATTGCACATGCCTGTGAACCAAAAACTGTTTGCTTTTTGTATATAGGTTAAAATGTTTAATACATATTGCTTTCCGCTTCTAATTGCATAATTTAATTCCAAGTTAACCTGGGTTTTTTACTGAAATTATCACTAATATTTTTCTAATGAGTTATATTAAAACCAACTAATATCATTAATATCTATTCTCTATTTATTCCCTTTTCCTTTTAATCATCAGTCAAATACCTTTCACCTCTCGTTTCCAATTATTTTTGTCTGTGTTAGATATTCACTCCATTTGGCTTTCCAAAATAATATTTTAATTATTTTAAAAAGTTGTAAAATTCAGAAAGTAAGTTTTGTTGTTATTGATCTACTTGGTCTACTTGAAAGCTTCTTTTTTTTCTGTGTTAATACTCTGTGTTATTTCTCCATTGGTTTTCCCTCCAAATGAATCATCTCTTTTAACTATTCAGTGTGGCCATCCTAAGTAACGTTAAATGAGTAACATGCAACCCCAGCGGTATATCAGAAGCACAGGAGAAGATTGTAAGATATGCTGATGCTTGGACCCAACTCTCTTGTAAAACATCTGCCCTCTTCTGCCAGCAAAAGCAAGGCTGGGGTCATGGGCCCAGATAATTAAGTCCTCTGAAGTCCCTTCAGAGATATCTTAGGAAATCTCACCACCAGAGACAACACACCCTCCAGGCTCCCTGTGTGTGCACTGTGTGGATCCCGAGTGGGAGTTCTCACAAAGGAGGGGTCGGATGTGAGTTTCAGGCCACTGTCTTTCCAGAATTCTGCTCCTTAGGTGTGGCTGTGCCTGCCACATGCCACAGACAATGCCCTACCCAAATGTATTCAACAAATCCTTTTTTTTGGACTAAAAGAGAGTTATATATTCTTTTTTTTTTTAGTTGACAAGTAAAAATTGTATGTATTTGTGGAGTACTACATGATGTTTTGAAATCTGTATACACTGTGAAACGGCTAAATCAAGCTATTTAACATGCACATTACATCACATACTTATTTTTGTGGTGAGATCACTTTAATAAATCTAGTGTCTTAGTGATTATCAATAAATCTTTTATTATAAAGTAGATGTGAGTCATTCCTATCCTACAGTCCTTGAATCCTGGAAATCTTCCAATTCCAAAGTGATATAGGGATTGTTTTAGAAATTAATAGGGATTGTTTTAGAAGGGATTGTTTTAGAAATTAATTTAGATTATAAATCAGACTGGGTGCAGTGGCTCAGGCCTGTAATCCCAGCACTTTGGGAGACCAAGGCAGGTGGATCACTTGAGGTAAGGAGTTCAAGACCAGCCTAGCCAATATGGCAAAACCCCCCAAAAATTAGCTGGGTGTGGTGGCACACGCCTGTAATCCCAGCTACTCAAGAGGCTGAGGCAGGAGAAACGCTTAAACCTGGCAGGCAGAAGTTGTAGTGAGCCAAGGTCACGCCACTGCACTCCAGCCTGGGTGACAGCGAGACTCCATCTCAAAAGAAAAAAAAAAAAAGAGAGATTACAAATCAATACTGATAGTTCTTTGCTTATCCTTTTACTTTTTATTATAAAATATTTTTTTTCTGCTTATGTGTTGGTGATCTCCACTCTATGAGATTGTCTTAACCATTGTTAAATTCCCAAAGTCCTTCATGACACTACACATAAGTGATCAATTGTATTTTCCATTGAACACCTGCTCTCAGGGGCACTGAAGAATTTTGTAAGACAGTACATGTAAAACGCTTAACACTTTTTGCAAAGCTTAAATAGTAATAAACTGGAGCCCTTGTTTCACTTGAATCTAACTCCTACTTCTTTCAAACAGACCTAAGCATTTCACACCATTTTCTCTTTGCTATCCCATCATCCCTTTCACTGATGATGATCATGGAGAGTTAATATTCAATATATATTCATCTTATTTCACAGTAATCCTCTATACTATCTTCCCAGCTCCTCCTCAGTATGCTTTGTATAAGTGTAATATAGTTATTTAAGAAGAGAAAAACACTTTGCATTTCCATGTCAATTATTTTTACAGTGGTCCCTAAATTTTTTAGACATTAAAAAAGAATGTCAGATTAAACTACGTTGTACACATGCCACACATGAGCTTTTCTATAGTGATGGTGCAGAATGTCAATAGCACCAAGGTTGAGAGTAATTAGGTAATTCACAAAGCTGACTCTAAAGGATAATGAACTACTCTAAAACTTCCTTCTGGTCACATCTTTCTGAACTAAGCAAGGTGGGATTTTAAAAAATTAAAATGAAAATAAACTATATACAATATTTTTACTGATTTTCTCTCGTTAACATCTCAGTAGAAATCTTACAGAAAGTAAAAAAAGATGGCTCAATTTATTGATATTCAAAATATCTCTCTGGCACTTTATGATAATTATGTGAACTACTAACGGCATTTAAATTGTATTTAGTCATTAGACTTCTTTAAAGATGTAGCTCCAGAATCCAAAGTGCTTTACGAAGAATTGATAAGCCCCGTTATTCAGAAAGAAACAAAAGAATTCATTTAATTTTATGTAACTGTGTATTTATGTTTCTGCCTGTATTTGTGAAGGGAGGAGGTCAGAATTCCACTAAGTATAATTTCACCAGGAGCAACAGTGGGATTATCATCATAAAATAATAAAACCATCATTTATTGAGCCCCTACAATAAACCTGACACCATTCTAGATAGTCCTATCACAATAACAATAGCACAATGACCCTATGAGCCAATGATTATCAATTACACTTTACAGATAAGGAAACTGAGGCTCAGAGAGCTTTAGTAACTTGCCCAACTTTGCACATCTACCAAGTACTAGAGCCTCTGTTTAAAGTCAGGTCAAACTCCAGCACTTTCCACTGGCTAAGCTAACACATTTCTATGTATATAAGACATCTTTAATGTCCCTACAGCTGTGGCAACTAAAAAAACTTACAATCTGTAACTCTCTTTCTATCAAAAGTTTCCATGCAGAGGTGCCCAAGCTTGTCTAGGCTACTGCAAAAGAGGTGCCTCCTACTCGGCATACCTGGAATAACAGGGAGAGAAGAAAGGAAGGGGAGGCTAATGGAAGGAAATGTGTGAAAAGGAGGAAGTGCTGTCAAAGAAAAACATTTTTTTTTTCCACAACTTCACCATAACTTCAACTAGCCAAAAAGTTTTGCCCATCTAAAACCAAACTGGTATAACATACCATTGGCACATCAGTTTGTGGTAATTGCTCCCACAGTGTTCAAAATCATTTATATTTTTAAGTCATTCAATATTCTCATTGCAGGATTGACTCAGTCAACAATTTGCTCTAGAAATTTTCTTTATATAGTTGGTACAAAGCTCACCTGTTTGCAAACTCCTATCTAAAGGATTACACATTTCAAGTCATCAGATGTGGAAATAATGAATCTGGGAAGGAAATGATATCCAATTCTACTTTTGCATCATTTGGGAGCTCCTAAAAATGTTGACTGGAAAATCAAGGTTCTTATGACATATCTTGATTATAAAGTTGGTGGTGTTGGGCAAAGGCTGAGCCTCTGAAACCAAGTGTTTGTTACCTTAACAGTCAGTTGCTTCAATTGGGACTTAACTTACATTTAAGTTAAGCGTTACAATCACCCATATAACCCGCAAATTGTCATCATGGAGAATGATCCTTTGTGCCCTTCCTAGACAATGTTTTCTACTCCAAGAATTAGTAACTCTTCAGTCTTCTGCCCTCAATTACTGTTGATTAGTTTTGGCTATTCTTGAACTTCATATCCATGGAGTCATACAGTATGACCAGATTCACGACTGGATTCCTGAGCCCATTATTATATCTGTGAGATTCTTCCATTTTATTATGCACAGCAAACAGTTTATTATTCCCTTATATGAATATACCACAATGTATCTATTCTCCTGTTGATGGACTTTCTAGATTTAAGGTGTAATGAATAAAATTGCTGTAGATAATTTGTACTCACCTTTGGGTGAACTCACTTCTTGGTGGTGTATACCTATGAATGGGTTTGTTGGAACATAGGGTAGGCCTAAGTTTAGCTTTAATAGATACTTCCATATAGTTTCCAAAATTGTTGCATCAATTTATACTCCTTAAGATTTGTTTTATGGCTCACCATCTATCTCTTGAAAGCTCCATGTCACTTGAAAATAATGTGTATTCTACTTATAGGATGTCATATTTTATAAACGTCATTAAGATCAAGGAGGTTGATAGTGCTACGCATAACTTCTACTCTTTGACTAATATTTTAATGTAGTCATTGTTATAAATTACTGAGAGGACATGTGAATATGTCTACGTGTAATTTTCTATTTTCCTTGTAATTCTATTTCTGCTTCATAGAATCTGAAGTTCTAGCATTAGGCACATATATAGTAATTATTATTATGTCTTTGTAATGAATAGAATTTCTTCATTTAAAAATGTACCTCTTTATCTATAGCATTCTTCCTCGTCTTGAGGTCTACCTTGTCTGATATTAATATAGCCCTTCTGTCTTTTTCATGTTTATTGTTTGCATGGCAGATAATTTTTCATCCTTTCTTATCACTCTTCTGATTTTATTATGACAGAATGTCTCTGTAGATAGTATTTAATTAGACCTTCCTTTTTTCCTACTATCTGACAATTTTAACGTTTCAGCTGGCATATTCACCGCATTTACATTAAAGATAACTTTAGCTATAGTTTGATTTTGGTTTATCATTTTACTATTTGATTCCTAATTGTCCCATCTGTTTCTCTCTTCTCTGTCTCTTCTGCCTCATTTTGAGTTAATCAAATATTTTTGATACTTCATTTAATTTCCTTTATTGGCATTTTGGCTATGTATCTTTGCATCTTTTTCATAATAACTTAGAGGTTACATTACGAATAATAAAATTTTAATTGTAATGTTAATATTGTGCCATCTCACAGGAAATGCATGAATGTTCAATAGTATATGTCTACTAACCTCCAGTCACTACTCTTTGTGCTGTTTCTGTGATACATATTCCATCTTCATACTTCATAAACTGAAAAATTTAGTTATAATTTTTGCCTCACACAAATATGAAAAATGCCATTGTCTCTTACACAGAACGCAATAGTATCTTCTCAGCTGATTGTCCACTTTCATTCCAGTCTCCACTTTTAAGTTATGTTTTATACAACAGCCAGAAATGTTTGCTTTCCAATGTAAATTGGATGGTGCCACCTTCCCAAGCTTAATTTGCATCAAGGGCTTCCTAGGATGAAATAAAAACCCCTGGAAGTGGCTTAATATTAGTCTGATAGAATTGCTCTAACAAACACCACATTTAAGACTGCGTGGCTTAAACAATAGAAATTTATTTTCTCGCCGTTCTGGAAGCCAGAGGTACATGGTCAAGGTGCTGGTAAATTCAATTTCTGGTGAGACTTCTCTTCCTGGTTTGCAGATAGCCACTTTCTCACTGTTTTCTCACGTTGTCTTTCTGTTGCAAGTATGAAGAGAGAATGAGAGGGCTCTCTCTCATCTCTCCCTCTTCTTAAAAGGACACCAGACCTACAGGATTAGGACCACCTGCTTCTGGCCTCACTTAAGCTCAGTTACCTCCTTATAGACCATGCTTCCAGAAGCAGTCAGAGATTACGGCTTTAACATATGAGTTGGGGGATGGCAGACACAATTCCGTCCCCAGTAGACCTAAAATGGTGTGGCCTGAACCTAAGGAAGAATGGGTCCGTCTCACTTGTACACAACATAACACACAGGCACAAACACAACAGCTTGTGCCTACAGAAGAGCCTGTATCAATACAGGATGGACCACACTAGGCCTATCTGTGTATGTGTAACTTTTGATTCTCAGATTCTGCCTCTTTAAGTAATGTATATGCTGAAAAAAAGAAATCGTATTTTGAACAAGTAAAATTACAATACAATTTAAACCCAAGCAATGATCCAGGCACCACCAGACAGAACAAATGTCCCTGAGTCCTAATGTTACATCTCTGGGTGACGCCTGAGTACACTTACAGTTTTGCACATTCAGGAGGACCTTCAATGCAAAGTCTTAATGTACAACTAGGAGATCCTCAGGATCCCCAAAAAGAAGACCCAAGAGAAGGAGAAATAGCGAACTAAAAGTAAGTGAGCTAAAGGGCTATATTCAAGCACTGAGTTCTGTAGAAGATTCAATTAACTATGGAGATAAAAAGCAAAGGAATTGGTACAAACTTAACCTAATTGCTGGGTGCCTCAAGAAGTCTGAGTGATTACAATGAATATATTTACATATGACATTTACCCAGAAACAAGAAGAGGAATCATTCACTAACAAAATTTGCAAATTATTTTTTAAAACACCTCAACAAAAAGGCTGTGTCTCATACCTCCTAGGCCTGTCTGAAAATGAAAAGCTCCATTCTCTGGTAATAAATAACAATTCTGGCTCTTGTGTAGATGTGCCCTTTTATTCATTATTTTAATCTAGACGTTTGCTTAAATTGTCAATGCTTGTTTTCAAGATGTAAGGGCAAATGTAGCATTGCTTTATTCCACCTACCCAAATGAGACGTCTCTTGATCTGTAACCATTTATATCCATGTTCTATTGCTGCTGTAACAAATTACACAGCGAATATAGGGACTTACAGTTTTGCAGGTCCGAAGTCTGATGCGGGTCTCACCAGGCTACAGTAAAGGTATTGGAAGGGCTGTATTCTTTTCTGGAGGCTGGACAGATTTCTCCTTGCTCATACAGGTTGTTGGTGGAATTCACTTCCTTATGGTTGTAGAACTAAGACTTCCATTTCCTTACCAACTGTCGGCTGAAAGCTGTTCCCAGCCTCTATAGGGTACCCACGTTCCTTGGCTGGTCTCCCCCGTTCCTCCATCTCTAAAGGGAGTAATAGCAAGTCCCTCCCACACCTCGAACTTCTCCCCCCAGTTTTTATTGCACCTCTTTATGACCAAACCAGGAAAAGGTGTTTCACTTTTAAGGATGGGTGTGATTAGATTAGATGCACCTGTATAATCCAGGCTACGCTCCTTCGCTCAAGGTGCATCCCCTTGATCACATCTTCAAAGTTCCCTTTGCCACGGATGGTAACGTATTCACAGGTTCCAGGGATCAGGGTGTGAACATCTGTGGAGGG
Organism: Macaca nemestrina; assembly: GCF_043159975.1. Classification (NCBI taxonomy): domain Eukaryota; kingdom Metazoa; phylum Chordata; class Mammalia; order Primates; family Cercopithecidae; genus Macaca; species Macaca nemestrina. The sequence continues at coordinate 74,787,876 of NC_092142.1, read as the reverse complement.
TCATTATTCCACCTGCCACACAATTATGAGAAGGACTTTGTCGTCTACGTATAGGGTATCTCACTGCTGCAGCGTTTTCAGACTCTCTCCTCTCCTTTCCCCGGTTGTATGCAGATTGCTCCAAAGTAAAGAGCAATCTGCAAACAATTCTGTCCATTATTATGCACAGAAAATCAGTGTAAATCCACAAGGGCTATCATTTTCCCCTGTACTGTCATTTTAGCCTCTGAAATTTGGCAGACATCTGAATGGTGTGACTTAGACCCTGTTCCTCCAGGAAGATCAGCTTTTGTCACCACTGCAGCTGTCAATCCTCCTCAAAGGGTCCGATTCTATGTTTCTATTTTGTCACCAAGTAAAAAAGGTGAGAGAACACAGCAATAACTCTTCGTGTTGATTACTTCCAGGAAAGGTGCTTCAAAAACAACTTCAATTCATGCCAAATAATTGTAATGAATGAGGGAATTAATGGACGAACATTATAAAGGGAGTGGAGAGGAGAACGAAAGATTTATCTTTAAAGTAAAATAGGTTTTAAATAAACAGTTTGTTACCTGATCTGCTACCACTGGAATTGCTATTAAAATTGTATGCAAAGATTTTGTTTTCATGTTAAAAAACAGAGCTAGGCTGGGCTTGGTGGCCCATGCCTGTAATCCCAGCATTTTGGGAGGCTAAGGCAGGCAGATCATAAGGTCAGGAGTTCGAGCACATCCTGGCCAATACGGTGAAACACCGTCTCTACTAAAAATACAAAAATTAGCTGAGCTGGGCGTGGTGGCGGGCACCTGTAGTGCCAGCTTCTTGGGAGGCTGAGGCAGGAGAATGGCTTGAACCAGGGAGGCAGAGGTTGCAGTGAGCCAAGATTGCGCCATTTCACTCCAGGCTGGGTGACAGAGCAAGGCTCCATTTCAAAAAAAAAAAAAGAGCTAATAGATACCCTTTCTTATGTCTGAATTCTTTCTAGCTATATATAAAGATGAACCTTGTAATTCAGTTAAATTATAGAAAATGGGTTCAATATGTACCCCTTTACGTTGGAGCAATCTGCATATAACGAAGCGCACGTAAAAAGGGGGAAAATGTCTCCTTTCCACAATTGTGACCTCATTTTCTTAGCGTTTGTGGCTTTGCCTACATCTGCTCCATATGGTGGTGCGATTTAGTATATAACTTGCAAACTCAGAAACTATGTTTAAACTCAGATGTTCCTATGACTAAAGTTTTCACCTGTCACCAAGATTACCTTTTCTTCTTTTTCCCCCAGCAGTTTTTATTTGACATGCTGGATAATAAACTCATATACTTGCTTAATAATAAAAGTATTGCCATTCCATTCACACGTAGAGAATTGGTAGCTCTACTGGCAGATAACAAAGGGAGGTTCCTCACCCTTGGAAGTAGCATCAGCTCTGCAGGTCGTGCAGTACGGATAAAATAGTATTGACATAACAAAGTCAAGACGAGGGCTATGACATTTATTTTGAAGGAAGCATTATTCTTAGAAGGTTTTATTTGACTCCTTCACCTTCCTTTCCACCTTAGGGGAAAAAATGTTTATTTAATTTTTTTTTTTTTATTGTCCACATATCTTCCATTGCTCAGTTCAATTTTCTCACCTCAGGTGAACTGAACATAGCAACAGGAAAGACTTGGTAATAATGTGACAACTCTGAGTAAAGCAGCCACAAGAAAGTAGTCAGTGTGTGTTTTTCAGACGCACGCTCACAGACTGACCTCCCTGTGACTGCAGTGGGAACAACCAGTCACCTCTGCCAAAGAAGGCAGACTTGTGTTAAATGTTCTACCTTAAATAAATGCCCAGGAAAAATGAATAACTACCTCCAAAAAAGCTGTAATACTGTGGTAGAGCTCAGGAGCCATGGACTTTCGTCCCAGATAAGCTGATGGCCCTGTGGCCTGGAGTAAGTTCTGAAATTCTCAGTCCTCGTTACTTATCTGCATAATGAACATTCTCCAGTAGAAGAATTATAAGCTTCCTTCTGTCTAGAACATCTTATAATTTTAGTTATTAGAATGTAATGGCCATCCTCCAATGAAATAAAATATGATCGGAATTCAAAGGCACAACGAAGGGATCATAACCTAATCGGGAAACTGGTTATGTTTTCTAGGTGATATCTTGAAGTGCAGTCCACACCTGCATCTCAAGAACAAAGAGAATGGCTGAAGAGGAAATCCCTATTTCAGCCTCTCATCCATTCTATAGATAAAAGGAAAACCTGAGAGCAGCAGACAGTCAATGTCCCTTCCCAAACAGCCTCAGGAATGAATATTTAACTCACCTTGCCCATCATTTGTTGAACTCCCTGTACAATAATGTGCTGGCTGGTACAACCACAGTGAGAAATTAGGCAACAGTCTTAATATTAAGATTAATCTAATCAAGAGACTAGGGAAATATTTTTAAAAGACTACTAGTAATACAATACTCTAAGGATGATCATTAATAATTGCTGGCACAAGTAGTGTAGGGATCAAATGTACCTTATTTTGACACAATGTCTGCATTTCCAAGGAAATAGTGTCTGTGTACTAAACCCATGCAGTGAGAGAAGATAAAATTAACTGCCTCTGAGTAGCTGACATTGAAACAAGACTGAAGCTTTTGTGCTAAATAAAGACATCAATTTGTCCACTCTTTATACATAAGGTAAAAATCATGACGGAATGTAAAGGGAAATAAAAGTTAATGATTTTGGAACAAAGCTGCATGATGCAAGTGATCCATTGGGAATAAACAGACCAGGAGCAAGTTGGAGGGTTCTGTGAGATGAAGGTCAGTTTCCAGTCCATTCTGCAGAATCAATACAGTTCCTTGGACTTGCAATAGGTCTCACAGATTGACTGGGCCATGTATCAACTTCCACAATGCATAGTTCTCAATGCCTCTCATTGGCAAGCATTGCTGAGCAAAAATCTGTGATTAGAATTTGCAGCTGGAGTGGAATGCTGCCCACATATAGACTGCCAGCGAAACTAGAGTGGACAACCAACAGCAAGTAAAGTACCATCACTTTCAGAAGACCATATGTCAATTCCACAATTGATTTCCAAAGACAAAACTGAAATTGCCATCAGCATGTTTCTCTGAATATCCATTTCATAGATGAGGTTTGTCTCAATGAAAACTGACATTATGCACAAGTCCACAGGTCCACAGAAGCATATTAATGTACAGCCTTCTTTTTGATACGGTTTTCACGTGAAAAAATATTTGAATAAATAAGGTAAGAAACAAAGAAAAGGAACAATAAGTGCCAGGAAATATCATTTATTCCCCATAGTTTGACTGAGTCAGGCACGCTTTCAGGTGCTAATAGTAAGTTTTAAAAAAATAGTAAAAAATCCCTGCTTTTTTAGGTAGAGCTCAGGAGACGGAAAGTAAACAAATAAATCAGCATGTCATAGATGGTATGTGAGACGGTGACAAGCACAATAAAGAAAACAAAGCAGGGCGGACAAAGGTCACATTTAAAGCAGTGGAGCTTTATCAGGTTTCATTGCTCTGAAAGTGCTCACTGCCCCGGCAAAAAAAATTGCTTCACCCCAATGTTTGTAGTTTGACCTCTTTGGGCTAGCAGTCAAAATCCATGCAAAGTAGGTATGCTTGGGAAACAATCCCCAATCCCCTGTCTCCATCTAGCAATTGATCTGATGGGCCACAAAAAAAAAAAAAAAAAAAACTCTGACCTCTGATTGTAATCACAGATAACATTGACATCATACTTTCTAGGATCCAGCCATCATCCTAAGTGCTTACATAGGTTAACTAATTTAATCTCCGTGTCACTTCAATAAGGTATGTTTAGTTTCATCCTTATTTTTCAGATGAGAAGGCCAGGACAATCAAGTTCAATCTGTGAGGAGTGGAGTTGAGATCTGAATCTAGATGGTCTGGTTTCCAGAGACTGTGCTCTTAGCTGTCAGTGCACAACCTCTACCAATGCTCTGGTCACCTAAGTGGTGCTGATCTCCAGCCCTGTCCCTGCATTTTGTATTCTACCTGACATCTCCATTTGGACAGCTAATGGGCAATATGAGACTAACACATTCAAAATAAAAGCTTTGATCCTTAATACATCCCTCCCCACCCGACCCCCCGCTACTTTTCCTCCTCTGCACACCTGCTCCCTGCCCAGGCTTCCAGAAGTGTCTTAATTACTAGGACACCATTCACATAGCTGCTCAAGCTCAAAACTTAAGTCTTGACTTTTCTATTTCTCTCACATTCATTACCTGATTTGTTTAACAATCCTCCAAAATATTCCTCAAATCCAACACCTCTGATCAAATTCAGGCCACTGCCAGGTCACACCTACAAGACAGAAGCAGTCTTCTAGCTGGTTTTCCCACTTCCCTCTTTTCACCAAGAGTCTGTTATCCCTGCTAGCAATCTGTGTGATCATTTAAAAATGTTAATCAGATCATGTTATGCCCTGCTCTGATCACTCTGATAGCTTTTTTATTAGTCAGGATTCTTCAGAGACACAGAACCAATCAGATGCATATAAGTAGAAAGAGATTTATTTTAAGGAATTGGCTCATACAATTGTGGGGGCAGGCAAGTCCAAAATCCATAAGACAGGCTAGCAGCCTGGAAATTCTGCCAAGAGATGTTGTAGTTTTGAGTTTGAAGGCTAGAAACTCAGGCACAATTTCTATGACGCAGTCTGGAAGCAGAATTCCTTCCTCTTTGAGAGACGTCTGTCTTTTCTCTTATGGCCTTCAACTGATTGAATAAGACTCACCCACATTATGGCAGGTAATCTTTACTCAAAGTCTGCTAATTTAAATGTAAAAAAATACCTGCACAGCAACATCTAGACTGCTGTTTGACCAAACAACTGGGCACCAAGCCTAGCGGAGTTGACATGCAAAATTAACCATCACAACTTCTTATAACATTGAGTATAAACTCCATTTCCTCTGGGCATCATTCTATCCTTCATTCTATGGAGAAAGGTCCTTTCTCACTTTCTCCAATCTCTGGGTCACCTGGCCTTCTTGTTGTTCTGGATACATGACACGCTCCCTTCTATCTGCAAAAAAGGTCTTTTTCTGCTGTTTCTTCTACCTGTAATACTCTTCCTCTAGACCTCCACGTGGCTCCCTCTCTTGCTTAATTTGGATCTCTGCTCTGGTATCACTTCCTCAAAGAGGCCACGCCTGACAAGCTTATCACAAACAGGCCAGGCTCCTTGTTTGCTGGCCTGCTAGGCCCTCTCTCAATCTGCCATCATAGTACTTACCAGTGCCTGGAAGCACATCATTTGTTTGCTGTCTCCCCCTCCCCACTAGAAAATTAGCTCCAGTTTTGTTTGTTGTCCAGCACAATCATTTCTGCTCCATTGTAGGTGTTCAATGAATGGAGCTGAATGAATGAACGAATAAATATTTTTTAATCCTTCTGTAGAAAGGAACTGTGGAAATATTAAGAAATCTTAGAATCTCTTTTTAAATATTTATGATATAAATGAATTTATAAGTGATATTTCTTATTTGACATAATTTATAGTCCATGCAACATTTTTTTAAATATTTTTTCTTGTTTTCTTTTCTGTCTGTGGCTCTTGCTAATTTTTTGTGAGTGATTTTTTAAAATGTTCTCCTCCTAGAATATTACACCTGAATGAACCTACCTAACAAAAGCATGCTGCAAGGAATAACCACCTTTTAAAAAAACAGTAAGCTCCCCTCCACTGCAGAACTTTGATCTCCAGGCTAACTATATTATAGCTCAGTCCATGCCACACACACCTCCTTCTTCATCTATGTATTGTGAATTGTTGTAGCCCATTACATAGCGAAAAGACAGCATTCAAGCTGGGACCAGTATTTAGACAGAAGGATGAAAAAATTAGTGGAGCCAATAATAAAACTTATTCATAGAGTGACTGATAACTAATGTTCATTGTTTTCCAGGAAATTGCTCATCACTCATTTTAACGAGCGATCCGAGAGGATTTTGAATGTTCTTAATTCCAGTTTGCAAATTAGGTAACCAAGAAAAAAAAATTAATTCTATGAAATTCTGCACTAAGTCAAAGAAATATCTTCTGGAATTTGAGGGAAATGAATGCAAATTTACTGTTCGACTCCTCTGTGTTTGGCAGAAAAGGCCATTACTTGGCATTCTACATGCTGTATCTCAATTTTTCCCTACAATAGAGATCCAGAGAGTTCAGTGTTCACTTGTGGTTACAAGAATAGCCCTTTGCAGAGGTAAAATTGAAACACAGAATGTTCTGACAAGAAACCCGTGTTCTTCTCAGTCGCCTGGCTGCCCTGGGGTAGAATCCTGAAGATTCCAGGAACTCAACACTTCATAGGTGGATGCTGGATACATGGCTTAAAACTACAACCTCTTGTTCTCAGAAACATTTCCAGGAGGGTTTTCACTACCAGTCTATACTGCAAGAATCTCTAGCATCCAGCGAGGCCCTCAGATTCTACCTCTGTAAGCTGCGTGATGAGTGAGACGGTGTAGCCTCTGAGGAACCCAGGAGTCCCATTTCTCTGGCACCAGGGCTGTGGCCACAGGACAAAGCCTCTCTCCCCAGTGGTGAAGACTTGGGGGCTCAGCATTCAAAATCATTCGAATGTTTTGTGAATACTGATCTTTCATCTTTCCTCCAGGAATTTTTAAAAAATGCATATATACATAAATGCAGTGGGCATTTGATTCATTAAGTGGGTATTTAGTACATAAATGCCTCTGCGAGCCTTACTTTCCTTAGTTGCACAACAAGACTGGGATTCTGTAAAGTCCATTCCAGCTCTAGGGGTCTGTGAGCTACCATTAGTCAAAACCTTCTTGTTTTCCTCTCAAATTTCCCTTCACCTTATTTATTTTTTTCTCAATTAAATATAATAATACTCTATTGGAAACAAACTTTTTCCCCACATTTAAGAAACACTTAAAACCATCTTGTCTTTCCCTTTGTGCCTCCTCCTCATGCATCCCAGCAGTCTCCACTTTAGATGCAGCTGTTTTGTGCTGAGTTTTATTTCCTTCAGCTTTCCTCTTTCTTTGAACAGCAGGTGCCAGAATAACAAGGCGGTATGAAATTTACAGAAACAATGTGTTTATACAGTCGGCCACCTTATCTAAAATGTAATGCTCTTCAACCCTCAATCAGATGTCTTGCCATACACTGCAAGGTACAAAGAATATTGTGCAAGGCTAGTCCTTATTATTTTTTGCACCAAAGTATGGGGCTCCAAAATTACTTCAGTAAAGGACAAAACTTTCTATGAATCCATTTGCTATATCTTTAATGAAAATGAAAACACTCAAACTGAAATTGTTTCCTAGTTACACAATAGGGTGTTTAATAAGCTCTCAATTAAAAACTAGTCATGGCATTAAGAATCTTTTTATTTAAGCATATTAAAAGGCTTGCTTCATATTGGAATTCCTCATAGAGCTGGGCTATAAAATGTAATTATTCTTTGAACAAATAACAAGATTACCACCTTTCCTTGTGAAATTTGCTTTGTTTTTTGTTTGTTTGTTTGTTTTTGTGAGAGCCCTCTTGCAGATAGATTGTTCTATTTTAATTCAAGTTGAGCAGAACAGGTTTTCCTTTCAAAATATATATCTGAAGCTATAAAAACTTGCTGCTTGATTCTACTGAAAGATGTGTATGATCCTAGATTTGGGGTATTAGCCATTGCTTGCTACCCACAGGTGAATAGTAAAAAGCTGATAAAGTAGTTGTACTTTTCTGTTTTCCTGTATCTGACATTTTTGGATCTCTCTTCCCCTGTGACGCCATGACCCCACCAAAATGGAGTTGGGTTTGTATGTTTGAGTAAAGGCAAAATAGAAATAGTCATTTCCTGGGTTCAAATTCAACCAATGCTCTTTCAGTGTAGACACATTTGTTTTCAAACTTATTCCTGCATCACAGGTTTCTTAGTAGCCATGATAACTTTCAACAAAGTAAGTTCTCTGCTTGGATTTAGCTTTGGGCAGTACCCACAGTAAACAGGGGGAAACAGACAGCCTAATAATGCATCATATTCAATACATTTACTGTCGCCGATTCCTCACTAGGCATCCTGGTGAGCAACAGAGGTAGAGTTGGGAAAGACACATTTCTTATCCTCAATGAGTTCATTATAATTTTAGGAGACCAGGAATCCCTCTCTGATCCAAATTCTCCCAAATGGCCTACCATGGCGTCTAGGATTCCCACAATCCCCATTCTTTAGGAGTGGGGCATTGAAGGCTATTGTGAGAACACCAGCAGACAAGCTCACTAACACTTGCCAGACCCAGGAGGGTTCACCCTCAACGATCTCAGGATTTTCTAACCCACTTATCTTCAACCCTGCTGACAATTAGAACCACCTGAAGAGATTTGTATTAGTTTGATAGGCTTGATAGGTGTTAGGGTCAAGGTCTGGTTCCAGCCCATGCTGAGTGAGGTCCAAGGGGAGTGGGTGGATGAATGGCAGATAGCTGAAAGAACACTCAGGGGGGCGTAGGTAGGTGAAATACAGCTTTATTCAGCAGCTCTGTCGTCAGCAGCTCTCTTACACTGTCGGCTCTGTCTTGGCTGCTTGCTCCAGCTGCTCCCATGCACACCTACGCAGCCAGCTCTCCCTTGCCCTCAGGGTCAGCAGCTTAGCTCTTTCTCTCTCTGGGTTACTTGGCTGTGTTTACATTATACATGAAATTGTGCGCCTACATTCCAATCCCCCTGTTTCACGCAGGATGTATACATCCTACCTCGGCCCATCCTTGACCAAAGCACATCCATTACCTTACAATAGGGAGTCCAGGAATCTGTATTTTTCAGCCGGAGACACGAAAATTTCAAGTTTGTTCTCACTTTCTCTTATTTCCCTTCTTCCTCTTCTCCCCTTCTCTCCTCCTCCTCCTCCTCTTCCTCCTGCTCCTCTTTCTCTCACTCTACCCCCTCTTGCTTCTGTTCTACCTCCTCCTCCTCCTCTTTCTCTCCCTTCTTCTAATACATAAATAACAGAAATAAAATATTGTCAAAGAAGTGTTCTCCTAAATTATAGGTGAAGATTCTATATGTGATGGCCAGAAATATTTTGCATCTGCACACTTTAACATCCTTTTATGCCTGTCTTAGTTACTAGGAATAATCAGATCACATGTGTAAAATGCTAAAGAAAAACCTGGTAATTGATTATATACAGATACCAGACATAAGCTTTGATTGTTTTAGTGTGGACACTTTACCACAGACAGAAACAAGGGTATCTTGGAGTGCTTAGGTGGTTCTACACCCAGGAAATTTGAGGTATTTGTAATACTCACTACATTTACATTCTAACAAGCAGTTGTGGCCCTTTACATACCTTCTCTGTTACTTCAGACACACTTAGCTAATATATGTGTGTACAGTATTTTAGTAACCCAGCAATGCCAAGTTGAACACAAAAATTAATGATCACAGTCAATTAGTACATGATGTGTCCATCAGAAAAGCCATGATGAGGATAAGAATGACACAACAGACTTTGGGAACTCTAGAGGAAGGGAGGGAGGAGGATGAGGTATGAGAGACTCCATATGGGGTATAGTTCACACGGTTTGGATGACAACTGCACCAACATCTCAGAAATCACCACTGAAGAACTTACCTATATAACCAAAACCCACCTGTTCCCCAAAAACTATTGAAATAAAATAGAAAAAAAAAAAGCCATTAATATATGGCATATTGAACACAGGAAATTAATATGTCCTACAATTACATTTGATTACTGTCAAATTAACTGTCACAATGATGTACTTTGAAAGGGATGATTTTTTGAGTGTTTTAAGAAGAAAAATAGGAAATAATTAGATTTATCTTAGGGAATGGTTACTGGATATTAATTATGAGAAAATAATCATCACAAAGCAGATAAAGGAATAATGTGCTAGAAGAAAAACATCTTTTTTATTTTTTTGAAAAATATCTTTTAATAAAACAGGAAAAATTACAAGGTTAAGTTAGATGTATGAAAACGAGATTTTATTTGTGGTCCTGCATGTTTGCAAATATGCTGTATACTAACCTTTGTTAACAGAACCAATAATAATTAGAGAAAAATATATACACTAGCACTATGTTTCTATTGGGAGCATATTTTGGGGTATAAAAATGAAGCTATATAATTTTTGACAGTCCTGTCCCCCATTAAGAGAATCGGGAATTTTGTTTTCTTAGGGAGCAGTGGCTCCTGTTTTTTCCCTTTGAGCTCTTTCTTCATACTTAGCAGAGACCTCAGAAATTGATGTCACTTTTATTCCTAATTCTAGTTTGGGGTATTTTCTCATTTCACATTTCTGTCACATAAGAGCTAGAAAAACCAAGATTCTAACTTTTTTTTTTTTTTTTGGAAACAGAGTCTCGCCCTGTTGCCCAGGCTGGAGTGCAGTGGCGCGATCTCAGCTCACTGCAACATCTGCCTCCCAGGCTCAAGTGATTCTCCTGCCTCAGCCTCCTGAGTAGCTGGGATTACAGGTGTAAGCCACCACGCCTGGCTAATTTTTGTATTTTTAGTAGTGATGTGGTTTCACCATGTTGGTCAGGCTGATCTCGAACTCCTGACCTCGTGATCCTCCCACCTCAGCCTCCCAAAGTGCTGGGTTTACAGGTATGAGCCATCGTGCCCGGCCTCTAATTTATTTTTTAGTTGAAGTCTATGTTAGTTCATTCTCACACTGCTGTAAATAACTACCTGAGACTGGGTAATTTATAAAGAAAAGAAGTTTAGTTGGTTCGTGGTTCTACAGGTTGTACAGGCTTCTGCTTCTGAGGAGGCCTCAGGAACTGACTGTCATGAGAACAGCATGGGGACAGTCTGTCCCCATGATCCAATCACCTCCCACCAGGTCCCTCCCCCAACATTGGGAATTTCAAGTCAACATGAAATTTGGGTGGAGAAACAGAGCCAAACCATATCAAAGTCTTTCTCTCCCAAAGTCTATGCAAGTGGCTGTAAGCAGACAATCAGCAGCTTTTTTTTTTTGAGACAGTTTCATGTTTCGCTCTTGTCGCCCAGACTAGAGTGCAATGGCGCGATCTCAGCTCACTGCAACCTCTGTCTCCTGCCTTAGCCGCCCAAGTACAAGCGATTCTTCTGCCTTAGCCTCCCAAGTAGCTGGGATTATAGGCACCTGCCACCACGCCCAGCTAATTTTTTTGTATTTTTAGTAGAGATGTACTAGTAGAGAGTAGGGCTTCACCATGTTGGCCAGGCTGGTCTCAAACTCCTGACCTCAAGTGATCCACCCACCTCAGCCTCTCAGAGTGCTGGCATTATAGGCGTCAGCCACCACGCCCGGCCCAATCAGCAGCTTTTTAAGTCATTTGTGTGGCTTCTGAGAAATGGGCCTGCTGCAATTGATAACTTGGCCCCTAAATACCAAATCCACTCACAACAAGGCAGAGAGATGAGTGAAGCGTGGGGGCCTCACAGCTTTCTTGAAGTATAACTGAAATACAAAAAACTGTTCATACTTAATATATATAATTAGATGCTGAAAGACTTTAAATGTCACCGTGCTGTGGACCATGTCCTCCCAAATTCTTATGTTGAAGTCCTAGCTCCCAGTACCTCAGAATGTCTCCCTGCTTGGAGACAGGGTCTTTAAAGAGATATTTAAGGTCTTTAAAGAGATATTTAAAGAGATAAAATGAGGTCTTTAGGGTGGGCTTTGATCCAATTTGACTGATGAGAGGAAACTGGGACACAGACACAGAGGAAAGGCCATGTGGCCAGGCAGGGAAAAAGACAGCCATCCACAAGCCAAGGAAAGAGGCCTCAGAGGACTTGCTGCCCCAGAACCACAAGAGGATACATTTCTGTTGGTGAAACTACCCAGTCTGTGGTACCTCATTAGAGGAGCCCTAGCAAACTAACACTTACAGGTATACCCAGAAACAGAGTTCACCATCTTCCCACACACAGGGGAGACATGGCCTCGTACACGTGATTCCTCAGACCGGAGAAAGGTTCCACTGGCTGCTGGACTCTTAACTTCTTGTGACAATATTGACAGTATCTTTAGCGTGACTTCTAGAAGAGTAAACAGTGAATAAGCCTCTTGATAAAGAAATAACATCCAAATAAAATGATGTGTGTTTTCACAAAAGCCCTCAATTGCCCATGAAAACAGTTCTCATCACTTTTCTAACAGAGGAATATTATAAAGACCGAGTTGAAAAATACTTCACTGGGTGAAGTAGCTTTGGTTCAGCTGCAAACCTAGACTCTCACCTCAGTACTAAATCGGAATTGGCTGTGAAGGATTACAAATAAAATGTTGTCATTGCTGAAGCATCTCATCTGCAACAAAAGACAAGAACTGGTATTTCTTAGTATTATTGTGTTCCAGCAAGTGGTTTATGTAGTTGGGCTCCTGAATGCCTTCCTGTGCCTTGTTACATTTATTGCTTTTCTGGCGTCTACAAGAGAAAAATCACTTCAAGAAGATAAGCTCTGGGCAGTACAATGACAAACTCCTGTACATACATACTTTCATCTTTTTTCTCTGAACCCATTGAATTTGCTCCGAAGATTAAAAAAGTATTACCATTATCCTCCCTCTTGTCTATATCATCTCTTATTTGGATTAATTCCATTTACGTATTTGTTTCAAGATTTAATTTATTTGGAACTTAAACATTTAATGAAATACAGACATCATTTTTTCTGGATTTCATGTTACAAAGTACTTGGCTTAGCATACAGGAGGTGCATACACAATTTTACTTTTACCCAGATTTCAATCTTTGGCTCCATTCTTGTTTATATGCCTGTATCTGTCCATCGAGGAACCAAAAACAATGCAAAATATAATGCAATATCAGAACTACAAAGGAAAACAAAGAACATATTTACAGGTGAAAGCATCCCACACAACTGTTAGAGTTGGGTAAATATTCTGCCTCTGAACCTCCTAGAAAGCACAGTATGAAAGAAAAGACGTTTGTTTGCAAAGCAAAAAGTGTAAGTAAAGAAAGAAAACCTATGTGACCTTAAGCAAACTAAGTAACCACCTTGTGCCTCAGTTTTCTTATATGTTAAATGGAAATGAGAGAAGAAAGTTTTTCATGGCATGTTACAAGCATTAAATTAAAGGCACCAGTATTAGTAAAGTATTTAGAACAGTGGCTGGCACAAAGTAAACACTATTTAAGTGTTTTTAAAATAAAAAAATGAAATAAATGCTAAGGGAATTTCTCAAGCAATGCAGTTTTACCCAGTACCTAATTTTAAAAGATAGTTCTCATCGGGAGCTTCACCTTATCTATAGGACAGTGAGAGGTAAGGCAAAACGTTCTCTGATGACTCGTCTATTGCAAACACATTTATGGGATTCATGAAATGTTTTCTTGACTTATCCCTCAATAAGCACTGAGGACAGAACGCTGAACTCAGGGAAAGCAATTTTGCAGCAGGCCAAGATAATATGTTCCGAACCTGCAATGTTCTGGTGATCAGGCTTTAGCTCTAGATTATAAAGAAATGAATGGGCTCATTTCATTCAAATAACACTTTATAAATATCAGTTTTCTTATCTGGGCATTTTATAAGTTGTGCAGTGGAAGCACGGAGTTATAGTCTTGGCTAGAGCTGAAGATACTGCATCCCACTGATAAAGCCAGGGATGCAGTATAGCATTTGCAGGTCAATAGCAGACATACTTGTTTTCATATCCTGGCTATACCACTGGATGGCTATGTGACCTTGGACAAATTATTCCACTCTTTGTATCCTCGGTTCTCTGAGTATCTCCAATCTCATAATAGTGCCTTGAAAGTGAAGGAGACGATGTACGGGTAGCATTAACACACTGAGTGATGACAAGTGGGGACTCAGCCTTTTGCTAGTTTTCTGCGTTAGGCTCCTCAGCTGTAAGTGGGAGTGGTAATGATACCTTTCTCATAAGATTATTTCAAAAATTCAATGCAAGCACAAAACACAGTGATTAACACATGTGAAGTGTCTAAGGAAGGTCACCTGTTACCATGCTTTATTCAATCTTCTCTTAAATGCTGCACATAATACATTTTAATTGAATTCACGCTTGGTAAAAACGGCATTATGGGGAGTAGGGTTTTAGGAAAGATTTTTCAACACTGTTTTCACAAACGAAATGCAAGTTATTCATATAAACTTTTTTTATTATAAAAAAAGTACTTGTGCATTTTACAAGATTAGAAAATGCATGCAAGCAAAAATACAAAATAAAAAATAATATTCTCAAGACAGAGATTACCACAAAAACGCTCTTAGAGCATATTTACCTACATTTTTCCTACAATATATGTAAGCAATAATTTTAATAGTACAAGATCATGCGTGCAAACATTTATAATATGCCTTTTCAGTTGACTATCTTGGTCGTTACACATCAATAAATTTTTATCTCATACCTAAACACAATGAAATGTTCTCAAATGTCCTAATTATGTTTCTTATAGCTAGTTTGTCCAAATCAATATCCAGTATAGACCCAGTACAGGTGCTTGTGCTTCAATAATTTTTTTGATCAGTTCTATTTTAGTCTAATTTATGTACAGAAAAAGTTAAATATCTTAAGTGTACAGTTTAATGAGTTTTGACACATGTATAAACCTATGAAACCAACATGCAAATAAAGACAGAGAAAATTTTGTCCCTCCACACTTTCCGTGTGCCCCATTTCAGTCCAGTGAACCCCCAGAGGCAACTGCTCTTCTGATTTCTATCACCATAAATTAGTTTTGACTATTCCTGAACCTCATATAAATTGAGTAATTCAGTGTTTACTCCTATGATTCTACCTTCTCTCACTAAACATAATGTTTTTGAAATACTTCCATGTTATTGTATGTATTAGTATTCCACTCCTTTTTATTGTTAAGTAGAAATATACCGTGTTGGTATACCAATGTTTGTTTACCCATTCTTTTATTGAGGTGGGTGTAATAATGATCCCCTAATTCTTTGACACTCTTCCATTGGGAAGTGAGGTTTATGTCTCCAACCTCATACTTAGGTTCTGTGGCTGCTTGACAATAGAAACTAGCAGCTTCTACTTCCTGTCTCCTGGGACACTTGCTCCTGGAACACTGCCACCATATTGTAAGGAATCCCAAGCAGCACTGTGGAGAGGCCCACATCAAGAGGTCTGGGTGGAAAAGAACTGTAGCCTCTAGAAGCACTCAATTATTTTTTCAAAATTAATTTTTTAAGTAAGATTATTTCAATTTTATTTTTCACATTTACAGGTCCCTCATAAAATCCACCATCTCTTAACTCATCCAACCCATCTTTTTATTTAAATTATTTAACATATTTATAACAGTTGTTTTCAAGTCTTTGTCAGCAAATTTCATTATGTGAGTCATTAGTAGTTCTGCCTTTATTGAATTATCTTCTATTTTATAGGTCAAGGTATCTGCCTCTTTACATATCTTATAAATATCCCAGTCATAGTGTTTTAAAGAACAGTGGAGAATGAAATAATAATACATTTTTCTTTCTTTCTTCTCCTTTTTCTCACAGTGCACAAGAACTTTCTTCAATCAGACAGTCAATGTGAAGTCTGTTCTTTTAAATTCTACTTACTTTGAATTGAGTTAAGGCTGGACTGCAGCTGCAGCTACTCAGAACTTATGACTGATTTCTAATGTGATTTAGGAGATCTCAGTTTGTACCTCACCTTAACCCCAACCCCCAACTTTCTTCACTACTATTGCTACAACTGAGGGACAAATAAAGCCCTGTGATCTTCCCAGGATATGAACCTGAACGACTTTGATTGGTAGCTTAGTTTGTTACGATTCACTTATGGATTCAACTTTGGCAGAGCCCTGAGATCTGAGCACCATGAAATGGCCAAAATCTATTCTACCTTCTAGCCCTGCCTCCATAACCATTTCTGCTACTTTCTCAGGAAAAAAAATGCCCAGGAATTGGGATGTGTTGACCTGAAAAACTATTTTTGCATTTGAGCAATTACAAATTTCATTTTCTTTTGCTGGCTCACACTGCTGTCAAAGCCTGGCTGGTTTCTCCTCCTCCCTTCCTCTTCCATCCATGACAAGTTTACTTCCCCACATTACCACAGTAGGGTTGGATATTTGCCCATATGTGTGGAAGCATCTGTGGCTCTTTGCTCATCCCTCTCTGGAATTTAGCTCATTAAGGTTTCTATGCATCCACTGCTCTTTCATAGCATTATAGAAAAGTGGGGATTTTTCCCCTTATTGCTACATTCAGAAATAGCGGTCCTTTCCATCATTCACCTCCTAACCAGAAACTGAACTCCAAAACAATTTTCCTATTTTAAACTTTGGCTGGGGTCAGTTGTGTGATTTATAATGTTTGCATTAAAGAAATCCTTTAAATATTAAGCAGAGAGTAGAAGGGTATTGGATATGCAATTGGAAATTCTGAAGCACCAATCTACCACTTATTAGTTTTGCGATTCTCTGCATGTTTTTCAAAAGGGAGAAAGTGATTGACAGTGAGTTATGAAGAGACCCAGGCAAAGAACACAAATCACTTTAAAGTAAAAGATAAAGGACTTAGCCACATGGTGGTGGCTATACTAGGCTAGAGACTCCACAGCACTCTTCCCTCTAGAGGAGCAGCTTCCATGGCCTTCAGCACCTAGGACAGTGATTCTCCACCAAGGACATGGCCTGTCTGTGGAGAGGATATTCTTAGTCAGGTTCTTTAAGAAAGTCAACCTGGGTCCAAGGCCATTCTACCACTATGGACTTTATTTTCCTGTGACTGCACAGAGAAGCACCTGTCTTTCTCACTGTGTTACGTGCTCTGGAGAAGACAGGGAAAAACAAGTGAGCCCTTCTGGTTGTCTGGGGATGTGATGTCCGTCTTTTATCACTACACTTCTAGCCCTGTCCTGGGAACATACAGTGCAGTGTAACAAATCAAAGACCACTTCTTTCACCCCAGGATTTGATCATCACATATGGAAATGGGCTTCAGATCTTTCTTTAGCTGCACCTTAACACACGTGTAAGATACTTAAACTCAGCATCTAACTGTATATATGAAATGTGAGCAGGTTTTTTGTATATCTGTTATACCTCAAGAAAGCTGTAAAAAATAAACTCAGCATCAAGTGTCTCACAAATAAAGTGGGCTTGATAATAATAATACTTAACTCACTGCTGGCAGAGGTCATAGGTGCGAGCTTTGTTTGAAAAATGTGGACAACTCATCATGTTGAGATGTAAGGGGATGGAGATTTCATAGGACTTTGGGTTTGAAGGTGACACAATGATTGTATTACTCATCTGCAAACAGTATTATGTCAAAGAAGCCTTTTGATAATACTAATAGATTTGACTTTGCAGGTTCTTAGATTTCAGAGGCAGTTCCTCTCCATTTATGAGAAGACATTCAATATGAGGGTTGTAGAAATAAATGCAAAGAGATAAGGGGAGAAATTTGATCTGCTCCAGATTTGGTCAAAGTTTTTGGTATGGTAAGATAGTTTACTTTATGCTTTATGTACAGTAAGCCCCCTTATCATCAGGGGATATGTTCAAGACCCTCAGTGGATGCCTGAAACCAAGCCCTATGTGTGCTGTGTTTTTCTAGTACATACATACATACCTAAGATAGGGTTTAATTTCTAAATTAGGCACAGTAAGAGGTTTACAACAATAATTAATAACAAAATAGAGCAATTAAGTAAAATAAAGGTTACTTGAACACAAGCACTGCAGTACCATGATGGCTGATCTGATAGCTGAGAGGGCTCCTAAGTGACTAATGGGTGGGTTGAGAATTCCACATGGATACTCTGGGCAAAGAGATTATTCACATCCCAGTAAGATGGAGCAGGACAGTGTGAAATTTCAGCACCCTACCCTACCCAGAACAGATGCAATTTAAAATTTATGAATTGTTTATTTCTAGAATTTTCCACATAATATTTTCAGACCATGATTGACTGTCGGTAGCTGAAACCATGGAAAGTAAAACCTTGGATAAGGGAAGGACTGCTACAATTGGAAACTGTTGAAGGATTTTAAGAGAGGAGTTTCCTACTCTCTAGCTTTTTTCCTAAGACAGAAATATTTTTATTTGTAATGATTCTGTGCCATACCTATTCTTTCTGCATCTCGTAGCAACAACATTTTAGAGTTAAATTAACTAAGTTTAAATTGTATTTCATATTGACAAAAGTTTGATATTGCTATTTCTTGAGGTTTGTACATTTACCTAACTATTGTAATACATCTCTAAAAATCATCATTTTGTAAGGTTACATTGAAGTGCATTTATTTTGCAATCTGCTTTCAATATGTAATATTATAGGGAAAAGTGCAGAGACACCTATTCACCATGCTCTCTGCGGAAGTATTTCATGTCCTCCAGCTTCAAATAAGTTAAACTCTGAGATGTAAACTGAAATAGATTCAGGCACTGAAGACATTAATAACTACGTGTTGATTCACAGGTGCAAGTACATGCTTCTGTAGAGAGATCATTGTTAGATGTTGTCGGTTTTTAGGTTAGTCTCTCTCTTCCTGGAGGTTACAATCTATTAGAGAGTGGTGGTGATCTAACCAGGGTGGAATCACAAGTAGATCCCAGAGGCTATTAATTTTTGCTGCAAATGAATCCCAGTATATCTTTGTTCTTTTGCATATAGATGTCAACGCAAAAATTGCACAGGATAAAATAAAGCAGGCAAGGAAGTCTTTATTCAAAGCTATTGCAATGGGAGAGAGGCCAGAACTAAAATCTGAATTTAACTCCCCTGAAACAGAGTAGTAGAGTTTTTCAGAGCCGAAGTGTAGGGGGATCACAAGCCATCGGTATTTGTTCACTGGTCTTAGCCAAATGAAAAGTGAATTTTCTCTAATCTTCATGACAGGAGGTAGTTTTACAACTTGGAGCAAAGTGCCCAGGGAAGTGAGAATTCTACCCTCCCACAGAAACTGGAGATAGGGGTGCTATCTCCCTTGATGTTTACATTTCAAAGAGATGGCTCCTGGGTCCTTGTGGAAGATATTCCTGGGTTATAGAAACAGGCTTTTTAAGGGATTTACATGTTAAAGAGGCAGAGAAGAATCTTGCCCGACTGCAAGTTTTCCAAAGAAAATTCTCTAAGGAAAGGGAAGTCAGTGCCTCAGTCAAGAATAAGCCTGTGTAATGTTTAATCAAGCTAAGGAAAGCCTTTAGGGCCTCTTGGTCATACTCATGCTTGAAAGTTTTTCATAAACCACGTTATAGTCACATTTTATGTTAATTCAATAATAAAATACTAACAATACCAGCACTGAATAGAACTTAACGGTTTGCAAAGCATTTTCCTCTAGGCCATTTCTTTATGTCTTCACAGCCACCCAGTGAATAGTACAGGTTGAGTATTCCTTATCCAAAATGTTTGGGACCAGAAGTGTTTCAGATTTCAAATTATTTTGGATTTCAGAATATTTGCATTTTACTGGTTGAGTATCCTGATCCAAAAATCCAAAATGCTTCAATGAGCATTTCCTTTGAGTGTCATATTAGCACTCAAAAGTTTCCAATTTTGGAGCACTTTGGATTTTGAGTTTTTTGATTAGAGAGGCTCAACCTATATATAATTATTATAATTATTATATTGAACACATATATGAAAAATGTGATTCTGAGAAACGTTGAATGAATGAATGAACAGAATCAGGTAGCTGATGAATGGTAGAGGATGTGTTTCAAGTCACCTGACTCCTATGCCCTTTCCAACCTGCACTTTTTTTTTTTTTTTTTTTTTTTTGAGACGGTGTCTCACTTTGTCGCCTAGGCTGGAGTGCAGTGGCATGATCTCGGCTCACTGCAACCTCCATCTCCCGGGTTCAAGCAATTCTCTGCCTCAGCCTCCCAGGTAGCTGGGATTACAGGCACCCATCACCATGCCTGGCTAATTTTTTTGTATTTTTAGTAGAGATGGGGTTTCACCATCTTGGCCACGCTGGTCTTGAACTCCTGACCTTGTGGGAAACCTGCCTTGGTTTCCCAAAGTGCTGGAATTACAGGCGTGAGCCACCATACCCGGCCTCCAAACTGCACTTTTTATTTAAGGAAATAGGTGATAGATTCTTCTGAAACAATGGAAAAAAATTGTTCTATCATTGTGTTTTGTGCTGGAGTGCAATGGCATGATCTCGGCTCACTGCAACCTCCACCTTCCAGGTTCAAGCAATTCTCCTGCCTCAGCCTCCTGAGTAACTGGGATTACAGGCATGCACCACCATGCCCAGCTTATATTTTATTTTTTTAAATTTTATTAATGTTGTAGATAAGCAATGTAGATAACTTTGGAAGATAATAAGTAGAGAGATAGGAATGTCAATTCCCTATAAAATATGAGCCTAATAAACCTGTTACCTTAGAAAAGGTAACTCATGATAACCAATTTTTATTTACTATAAATACCTAATAGGTCAATTATTTCTTCTCATGCTTACTAAAAATATTTCCTAGAGTTTTTGAAGTTCCTAGGGCAAAAATCTCCTACAGAATATGCCCTAAAATGTAGCACAAATAAAGGAAGGTGGAGATTTTTAATTCAGGTGTGAGTTTTAATTTCATGAGCTGTTTTAACAGATTCCAAATGGAATTTCTCTACAGCCAGAATCAAAGACAAAGGTTTTCTTTGCCATTATTTCCAGTTAACTTGAAAATAATTTGAATGAAGGAGAGAAGGGCTTGTCTAAACACTAATGCCTGGAACCACTTGAATTATTTGCACCAGCTTTCTAAGTGTTCCCTGGTTCACCAGCAGTCAGCCCAAGGTCATTCCCTATGCAGAACTGTCATGGCCTGAACTGCTCTCTTCCTTTTTATGTGCTGAGCATCTTCACACTGGAGATTTTCTACCATTTCTCCTTCATCATTCTTCTTTCTTAAAATTTATTGCAGTTTTGATTTCCTGCCATGGTAATGGGTTATCTTTTATGACTGTGCAGATGAGCGCTTTCATTTGGGGAAACTCTACACCATTCCTGTCGGCCTCTAGATAGCAGCTTAGAAGCTCTGTTCATCGAGTTTCTTAGCTGTGTCAATACTTTAGAACACCTTGTCATCTATTTTACAGGGTCTGAAGATGTTTTCCGTTCCTAACCAGTACAGGTTTGGAATGTTATTAAACAGCTCAGCAAGTTTTACAACTGGGCACAGAAGAGGATGGCATCTATAATCATCAAGGTTGTTGAAAAGGTGGGATGGGACAGCTTCAGTGTACAATGTTGTCATATTCTGGTATCACGACATACTTGGTGCTTGACCTGGATAGAGCTGGACACCATTATTCTAAGTGAAGTTACTCAGAAATGGAAAACCAAACATCATATGCTCTCATTTATAAGTGGAAGCTAAGCTATGAGGAAGCAAAGGCATAAGAATGATACAATGAACTCTGAGGACTTGGAGGGGAAAGGTGGAAAGAAGGGTGAGGGATAAAAGACTACACACTGGGGGCTGGGTGCAGTGGCTCACACCTGTAATCCCAGCACTTTGGGAGGCCAAGGTGGGCGGATCACAAGGTCAGGAGATTGAGACCATCCTGGCTAACATGGGGAAATTCTGTCTCTGCTAAAAATACAAAAAAATTAGCCAGGCGTGGTGGCAGGAGCCTGTAGTCCCAGCTACTCAGGAGGCTGAGGCAGGAGAATGGTGTGAACCTGGGAGGCGGAGCTTGCAGTGAGCCAGATAGCGCCACTGCAGTCCAGCCTGGGAGACAGAACGAAACTCCGTCCCCAAAAAAAAAAAAGACTACACATTGGGTACAGTGTACACTGCTCGAGTGATGGGTGCATCAGAATCTCAGAAATCATCACAAAGGAACTCATTCCCAAAACTACTGATATAAAGTAAAATTTGATGCTGGAAGTTATTCTCTAGTGACTCTAGTCACTATGGTTCTCAACTGGGGGTGATTTTTTTTCCATGGTAAAGGATTTAAAATCCTTTAAATGGTATTTACCACTTAAAGTGGTAAATATAAATGATAAATAACTCCAAGGATATTTGGCAATGTCTTGAGACATTTTGGGTGGCCACTGGAGGGGACACAGTGCTGGCATCTAGTGGGTAAAGACCAGAGAGGCTGCAAAACATCCTCCTGTGAACAAACAAACCCTCCATGACACAGAATTATCCAGTCTAAAATGTCAATAGTTCCAAGGCTGAGAAACCCCAAAAATCAGCTATATTTTCATACCACTATTTTATGACAATATTATAGATAGCACTCTTCATAGCACTAGTATGTCTCCTATTGACATAAGATCTGGGGAGTCATGTTGATATTGTGTTCGGCTGTTCTTGTATTTCTATAAAGAAATATCTGAGACTGGATCATTTATAAGAAAAGAAGTTTTATTGGCTCAGAGCTCTGCAGGTTGTGCAGGAAGCATAGTGGCATTTGCTTCTGGGGAGGCCTCAGGAAGCTTTTACTCGTGGTGGAAGGCAAAGGGCAAACAGGTACTTCACATGGCGAAAGCAGGAGCAAGAGCAAGAACTCTGTGAACTCAGAGCGAGAGCTCACTCATCACCAAGGGGATGGTCCAATCCATGCATGAGGGATCTGCCCGCATGATCAAAACACCTCTCACCAAGCCCCACCTTCAACATTAGAGATTACAATTCAACACGAGATTTGAGCAGGAACAAACATCCAAACTATGTAGAGATTTTTCTTGCTAATTTTTCTGTGTATATTTCCCCATTTTGCCTGAATTATTCACTTCCATTTTTTCATCACACTGAACTCTGTGCTCAATAAGAATTGTTTTAACGTTATTAGTTCCACTACTGTTGTTTTAAATAGGAAATAGGAATATTTCTATTTTAAATAGGAAAGAAACTGAAATCAAAAGTGGGCCAAAAGGTTACAGTACAACATGCGAGTCATACTGAGATCTTGGTGTCTTAATATAAAAGTCAGTGTCTCATCCTTGCTGGTGTTTTGAATCACTTTAGGAAGGGCAATTTGGAATGGTGGTTTGTTTTTAAACATCCAAGTGAACAAGGCATCTTTTCTTCTGTATTCCTTATGTTTCAAGATACCACTATATTTCTTGGCAATATTTTCCTAATAGCATTAAATTAGATACCTGGTATAAAAGAACTATACCCAATTCTCCAGTTTATTTCTCAGGAACATAATATGTCCTGCGGTAGTAGAAAAAAATAACCATGCAAATTAAGACTTCATAATAACCACTGAGTAGGTAAATGTTTATTCTCATAGCCCATCGGTAATTTGCTCTAAGAAATTTGTAGACATGGTTTATGCATCTCATCATTCTTTTTGTCTTTTTTCATTTTAATCAGGCATGCTCACTGCTAATGAACCTCAGTTTAACCTTGAATTTTGGTGACCCATACTAGATGGTGAATTTTTCCTGGAATCTTACTAATGTTTATCTTGATTGAAATTCTTAGAAAAGGTTTTTTTTTCTTTCCATGTGATATATGTAATTAGAAGGGTTAGTAGCCAGCAATGGACCATCTCTTCTTGAATCAGACAGTAAGGTACAGTTTAACAGCTTCACTGTGGAACAAGCCAGTAGGATACAACGTTCTAAAAACTGAGCAGAAGCACCATGGAATCCACACCCCACTTTGGATAAAACTTCCTGTTTTACTTTACACATATATTTCATACTGCATTTGCTTAGTGTTTTGTGACTTCTAAAGCATTTTTATTCTTAATCTGTACGACACCCCTTTCGGGTACATAGGGAAATATATTCCTAATCCAGTGTACTTGCTTCTGTATTATGCAAATTTATCTCTGAATAACCCCCAACCAGACCGTAAGCTTTTGTAAGGCTGGAAGAACATTTTATACTTCTTTGCATCACATCAATGCCTTTAATAGGAAAAAGTAAATGTGCTTTTGTTGATTTATCCATTGTAAAAATGTAATAGAGGAGAACTCAAACTACCTAGACAGCATGCCAGATTTGGCAAACTCTTTTAGGATTAAGCAAATTCTAAATTTTAAGGACCTCAATTAATCAATTCTCAATGTATGTTTAAAGACGTAAAATCCAGAGAGTTGATATTACTAAATATAAGTCTCTCCATGCCTGGTTAAAATTCAACTTTGTTTCAATTCTTGAATTTGGTCTGTTCCTTGTAATGTCAAGGGTAAAATTATAGAGAAAGCTCCCTGTTGTTTACAAATATAAGAAAAAGGAAGAATTGGCTGCCATCTAGTCTCTCCAGGAATCGCTTTATTATGACTTTTTAAAATTTTATAAGAACATATAAGTGTATAGAGAGATAGTCAATCTGGAAACAAGCAAAAAACCAATGCTGTTAGTTTTTCTATTATCATCTAGTGTTTTTTAATAGATACAGTTTTTAACTACTTAAAATATTTTGCCACATTTGAGAGACAGCACAGTGTCAAAGGCCATTGTGTTGGAGTAAAACGACATGGATCTAGGCCCTATTTAGGATATTAAGCATTTGTCTCTGTCTCAGGGATTCATGATAATTATACTTCTTCACATGATATTTATAAAAATCAAATGAGATAATCTATATGATTGTACTTCATCAACTGTAAAAGCATTTTTAAACGTTAGCTATTATTACTTGGAAATTTGGAGAAATTATTTAAAAAATGCTTTTCATAGATTTGTCCAGTTACTACTGCTACGTAATAAATTACTCTAAAATTTAGTGGTGTAAATCAACCACCATTTTATTTGTCCACACTTCTGTGGTTCAGGAATTTGGAAATAGCCTCACTAGGCAGCTCTTCTTTGGGATCTCTTATGCAGTTGCAATCAGATGCTGGTTGTGGCTTGCAGTCATCTAAAAGCTTGACTGGATGAACTGTACAAGATGTGATTATTCACATGGCCGGGACTTATGCTGGTAGTAAGCTAGAACTGTGGCTAGAGCTACGGGTAAGAGTTTCTTCTTGTACATTCTCCATTATAGGGATCTCAGCGTAGTCATTTAATAGATGAAAGCTAAATTCCTCTAGACTGAGGATCCCAAGAGAACCAGATAGAAACCGCATAATCTTTCCTCCCTTAGCCTTTGAAATCACTCAACACCACTTCCCCTGCATCCTAACAAGCAAGTCACTAATATCCAAGGGGTGAAAGGAGAGATTCCCATCTTTTGATGGGAAGGCTATCAATGATATCACAGACATGTTTTAAAACCACCTCTTGTCATTAAGAAATTCATGGTAGACAGAGAAATCAAAGAGAGTATGTTTTGGAAAGTGAGTTAGATCACATATCGACCAACTATATTAGGAATATTTTTCTGTTTCTAATTATATTCTGTACCAACATCACTATTTTGGTGGTTTGGTGATAGTCAGGGGAGGTTCCCAATTTTTGCAAAGATCCATCAGACTCTACATGGAAATTCCCTATTGTATTATTTGAAAAGTGACCTTTCCCTAAGTATATTTTTTCCCACCTAACAGAATCCACAATATCTTCCTGTAGACCCACATTTTATTAATTTATTTGAACTCTGATGGCTTTTCATCATCAGGAATTCCCTAATCCATAGGCAAATATTCCTAACATTTTAAGAGTTTGATTATCTAGTGACTTGATTCTATTATTAGCATGTATCCCTTTCAGAGGCCAATTATCCCAGTAGATGATTAGGTGTTATCTCAGGCAGCCCAGGTGGGGATTTTCCCAGTCTGCTTTGTGGCAGTCCCCCAGGTACCTCACAATCACATCTTCTCCGTCTGGCACGCCTGTGAGCTGACTTCCAGGTGCAGCTTGCTCTTCCAGAGAAGGATTAGCTTATTTGCATCCGTATGTGCTTTGTCATGTAGAAGGATTGGCAGGGAAAATTGCTAAGTGATATGATTTCCTGCCCCAAGGTGAAGCCAAACCTCTCACTGTGAAGTCCAGTGGGCATATTTTCAGTAGGTAGCCTGCCAGACAGAAAGCTCTACTGCTGCAATGTTCCCAGCAAAAAAAAACAAAAGCATGTCTTTCCTGTAAGAGCCTCAAATTTTCCAGAATTGGATTAAGGAAGTTGATGGAACTGATGGTCCTTGGAAGAAAATATGTCAATATGTAGGTTTCATAAAAGACCCAGGAGAATACAGGGAGTATGTCTCCTAGTGACATAAGATCTGGGGAGTCATGTTTTTGTGATAGTGGTTGTTTTAAATCCAGATGGGCACGATCTTGGCTCACTGCAACCACCACTTCCTGGGTTCAAGCAATTCTCGTGCCTCAGCCTCCCAAGTAGCTGGGATTACAGATGTCCACCACCATGCCTGGCTAATTTTTGTATTTTTAGTGGAGAGGGGATTGCACCATGTTGGCCAGGCTAGTCTCAAACTCCTGACCTCAAGTAATCTGCCCATCTCAGCCTCACAAAGTGCTGGGATTACAGGTGTGAGCCACTGTGCCCGGCTGCTAAATCCAGATCCTTCAGTGAGCCCCTTTTTAGAACTTTCCTGACTCTTCCTATATACAGACATACTCCCTGTATTCTCCTGAGTCTTCTGTGAAACATACATATTGACATATTTTCTTCCAAGGACCATCAGTTCCATCAACTTCCTTAATCCAATTCTGGAAAATTTGAGGCTCGTGCAGAAAGACGCTCCTTCTCCTGGCAACCATGGTGTCAGCTCTCATGCCATTTCTGAAGACACATATCTACTACCAAAAACTGGCTGGGCAAACTGCCACAATGTCTGGCAAGGAGGGAAAGACTAAGAATGCTGACGCTGTCACAAAACATTGTATAGTGTTGGTATACAAATGGTATACAATCCTACCATTGTGTAGTTGGTTGGTGTAGCGTTACCTTACATTGGCTGGTATACTGTTACCTTACATTGATTATCAAAAATGATCATAAAGACCACTCTCCAACATTACTTACAAGTCATGGTAAAAAAAAAAAGTCAGTTACCATGGCAGAAAGGGTTTGGGGGTTTGGACATTAACACAGTATCTGATTTGATTTCAAATTCCTGTCCTTCCTGGCTGTGAAACCTGGGACAAGTCATGCTACATCTCTAAGCCTTGATGTCCTCAAATATAAACTGGAGATTATATTAAATGATTGATGGAATCACTGTCAACACTCAGTGATGTGGTCCATGTGAGGTACAGTGCTCCGTGGTCAAATGGATGCAGATCAATCAACCAATCACATGATCACATGATTCCTGATTGTGTCAAAGGATGAAGTATGTTTGGAAATGACCATGATTATCTAACTTAGTAGGAACATTAATTGTCACCATAGTTGTTTGAGTTAAATAAAATTTACTGTTTCACATTTTAAACATCATAGCAGTTGATCTGAGAATAATTTTTATTCCTTATGCAATTGGTTGAAATTTAGTTAGGCGAATGGAAATGACACTAGGTATTTCAAGCTGATCAGGAATTAATATACGGAATTATTAAAGTCTTTCAAAATGAATGAAGGGGTCAAGAGAGAAACTGTCTCTAGTAAGTTCAGGAATTTTAAGGCACCTCTGCCAGCAAATCCGTTTGCCTACACCCCTGAAGTTGACGATACGGGGGAGAACATTCGGAAATCTTGGCAAATTGTCAGGTCTGCCATTTGCTAAAACCCTCACTCTCTCCACTATTGCTACATGAGAATTATTGGCTCTGTTTCTTTTCCACCTTCCAAGTCTCTGTGGAATGCCCCTCACTTAGACCCAAAGGACAAACAAATTGATAAGCATTCTTTGGCAAAACATGTACATGTGAATTAGTTATCAGTTTAAAAGTTTGCAGACTGGGACATGCTGTATTATAGATATTTCGCTAAAAATTAGAGTCCTCCTTTGCACCACAAGGTTCCTCTTTCAGAAAAATTCAACAGGGAAAGAGCAGACTGAATTTTTTTTGACATAGGTAGATACATTGATTTTTTTATTACGTATTCTTCAAACTATTGCTTTGTAGTTGACAGAGAGCTGCTACCGAAAGCTTTGCTCTGAGTGAGGTGGCTGAGGAAACACAGCGCTCTCACAAAGCAGTATTCTGCTGGCTTTTCTGAAGGATAGATTCTCAGAATCTACAGCTCCTGGGCTTTGCTTTCACTGAAAAAATTGTGAGATAATCAGCTTTGAGCTAACAACTCAAATCCAGCAGGCATATGAGAACGGCATCTCAATCTGTGTTGATAGTTTGATACACTGACAATACAGTGCCTTTTAATTTATGAGAAAGTGAGAGCAATTCATTAAACAAAATTCTACTGGCCAGGCTCAGTGGCTCACGCTTGTAGTCTCAGCACTTTGGAAGGCTGAGGCGGGAGGATCACGTAAGGTCAAGAGTTTGAGACCATCCTGGCCAACATGGCGAAAACCAGTCTCTAGTAAAAATGCAAAAATTAGCCAGATGTGGTGGCAGACACCTGTAATCCCAGCTACTCGGGAGGCTGAGGCACGAGAATCGCTTGAACCCAGGAGATGGAGGTTGCAGTGAGCTGAGAATGCCCACTGCACTCCAGCCTGGGCGAAAAGAACAAAACCTCATCTCAAAAATTAAAAAATTCTACCACTTTAGGTCATTTTCCTCTTAGGAAGCACTCTTTGTATATGGGGAACTGGGGTGGGGGCAAGACATAGAATCTATAGATATTCTCTTTTTGACTTTGATGAATAAGATTTTCTTATTTAACTTGTGCTAACCTCTCAGGGTTAGAAAGGTGAGTCCTTTAAGAAGAGAAACGCTTTGTGAAAAAATCTGTACCCATGTTAGACGAAGCCACCTTGTTTTTCAAGCAGCCCATGGTGTTTATTAAGGCATTCCACTGTGCTCCTCCTTCTGTATGCTCTTTGAACATAATGTACAATCCGTTGTGTTCTCCCAGATTCTCTAAGGAGACCGTCCGTTTCCCCATTTCCTTATGTTCTTTCTGTATATCTATAACGAATTAACTGTCTCCTTGGATTGTCCTTGAAGGGCAAAAAGAAACTTAAGGAAACACGCCTTTGTCACTGGGAAATTGTAGTCCAATATAATTTGGCTAGAAGTAACGATTGTAAATGAAGTTTTGAGCCACCGAAAAGATGTGGAACCATTTAGATATTTGTCTTTGTGTTAAGACATCTGAACCAGTCTTAAAAGCCCTATTAATCAGCACTTCTTTCCATCCCAGCCCTGACTGTTAACCCTGAGCTGGCAGTGGAAGTTAAGTCCTTATGTGAAAGTGATTTAATGTTACTTCTGCATGGATAAAGGCACAGAATCGTGGATAAAGACAGAAGTGGAAATCTGAAAGCTCCCACAAAGGAGAAGTTAAAATTGCTAAAAATTTTTAGCGCTAGATAATATTGTATGTGTATCTATTTCCAGTCCTGTATAAAATATAGGCAACTGAAGCTCTATAAAGAGTAGATATTATATACGCATTATATATACCCTTTATATGTCATCTATATGTATTTATTGCATACAATATATATCTTATATATCTTCTTTATATAAAATTATCCATAGACTCACATTACTAAAGAAAATAAATTTGAAGCAATAATATTACTCCTATACTTTGGCTTTTCTTTGAGATTTTTTTGAGGCATTTGCCATATATTTAATGTAATCTATATTTTCTGTATGACAGGTTCAGATTTGGGGCTCATGGGAACTCCAGAAAGTCACACTTATCAAAGGGTATCCATTGGCCTTCAGCGTCCATGAAAGAAGTGACCTAAAGCTAATGGGACAGTTGTGATGCTCATAGTGTGTCTGAATGCATGGTAGCAAGAGTGCTGTGGGGGAAGAAAGAGAGAGAAAAGGAACAGCCTTTATTCTCTCCCTCATCTTGCTTCACAGTATTATGTTTTTCACCTTCATTCAACTCTCCTAAACTTGTGTACATATTTACTTTTCCTACTGGATTATAATATCCTTGGGGGCAGAGTTAGTTTATCTGTTTTTTCCTGAAAGCACTTTGCAAATGCTCCATGTATACATTTCAGCCAATAACTCAGGAGCAGAAAGTGACTTTATTATTTGTCATACTTAAGCTGAATGATGAGTATGCTTTGTAAATCGTCATGGTTAGAGGAAAATTCAGAGAATTTGATTATCATGGTACTGTCAGAAACCTGATGTAGTGGGAGTTGAATGATGGCCTGCAAAAAGGTTCGTGTCCAAATTCCCAGAACCTTCTGAATGTGACTCTATTTGGAAAAGGATCTTTACAGATGTAATTAAATGAAGGACTGTTAGATGAAGAGATCATCCTAAATTACCTGGATGGGACCTAAATTCAATGATGTTCCCTTATAAGAGATGCATAAGGGAGATTTATGTGTCAGAGAAAAGAGAAAGAGGCAATATGATCAAGGAGACAGAGATCAGAGTAATGCAGCCATAAGCCAAAGTCCACCAAGGATGCAGGAGAGGGTGTGCAGCAGATTCTTCCCTGGAGCTTCTGGAGGAAGCATCATCCTTGATTTTGGACATCTGGGCTCTAGACTATACAAGGACAAACTTCTGTGAAATCACCAAATTTGTGTACTTGTAACAGCAGTCCTAGGAAACTAATACATCTTAGTTCTGAAGAAGTCCCCCTAGAGACCACCCACCCTACATCTGTAGAATCTGGGAGGGGAAATGGAGCTGTGGGCTTCCTGGTGTTTCCCTCTCAAATCCTTCTTCACCAACACCACATTAGAGGACCACTGCGCCACACAGGTTCTGGGGATGGGGAAATGTACCCTCATTGAAACCAAGACTTTAGCTGCTGCACTATCCAGAGAACAGCTCAGCCTGAGAGCTGAGGATCAGGGCGGGGAGGTACTCTCTCTCAAAACCTCCTGCTTTTTGAACTATCTGCTAGAACCCTGAATTTGTTATCTTTGGGAATGTTATCCCTGTAGGGAGACAAGGTACCCTTACACAACAGAAATTGTTTCAAAATAACATCAAAACAAATTTAGGACATTGCAATAGAGGCGGAAGGTATAGTGAAAGAAATATGTGTATGTAACCAGATGTTTCTTGGAGAAAGTAAGCCTTTAGCTGGACTATGAAAGAAAACAGAGGATTTGAATAAGTGACAATTGGAAAAGTATACATTTTAAATGGCAGTACAGGGGGAAGGATAAGCAGGAGGGACAGAAACTAGTATTGCTTGAAGGGAAGAGCAAGAGAACCATGCTGAATGGTAATTAGGGTGTTCGGTTGCCATCAAAAGAATTTGGATTTATTATTCTGGGGATCCTTTGTAGTTTGGTGAGCAAGGTAACAAGGCTACAAGCTTTCAAGGAGTTATCACCAGCAGGGTGGACAGCATTGTAGATCCCCTACCACATTCAAGTCCCCTTCCTCAGCAAATGTTTGCTGACTTGTTTAGGCAAAGAGGAGGACCCTTCATCTCAGTGTTACTCCAGCCTACAGTGGAGTATCTCTCTATGTGATCTGGATTCCTCCTAAGCCCAAAAGGCCCCCAAGACAGCTGGGCACAGTGGCTCATGCCTGTAATCCCAGCACTTTGGGAGGCCAAGGCGGGTGGATCACCTGTGGTCAGGAGTTGAAGATCAGCCTGGCCAACATGGTGAAACCCCGTCTCTACTAAAATTACAAAAAAATTAGCCGGGTGTGGTGGCGGGTGCCTGTAATCCCAGCTACTAGGAAGGCTGAGGCAGGAGACTCGCTTGAACTCGGGAGGCAGAGATTGCAGTGAGCCGAGATTGCGACACTGCATTCCAGCCTGGGCAACAAGAGTGAAAGTCCATCAAAAAAAAAAAAAAAAAAAAAAAGGCCCCCAAGAGAAATGTGTGTCAAGTACAGACAAGTACAGAGCACAGGGTGGGCCTGACTTCTAGTAGGTACTCCAGCACCCCTTCTATTGAACAAATCGAATTTTAGGAGTGACTCCTGTAGAGGATTAAAGACCTACACTCCAGCCCTCCCAGTTACTGTCTCCTCTTAGCCAGGAGCTGTACAAAAGGGTATTTTAATAATTTTCACACTTGGGCACACTATGGCAATGGTTTCTAACTCGCCTGGCTCTCCTAAGGGGAAGCGTATCTTCCTTGAGTCAATGTAAGGTTGAGGAAATGCATCAATAAAGAGCAGAGAATTGCCTATGTTTGGTGAGGACCTGACTATATTTTTTGACTTGGAAAGTGCTGAGCCTGTATTTTGTCTACCTTCTTCTAGGTGAGGGATGGAAGGAAACTTCCTTGAACCAAAGATTTACAGGAAGGGTTGGTAGGAAACATGCTAATTGCAGTAATTAGCATGTTTGAGACATGGATGAGAGGTTCCTCTTACAGGGGAACGTGTGGGAGTGGGGTCGGGGAAGGGAGGAGAGAAAACCTAACAGTAACTTTGTGTGCAATCTTTGCCTTGTAAACTACTGGCCACAGATGAATGGAGAAGACATTTGTTACGATGGACACATAAAGCATAATTGCTACCTTTAAGGTAGTGGATGAGAGAAAGGAAGTGCGTTTAAGCATCTGTGCTCTACGTTGTATTCCCTTGCTTTTATGTATCTTAGCAGTTTGCAGGTACCATCTCCGCAGCCTGGAGAGCTAGCTTTATTTTTTTCCTCTCTTGCCATGGTTACCTCTTCATTCTTATTAATAATTCAAATGCATTGCCTAACAACGGGTTCTCAAATAACAGGATGTATTCAATCCTCTAGAAAAATAGAGAATAGTTGAAAGATGAGAAAATTTGATGCCAGCAATGCCACATTTCACCCATGTCACTGCCCATGCTGGGTGTTGGTATCTGAGTCTTTCTGCCTTCCTAGTTGGAAACTTCAGGACACATAAATATTTATTTTAGAGCTGGGCTTACCCCATCCCTATACAGAGTGATTTGAAAAGCAATCTGTCTAAACACATGAGAACTGTGTCTTATCCTGGAAAATCATGTCCTTATAATAGTCCTGTATCATCTTCTCATTGGAGGCAATCCAGGCTTGATTCTCAGTGTAACAGAAATGGCTGTACACTTTTCTGCCCATTGCCCTTGTCTTGTCCTGGAATGGGAATTAAAAGACCATTGGTTTAAAGTGTCTATTTGCCTTTTAAAAGAAAAGCAGGTTTTCCTTATATGTCTCACAAAATCACACACGCAAAATGGTTCTGCAAAATACAAATATCCATATAATGCAGTTAGTAATGTACATTAAGCATAGTACAAATATTGCTACTATAAGCATTCTGATAGCTGTCTTTTAGTGAATATGCATAAGCATTTCAGTTGGTTATATACCTGCAATAAAATTGCTGGGCTAAAGGGTGTGCATATGTTTAGTACAGTAGAAACAAGAAATCACCCAAATGTCTATTAATAGCTGCATAAATAAATATTCATACAGTGAGATATTCTAAAACAGTAAGGATATTTTGTTGTAGAATAGCAAAAATAAATCTACCAAAAGTAGCACTGCGTAAATAAAAGCCAGGTAAAAACATACATTAAATAAAATTTTTTAAAACCAGGAGAACTTATGTATAATTTTAGAAGTCAAGGAAGTACTTAACTTGAGGTGATGGTAACTAGGAGAAGCAACTAGTGAACAAGAGAAGGGGTGGCTGGTAAAGTCTCAGATCTTGATCTGAGTTGGGGTACCAGGGGGATGTTCAGTCGTGAAAATTCATCAACCAACAAAGAGGACAAAAAGCAAGATAATTTAACTAAATTATCTTTTAATCAGAGTAATTGCTTAAGAATATTCCCAGATGGGGAGTGAGATCTTTTTCATGCTAAAGTGAAAAGTGTTCATGTTCATGTCTACCAAAAGATTCCAAAGTGTTTAAGAAGAAGTTAAAACAACACTATCTGACAAGTTTTAGAGAGACAAATAACATGCTCTCACAAAAGATAGAAGAAAACAATAATTCAGAGTAATCTTGTTAAGACAATAGATAATGCACACTTCCAGTTTGTAATGACAATTAGGTTTATAGTATATATAATACTTACGGGTATAATAAATATTTGCTATGGAAGGTAAAGTCCATCAAATCGAAGTGAGTGAGATATCAACTTTGTTTTAATCTTAAGAATTTGAGGAAAGGGTGATTAGCAGTTAAGACTTGAAGATATGGGAGAAAGATGATAAAATCAAAATAAGGAAACAATAAAATAAATGATAGTAGAACATTTTCTAAAATAACTTGCATATATTGTTTTCTGCGGAGACAAAGCAAAACAAAGCAGAATCCAGAGCACCTTCATAGAATATACGTTCAAATTTTAAAACTTTAAAATCCAGGTGCAAGGCCATGAACATTTACCAAATGTGGCTTGATAAATGTTATTTATTTTTATTTATATTTATTTAAAAAAAATTTTTTTTTTTTTAGACAGAGTCTCACTCTGTCTCCCAGGATGGAGTGCAGCGGCGCGATCGCGGTTCTCTGCCACCTCAGCCTCCCGAGTTCAAGTGATTCTTGTCCCTCAGCCACCCAAGTAGCTGGTATTACAGGCATGTGCCACCAAGCCTGGCTAATTTTTTTTTTTTTTTTTTTTTTTTTTTTTTTTGAGACAGAGTCTTGCTCTGTCGGCTAGGCTGGAGTGCAGTGGCACGATCTCCGCTCACTGCAACCTCCGCCTCCTGGGCTCAAGCAATTCTCCTGTCTCAGCCTCCCAAGTAGCTGAGATTACAGGTATATGCTACCACACCTGGCTAATTTTTGTATTTTTAGTAGAGACAGGGTTTCACCATGTTGGCCAGGCTGGTCTTGAACTCCTGACCTCAGGTAATCTGCCCACCTCGACCTCCCAAAGTGCTGGGATTACAGGTGTGAGCCACTGTGTCCAGCCTAATTTTTGTATTTTTAGTAGAGATGGGGTTTCAACATGTTGGCCAGGCTGGTCTTGAACTCCTGACCTCAAGCGATCCACCCGACTCGGCCTCCCAGAGTGTTGCGATTACAGGCATAAGCCACTGTGCCCAGCCAATAAATATTTCAAAACCAAGCAACTGCTGAAATTAAGCAGAGATTTTTAAGAAAAGCCTTTGAGAATTCCCTTAAGATCTCTCAGAACTACAGTAGTCCCCCTTATCCTCAGGGAATACATTCCAAAACCCCCCATAGATGCCTGAAACCCTGGATAGTACTGAACTCTAAATATACTTCGTTTTTTTCCTATACCTACATACCTATGATAAAGCTTAATTTATAAATTAGGCACAGTAACAGACTAACAATGACTAATGATAAAATACAACAATTATACAATATACTATAATAAAAGTTATGGAATATGGTCCGTCTCTCTCAAAATAACTAATTGTACTGTACTCACCGTTCTTCTTGTGATCTGTGAATCTGATAACCTGATAACAGAGACGGCCACTAAGTGACTAACAGGCAGAGTGGTGTACGCAGCGTGGACCCACTGGAAACAGAGTGGGACAGCGCAAGATTTCATCGCGCTACTCAGAAGGATGCGCAATCGGAAACTTACGAACTGTTTATTTCGGAAATTTTCCATTTAGTATTTTCAGACCACAGTTGATTGCAGATAACAAACCATTACAGAAAGCAAACTGTGGATAAGTGGAAGACCCCTGTACCACCTAAGTCTGATCCTTGTTTTCTATTTTCAACATCACAGTAGATCCTTAAAATGCTAATTACATTATGAAAAAAACAAAACAAATGGAGGCTTGTCCTGTCTCTTCTACTCCAAGATTTAGAGCCAGCTACTTTTGAAGGTGCCTAGATTTCGTGTGTGTGTGTGTGTGTGTGTGTGTGTGTGTGTGTGTGTCTGTGTGTCTGTGCGTGCGTGTGTGTGTATTTAGACGGAGTTTTGCTCTTGTTGCCCTGGCTGGAGTACAATGCTGCGATCTCCACTCACCACAACCTCCACCTCTCGGGTTCAAGCGATTCTCCTGCCTCAGCCTCCTAAGTAGCTGAGATTACAGGCATGAGTCACCATGCCCAGTTAATTTTTTGTATTTTTAGTAGAGACAGGGTTTCTCTGTGTTAGTCAGGCTGGTCTCGAACGCCCAACCTCAGGTGATCCACCCGCCTCAGCCTCCCAAAGTGCTGGGATTACAGGAGCAAACCACCGCACCCAGCCGAAGGTGCCTAGATTTCTTTCACTGAAGGAGAACACAAAGGTCACTGGTGCCAGCTACATCCCTGAGATTGTTTCAGTTGAATAGTGTTTGGAATAAGGGTCACAACAGGGTTAGCTTGACCTTTTTAAAATCATGGGGTCAGGTTTGCGTTTCTCACTTTAACTCCAACTATACTAACTCTTCTCTTACCTGTTCTAGTGTCAGTTTTAAAAATCAATCTCAGCTGGGTATGGTGGCTCACACCTGAAATCCCAGCACTTCGGGAGGCCGAGGCAGGCAGATCACTTGAGGTCAGGAATTCAAGACCAGCCTGGCCAACATGGTAAAATCCCCTTTTAACAAAAAATACAAAAATTAGCCAGGTGTGCGTGGCAGCGGATGCTTGTAATCCCAGCTACTCGGGAGGCTGAGGCAGGAGAATCGCTTGAATCCGGGAGGCGGAGGTTGCAATGAGCCGAGATCACACCACTGCACTCCAGCCTGGGTGACACAGCAAGACTCCATCTCAAATATATACGTGTGTGTATGTATGTGTATGTGTGTGTGTGTGTGTGTATATATATATATATATATATCTTTCCCAGTTTGAGCAACCTTTCCTTTTCTAATCCCATCCTAGAAACAATGATGTTCTGGGCCATATGTTGTCATACCAAATATGCATTTAAAACATGTTGGCCAAAGCATTAGGAAGTATAATTTCTGATTTTTTAATATGTAACTGCCATATGCTTTCTTTTTTGTCCTTCAACTCAAGATGGATGACTTTTGTACCAGGTTTTGAATGGCTGTCCTTGTCTGCATGAGTATAGCACCAAAATGCTAAAAAGAAAATACATTTTATTCTTGCCCCAAAGGAAACATTGAGAATTTAAGGGTATACATCACTATTACAGTATTGCAAATAGAGTCTGCATGTACTTAGTGCTCATGATAAAAGAAAAAACAAAGCTAAATTTGAATATCCTGACAAGATCAGTAAGGACGTTTATTTTATTAAAATACAAAGTTATATTAAGAAAAACATACATAGAAAATGCACATTACCAAAATCTCTGCACCATTACACATTGAGACATATCTGGTTTGACGGATTTGCATTAAAGAAATAAAACATATTCAAATAGAATTAGACACGACTCAGTTTATATCTTGAAGATGCAGACATGAAAAATAGGTCGGGAAGGTGTGGCTCTCAAAGTCTTAAGACCCCAAAAGGAGGGAGGAGATGGGGTGATGTTTAGAAAGTGTTTTGTGTCAATGATAACAGCTGGAGTCATATTGACAAGTCCTTGACTCTTACCCAGTTATCAGAAAAAGTGTTCAGCCAGAGAACTTACATATGTCTCAGACTTGGTGCCAGCCTGCTGTTTCTTTTGCAGGTGAGGTTTTTAACCACAACTAAAACAGGATATATTAAAGTACATTGACTCATCCAGTTCCTTTTGGCCAGCACTGTCACATGAGGGCTAAAGATGAGCCCTGAGCAGGATGGAGATCCCTCTCCAGGAAGCTCTTCTGCATCAGCTTGGGTTGCTACATGTGGTGGCAGGTGGCTGCACAGACTACTCTGTGCCTTACCCACCACCGTCAAGAGCTAGGCCCACCTCAAAGGGGTGAGATAATTGGATGGGGATGAATAATCAAAAGGATATCAGCAAAAAAATTAAAAACAAGTAGAAATCTTCATTCCAGAAATAGATACCTGGAATATGTATATGCTTAGGAACTACTTTATTTCCTACCTTCTCTGATGAGTAATTAAAGACATAAAGCTTGTAGGTATTAGAAAACCATGTCATTCAAGATAGTCCTTTGTGCCCTAAGAAAAAAATAATCCCCATTCAGAAAGTAATAAATTCAAAATACCACCAGCCCTGCAATGACAGTTAACCATATGCATAAATCCAAAGCGAAGTTTCAGAGTCCCCTGGCTGTCTTCATCAAGAATCAAGCCTTTTTTGAGAATTTAGCATGATAATTCACTCTTTGCTGACTTACCTCTCTTACTGCCTTTTTGAAATGGAAAATGAAAGACCCAGTGCAAGCCAATTGAGTTCTCAAGGAGTGTTCTTAACTGATCTTCTCAGTGCCTGTCTCTGACAGTTCGATTCTTCCTAGACGCAGAGCCAAATCAAGATTAGATACACAGGCTGTTTATTGCGTGAAATTCCTGTGACAGATAAAAAGGAATGGAGTAGAAGAAAGATGGAAGAGCCTCAGATGGTGATGCAGGATGATAGCTATGAAAGAAAAGAGGGAAGGAAGAATTCCACATTCCACATTCCACAGCCCACTTTTGCAAAAACTTCAACCAGGCCAATGAATTGTCCCTGATCAAAAGCTGCTTGCTAAAGGACTTCTGAGGCAAAAATGGGCCAATAGTAACAGCCTCCACCATGCTCATTGACTGGAAGCAGCCCGGGAGAAGCATGGTCTCAGCATGAATGCAATGGAGGAACCCAAGTGGTGGCAGCTGGTGCTGTCAGTCAACTGTGCTATCAGCGGCGGGTTCTCTTGATGGAGATCTTAGCAGTGCACTTCCACAGCTCCTACATCATCTCAGACATATGCCACAGTGTCATGGGAACTCTGGACCAAATCGTGTTGTATGCTGAGAAATCTCAAACATGACAAGACGTTAATGAAAATTTTGTAAAATATATTAACTGAACCTCTGCTTTCTGAAACAGACTATGCAAAACATAATTTAATATTTGCTAGATTATTCATTGTCTTTGTTTGTGAGATGAATTATTAGACCCGTAGGTAACACAGTAATGTCCTCAGGGACTACTGACGCGTGTCAGCCCTTCTGCTAAATGGTGTAAGTCTAATAACTCTGCTCATAACATTTTTGTCATTTTATAGTTTCATAATCCGCCCCTCCCCAACTCTCAGATGACCATCTGTTACTGCTTTCCACTATTAAGTGTTCCTACCTCTACAAGTCCCATCTGTTTAGGGTTAATTTTTTTTTCTTATGGAAAATTATAATTGAACCAAAAAGCAGAAAAAAAAACAATACAAATGAATGGATTCCCACATAACCACGAAACAGCTTTTGCAATTTTCTTTCATTTGTACTCCAGCCACATACCCCTCCACTAAAATATTTAGAAGAAAATACCCAGACATCATATTAACGATCTTTAATATTTCAGTATGTATTTTTTTCAATATTACATCTT
The DNA here is from genome assembly GCF_043159975.1 of Macaca nemestrina. Lineage (NCBI taxonomy): Eukaryota > Metazoa > Chordata > Mammalia > Primates > Cercopithecidae > Macaca > Macaca nemestrina. Next base: position 74,748,622 of record NC_092142.1, on the reverse strand, counting down.
TTTTTAAATAAAACCACAGTATCATTGTTTTAGCCTGTTTTATGCTGCTATGACAGAATATCTGAGACTGGGTAATTTATAATGAACAGAAATGTATTGGCTCATGGTTCTGGAGGCTGGGAAGTTCAAGACTGAGGGGCCAGCATCTGGCAAAGGCCTTCATGCTGCATCATCCCATCCCACAAAAGAGTGGGCGAGAGAGGGCTAAACTCACTTTTATAACAAACCCATTCTCACAGTAATGATTCGACTCCCCCAATAACAACATTCATTCACAAGGGCAGAGCCCTCAGACCTAATCACCACTCAGAGGTCCCACCTCTGAACACTATTGCACTGGGGATTAAGTCTCCAACATGTGAACTTTGAGGAACACATTCAAACCATAGAAATCATTATCAAAACATCTCTACAAAATTATTTATCACCAAATATCCAAGCAATATTGATATTTCTCCAATTGGTTCTTAAATCTTACATTTGCCTTTTCAACAAAAAGCTGGATCAGATTCATATAATGCAGTTAATTGACATGTCTCTTAGGTCTCTTTTAATCCATGTTTCTCTTCAATCCCTTTCTGTCTTGTTTTGTTGGTAATTTATTTGTTGAATATATCTGATCATTTGTCCTATAGAATTTCCATCTCATGGATTTTGCTGATTTTACTCTGTGAATTCATTTTAATATGCTGTTCATTATTCTTTATTTCTTATAAAATGGTTGTTAGATATTCATCTTTGAACAGATTCTCTAGTAGATTCTTCAGGATTGGTTCACTAAAAAAGTTCCCAAAATTTTCAAAAGTTCATAAGTTTGACTATAGGTTTTATACTTGAATAACAGTTTGGCCAAGTATAATGCACTTTTCTCAGTTTTTTTCTTTAAACATCTTAATTCTGTTACTCCATTGTCTTCTGTCACAAAATTTTGCTATTAAAAAGTCTAATGTCAAACTTATTATGGTTCCTTAATATGTGACTTGGTGTTGTTACCTGGATGCTCAAAGGTTTTTCTTTATCAATAAAGTGTAATGGTTTTACTATAATATATCTCAGAGGTGAGCATTCTGATCAATTTTGCCATGTCTGTGCTGTGTCCTTTCAATATATAAGTCCACATATACCTTTTTTCTTTTTTTCATTTTTTTTTTTTTTTTTGAGACCGAGTCTGTTGCCCAGGCTGGAGTGCAATGGCGTGATCTCGGCTTACTGTAATCTCCGCCTCCCGGGTTCAAGCACTTCTCCTGCCTCAGCCTCCTCAGTATCTGGGACTACAGGCACGTGCCACTACGTCCGGCTAATTTTTTGTATCTTTAGTAGAGACAGGGTTTCACCGTGTTAGCCAGGATGGTCTCAATCTCCTGAACTTGCGGTCCACCCGCCTCAGCCTCCCAAAGTGCCAGGATTACAAGCTTGAGCCACCGCGCCTGGCGGTCCACATATACTTTCATTTCAAAAAACTTTCCTTAAATTATTTTTTCATTATTTGTTCTATTGCACTGTGTCTATTTTCTCTCAAACTTTAGGAATATTGAAACTTCCCTGCCTATTTTATATCCAAGCACTTCTTGAGATGATGCTTAAACTGGTTCTTGGAACACAGCAAGGAAGCAGGATAAAGGTAAGAAAAGTGAGAGCCTTCTAGGAAGATCCAACTACATGTACAAGAACAGAGAGGCTTCATTTGAGTAACAATAACTGTTGAATGAAGTTCAATCTATGGCAAGGCTAAAAGTTGTAGAAGAGAAATCAAACTGGAGATTGACAGGATGCTGTTTGTTGTCAGATTACACTTTGATGTCAGATAAGTACTTTTTGAGTTTTCTCTGAAAACTAATAAAGATTTTAAGGTGTAAATAAATATTTTAGCAACATCACATTGGTGTCAGTGACGAGAATGTCTCTGAAACAAGTACATGAATTTTAAAATAGGCAACAAAAAATATAAATACCTGTTTTGTGCCTGGAAACTGTAAGTGATTTATATGAGTTTTGTCATTTATCCCTCACAACACACAGTTAACAGTTTTTACTTTTCCCATTTTCCGGATTAAGCACACACACTGAGTCATAGCACATGAGAGCAAATTATCCATGTCACATCAAAAAAGTGGTGGCCTGGGATCAGAAGCCAATAGCAACTAACACTAAGTCCTATATTTGTTTCATGAAGTATGGTTAATACTGGAATCAGTAATACAAAAAATGAGAATAATACAAAGATTTGTAGATAAAGTAAATTTGTATCTAGAAATAGTGTGCATATGGAATGAACTGGACTATAAGATTGAGGGAGAGGAAGAGAAAGGTATGCACAATGATTCCAAGGTTTCAGGTGAATAGCCTAGGGCAAAATTGTCTTGCAACAGGTTGTCAAGAAAATATAAGGTAAAAATGAAGACAACAAATATAGACCTTTTTGTCAAAAAACTTGACAGAGGAAAAAGAGGGCAAAGATGGTGGGTATGTATATATTGGATGGAAGATGTTTTGTTCTAAATAGGAGAGACAACCATAGTTGTCCACTAAGTGCTTGTAGAGAGGTTGGAATTGGGAAACCACAAAGGTGGGGAAGGGGTAAGGTTGTTGGGGAACTGGTAGCAGATGGTGGAGGAGAAGAAAAGAGGATCTAAAACACAAGCAAAGGAATTAGTATCACACACAAGCAGAAAATAATATTCTCTTCTACAGAGAATATAAGAAAATATGTTGATCCCCTAAAAAGCACCAGGCATCCTAGTAAGCTCTTACAAGCACACACACTACTCCATTCATCTTTACAACAGAGTGTCTCTGCTGATGTTATTCCCCACATTTTATGAATCAATGTGGCTAGTGATTACCAGAGTCAGGCTTCAAACTCACTCTATTCTGATTATGTCTAGTGTTAGTTTTTGGGAAGGAATCAGGACACAGGAAGACAGCTGAGTTCAAGCTCCGAAACTCACATTCACTCTTACCTTGGACAATGGAGTCACATCTGAAAAACCCCAATCTCTCATCTGCAAAACAAATAAACAAGAATTAGGCTTTCTTCCTGTCCCAACAAACTTTTTTTTTTTTTTTTTGGAGACAGAGTCTCACTCTATTGCCCAGGCTGGAGTGCAGTGGCATGATCTCAGCTCACTGCAACCTCTGCCTTCCAGGTTCAAGCGAGTCTCGTGCCTCAGCCTCCCAAGTAGCTAGGATTACAAGCACACACCACCACACCTGGCTAATTTTTATATTTTTAGTAAGGATGGGGTTTCACCAGGTTGGCCAGGCTGGTCTCGAACTCCTGACCTCAAGTGATCTGCCTGCCTCGCCCTCCCAAAATGCTGGGATTACAGGCATGAGCCACCTCGCCTGGCCCCAACAAACTCTTATATGAACATACCATATGTTTCACTCATGAAAAGTATATTCTGATAATGTGTTCATTCATAAGTTTTAATTTGCTTTTGTTTTAGGTGAAAATGACTCCATGTCTATGAATTCAGTTTACCATTACCATTACCACCACTAAATCTTAGGAATTATTTTGATAAAATACTAAAAGTTACATTAAACATAATAGTAGAATTGAGTCATTTTTATTTACTATTCGAAACTTGAATAGTATAATTGCTAAAGAGTTATTTTACTTTCCCAGGAAATTTTATCACTGAAAGCTACTAAAATGTTTTTTTATCTGTGAAAATACTACTTTATTAAAATTTTGAGTTAACCTTTCAGAAGTATTGTGAATGTGTGCACGCATGCATAACGTAACACTTATTCAGATTTTACCCAAAGAAATCCCTCCAGGGTGGGTTTATATGAGATTTTACCAAAGTTAAAATAAGCATTCTTTATTAGCAAAACCAAGCAGAATGTTTCTTAACTATTCTAAAGCTTCTAAAAAAAAAAAAAAACTAAAAAACAAAAAGAAACACTAAACTTTGCACGTAACAGAAAGCAGAAACTTCTGCAGACTAGCATCACCTAAAGCAAACCTTAAAAGATGAGGATAGTGCAGCAAATGAGTAATGAACCATACAGAACTTGCTTTGAGAGGCACCCAGTTTGAAAAGAGCGTTGTCAAACTGACAGAGCATTTGTATCAGTAAATATTCTTCTTCATTCCTAAACCATTCAAGCATAAGAAGGTGAACACAGAGAGCAATCTAAAAGTCTCTAATGAATATTTGTAACACACAAGCTGAAAAATTCTTGATCTACCTGCCCTTTGTGAAAAATAACAAAAGCTGGAGAAATGGGGTTAAAAACGAGGGCGGGGCTTCCACTTTCAGCGATGATAGGCCAGTCTGCAACAAAATGAACCTTTCACCAAGAAAACCTTTAAAAGATGAATAAAATATAGAAAATATCATGTTGATGATACCAGAGACCTACCAAGGCAGCCAGGACTCAAGGAGCCAATTTGTTAGAGGGACATGAGGCCCAGAAAAGTGAATTCAATATTCTGGGCTATTTTCTCCTCAGGCATTTGATGATTCATAAGATGCACAGAGCAAATAGATTTTTTTAATATCCAGAATAAAGAGGGAACACGCCCCAACTTGTTTAATGAGGCCAGACTAACTTTCCTATGAAAACCAAAAGAGGACATTGCAAGAACTACCAAAGCACATTACAGACTAATATCCATCATGAACATAGTTGCAAAATTGATTGCAATAATTATATAACTATATAAAGATAATACACCACAATCAAGTTGAATTTATGCCAGAAATGCAAGGTTGTTTCCACATTGGAAAAACCAAACAATGTAATTTACCACAATAGAAGAAATGAAAAATACAAAACATTCTTCTCAATAGGCGTCAGAAAAGCACTTGACATTCATTATACAATTTTTTCAGCAAAGTAGAAATAGAATATAACATGAATTTGATATTGGGGATCTATGAAATACCTACAGTAAATATCATACTTTTTGGTGAATTATTAAAACCTTACCTCCTAAGATCAGGTAACAAGGTACCCACTATTACCACTTCTATTCAACATTGTAATTCAGGTCCTAGGCTGTGAATTGAGTAAGTAAAACAACTACCAAAGCATAGGGACTGGAAAAGTAAACATACCTCTAGTTAGTCACAGACAGCACAGTTGTTTATATGTCATATCCAAAAGCTGAAAAGCTCTTAAAATTAATAAATGAATCTGGAAAGTTTACTCAATACAGTCAGTATGAAAAAGTTTAATTGTTATACACCAGAAAGAAATAGAAATGAGTTTCCTAAATGATAGTTTATTATAAAAGCATAAAGAATACTTAGGGATTAGCCAAATAGAATATGTTCAATATTTCACAGAAAATTGAAGACATTATTGAGAGAAAATACAAAAGATCTAAACAAACAAGACACGTGTCTATGAATTTCAAGACAAAATATTATAGAGATGATAATTCCTTCTAAACTGATGTACACATTCAAGGCAATCCAAATGAAAATCCCAGCTAGATTTTTATATTGTAGAAATTGAAAAGCTGATATTAAAATGTACATGTAAATATAAAAGCTCACAAATACCCAAGACAATTTTGTAGATAGAAAGTGGAAGGATTCACACTACGAGGTATTAAGATGTATCATAAAACTACAGTAATTAAGATAACATGGCATAACACAAGGATAGAAAACATATTCCAATCAAACAGAAAAGAAAGTTCAAAAGGAAAGCCACAACAATATGGACTCATGGATTTTAACAAAGGTGAGACTTCAGTGACGTGCAAGGAATAATTGTCCTTTCAATAAAAGGTGCTAGATCACTTAGATTTCAATGTGGAGAAAATGATTCTTGAGTCTTCCTCACACAATACACAAAAAGAATTAAGAGATTTTGAAGATCTCAACAGTAAAGGCAGAGTAATAAAACTTTTACAATAAAATACAGGAGAAAATATTATCAATCTTGGGAAAACAGAGAACGGGAGAAAATATTTTCAAAGCAAATCTCACCAATGACTCACCTAGAGCACTTTCATCTGAGTGTATATTCAACCAATACAAAAATATAGACAACACAAGAGAAAAGAAGAGATGCATTTGATCAAAACAAAAATATTCGAGGCAAATAAATAAATTAATATATATTAAACCTCATCAGTCATCAAGGACTCGCAAATAAAAATTAAAACCACAATGATATACTACTGTACAGAGACTGCAATGGCTAAAAGAAAAATACTGACATTCCTAAAATGTTGGCAAGGATGTAGAGCAACTAGAAATATCACACACTGCTGGAGGTGGTATTAATTGGTGCATTCACATTGGAAAATTCTTGGGCAGTATCAAACTAGAATTACTTTGTGCATATTGTAGGACTGAACAAATGAGTAATAGATTTATATCATGGGTTTCTTGCTATAAAAGAAAAATCTTTGGGAGGCCAAGGCGGGTGGATTGCCTGAGCTCAGGAGTTCAAGACCAGCCTGGGCAACACGGTGAAACCCTGTCACTACTAAAATACAGAAAAAAAAAGAAAAAAAACTACCGAGCATGGCAGCATGCACCTGTAGTCTCAGCTACTCAGGAGGCTGAGGCAGGAGAACTGCTAGAACCCAGGAGGCGGAGATTGCAGTGAGCGGAGATCATGCCACTGCACTCCAGCCTGGGCGACAGAGCAAGACTCCGCCTCTAAACACACACAAAAAAAGAAAAATCTGTGCTTTCAGCAGTTTTTTACTAAAAGGGCCGAAACTCAATGACATTCCAGTAGAACTAGGTCCTAGACCTTGGGTTTAAAATGTCATTCTTCTTTGGAAGGAAACTGGGCTCCAAAGGAAAACAATGGGGTAGCCACCACACAAGCCTGGAATAAGTGCATTGCCAGAAAACAAGGCAGACTTCAAAAATTGATGGAGATACGATAAAAGAACACAGAAGGAAGCTTGAGGTAGTTTCCACTGACCAGATCTTGATAACTTGAGCATTAAATAAATAAGATTATAACCCATGGACTGAAATAGGAATCCATAAATCCATTCTGAGAGCAAATAGATACAAACTAATTGTGAGAGAAGGAAAAAGCTCTTCCACACAAGACGATTCCAATAACAAATAGAGAAAAATTGATGGAGTTAGAATACCACCATTTACAACCATCAGAGTAAAAACTGATTCAGGCAAAAATCATGAAAGGTTGCTAAATTTAAACTAAATTTTTTAATAAAAAGGATGTTTACACCTTCTTAAAGTATCTCCCTACACCTTTTAGTTACAAAATAAAATAGGCCTACAATGGAGAAAAGAGATAACCAAGTAAACAAAATTAATGTCACAAAAAGAGGCAAAGCATCAACAAAAAGAGCCATTATGAGCTTTCCAGTGTAACTGCTTGAGAAGAACATAGCACTTATGTAGTATTCAAGCCCAAAAGCATAATCTCAATTTCTTCATGAGGAAACATCAAAGAAATGCAAATTGAGGAATATTCTATAAAATATCTGGCCTGTATTTTTTAATGAAAGACACAGGGCTGGGCGCGGTGGCTCACGCCTGTAATCCCAGCACTTTGGGATGGATCACCTGAGGTCAGGAGTTCGAGACCAGCCTGGCTAACCTGGTGAAACCCCATGTCTATTAAAAATACAAAAAATTAGCTGGGCGTGGTGGCCCACGCCTGTAGTCCCAGCTACTCGAGAGGCTGAGGCAAGAGAATCACTTGAACCCAGGAGGCGGAGGTTGCAGTGAGCCGAGATTGTGCCATTGTACTCCAGCCTGGGTGACAGAACGAGACTCTGTCTGAAAGAAAGAAAGGAAGAAAGGAGGGAAAGAGGGAAGGAAGGAAGGGAGGGAGGGAGGAAGGGAGGGAGGGAGGGAGGGGAGAAGAGAAGAGAAGAGAAGAGAAGAGAAGAGAAGAGAAGAGAAGAGAAGAGAAGAGAAGAGAAGAGAAGAGAAGACAAGACAAGACAAGACAAGACAAGACAAGACAAGACAAGACAAGACAAGACAAGACAAGACAAGACAAGACAAGACACGACACGACACGACAAGGAAAGAAGACAAGAAAAGACACAGGTAGGCCAAGGAGCTCTATATTAAAGGAGGCTAAAGAGACATAACAATGTATACCTATGTTACAAGCCTGCACATTCTGCACATGTATCCCAAAACTTAAAGTAAACTTTTTTTAAAAAGAGACATAACAAATAAAAGCAATATGTAATTCTGAACTGGATCTTGTACTAGAAAAATATAGCTAAAAAGGATCTTATTGGAGCCACAGATGCAATTGGAATATGACCTATAGACTAGGTAACAGGGATATTTGATGTTAAATTCTCTTAAGTTGATTACTGAACTGTGATTGTGCAAATAAATATCCCCCTTCATTAAGAAATATATACAGAAGTATTAAGGGGTAAATAGCCTGGTTTCCTCATGCATGTAACCTATTCTGAAAAGATTCAAAATATATAACGTGCGTAATGTACAGATAAATGATAAATCAATGATTGAATAATAGATAATAGAGAAAATATATAAGAAACGTTTTTCATTTCAACCACTTTTTTCTCTGACCCAGTTTATGTCTTCTGTTTTCTAATTTCAATTTTCTTGTTTTTCTGACTTTCTTTAATGCCTCTTACTAAATTTTTATTTAAATTTTTTCTCTTTTAAGACCATTGTAATTTATTAGCCATTTCTGACATTGTCAGGTTTAATTTCTTTCCTAAGTTAAGACAACTCTGGTGAAAACCCTTCCTTTTTGTCTATTTTTTTTAATCTTAGGTTTTGAATATCTGATTTTAGGTGTTTTCTTTTTAAAATTTTTCAAATGTTAGTTTGGGGTGTTATGGTACAGCTTTATTCTGTTTCAGGGATTGTTTTGCCAGAAATTTTTATCAACTGAAATGTGTTGATTCTCAATTGCTGTCTTCTTACACTGGTTTTGATGGAATTGGTCCCATTTTCAAGTCTTTTAAAGGCATTTTGTGTGAAAAATTCCTACAAGAGTTCCTCGGCTGTCAGAGTGATGAGCTGTACACTCCTTAATGAATGACATGTTTCTGGTGGTCATGACAGGAAAGGGAAACAGTTGGCAAATCTTTTCATTCTCTTTCATGTCAGCATTATCATTAAATTATTTCTCCATTTTCCAGAATTTCTGCAGTATACTCCCAGGAAGTCAAAATATATTGTCATTCTTAACTTTAGTAATTTTTAAAATATGTATTAAAGAATTAACACAAAAGATGAAAAATAAAATATATATTACAAATATTATACATAAGAATATGTATTAAAGAATTAGCATATAAGGCTAAACAATAAAATATAAATTATATAAGATATATACAGTATATATATTAAAATATTACAAAATATAATATATACTTATATTTATATAATAAATATACATTTATACTTATATTTATAGAATAAACATATTTATATAACAGATATATAACTATAGATAATAGATACATAACTATATTTATATAATAAATATATAATTAAATATTAATATAAACATTTATATACAAATATAAAACAAAAGACAAGATATTTCATATAACAAGTGTACCACATATTTATTCCTTTATTTTTGTTAGATCACAGCCTATTTTTGTAGGTTCACAGGTTCACACTTGAGACTGTGAATAAGTCTGATACATCCATTTTCTAAGTAATTACATGTCTTGATATTAACTTCATTCTGTAAGAAACTTTGTTTATTAGAGACTTCAAAGTTGAAACCCACTCCTTCAGAACCATAGTGGCATTATTCAATTACTTCCTAGGACCTTGTTTTGTGGTTGAGGTTTCTGAAATTATTCTAATTCCTTTTCCTCTTTTTCGTGATCATTTTTTCCTCCTTTGAAACTTTTGTGGGCACTCCTATTTAATCAATGAAATGCTTATGCGACAGTCTTTTCTATTCATTTTATTGAGAACTCGCTGCACATATATAATCAGAACAACTAGGTCCTTCTGCTCTCAGCGAGGACTTCATGTTATTGCTTTGATAATTTATTCTTTTCCTTTCTTCCTCACTTCCTTGAGCATCAATTATTGTGCATTAGAACTCCTAGAATAAATCCATAAAACAACATTTTTAAGAAAAAGGAAGATGGGCATTACTCTTACTAAATAGGTAGAAAGAATTTCACTTGCGGTAGACTCAATAGAATAAAATACAGATGATCCCTGACTTAACGATAGCTCAACTCACGACTTTTTTACTTTACAATGGTGCAAAAGCAATATGCGTTCAGTAGAAATCCTACTCAAGTACCCTTACAGCCATTCTGTTTTTCATTTTCAGTATAGTAGTCAATAAATTACACGAGATATTCAACACTTTATTATAAAATAGACTGTGTGTTGGAAGATTTTGCCCCACTGCAGGCTAATGTGAGCCTTCTAAGCACTTAAGTTTAAAGTAGGCTAGGCTAAGATAGGATGTTCAGTAGGTTAGACGTATTAAATGCACCTTTGACCTACAATATTTTCAACATACAATGGGTTTGTTAGGAAGTAACCCCATAGTACACTGAAGAGTGTCTATAATTATAAAAGTAGCAAAGATTAAGTTTTATGTGTGAGGACTTCAGAAAGTGACAGGTCTTAACATGGCAAACTTCAAAAATATATGGTAAAATTAAGTATCCAACTGAAAGCAACGTGGTATTAAGAAGAGTCACCTCTCCAATGAAGCAAAATGTGTTTCTTTAACTTTTCCAGTTTTTGCATTAAGTAAAGTCTCCTTGTCAGACAAATTGTTCACAAAAATATATGCAGAGACAGAAAGAATGCATCATGCATTTCATCCACCGGCAGGAAAATGTCAGCAAGATGAGCTGGCAAAATGGTTTTTAAAAACCTCAACTCTTAGAGGTGCCTGAATGCAAAGATGCAATAGAAGCAAATTTTAACCTCTATTCCTTCCTCTCTTTCACCACTTCTTTAATAATAATGGGGGTTTGTAACATTAATAAACGACCGTGATTCATAACCTAGGATAAGTCACATTTTCACTGCATAGTCACTTACACAAAACAAATGTCATCTCTTCGTTGGGCTCCCATTTACACAATGTTTCTTTGACGTGGAATGTTGGCTGTGTAAACAATTACGATACAAATAAAAGAATATTTTATTCTTACTGGAAGAAGTTATAATTACCTTACCAGAAATTAAAGACTCCTCAAAATGCAAAGTTTTCCTTTTTTTTTTTCTTTTTTTTTTTTTTTTGAGACAGAGTTTCACTGTTGTCGCCCAGGCTGGAGTGCAATGGTGCGATCTCGGCTCACTGCAACTTCCTCCTCTTGGAGGAAGCAATTCTCCAGCCTCAGCCCCCTGAGTAGCTGGGATTACAGGTACCTGCCACTACACTCAGATAACTTTTTTATTATTTTCTAGTAGAGACAGGGTTTCACCATGTTGGCCAGGCTGGTCTCAAACTCCTGACCTCAGGTGATCCACCTGCCTCGGACTCCCGAAGTGCTGGAATTACAGGCATGAGCCACTGCACCTGGCTTGTTTATTATTATATGAAGTCGATATCATAAATGATTTTCATATGGAAATATCTCAAGTTAGTAAAAGTCAAGCACAGAGCCCAGAACCTGGTACAAGGCCGAGGGTGCCCAATAACTATGAGAATTGTTGTGTAAAGAATTAATGTGTTAAGAAAGAAACATAATAAATGCATTGTCTAATTATTTTTCCCTCATGGTGGATAATGTAAAGATGTTTTTTATAGCCTAATACGTACTTTACCAATTTGGGTCTGTTCTTTGAAATCCCCCAATCCAGTTAAAATATTGGTTTTTTTAGTAAGATACCAGAAATACAAATAATATGCAGAAGAAAAGAAGCAAGTGAAGCATTATAAGCCAGCTAATCTCCATATAATCAAATAATTAAGTTACTCCTAGGTGAATATCTTATTCTAAATTGAAATATGATCTCTGTAGAGCATCACTCCTTCCCTCAGGGTATATTGGTTTGACTTACAGGGGGCTTGAAATAATTGAGACTTTTAGATTTTACTCATCCATATGTAAACAGAAAATAACACTTTGAGCCAGGGCTTTACATCTTACCTATGCCTGGTGATAAGTAGATGATTCAAATATGAAAAATAGCATCCTCTGAGGTAATGATCTCCCTGTTCATTCATTCATCCATTTATTCCTATTCAGTAATTAATGAGTTATTATCTGCTCGCACTCAGTTTCTGAAGACACAAAGTGTGTAAAAGAAGACCCAGTTCCTTCCCCCTAGTGGAGAAACAATTTTAATCAGATAATTAAAAAAGAAATGTACACATATGAACAGCATGGAAGGTATGCCCTGAAGAACAGGTGCACAGGGGTATGGAATCATGAACTGATGGACTCAACCTACGAGTTTGGGAGGGCATCTCTGATGATAGACCCTTGAGTGGAATCTGAAGGGCAGCCACACATAAGGGTGTGAGGATAGCCAGTGTCAAGACTGCAGGCCAAGGCTGCGTGATACCTGTCCAAAACCACATAAAGAATTCCTGCATGGAGTTGCAAAAGTTGGACTAGCTGATCCTTACATTTCCTCATGAATACAAGATTATGTGTTTCTTTATGTACCTGAGGAACTAATTTTGTAAAAATGCAATTGATCATTATTTGCAGATTGTGCCTTCGTGGATTCGCCTACTTGCTAAAGTTTATTTGTAACCCTGACACCAGTAATCTGGGCGCTTTCATTGCCGTTTGCAGACGTACATACACGGAGCACTAAAAATTTGAGTCACCCAAAAGGCACGTTCCCAGCTGAGGTCCATCAAGGCAACTACTCTGCCTTGTTGTTTCAGCTCTCAGGCAGAGATAGCCAGAGGATGGAGCTGCGGAGCAAACGCAGGAAGCTCCGCCTCTGGGCCCAGTTGGACCAGGTTTGACAGCCAATTTTGGCACCAGTGAGTTGAGCGGCCTCTGCAAGTCACTTAATACTTCTGAACCTTATTGACTCTTTTGTAAAATAAAGAAAATAGGCCGGACACAGTGAGTCACGCCTGTAATCCCAGCACTTTGGGAGGCTGAGGCGGGCAAATCACAAGGTCAGGAGATTGAGACCATCCTAGCTAACACGGTGAAACCCTGTCTCTACTAAAAATACAAAAATTAGCCAGGCGTGGTGGCAGGCGCCAGCTACTCGGGAGGACGAGACAGGTGAATCGCTTGAACCCGGGAGGCAGAGATTGCAGCGAGCCAAGATTGTGCCATTGCACTCCAGCCTGGGCAACAGAGCAAGACTCCGTCTCAAAAAAAAAAAATGAAATGAAATTAGATTCTACCAGGATGAATTGTTTATAGGATTTAAGATTAAAATCTATGTGGGAGATATATACATTTTCCCTTGGTGCAATGGTTCATCGCAAAATCCTTGTTTGCTGCAACTTTATAGAACATAACCACCAGGAGTAATGAGAATTGACTGTAACTAAGTTACTATTGGACTATAACCCAAAATAGAAAATAAATTTCCCCGTGTCCACACTAATATAAATAAGTGATTAAATACATAAATAAATGGGAACAAGAGATAAATTTCCTATGCTGAAGAATTCCAAATAATTTATGCAGATACACCGTCCTCAAGGAGGTGGAGCCTATATCCCCACTTTTTTTTTTTTTTTGAGACGGAGTCTCGCTCTGTCGCCCAGGCTGGAGTGCAGTGGCCGGATCTCAGCTCACTGCAAGCTCCGCCTCCCGGGTTCACGCCATTCTCCTGCCTCAGCCTCCCGAGTAGCTGGGACTACAGGCGCCGCCACCTCGCCCGGCTAGTTTTTTGTATTTTTAAAGTAGAGACGGGGTTTCACCGTGTCAGCCAGGATGGTCTCGATCTCCTGACCTCGTGATCCGCCCGTCTCGGCCTCCCAAAGTGCTGGGATTACAGGCTTGAGCCACCGCGCCCGGCCCACTTTTTAAGTGTAGATTGTAATAACTTCCTTGAGAAGAGTTTAGTTTCAATCTTCTGCATGTGGCTAACTGGTTATTGCAGCACCATTTATTGAATAGGGAGCCCTTTCCTTATTGCTTGAGTTTATCAAGGTTATAGGATACAAGATCAACATGCAAAAATTGATCACATTTCTATATGCTAACAATGAACACGCGGAAACTGAAGTTTAAAATGTAATACCACATACGATTGCTTAAAAAGTAAAATACTTTAGGTGTAAATCTAACAAAACATGTAAAAAAAAAAAAAAGAGTTTAGGGCCAGGTGCAGTGGCTCACGCCTATAATCCCAGCACTTTGGGAAGCCGAGGCAGGCAGATCACTTGAGGTCAGGAGTTCAAGACCAGCCTGACCAACATGGTGAAACCCCGTCACTGCCAAAAATACAAAAATTAGCCAGGTGTGGTGGTGGGTCCCTGTAATCCCAGCTACTCAGGAGGCTGAGGCAGGAAAATCACGTGAACCCGGAAGGCAGAGGTGGCAGTGAGCCGAGATAGCACCACTGCACTCCAGCCTGGGTGACAGAGCAAGACTCTGTCAAAAAAAAAAAAAAGACTTTACTACGAAAAGGGGAAAAAAAAGTTTTAAAAACCTGACAAACACTACACTATCTCAGGTGATCTAGGTCAATATCAGCAGTGACAAGTCATGTTATAGTGTATACCCTTGGTATGATGTGATGAAAACGGTACTTTACCTCTGGGAGCTACTACCCCCAAAACTCATAACCTCAGTTTAATTATTATAAAGACATCAGACAAATCCCAGTTGAGGAACATTCTACAAAATATCTGACCAGTACTGTTAAAAATTTCAATGTTATCAAAAACAAGCAAAGTCTGAGAAATTCACTGTCAGCCAGGTGGAGCCTAAGGAGACACAACCGGTCGAGCACAATGGCTCACGCCTGCAATCTCAACACATTAGGAGGCCGAGGCAGGAGGATCGCTTGAGCCCAGGAGTTGGAGACCAGCCTAGACAACAAAGCAAAACCTTGTCTCTATAAAACATTTTTTAAAAAATTAGCCGACTGTGGTAGCACGTGTCTGAGGTCCCAGCTACTTTGGAGCCTGAGATGAGAGGATTGCTTGAGCCCAGGAGGTTGAGGCTGCAGTGAGCACCACCACACTCCAGCCCAGGCTATGGAGCAGGGCCTTGCCTTGAAAAACAAAAACAAAAAAAAGGGGGACAGGACAACTAAATGCAATGTGGGATCTGGATTGGGATCCTGAAACAGATAAAGTATGTTAGGTAAAAACTAAGGAAACCCATATTGGACTGAAATCCCAAGCTAAGGAATCCACAATGAATGCAGTATGGACTTTAAAAATAATAATGTATCAATATTGATTCACTAATTATTACCAATGTATCCCACTAATGTAATAAAGGAAACCTGGGGTGGTGTATATTCTATCTCCTCAATTTTTCTGTAGATCAAAAACTTTTTAAAAGTAAAATTTATTATAAAAATGATTTTAATAAAGAATTATTTGTAGGTGACACATTTTTGAGTCTATTAGCAAGCCACAGAGTACCCTAATGTGCCCTTTGTGTCTTTTATTAGTTTATGTATTTGTGATTTATTTTGTTTTTTATGTAATATGAAGACTGGATGAAAGTAGAACAGGGCTAGGGCAGCTGCTTAGTGATGTCACTAAGGATCCCTGTTCTTCCATCTCGCAGGCCCACCATCCTTTGCATCCTGTGTTCATCTTCCTGGTGGCAATGTAGCTCTTGCTCCTTCAAGCACTATCTGTTCTCCAAAAGAAGAAACGGGTAAGGGGCAGAAGGGGAAAGGGCGAAGACCAAACTAGTTCTGTTCCTTTCTTAGACAAGACTTTTCTCTTAAATATGTGCCTCATGGACCAAACCAACTGGAAGGAGTTTAGGAGAATGGGCTGTATAGGGGATTGGGGTCAGCCAATTAAGAATGATGCCCACAGGGTACAATAATAAGAAAAAGGAGGCCGGGCGCGGTGGCTCAAGCCTGTAATCCCAGCACTTTGGGAGGCCGAGACGGGTGGATCACGAGGTCAGGAGATCGAGACCATCCTGGCTAACACGGTGAAACCCCGTCTCTACTAAAAAATACAAAAAACTAGCCGGGCGAGATGGCGGGCGCCTGTAGTCCCAGCTACTCGGGAGGATGAGGCAGGAGAATGGCGTGAACCCGGGAGGCGGAGCTTGCAGTGAGCTGAGATCCGGCCACTGCACTCCAGCCCGGGCGACACAGCGAGACTCCGTCTCAAAAAAAAAAAAAAGAAAAAGAAAAAGGAGAACTTTTGAAAGACAGACTGGGGCTGGGAGCAGTGGCTCACATCTATAATCCCAGCACTTTGGGAGGCCAACATAGGAAGATCACTTAGGCAGCAGGAGTCTAAGATCAGCCTAGGTGACATAGGGAGAACCTGCCTCTGCAAAATACAAGAAGAAATTAGCCGAGCACGGTGGTGTGTGCCTGTAGTTCCAGCTACTTGGGAGGCTGAGGTGGGAGGATGAACCATGATCCTATCACTGCATTCCAGCCTGGGTGACAGAGTGAGACCCTGTCTCAAAAAGATAAAAATAAAATAAGACAGACTGCAGTCTGGAAACAAACTCATGGTGCTAGGACTAGTTGGGAACTCTGCTCATGGTGTAAAGGGGCATATTACTTAAATCTTTTGGAGGTAGATCAGACCAGACTTCCTAACTAACTAGGTGTGGGTAGGCTTTTTTTCTTTTTTTTTTTTAAGAGAGAGATTAGGTTTTTGAGTGAATTTCATGTCTCCTCAATTACAATGCATTCAAGGTTTTAAGGGAGATTATGGATCAATGTTAAGTTGATCCATTGATTTCCCAGAATAATTTGTTCCACTGGTCTGCTTTCCCCACACTGTTCAAAAACAAAAGATGTTCTTTTTGAAGTCCTGCTTTTTTCCTTCCTGTTTTGTTTTTTACTAACTGCTACACAGAATAGAAACTTTATGAATAAAGGACTGATATGTCAAAAATTAGCTAGAATACAGCAATTACTCAAGAAATAATTGCTAAGTTGAATATTTTATGAATAAGACCCAAGAGAAAATTGTACTAAGGGTCAAATCATGTTCATTTAAAAGTGCTCAAAACTATGTCATAGAAAAGACTTTGAGATCTGAAAGGGCTCGCAAACATCTCATGGCATTCCTTTCCAGAAGAGAAACATGAGACAAGAGAAAATAAATGAAGAAAGAAAGAAAGAAATAGGCTTGAATCGGATGTCACAAATATGAATTAGGTCAGTGATGCCCAGACAGACATTTTTTAAAAACACGCGCGCAAAATAAGACTCCTCGTGAAGTTGGCACAAAACTTCTCAACTTCTTAACAGAATTTTAGCAAATCAAGCCCAACAATATATAAAAAGGATAACACACCGTGAACGTATGTGACTTATTCCAGCAATGCAAAACTGGCTTAACCTTCAAAAACCTATTAATGTAATTAAACATATACACAGACTAATGAACAAAGCCCACACGATCACTTCAATAGGAAGAGAGAAAGCCTTTGGAAAAAAAAAAAAAAAAATCCTTTCGGAACAGATGCTGGTGAGCCTGTGGAGGAACAGGAAAGCTTTTACACTTTTTGTGGGGATGTAAATTAGTTCAACTATTATGTAAGACAGTGTGGTGATTCCTCAGAGACCTAAGGAATACCATTAGACCCAGCAATCCCATTACTGGGCATATACCCAAAGGAATATAATCATTATATTATAAAGATACATGTATGTGTGTGTTCATTGCAGCACTATTCACAATAGTGCTTTGCACAATAGTGCAAAGGCATGGAATCAACCCAAATGCCCATCAATGATAGACTGGATAAAGAAAACGTGGTACATATACATTATGGAATACTATGCAGCCATAAAAATGAATGAGATTATGTCATTTGCAGGGACATGGATGGATCTGGAAGCCAGTATCCTCAGAAAACTAACGCAGGAACAGAAAACCAAACACTGGATGTTCTCACTTATAAGTGGGAGCTGAACAACGAGAACACATGTACACAGGGAGGGGAACAACACACACGTGGGCCTGTCAGACAGAGGGGTGCAGCGGGAGGGAGAGCGCATCAGGAAAAACAGCTCATACACGCTGGGCTTAATACCTAGGTGATGGGTTGATAGGTGCAGCAAACCACCATGGCACACGTTTACCTAGATAACAAACTGCACATTACGCACATGTGTCTCAGAACTTAAAACTAAAAACACACACACACGCACAGAACGTGCAAGAAAATAAAACTCTCAGAAAACTAGGCATAAGAAAACTTCCTCAATCTGTTAATGAGCACTTATTTTAAAATCCTGAGAAATGTGCAAAAATGTTGTCAGAACTAACAAGTATTTCAGCAAAATGTCGATACTAGCAATGGATAACCAGAAATTGAACTTCTCAAAAACACTACTTACAATAATATCAGTGCAACTGGCCCTTGAACAATGTAGAAATTAGGGGCACAAACCCCCTCTCCATGCAGTGTCAAAAGTCCACATACAACTTTTGACTCCCCCAAGCATAACTACTAATAGCCTACTGTTGACCGGAAGCCTTACCAATAACATAATAGTCAATTAACACATGCTTTTTATATTTTATGTGTTATATACTGTATTCTTACAATAAAGCAAGCTAGAAAAAAGAAAATGTGTTAAAAAAGATCATAAGGAAAGAGAGTATATGTACTATTCACTAAGTGGAAGTGGATCATAATAAAGGTTTTTTACCCTTAGAGACCTCACATTGAGTAGGCTGAGGAGGAGGAGAAAGAGGAGTTGGTCTTGCTGTCTCAGGGGCAGCAGAGGTGGAAGAAAATCTGTGTATACATGGACCCACACAGTTCAAACCTAAGTTGTTCAAGGGTCTGCTGTACTTAGGAATAAAATTGGTAAAATACGTGTAAGATCTGTACACAGAAAACTACAAAACATGGCTAAGAAAATTAAGCACAACCTAAAAAAAATAGAGAAATATCCCATGGTCATGAGAAGAGGTAATATTTTTATGATGTAAATTTTTCCCAAATTTATCAATAGACGATATAATCAAATTCCAATCAAAATCTCTAAAGAAATTTTTGTGTAGAATTGGCAAGTGAATTTTGAAAAGGAAGAACAAAGTCAGGGAGTTAACACTATTTGATTTCAAGCGTTATTACAAAGATATATTAGTCAAGACAGTGTGGTATTCGTGAAAACATAAACACATAAATCAATGGAACCCAAAACAGAACCCAAAATAGATCCATACATATGTGGCCAATTTAGTGTGGAATGATAATCTTTTCAACAAATTATGCCAAAATAACTGGATGGCTAGACTAAAAATAATAATATTAATTTAAAAAACATACATAAATTAACTCAAAATGGATTATCTACTTAATGGGATTTTAAAACCATTAAAATTTAGAAGAAAACACAGGAGAAAATCTTAATGGCCTAGGACTGGGCAGACTTTAAAATATTACACAAAATGTAGAAACTATAAAATTAAAAATTACAAAACTGGACTTCAAACTTTTGCTTTGCAAAAGACATGGAAATGAAACTGTCAAAAACAGACTGAGGGGGAAGATTTGCAAAGCATATATCTGACAAAGGACATGTTACTAGAATATGTAAATAACTATTACATCTCAATAATATAAAGACAATTTAGGCTTCACCAAAATTAAGAACATCTTCTCTGTGAAAGACTCTGTTAAGAAAGAAAAGACCAGCTACAGACTGGAAGAAAATATTTGTAAATCCCACATCCAAACTATATTATAAACATTTCTCAAAACTCAACAATAAGAAAACAAGCAACCTGATTTTTTAAATAGGCAAAATATTTGAACAGACACTTCACTTAAGAAAATATACAGATGGAAAATAACTCACAGAAATATGTTCAACACTATTATTCATTGAGGAAATGCAAATTCAAATGATGTGGTACGATGATGATATACTCAGTAAAATGTCTTTTTTTTTTTTTCCCCCAGAAAAAGCTTTATCCTATCAGCATTTGGTAAGGATGTGAAGCAACTGAGCTCTCGTACACTACTGGCTAGAATGTGAAATGGTACAACCACTTTGGAAAACAGTTGACCAGTTTTTTTAAAACCTAAACTACATTACCAGACTACACAGCCTTTCTACTCGTAGGTGTTTACCCTAGAAAAATGAAAGTACACGTTTACTCAACAGTTTGTACACAGTTGTTCAGAGCAATTTCATTTGTCATAACCAAAAACTAGAAACAACCAAAATGCCCGTCAGCAGGTAAATGGATAAACAAATTATGGTATATCCATATGATGGAAACTATTCATCAAGAAAAAGAAACTACTGATAAATGCAACACATGACAAACCTCACAATAATTATGCTAAGTGAAAAAAAAAGCCAGACAAAGAAAGTTCATATATTGCAAGATTCTATTTATATTGACTATCTGGACTAGGCAAATCCATAGAAACAGAAAGTAGATTATTGGCTGTCAGGGGCTGGGTGAAGTAGAATAGGAGGTGACTGCTTGGCAGGTACAGGGTTTCCTTTTGCGGTGATAAAAATCTTATGGAACTAGATGATGGCGATGGTGGCAAAACACGGTGAATATACTCAATGCCACTGAGCCATACACTTTGAAATGTTAAAATGGTGAATTTTACATTATATGTATCTAAACACAAATTTTAAACAGAATATATACTGCATGATTCCATTTACATGAAAGTTTAGAAAATTCAAGATAATCTATAATGACAGAAAGCAGATCAGTCATTACCTAGATACTGTGGGGGTAAGTGAGGAATATGAATGGGCAAAATGAAACTGGGGTGGGGAATGATAAACGTTTATTATCTCAATTATGGCAATGGTTTCATGTGTGTATGTATGCATAAACCAAAACTTAAACTTTACACTTTAAATGTGTGACCTTTACCTTACATAAATTAAAAAAATTAAGAGTGGCCTGCCATTGAGAGCAGTGCAAAGACCCTGACCCAGAAAAAAGGCAGCTGTCATCAAGGAAGTGAAAAAGAGGTATGTTTCAGGCATGTCTTTCCTCAAAACACATCTAGAATCCACCACTCTCTCTTTATCTCCATGGCTACCACACTTGTCCAAGCCTTCATCATTTTTCTTCTGTATTATTCCAAGAGTCTCTCAAAAGTTCTCCTGTTTCCAAACCTTGCTGTTCCCATCTAATTTTAGTACAGATATCAAAGTGATCCCTCTAAAACTTAAGTCAGATCATGTCCTTCCTGTCTACAAAAGCTCTAATGGCTTCTCATCTCATCCCAAATAAAAGCAATTATTGATCGGGCTTGGTGGCTCACGCCTGTAATCCCAACACTTTGAGATGCCAAGGCAGGCGGATCATTTGAGGTCAGAAGTTTGAGAGCAGCCTGACTAACATGGTGAAACCCTAACTGCACTAAAATTATAAAAGCATAGCTGCGTGTGGTGGCTACTCAGGAGGCTGAGGCACAAGAATCGCTTGAACCCAGGAGGCACGGGTTGCAGTGAGCCAAGATCACACCACTGCCCTCCAGCCTGGGCAACAGAGCAAGACTCTGTTTCAAAAAAAAAAAAAAAAAAAAAAGCAGTTCTTAACAATGGTCTTCAAGGTCCCACATGGTCTTTCCCTCCCTCTGTCTCGTTTCTCCATATGCAACCCTATTTGTATCACCGGTGGTCCTCATACCAGCCTCCTCATTGATTCTGGAATATGCCATAGGCACCCCTACCTTAGGCTGTTGCTCCTTCTCTTTTTCCTACCTAGGATTCTCTTCACTCAAACACCTGTGTCATCTTTCCCCTCTCTTCCATCGAGTCTTGGAAGCTTCTTCATGAAAACTTCCCTGGCTACCCTCTCTGTATTTTCAACTTTCCATGCACACATGCTTCCCTGCTTTATTTTTCTCCCATGCCTTTATCATCATTTAATGTAATTTTCCTTATTTGCCCTGTTTGTTACTTGTCTCTCACCACCATGTGACTCTCAGTTACTGTTAGAGCATCAGCTCCAAGAAAGAAATTATTTCAGCCTGTATTTACAGTTGTAACCTCAGATCCCAGAACATGCTCAACACATAAATGTTGGAGTGAAAGAATTACTAAATGAAAGAATAAATGAATGAACAATAACTAGTGAGCTGAGGCTGAAAATTCAGAGAGTGGTAAGGTGATCCAAGACTCACAGGACAGGCGCTGGCCTAAATCTCATTCTAAATGCAGTGAAGAGACATCAAAGGTATTAAGTGGGAAACAATAAGATCTAATTTATATTATAAATTTATACTTTATAGCAAGAGAAACGACTGGGGGAAGCAGAGAGGAGGCAGTATGTTATTTGTGGCTCCAGTAAGGTGATGATTGAGAGGCTGTAATAAAGAGGTACATTGTCAAAATGGTGTGATGCCATTGATGGTGGCAGCAGAGATTGCTTTCAGGATGAGGAAATCCTCTTTAAGGATAAGTAAAGGGGCCAAATGCTGCCTGAAGATGAGGGTGGGAGGCAGAGACTAAAGATGACCCATTGCATTTAGTGACATGGAAGTCACTGCTAACCCCAGCATCGAGGGATAGACATTAAGGCCACTCACATAAAACAGATCTCAGGAAACCAACCTGAGAATTCATGGGAAATCAATAATGTGGATAATTTAACTTTGAGAAGAGATGGTACTGGTTTTTAAATCAAAGATATATTGATCTCACATGGAGGTTGGAGACAAACAGCTGGCATATCAAACCCTGGTCCCTTCATATGCCATCTTGCAAACAAACCTCAGTCCAATTTTTTCCTTACTCTAGCCAAATGCCCTTGAGAAATAGGAAATAAGTTAACCTTCCCTAACTAACTCATTCTATTGTTTAACCCTAGCTTTCTCAACTAATGCCCCTAAATCCTAGGTAAATCCTCCATATTGCAGACTATTTTAGGACCATAATCTTTTCTCACTACAGGATCAAACCAACTATCTCTTCAAATTTAGTCAAGTTTTCTTTTGCCTTTTTAGTACATTGAATATAAAAGTCCAAATAAGAGTCTGGAAGGGTAATTCTATGTGATTATATTTCTTTATCACTGATTTCAAAAGCCCACATCAACCATAATTGACCACGTTTTTGAAAATGCTACCTCATATTGCTTATAATTTGTTAGTTGTGTTTCTCATATTTCTTTTCTATAAATTTTCTGGATCTGCCTACTTACTTCATTTGAAGGTTACTCTCAGATATGCTTTCTTATATAACATTCAAATCATCTCCTCTGAGCTTTGATGTTACCAAAATTATAGTATTTCAAAAAATGAAAGAAGCAATGCCACAGTAAGCAATGATAGAGGTGTCCTGAGATCACTGATCAGTATATTCTTGTATTTTACTTTCCTCACCCATATTTTATACTGTATTTGTTACCTCCATATTTTACTATGTTAGGAAGTTCAACAAATTAATTTACTTCCTGATTAGAAGGCTCGATCATGTAAAAAGGAGATATTTTCAATATCCAATTTTCAATATTCAATATTTCAATACTTAAATAATAATTTGAATCAAATAAGAATAATATGCAAGTCCTCTTTCTACTGTATTCATTCCTGTGCCTGGCACATAGTACATATTTAATGAATTTGAATGAGGAGTGAATGAGGAGTGAATGAAGGCATCTCACAAACTTTTGGCAGAGTGTGTGATGGTGTAAATATTCTGATATTAAAGGGGTAATGGTATGATACGATTTGACTGTGTCCTCACCCAAATCCCATCTTGAATTGTAGCTCCCACAATTCCCATGTGTTGTGGGAGGGGCCTGGTGGGAGGTAATTGAATCATGGGGGCTGGGTCTTTCCTGTGCTGTTCTCATGATTGTGAATAAGTCTCACGAGATCTGATGGTTTTATAAGGGGGAGTTGCCCTGCACAAGTTTTCTCTTTGCCTGCTGCCATCCACGTAAGACGTGACTTGCTCCTCCTTGCCTTCCACCATGATTGTGAGGCCTCCCAGCTATGTGGAACTGTGAGTCCATTAAACCTTTTTCCTGTATAAATTACCTAGTCTTGGTTTATCTTTATTAGCAGCATGAGAATGGACTAATACACAGTGGTAGCAAGAAGTCACTGTGTGCATTTCATTTAGAGGTGTGTGATTTGTTTGAATCGGTGCTGTCTTATAGAAATGTCTAAGATTATTATAATATACATTATATTGCTCAAGACTATATCCTTAGCTACATATAGCCATTGATCACTTAAAATATGGCTTAGTGCACCTGAGAAACTGCACCTTTAACTTTATTTCATTTTAATTAATTTAAATTTAAATAGCCACATGAGGCTACCATAGAGGACAGTGCATCTTTAAATGAATCAGTACATGCTTGGTCTGGATAAAGTATTTGGGTTCTTTTTAAAACTAAAAGCACTTTCCTGATAGGCCTATACAATGTTTAAAAAAAAAAAAAAACTAATTCAAGCGCCAGTTTGGGGTATTTAAAACTGATAAGTTTTAAACATCAGAGTCAAAGACTGAGGCAGGAAGAGACTCAGGTCGCCTGGAGAAACACAGCCCTTGATGGTGACTCAGCCCTGTTCGCTCCTCCACCTCAGTTGTTGGTACCTCTGCCTCGGGATTTACCAAGTTCACATGATGTTTCTGCAAGTGCTAGGGCTGAGTCTTAGCAATCTGAGTGTATCCATCTTCTAATGTGCCTGGCACAGAGTAGTCATTTAAGTATGCAGTAAATGCATACACAGCAGAAGGTAAATGCTACTTTTTTCATTAGGTACCAGTAGGTCTATGCTGCATATTAGTGAAATATCACAGGCGTATACACAAATCCATAATTAGGCTTACCACACATCCCAGGTTGACCTAGACAATGCTAGTTTAAACTTACTGTCCCCATGTCCCCATCTGGCTCACACTCTCTTTCATTCTCAAAAGTATCACTTCGGATTATATCAAAACCCTACTCTTTATCAACTTTCCACAGCTGTATTTGTTCAGATTGCTACATTTTGAAGCAATCAATACATTACTATTATTATCCTTGAATTCTCCTTAGACTAATTATTATAAATACATTAAAAGCATTTCTTGACTCACTGTAGTATGTTTTTATTAACTTAATAACTTAAGTATTATTACATAATACAATAATTTATAGTAATTATTATATTATAATCATACTTAATATTATAACATTGAAATATAAAATTAATATACTGAAACAAGATTAAATAACATTTTTAAATTAAATTATACTTAATAAAATAATATCTAAAAAATACTGAAATATAAAAACCACTTGATTTCAGTAAAAGCTAAAGATCTTGATGTGTCATAATTTAAAAGG
Organism: Macaca nemestrina; assembly: GCF_043159975.1. NCBI lineage: Eukaryota > Metazoa > Chordata > Mammalia > Primates > Cercopithecidae > Macaca > Macaca nemestrina. Next base: position 74,723,278 of record NC_092142.1, on the reverse strand, counting down.
AAATATGTACAATATTAAGACTGAATGATGAAATCAAACCCTCACTGGCATCCTGTGTGTTGCAAAGAGCATCAGGACAGAGTTGAGAAACCACGTGAAACCAGCCACTGTGTGTGCATACTTGAGGCTGCCCTTCACCTGCCCCTGCCCAAGTTACCTGACAGATCAAACCAGAATTACAATTCCTGCATTAAACATTGTTCGAACTAATTTGAAATGTAATTGCATAGTCACATCAATATAATCAAAGAAGTGTGTTTTTTACAGATGAGGTATAATCATTTTCTAATTACTAATTAAGAACTCTCCATAGTTTATTAGAAAATAAAACCTTAAAATTGTTTGGTGAATTACACAGTGTGAATTAGCCCAATTGCCTTCTGGGAGTCTTCAAGTGACGGAAATAGAAATAATTCACTGTGAAACCGTGCACTCTAATTAGTATTCTGAAACCAGAATTCACACCACCATGCTTTATACCTTCTCATATTCACTACCAGTTTATCTAATCCCAGTTCCAGAAGGGAATGGTATTGATTCTAGTGGCTCTGCATGGTTGCTTTGTTGTAATTGCCAGCAAATAACCAACCTTTGTAAATACCTCTTATTCAAGAATGGTTACCTGGCACAGCAGTAGTGGCTCACACCTGTAATCCCAACAGTTTGGGAGCTGAAGCAGGAGGATTGCTTGAGGCTAAGAGTTCCATGCCAGCCTGGGCAACATAGTGAGACCTTGTCACTATAAAAAACAAACAAAAAAAGAATGGTCCCTCTGCACAGTGAAGTTTAAAGTCTAGCTAAATAGCTCCTGAGAAGTCAGTTAAACAGTTGCCTATATTTAAATGTCACATGGGCATTGAATGAGCAGTAGGAATACTTGGGTTCTATCTCTCATACCTCTCACTGAACCTCCCTCTCCCAGTTTCCTTGTGTACAATATTGGAATAATTCCCCAGAATAACATATCACACAAGGTTAGAAGGGCAGGCCGGGTGCGGTGGCTCAAGCCTGTAATCCCAGCACTTTGGGAGGCCGAGACGGGCGGATCACGAGGTCAGGAGATCGAGACCATCCTGGCTAACATGGTGAAACACCGTCTCTACTAAAGAATACAAAAAACTAGCCGGGCGAGGTGGCGGCGCCTGTAGTCCCAGCTACTCGGGAGGCTGAAGCAGGAGAATGGCGTAAACCCAGGAGGCGGAGCTTGCAGTGAGCTGAGATCCGGCCACTGCACTCCAGCCTGGGTGACAGAGCGAGACTCCGTCTCAAAAAAAAAAAAAAAAAAGGTTAGAAGGGCCAACAAATGAAATAAAATATGTGGAGATGCTCTATGAGACTCACTATACACATATAATTAAATATGTTAAGGTTTTTGTTAAGTAGAATTGTCTTGTAATGATGTATGCCCTTTCTCTAGGAATCAGAATGCACAATGGAACTGATGAATATTCATTGCCATCTTTCTATTGCAAGATATGGTTCCAGATGCAGAAGATAATGCAAACATTATTGCGTTTGTTGGCCCCAGCCTCTAAAAGCCTCATAATTTACTAAGAGGAAGTTCAGACTTAGTAAGAAAATGCCTCGCCCAACATCTGTTACAAAATAAATCTCGTATCTATCTTGTTGAAAGAGATTCTCTATATTTCACATATGTCCTGTGAGAAGAAATTTTAATTTCTTTCTCCTTTTAACTTTTATTTTAAGTTCAGGGGTACAAGTTCAGGTTTGTTACATAGGTAAACTTCTGTTATGGGGGTTTTTGGTACAGATTATTTCTCCACCCAGATATTAAGCCTAGTACCCATTAGTTATTTTTCTTGATCCTCTCCTTCCTCCCACCCTCCACATTTTGAAAGACCCCAGTGTGTGTTGTTCCCCTGTATGTGTCCACGTGTTCTCATCATTTAGTTCCCACTTATAAGTGAGAACATGTGGTGTTTGGTTTTCTATTCCTGTGTTAGTTTGCTAAAGATAATGACCTCCAGCTCCATCCATGTCCCTGCAAAGGACATCATCTCATTCTTTTTTATGGCTGCATAGTATTCCATGTTATATGTGTACCACATTTTTCTTATCCAATTCATCATTGCTGGGCATTTAGGTTAATTCCATGTCTTTGCTATTGTGAATAGTGCCACAATGAACATACACATGCGTATGTGTCTTTATAATAGAACGATTTATATTTCTTTGGGTATATGGATATACACCCAGCAATGGGATTGCTGGGTCAAATGTTATTTCTGTCTTTAGGTCTTTGAGGAATAACCACAGTGTCTTCCACAATAGGTAACCTAATTTACACTCCCACCAACAGTGTATAAACATTCCTTTTTCTCCACGACCTGAGTAGCATGTTATTTTTTGACGTTTCAATAATAGCCATTCTGACTAGTGTTACATGTTGTCTCACTATGGCTTTCATTTGCAAGAAATTTTGATTTCAAAAAAAATTATTTTGAAGCATATTTTTACATGGGTACATCAATTTAAAATATCTATTCTCATATATTACAATATATTTTATGCCTATATATGTAGATTATATTCTAAAACATGTGTGCTAGCATGTATTTAGTCCATAAACATTTAGTGCAATTAGCATCTTCTTTTGAATTAGGCTATTTTATCATTCCATTTTTTTTTTTCTATTTACTTTACAGAAAGTATTCTTTGACTATTTTAAGTAGTTGTGCTGGAGATTTAAATGTTCATGCTTTCCTTAGTACTGTGTAATACAGATTAGTACATTTTTCCTGGTACTTTAAAACACTTTAACTTCTTTTACTCTGCTTCCATTATTTGCATCATGCCACCCATGATTTAAAATCTACAAGATATTAGGTTCATTGTTTTGTGTTGTTGATAGTCATTAATATTTATCCACAAGTTTACTCTTTTGGGCATTGTTCATCACTTCCTGAATCTCCATGTTTCCATCTGGGATCATATTCCTTCTGTGTGTATAACCGCCTTTATTACTTCTTTTAGTTAGAACCTTCTGATGACAATTACTTTCAGTCTTCATTTGTCTGAAAACATCTATCGTGCCTTCATTTTTAAGGAAAATTTCACTAGCGTGTATGGATTATGAGCTGGTAGTTATTTTCATTCACTACTTTAAGGTTATAATTCCTGGATAAAGAAAATGTGGTATATATACACCATGGAATTCTATGCAGCCATAAAAAAGAATGAAATTATGTCTTTTGTGGGAACATGGATGCAGCCGAAAGCTTTCATCCTTAGCAAACTCATGCAGGAACAGAAAACCAAATACCACACCTTCTTGCTTATAAGTGGGAGCTAAATAGTGAGAATTTATGAACACAAACAAGGATACAACAGACACTGGGTTCTACTTGAGGATGGAGGGTGGGAGGAGGGAGAGGAGCAGAAAAGATAGCTATTGGATGTGGGCTTAATGCCTGGGTGATGAAATAATCTGTAAAACAAACCCCTGTGACATGAGTTTACCTGCATAACAAGCCTTTATTTGTATCCTCGAACCGAAAATAAATGTTTTTTTTTAAAAAAAGAAAGAAAGGGCCGGGCGCGGTGGCTCAAGCCTGTAATCCCAGCACTTTGGGAGGCCGAGACGGGCGGATCACAAGGTCAGGAGATCGAGACCAGCCTGGCTAATACGGTGAAACCCCGTCTCTACTAAAAAATACAAAAAACTAGCCGGGTGAGGTGGCGGGCGCCTGTAGTCCCAGCTACTCGGGAGGCTGAGGCAGGAGAATGGTGTAGACCCAGGAGGCGGAGCTTGCAGTGAGCTGAGATGCGGCCACTGCACTCCAGCCTGGGGACAGAGCGAGACTCCGTCTCAAAAAAAAAAAAAAAAAAAAGAAAGAAAAGAAAAGAAAAGAAAAACAAATGAAGTTATTATTCCATTGTCTTTGGGCTTTCATCATTTCTGTTGAGAAGTTGGCCATCACCATTCCTTGGAAGGCATTCTTCATCTAAGACTTTGTTAATATGACTCTTAAAAAAAAAAAAAAAACTAAGTTCTAGGATACATGTGCAGAACGTGCTAGTTTGTTACATAGATATACATGTGCCATGATGGTTTGCTGCACCTATCAACCCATCATCTAGGTTTTAAGCCCCACATGCATTAGGTATTTGTCCTAATGTTCTCCCTCCCCTTGCTCCCCACCCCCCGACAAGCCCCAGTGTGTGATGTTCCCCTCTCTGTGTCCATGTGTTCTCATTGTTCAACTCCCACTCATAATAGGACTCTTTTTCTATAGCACTTTTTTTGTTCTGTCTTTGAGTTTCAGCCATGTCACTATTATGTGCCAATATGTGGCTTTTCTCTCATTTTATCCTCCTTAGAATTTACTGAGCTTATTGAAATTGTGGGTTCATGTTTTTGAAAATTCTCACCCTTCATCTTTTCAAGCAGTGCTTCTGGCCCATTTTTTCACATCTCCCCGTGTGGGACTCCAATATTTGTATGTTAAGCCTTTTGAACATGTGCCACATTTCACTTATGCTTTGTTCTGGTTTTTTATTAGTGTTGCTGTTGTTATTATGATTAGTTTTCCTCTTTGTGGTTTACTTTGGTATTTTATTCCACCCTACCTTCTAATTTTTTAGTCCTGTATTTTGCTCTTCAATCTGCTGTTAAAACTCTCCACTGAACATTTAGTTTTCAATGTTATATTTTTTGGTTTATAATATCCATTGAATATTTTAACAATTTTAATTTTTTTTTGACACAGTCTATTCTTTCATCTATTTTATCCATTGTTTTCTCTCTTTTCTTGAACATATTTTAATAGTTATTTTAAAGTACTTTATGCTAATTCCAAATCTGGATCATTTCTAAGTCTGAGCCTCCCACCTACCTTTTTCCATCATAATAGGTCATATTTGATTGCCTCTTGGTGCATACAGGTTTTTGTTATATATTGAATATGGTTTATGAAAGAATCGTTTCCAATCCAGATATTATATTATCTTCCACTAGAGACAGATTCCTATTTCATGATAAAGTAATTAATTGATTGGCTCAAAATAATTGTAAATTAATCTGGGTTGGAGCTAGGCTGCAATTTGCATAAGACTTTCTCTCTTTGGTTCTCTTGTATTCCTGAGGCATGGGTTTCTAAAATTTTAGATCAATAGCCTGATGGGTCTGTTTCCTCAGCCCCAATAATCTCTGTGTGAAATCTATCTTGCCTTCAGGGTTTCCAGCCCAGCCCTCTAACACAAAATCCCTAATAGTCTCAAAATCTGCCCCAAAAAAGTATTTCTGGAAGGGCCAGCTTTGTGTTTCCTCCCAGATGGATCTTTATTCCCTTTGCACGTCAAGATTGGAGGACTTTTCACTCTATGTCTCAAAATATTTGGAGCTAGATCCCCATCTCTCATTACGTATTAGGATCAGTGCAAAATTCCCATTGAAAAACTCACGCGGCCGGGCGCGGTGGCTCAAGCCTGTAATCCCAGCACTTTGGGAGGCCGAGACGGGCGGATCACGAAGTCAGGAGATCAAGACCATCCTGGCTAACACGGTGAAACCCCGTCTCTACTAAAAAGTACAAAAAACTAGCCGGGCGAGGTGGCGGGCGCCTGTAGTCCCAGCTACTCAGGAGGCTGAGGCAGGAGAATGGCGGGAACCCGGGAGGCGGAGCTTGCAGTGAGCTGAGATCTGGCCACTGCACCCCAGCCTGGGCGACAGAGCGAGACTCCGTCTCAAAAAAAAAAAAAAAAAGAAAAGAAAAAAGAAAAACTCACGCACACAGCTACAAATCAGTATCTCACCTCTGATATATTCTCTCCTCTCTGGAATTTCAGTTCAACTAATCCAGGTTGCTTCCATAGCATTCTGATACCCTCAAAATTTGTAAGTATTTTATTAGGCATTTTTATTTTGCAGTGATCACACTTGCCTGCTATGAACCATCACATTATTCTTATAAGTGAAAAGTCACATTGATCTCTTTCTAATCCTGGTCCAATATATTTTGCACATGTCCTTTAAGTCAGTTTTAAAATTAAACCTTGATTTTTTCAAAACTTTGGAGTCCAATTTTATAATGAATGATATCTTTAACCTCAAATTTTCATTGATTGTTTTTCAGGAAATTTTTATTATTTCAGCAGGTTCTCTAGTAGAGAGAAACTGATACTGGAAGTATTTTTGGCTTTGCCCTCATTCCATATAGAATGCTCACTCACCAGATCACCTGAAGGGTTGTAACATTGTCCTAGACAAGATATGAATCATAGAATTATATTAAGATTATGTGATACCCTTTCCATCAAACTTAAAACAAAATTGAATACATCATGTATGCATCATTAAAAATTGTGTGGTGATGCCCTCCAAGCATCTAAGAAAGAAAACTAAGTACAGAGAGGTAAAATAAATTGCCTAAGAGTACAGAATCACCTAATGGGAAACTCAAAAAATAAATTAATTCTGATTTCAAGAACTATCTTTTTTTTTAGAGAACTGATTCACTCAACAAATGCCCCCCAAAAAAAATCAACTGATGATTCAATCCTATTGTGGAAAAGTAGTAACTCTGGACCAGTTTCCTCAAATTATTCATTTCAAAACTCCAATTATAATCAACAAATTGAAAAGATAAGAGAAAAGCACATGCTTGCCAGCAAAAGAAATAATCAGCAGAGTAAACAGACAACCCAGAGAATGGGAGAAAATATTTGCAAACTATGCATCCAACAAAGGACTAATATTCAGAATCTACAAGGATCTCAAACAAATCAGCAAGAAGAGTCAAATAATCCCATCAACAAGTGGGCAAATGACATGAACAGACATTTCTCAAAAAAAGAAACACAAATGTCTAACAAATGTGAAAAAATGCTCAACATCACTAATCATCAGGCAAATACAAACTAAAGCCACAACAAGATACCACTTTACCCCTGCAAGAATGGCCACTACTGAAAAGTCAAAAAATAACAGATGCTGGCATGGATGTATTGAAAAAGGAATGTTTAAACACTCCTGGTGGGAATGTAAATTAACACAACCTCTATGGAAATATGTATGTGGATTTCTTATTCAGCAATCCTACTACTGGGTATCTTCTACCCAAAGGAAAAGAAGTCATTTTATCAAAGAGACACCTGTACATGTATGTTTATTGCAGCACAATTCACAACTGCAAAGATATGGAACCAACCTAAGTGCCCACTGACCAATGAGTGGATAAAGAAAATGTGGTATACATACACCATGGAATACTACTCAGCCATAAAAAGAATGGAATAATGTCTTTTGCAGCAACTTGGATGGAGCTGGAGGCCATTATTCTAAGTGAAGTAACTCAGGAATGGAAAACCAAATACTCTATTTCTCACTTATAAGTGGGAGCTAAACTATAGGTATGCAAAGACATAAGAATGATATAATGGACTTCAGAGACTCAAAAGTGGGGGCGGGTGTGGGACAAGGGATTAAAACCTACATATTGGGTACAATGTACACTACTTGGGTGACGAGTGCACTAAAATCTCAGACTTCACCCACTACACAATTCATTCATGTAACCAAAGCCACTTGTACCCCAAAAGCTATCAAAATGAAAACGTAAATTTTAATTTTAAAAGAGAGAGAAGTACATGCTCCAATCTCTGTAACAAGTCAGATGAGCAAAATCCTGAAACAAGAACACTATTCAAGATGCTAGAGCATTTCTACTAATTAAGAACAATAAAAAATTTGCTAATTCATAAAGAGTTACTCATAAAAAGAAGCCCCCCTCTTTAGTGTTGGGAGTATATTTAAGAGACCACAAATGAATTATTATCAGATGCCCCAGGGGCAGGTGCACAAAAGGAACTTTAAATAGCTGAAGACACGCAGGTAACCAAGGGCACTACCTGAACAGCTTCATGTGCTCTTTTCAGTACAACTATTTGTTCAGGTCGTGATACAAAAATTAATATTCTTTACTTTGTATTATCTAGAGGATTGCTTGTGGAAATGGCACAAAACAAAACCAGATAGCAGGTTTTAATTCCAGCTTTGTCAGTTGCTAACTGTGTAAATGTTAGCAAGTCTGGATTTTCTTTTTAGTTTCTATTTACTTCTTTGTAAAATAGAAATAATGAACACATTCCCTATTTACTGTGTGAGACACAAATGAGAGTGAATCTATGAAACAACTTGTGAGCTACATATTACTACACATAACTGACAGGTTAATATATGAGAAATTCCTTATCTTCATAGAATTGTAGACCTGTCCAAAACAAAGTCACTTTTATTTGTATTGCTTTTTCCTCATTTATACTACAAATACACAAGTAGTAATCAAATCCACTGGAATACAGAGATTTCAATAGGGTTGGTCATTCTGCCTGTGTCTTTTTGCAATGGATTGAATATTTGGGCCCATCCCCTTCCGCCAAATTCCTATGTTGAAATGCCAGCCTCCAATGTGATGATATTAGAAGGTGAGGACTGTGGGAGGTAATCAGATTATGAGGTTGGAGCCCTCTTGAACGAGATCAGCACCCACATAAAAGAGACTCTGAAGAACTCTCTCCTCCTCTTTCTGCCATGTGAGGGTACAATGAGAAGCCAAGTCTGCAGCTTGGAAGAGGACCTTTGCCAAAGCTTGACCATGCTGGCGTCCTGACCTCAGACATCCAGCCTTTAGAACTATGAGAAATAAATTTCTGTTGTTTATAAGCCACACAGTCTATGGTACTTCATTACAAAAACCCAAATAGACAAAGACGCTCTTTCTGGCAGAGTAAATACACAGTTTCCTTGACTAATACTAAGATCTGAACATTTCACTAATGTTAAAATAACTTGTGCTCGTTAATACTAGATCAACTATATATAAATATGTTTACACTGAGTGTGCAATGACTGCTTTAGGACATCATCAGTTGGAACTAAAGTACTTGTAGCTGGCAGCTAAAAATAGGTGCTACTTCAATACAAGCTTGTGAAAAATAAAGTAGAAACAGCAAAGGGGAGACCTTGGAAAGACACGCAGTAGAAACAGAGCAGAGGTCTCGGGGAGGGGTTGATGTCAGTTTATTTTTAGGTTCTGCTAACAACTGGGATGAATTACTTCAGGGAAGAGTTCAAACCATGAAAACTTAGTGCACTTTCTCCCTCTAGGAGTATTATTGAAGGTTTACTAAAAACTTCACCTGTTCACAGAATGCTAGCTATTCTGTCTTTAGAATCTCAGAAATACCCAGAAGTAAGCACAAATTTTCTTCAAGAAAATTATCTTGCTATTATATTAGAAGATAAAAAGTAAATTCATATGACTTTACACTGATTTGTGATTGTAAAGATAAAATAGAAACCATTTCTGAGGCCAGCTTTAAGCTGTTCTCAGATACCTTCTTCCTCTTCCTCCTCTTTGTCTTCCTCTTCTTTTTCCCTCTTCTTCTTCAAGCCTTAGAAATTAGAATCAACCATCCGGTTTTGCTTTGGGAGTGGTGTATAATTCCTACTGGAAGTACTTCACTGGTGGTCAGCTCTCCAACCATCTGCTCTTCCCTTGGAGCTTGTGGAAGTGCCAAGCTGAGCCAAGACCTGAAGGACAGTCACCCCAGAGCCTCCCAAATCTGCAGGAGACCTTGCATGAGTACAAAATAAACACTTGCTCTTTTAGGCCACTGGAATTTGGGGACTGCCTAGCATTTCATTGGTTCTCAAGGGGTCATCAGTCAAAATCTTAAAACCTAAATCTTCAATATTAACTTAAAGAAGGGGTAGTAAGGAACATTCTATTACAGGCTGGAAAGAAGGCAAGCCACATTGTGAAGGACCAAAGTATTTGGTCAGTGATCATGTCTGATAACCTTTGATATAGCTCGTGTATCTAATTATATTGTAGCTCTATGGGAAGTAATTAGAAAACAGAAAGGTAATGGCATGAGTTGGTCATTATTGGATGGATTTGACAAAGTACTTCAAGAGAGATCAGCTCAGAAAAGAACTTCTATCTGCAAGCAGGAATAAAAAGTAATAAACAGAGACCAAGATTCTAGGGTTTGCAAAGTCAGAAGCAGCACCATCTCCAGCTAGTGAAAGATTAAAGTGTGAAGCCTCTTTCCCCGTCATTCTCATCTCAATCAATTTTCTCCCACATTGACATAACAGCAATATTTGACACTCTTCACTTGGCTTCCCAATCACCACACTGTCCTGTTTCTTCTCCTTCCTCACTGACCTCTCTCTTCAGTTTCATTTATGGTTCTTCCCCATCTCCCAGACTTCTCTGAACACTGTAGGGCCACCAAGCTTTGTCCAATTATGTCTTCTTTGCCTATGTATACACTCACTCCTTGGAGAACTCACGGCTTTAAATACTGGATGTATGCTGACAATTCCCAGCTTAAACCCCAAACTCTGTCTGTCTGACATCTTTAAAAAAAAAAAAAAAAAAAAAAACAGGGTCTCACTCTGTAGCCCAGACTGGAGTACAGCGGCAGGATCTCAGCTCACTGCAGCCTCAACCTCCCAGACTCAAGCAATCCTCCCATTTCAGCCTCCTAAGTAGCTGGGTCTACAGTCAGCACCACCACGGTCAGCTAATCTTTCGAACAAATGGGGTTTTTTGGTCATGTTGCCCAGGCTGCTCTCAAATTCCTGGTTCTGGGCTCAAGCCATCTGTCCACCTCGACTTCCCAAAGTGCTAGGATTAAAGGTGTGAGCCACCGTGCCCAGCCTTGATATCGCTATTTAGATTGCAAACAGGAATCTCAAATTTTCTGTGCCCAAAATGGAATGCCTATCCCCCACTAACCAAACAAACACCTAATCCCCTACATCTGCTCTTCCAACAGGCTTCCCAATTTTAGTAAGTGGAAATCTCATCCTTCTCATTTCAATGCTTTAAACCTTGGTTCCTTCTTGTCTCCTCTCCTTCTGCCACAGCCCATGTCCAATCCATTAGCAACCCAATTGGCTCTATTTTTCAAAATATATCAAGAATCTGAGCCCTTTTCACTATGTCTTCCATTAACGCTTCAGTGTAAGCATCTCTTTCCAGAATTACCATCACAGCCTCCTAACTTTTCTCCCCATTTCCTCCCTTGGCACCTCCTGGAATCTATTCTCAACATATCAGCCAGTGTTTCATTAAAAACACAGGTCTGATTCTATCACTTCCCAGGCTCGACACTGTATGATGATTCATTCCTAATTGACACAGAGAAAAATCCCACCTCCTTTTTTTTATTCCTCTATATCCTTTTGGTCTCCAATTTCACCATTTATTCCTCAACCTTCCCTTACTTTACTCCCGCCAGAGCGGCCTCCTTGCTTTTTCTCAAACATGCCAGGCAGGCTCCCACCTCAGGGCCTTTGCAATTGATTTTCTCTTTACCTAGAACATTCTTTCCTCTTTCTGTTCCCTTCTCCACATTTTTGCTCAAATGCCACCTTCTTTTGTCTCTTTTCTTTGCTCTGGTGTCCCCAGCAACCAGGAGAGTACCTGGCACATAGCAGGCTTCCATTACATGTTTTCAAATCTACAAACACAAAGAAAACACACTTAGTATCAACCATCCTTCTCAACACATTCAAAAGATACTAGCCCAGAAATGTTAGCGCAGAGACTGAGTGCAGGTTTCTCGTGGCCAGATGACAACCCAAAGCAAGGGGAGGTGCCTAAAATTGCCTAACCTGTGTGGGTTAAAGCAGTGAATCTGCATTGGAATCCACGGCTGCAGGGCTCTTTCTACTCCAAAGCACTTCACATACACACACACAAACATATGTACAGGTATACACGTGTGTATACATAACTAGTTTGTAAATGTCTTCAGAACCAACCTGCCCTGGGTGACCCTGGGACAACAGACAGGAGCCCCTCATGTCCTTGTTTTCTGTATAAACTCAATATAGAGGCTGGAATCAATAATACTCAAAAATACCTAATTTTCCTTCCAAGACTGAAGAATAAGATATCCATTTTATATTCCAGCAGTGCTTTCAGAGTTCAATAAAGAGATAGACATTTGCACCCTTAAGCAAATATCAGTCTCTGGATCAGCTCAAACATGTCACAAGGCCTGCATTTGGCTCAGCAAATCAGCTACTAATGACCCTGCTCTTTCTACACTGCTTTCTCCTGAAACAGGAAAATTATTCTTCCTAATATTTCAAGATTCTCCACACTCATGTTTTAAGATGTTATTGCAAATTGACCTGCACTAGTTTTGAGATTAGATTTTCATTTCAGAATTCATATTGCCGTTTAAGGAAAACTAAATCCTCTTACAAATCATGTGTCAACAACCTGAATACCATCATGGCTGAATGTAACCAACTTAAAAAGATAAGTGTGTTCCTAGAACAGAGTAAAGCGGCTAACACCATCTCTTAGATGATATGCTGTGATAGACAGGTACTTAACATTACTTGGAAGATCTCAATCTTCAATCTCATCTTTTCTGCTAATGGATTCCCCCACAATAAAATAGGATACAGAAATCAGGACTAAAGGAGACATTTCAGTCAGTACTTCTCTTGCTGTTTGTAATGCCTTATTTTTTTTCTGTGTTCGCAGCTCACTATATGTTTTCGTTTAATGTACTCGGATATCAGCAAATCCAAACTCAAGTGCATTTCCCATTAGGTAGGATGCTATCTAGAGACACCCAGACTTCCTTCGGAGTTAGTCATCCAAGCAGATCCAGTTAAAGTCCATCCAGTTGTGCTGACCATCCTGCATACAAATCCCCCTTCATACACCGGCTGCACTGTTTGCCATGAACACTGCAGTGCCAGAATCAGTGACCTAGAAATGCACATCCATTGCAAGTAAGCTGTAATAAGCAATCCTCACTTGCACCCTGTAGTTGTTATGGTAGTATGTGCCCAATATACTCTGTGCCTAAGAAGAAAATGCCACGTGAATATCCATTTGTCCCAATTCTGGGCTCAATTAGAGTAATTATAAATCAGAGCTCCTGGTGTGAATAGAATATATGATGCTCAAAATGATGCTCATTTGGAGGTACCATTATATTCGTCTTATAACCATCCAGTCCACATAAACATCCTTCCTTTCCTTAGTCCGGGAAAACAACCCATCAAACTCTCTTTCTCAGTTGAACTAGGGGAAACATTTTACTCTTATTCTCTGCCTTGGTGTTTTCACCTTTAAAAGCTCAAACATTTTCCTTTTATGTGCATTCCTGCACTGCTGACATTCACCTCCTTGTGTTATCTCTTTGTTGCAGCAGGGTCGTGGCATCTAACCTTTTAAACAATCTATATAAAGCTGCAGCAAGTTTGGAGAAATGAACCGATGTCGCTGGTAAACAGGACTTGAGAATTTCATTTTCTGTTAGCTAGTGAAGTCCATTGAATGCTGTATTTCCTTTGCACTGTTCTCAATCATTTACTTTGCATATCAAATCTGAACTGAAATTTGTTGCATTTCTGTGGCAGCTGGAAGGAGTTTCACATACAAATTCCTGCTGTATTTATTGCCTTGCTTTATGTATCTAGTGACTGACTCCAGGAGAATCAGTTCAGGAAATTTTACTAGATGTGGTCTTGAAAGGAGCCATTACCCACAGCCTATCACCCCGTGTTTGCTTTTTTGTTGTAAAACCAAAGGAATCCCCAAAGAAAAACTCTTCTAGTAACAAGTGGGCTTTGAGGAATCACCAGGCTGTTTTCCACGATGGTTGAACTAATTTACACTACCAAAAATGGGATAAAGAAAATGTGGCACATATACACCATGAAATACCATTAAAAAAAGAACGAGATCATGTCCTTCACAGGAATATGGATGGAGCTGGAGGCCATTATCCTTAGCAAACTCATGCAGAAACAGAAAATCAAATACCACATGTCCTTACTTGTAAGTGGGAACTAAATGATGAGAACATGTGGACATATAGAGGGAGACAACACACACTGGCACCTACCAGAGAGTGGAGGGTGGGAGGAGGGAGAGGATCAAGAAAAATAACTAATGGGTACTAGGCTTAATACCTGGGTGACAAAATAATCTGTACAACAAACCCTCATGACACAAGTTTACCTATATAACAAACCTGTATATGCACCCCTGAACTTAAAATAAAAGTTAAAAAAAAAAAAAGAAAAAAACAAGAGGGCTTTTGTTCATTAACCCAGTGGTGCATAGCAGTGGGATAAAGGCAATAAACCCATGCCCTTTTAAATTACAATTTAATCTTATACATATGTGAATATTGGCCCAAATTAATTCTACTTTCTTCAAAGGTATTTGTTCATTTTTTTAATCCCCTGTAATGTATTTTGTAGCACAGGGTACTGAGAAAGGAGCAAACATGGAAAGAAATGCATGAGTAAATGAGTGAACAAATTGTGTCTGTGTTGACTTCCGGGATGTTTTCGTTTCTCATTTTCTTCAAGGAATACTCAATTTCTTTCCTCACTGGTTTTGTGGGAGGGGGTGAGTGAGATTGTGTGCACACACACATACAGGTACGTGATTTTCTATTTTTACTTCCCACTATAATTTAGTTCTAATCCCCGGGACTCCCTCATTTTACCTTGAGTGACAGCTTAACAGCCTCGTCATCCTCATCCTCACCTTCGGTTCCCACCAGCCCCTTCTAAAGCCTCTGCCCAGCTTCTCTGCAGATTTCAAAAGCATAAGCAGCCAAGCAATGGACAACTTGAGATTCATATAAAGTGTGACATGAGCTCAGTAGAAGGGATGAAAGCATTGCAGAGAGAGAAAGATGACTATAAAAATAGTTCCTAGGAAACTTTCATTGTATGCAGTCATCACTATGCTAATATTTTTCCATTGTATAGCCTTTTTGTCCCCAAATTATTTTTGTAGAGATCAATTAATTAAAACTCACAGTGTTTTAGTCATATCACTTGATTTAGTTTGTGCTGACTCTCCTGAAAATTGTCATAGGAACAAAATAATAGAGTTGCAATAGCCATATTTCTGAAGTAATTTGAGCCAAGTCTCAATTTCCCATTTCCTGAATTTTATTCCTATTAATAAAAGACACTGCATTACAAGAACCGAGTGGGAAGAGGAAACACACTTCTATTTTGCACCTGTCGAAACAGGACTCAGAGTTCTCTAACAGAATAGGAAAAGACAAAGGGCTCAGTCAACCAGGTATGAAAACTGAAAACATTCTTATCCCCAAGCCAATCTGGGTATCTCTTTTCCTTAAAAAGCAAAGAAAGGGATATAAAATAAATTTTTAATTTTACGGCACAGATAGCTGTTCCATACGAACAATTATACATAAACTTCCAAATGCCTTGTCTCCCCCACCATGAAAAACTCCATTTAAAGTTGCTGTCTTTTAAATGTTTTTAAGAAATAGAAACATGAACTCAACAAATAAATAGCCAAATTAGGATGAATTGAATGTGTTTGAAATGTTGAGAATCTATTTACATTTTAATAAGATATTTCCTCCAGGCAGGTCTTAGATAAATCTCCATAGTGATGAGGCTAGGACACAGAATTAAGAAGAAAGAGGCGCCCTTGACAATTTGGAGGGAAAAAAAGATAAGCAGAGTGGTGTTTAATAGAAACAGATGTGGATGTAATCCCTTTAGGAAGAAAAAAGCTGCACAAATATAACATAGAGGGGAAATGGCTCTAGACAAGTATAATGGAGAAGCCTGGGGAGCTTTGGAACTCAAGCTAAGATGACTCAGAGTCTTCCAATTCAAAGCCCAACAACTGGTGTGTTAGGTGGATAACTTGAAGAAAGACATGGTGTAAAGCACAATATGTTATTTATAAGAAAGATTAATGGGAGTTTCTGAAAGTGGCAATAAAGGGTTGAAAAAGGAGGGTTTTTCAGCCTCAAAATGTATAAAGAATCCATAGTCATGGGCCTATATGCCAGTCTGTGCATCTCTAATCTATAACCGTTGACAATTGTTTTCCATTCTGGCAGGAAGCATTGGAGTTAACATTAAGGAAAACTTATTAACTAAAGTTTGAGCACTAAAGTATGTTAATGAAAGACATAGGATTTATCTTCATTTTTTTAAATGACCACCTATATTTCTACAATGTTTTGCATAGCTTAGAAGATTATGAAATAGACCTACAGTTACCATTCTACCATAGTCACCAGCTGATAAAGGGTTAATGGTTAAGTGACAAGGAGAAATTTGGGGAACATTGGGTAGAAGAAAATGTCTCTCACCATACATCAAGTCAAAACAGCACTCCTTCACTCTTCAGGGTATTCTACCTTTGAGAAAATATTTCCTTTCCTTGTATTTTATATTTTCCTTAATGTTAAGGAAACAAGACTTTGGGACTCAAGTTCTTCATCTTCCTCTTTGAAGGAAAAGAGATGGGCAGAGAAGCTGTCAAGAAAACTCTTTACACAAAGTACTATTCAGCCATAAAAAAGAATAAGATTCTGTCATTTGCAACAATATGGATGGAACTGGAACTCATTATGCTAAGTGAAATAAGTCAGGCGCAGAAAGACAAACATCACATGTTCTCACTTATTTGTGGGATCTAAAAATCGACACAATTGAACTCATGAACATAGAGAGTAGAAAGATGGTTATCAGAGGCTGGAAAGGGTAGTTGGGGGATAAGGGGTGGTAGGGGTGATTCATTAGTACAAAAAAAAAAAAAGTTAGAGAGAATGAGTAATACCCAGTATTTGATAGTGCAACAGAGGGACTATACTCAATAATAATTTAGTTGCACATTTTAAAATAACTAAAAGAGCATAATTGGATTGTTTATAATCCAAATTACAAATGCTTGAGGGGATGGATACCCCATTTTCGATTATGTGATTATTACACATCACATGCCTGGATCGAGACATCTTATGTGCCACACAAATATATACATGTTCTATGTACTCACAAAAAATAAAATTAAAAAAAGAAAACCCTTTACCTGGGGTTTACCTGCAAAACCTAAAATAAAGAGTAAAAAGTAATGATTCTGACTCTTCTATATCTCGATAACTTAACCCTACATCCCAGACTAGAACTCAGACAGGACTCTAAGCCCATCTCTCAAAGTTGAACCCCATCACGGAAAGTTATTATGAAAAGTTTTGCAGAGTGAATCAACTAATCCCAGTGAATCAACTAATCCAAGGCTGTGATTGTTTTAAATAACTCTCTATAAAGGCTCAGAAAATTTCTCTACCCATGAATTTCTTCTACATAGCTGTGATTATCATGTGATACAAAAGCAACATCCTTCAGTTACGGCAGCTGCCACGAGAGAGTGGCAGAGCTGCAGAGTGTGGGGTAGACCCTGCATCTGAATCCATCAGCAAGCCATGCTTTCTGCCTCTCAACACAGGCACAGCAAGAAAACAGTCTTTAAAGGAGAAAGACAACTGCAGGGCCTGGTAATCCGAAATGTCTCCTTAGCTAACAAGCATTTCGTGAAGCATAGGAAAGAGGAGCAAAGACTTACAGCACAAATTTATTTTTTTAATCCAAGTCAATTTCAAGGATACACAGATTCAGAGTAAATTATCTTCACATGATAAGTATTACCATTATGACTGTTGTAAAAGGGTTCAGAAACTCCAAAAAAATTTTTAAGATTGTTATAAAATTTCGAGTTAAAAACGTCATCCATCCTTTTAAAAATACAAAGTGGATGTTATCCGTTTTAAAGTAAGATATGGACGTCCAGGGTGGAACGAACTAGTCAAAGAGCACCATTTCCAGAACCTGTATTAACAGAGATTATCTCTCTCATTTAGAATTTTTCTGAAATATTCTAAGTTGCTTTGAAGCAGCCTCCCTATTTCCACGGTAGTTTGTTTAATTAATGGTATTGTATGTCTGCTGTGCCTAGCACTTGGCTACTTATCGTAAATCCTTGTAAGGAAAGTAAATGGCATTTAAGATAACAGCCTATCTGCGGTGGCTCATGCCGGTAATCCCAGCACTTGGGAAGGCCGAGGCGGGTGGATCACAAGGTCAGGAGTTCAAGACCAGGCTGACCAACATGATGCAACCCCATCTCTACTAAAATATAAAAATTAGCCAGGCGGGGTGGCAAGCACCTGTAATCCTAGCTACTCAGGAGGTTAAGGCAGGGGAATCGCTTGAACCCGGGAGGCAGAGGTTGCAGTGAGCTGAGATCATGCCATTCCATTCTAACCTGGGCAATAACAGCAAAACTCCATCTCAGTTAAATTTAAAAAAAAAAAAGATAAGAGCCTATCAGCAAGAGCCTAGCTGAGGACACACACACACACACACACACACACACACGTCGTGTGTGCATCTGTGTAACAGCCCAAGTGTGATGTCGCTGGGGAGTCGAGTGGGAATGGGAAAGGTTCCTTCCATAAGGCACCTTGTAAAACAAAAGCCAGGGTGTGTAGTGAGCCTGAGAAAGATCAAAAAAGATTTCTGCTGCATCCATGTCGCTACAAAGGACATGAAATCATCCTTTTTTATGGCTGCATAGTATTCCACGGTGTATATGTGCCACACTCAGCAAACTATTGCAAGAACAGAAAACCAAATACCGCATGTTCTCACTCATAGGTGGGAACTGAACAATGAGATCACTTGGACACAGGAAGGGGATAATCACACACCGGGTCCTATTGTGGGGAGGGGGGAGACGGGAGGGATAGCATTAGGAGATATACTTAATGTAAATGACGAGCTAATGGGTGCAGCACACCAACATGGCACATGTATACATATGTAACAAACCTGCATTTTGTGCACATGTACTCTAGAACTTAAAGTATAATTAAAAAATAAATAAATAAATAAAAATGAAGATTTCTGTCATATCCGTGGCAGGAAGCAGGAGCTGCTACACTGAGAGGAGGTAACAAGGTTGGTTTTAGACATCCTCAGTCGGTGGCTGGGCAACCAGCTACTACCCAGAGCCCTGAAGCTGCCATTCTCTGATCATCAGAAATCTTCGAGCTGGAGGGCTGAGAGTTTCCTGCAAGGAGGAGTGCTTGAAACCACGAGAGTGTCAGCCCAAATGGCTTATTATCTCACAAAATGAGACACCACAACATCATTGCCACCCCATAAAGAGATTTTCCTTCATGTTTACACAGTCTAGGGAGCTTTAAATGTTTAACACTTGACTGCATATATGCAATATACGCACCTTAGATTCGCTTATTCAGGAAACTGTAGCTTCCCTCAGTGCCTTTTTTTCCACTCCTTCCTCTTCACTTTCTACTAAAAACCTTACTATGAATCCCACCCTCAGAAAAAGAGCCACGCCTAGCAGACTTGCCTGACTCATGTTCCCCACATAGCTTGCTGGGAAGTGACCAGATGATTGATTTTTTAGATTCAGGGGATATGTGTGCATGTTTGTTACATAAGTATATTGTGTAACAGTAGGGACTGACTTTTAGAGTATCCGTCACCCAAATATTGAACATTGTACTCAACAGGTTATTTGTCAACCCTCAAACCCTCCCAGCTTCCTCCTTGTGGAGTCCCCAGTGTCTACTATGTCCATCTTGATGTCCACGTGAACCCATTGTTTAGCTCCCACTTATGAGTGAAAGCATGTGATATTTGATTTTCTGCTTCTGAGTTAGTTCACTTAGGATAATGGCCTCCAGCTCTATCCATGCTGCTGCAAAAGACGTAATTTCATTCTTCCCTTTGGTTCCATAGTGTAGGATATTTATTAAATACATATTGTGGTCTGTAGAAATCACCAAGGAAAATATCACATATAGAAATATAATCGGCCGGGCGCGGTGGCTCAAGCCTGTAATCCCAGCACTTTGGGAGGCTGAGACGGGCGGATCACGAGGTCAGGAGATCGAGACCATCCTGGCTAACACGGTGAAACCCCGTCTCTATTAAGAAATACAAAAAACTAGCCGGGCGAGGTGGCGGGCGCCTGTAGTCCCAGCTACTCGGGAGGCTGAGGCCGGAGAATGGCGTAAACCCGGGAGGCGGAGCTTGCAGTGAGCTGAGATCCGGCCACTGCACTCCAGCCTGGGTGACAGAGCGAGACTCCGTCTCAAAAAAAAAAAAAAAAAAAAAAAATATATATATATATATATATATATATATATAATCAAATATTTTAATTGAGTAGTTACAGTTACTGGCTTCTTGTAAAGATAATTTTTCTCTTTCTAGAGAAATACTTAAGCCAGGATTCCTCATTCATATTAATCCTTCCTCAAAAATTAGTTGCTGCTGTCTACAGCGACACCACCCTGAACATGCCTGATTTCAGAAGCTAAGCAGGGGTCAAGGCTGCTTAGTTCTGGGATGGGAGACCACCTTGGAATACCAGATGCCCTAGGCTTTTAAAATATATATACATTTGCTCTTAACAAGTGGTGCTGTTCAAGTGAGAAAGGACCTCTGATATCACAGCGGGGTCTCTGTGGCCTGGCACTTTTGTGTCCTTGACATCTCCCTTCCCCCAGTCAGTGGAGAGTCTGTGAGCACCATGTTGCTAAGCAACCGGGAAGCGCTCTTGGACAACGTGGACTTACCCTGTCCAACCAAGGCAGGGGAAATCTCACAGACAGCAGCAGAACACAGCCTGCACGCCAAGCTCAGGAGGAGCTGGGCAGACTCCATTTGCACAGGCAAGATGTTTTTAAAAGAGATGCAGAACCAAATGAATAAGGAAAATATCAAAGTGCATATAAGTACCTCCCACCGCATAGCCCGTACAGACAGCATAGCAACAACTGAATTATCGTCAGAAAATGTCATGTTGCGGGGAGTATCATCTTGTAAGAACTCAGATATCCAATTTGTTTCTGAAGCCTCCTAGGCTCTGCCATTTTTTTCAGCAAATACTCTCAGTAGGCCTTAAGCACAGAGGCAGACAGAACTGGCAAAGCGTCTCCTCCCAGACTGGGTCTTCCCGGTCACCTCTGCCACACCGCTTGTGCTGTCTGAATTTGGTGTACATTTACTCTTGGTGGTGGTGGTGGTGTATTTTATTTTGCTTCCGTGAGTGCTTAATTTGTGCTTTATTCAATTAAGCAAGTTTATGTTACAACACTGCACTGGTACAAGTAAAACCGATTACGTTCCTTTCTGCTTCCATCACTGGCAGTAGCCATCACTATCATCTTGTGCATTAATTTTGCTCCTTTCTTAGCACCTTTCTTTCTTCCATGTGGCAGCCAGTTTTCCATCTGCTATCATTTATATTACATTAGAAGAACATCCTTTCACCTTTCTTGTAGTACAGGTCTGCTGCACAGTTTTTATTTGTCTGAAAAAGTCCATTTTGTGTGTCTGAAAGTCTTTATTTTGCCTTTACTTTTGAATGATATTTGCGGTTGGATTTCAGATTCTAAGTTTACAAGACTGTTTTTCTTCCTCTTCTTTGAGCAGTTAGAAGATGTAATTCCATTGTCCTCAGGCTCACATAGTTATTGACGAGACATCTGAAACTATTCTTATCTTTATTGCCCAATATGTAAAGGGTCTTTTATCTCTGATTGCTTTTTAAGACAATTTTTTTCTTATCACTGGTTTTCAGAAATCTGTTTTTTAAATTCCTTTTTGATGAAACTGATTATGTTTATTTCCTACCTTATTTCTATGTCTTTAAAATGGTTCTAATTCTATAACATTATATACATATTGTGTATTTCACTTTTTTCTTTTCTTTAAATAGATACATAATTGTACATATTTTTGGAGAACATGTGATATTTTTACACATATGTCCAAGTGTAATGATCAAATGAGGGTCATTAGGATACCCATCACCTCAAATGTTTATCATTTTTTTGTATTGAAAATGTTTCAAATCTTCTCTTGCAGCTATTTTGAAATATTTAATAAATTACTGTTAATTATAGTCACCCTACTGTGCTATCAAACACTAAAACATATTCCTTCTATTTAACTGTATGTTTGTACATGTTAATCCAACCTCCCGTCCTCTTCCCTTTTGGTACCCTTCCCAAGCTCTGCTAACTATCATTCTACTCTCTACCTCCGTGTGATCAATATTTTTGCTTCCACATATAAGTGAGAACATGTGCTATTTGTCTTTCTATGCCTAGTTTATATCCTTTAACTTAATGACCTTAAGCTCCATCCATGTTGCTGCAAATGACAGGATTGCTTTCTTTTTATGGATGAATAATATTTTGTGATATATATATGTCATGATATATATGTATATAAATGGTATATGTATATGTACCATTTTTTCTTTATTAATTAATCTGCAATGGACACTTATATTGATTCCATATCTTGTTTGTTTACAATGTGACTCTGTCTGTTTTCTTTTTCACAAGTATCCTGCTTGGGTTCATTAAAACTTTTAGATCTCTGGTTTTATAGTGTTCATTAATTTTGGAAATTTTTCAGCCCTTATTTATTCGGAAATTATTTCTAAGCCTCTGTTTCTGAGGACACCAATTAAATGTATGTTCAATCGTTTGATGTTGTCTCACAAATCACTGGGATTTTGTTCTTTTAATGTGTTCACTTCTTTCTGTGCTTCATTTTATGTAATTTCTTTTAGTACATCATCAAGTTGACTGATCTTTCATTTTTCAATGGCTGCTCTAAGTCTGACTCAATAGAATTTTCATTTTATATATTGTACTTTTATGCTTATTTTTTCATGGTTCATTTTCATATCTTCCATTTCTGTCCTAATTACATTTAAAGATTTTAAACATAATGATTTTAAATGACTTTTCTAAAGTCCTTGAGCTAATTCCATCACCTTTGCCATTTCTAAGTAGGTTTATATTCCCTGATATTCTCTTGGTTAATAGTAATTTTATATTTATATAATGTATGTATACACATTTTTATATATACAGATCTATAATATGTACATATGTAAAATATATAACTATATTTTATTACATTTGTGATACATAACTATGTTATAAATAACATGTATATAATATATAGTACATTATGTTGCATATAATAAAATATATATTTAGTTTTTCGCATGTTTTTTATTTTGTCTTTCTTAAAAGAGTGTCGGCAGACAGTTAAGTAAGTTTCCTTTTTTTTGAGACAGGGTCTCACTATGTCAGGCTGGAGTTCAGTGATGCAATCATAGCTGACTTCCGCCTCTGAGCTCCTGGGCTCAAATAATCCTTTCACCTCAGTCTCCCAAGTAGCTGGGACTACAGGCACATGCCACCAACAGTTATTTTTGTTGCCATTGGTTTTATTTTATTTTTAAAAGATTTAAGAGACAGAGTCTCATTATGTTGCCCAGGCTGGCCTCAAGGGATCCTCCCTCACCAGCTTCCCAGTTAGCTGGGACAAGTGCACACCACTGCAACCAGAACATATCAGTTTACTTTTAAGCTTTACTAGGGCTGGATTAGAACAGCCTTTACACTAGAACTAGTTTCACCTTACTGCTGAGGCCTGGCCTCTCAGTTGTCCTAGGGAGCAATACATGGAACTTGTCTCTCCGCCTGTATAAGTATTGGAAGTTGCTCAGCTTGCCTCTCCCAGTTGTTCTTTATGCCACTCATGGAGTTTCATCCTATATATGTGAAGTTCAGTATTTAGCAACAGACTCAAAAGGATGCCTGTTCTAATTTCTGGAGCTATTTTCTGCATGATTCCCACTTTTCCAGTACACCAATTCTACCCACGTCATCCTCCCCTAACTCTAGTCTGTCTTCCCAACTCAGTGAGAAAGTTATATCTGCTTGAGTTGTCCTTTCCTGTATCACTGTCCACAAAGGATCTCCAGGTGATTAGAGCCATAGCAGTTCTAGAGCTCACATCATTTATTTTCCTTTTCTCTGGACTGCGGGATTGCAGTCCTTCACTTCAGTAGCAGTTTCACTTGTTTTTCCAGTTTCCTAATTTTTACAGCAAGAGAACAAGTTTTGAAGTACCAGTGACTTCAAGTAGAAAGCCTACAGTCTCATTGGGTAAGGAGTTAAGGACAATTTGAACAGATGCTTCTGATCCTGGGTCTCTCATGGGTTTGCAGTTGACACGTTTGCCTGGACTACAGTAATAAGAAGTTTTAAATGGAGCTGAAGAATCAAGTCCAAGGTAGCTCACTCACTAATGTGGATGGCAAGCTGTGGTGCTGGTGGTAGTTCCTCATCTCATGGATGACTCTGTCGGACTGCTTGAGTGTCTTCACGGTACAGCGGCTAGCTCCTCCCTGAGCAAGTGATCCAAGAACTGCCTGTGCTTTGGACGGATTTTTGTTGTTGTTGTTGTTGTTGTTTTGTTGTTTGTTTGTTTGTTTTTTGAGACGGAGTCTCGTTCTGTTGCCCAGGCTGGAGTGCAGTGGTAGGATCTTGGCTCACTGTAACCTCCACCTCCCGGGTTCAAACGATTCTCCCGCCTCAGCCTCCCCAGTAGCTGGGACTACAGATGCGTGCCACCACAGCTGGATAATTTTTGTATTTTTGATAGAGATGGGGTTTCACCATTTTGACCAGGATGGTCTCGATCTCTTGACCTTGTGATCTGCCCACCTAGGCCTCCCAAAGTGCTGGGATTACAGGTGTGAGCCACCGCGCCCAGCCTGGAGGGATGTTTTCTTAATGTTTGTGGGTACCTAGTAGGTGTAGATGATGCAGGAGTTTTTCTCAACTCCTTTGTCAGGCTTGCAACAGGGGTGCCCCATTTATTCAATCCACCACACTCAACTTCTTGAGGTAAGTAAGCAAGTGCAGGATCTGACTGGCTGCTCTGGGTACCAGGAGGATCTGTGCAGGCCCTGCAGTGGCACCCAGGTCAGGAGGTCTGCAACCCCTGATGCCCCAGAGGGCATGTTGCAATACTCTCTTAGCTCCACCATCCTGTGGACAATAGTATGTTATCAGCTCAGTGGGCCCCTTGCCTCATCACATGGGGTGGCTGCCCTCCACCAGCAAGGGCAAAAGGCCAGTGTGGCAGCCTTTTTTGGGTACCTGCATGCAGTGGGTCCTAAGTTCTTGTCCAGCATCCAAGAACAAATTAGGTCACACATACACTTCAAGGATGGTGGAGGCAGAGTATTTTATTTAGCAATAGAAGTGACTCTCAGTGGAGAGGGGAGCTGGAGAGAGGACAGGATGGGCAGATCATCTGAAATCCAGCCATCTCTGGGGCTTTTCTCCAAAGTTAAGCCGTCTCTCCTGAACTCTAGCTGGCCCTCTAAAGTCAAGTCACCTCTCTCCAGTCAAACCACTTCTCTCCTCTACCAACTGAGTCTGGGCTCTTTACAGGCAAGGATGGGGGGCAGGGTGGGCTGTAGGTAGTTTCAGAAGAAGCGACATTGAATTGGTAAAAAGACATTATTCAGAAAGAACCCATCAGGAGACAGTGGGCAAACAGGGATAGAAGTTCTCACTTTGGGCCGTGGCTTTAAGGCTTTTCAGCTTGAAGGTGGGGTTTTATCGGTGACCCACCCTGTCTGCCTAGAATTTCTCTGCCTCCCGCCTCTATCACATATATTTATGGGGTATGTGAGATGTGCCTGTGTTTCCTGTGTCCACCAAAATACATAAAACACAGGACGAGAACACCTTAGATTCTTAGTCAAAAACCAACCACTGACACACTCTCTTTAAACCACTCGGGATTGCACACAGAAGAAACCACCTCCTCCAAATTCTTCAATTAATTTCTTACGATGAAAAAAACTGACCAAAGTTCAGTTTAATAAAAATGAGTGCAACCTCCAAGGAAATTTGAGCAGCATTTTGACAGTCACTGTCCTCCCTTGCTTTTACAGGAGGTAGTCACATTATTTCAGAGATTGCAAAGGAAAATGCTCCCCCAAGGGTCTCAAGAAGGCCTAAGGGGATTTTGTGGGCACACATCATTAGCACCACAGATAACTACAGCCCTGATCCAAAACTCCATTTGCACATCTCAATGACCTGGGCCATCTTTGCTGCTCATTTGCCCAAGGCTGAACCCAGCAACTTCTTTGACTTCCTTCTAAGAGATCTGCTTCTCTGTCCCACCACCTCAAAAAATAATTTTCTTTTTTTAAAAAAAAAAAAAAACCCTTTCCAATGAGGGGGTATACCAAGTACTAAGAAAAAGAGGGTTACGCAGATGTTGGCATCTTTGTTGCTGCAGACATGGTCAACGTAAGAAAGAAGAGACTGCGTTTGCTTCTAAGTGGAGATGACTTGCAAGTCACAAAGATAAAGTCTCACTCACTCTGTCTCCCAGGCTAGAGTATAGTGGTGCAATCTCAGCTCACTGCAACCTCCACCTCCTGGGTGCAAGCGATTCTCCTGCCTCAGCCTCCCGAGTAGCTGGGATTACAGGTGTGTGCCACCACACCTGACTAGTTTTAGTATTTTTAGTAGAGACAGGGTTTTGCCATGTTGGCCAGGCTGGTCCTGAACTCCTGACCTCAAACAATCCGCCCACCTTGGCCTCCCAAAGTGCTGCGAATGCAGGCCAGGTATGAGCTACTGCGCCCAGCCACAAAACATTTTTCGTTTGTTTGTTTGAGATGCAGTCTCTCTCTGTCACCCAGGCTGGAGTGCAGTGCGCGATCTTGGCTCTCTACAACCTCTGCCTACCGGGTTCAAGTAATTCTTCTGCCTCAGCCTGCCGAACAGCTGGGACTACAGGCACGTGCCACCATGCCCGGCTAATTTTTGTATTTTTAGTAGAGACAGGGTTTCACTATATTGACCAGGCTGGTCTCGAACTCCTGACCTCATGATCTACCTGCCTCGGCCTCCCAAAGTGCTGGGATTACAGGTGTGAGTCACCGCACCAGGCCAAAACATTTTTTAATGTATGCATTTCCTTAGATCTTTGTGTATTCATTCCAGAAAATTCACTTCTCTTCCAAGTGTAGAAGGCTCATAGCTCTTGGCAATAAACTCGGCATTTAACATGCAGAGTTATAAGCAGGAAGTCAACAGAGGGGAAGGATTCACGCTGAACTTTTCTGGCTTGTACAAAAGGGAAAGCATATATTTCCATTTAACTTTTCTTGATAAGGATTAGAGGAACAAATACATGCAAAGTCCAGCAGTCCATTCACAAGCATTTACTGCTGCTTGCCCTATACCATTCACTGTGCATGATGCTGGAGACAGATATTAAGCTGCCTGCATTCAAGAACCATAGACTAGGCAAATGCACTAACAATTAGCATACTTGCAACTATTCGGTATACACTAATTGCACCCACTGTGTGGTAGACTTTTTGTTAGATACTGGGAGTTCAGGACAAGATAAAGATCCTGGCATTAACATGATCCAAACAGCATAAATCAGAAATGGAATGGGGACATTGGGAGAGGCAATGAAACAATTTCTGTGATTGTTTAGGGTTAAAAATGTTTGTATAGCATGTGTTTCTTATTTGATGGTCTGAGATTTGATCACTGTGATCTTACAGATTCAATGCTAAGACATTTTTAAAAGAAAAAAAGAAGGTCATGATTTGTCAGCGTTATGTGTGCTCTGCTCTCATTAATGCACTCTGGCACTTATAATGACAATTTGTAAATAATCAGGACTCTAAACATTTAATTATCACAACCTTTCTTTACTGTCCTTATTTTCACAGTCGATAGCTATGTTGTCTAATCCGGCAGCCATAAGAAGCTATTTAAATTTAAATTTATATTAACTAAAAGTTAAAAAAAAATTCAGTTCCCTGGTCTTACTATTCTCCTTTGAATTGTTCCATATCCACTGTAATATGGTATATTTTCATTATCACGACAAGTTCTATAAGACAAAACTAGTTTATCAGTTTCTAACATAAGAAAATAATCTTCCAACTCAAACCATATTGTTGCCAAACAAGTTTCCATAACATTTTTTTATTAATAAGCTAACTTTTTTAACTCGAGTGCACAAACTCAACATTATTAATCTTACAATCATCACAAGAGTAATTAATTAATATGTTTCTCTGTTAGATCTGTTCTCTACCCAATAGCACCACCATATGAGGCCTCCAAATTTAAAGTAACACTTTTGATTTTTTAATATTAGATTTGAAAACACCATTTAAAATTGAATACAGGCCGGGCGCGGTGGCTCAAGCCTGTAATCCCAGCACTTTGGGAGGCCGAGACGGGCGGATCACGAGGTCAGGAGATCGAGACCATCCTGGCTAACACGGTGAAACCCCGTCTCTACTAAGAAATACAAAAAATAGCCGGGCGAGGTGGCAGCGCCTGTAGTCCCAGCTACTCGGGAGGCTGAGGCCGGAGAATGGCGTGAACCCGGGAGGCGGAGCTTGCAGTGAGCTGAGATCCGGCCACTGCACTCCAGCCTGGGCTACAGAGCGAGACTCCGTCTCAAAAAAAAAAAAAAAAAAAGAATTGAATACAATAAAATTAAACCAACAGCCTATTTCCTTCAGGAAATTCTCCATGAGGCCACACTAAAAACATATCCCTTTCGTCTTGGACACTTACAAACCACTTGTAACAGAAATTTTGGAAATTCTGGATTTTTACAGCACAATGTGCTTCTAGATTTTGTTTCCTAGAGTGAGAGGAATTGGAGGGAGTCGATTTGTATATATTTCTTCAATTAAAGGAACTTTGAGATTCCTTTTATAATTCAAACTGACAAAATATCAAGTACAAACAATAGTTTACTTGCTATTAGGTAAAAGATTATCAGACTTGATGATGGTTGAGCTCAATGCTCCTCTTTGTATATTTTATTACAGTTGTTCATACTGGATAAGAGAAAATTCAACATAATTTCAAATATCCATTGGACAAGGGAAGCAAAATACTATTGTGTGACCACGGCCTTTTTGTGAATAGGCTTTTTCTCTGGCTTCACCCGCAAAAACATCTTTTTTTTTTTTTTTTTTCTGAGACAGAGTCTCACTCTGTTACCAGGCTGGAGCGCAGCGGTGTGATATCGGCTCACTGGAACCTCTGCCTCCTGGGTTCAAGCGATTCTCGTGTCTCAGCCTCCTGAGTAGTTGGGATTACAGGCACACACCATGCCTAGCTAATTTGTGTATTTTTAGTAGAGATGGTGTTTCACTATGTTGGCCAGGATGGTCTCGATCTCCTGACCTCATGGTCCGCCCGCCTCAGCCTCCCAAAGTGCTGGAATTACAGGCGTGAGCCATGGCACCCGGCCCAAGAACATCTTTTCAACAAAGATTTAAGATGGCCTTACCTAATTTCCTTAGCAAGCAAAGGCAATTTTTCTATCCTGTGTTTAATCTCAGGTTACCTAGATATTCTTACATGTTTCCAAGTTACTCACTTAAGTTTAGAGGTATATCTATACTTGGAAATATGGCAAAATCCTCTGCCTAGTATGTTCCTAGTATATTATTCCCTAGGAATAATATCTGTGCTCCCAAAGTAAATCTTATAATCTAGAATTACTTCTGGAACATCACCAGAGCAAGGTAATTTGTAGTTTGGCCACCATTTCCAAACCAACAAGTCAGCAAATCAAGTTTTCAAGTCTTAAAAATCTTTCACCCAAGCAGAAAGTAGTTTTATACTTCTGTGTTGAAAACTGGTACTATTCTTGGATCTCTTTAGAAAATTTTGTTGGGAGGAAATGAGGCAGCCTTCCAAGATGAAATACGAAAAACCAGAAGTTGATTAAGGTTAAGGTAATGTAGAAAATGTTAATGTAGAAAACATTTTTTGAGAAACTTCATTTGTGTTTAAACAAGCCACCTGCTTTCGAGTGAGCTCCTGCTACCTCTCCCACTTCTCTCTCCCTTCTCTCTTTCCCCTCAAACCCGCATATCTAAAATTTTCACTACTGTAAGTCTAAGGTACACAGAGAGATCTGAAGCTGTCTTAAAACATAATTCACATACTTAGCCTGCACATTTACCGCTTTACCTATAGGTGCATAATTCATAGGGTTATCTTTTGAATACCGTTTCTTTCTCAAGACATTTTCCTCTATTTTTTGGTGCTGCTTTCTTCTAGATTCCATGATTTCTGATGAGAAATTAACCCAGAACCTATATCCGCTGAAAATGTCTTTCAGGAGTAAAGAGGAAATCAAAATATTCTCAGATGAAGAAAAGCAGAGAATTTGTCATCAGGAGACCTGCCCTAAAAGAATGGCTAATGGAAGTTCTCTAAAAAAAAGAGGAGATATTGAAGAAAAAAATAATAATAAGCTTGAAGTATCATAAAGAAAAAGGAGCATAGTAAGCAAAAATATGGGTAAATGCAATAGGCTTTCCTTCTTAATACCTTTTATAAATTATGTTTGATGGTAGAAACAAAAAAATTATAATGTTGCTTCATATGACTCTTAATGTGCCCTGTAAAGAAAACCTTGAAGACAATTATAAATAGCAGAGAGTAAGGGACTTAAAGGAAAGTACAGTTTCTATGCTTCACTCAGACTTATGAGATGATGACACCAGTAGACTGTGATAAGTTATGTATATGTAATATAATACCTATAGCAATCACTAAAGGAAGTTATGCAAAGATATTTACTCCTAAGCACTATAGATAAAACCTAATGAAATTCCAAAAAAAAAAAAGTACAGGTAACTTACTTCAAGTCAGTAAGAAGAAACAGAGAAAGAAAAGCCAGAGAGAACAAACAAAAATATAAAGTAAAATTGCAGACCTAAGCCCTAATATATCAATAACTACGTTAAAAGAAAATGATCTGTAATTGTCCTGGTTGCCTGGGACTGTGGGGCTTCCTGGAACACAGGACTTTCAGTGTTAAAACTGGGAAAGACTTGGGCAAACCAGGATGAGTTGGTCACTCTAGTTACATTTTTTTAAAATCAAGGTTCTACAAAAATACCTTAAAAAGCATTTCCTGCTATGCCACTGTAAACTTTTTTTACTAAAAAAAAAAGGTAAATGTCTAAAGGCATCAATTAAAAGACAGATTGCAAAGTGGATGTAAAACATGATTTCAATATATGCTATCTACAGAAAGTCACTTAAAATTTGATATAGGCAAGTTGAAAGTTAGAGAATGGAAAAAGATGTACTACACAAACATTAATCAACAGAAAACTGGAATGGTTATATTAAATATAAACCATTTTATAATGTAGATTTTAAAGCAGATAAAGTAGATTTTAAAGCAAAGAAAATTTCCAGAGACAGAGAAGATTTTTATATAATGCTTAAAGGACAAATCAGCTATTAAGACACAATCCCAAATGTGTATACACCAAACAACAGCTGAAAATATGTAAAGCAAAACCAATAGAAGTAAAAGAAGGCATAAGGCAAATGTACAACTGTAGTTGGAGACTTCAACACCACCCTCTCAACAATTGATAGAACAAAACAGAAAATCAGCAAGGATAGAACAACACAACATCATCAACCAAAATAATCGAATTGACATTTATAAAATACTCCAACAGAAACAGCGTATACATTATTTTCAAGTGCCATTGGACATATACCAAATTAGACTGTATCCCGGGCCAAAAACTCAACAAATTTAAAAGAATTGAAATATACAGAGTGTGTTCTCTGTCCAAAATGGAATTAAACTGGATATAAACAGAAGGACAACAGGAAAATCTCCATACCCTAGAAAATGAAAGAGCACATTTCTAAATAACCCGTGAGTCAAAGGGGAAGTGTCATGGGAAATCAAGAATACATTGAACTAAATGAAAATGAAAACACAAGGTCGGGCCCGGTGGCTCACGCCTGTAATCCCAACACTTTGAGAGGCCGAGGCGAGGAGATCGTGAGATCAAGAGATCGAGACCATCCTGGCCAAGATAGTGAAACCCCGCCTCTACTCAAAATACAAAAAATAGCTAGGCGTGGTGGCGGGCACCTGTAGTCCCAGCTACTCGGGAGGCCGAGGCAGGAGAATTGCTTGAACCTGGGAGGCAGAGGTTGCAGCCAGCCGAGATTGCGGCACTGCACACCAGCCTGGGCAACAGAGCGAGACTTCACAAAAAAAAAAAAAAAAAAAAAAAAAAAAAAAAAAGCCGAGGTGGGCAGATCATGAGGTCAGGAGATTGATACCATCATGGCTAACATTGTGAAACCCCGTCCCTACTAAAAATAAATAAATAAATAAAAATAAAAATACAAAAAACTAGCTGGGCATGGTGGCAGGCGCCTGTAGTCCCAGCTACTCCAGAGGCCGAGGCAGGAAAATGGCGTGAACTTGGGAGGCAGAGCTTGCAGTGAACCGAGATCGCAACCACTGCACTCCAGCCTGGGAGACAGAGCAAGACTCCGCTGAAAAGAAGGAAAGGAAAGGAAAGGAAAGGAGAAAGGAAAGGAGAAAGGAAAGGAAAAAGGAAAGGAAAGGAAAATGAAAGAAGGAAAGAAGGAAGGAAGGAAAATGAAAATACAATATATCAATATCTGTTAGCTAAAGCAGTGTTATGAGGGAAATGCAAAGCATTAAATTACTACATTATAAGAGAAAAAAAAAACTTTCCAACCAATAATCTAAGTTCCTATCTCAAAAACCTAGAAAAATAAGAGTTAAACAAGCCCAAAGCAAGGAGAAGAATTAAAATATTAAAGAGCAGAAATAAATAAAATTGAAAACAGAAAAAAATAGAATCAATGGAATAAAGAGCTGAGTTTTGAAAAGATTAAAATTGACAAATCTCTAGCAAGATTGACAAAAAAAAAGGAAGAGAAGTTATAAATTACTAATTCCAGGAATGAAAGAGAAGATATCACTGCATATTCTGCAAACATCAATGGGTAACAAGGGACTACGCAAAACAATACTGCACATATAAATTTGACAACTCAGGTGAAATGGACCAATTTTTAGAAAAGGCAAACTACCACAACTCACTCAATATGAAATAAATAATTTGAAAGATATTATAACTATTAAGAAACGTGAACTCATCATTTAAAAACTTATCTTAAAAACATCTTCAAGCCCAGATGGTTTCACTGGAGAAGTCTACTGAATGCTTAAAGAAAAATTAACACTGTGGGAGGCCAAGGCAAGCGGATCACAAGGTCAAGAGATGAAGGCCAATATGGTGAAACCCCGTCTCTATTAAAAATACAAAAATTAGCTGGGCATGGTGGTGCACACCTATAGTCCCAGCTACTCAGGAGGCTGAGGCAGGAGAATCGCTTGAACCAGAGAGGCAGAGGTTGGAGTGAGCCGAGATTGTGCCACTGCACTCCAGCCTGGGTGACAAGAGTGAAACTCCAGCTCAAAAAAAAAAAGAAAAAAGAAAAGAAAAATTAACACCAATTCTACACAGTCTATTCAAGAAAATAGAATAGGTTACAGTACAAAAAAGAAACCTACACATCAGTATCTCTCACAAACACAGATTTAAAATTATTAACAAAATATTATTAAGCAGAATTAAGCAATATATGAAAAGAATTATGCCCCATAACCAAGTGAAGTCCTTTTCAGGGATACAAGATTGGTTTAATATTCAAAAATCCATCAGTGTGCTCTACCATATTAACAAGCTAAATTAGCAAACTATCACAAGAACAGAAAACCAAACACCGCATGTTCTCACTCATAGGTGGGAACTGAACAATGAGATCACTCGGACTCAGGAAGGGGAACATCACACACCGGGGCCTATCATGGGGAGGGGGGAGGGGGGAGGGGGGAGGGGGGAGGGATTGCATTGGGAGTTATACCTGATGTAAATGACGAGTTGATGGGTGCAGCACACCAACAAGGCACAAGTATACATATGTAACAAACCTGCACGTTATGCACATGTACCCTACAACTTAAAGTATAGTAATAATAATAAAAAAATAAAAATAAAAAAAAATAAATAAATAAAAATCACATGAGCATATCAATTGATGTACAAAAAGCATTTGACAAAACTCAAACCCATAAATGATAAAAAGTACTCTCAGAAAAAAAAAATAAAACTATGAGCAGCAGAGAACTTCTTCAACGTAATGAAGAGCGTCTTTAAAAAGTACAGATAACATTTTACTTAGTGGTGATTGCTTTCCTAGTAAGATTGGGAACAAGGCAAAGATGTTCACTCTCACCCTTCTTCTTCAACGTAGTGCTGGAAGTTCTAGCCAGTGCAATAATGCAAGAAAAGAAAAAGCCATAAGATTGGAAAGGAACAAATAAAACTGTTTCTATTTATAGATGGTATAATTGCTTACATTTTTAAATCCCAAGGAACCTATTAAAAAACATACACATACACACACTTGTAGAAAGTGGGAGCTAAACGATCAGAACTTATAAACACAAAGAAGGAAACAACAGACATTGGGTTCTACTTCGTGGGGAGGGTGGGAGCAGAGGGAGGAGCAGAAGGGATAACTACTGGGTACTGGGCTTAATGCCTGGGAGATGAAATAATACGTACAACAGTTTCCTGTGACATGTGTTTACCTATGTAACAAACCTTACATGTACTCCCAAACCTAAAATAAAAGTTAAAAAAAAAAAGAAACAAGTGAGTTCAGCATGATTTCAAAACACAAGATAAATATACAAAAATAATTATATTCTATATACTAGCAATGAATAAGTAGACAAAAAATTGAAAATATAATACCGTTTAGAATTGTTTCCAAAAATGAAATACTTCGTTTTCAATTTAATAAAACATATATAGGACTTGTACAGAGAAAACTGCAAACTATTGATGAAGAAAAGTTAAAGAAGACTTCAATAAATGAAGAGACACACCACATTTGTAGATTGAAAGACTCAACATAGTAAACACATCAATTCTATCCAGAAGATTTAGTGCAACTTCTATTAAAATCCCAGCAAGGCTTTTTGTATATATAGGTAGCTTATTCTAAAATTTGTATAGAAAATAAAAAGAACTGAAAGACATTACTGAAAAGAAGAATAAAGTGAGAACAATCATCCTACCTGATTTTAACACATTTTTTAGCTTCTTGGGTAAAAGAGTAAATGATTTTAACACTTATTATATAGCTACAGTAATCAAGATTGTGTGGTATTGACAGGCAGAGATACATAGGTCATAAAACAGGATAGAGAACCCAAAAAATACACCCAAACAAATATGCTCAAGTAATGACAAAGGTACAATATCAACTCAATGAAGGAAAGACAGTCTTTCTGAACAAATGATGCTGGAGAAATTTCACATCCATGGGCAACAGAAATGAGTCTTAATCTAAGTCTCACATCTTACAACACAAAAAAAAGTCTCACAATGGATCATGGCTGAAATGTAAAATGTAAAACTATAAAACTTTTAGGAAAAAAAGCATAAGAAAAAATCTAGGCGAAGAGTTCTAAGGCTTGACACCAAAAGCACAATCCAGAAAAGGAAAAATGTATAAACTGGACTCTCCCAAAAATATTTTTCCTCTAAAAAAGGTCCTATTAAAAGGATAAAAACACAAGCTATACACTGGGTAGAAATATTTGCAAAACCACACATTCCACAAATGGCTAGTATTGAAAGCATATAAAGAACATTCAAAACTCAATAGGGAAATAAAAAAGAAGCAAACAACTCATTATTCATTTAGATAATAGGTAAAAGACATGAAGAGATGTTCACCAAAGAGGCTATACAGATGGAAAATACGCAAATGAAAAGATGTTCAACATTAGGCATTAGGCAAATGCAAATTAAAACCACAATGTGATATCACTATGCAGTTATCTGAATGGCTAAAATAAAAAATAGTGACAACACTAAATGTTGTGAGAATATGGAGAAATTGGGTCACTCATACATTGCTGGTGGAAATGTAAAATGATACAGCCACTCTGAAAAACAGCTTGGCAGATTTGTGTGTGTGTGTGTGTGTGTGTGTGTGGCGGGGGGCGTTGTTGGTTTTGTTGTTGTTGTTGTTTGTTTCTGGGTTTTTTGACAGGGTCTCACTCTATCACTGGAGTGGAATGGAGTGGCAGGAGTGCTGGCTGCAGTGCAGTGGCAGGATCGCAGCTCACTACAGCCTCGACCTCAATGGCTCGGGAGATCCTCCCACTTCAGCCTCCCAAGTAGCTGGGACCACAGGGTGAGTGCCAGTCAGTACTCCTGGCTAATTTTATTATTATTATTATTATTATTATTATTATTATTATTATTATTTGTAGAGACAGGGTTTCACTATGTTGCACAGGCTAGTCTCAAACTTCTGGGCTCCAGTGATCCGACAACCTGGGCCTCCCAAAGTGCTGGAATTATAGGCGTGAGCCACCATGTCCAGACTTCCCTAGCTTGGCAGTTTCTTAAAAGAACTAAACATACAACTACTTTATGACCAGTCTTGGTTTTGGGGACATTTATTCCAGAGAAATAAAAATTTATGTCTACTTATGACCAGGCATAGTGGCTCGTGTCTATAATCCTAGCACTTTGGGAGGCCAAGGCAGGTGGATCACTTGAGGTCAGGAGTTCAAGACCAGCCTGGCCAACATGGCAAAGCCTTGTCTCTACTAAAAATACAAAAAATTAGCTGGGCATGGTGGCACATGCCTGTAATCTCAGTTACTGGGGAGGCTGAGGCAGGAGAATCACTTAAACCCTGGAGGCGGAGGTTGCAGTGAACCAGGGTCACGCCACTGCACTCCAGACTGGGCAAAAGAGCAAGGCTCCTTCTAAAAAAGAAAAAAACTTATGTCCACTCAGAAACCTGTACATGAATGTTTATAGCAGCCTAATTAGTAATTGCCAAAAATTAGAAACAATCCGGGTGTCCTTCAATAGGTAAATGCTTAAACTAACTGTGGTACATACACACAAAGCAATGCTACTCAGCAATTAAAAGGAAAGAACATTGATACATGCCACAACCAGGATTAATCTCCAAAGAATTATGCTGAGTGAAAATAAGCCAATTCCAAAGGGTTGCACAGTGTATGATGCATTTACATAAAACTCTTAAAATGACAAAAGTGTAGAAATGGAGAAGAGATTAGTGCTTCCCAGAGGTTAAGAAGAGGGTGAGGATGAGATGGAAGCAGATGTAGCTATAAAAAGGCAACATGAGGGCAATTGTGGTGATGGAAATGTTCTGTAGTTCACCTGTATCAAAATCCTTATCAGGGTTGTGATATTGTGCTATAGGTTTTCAAGGTGTTACCACTGGGGAAAAATGCATAAACAGTACATGAGATCACTCTGTATTATTTCTTACAATTGCATGTAAGTCTATAATTATCTCAAAATTAAAAGTTTAATTTAAAAAATTAACAGGATGGCCGGGTGCAGTGGCTCACACCTATAATCCCAGCACTTTGGGAGGCCGAGGCAGGTGGATCACCCAAGGTCAGGAGTTCAAGACCAGCCTGGCCAACATAGTGAAACCCTGTCTCTACTAAAAATACAAAAATTAGCTGGGCGTGGTAGTGGGCACCTGTAATCCCAGCTACTCAGGAGGCTGAGACAGGAGAATCATTTGAACCCAGGAGGTGGAGGTTGCAGTGAGCTGAGCTTGCGCCACTGCACTCCAGCCTGGGCAACAAAGAGTGAAACTCCATCTCAATAATAATAATAATAATAAATAATAATAATAATAATTGGCAGGAAAGACAAGAGGGACAAAATGATCAAAACCAAAACAGAAGACTCAAATATCATCCAGATATTGGATTTTTTTAAACAATAACTTTAAAATAACTATTCATAGTATATTCAAAGTAATAGAAAAAAAGATGGAAGAAATGTGTTTAAAAATAAGAAGCTGAGATCTATAAAAGTAATCACTGGCATGTTTTAAAACTAAAAAGTCTGAAATGAAGATCACAATAGATGTTTTAAAAGTTTTTATATAACAAATTAAAGTGATGTAAGATTATAGAAGGCATATCTCATGTTAACGCATGTCACTTTATTGTACTTCACAGATACTACAGTTTTTACGAATTGAAGGTTTGTAGCAACCCTGCATTATTGGCACAATTTTTCTGCAATGTGCTCACCTCACGTCTCTGAGTCACATTTTGGTAACTCTTCCAATATTTCAAACATTTACTTCATTATTATATTGGTTATGGTGATCTGTGATCAGTGATCTTCGATGTTACTATGGTAACTGTTTTAAGGCACCTCGAACTGCATCCATATAAGATAGCAAACTTAACTGATAAATGTTAGGTGTGTATTCTGACTGCTCTATTGACCGACCATTCTCCCATTTTTCTCACTCTCCTTGGACCTCCCTACTCCCAGAGACACAACAATATTGAAATCAGGCCAATTAACAACCTGACAATGGCCTCTAAGTGTTCAAGTGAAAGGAAAAGACACACATCTCTCCCTTCAAATCAAAAGTGAGAAGTCATTAAACTTAGTGAGGAAGGCATGTCAAAAGCCAACATGGGCTGAAAGCCAGACCTCTTGTACCAAACAGACAAGGTGTGAATGCAAAGGAACAGCTCTTGAAGGAAATTAAAAATGTTACTCCAGTGAACACACAAATGATAAGAAAGCAAAATAGCGTTATTGCTGATGTGGAGAAGGTTTCCATGGTTTGGAAAGAACATGAAACCAGCCACAACATTTCTTTAAGCCAAAGCCTGATTCAGAGCAAGGCCCTAACTTTCTTCAATTCTGTGAAGGGTGAGAGATGGGAGGAAGCTGCAGCAGAAAAGTTTGAAGTTAGCAGATGTTGTTCATGAGGTTCTTTCCTTAGAAAAACACTGTCTCCATAACGTGGAAGTGCAAAGTGAAGCAGCAAGTGCTGACGTAGAAGCTGCAGCAAGTTATCAGAAGATCTAGCTAAGATCATTGATGAAGGTAGCTACGCTAAACAGATTTTTAACATAAATAAAACAGCCTTATATTGGAAGAAGATACCATCTAGGACTTCATAGCTAGAAAGGAGAAGTCAATGCCCGGTTTCAAAGCTTCACAGCACAGGCTGACTCTTTTGTTAGAGACGAATGCACCTGGTGACTTTAAGTTTAAGTCAATGCTCATTTACCATTCAGAAAATCCTAGGGCCCTTAATAATTGTGCTAAATCTACACTGCTGTTCCTTCTCAATGGAACAACAAAGTATGGATGACAGCACATCTGTTTATTGCATAGTTTACTGAACATTTTAAACCCACTATTAAGATCTACTGCTCAGGAAAAAGGATTCCTTTCCAAATGTTACTGCTCATTAACAACGCACTCAGTCACCCAAGAGCTCTGATGGAGATGTACAGGAAGATTAATATTGTTTTCATGCCTGCCAACACAACATCCATTCTGCAGCCCATGGGTTAAGGAGTAATTTTTACTTTCGAGTCTTATTATTTAAGCAATACGTTTTGTAAGGCTGTAGCTGCCATCACTAGTGATTATTCTGATGGATCTTGACAAAGTAAATTGAAAACCTTCTGCAAAGGAGTCATCATTCTGCCTGTCATTAAGAACGTTTGTGATTCATGGGAAGAGGTCAAAATATCAACATTAACAGGAGTTTGGAAGAAGTTGATTCCAGTCCTCATGAATGATTTTCAGGGGTTCAAGACTTCAGTGGAGAAAGGAACTGCAAATGTGGTGGAAATAGCAAAAAACCGGAATTAGAATTGGAGCCTGAAGATGTGACAGTCAGCACCCATCAACATTGAGGAAAGCCTTTCCACCAACAAAAACATTACAACTTGCTAAAGGGTTAGATGATAATTAGCATTTTTTCACAATAAAGTTTTTTTAGTTAAGATGTTTACATTTTT
The DNA here is from genome assembly GCF_043159975.1 of Macaca nemestrina. Classification (NCBI taxonomy): domain Eukaryota; kingdom Metazoa; phylum Chordata; class Mammalia; order Primates; family Cercopithecidae; genus Macaca; species Macaca nemestrina. Next base: position 74,683,752 of record NC_092142.1, on the reverse strand, counting down.
TAGAGATAATGCTATTGCACGCTTAATAGAATACAGTATAGTGTAAACATAGCTTTTATATGCACTGGGAAACCAAAAAATTCATGTGACTTATATTATTGCAATATTTACTTTATTATAGTGCTCTGAAACCAAACCCATAATATCTCTGATATCTCTGACACCTGAAAGGATGTCTGAAAGACATCAGACACAAAGTACACAGGAAAGGATTTTAGTGTGGGTGGCATCGTAATTAGAGTCACATAAAAGTGAACAGACACGATGGCATAATTTGTGTATTCACTAATGTGTACATAATTCCATTTCAAGCATTTATCTCCACAGTCTCTATGCCTGTACTGGAAGATAAGTCAAAACAAAATATTCAGCTAAAGCACTCAATGGAAAAATGAAGGAAATAATGTAAGATACATATGGGCCATAGTCAAAAGGTATAAATATGTATAATTAGATTATCAAAACCTGAAGTGATAAAGAATGGGGCATGGCAATATTTTAAAGATAGTAGCTAAGAATTTACAATACTCATGAAAGAAGGCAACCCACAGTTTCAAGAAGCTCTTTGAATCCCAAGCAGTATAAATAAGTAAAAGGCACTTAGGAAAGTCATGATCTAAAACATACTAAACAAACTTTTTTGTAAAGAATTAGATATTAAATCTGTTAGATTTTGAAGTTTACCTACAGCCTCTGTCACACGATCTTCTTTACGTTCTCAAAAATTCTTTAAAATAAAAATTAAAAAAAATCTTGGGTCGCTGGCTGTACAGTAACAGGCCCTAAACCACAGATTGCCATCCACTCTCTAGAATATTCAAGGCATAAATATTTGTAAGAGCCAAAAACTAATAGATTACCTAAAATCCCATCAATAGTAAAATATTTGTAGTGTATGTTAAATTCATACAATGGAAATTCATACATAAATGAGAATGCAACTGTATCCAAAAATATGGATAAGCCAAATCATAATGCTGCTTGAAAGACATCAGACACAAAGTACACAGGAAAGGATTTTAGTGTAGCTGGCATCCTAATTAGAGTCACATAAAAGTGATCAGACACAATGGCATAATTTGTATATTCACTTATATGTACACAATTCTATTTCAAGCATCTATCTTCACACTCTTTCAGATGTTCTCTGCTGATTAATGTCCATGAAGTTAATTGGGGAATGGCTGTTTCTGCCTCCACCCACTGCTGATTATACCTTTCTCTGCATAAATATCTATGTTTCTCTCATGACATTCGAAAAGGAAAGCAATCAATGGCTGTTAATCTTTTTTACACCAGGGTAATAAAAATTCTCTCTGTAATCTTCAGCATGAGATGTTTTGATGCTCAAGTTAATTAACAATTTCAAGGAAAAACCCACCCATAACAGTGCCTAGATATAGGATTTAGGTGTCTGTCCTAGACTATAGAGCCCTTAGAATATAAAACATGTCAGGTCTAAATCTGTTTTTAAATATACCCTCAATATTACTAACTCTAAGGGGAAAAGAGTTTCATTCTTCAACCGTGGACACCACAGAGTTAATCTGTGGCTCAGCTGCACACAAAGGTTATCCCAGAAAGAGGTATGTGTCTTACCTGGGGGTTAACTTCTTTATTTCTGCATTATTCTGATTGTCAGTAAAAATTCGTTTACTAATAATTAAGGAAGCCTACCTGTAATCCTGGGACCTTTGCTTTTCTACCTTTCTTTTCATACACTTTCTCTTCTTTGGATAGAAGCAGATACATGCAGAGATCAAACACAACACAAAGCCCCTTGATAAAAATGGCTGTCATTCTCCTGCTAGAATGACTTTCCCTCTTTCTCTACCAAAGGGCTGATATGATTTCCCCATCAAATATGTCAAGTAAGTCTTTGAAGGCATCCATCATTTGCCAACATGAGGTCTGCCATTCAAGAGTGCTGCTTTCAAGAAGAAAGTAGAAACTTCTAGAGTTTTAATATAAAAAGCAGAGAGACCCTGAACATGCTATCTGAATCCTATCTGAATCTCAGTCTGGATTTGCATAAGATGTAGAATATAGGAAAGCAGTTTCTACAACAGCTTTGAAACGGAGAAATATTCTTTAATTCCCAAAACAAGACTAATGGCTCCTTAATTCAGAAGTATGGAGTAAAAAGATGAACCCCATGAATTTAAATGTTACTCCTTACAAATTTTCAGGAAACTGGATCCTATAGGATTTTCTGATAACCTGTTTGAAGTAAAACCTATAAGCATCTCTGTTTCTTTTTTAACTAATCTGTATAGAAGGCAAGCCTGTATTTAGAATCGGTCATTGGATATAGGAATAAAGATATTAAACTGGTCTAGAGACTTCTCAACAGCTACCATTTTTGTTCTTTATTTGTTTTATTTTCTTGAGATAAGGTCTCACTCTGTTGCCCAGGCTGGAGTGCAGCGGCATGATCACAGCTCACTGCAGCCTCAACCTCCCAGGCTCAAGTGATCCTCCCACCTCAGCTTTCTGAGAAGCTGGGACTATAGGCATGTGCCACCATGCTGGCTAATTTTTCCCATTTTTTGTAGAGATAGTGGTTTCACTATATTGCCTAGGCTGGCCTCAAACTCCTGGGCTCACGCGATCTCCCCACTTTGGACTCCCAAATTTCTGGGATGTGCCACGTGCCTGGCCTCATCTTACCACTTGTTAACAGGAAAGGCTAATTAAGATCTGCCTCAGATAGTTGTTATACACAAGTCTCATTTCTGCTTAGCTACGATTCATCAGATACATTTCTTTCTGTGTACAAGGGCTTTCTGTCAGGAATAATGGAGGTGGGTTTACTAACCAGATTCAGATTGCTGTGTTTTCTGCCTTTCCTAAAGGTCCTGAAATAAATAGATCAACTCCCCTTGCTGTCGTCCTCTTACATTTTCTAGCAGAAACTACTGAGAGACACATTATCTGAGATCCATATCAAGCACATAAAAGATTGAGAAAAATAATGAGATAAATGTAATTCTTAAATAACAGATAAATGATAAGTTCCAAATAGGCTAGAGTATGATTAACAAAAATTGAAAATAATAGAATATATGGGAGAAATATTACTGGTTTGTTTTGAGATGACAATAGGTCAATAGATTATTCAGAAAACATTCAAGGACTTCTGGTTGCTTGAGAATAAAGTAGCATGCATGCTCTATGAAAGCAAGCATTCAGATGATTATGTAGAAAAGGATTACATATTTGAATAAGTAAAAACAAATTCTATATATTGAAGAATTATAACATAAAGTATCTTCATTCTATCTGTGTAATATTTACTCTTAACAGAATATATCTACATGAAACTAAATGTAATAATAGAAGAAGAGCTATAATATAAAAAGCAGTGACAGATATATATATATACACACATACATATGTGTATATTCCTATTAAATATATATCTATTCTGTATTTATGTATATTCCACATGTGCATGTATAATTTATTTAGAAGCAAACTGTCCTTCTAAAACAATAATGATGAAATATTTTTTCATGACATCATAAAACATCAATATACTAAATGAAAAAAGGCTACAAAAATATTTTTAAATGATTCAACAGAAAAAATTATAAAATTATTGCACATCATATATAAAATATTTATAATTATAAATATGTAAATGTTTCATGAAAGCAGTGCAAGATTATATATCAAATTATGCTCATTGTTCTTCTCTAGGTGGAAACTTTAGTTTTCTTTTAAATAATTTACTTTTATTTTCTATTAAAATTGACATTCATTATTTCTGTAATTAAAAGCAAAAGTTACAAAAAAAAACCTTTGAAATCTTTCCTGAAGTGACTTTGAAAGGCTAAAAAAAAATGTGTCCCAATTTGTTCCTATTTTCTAAAGGATTTATTTATTCTTTTTGGTTCAAATTCAGATAGATAATCACTTGCATCTTCAAAAAAAATATTCTCTTTCAATATTTCACATTGTATTCGCTGGGGTTTTTTAGTATTTTATATTGTGTTTTCTCCTATTCAGCTACTTGCCTTCAAAAGAAGGAGGAAGAGGGGGAGGAGGAAGAGCGGCAGGTGGTGCCGTGTCACCTCTGAAAGCACCACCCTGGAGGCCCCGTGGTTTATAAGGACAGTAGTTAATAGTTTCTGTCATCAGAGAGGTCAGTGTGTTCTGTTCCCATATTGTTCAGTTCAATAGGCCTATTACTTGGAAATCAAGATGCATTATACCTATGATTACAAACATGTCTGGAGACGATGACATTCTAGATAACTCTCCAACCACGGAGTGCAAGGAAGTTTCCCAAGCTAGAGTTTTTTCATTAAATGTGCACATTTATTTGCATTTACACTGCCATTGTGTTCCTGAATCCTATAGTTCGGTTCCCCAAAGATGAACAGAGGACATAAAGATTACATAACATAATAGGAACTCTAAGGAAAAGTAAGGTTGAGTTAGTGTGCACGACAGTAGCACCAGGCCACACCACCACTGTTTGAAGTCAGCCACTTCTTTGTCAACCACTGAACATCAAGTGTGTTTTATCAGAGAAAAATGGAAACTCTTCTTGGATGCTTTTCCAATCAGTCAATACCAAGCACATTTATTGAATAGCATCTATATATGTGCCAGCCACTGTTGCTGGTGCAGTCACTTATGGTGAATTATTCTATCTCTGTAACATGTTATTTGGAGGCAAATTGGCACTATTCACAAAGAACTTCGGGCTTAATTAGCATCTAAAAATTTTAAATACCCATAATTGTATATGGCCAAGAATACTACCCATGGTTCATTTGCATGTTGTTCTTATTGTCCCTAAAATGTGAGGACACTTAACAATAACTACTTTATGCCACACGATGTTGCACACTAAACTGAGAGCAAAGATCACTCAGCACTGATGAAACTTGGCATTGAGGACTTTTAAGGTCAGAATGAACCACTAGACAGTGTAACACCCTTTCATCCCATACCCATGAACGTCCCTTTTGAGCCTGCCTCCTGCCCAAGCTCTTGCAGCTTCATCCCAGAGCTGCCTGGCTCCGTTATCTCGGTCCTAGGTAGCTGTTAAAAGAATCATTCTTCAGAGGCGCAAAGGGCTCATGGGTTATATCCAACAGGCCAACTGCATTTCAAATATTAAAAAATGTTGTGCAGCCTGATCAAATTGATATTTTCTCCCTCCCTACACACCAGTAGCACTAAAAATGAAGTTATTTCCATCTTGAGATTCTGAACCTCATTGTCCTTTAACATAACAGTACTTTCATTAAATTCTTCCTCAGGTTCATTGGCTGCCTTCTATTAAAGTACTTTAACCTTGTTTTCGTGGTTTTTTTTTTTTAATTATAAATAAAACAGTTACCCAAATCCTAACTCTGAGGAATTTCAATAGTTCTCCAGCACTTTCATCTTGCAACTCTTCGTCATATTGTAAAAAAGAAAATGAATTAATGCTCTGTAAGGGAAAATTTGCCCTTCAAAGGAAAACTATACATTGTCTACACATAAGCAGAATTATGATTCTATGGAAGCTATTTTACATCTCTGTAAGCTGTAGATAACTGATAGTGATGCAAAATAATTATTGCCTGTAGAAATTCTGCTGAGTCAATTGACTTTCCTCCCTTCTGTGGAGAAGCTAGGATTCTCTTTTGAACCTATTAAACATCTACTTAGTTCCTTCTTTAATTAATGAGTTAAATAAAAGCTTTAACAACTATCATATCTGTATGGGAGTCATGATTTTCCCTTTTTTTGAAAATTATCATTTAACAGCTGCAAATAAGGAAAAATAAGCATAACTAGGGTATTACATGGGGGAGTGATAAAAATGAGATGATGAAAAAGGACATATCCAGCAAGAGGGGATCTCATGCTCTTTAAAGCATGAACATGACATAAATTTGGAGGAACAAAAATGAAAAAGTATTCAATAATTTTCTCTGAAAGTAATATCACTTTTACATTCATATTGGACAGTCTTGACAGAAGGGATTAAAGTGTGGTGGTTACTTTGTGAAACCATTGTCAAAGCAAAATTGCATCAGACAAAGTTAAATAGGTAAGGAAGATTTTACTTAAGTCTATTGTAATGGGAAAGAGAGACCAGTATTAACTCAACTCCACTGAAACAATACATGGCGAGTTTTTAAAAGCTGAGATGTGGGATATCATAAGGCCTTCTGCCTCTTACCCAAAGAAAAAGTAAACTTTCTCTTATCTTCAGGACAAGAGGTAGTTTTACAACCTGGAGCAAGACTCTCACTGAAGTTAGGCTCCTACCCTCCCCCTACCCCACAGAGACTGGAAGATAAGGCTACTATCTTCCTTGATGATTACATTTCAAAGGAATGACTCCCAGATCCTTAAGAAAGACAATTCTTGATTGTAAAACTGGCAAGAGGCTGGGAGAAGATTTACATCTCAAAGAGGTAGATAAAGAATTGATTGCAAGTTTTCTAAATTAAATGCTCTAGGAAAAGCGAGGTCAGGGGCCTAGAAAGAGAAAGAAATCTCTCTCATTAAGACCATCTTGGTCAAGATTCGTATCATCTTCATCTTATTTGTTATTTCACTAAAACTTTAAGTTAGCAAAGCCATTCTCCTAAGTCACTTCATTTTAATCTCCATAAGCATTAATATTCATTTTGCAGATGAATTAACTAAGAGTGAGAAAGGCCAAGTCACTGGCCATAGGTCTCAAGTTCTTAAAAGTAACATGAAAGACTTAAACCCAATTTCCTGACTTTTGGTTCAGTGCATTTAAAATGCCAGTTATATGCTGCTGACGCAACCCCAACTCCACAATGCTGAGTTCACTTACAAAATGATTGGAGTTTCCCAAATAATGCATTTGAGATTAACAGAAAATCATGAGTGTGGCATCTAGAAGACAAGTCGTGACAGCTTTGTGTGGTGGCTGTGCTGAAAATAGGACAATCAAGGAGATAAACCGAGTGAGGTCTCAGGGTTTAAAATACATAGGTTGGCCGGGCGCGGTGGCTCAAGCCTGTAATCCCAGCACTTTGGGAGGCCAAGACGGGCGGATCACGAGGTCAGGAGATCAAGACCATCCTGGCTAACACGGTGAAACTCTGTCTCTACTAAAAAAAATAATAATAATACAAAAAAAAAATTAGCCGGGCGTGGCGGCAGGCGCCTGTAGTCCCAGCTACTCAGGAGGCTGAGGCAGGAGAATGGCATAAACCCGGGAGGCGGAGCTTGCAGTGAGCTGAGATCCGGCCACTGCACTCCAGCCTGGGTGACAGAGCGAGACTCCGTCTCAAAAAATAAATAAATACATACATACATACATAGGTAGTTTCTGTTTCCTGGTATAGTATGATTGTTGCATCCAGAGGCACAGTCCGGGTCTTGAAGGGGCATTCAAGTTGTAGTAGGCTAAATAATGCCCCTTCAAAATCTATCCAGGCATTAACTCCTGAAATCTGTGAATGTTGTCTTATGTGGCTAGAAAGGGGTCTTTGCCTATGTGACCAAGTTAAGGATCTTGAGATGGGGAAATGATCCTGGATTATCCAGGTGAGCTCTAAATGCAATCACATGTATCCTTATTACAGGAAGGCCGAGGGAGATTTTACACAGAGAGGAGAAGGTGATGTAAAGATGAAGTAGAGAGATATTTGGAGATCCTAGCCTTAAGGACTGGAGGTATGCAACCAGAAGCCAAGGAATACCAGTATCCACTAGAAGCTGGAAGAGACAAGGAAATTATTCCTAGGTCCCCCAGGAACTCCGATGAGTGCAGCATTGCTGACACCTTGATTTTGACCCAGGATACTGATTTCAGACTCTGGGCTCCAGAACTGCAACAGAGTAAATTTCTGATGTTTTCAGTCACCAGGTTTGTGATCACTTGCTACAGCAGCCACCAGAAACAAATGCAGATTTTGGTACCAGGAAGTGGTGTGCTGCTGTATTAAATACCTAAAAATGTGAAAGTGGCTTTGGAATTTGGTGATGGACAGAGCCTGGAAGCATTTTTGAGGCACATGATAGATAGGTTGCTTTAAACAGACTATTAGGAGAAATACGGACGTTAAAGGCACAACTGGTGAGAGCTCAGAATGAAGTGAGAAGCACAGTGGAGAAATCCTCTATCATCTTAGAGCAGGTGTCCCCACCTCCAGGCTGCAGACCGGTACCAGCCGATGGCCTGGTAGGAATGGGGCACATAGCAGGAGGTAAACAGCGTGTGAGCCAGCATTACCGCCTGAGCTCTGCCTCCTGTCACGTCAGCGCCAGCATTAGATTCTCACATGAGCGCAAACCATATTGTGAACTGTGCATGCAAGGGATCTAGGTCGTGTGCTTCTTGTGAGGATCTAACTAATGCTGGTGATCTGAGGTGGAACAGTTTCATCCCAAAATCATCCGCCACCCCTATTCCATGGGAAAAAAAAATGTCTTCTGTAAAACCAGTCCCTGGTGTCAAAAAGGTTGGGGACTGCTGTCTTGGAGAATGCGTATATTGCCAGAAGCAGATTAGTAGAAATATGAACAGTAAAGACGCTGCTCAGAGGGCTCAGAAGAATATGAGAAAAGTGTTATTACAAATTAAAAGAAAAGTGGTCTTTGTTATATAGTGACAGGGAGCTTCATTGAATTGTGACCTACCATTGTGTGGAAAGCAGAACTTTTAAGTGATAAACTTGGGAATTTAACTGAGGAGATTTCTAAGTGAAGTATTGAAGATATAGGCCGGTTTCTTGTGTTGTTTACACTAAAACGCTAGAAGAAAGAGAGAAATGAAGAAAGAATCATTAAGCAAAAAGAGCCAGGACTAGATGATTTGAGAAGTTCTCAGCCTATCCAACCGCAAAAGATGTTAAAATTAGCAGATCATTGTTAATAATGTGTGCTCTGGAGAGAAGGCCCTGGATAAGGCCAGAAAACTTTCTATCCACTGAAGATAAAACTGATAATATTTTATGATTGATTGTATATAGTTTGGGAGAGAGAAGGGTTGAGGACTAGCTCAAGGTTTGGGGTTGGAATAATTGAAAGGAAAGAGCTGACATTTCCTGAGATAGGTTTACAGGGGGAAAAAACACACACACACAGGAGTTCATTTTTTATCATGAAAAGATTGATATTTCTATTTGTTAAAAGTGGAGACTTTGTCAAAACCACAATGGGATACCACCTCATACCAGTCAGAGTGGCTATTACTAAAAAGTCAAAAAGTAATAATAACAACAGATGCTAGCAAGGCTGCAAAGAAAAAGAAATGCTTATGCACTGTTGGAAGGAATGTAAATTAGTTCAACCGTTGTGGAAAACAGTGTGGTGATTCCTCAAAGCCATAAAAACAGAAATACCATTTAACCCAGCAACTTCATTACTGGGTATATACCCAAAGCAATATAAACTGTTATAAAGATGCATGCACATGTATGTTTAGTGCAGCATTATTCACAATAGGAAAGACATGGAATCAACCTAAATGCCCAGAAATGGTAGACTAGATAAAGAAAATGTGGTACATATACACCATGGAATACTATACAGCCATGAAAAAGAACAAGATTACGTCCTTTGCAGGAACATGGATGGCACTGGAGGCCATTATTCTTAGCAAATTAACACAGGGACAGAAACCCAAATACAGCATGTTCTCACTTATAAGTGGGAGCTAAAAATGAGAACACATGGAAACATAGAGGGGAACAAGACACACTTGGGCCTATCAGAGGGTGGAGGTTGGTTGGAGGGGATCAGGAAAAATAACTAATAGATACTAGGCTTAATACCTGGGTAATGAAATAGTCTGCACAACAAAACTCCAGGACACAAGTTTACCTATGTAACTAAACACCTGTACATGTACCCCGAACCTAAAATAAAAGATAAACAAAAATAAAATCACAGTTTCCAAGAGAAATTATAATAAATAAAAAGTGTCCTTTAACGCCCCTAAAAGATTTTACCAGCTCACCAGCAATGGATTCAAACCAAGACGAAATCTGAATTGTCAGAAAAAGAATTCAGAAGGTTGATTATTAAGCTAATCAAGGAGGTACCAGAGAAAGGTGAAGTCCAACTTTAAAAAGTCAAAACTGTAATACAGGATATGAAAGGAAGGTTCTTCAGTGAAATTGATGCATAAATAAAAAACAATCACAACTTCTGGAAATCAAGGACACACTTAGGGAAATGCCAAACACATTGGAAAGTCTTAGCATTAGAATCAAACAAGCAGAAGAAAGAACTTCAGAGCTTAATGACAAGACTTTTGAATTAACCCTATCTATCTAAGACAAAGAAAAAAAGAATTTTAAAAAATGAACAAAGCCTCCAAGAAGTTTGGGGCTATGTTAAACATCCAAACCTAAGAATAATTGGTGTTCCTGAGGAAGAAGAGAAATCTGAAAGTGTGGAAAACATATTTGAGGGAATAATCGAGGAAAACTTTCCTGACCTTGCTAGAGACCTAGACATCCAAATACAAGAGGCTCAAAGAACACCTGGGAAATTCATCACAAAAATATCATTGCCTAGGCACATAGTCATCAGTTTATCTAAAGTCAAGACAAAGGAAAGGATCTGAAGAGCTGTGAGGCAAAAGCAAGAGGTAACCTATAAAGGAAAACCTATCAGATTAACAGCAGATTTCTCAGCAAAAACCCTACAAGCTAGAAAGGACTGGGGTTCTATTTTTGCTTCCTTGAACAAACCAATTATAAACCAAGAATTTTGTATCCAGCAAAACTAAGCTTCATAAATGAAGGAAAGATAGAGTCTTTTCCAGACAAACAAATGCTGAACAAATTTGCCACTACCAAGCCAGCACTACAGGAACTGTTAAAAGTGGCACTAAATCTTGAAATAAATCTTCAAAATACAACAAAATAGGACCTCCTTAAAGCATAAATATCACAGTACCTATATAACAATAACACAATGGAAAAAAAAGAAAAAAACAAGATATTTAGGCAACAAATAGCATGATGAATAGAATACTAACATTAAATGTAAATGGCCTAAATGCTCCACTTAAAATATACAGAATGGCAGAGTAGATAAAAATTCACCAATCAAGTTTCTGCTGTCTTCAGGAGACACGTAACACATAATGACTCACATAAACTTAAGGTAAAGGAGTGGAAAAGGATATTCCATGCAAATAGACACCAAAAGAAAGCAGGAGTAGCTATTCCTATATCAGAAAAATCAAACTTTAAAGCAACAGTAGTTTAAAAAGACAAGAAGGGACATTATATTATGATAAAAGGACTAGTCCAACAGGAAAATATCACAGTCCTAAATATACATGCACCTAACACTGGAGCTCCCAAATTTATAAAACAATTACTACTAGACCTAAGAAATGCAATAAATGGCAACACAATAATAGTGGGGGACTTCAATACTCCACTGACAACACAAGATAGGTCATCAAGACAGAAAGTCAACAAAGAAACAACAAAAACTATGCCCTACAACAAATGGACTTAACAGATATTTACAGAATATTCTACCCAACAACTGCAGGATATACATTATATTCATCAGCACATGGAACATTCTTCAAGATAGAACATATGATAGGCCATAAAACAAGTCTCAGTAAATTTAAGAAAATTGAAATTATATTAAGTACTCTCTCAGACCACAGTAAAATAAAATTGGAAATCAACTCCAAAAGGAACCCTCAAAACCATGCAAATACATGGAAATTAAATAACCTGTCCCTGAAAGAACTTTGGGTCAACAACGAAATCAAGACAGAAATTTAAACATTATTTGAACTGAACGATAATAGTGACACAACCTATCAAAACCTCTGGGATACAGCAAAAGTGTTGCTAAGAGGAAAGTTCATAGCATTAAATACCTTCATCAAAAAGTCTGAAAGAGCACAAACAGACAATCTAAGGTCACACCTCAAGGAACTGCAGAAACAAGAACAATTCAAGCCCAACCCCAGCAGAAGAAAAGAAATAACGAAGATTAGAGCAGAACAAAATGAAATTGAAACAAACAAACAAAAAAAGAATGAAACGAAAAGCTGGTTCTTTGAAAAGATAAATAAAATTGATAGATCATTAGCAAGATTAATCAAGAAAAGAAGGGAGAAGCTTCAAATAAGCTCAACTGACAGATATTATAACTGAAGCCACAGAATTACAAAAGATTATTCAAGCTTACTATGAACACCTTTATACACATAAACTAGAAAACCTAGAGGAGATGGATGAATTCCTGGAAATATATGACCCTCCAAGATTAAAACAGAAAAATATAGTATCTCTGAACAGACCAATAACAAGCAGCGAGATTGAAATGGTAATTTTAAAGTTGCCAATAAAAAATGTCCCGGACCAGATGGATTCACAGCTAAATTCTATCAAACATTCAAAGAAGAATTGGTACCAATCCTACTGACACTATTCCACAAGATAGAAAAAGAGGGAATCCTCCCTAAATCATTCTATGAAGCCAGTATCACCCTAATACCAAAACAGGGAAAGACGTAACAAAAAAAAGAAAACTACAGACCAATATCCCTAATGAACATAAATGCAAAAATTCTTAACAAAATACTAGCTAACCGAATCCAACAGCATACCAAAAAGATAATCCATCATGATAAAATGGGTTTCATATCAGGGATGCAGGGATGGTTTAACATATGTAAGCCAATAAATGTCATACACCACATAAACAGAATTGAAAGCAAAAATCACATGATCATCTCAATTGATGCAGAAAAAGAATTTGACAAAATCCAGCATCCTTTTATGATTAAAACCCTCAGCAAAATCAGCGTAGAAGGGACATAATTTAAGGTTGTAAAAGTCATCTACGAAAAACTCACAGTTAACATTATACTGAATGGGGAAAAGTTGAAAGCATTCCCTCTGAGAACTGGAATGAGACAAGGATGCCCACATTCACCACTTCTATTCAACATAGTACTGGAAGTCCTAGCCAGAATAATCAGACAAGAGAAAAAAATAAAGGGCATGCAAATTGGTAAAAAGGAAGTCAAACTCTCGCTGTTTGCTGATGATATGATTGTATACCTAGAAAATCCTAAAGACTCATCCAAAAAGCTCCCAGAACTGGTAAATAAATTCATGAAAGTTTCAGGATACGAAATTAATGTCCACAAATCAGAAGCTCTGCTATACATCAACAGTAATCAAGCTGAGATTCAAATCAAGAACCCAACCCCTTTCACAATAGCTGCCAAAAAAAAAAAAAAAAAAAAAAAAAAGGTACTGAGGAATATACCTAAACAAGGATGCAAAAGACCTCTACAAGGAAAACTACAAAACACTGCTGAAAGAAATCACAGATGACACAAACAAATGGAAACACACCTCATATTCATGGATGGGTAGAATCAATACTGTGAAAATGACCATGCTACCAAAAGCAATCTAGAAATTCAATTCAATTCCCATCAAAATACCATCATCATTCTTCACAGAACTAGAAAAAAATCCTAAAATTTATATGGAACCAAGAAAAAGAATCTGCATAGCCATAGCAAGACTAAGCAAAAAGAACAAATCTGGAAGCATCACGTTACCCAACTTCAAACTATACTATAAAGCCATAGTCACCAAAACAGCATGATGGTGGTATAAAAATTGGCACATAGACCAATAGAACACAATAGAGAACCCAGAAATAAACCCAAATACTTACAGCTAACTGATCTTCAAAAAAGCAAACAAAAACATAAAGTAGAGAAAGGACACCCTATTCAACAAACGGTGCTGGAATAATTGGCAAGCCACGTGCAGAAGAATAAAACTGGATCCTCATCACATTATACAAAAATCAACCCAAGATAGCTCCATCTTGCACATAAAGTGGGGAAAGGACACCCTATTCAACAAATGGTGCTGGGACTTAAGTCTAAGACTTGAAACCATGAAGATTCTAGAAGATAGCATCAGAAAAACCCTTCCAGACATTGGCTTAGGCAAAGACTTCATGACCAAGAACCCAAATGCAAATGCAACAAAAACAAATAGATGGGACTTCATTAAACTAAAAAGCTTCTGCACAGCAAAAGAAACAATCAGCAGAGTTAATGGACAACCCACAGAGTGGGAGAAAATCTTCACAATTTATATATCCGACAAAGAATTAATATCCAGAATCTACAAAGAACTCAAACAAATCAGCAGGAAAAAAAAAAAAAAAAAACCACAACCCCATCAAAAAGTGGGCTAAGGACATGAATACACAATTCTCAAAAGAAGATATACAAATGACCAACAAGCATATAGAAACATGCTCAACATCACTAATTACCAGGGAAATGCAAATCAAAACCACAATGCAATACCACCTCACTCCTGCAAGAATGGCCATAAAAGAAAAAAAAGTAGATATTGGCATGGGTGTGGTGAAAAGGGAACACTTTTACACTGTTGGTGGAAATGTAAACTAATACAATCACTGTGGAAAACAGTGTGGAGATTCCTTAAAGAACTAAAAGTAGATCTACTGCTTAATCCAGCAATCCCAGTATTAGGTATCTACCTAGAGGAAAAGAAGTCATTATACAAAAAAGATACTGGTGCATGCATGTTTACAGCAGCACAATTTGCAATTGCAAAACTATGGAACCAGCCCAAATGCCCATCAGTCATGAGCGGATAAAGAAATTGTGGTATCTATATACCATGAAATACTACTTAGCCATAAAAAGGAATGAAATAATGGCATTCACAGCAACCTAGATGCAACTGGAAACTATTATTTTAAGTGAAGTAACTCAGGAATGGAAAACCAAACATCATATGTTCTCACTCATATATGGGACTTAAACTATGAGAGCACAAAGGTGTAAGAATGATACATTGGACTTTGGTAAATCGGGGAAAAGGGTGGGGGGTGGGCGAGGGATAAAAGACTACACCTTGGGTACAGTGTACACTGTTCAGGTAATGGGTGCACCAAAATCTCAGAAATCACCACTGAAGAACTTATTCATGTAACCAAACACTACCTCTTCCCCCAAAATCTATTGAAATAAAAAAAATTAAGAAGTTAAAAAAAAATGCCAAATACTGATGAGCAGGTGAATACAGAGGAGTGGGAAATGACCAAGGGATTAAGCAACCTGGAAGTCACTGGAGATATTAAAAAGAAGTTTTGTTACAATATTAGGGATAAAAATTTGACATGATGACTTCATGAGGGGGATAGGAGAGAGAATTTGAAGACCATGTATATAAGAAATAAAATTAATTTGACTGAAAAGTCCATTAATTTTACCTTTTAAAAATCCACAAGTTTTTTCAGAATAAGAGTCTCACTAATCTAAAATTTTTGCTGTGAAGTTTTTGCTGAGAGGCACCAGACTCCAGGGGTATGTAGGAAACAAGTAATCAATGGATCCTTTGATTAGAGTTTGTAATTAAAGAAAGGGCTAGCAAGTGCATGGAACTTTGAAAGATCTAAAGGGAAAGCAAATGTGATTGTTTTAATCTGTTTGGTCTGTGAGGTAGATGGAGAGAGAAGCGAGTGATGGACTTCTCCAACAGGTAAAGGAACTGACTTTAGGAAAGAAGTGAATGTTTCTTCCTCAGAAACCATGGAGATAAATGAGCAAGTAAAGACACAACAAGGTTTCTCAGTCTTAGGATCATTGACATTTTGAGCTGGATAATTCTTTGTTATAAGCTGTTCTGTGCATCACAGGACATTTAGCATCCCCGACCTTTACCTGCTACATGACAGTAGTGTTCTCTCCCTTGTCATGACAACCCCAAATATCCCCAGACACTGCCAACTGTCCCCTGGGGGACAAAGTCACCTTGGTCGAGAACTGCTGATCTAGAGATATGTTGAGGAAGCGAGAATTTCACTGTGTATGCTTGAGTACCAGGAGGAATTAGAATGGCAACTGCATGCAAGGTGTGAGAACAGGCCAGATGATTAAGAGAAAGAAGGGTGGAAGGAATCCTTAATATCAATAGGTACTTTACCCTATTGTGGCTTTGTTCTGTGTTAACTTAGCTCACTGGGACTGTTAACCAGAAAAGAATCCCCTTTCCCTGGATTCACTTGGGCCACCGGAGACATTTTACATGAGACATGGAAGGTGGAAGTGAAATGGATGCCATATTCTCTTGCTACTGGGAAGGCTGGAGCAGAGCTGCAAACGCTGTTGCTAGCACTCCTGCAGCTCATGCTCATTCTAATCTGCTGACTCACCTTGGAGTGAAGCAACACCCAGGCTTTAGTTCCTCCAGATACTGCTGGATCATCCACCTCATCGAAGTGGGAGGCCTGGAGGCTATGAGCCTCACCTGAGTTCCATTTCATCCTTGAGCGCTCCAGCCCTTCCTTGCAGGTTCCAATCTGTACTCACTCTCTCCTACTTCTTGTCTATCTTTCTTCTCATCCATCTTCTTCCATTCTTTCTTCCTGACCAAGCTGACTGCAAGCTGCAGCAACCAACACAGATGCAGTAACTGTGCATACACTCTTTAACAAGATCCCTCAATTGTCTATAGTCAAATCCCTACAAGAAATGCGACCTTCTCCATCATTTGTTTCCTGCTGCCTATGTGTCTAGCACAACAACCACTATAAATTGTTTTAGTATCCTTATTCCATAGGTGATGAAACTAAGACTCCAAAGGCTAATTAATTCTATCAAGATCCCTCATTGAGCAAGTGGCAGGCACAGAGTTTGAACAACATCTGCTTTCCTCTAAAATCACTCTCCTTCCACCATGCCCATCTGCAGTTCTAGCAGCTTCATGAGGTAAGGAGTAGAACTTTTAAAAGTTCTTGATCCTGATCTACTGATAAATTACTCCACACTTTTTATTCTAATAATGGTGGTAAGTGAAAAAATACCCCTTCCAAGGAAGCATTTAATGATTTTTAGAGGTTGGAGATACAAAACTAAAAGATAAAATGTACTTGCTCTTCCCAGTTACAAAATTAAGAGGAGTTTCAGTTCTCTACTTTCGATTACTGCATAATGCTTATGAGCCACTAACATTTGGTGGTAGCAGATGTCCTGGAAGTTTAGAAGGGACCTTAATCAGCCCATCAGCATTCAGTTTAATCAGGACTAGGAGAGAGTGATCACTGATTGCATGGCTATTACTTGTGCCATGGCAATGCCCTGACTCTCCTTTCCTGCCTCTCATCACCAGAGGCAAAGCTGCTACTTCTTTCCTTTCCGAGTTATACTCAGAGTAAAAACAGCAATCACATTTACAGTACACACAGTCCTGTGGCAATAGATCATGATAAAAGCAAGTCTTGCTGATATCATTAAAAGCAGCATAATCACCAAGGCGTTGATGAAAATGTATCCAGTTCTGTGGGTGAACAACCCTCCACATATGTACCTCTGTGTCTGCTATAGAGTATACAGTCCTGAGGTACAAGGATCAAATCCATGAATTTCTTTCCAAAAAGACTAGAATCATAGAATGTCAACACTGGAAGCGTTGTTTTTTGTTTTTTGTTTTTTGTTTTCAGATCACCTAATGCATTCCCATTCCATATGGATGAATCCATTCTAAAACTCACCCAGTAGTCATGCATGCTCTTCTTGTATACTCTAAAATACCAGAGCATTGGTCAACTCAAAAGAGAGCCCATGTCATCCTCTAACAACTGAAAGCCAGGATGCATCTCCTGCTTTGAGCTTCTGTAGAATGCCTGCTCATTGTTACCACCTAAGGCTGTTAGAAGAATCATTTTGCATCACTCACAGTATGTCCCCTCCTCCAAGTATACACTACGCTTGATTTACAATTTAATGCATGCTCTGTTGTTATAATAATGGCAATGATACTGAGACTAATACTAAAGCACGTACTTTCTAAGCCAATTTTTTCCATCGGTAATATTTTTGTTAGATTTATTATTGGAAGCATTATTAATGATTATTGCTTTTGCCATTTCTTTTTTCATTTTATACTATGGTCATGCTGTGGTTGAGTTCAAAAAGGTAATAATTATTTTAGTAGTCATTTTGAAAAGCCTCTTTTTCGTGCTTTCCACAGAAAATTATTAATTTGAACAAAGTTTTGTTTTCAAACCTATAGTAAATGTAAGATATGTGGTTTTTTTATCTTATAAAAATAAGCTTGGTAATCAAGCCCACTTTGATATCACCATTTTATTGTCTGAGAATATATGAAATTTTAAAATAGAATAGTTTCAACAAAACATAGAAACCATTTTTACAGAAATTATCAAATTATTTCACATATTCTCCACAAATTTCTGTAAGTGCAAGATGGATTTTGGTATGTTAGTCCCCTTTTAAAAGTTGGAAAAACTGAGTCACAAACAGCTCTTACTAGTTTTGCAATCCCACAGCCATCTGCCAAAAGTAGAAGGGAGGATTTGAAATGACCAATCTTATGCTTTGTAACCAGAGCATAATCTCTCTGGGAACGCCTTACATTTGACCTCATCAGAACCTGACTACCTTAAGAGAAAACAGAAAGTGCAGATATGGACAATATAAATGACCATCAGAAAAAAAAATTTCAGACATTGATAATGTGTGTTAAAGCAGAGTGTATCAGAATTAAGAACTAATGTGGCCGGGCGCGGTGGCTCACGCCTGTAATCCCAGCACTTTGGGAGGCTGAGGCGGGCGGATCACGAGGTCAGGAGATCGAGACCATCCTGGCTGACACAGTGAAACCCCGTCTCTACTAAAAAATACAAAAAACTAGCCGGGCGAGGTGGCGGGCGCCTGTAGTCCCAGCTACTGGGGAGGCTGAGGCAGGAGAATGGCGTGAACCCGGGAGGCGGAGCTTGCAGTGAGCCGAGATCCGGCCACTGCACTCCAGCCTGGGCGACAGAGCGAGACTCCATCTCAAAAAAAAAAAAAAAAAGAACTAATGTATCCATTTAGTTTCTCAGCAACTGGATTATTATCTGTCATCTGAATAAATCTACTTTTAGGATGACTATGCTCTGATCAGTTATAGGTAAAATGTTTTTAATAAGAAAACTGAGAAGGGATTGTTTCTTTCAGATAAAAGAATGGAAAAGTCCTAGTGGGGGAAAAAAAAAAAAGCTGGAAGAAAAGCAAAGTTTGAAAATTCAACTTTATATGGCAATACTCTATGGGAAAAAATACAATTTAGTATTAGACTCAATAAATAGTTCTTTTAAATTACATTATTTGTTAAAATTAAGTTGTGTTCTGGGTTTTTTAAATCAAAGTGAATATACTGTGGCAACCAGTGATATAAGAGAAAAATAAATTAACACTACTCAGAATATAGCGAATATGATTGAGTTGGTGCCAATACCTGTTCATGAGAGGGAGTGCTATTCTGGTAAATGAAAGTTGCAAATTGTTTTAATAGGTTCATATAAAATGAAAGAGGAATTGTAATACAGATTTTCTTCTGAATGCTCCAATCTGTGCTATTCCAATAATTTCTGTTTCAATGACTGCATATTGATCTTCGTTGTGTATTATCTTTTCTTAAATTCTCTATTTGTAAGTTGGAAGAAGGGTTCGCTCACAAGACGACTAATCCAAATTCTGGTGAAACCACCTGATCTTCCATCAGCACACTACTTCATTATCAAAACAATGCCTGTGGGTTTTTTGTGGTTTCTTTGCTTTGTTTTTGCCTTGAATATTCAGGAGTTGGCTATCCAATACATTTATATTTATTTTCCTTGCTTTCCCTTCATATTTGATCTTTGTTTCTGCATGAGTCATTTCACAGCTAATTAATTTCTCTACCTTCCACATGAGAAGAAGAAAGATAAAATAATGTAAACTATTCTAGTCGTGTCAAAGGAGAAAAAATGGAAAAGGACTAAACTGTTACAATGTCAACGCCTGCTGGTCCCAGTTTCACCTATTACTTTCAGCGTTCCCCTGGGTATGAAAAAACCTTTGACCTGCAACTCTACCTCTACCCCACTCAAAGGTGGAGCCGATTCTGCCAAACCTATCTATATATGTGGTAATAAATGCACCAGCACCATGTCTGTGTGGTTGCCAATAGTCTTGCTTCCCCAGTCCAAGAAAGTCTTGGGTATGGCATGCTTACTGAGCATTTTCCCTTCAAATTGACTCCTGCTAAAGAATGCAACTATGCTTTCTTTTCCTGATGATGTTCTGTCTTCCCTACAGGGTCTAGGGTCCTCCTTGAACTTGCTCTCATGTGGATAGATTTCTAACAATGAACCTAGCCAGCTCCTCCTCCCGCCCTTGACTGTCCCCTTCTTCCAGCAGCCACTATGTGCACCTGTAACATCAGACACAACTTCGAAGAGGACATAACCTTGGGAACTCTGAACTATCCATTGATGACAAATATTTTCACCACCTAGAGATCCCCACAAAGCAGCCCCATGCAACGGCATAGTTGGCTAGGAAAGTGCTCTCTTCAGCCCTTTCCTTATGGACAATGTTGTGGACACATAGCCACTTTATCTGAAGCCAACTTGGCTTTTGTTTGTTCTACTCACTACCCCCTGCACTTTCCTGCTTCTCTCTCCACCCCTCACCAGCCAACATTCAAAGTCCTATACCATCTTATGTATTTTAGGCCAATTTAATCTCACTTTTTGTTCACCGTTTCTTACTCCAGATAATCAAAAGTTGTCAGCAACTATGGCTACTGACGTTAAGTTTCTCTACAGTAAGTTTATTTTTAGCAAGGTTGATAGAATATTCAATAAAACTGGGTACAAAATATCGAGTCAGCCTCCCTGTGGTTCCATGAAAGCTTTGATGAATGTGTAGGAGGCCTGGAGGGAGAACCAGATAACCAAAAGAGTTGGCTGAGCATTGATGTTTTACTTGTCCATGTGCTGAGGAACTTGTGGATACTAAAAAAAAAAAAAAAACTAAAAATGTACAAGATCACGCTGTCTTAATCTTTGCTTCATCCCTTGTATTATCAAGTAGATTGCCATAGTGGGTTTCTATGAACATTAGTTGAATAAATTAGTGAATGGATGAGTAGAGGATGTTGCACCTGAATTCAATATCAAAATTAACTGAATAAATATCAGTTATGGGAGATCAGTGCCAAAACAAAAAATGAGGTTCTGGCTATATCAGTACTATAAAAGTGAAAAGTAAAAAGAGAATCAAATGTAGTGGAGAAGTTGAGGACTACCTAAAGAATTTAGAATTAATTTGACCTTAAATTTTGCGCAAAGTTTAGCATCAGGCATTCCTGACACATGAAACAGAATACGTGGTTACCTCTAGGTGCATAAGCGCATGGACCAATAAGGAAGATTGGTTTATGGGAGTGGAGAATGTGTTGGAAATACAGTTAGGTAGATGGACTGGGGCTAAACATAAAGATTGTTAAAACTCAGGCTGAAAAGGACTTGGAAAAACACTGAGCAAGTTTGAATCTGGTCAAGCAGTATGCTTTCTCTATGTATCAAGACATTAGCCTCCTCTCCATCTCACTAAGTCCATTTTCCAAGAGATGCATATTTATTTCTTAGGTTCTATGTTACGCATAAGACCCCAGGATAGCCAGGAGGGTAAAGACATAATTCTTATCCTCAAGAGTTCATGGTAAACAGGGAAAAGAGACACAATCAAGCACAAGACAAAGTAACATGAGCTATGATGGTGTCAAATGCTGGTTTCCCCAAAGTATCACCAAAGCATGCATTGATAAAACAAAGCTGAGTTACTGCTTGCCATGGTAAGGGAAAACAGTAGGTCAACAGAGCCTTAGTAATATCCGGGAGAGGACAGGACAAAGTCAAGATCTTTTTTTTTTTTTTTTTTTTCTTTTTTTTCCGAGATGGAGTTTCACTCTTGTTGTGCAGGCTGGGGTGCAGTGAGGTGATCTCGGCTCACTACAACCTCTGTCTCCTGGGTTCAAGCAGTTCTCCTGCCTCAGCCTCTCAAGTAGCTGGGATTACAGGCATGTGCCACCAGGCCTAGCTAATTTTTTTATATTTATTTAGTAGAGACAGGGTTTCACCATGTTAGCCAGGCTGGTCTCAAACTTCTGACCTCAGGTGATCTACCCTCCTCGGCCTCCCAAAGTGCTGGGATTACAGGTGTGAATCACTGCGCCTGGCCAAGATCTTTAACAAGACTTTTAATTCTGGTTTAAAGCAGATCTTTCAATATAGAGGCCTTATTAGAATTGAGTAAGGATCATAGTTTAGGATTGGTGAACACAGTAGTGCAAGAATTTTGAAGCAAAGGGTTCAAAGAGTCCTTTGTAAACTGTTCACTGATGCACTCTATTAAGTTGACAGGACTCTCTGTAAATCCTTGGAGTAAAAAATAAAATTCTTTACAACTTGTATCTTCCTCAAAAAAGAGCCTCATGAAATACTAAAGTTGTGTTGAAGACAATGAGGGAGAAAATATTTGCAAACTATTCATCTGACAAAGGATTAGTAACCAGAATATCAAACAACTCTATAGGGGAAAATCTAATAATCCCATTAAAAAAATGGGCAAAGGATCCAAATAGACATTTCACAAAAGAAGACACATGAATGGCAAACAGGCATATGAAAAGGTGTTCGACATCATTGATCAGGAGAGAAATGCAAATCAAAATACAGGAAGATATTATCTCTCCTCAGTTAAAATGGCTTTTATCCAAAAGACAGGCAATAATGAATGCTGGTGAGGTGGGGAGAAGAGGGAACCCTTGTATAGTGTTGGTAGGAATGTAAATTAGTACAACTACTATGGAGAACAATTTAGAGGTTCCTCAAAAACCTTAAAATAGAACTACCATATGATCCAGCAATCCTACTACTGGGTGTTTATCCAAAGGAAATGAAATTAGCATGTCGAAGGGTATCTGCACTCTCATATTTATTGCAGCGTTATTCACAATAGCCAAGACCTGGAAGCAACCTAAGTGTCCATCAACAGATGAATGGATAAAGAATATGGGGTACATACATGCAATGGAGTACTATTCTGCCATAAAAAAAAAGAATGAGGTCCTGTCATTTGCAACAACATGGATGGAACTGGAGGTCACTATGTCAAGTGAAATAAGGCAGGCACAGAAAGACAAACTTTGCATGTTCTCACTCACTTTTGGAAACTAAAAGTTAAAACAATTAAACTCATAGAGATAGAAAGGAAAATGATGGCTACTAGAGGCTGGGAAGCGTAGTGGGGGACAGGGGAAGTGGGGATGGTTAATGGATACAAAAATATGGTTAGATAGAATGAATAAGATCTAGTATTTGATAACACAACAGGGTGACTACATTCAACAATAATTTATTGTACATTTTGAAATAACAAAAAGAGTATAATTGAAATGTTTGTAACACAAAGAAATGATAAATGCTTGAGGTGGTGGATACCCCATTTACCTTGATGTGATTATTACACATTGTATCCCTATATCAAAATATCTCATGTACCCCATAAATATATACACCGACTATGTACCCATAAAAAAATAAAAACAGGACGTGCCTGTAGTCCCAGCTACTCAGGAGGCTGAGGCTGGAGAATAGCTTGAACCTGGGAGACAGAGGTTGCAGTGAGCTGAAATCACGCCACTACACTCCCGCCTGGGTGGCAGGGCGAGACTCCATCTCAAAAAAATAAATAAATAATTTTTAAAAAGGAAAAGAAAGAAAAGTTGTGTTGAAGACAATGAAATAATCAAGTCACATGAATGTAGACCATACGCTGTATCAATGGCTTTGATTCTGAATAGAGAAACTTGCATGCAAAGAGCACGGGAAGCAGAAGCAAACAGAAAAGGGCCTAGATCCACGAGGTGGAATCTAAGACGGCTTCAAAAAGGTGGCCTGTGTGCCAATACCTTATTTCACACTGCATCCTTGTATCAAAACATCTCACGTACCCCATAAATATGCGCACCTACTATATACCCACAAAAAAGTAAAAACAAAAATAAATTTTAAAAAAATTTGAAATGAGCATGAATTTGCCTGGTGTACAAAAGTCAGAAAAATTTCAAAAAAAGACAGAATGGTGTGAAAGAAAAGGCTGAAAGAATGCATGTGATCTGAGGGACTGTAAGTCGTTTCTATAAGCAGCAGACTTTCCCTGCAGTTCTAAAATAGAAACGGATATACTTCTACTGTATCACTTGTAATGATTCAGGGTATATTGTTAGAAATGAACTTCTCATGTAAGTTAAAGACAATTTTTAAAATTATTCCTGAAACCACTTTTGTGTTTTAAGATTAGCTTGAAAACATGTATGATTTGGGAGTGAGGGCAAACTTAAAAGCCAGAGTTGAGACCACTTAGATCTCCCTCTGGATGTGAGGGAGTTTTTGGCAAGCGAACTTGTAAATAAATCCCGATGGATTATGATTGCTGTGTTGTACAATAAAAGAGATGGCCTTGAAGGAGATGTAATCAGAAAATAAATTTAAAAAGCAAAAGCCTGATTTGATGCAAGAACATCAGGAAACCAACCAGCATGGGATTCTCTTAATAGCCATCACCAAAACCCTGCATTCCTCATTCCCTTGGTGCCCTTGTCTGATAACAGTCAGGGCACCCCCAGCTGGCTCTTCCATGAGTTGATCAAACCCAGTTCCAACAGCCAGTGATGAGCAAAGCTCAGATTCGACAAACTGCAAGCCTGCTCACCCCACACCTGAGAGCCTAGACAGATTCCAAACAACCAGCTAATTAAACCTGGAGCACCAAGCTATCATCATTTGAGATTCATGGGCATCCAACAAGCAGAAGAACTAGCAACACGGCATTCGGCAACAGCTGTCACCTGCTATAATGTTCTTTAATTATCTTAAAATCTGTAAGAACTGACAAATGGGTGACAAAATGCAATTTTCTGTGTCAGGAAGCAAGAGACAAGCCTGCGTTACTTTGATGAGAGGAAATACTGCAAAATCATCTCTCTCAGCTCTTCTTATTGGGGTGGGGGGGAACTGTTGTCACTCAATTCTAGTCTATAAACACTCTCATTACAGGACTCGTGGAGGGACATGTTTCCTTCTTTATAAAGATTGAGTGGGAGAGGTTAGAATGTGCACTGGGCTGTGCCAAGCTTGTCGCCATAGCCTCAGTACTTCTTCCAAAGTCAGCCCCAGCTCCATCCCTAGCCCCAGGTTCACCACGCTACATATGTCCCCCAAGATGCATTCCTGGGGTGGGCCATTAGCAAAGACCCTCCAAGTCCCCAGGAATCATGTCATGCCTCTTGCCATCGATTTCTCCATGTTCCTATCCAAATTGTGGCCTGATTCCTCTAGGCTGCAGTGATGTTTATGACCTCCATAAGGATTTCCATTAGTCCCTAATTTCCATCGGTCATGACACTCTACCAAATGTTCATGATAGAATCCTTTGTTCCTTTGGGGCAAGTTTACGTCTACCATTTGCACAGTTTTGCCAGGCTTTACGGGGAAAATATGGGTCAAAAATGTTCACTAGAACACAAAATAAATTGCAGAAAGGTCACTGTGTAGTAAATAGCTCTTAACAACATCAGCTAGAAAACCATATCCTCTGTACAGGGTAGTAGAGCACTCGTAAGCCAAAAGCATCGCACCATTCATGGTCCCAGAACATAAAACAGAGAAAAATATGGGCTAGCTCACATTGGCTGCGAGCACAGGGACAGCCCTTAGAGTATGAGGAAAACATATATTAACAGTGTGCTACAACAGATCATCATATACAATGAAAACATATGTGTGTGTGTGTGTGTGTGTGTGTGTGTGTGTGTGTGTGAGAGAGAGAGAGAGAGAGAGAGAGAGAGAGAGAGAGAGAGAGAGAGAATTTCGTTTTGAAGTTTTGGGGTTTTTTGGGTTTTTTTGTTTTTTGTCTTTCAAGAGACAAATGGCGTAATAAATCAGCATGCTAGAGTCTGCTACCAGAGTGCTGACAATCTAAAGGGATCGCTAATGATTAGACATGAGAAGACATGGCAACATTTGTTCTTAAAAGGTGCATGACAATATTAATGCACGTAACTGATTGCAAGCCATGGTTACATTTTTGAACCGTCTTAAAAGAATTTTATGTGAAGATTTAAATTAGGGTGACAATAGGTGCTCGGTGGACCTTTCTGCCCACTAATTATAGTAAAACCATTTAAATTTTGTATGTAAAGTCATTTTATGCAATTAATGCATTAGTTTAATGTATATTAATAGTTCAGTTCATCTGGTTTTTGTGATCTTGAAAGTTTAAGCTCTCTTGCGGACAAGGGCGGCTATGAAATTATCAGTGACTGCAGTAAGACTTTATAATTGCTGAACTATTCTTTCTAAAATACAAATTTTAACTGCCAAGCCAGTGATTGCTAACCTTTGCTGGAGATCCTGGTTCATACTCATGAGTGTCTCATTCTCACACATTTGTTTCTTTTCTATCCACATGTGCATCCCAATTCTCTACCACCATCTTCCAGACAAGCCATAGTTTTCCACATTTGAGCATTTTCTTGAACTTCCCAAGTTCTGTCAGATACTTCCCTCTTATTCTTTAATCCCCTGGGCAAATATTAGACCCAAGATCACACGGATAAAACCCCTTACACACTTTATACCCTCAGTAAATGTCAAGGCTCTTATCTCTCTCCATTGATGGCTACGGCAATGGATGCCTCGTTGGATTCTTAGAGCATATATAACCCATATAAAATGGAAACCTTCATCCTGTGACCTTGTAGATTACTATTTAATTACTTCAAGTTTTATTTTTTTAATCCTCTCCTATAAGATTATAAATTTCTTGGGGGTATTAGTATCTTCATCTGTGAAATGAGAGAGTTGTCTTACGGGTCTCTAGGTTCTTCTTGCCTTAAAGTCCTGAAGACCTCTGGTCACTGTGTCTGTGAACCCCAAATCACTCAGCACAAAGATGAGTACATCTTAGCTCAGTAACTCCATAAAGAGTTAAGAGAAATGATAAACCACAATTCTATCAAGATCTAGGTTTAAAGTAGACTTTCTCTGTGTGCATTGGTGTAAAGAATACCATTCATTAAGATCTTCTCCTTACTGATTTAGAGCTAAGAAAATCCATGGGAGTGTGTGTGTGTGTGTGTGTGTGTGTGTGTGTGTGTGTGTGTAAAACTGAGAGTCAAGGAGGGCCAGGAAGCCTGAGAGGTACTATCTTCTCAAATGCTTCCAGGATTTCTGCTGCCCTCACTAAGGAAAACTGACTCAAGGCAGAAGTCCTTGTTCTCCTTTCTTCATCCTCAAAGCTGAGTGACCATGAAACCAGTAAGATTTAACTTTTAAGGGCTCTTATTTGAGAAAGTTGTCTTATGGGTCTCTAGGTTCTTCTTGCCTTAAAGTCCTGATGATCCCTCTGGTCACCGTGTCTGTGAACCCCAAATCACTCAGCATAAAGATGAGCACATCTTAGCTCAGTAACTCCATAAAGAGTTAAGAGACTTTATACCATATTGCTCTAGCAATATATCCACATGGTCCAATGTTTTACAACTTGCAGATATATTTTATTTATCATTGAAGAGACTGCTCTCTCTTTTCATTCTGACTTTTCCTCCTTTTACTTCCCATTGCTAAAGTGGTAGCAGAGTGAACATGGGCAATTTGAAGTCTGGATTAAATGATATAAGGTGGTAGTAGGTGATCATACACCCTGCCTTTGCTTTAGTGGAATATTTGTGTGGTTCATCATCACCTAAATAAAATTAAGCTATTGCTTGTGCAATAATTGGTAAAGCTAGGATTAAAGCCCAGGTCTGTCTGATTCCAATGCTGGCATACCATATCATCTGCTGCCCATCATACTCTTCGTGATCCATCAACAGGTCTGTGATTATAGGCAAGAGCCACCATGCCTAGCCCTGAGCATCATATCAGGCCTAGGCATGGTGGCTCATGCCTGTAATCCCAGCACTTTGTGAGGCCACGGCGGGCAGATCGCTTGAGCTCAGGAGTTCAAGACCAGCCTGAGCTGGTCTTTATAAAACTCTTTCTCTACAAAAAATGCAAAAATTAGCCAGGCATGGTGGCATGCATCTGTAGTCCTGGCTACCTGGGGTACTGAAATGGGAGGATCGCTTGAACCTGGTAGGTTGAGGCTGCAGTGAGCTGTGTTCACACCACTGTACTCCATCATGGGTGACAAAGTGAGACTCTGTCTCAAAAAAAAAAAAAAAAAAAAAAAAGATACGATGCTCTATTCTCATCTACTTGGCAGTCTTTGGCACTTCTCTCCAGCTCTGAAACTGGTCCCAACACACTTTTTCTAGACTTTAGTACCCACCACTTTCCTACCTATACAAGCAACCCTGTCCAAATTGGATTTCTTGCCTTTTCCAGGTTGTGGTTTTGTTCATGCTCTTTCCTCAGGCTAAAATGATCTTACCAAATCACATTGATGTAAGCTCTTATTAATTTCTTGCTAAATAAACATAAAGCACTATCAATGAAGATAATATATGACTCATGATATGTCACTACAGCAAGGGCATCAGTGAAAATGGTTGTTAATGGCTGTTGTCAAATCAATTAAAGAGGTGGCCACTTAAAAAAAACCTAGAAACAAAGACCGACCAAGCAGTATTGAACACCTTAAGCACGCAGATTTTGCTCTTTAAATGTAAGTAAGCATCAACTTTTTATTTAAAAATTAAAGCACTTTGGAAAAAAATAGTTGATTACAGGTCTAGAGCAGGAAATACACAAAACTAGATGACATCTTGTCATACCAGCAACCAAGCAAGATCTCTAACACATTTGGGGTTATATCACAAAAACAAAGGAGCCAATCTGAAAAATTCCCAACTGACCAAAACATCAATAAGAATAATAACACATCAAATATGTTAAAATTCATTAGTCACCTTTAGAGTACCAGGGAATCAATGCATTTTTCCGAAAACTGATAAACAAACAAATTAAATATTTGAGCTGCTTTACTTAGACCAACTACACTACAGGGTAACCAAATATTTGAGGAAGAAAAGTTTCTTTTCATAGAATCACTCCAAGTAACACAGGAAGAAGGAATCATCGAATTGAATTTTGCAGACTCCTAACTGAGATAGGCAATGGTGATAAATGGCTTCCCACATTTCCAAAAAGAGAAAATCAGACATCTAGTACCTCACGATGAAAATGTTCAACACCACTTATGAAATACTTTTGCCAATAAAATTGAACCTAAATCAGATCAAAGCTTCTAGATGTAAGTATCAATATAATGGAAACAGAGTAAACAGATGAACACATTGTGTAACATCAAAAATGCAATTAGTCCTGGGCACGGTGGCTCACGCCGGTAATCCCAGCACTTTGGAAGGCCAAGGCAGGCAGATCACTTGAGCTCAGAAGTTCAAGACCAGCCTGGGTAACATGGCAAAACCCCATCTCTACAAAAAATACAAAAAATTAACCAGGGGTGATGGTACACTCCTGTAGTCCCTGCTACTCAGGTGGCTGAGGTGGGAGGATCACCTGTGCACCAGAGGTTAAGCTGCAATGAGCCATGATTGTGGCACTGCACTCCAGCCTGAGTGATGGAGGGACACCCTGTCTCAAAAAAAAAAATACAATTAGTAAAACCCAAAGTACTGGAAATTCTACATGGCAACTAGTCTGGTTTTTTCAATAAATAAATTAAAACAAAAAAATGAAAAAGGTAAAATCTATAGAATCAAAGAGACTTAGAAAATATATCAACCAAAGACAGTATGTGGGCAGTTTAGGTACTTATTCTATTATCCCAACTGTAAACACACACATACACACACACACACACACACACACACACACACACCCCCCACAGGCACAGAGAGAGAGGAGGAGAAAAAAAAGACATGAAAATTTGTACGAGAACTAGGTATTTAATTATGTTGATTAATTATTGTTAATAATTTAAGCAGAATAGTGAAATTATTTTTGTATTATATAGAAGTACACTGAAATATTCATGGATGAAATGATATATTTTACTTAAAATTCATCCAGTAGGGAGTGGTATGGGACATAGATGGGTTTATTTATGAAACAAGATGAATCTGAGTGATGAATATGTGATTAATCATTAAGCTATTCACTCTATCTTATGTTTGAAATTTTCCATAATAAAAAAATTTAAATAAACAAAAAATAAAATACATGTTTGTGGTCCAGAACCATAGACTATTTTTTATTCCAAAAGGCTGAGTAGATTCTGTTTAGAACTGAACATGATATATAAAAAATGCAGCCTTTTGTACCACCTAATTAATTAATTCACTTGTTCCACCTGTGAAAAAAAGAGAACAAGATAAGAGAATTCTGACTTTCCCCAGTAGTTCCTAAGTGGTCTTACAGGCTAGGTGTTCAAGAGTCCACGGCTGTAGCAGATATTATTAGTGCCTCACCTTTCGAGATGTTCCTGCCGGCTTCCCGTGGCCTGAACCTACATCACAATACCTGTGGACCTCTCTGTCTGCACATGTGCATGACAGGCTGGAAGAGCTGAGGAAATCACCGCCCGAGGAATAATCCTCACAAATGACTGCCAGGAGTTGTTGCCCACATCCCACAGCTTCATAACCCATCCACTAGTAAATTCCGAGGTCTGTGCTTTGCACTGTTTCCCAGAGCTTCTCCATGGGGTAATGCCCCAGCAGCCAACTGCGGGCATTGCCTAAAATCTCTCCCTGTATCTGGCTGCCTTGCATCATCCCTGTATTCCTTGTATCAGCCCTTCCCTGTATTGTTTCCGCCCCCCCCACCCCCGCGTGTCCCCTTTGCTTCCCAACTCTTCGGTTCAGAGTGTGCTTCTGGGAGAACCCAAGCTAAGACAGAAAGATGAATACAAGCAGAGGTGTATGAGAAAAGCAGACCTTTTTCTCTACTACATTCAACATATGTGGAGTTTTTTCCCACACCAACCAATTCTCTCTCTGGACACCAAAGTGGATGTCCTACAATTCAATCATGATGCTAACTACCTGGGGTTAGGGCACCCCCCACAGGACAAGAGCTCAGTCCCACAAGACTGCCTCCCACTTCAGATGCCACTCACAAGTAGGGGGCCCCCAGATTACCCACACTTCTGTTCAGCTTGGCTACAAATTGGAGGTGCGCATGGCTCCTTCCTCAGGTTTGATAATTTGCTGATGGCTCAGAGAATTCAGGGAAACACTTACGTTTACTTAGATTTACTGGTTTATTATACAGGATATGATCAAGGATACAGATGAAGAGGGACATAGGCAAAGGTCTGGAAGGGTCTCAAGTGCAGGAGCTTCTGTCCCCGGAGAGTTGGGGTGCACCATCCTCCCACCACTTGGATGTGTTCACCAACCCAGAAGCACCAAGAACTCGGTACTTTAGGGATGATTATGGAGGCTTATTAACCCAATCTTCTTTCCCCAAGAGGAGGTGGGGTGAGGTTGAAAGTTTCAAACTTCTGACTGTGTCTTGTCTTTCTGATGACAATTAAAACAAAAAAATGAAAAAGGTAAAATCTATAGATTCAAAGAGACTTAGAAAACATATCAACCAAGGACAACATGTGGGCAGTTTAGGTGCTTATTATCCCAAATGTAGACACACAAACACACACACACACACACACACACACACATACACACACACACACAAACACACATACACATAGGCACAAAGAGCCAGGGAGAGAGCTATCTCCATTCAGGAGCCCACCAAAAGTTGGTTCATTACAACAAAACATGCTTCTATTGCCCAGGAAATACCACGGGATTTAGGATTTCTGTTAGGAACAAGGGTTAGAGACCAAATATTGAAACAAAAGATCATCCTGGCACCCCATTTACTCAGGAAATTACAAGAGTTTTCGAAGCTCTGTGCCAGGAACTGGAGCAGAGATGACCAAATAAATATTTCTTATTATATCACAAGTCCCATATCTTTCCTTAAAGGAAACTTTAATGACAAAAACTAAGAATATACTAACATATACTATTTACCATGTACTATGCATTATACATATCTCACTTGATATTCACAGTTACTCTATTTTATAGATGAAAAGAGTGATATGATAACCTGACCAAGGTCAAACAGCTAATAAACGATGGACTTAATAATAATATTCTTACTATTTCGTTATTTAAACGATGTTGCTAGCGTTAGTTGCTTCTTGAAGGAATGTGGGCAGTGTGTATGTATGTTTGTATGCACTATAACTGCCTCCCTTGGCAAAATAAAATGTGTACTATAATACAAGTCCTTCCCATAAAAAAAGATGTAAAAATGACTAGAAAAAACTACTTTAACCACATCTTCTGAAAAGGAATACAAGCAGATGAATGGTTCTACTCTTTTTATCTAAATCCCCTTCCTACACCTCCCCTACCCAATAAAAATGATGCTAATTTTTTCTTTGGGAAAAAAATATATTTTGAGAACAGAATTGAAAGGAAATGTACTCCAATAGGATAATTGCATCACTCCAGCCTTCCTTCCGACAGAGAAGAAAGCCTCCTGAAATTACACAGCTCAAGATCTGAAAATTCAAATCACCAAATCACCAGAGTGGATGCTGAACCTCAACATGCAGTTAGCGCTGAGATCTGCAAGAAATATTACCAGCTGTCAGTCGAAGGACATCTCCTTTACGTAGATACACCAAGAAAGCAAATTATCAATGATACTTCTGGCAATTATTTTGCAGCATATGCCAGAAAAGGTAAATGCTATTCTGGATGCTACCTGACCCTGGGACATTTCAATCCTAGACAGCCCTCATCTAAAATGATTCATTCTTAGATGCAGTTGTTCTCCACTTCAAGAAAACCCCAGAGGAACTCTCATGTGAGTGGGTTTTTATACAGTCATGTGCCACATAACAGCATTTCAGTCAAAAACAGACCACATATACCACAATGGTCCCATAAGATTAAAATGGAGCTGAAGAATTCCTATGGCCTAGTAATTTGTGTTATAACTTCCTACATGATTCAGTAAGTAGCGTGCTGTACAGGTGTGTAGCCTAGGCGCAATAGGCTATACCACATAACCTAGGTGTGTAGTAGGCTACACCATCTACGTTTATATAAATACTATATATACTCTTGGATGTTCACACAACAACAAAATCATCTATGGACACATTTCCCAGAACATATGCCCTTCATTAAATCACAGGACTGAATTTGTAAAACTTATCAGATAGTGGATGGTAATGCCTCTCAAAATATATGAAGATCATTATGTTAAGTGAAATAAACCAGGCACAGAAAGACAAACAGCACATGTTCTCACTTGTTTGTGGGATCTAAAGATCAAAACAATTGAACTCATGAACATAGAGAATAGAAGGATGGTTACCAGAGGCTGGGAAGGGAAATGGGAAGAATGGGGAGGAGGTGGGAATGGTTAATGAGTACAAAAAAGAAAAAGAATGAATAAGACCTACTACTTGATAGAACAATAGGGTGACCATAGTCTGTAATAACTTAATTGTACCTTTTTTAATAACTAAAAGAGTATAATTGGATTGCTTGTAACACAAAGCATAAATGTTTGAAGGGATGGATACCCCATTCTCTATGATGTGATTATTACATATTGCATGCCTGCATCAAAACATCTCATGCATCCCATAAAAATATATACCCACTATGTATCCACAAAAATTAAAAATTAAAATATATACATAAATATGCTTATATTTAAACTTAGAATTTCAGTTTAGGAATTAAACAGAGATAATAGCACGAATCCATACATAAGGGTTTGTAAGGCTTTTTGTTAAATCAATACTCTTAATAGCAAAAACAAAAACAAAAGAAAGAACTAAATAAATTGCGTACATAGAGTATTGACTAAACAAAGTATAATACATCCACAAAAGGGAATCATAGGCATCCATTGCAAAGAAAGAATGATGTTATATAGGACAGACATTCATCATTAGATGTGGAAAGTATATCACTGGAGAATATGGTTAATGTAAGCCATTTACATTCTAAACACATATGTAAACATTCTGAGGGTTACACAAGCCACTCCCTCTTAAGCAATATGAATAAGTTCTAGAGATTTGCTGTACAAAATGGTACCTTTAATAAACAATACTGTATTGCATATTTCAAAATTTGTTAAGAGGGTAGAGATCATGTTAAGCGTTCTTACCACAATAAAATAAAATTGTTTTTTAAGATACACACCAAAGAGAAAGTTACATAACAAATCATTGACAGTAAGTAAGTAATCTTCAAGTAAGATTAAGTAAGCTTTCACTTTGGAGTCTGTTAATTCGATTATTTTATGTGGTACATATATACCATGGAATACTATGCAGCCATAAAAAAGAATGAGATCATGTTTTGTGGGAAAATAGATGGAGCTGAAGGCCATTATCCTTGGCAAATTAATGCAGGTACAAAAAACCAAGCACTGCATGTTTTTACTTGTAAGTGGGAGCTGAATGATGAGAATTCATGGACACAAAGAAAGGAACAACAGATACTGGGGCCTACCTGAGGGTGGAGGGTGGGAGGAGGGAGAAGAGAAGAAAAAATAACTATTGGGTACTAGGCATAGTGCTTGGGTGACAAAATAATCTGTACAACAAACCCCTGTGACATAAGTTTGCCTATATAACAAACCTGCGTATGTACCCCAAACCTAAAATAATTTTTTAATCTGATTATTTTATTAGTGTATATTTCTTTTACAATCAACAGAAAATAAAGATGTTATAAAAATGTAAAAAGACAATATAACAAAAAATAACTTAGTTTTGTTGTGATATAATTATCTTAAGGAGATTTCTTGATGAAATTATTCATATGCATATATTTGAGACAGGGTCTGGCTCTGTCACCCAGGCTGGACTGCAGTGGCATGATCTTGGCTCACTGTAGCCTGGACCTCTTGGGCTCAAGCAATCCTTCCACCTCAGCCTCCCGAGTAGTCAGGACTACAGGTACACACTGCCATGTAGGGCTAATTCTTTATTTTTTGTAGAGACAGGGTGTTGCTATGTTGCTTATGCTGGTCTCTAACTCCTGGGCTCAAGCAATCCTCCCGCCTCAGCCTCCCAAACTGCTGGGATTACAGGCATGAGCCACCAGGCCCTGCCCACCAAAAGATATCTTAAAAAATAAATTGTGTCAATGCATTTATACTTAGTCACAGATTATAAACTCCTTGATTTAGGGTCCTAGGAACAGGGCAATTGAAGATTACCGTGCTAAAAGCTGCTTTCAATAGAAGACCCAATAGTAATATGTCAAAAGTGTCTCTAAGTGTGTATCACTGAAAATACTATAAATTTGCAAAATACATACATCAATTTGCAAACTCCCATTCAAATCCAACTTATACAAGCCTCTGTCTCACATTACTTAAAATAAGGTGCCGGTGTATTTGGGTTAGCTCAGCTCCCTGCAGGTCTCTTTGGAGTCAGGGTCACCTGCTGTGCATCATGAGGGTGAATTACACCCTCAAACACAGCAAAACAGCAGCACCAAGAAGCAAAAGGCATCTAAGCTGAGCCCCAGGGAAGGAGGATAGGAGTCATCCGCAAGATGTAGGTAAGAGTCAGACACATTGACTTATATTAGGGTCTCTTGGCTTTTAATTACATTAATTCTGTTTTATTATTTAGCTTCTTTTTACAGAACCGAAGAAGATACCTTTGTAAATCTTTGGCACCCTCTTTTGGACAATCTGGTTATTTCAAAACTGAAATTTGTTTTAACGAATTGAATGTCTAAGCATGTTACAGGCAAACTGAAACCAAACACGCATTATTGTTATTTTAGATTTTTGTGTTTTTTAAATTAATAAACTTTATTTTAAGAACATCTTCAGATTTGCAGAACAATCAAGCAGTTAGTACAAAGTTCTCTTATACGCCCATCCCCCACAGAGTTCCCCCTATTGTTAACACCTTGCATTAGTGCAGTACATTTGTTCAAGTTAATGAAGCAATATTAACACTTCACGATTAACTAAAGTCTGTAGTGTACCATAAGGTTGTACATTTTC
This sequence comes from Macaca nemestrina, assembly GCF_043159975.1. Classification (NCBI taxonomy): domain Eukaryota; kingdom Metazoa; phylum Chordata; class Mammalia; order Primates; family Cercopithecidae; genus Macaca; species Macaca nemestrina. The sequence goes on along the minus strand of NC_092142.1, from coordinate 74,647,827 downwards.
ATGGGTTTTGATGAATTACAGGTATCCACAATTATAGTGTTATACAGAATAATTTCACTGACTAAAACTTCCCTGTGCTTCACCTCTTCGTCCTTCTTTCTTTCTTCCCTCACCCCTGGTAATCAATGATATTTTTTACTGTCTCTATAGTTTTGCCTTTTCCAGAATAACACATAGTGAAATAAATAAATATACGTACTTCTCAGACTGGCTTCTTTCACTTAGCAATATGCATTTTAGAGCCCTTCGTACCTTTTTGTGATTTGACAACTCATTTATTTTTGTCACTGAATAATATTCCACTGTATGGATGTATCAATGTTTGTTGAGCCATTTCCTACTGAGGAACATCTTGATTACTTCTGGGGTTTTTGTTGTTGTTGTTGTTTGTTTGTTTGAGACAGAGTTTCGCTCTTGTCGCTCGCCCGCGCTGTAGTACAATGGTGTGATCTCAGCTCACTGCAACCTCTGCCTCCCAGGTTCAAGCGATTCTCCTGCCTCAGCCTCCCGAGTAGCTGGGGTTACAGGCACCCACTACCTCGTCTGGCTAATTTTTGTACTTTTAGTAGAGATGGGGTTTCAACACGTTGGTCAGGCTGGTCTCAAACTCCTGACTTCAGGTGATCCACCCGCCTCAGTCTCCAAAACTGCTGGGATCACAGGTGTGAACCATCATACAGGGCTGCTTCTGGTTTTTGACAATTATGAATACTGCTGATATAAGCATTTGTGCAGGGTTTTGGGGAAGAACATAAGTTTAATTCATTTGGATATATACTGAGGAGCTTGATTACTGTACCATATGGTAATACTATGTTTAGTTTTGTAAGAACCTGCTAAACTGTTTTCCAAAGTGACTGCTCTTTTGTATTTCCACCAGCAATGAACAAGAGGTCCTGCTGTTCTCCTTCCTCACCAGCTTTTAGTATTGTGAGGTTTTTTTGGATTTTGGCCATTCTATTAAGTGCATAGTGATATCTCATTGTTGTTTTAATTTGCAATTCCCTAATGACATTTCAACATGGAACTTGGAGGGGGCAAATATCCAAACCATATCCCCAACTTACAGCAATCCTAGGAAAAGCATCCCTTTAGAAAAAGCTAATTTATTTCTCCAGGTGACCTTCTCTATAAAAATGGATATGGCATACAGCAGTGTGTCCTTGAAAACTAGCTTTCTGGCTGGGTGTGGTGGCTCACGCCTGTAATCCCAGCACTTTGGGAGGCCAAGACAGGCAGATTACTTGAGGTCAAGAGTTCGAGACCAACCTGGCAAACACAGTGAAACCCCATCTCTACTAAAAATACAAAAATTAGCTGAGCATGGTGGTGGGGGCCTGTAATCCCAGCTGCTCTGGAGACTGAGGCAGGAGAATCACTTGAACCCCAGAGGCAGAGGTTGCAGTGAGCCGCCAAGATCGCTTTACTGCACTCCAGCCTGGGCGAGAGAGCAAGACTCTATCTCAAAAGAAAAAAAGAGAGAGACGAGAAAACTAGCTTTCAGTGTGAGGGTGGTGATTGACATTAGCAATGTAGCTATTGCTGGTTTTCATGGTATAAATCTTGGAAACTTCTTGACCATTTAACAATTGGCTCTCACAGGTAGGACGTGTGATGAGTCTGAGTAGAGAGATTATGTGTTTGCTTTGCTAGCCTCCTATCCATTTTTAAATATTGATTCATAAACATTTCCCATTCTAACACTGTTATGAGCTGAAGTGTGTCCCCCAAAACTTTATATGTTGAAGTCCTAACCCCCAGTACTGCAAAATGTAAGTATATTTGGAAAGAGAGAGTCTTTAACAGGGTAATTAAGTAAAATGCAGTCATTGGGGTGGGCCCTAATCCATGTGACTGGTGTCTTCATAAGAAGAGCCTAGCAGGTCACAGACAGTTACAGAGGGAGGTCCATGTAAAGACACATTGAGAAGACTGCATCTACAAGCCAAAGAGGAAGGCCTCAAAAAAAATAAAAAATTTAAAAAAATTAAAAAATTTTTAAAAACCTGCAGACACCTTGATGTTGGATTTTACCCTCCAGAATTATAAGAAAATAAATTTCTGTTGTCTAAGCCATGCAATCTGTAGTGCTTTTCCATGCAGCTGTGGCAAACTAATACAAACACCCATCAGAGAATGTCCCTGAGGTCCTCGAAAACAAGTGCTTCCAAAGAATGTTCATATGGCTACATTTTAGCACTAAACTTTCATTTTCAAACCACTGTTTTCTCTTTGACTATGCAGAAGCTGTTCTCGAGGCCATCTGACCAAGCATGATGCAAATAATAAATGGAGAAAGCTAGACAAAAATGTATCTGCTACCATAGGTAAACTGCTGGCTGCTTCTTGAGGACCACGAATTTTTATAATACCCCAGTCATACAAACATATTTAAAACCGAGTTCGTGAGAATAATTGTGGGACTGCGCATGGGCCTTATAATACCTCATCATTTCTAAAGTTACGGGGACTGGCATACATGCCCAAACAAAAAGGGAAAATGTGTACAGACAGCTGAGTGATGAGACTCTGGAAATTTGCAGAGAAGGATTTGGACTGAGCGTTTCTATTAGAGCTCAATTCTCTTCCCACTTCAAGTACCAACTACAGGAAGGAACTGAGCAATTCACTTCACTTTGCAAAAGGGGTACCAATGTCCTCTTGTGTAAAACAAAGGGGAAGATTCATTGACCAATCGCTAAGCCGATATAAGCTCCCCGGATTTATAAATTATAAATGTAGAGGGGATGATACCCAACAAAAAACTCAGTTTGTGATGATGAACTTAAAAGAGGCTTGAGTCCATCTTTCCATGGCATCCACATGATGACACAGCCTATATGAAAAAAAGAAAGGCAAAGCATACACCCAAGATTGTCATCCACTGCAATATAAGACATGGCTGAGGTCACGGCAGTGAAAATGTCAGAATTAGAACCTCCACACATTTAACTACCCCCCATAAAACAATGAAAAAACCTGACAAAAATTATCAGAAAACTTTTTCAAAACTTTATAAATTAACCAACGATTTGTAGCAACCCAAGGAGTGTTTATTAAAAAAAAAAAAAAAAAACGGGCTAAATTGTCACAAAAACAGAAAGTTTTTGATGTCTTAACTTATCCTATTATCATCCTCCACTGCCCACCTCACCAGCAGTAGCCTTGGAAACCAACACCCTGCATTGTGGTACCAGAGAGAGATAAAGGACACCATTAAAAAAATGCAATCTACAGAATGGAGGAGATATTTGCAAATCATATATTTAATAAGGGTATAGTATCTGGAATATGTGAATAACCTTCTTTTTTTTTTTTTTTTTTTTTTTTTTTTGAGACGGAGTCTCGCTCTGTTGCCCAGGCTGGGAATGCAGTGGCATGATCTTGGCTCACTGCAATCTCCGCCTCCCGGGTTCACGCCGTTCTCCTGCCTCAGCCTCCCGAGGAGCTGGGACTACAGGCACCCACCACCACACCCGGCTAATTTTTTGTATTTTTAGTAGAGACAGAGTTTCACCTTGTTAGCCAGGATGGTGTTAATCTCCTGACCTCGTGATCCACCCACCTCAGCCTCCCAAAGTGCTGGGATTATAGGCGTGAGCCACCGCGCCCGGCCGTGAATAACCTTTAAAAATTCAATAACAAAAACACAAATAATTGGAATTCCTAGCTAGAGCACAATCAAACAAGAGAAAGAAATAAAGAGTATCCAAATTAGAAAGGAAGAAGTCAAATTATCCTTATTTGGAGATGATACGATCTTATATTTAGAAAAAACTAAAGGCTCCACCAAAAAAAATTAGAGCTGATTAACAACTTCAGGAAAGTTGCGGGATACAAAATCAACACATAAAAATCAGTAGCATTTCTATATGCCAACAGTGAAAAATCTGAAAAAAATCAAGGAAGTAATCCCATTTATAATAGCTACAAATAAAATAAAGTACCCAGGAATTAACCAAAGAAGTGAAATATCTTTACGATGAAAACTATGAAACATTGATGCAAGAAATTGAAGAGGACAAAAAAATGGAAATATATTCCATGTTCATGGATTGGAGGAATCAATAATGTTAAAATGCTGATACTACCCAAAGCAATCTATAGATTCAATGCAATCCCTATCGAAATACCTATTCGATAGGGATTTTTCTATTTCTTCACAGAAATAGAAAAAGCAATCCTAAAATATATATGGAACCACAAAAGACCCAGAATAGCCAAAACTATCCTAAGCAAAAAGAACAAAACTGAAGGAATCACATGACCTGACTTCAAATTATACTACAGAACTACAGTAACCATAACAGCACTGTATTGGCATAAAAACTGACACATAGACCAGTGAAGCAAAATAGAGAACCCAGAAATAAATCCATACATCTACAGTGAACTCATTTTTGACAAAGGTGCTAAGAACATATATTGGGGACACAATAGCCTCTTCCATAAATGGTGTTGGGAAAGCTGTATATGCATAGAAAAAAATGAAACTAGACACCTACCTCTCACCTTATACAAAAATCAAATCCAAATGGATTTAAGACTTAAACCTAAGACCTTGAACTATGAAACAACTGAAAGGAAATATTGGGGAAACTCTCCAGAACATTGGACTGGGCAAAGATTTATTGGCTAATATCCCAAAAGCACAGGCAACCAAAGCAAAAATGGACAAACAGGATCACATCAAGTTAAAAAACCTCTACACAGCAAAAGAAACAATCAACAAAGTGAAGAGACAACCCACAGAATGGGAGAAAATATTTGCAAACCACCCCCTCTGACAAGGGATTAATAAACAGAATATATAAGGAGCTCAGACAATTCTATAGGAAAAATTGAATAATCCCATTTTTAAATGGGCAACAGATCTGAATAGACATTTCTCAAAAGAAGACATACAAATGACAAACAGATTTAGGAAAAAGTGCTCGACGTCACAAATGATCAGAGAAATGCAAATCAAAATACAATGAGATATCATCTCACCCCAGTTAAAATAGCTTATGTCCAAAAGATAGACAATAACAAATACCGGAGAGGATAAGGAGAAACGGAAACCCTCATACACTGTTGGTGGGAATGTAAATTAGGGAACGACTATGGAAAACAGTTTGAAGGTTCCCAAAAAACTAAACATAGAGCTACCATACGATTCAACCATCCCATCCTAGGTACACACCCAAAAGAAAGGAAATCAGTATATCCAAGGGATATCTGCACTCCCATGTTTCTTGCAACACTGTTCACAATAGCCAAGATCTGGAAGCAGCCTAAGCGTCCATCAACAGACAAATGGATAAAGAAAATGTGGTACATGTACACAATGGAGTACTATTCAGCCATAAAAAATAATAGGATCCTGTCATTTGCAACAACATAGGTGGAACTGGAGGTCATTATGCTAAGCAAAATAAGTCAGGCACAGAAAGACAAACTTCACATGTTCTCACTTATTTGTGGGACTTAAAAATTAAAACAATTGAATTCCTGGAGATAGAGAGTAGAAGGATGGTTACCAGAGGCTAGGAAGGGTAATGGGGCACAGGGTGGGGTAGTGGGGATGGTTAATGGGTACAAAAAAGTAGTTAGGAAGAATAAATAAGACCTAGTGTTTGTCAGCACAACAGGGTGACTATAGACAAAAAAATAATTTAACTGTACATTTTAAAACATACTAAAAAAGTTATACTAAAAAAATTATACTAAAAAAGTATAATTGGATTGTTTGTAACACAAAGGATAAATGCTTGAGGCAATGGATATCCCATTTTCCCTGATGCAATTATTACACATTGCATGCATGTATCAAAATATCTCATATATTCCACAAATAATTACACCTCCTATGTACCCACAAAAAATTAAAATTTAAAAAAGACAAATAACAAAAATAAAAAATGAGAAAGAGTTCAAAGGGACATTAGACAGATGGATGGATGGATAGATAGATAGATAGATAGATAGATAGATAGATAGATAGAGCAAATATTCACATGAGAAAATGCTCAACATCCTTCCTTAGTCACCAGGGAAATAAAAATCAAAGCCACAATGAGGTACCCATTTATACCTACTAAAATAGCTATCATTTTGAAAATGGAAAATAACAAGTGTTGTAAGGATGTAGAGAAGCTGGAACCCTCATACATTGCAGGTGGAGATGTAAAATTGCACAGCTGCTGTGAGAAACAGTTTGGCTATTATTCAAAAAGGTAAACACAGAGTTACCATACAATCCAGCAATTCTACTCCTAGATATACTCAAGAGAAAGGAAAACATGTGTTCATTCAACAAAAACTTGTACACGTTCATAATAGCCAAAAAAGTGGAAACAAAGCAAACGTCTATCAACTTATGAACACGTAAATAAAACATAGGACAATTAGACAATGGCATAGTGTTCCATTATTTAGAAACATGAAATACTGATACATGCTACAACATAGATGAACCTTTAAAACATTAAGTGAAAGTAGCCACACACAAAAGAATGCATATCATTTGACTCAGTTTAAATGAAAAGTCCAGAATAAACAAATCCCTAAAGATGGAAAGTACAGTCATGGCTTCCTCTTTTTGAGAGTAGGTGAAAATATTCCAGAATTTGAACGTCATGATGATTGCACAACCTTGTGAATCTACCCAAATCCACTAAATTGTACACTTTAAAATGGTGAATGTTATGGTGTGAATTACCTTCTAATTTTTAAAAAGGACATACAATTAAACCAAATATTGCCACCAATTCCAAAAGCATGGGACAAGCCAGCCACATCACTAAAAACGAGGAAAACACCAGCAATGTGGCTTCTCCGATTTTGACACATATTTTTTCATCTTTCAAAAGTCCAATAGTGTTGCCAATAAAGCATTTTCATTTTAAGCTTCATAATAAGCCAGTCCATTGTTGTCATCATTCCTCGTCTGACATGTGATTTTATTTTATTTCCACAACATAGTGAATTTTGATAGATCACAGTAATTTCAATCCATGAGGATCTTTCAACTGTAGGAGTGAATTAGAAAGATATTTTTATATTGCCTATTTGAGATAACAGGTCCTAGCACCATGCTACAGGCAAAATACATCAAAAGAATGAACTGAAGGTTAAGTTTCCTTTTAGATCTCAATTTTTATAACATCACAAAAATTCTTGCCTGAAAGCAGCCAAATTATTCAACTGCAAGACATTCTATATTCACCTCATTCAGCCTGAGGGAAAGAACAAAGTCAGTAACTGGAGACACCTCTAAGGTTGAGGTGCATTCATCTTCTCATTATGCTCTTATGAGCCTCCAATCCCTGAATACAACACCAATACCCTCCGAGAGAAAATGCAAGTAAAAGCTTTTTGAAAAGCTTTCTATTATGTCGTATTTGCAAAGGTAATTCTCACGTGAAAAGAAGCAATAAGAAACTCCAGTAATGAAATTTAAATACCATGTAAAACAATTATTACCATTTTATCCTACCCAAATCAGTCAATTAAATGGAACGCTCTCTCTAAATTAGTTTTAGATAGCATTTAATCCCAATTTAATAAAAAAATTACTTTGTGTATGTACTTGTTTCTGGGCAGAAAGTCTCTTGCTGTGATTATGAAGTCTTCCAAAGGCAAGGCTACTGAGCCCTTTGCCTCTAACGCTGTTTACTGGAGAGCAGTGTTTGCACTCAGTTTAAGGTGGCTCTGTGGGGAGCCCAGAGGTGTTTATTTACTGAACTACCTAGAGATCCTTATTATAAGATGATTTCAAATATAAGGGAATCCACTGACACATTATTCAGGAGCAACTTTGATGACAAATTTATATTTGATCAGGTCCTTCTTGGCTTCCATCTGTTTTCCTAGGGCCTGGTCCTGTGCTACGCAGACAGAGCCCCCTGGGGTTGTGCAACACTGTGGTACTGCTGAATAAATGCTTCTTGATATTGATGATGATGACAACGGGTGTGACATCAGGTACTATGATGCACGTTCATTTATGCACATGGTTAATGATTTTGTATTGATCCCTCCATTTGTGCCAGGTCCTATCTGGGCACTGGCGACACAATGATGAACAAGAAAGGCAAGACCCCTGACCTCAAGCAGCTTTACATTTTGGTGAAGGGAGACAGAAAATAAACACAGCAGAAGTGAGTAAGATCATTTCAGACACTGGTAAGTGTTATGGAGACCATACAGTTGAATCATGAGAATGGAAGTGACGGGGCAGGACTATTTATTTACAAAGGCTCACTGAAGTGCACAGAGGCGGCCAGCCCATCAGGCAGTCCTGCAGCTTCTAAGACCAGTGGAGTGCCTATGCTGAGAGCACCAGGAACACATGAAAGAGTCCAGGAATAGATGTTTGAAGGCCACCTAAGGAATCAGTGTACCAATAAAAACTTCCAACTCACATCAGGATTACACCAGGGTCTGCTTTTTAAAAGTCCCCCACTATACTTGGTGGGCGTTCCTTTATACACACAGTAGCTCTGTCCTATTTCAGCTTTCAAAAGGTAGTCAGCTAAAGACTGGCTACAATTCTGATATTTTACTATGACATAAAAAACACTTTGGGGTTTGTCTGGAAGACAGAATTAAAGAACTGTTAATCCTGAAATATCCCACTGAACTGCTGCTAACACTATCACACTCAGAGGTAAGGAAGGAGATGTAATTTTCCAATCAACAAATTCACAAGGTCAACATGCAATTGCAGGGAGCGGGAGGTTAGCTGCAGATGGGTCCAGGTATAAGCTATGTACAATCATGACTCCATAGATATCTATTTTAGAACCTTACATGATAGTAATTAAGTGTCAAATCTTCACTGAATTTGAGTTATGTCTTTTATGTAGTCAACGTGATTTTTTTTTTTTTTTTTTTTTTTTTTTTTTTGAGATGGAGTTTTGCTCTTGTCGCCCAGGCTGGAGTACAATGGCATGATGTCAGCTCACAGCAACCTCCGCCTCCCAGGTTCAAGTGATTCTCTGGCCTCAGCCTCCCAAGTAGCTGGGATTACAGGAGTCCACCACCATGCTCAGCTAATTTTTGTATTTTTAATAGAGACGGGGTTTCTCCACATTGGTGAGGCTGGTCTCGAACTCCCGACCTCAAGTGATTCACCTGCCTTGGCCTCCCAAAGTGCTGGGATTACAGGCGTGAGCCACCGCACTTGGCCTGTCAATGTGATTTTTATAAAGAGTAATTTATAATTTCCTGGGAGAAAGGTAACTGCAAAACTGAGGCAGACCATGGCACGCTTCTGGGTACATTTGGGAAAGTCAATTTCTTGAGTGAAGTGGCCATGATTATCTGGAAGACTAACGGGTGGACAAAGAAATGGAGAGATGAATGCCAACTCCAGTCTTTTCAGCAACATCGACATCACTGGGGCGGATAACATAGGTCAAATGTTCCAGAGTACCTTTGTTCCTTACGTGTTGTTTTGGTTTTGGTCTTGGATTTTTCTCATATTGCGTATTTGAGACCAACATATTGTGTATTTGAGACCAATGCTAACAACAGCTAGATGGGCTCCACCTGAGGACTGCTGTCACCTTCCTGTCCTGTCCTGTTCCCTCTTATCCATCTCAAAAATACAATGTAGTTTCTCCTACCACCCTCCATCAGACTGTCCTCTGGTCTCTGCCCTACATCATCTCTTCCGCTTCATCCCACTCACTGGTACTCCATCGTCGTAACTCCGGCGAGATGACAACATTTCCAGGCAGCGTCTTCACCCTCTAAGCCAGGGTTGAGATTCCCAGTACAAGCCCTGTAGCATTTCCATACCTTCAGTGTAAGCGTTTCAGCTGGTCTGGCTGTTCCACCAGACCAGGGGCCTCTAGAGGCCAAGGACAGGCTGCCTGAAGACTCCCAAAAAATGTTGTTGAAGAAAAGGACTCACTAGTTTGTAGCATGCTCCCACCTGCCGTCAACTCAATCCACTGAATTCTCTTCTCCTTTTTTTTTTTTTTTTTTTTTTTTTTTTTAGTTATTTTACTACACTGATGTAAACCAGCTGGATTCTCTCTCTGCTCCTGTATTCATTGATTTGCAATATCACAGGCTACATGACTTCTGGAAAACTCCACTGTACACTCCTAGTAGAGTGAGAATCAAAAAGACAGGTAATATTTTGCTGTTATTATTAAACTAGAATTGACTTTGTAGAATCTCTGAAAGGATTGTGAGGCCCTGCACGGGTCCCCACCCCACTTAGAGAACCACTGGTCAGGAGGATTAGACGTCACACAGGTGTTTTTCCTCAGCCATTCACAAGGAGCACATCATTTCCCAACTCTCCTCATGGAGCCACCAGAAAGGTCCATGTTAGTTCAGCCATCTTACCCTCTCTAACAATTAGGCAGTAGAATCAGTCACAGAATTGTCTCCTTGAGGTAATTCTAAACAATGTTACTTTTGAATGCCGAACTTTTTAAACAATAATTGTTGGCCAGATGCAGTGGCTCATGCCTGTAATCCCAGCACTTTGGGAGGCCGAGGTGGGCGGATCAAGAGGTCAGGAGATCGAGACCATCCTGGCTAACACGGTGCAACCCCATCTCTACTAAAAATACAAAAAATTAGCCAGGCGTGGTGGCGGGCGCCTGTAGACCAGACACAAACGAATGTCGATGACTGCCCTCAAAAATATATTTAAATCCCCTATAGGTGAAAAGTTTCCCTAACAAGTGTATCACATCTACTACTGACCCTAGTGAGGAACATACCATAAATCATTTCCATCTATAGCATGTATTATTTTAGGCAAAATATCTTTACCAATTTTACACTGAAGTAAAAATTCCACAATAACAGATATAGGAATAAAATGGAACTCAATAAAACAGACTGGTATACCCAAACCAAGACCAAATATATAATTCCATGGATCTCTTAGAAGAACCTAGAAATGCTTTGCAGGATTCCTTTACTGAAAAGAATCTCAACTGTATAACATTGCCACCTAGTGGTAGATTGCAAAACACAGTAACTCAAAATAATCCTGACCACCATTTCAAAGATGCGTAATAGGCTCCTTAATGAAAGAAACCAAAATATTTCACCCCAAAATATATGGCTATTCATAGAGGTTTGAAATATAATATAATCATGGCTAAAAAGCTGTCTTTTGTAGGGAGATTTGCATCTGTAGAGAATCTGCCTTGAGGCAGGTGTGGTGGCTCACACTGGTAATCTCAACACTTTGGGAGGCTGAGGCAGGAGGATCACTTGAGCCCAGGAGTTTGAGATCAGCCTGAGAAACATAGTAAGACCCCCATCTCTATTTATAAAAATTTAATTTAGAAAAAAAGCCAGAGAATCTGCCTTAATGCAGCCATGCTTTCTCTGAGGCTCTCCCTTGCCTGGCTCGAGGAGAGATAAACTGAGAGTCTGGCACCTTTAGAGGTCTGCAAGAAACATACCATCTATTCTTTCTGAGGGCTGATACCTGTGAGCTTTCATCTACATAATGAGATCACCTTTGCTAGCCAGGCCTCCTCTTCTCTCCCTCCCATAATCTGTCTTGTTATTATAACCTATTTTACCATCTCTGTTAGTCTGTGCTTGCATTGCTATAAAGAACTACCTGAAACTGGGTAATTTAATAAGAAAAGAGGTTTAATTGGCTTCATGGTTCTACAGGCTGTACAGGAAGCAGGGCTGGGGAGGCCCCAGGAAACTTACAATCATGGCAGAAGGCGAAGGGGAAGCAGGCACGTCTTACATGGTGAGAGCAGGAGGAAGAGAGTGAAGCGGGAGGTGCTACAAACTTTTAAACAACCAGATCTCATGAGAACTCACTCACTACCACGAGAACAGCAAGGGGGAAATTCACCCCCACGATCCAATCACCTCCTACCAGACCCCTCCTCCAACATCGGGGATTACAATTCCACATGAGATTTGGGCAGGGACACAAATCCAAACCATGTCACCACCATAACCAGTTTTGGGCCATGCTCTGAGGCCCCATTCTTTTTATAACCTCAAGGTGATATATAAGTCTCTGTAGCCCATTAGAGGGTTGCGATAATCACTCTGTAATTTTCCCCACGTGTACACTAATAAATTTGTATGCCATTTCTACTATTATTTTGCCCTTTGTTATGATTTTTCAGTGACTCTTCAGAGGGTAAAGAGGAAGCTTTCCGTTGGCCCTTACATTAGGCTCTGGCCACGACGGTAAAACAGAAACCAGACTTCCTTTCCACCGGAAATAAACAAAAACCAAACAAAAGATATGACACAGTGGCTTGCCAGATGCTGGACATCAGGCGATAAATGATCATGTGAAACAGGAAACAAAGAAGTTAAGAACTACAAGTGCCGGGCGCGGTGGCTCAAGCCTGTAATCCCAGCACTTTGGGAGGCCGAGACGGGTGGATCACGAGGTCAGGAGATCGAGACCATCCTGGCTAACACAATGAAACCCCGTCTCCACTAAAAATACAAAAAAATTAGCCGGGCGTGGTGGCGGCGCCTGTAGTCCCAGCTACTCGGGAGGCTGAGGCAGGAGAATGGCGGGAACCCGGGAGGCGGAGCTTGCAGTGAGCAGAGATCGCGCCACTGCACTCCAGCCTGGGCGACAGAGCGAGACTCCGCCTCAAAAAAAAAAAAAAAAAAAAAAAAGAACTACAAGTGTCCCCAGATTACTGCCTTGAAAGAGATTCCAGGCCACAGTGCAAGGAGAAGGAACCCAGGGGGAGCCTGGTGGACTCCCACAGTGAAGAAGACAGAGCTGAGAGACCAGGAAGACCCAGATGACTGGAATAGAAGGGAAAGAGTACCAGAAAGCAGAGAATTGCACAGAGAACAAATTTGGAGAGCAACAGAAGGGCTCCCTCTAATACTCAGATGAATATAATTAGTATATATGTGAGTAAACCACTCAAGCCAGGAAAAGAACCACCTGAGAGGATGGGATGCAGTGCCTGGAGCTCACGCAGGATGGAAAAGAGTACCTGCCCCTTCCAGCCAAAATGGAAACCTCCAGATTCCTGAGACATTGAGTAGAGTACACAGAAAGTTCATGCATCAGTAGAAAGAAATAATTAACCCTAGACTGAGCACTTCTTTGATTCTGCCTTTTAAAAAATCTTAAAAGCAAGAACTGAAACTATGTAAACTGTTTCCAAGTTACTCAGCTGCATCCCAGAACAGAGTCCATAAATATTTATAAGAATACCAAAATATCTAATATCCAACAAAGACATTAGAACTCACAATGTTTGGCATCCAATCAAAAGTCACCAAAATGTAAGGAAGCAGAAAAACACAACTCATAGAATAATCATCAAGCAATCAGAATTTACAACAGACACAGATGTTATAATTGGCAGAGGAGAAAAATAAAAGTTATTGTAACTATTCCATGCATACAAAAGTTTAAGCAAAAAAAAAAAAGATGATATAAAAAGACCCAAATTGAGCTTCTAGAAATAAAAACTACAAAGTGTGAGATAAAAAATACACAGGATAAAATTAACTGCAGATTAAACATTGAAGAAGAAAGGGTTAGTGAGTTTAAAGACAACAAGTGAAACTATATGAAAGAAAACAGAAAGAAAAGAGAATATTTTTAATGAACCGCATCAGTGAGATATGGGCCAATTTCACATAGCATGTAATTGGAATCTTTAAAGAGGGTTGGAGGTGGGGGATTAAGAAAAATATTAAGGAAAATATAGCTGAGATTTTTCCAAATATTATGAAAACTATGACCCACAGATCCAAAATGTTCAACAAAGCCCAAGCACAAGAAACATGAAGAAAACTACACTAAGACATACGATCATTCTATCGCCTAGAACAGTGACAAAGAGAACACATTAAAAGCAGCCAGACGGGGAAAAAACACATGTTACTAGAGAGGGAAAAAGGTAAAGATGATAGCAAATCTCTTGTCGAAAATAATGTCAGCTAGAGAACAGTGAAGCAACATTGTTAAAGTACTGCAGGAAAACATAGTCAACGTGGACTTCCGTATCCAATAAAATAACACATCTTTTTTAAACGGTGAAGTAAAGTCTTTCTGAGAAACATACCTGTGTGTTCACTCACCCATTTAATACAGAAGGGCGGGATTTCAGTCTGTGCAGGGGGCAGGACAGGGGGGTCACCGGGGGGCCTGCAATGTGCCTTCTGCATGGCAAGTTGTCCTGGGGCCACAAGTCCAGGGCCAGGGCGGTAAAGCGCTGCAGCTGGTGGGGAGGTGGCAGGAAGCCCTGATTCCACGCTCGGGGGTCAGGATTTTTGTTTTTGTTGAAATGAGGTCTCATTCTGTCACCCAGGCTGGAGTGCTGTTTATCAAATATTTCCGGCTGCTCTGCCTATGGAGTAGCCATTATTTATTCCTTTACTTTCTTCTTTTTTTTTTTTTTTCTTTGAGACGGAGTCTCGCTCTGTCGCCCAGGCTGGAGTGCACTGGCCGGATCTCAGCTCACTGCAAGCTCCACCTCCCGGATTAACGCCATTCTCCTGCCTCAGCCTCCCGAGTAGCTGGGATTACAGGCGCCCGCCACCTCGCCCAGCTAGTTTTTTGTATTTTTTAGTAGAGACGGGGTTTCATGGGGTTAGCCAGGATGGTCTCGATCTCCCGACCTCGTGATCCACCCGTCTCGGCCTCCCAAAGTGCTGGGATTACAGGCTTGAGCCACCGCGCCCGGCCTATTCCTTTACTTTCTTATGAGATACGTAAAATCATACAAATATGATCATATATACACACACATATGAGCTATATGTTATATATAAAAGATATATGAGATAAACATATATCTTTTAAAGATATGAAAGAGTATGCTTTAAATGTTTTGGTCACAAAATTGGCAAATGAGGTGATGGATTTATTAATTTATTTGATTTAATCATTCAACAATGTAAACATAGATCAAAATATCACATTGTACTCCATAAATATATAATATATACAATTATTAATTTGTCAATTCAAAATAATTTTTAAACTATTTTTTATGATATTGTAAAAATATCATAAAAAATATCATATTGTAATAGTGGATGCATGCCATTATACATTTGTCAAAAGCCACTGAACTATACAACACAGACTGAACCATAATGTAAATATGGACTTCAGTTAATAATAATGTATCAACATTTATTCATCAATTGTAATAAATGTGTCACACTAAAGCAAGATGTTAGTTATAGGGAAAACTTTATGGGGAGAGAGAAAGGATATATAAAAATACCCTGAACTTCATGATCAATTTTTCTGTAAACCTAAAACTGTTCTATATAGCCTAAAATAAAATCTAAATGTTTAACTTCAAAAGTAAAACTGAACATCTGAATATTGTAATGTGGTAACTCTGAAAATCAGATTATCTCCCTTACCCAGGGTTTAATGTTCTTGTTTATTGAAGACCGCAGTCATATAATTAGTGAGTTTTCTAAACTATTTTTGCAGACTATATTTTGTATCATGTGTGGTTGTTGAAGTTTCTGTTCCTTTAGCTTGTGTTCAACTAACAGGGATTTCCTTGAATGCAAGGAACATTTTTAAGTCATCTTACTCATGATTCAGCATTTAGTTAGTTGTTATAAATCTTTGATTGTTTTAGAGTTCTGACAAAGTTTATGCTGACAGTTTCTGCTTGTTTTTCCAGGTTTCTTAGAGAAATGTGTGCTTGGAGCTGTCTACTCAGCATTTTGCTGATGTGACTCTCTTCACTCTCGCTGTATTTTAATCTGAGGAACGTGGTGATCAGGCTTATGGGTAAGGCAATTTCTTACCCGTAGTCTCTGCATTTCAGGTTTTAAGGTCTGAATCACTGAGATCCTGGGTTCTTGAGGTTTTAATGCTACTTAGTACCTTGCCTCTTAGCTCCTCAAAATGATTTCATGATTCTAATAACAAACAACACCCCTCTCAGACGCTGGAGATTCATCATCTCATGAAGTTCTGAAATGTGACTAAATACAGACTGCTAGGGAGAAAAAGAGCCTATGGTACACTTTGAATATGCATGTTTTCTCTTAGGTGTAGCTGCAGAGAAAAGGAAGCTGGTTTATGGCTTTATATTCTCTTTATTAAATACAGAATGTGGTCACCAAAAGAAGAGGTGGAACAGATCATCTGTCTGTGCTGCCGTTGCTGCCTCTGTTTCATCTCATCGTTTTGCAAATTAGAATATTGTATGGCTGATGAAGTCACTGTCCAAGTGTTGCTGTGCAATGTGCTGTATGATCCGCATTCTTTTCTACAGTGAGCAGCTGAGTCACTTTTCACTAGGCTCTTTGGAATTTCAATTCTGCCTGTTTCTCCAACAGACTCAATGAGCCACGGCATCTATGATCAATATATTTCAGGTTGCTCTGTTTTCTGTATTTGTTTGCCAGCCATCAATATCTATGCCTCATGATTTGGTTTTGTTTTTTACATTTTTCTCCAAACAACATTTATAGTGTTTATTCCATCTCCGTTTTCTGTAATTTATCTGTATTACATCTGCATGAATGGCCAGATATCTTTTTTCAAATATATTCAAGCCCATGCAGGGAGAATAAGATCATGTATTCTTGGCTATGAGTAAAGTAAGTTTTCAAAAGTGGAAGGTAAGCTCATGAATGGAAATGAAGAAATTAGAACACTTACTTGATCTCTACCCTAGATTCATCCAATAACCTGATTAGGGTTTCTTTCAATTTTTTTATTGACACACAATAGATTATACATATTTTGGGGACATATGTGATAATTTGATACATTCATATAATGTGTAAAGATCAAATCTGGGTAATTGGAATATCCATCACCTTAAATCTTTGTCTTTCTTTATGCTGAGAACATTAAAATTATTCTCTTCTAGCTATTTTGAAATGTATAATTGATCATTGTTAACTACAGTCATTCTACTGATCTGTCTAAACACCAGGTCTTATTTCTTCTATCTAACTGTATATTTGTACTTATTAATCAACTTCTCTTCCCCCTTTTACTCTTCCTGGCCTCTGATAAGCACTTTCTGGCCTCTGATAAGCACCTTATCTCCATGAGATTCACTTTTTTAGCTCCCACAGGCAAGAATATCAGACATTTGTCTTTCTATGCTTGGCTTATTTCATTTAACATAATGACCTCCAGTTCCATTCATGTTGCTGCAAGTGACAGGATTTTATTCTTTGTTGTAGCTGAATAATATTCTGTTATATGTATGTACCACATTTATCCATTGATGGACATTTAGATCAATTCCATATTTTGGCTGTTGTGAATAGTACTGCAATAAACATGGGGGTGCAGATTTCTCTTCAATAATATTGATTTTCATATATATATATATCTCCAGTAGTGGAATTGCTGGACCATATGGTAGTTCTATTTTTCGTTTTCTGAGAAAGCTCCATACTGTCTTCCATCGTGGCTGTGCTAATTTACATTCCCCCCAACAGCTTTTGAGAGTTCCCCTTTCTCCACATCCTCACCAGCATCAGTTATTTCTAGTCTTTTGATAAAAGACATTGTAACTGAGGTAAGACTGATTCAGCAGGGCAGGTGAGCCCCACAGTGGGGCTTAGCCCAGAGTGTTCTTGACTTTGCCTAGGAAATAATTCAAGGGCAAGCAGGAGGTGCAAGAAAGCTTTACTGAAAAGGCAGTGTTACAGCTTCGTGACTGCTCCTCAGGGCAGGACTACCTTCTAGGCAGAGAGTAGCAGCTTAGGGCAGTTTTGCAGTCATATTTATACCCATTTTAATTGCATGCGGATTAAGGGGTGGTTTACACAGACATTTCTAGGGAAGGGGCACTAACTTTGGGGTCATCCAGTCATTGCTATAGAAAGGGGCAGTAACTCCCGGGTGTTGCCATGGCAATTGTAAATTTATATGGCACATTAGTGGGTGAATCTGATTAGAAGACTGCTTCCACCACAGCCCTGTTTTAGCTAGTCCTCAATCTAGTCCAGTGCCCAAGTCCCGCCTCTGGAATCAAGTCCTGCCTCTTACCTTAAGATGGTATCTCACTGTGGTTTTGATTTGCATTTCTCTAATGATCAATGATGGTTATTTTTAATATACTTATTGGTCATTTTTATGTCTTCTTTTCAGAAATGTCTGTTCAAATCTTTTTCTTGTTTTTTAATTGGATTTTGTATTCTTGCTATTGAGTTTCTTTTTAATTCCTTATGTATTCTGGTTCTTAATCCTAGTCAGACGTATAGTTTGCAAATATTTTCCCCCATTCTGTGGGTTCTCTCTTCACTTTGTTGTTTCTTTTGCTGCTTTTTAGTTTGATATAGTCCCATTTGTCTATTTTTACTTTTGTTGCCTGTGCTTTTGAGGTCCTACACAAAAAAATATTTGCCCAGATCAATATCCTGGAGCATTTCCCCAAAGTTTTCTTCTGGTAGTTGTATAGTTTTGGGTCTTATATTTAGGTCTTCAATCCATTTTGGTTTTATTTTTGTATAGAGTGAGAGATGCGGGTCTACCTTCGTTCTTCTGCATATGGCTATCCAGTGTTCCCAATACCATTTGTGGAGGAGACTGTCCTTTCCCCACTATATCTTCTTTGTTGAAAATGAGTTGATTATAGGCCAGGTGCGGTGTCTCACACCTGTAATCCCAGCACTTTGGGAGGCCAAGGCAGATGGATCACATGAGGCTAGGAGTCCAAGACCAGCCTGGCCAACACGACAAAACACCATGTCTACTAATAATACAAAAATTAGCCGGGCATGGTGTTACAAGCCTGTAGTCCCAGCTACTCAGGAGACTGAGGCACAATAATCACTTGAACCCACGAGGCGGAGGTTGTAGCGAGCCGAGATCACCCCACTGCGCTCCAGCCTCGGCAACAGAATGAGACTCTGTCTCATTTAAAAAAAAAAAAAAAAAAAAAAGGAAACAAAGAAAAAGAAAATGAGTTGGCTATAAATGCATGGGTTTATATCTGAATTCTCTATTCTGTTCCATTATTCTATGTGTCTGTTTTTATTCCAGTACCAAGCTGTTTTTGTTATGATAGCTTTCTAGTATATTTTGAAGTCAGATAATATGGTGCCTCTAGCTTTGGTCTTTTTGATCAGGATTTCTTTGGTTATTCGGGGTCTTTTGTAGTTCTATGTACATTTTAGGAGTTTTTTTCTATTTCTGTGAAGAATGTCTTTGATATTTTCATAGAGATTGCATCAAATCTGTAAATGGCTTTGGGTAGTATTGCCATGTTAACAATACTAATTCTTCCAATCCATGAGCATGAACTATCTTTCCTTTTTTGTGTCCTCTTAAATTTTTCATCACTCTTTTATAGTTTTTCTTGTATAGATCTTTCACTTGATTAAATTGATTCCTAGGTATTTTATATTCTTTGTAGCTATTGTAAATGGAATTGTTTTCTTATTTTCTTTTTCAGATTGCTCACTGTTGTCTTATATAAATGCTCCTGGTTTTGTATGTTGATTTTGTATCCTGCAACTATGCTGAATTCATTTATCAGTTCTAACACTTTTTCGATGGAGTCTTTTGGTTTTTTCTAAATATAAGATCATGTCATCTGTGAATAAGGCTAATTTGACTTCTTCTTTTCTTATTCGGATGCCCTTGATTTTTTTCTCTTGCCTGACAGCTCTAGCCAGGACTTCCAGTATTATGGTGAATTAAAGTAGTGAAAGTAAGCATCCCTGTCTTGTTCCAGATCTTAGAGGAAAGGCTTTCCATTTTTCCCCATTCAGTACGTTAGTTGTGGGTCTGTCACATATGCCCTTGATTATTTTGAGATATGTTCCTTCTATACCCAGTTTTTTTTGAGGACTTTTTTCATGAAAAACATACAGATTTTTTTCTTTTTCCTTTTCTTCTCCTTTTTTAAAAAAAAAATATATATATATATTTTTTTTTAGACAGGGTCTGGCTCTATCACCCAGGCTGGAGTGCAGTAGTGCAGTCACAGCTCACTGCAGCTTCGACTTCCTGGGCTCAAGCAATCGTCCCACTTCAGCCTCCCAAGTAGCTGGGACTGCAGGCCCTTGCCACCACACTTGGCTAATTTTTGTCTTCTTTGTAGAGACAAGGTTTCACTGTGCTGTCCAGGCTAGTCTTGAACTCCTGGGCTCAAGCAATCTGCCCTCCTCGGCCTCCCAAAATGCTGGTATTACAGGTGTGCGCCACTGTGCCTGGCAGGATGTAGAATTTTATCAAATGCTCTTTTGACATCTATTGAAGTGATCATATGGGTTTTGTTCTTGGGTCCATTAATGTGAAGTATCATGTTTATTGATTTGCATATGTTGAGCCATACTTATATCCATAGGATGAATCCCACTTGGTCATGATGAATGATCTTTTTAATGTGTGGTTGAATTTGGTTTGCTAGTATTTTGTTAAGAATGTTTACATCTACATTTATCAGTGACATGGGCCTGTAGTTTTCTTTTTCTGTCATGTCCTTGTCTGGTTTTGGTATCAGGTTAATGTTCACCTCATAGAATGAGTTTGGAAGTGTTCTCTCCACTTCAATTTTTTTGAAGAGTTTGAGTATAAGTGGTATTAGTTATTCTTTAAATGTGTGGTAGAATTCAGCAGTGAAGCCAATGGGTACTGGCCTTTTCTTTGATAGGAGACTTTTTATTATGGTTTCAATCTCATTACTTATTATTGGTTTGTTAAGGTTTTCTATTTCTTCATGGCTCAGTCTTGGTGGGTCAGGAATTTATCCATTTCTTTTAGATTTTTCCAGTTCGCATATCATTCAGAATCATCTCTAATGACTCTTTATATTTCTGTAGTCTCAGTTGTTCTGTCTCCTTTTGTTGTTCCTAGTTTTATTTATTTGGGTCTTCTCTCTTTTTTTCTTAGTCTAGCTAAAGGTTTGTCAATTTTATTTATCTTTTAAAAAACAACCAACTTCTCATTTTGTTGATTTTCTATATTTTGGGGTTTTTTGTGGGGGTTGTTTGTCTTAGAAATTGAGACTCACTGTCACTATGGTACTGGGTCTCTATGGCCCTATGAAATTGGGTCTCACTGTGTCTAAGAAACTCGGTCTCACTATGTCACTATGGTATCCTGCCAGCAAACCAAGATGGTGTGGAAGGTGGTGGTCCGCCTTGACCTCGCTTTTTCCAGTGTAGAAACCCTGAATCAAGGGGAAATTTCCTGCATGCCTTGGTGGTGGACAGATGAGAGGGAAGGGTGTTATGGATATGGAAGTCCAATTCTCTTACTGTATGCTCAGAAATTTTCCACTTCTCCATGGCCCTGGGAACTGTCTCATTCCCATAGATGAATTCTGGGATATTGCTAGTGATCATCTCAGCACTGTATATTTGCTTTTTGTTTTCTGGGTAGGGGAGTGAAGCCAGCTTGCTTCTACACTGCCATTTGGGAACCAGAACTGATTAGGTTTTGAAATCATTCATGTATTTTTCATTTAATGTTTTATAATTTTATCAAAGTACTACAAGTATACCAAAAAATATAGAAATAATACACAGTCTTGTGATAATAGACCTGTCTGCTCCCAGTTCTCTTCATCAGAAACATGCCCCTATATTATAAATATTGTTATATTTATAATAAAAATATTATATATATTATTATTTAATGTGTATATTATATTTATATTATATATTATAATATTATTTATAGATTGAGAAATTCATGTAACTATTGCCTTACCAGTTTGATAAATAAAAGATATACCTCACAGTTATTCTGTTAACTTCAGATAACATATCTTTGTTCCCCATGATGTAAAATTAAGATATTAACAACCCTATTGTTTTCTTCAATTCAGCAACTCCCCCCTCAACCTCCCAGCTTCTCTCAAATAGAATTTTGCTTGTCTATCACCACAGTAAATGGTATTTGCATTAAGCAGCCATAATTAAATCTTGTTTGCTTATACACAGGTAAAAAAAAATTAGTTTTCATTGAAAAATATCACTTCAGCCTCATCGAAACCACAAGAAATATACTTAATGTTAAAACTAACTATGTAAGTATAATTTGCTCAAAAGCCACAGTATGCTATAATTAGATTTCCTTCTCAGAAGTTCAACATACTCCTTTGATGGGGAATGTTCTCAGAATCTAATCAAATGGAGCTTCTACTCGTCCTCTCCATAGATTATTCAAAATTATGCCACATTATACTGTATTCTTATTTTGATAATAAACTAAGTGAGCAGTTTCTTTGTTTAAATTTCTGATATTTTTATTTCTTCATATTGAGAGAAAAATACATACACCTTCATTAACTTACTACCAAGATCTTCCAGATTCTCATTAATTCTATTCATTATAAGGAGTCTCCTCTCCTCCAATTCCTTTAGGATCTTATCATCTAGTTGGAGAAAGAGAAATAAAACTGGACAGAGTATTGTATTTAAATGTCAGCACTTTGTTTTACAAATGATGTTGACAAACTTGGATGAATCTAGGATAAAGTAAATCAGATATTGAACTGCCCAAAAACTGGATTATACAAATATTAATTTTTTAAAGCAAATATATTTAGCCTGGAGAAAACAAGACTTAAGATTCATGATATCTGTTTACAGATCTCAGAAAGCGTGCTATTTTATATAGGAACTATACAATTTTTGCATAGCTTCATGAAAGAAAACAAAGACCAAAATTTGAAAATTTCAGGGAGGCAAGTATTATCACATTATCTCTAACTTTGTAAAAAAAACCCCATCTGAAAGTGAGCTAGTGTGTTTCTGATCACTGAATGCTTTCAAGTAGATTCCCATTACACATGGGCCTGGAATATTCCATAGGATTTAGGCTTTGGAGAGAAATTAGAACTAATATCTTCCACATTTCATTGAATGCCTGTATTCTGTGAGTATAAATGGATCTAGCACAGACTTATACATAATTGACTGTGTTATTTGTTAAATGCACATTTAACATGAATTCTTGTTCTGTGAGTGGATTGCCAGCTCTGGGGAACATTGGTTTGTTAATTATTTCACGTATAATCCAAGCTATTTGGTATATATCTTTGTATTTGCTTTCCCTTTGTCCCTCTTCTCTCCATTTAGAGCCATTTAGGGGAAATTTTCTTGCCGGGCAAATGAGTACATCCCAGGGTCAAAATGGGAAAATTAAAGAGACTTAAAATACTTTTATTTCAGCTCTAGTGAGACTGAAAAGCAACTGACTCATGCAAAATGTGATAATTACATGTGGTTTCTTTATTTAACAGCTATCATTATGCCATTATGTATCAGACTATAATCTACTCAGAGTCTTCTTTCCTAATATTTGGAAATGATAAGTGAAAATGACAGCATTCCGTGAGGAGGTATTTCACATTCTCCTTATTTCAGCAGAAGCATCTCTTCCATATTCTAAATTCCTTCAAGTTCTAAGGAATTGTTTATTTATAGAGTGAAATATATTATTTTGTCCAATAATTGTATAGTTGATAATTTTATAAGTAGTAGTTTTTGTGAATTGTTAACCCCCCACCACTGATGACAACAGCAGCAACAAAACTCTGTGTACTCAGGCATAAAATGTAGCCAAATTTTATTTAGAAACTTTTGCATGGGCCTGGAGTGGTGGCTCATGCCTGTAATTCCAACACTTTGGGAGGCCGAAGCAGGAGGACCACTTGAAGTCAGGGCAACAAAGTGAGAACCCCATCTCTACAAAAAAATTAATTAAATTTAATTTTTTTTAAATGTCCGGGTGTGGTGGCACACACCTATAATCCCAGCACTTAGGAAGGCTAACGCGGGACAATTGTTTGAGCTCAGGAATTTGAGACCTACCTGGACAACACAGCAAAACCCCATCTGTATGAAAAAATACAAACGTTAGCTGGGCATGGTAGTTTGTGCCTGTGGTTCCAGCTACTCACGAGGCTGAGATGGGAGGATCAATTGAACCCAGGAGGTCAAGGCTGTAGTCAGCCATGATGGGACCAGCGCACTCCTCCAGCATGGACAACAGAATAAGACCGTGTCTCAGCAAAAATAATAAAAAAGGAAGAAACTTTTGCATTTTAATAATTTTAGTGTTTAATTTGTAATTCTTTTTAATTATCCACTGCACTCCTCCAGCATGGACAACAGAATAAGACCCTGTCTCAGTAAAAAAAAATTAAAAAGGAAGAAACTTTTGCTTTTTAATAATTTTAGTGTTTAATTTGTAATTCTTTTTAATTATCCATGACTTTTCAATGTAAAACAACACATTTTCACTCTGCAATTATTTTTAATCTACTGTAAGTATATAGAACAGGTTAAAGACAAAAATCTACTTAACATTAAAATACTAAAAATTTAAATATTGGAAGGTATTATAAAACTTGTATAAAGTGCTTTAAAAGCTTAAGAGTAATATGCTTATAAACAAATGATAGTAGCAGCATATAGATTTTCAGATACAAGATTCCTTTCTTTCTTACGGTTTCTCTCCTCTTTTTCAAGGATTATAATAACACATATGATGGACTTTTCATTCTCTCTTGGGTCTTTTATCTTCCATTACTTTGCCTCTTCCTGTCTCTATTGGTATATTTCTTAGATTTATCCTCCAAATTGCTGATTTTCTCATTTCAGCTACATCTAATCTGTTGTTAAATTTATCCATTGAATTTTTAATATTCAGTTACTGCATATTTCAGTTCTAGACTTGGTATGCAATTATTTTTATTGGATTGAATACAAAATCCAATTACTGGAATAAAAATTCCAGTTCCTGTTTAAATGTTCTATTTGATCATTTAATTTCTTGAACACTTTACATTATTTGTAAAGTCTTTACGTTATTTGTTAAAGACTATTAAAGACTTTACATTATTTGCAGTCTTTGTCTAGCTGTGATCTTCAATATTCATCTCTCCAGTTCTTTTTTTTTTTTTTTTTTTTTTTTTTTTTTTTTTTTTTTTGAGACGGAGTCTCGCTCTGTCGCCCAGCCCAGGCTGGAGTGCAGTGGCGCGATCTCGGCTCACTGCAAGCTCCGCCTCCCGGGTTCACGCCATTCTCCTGCCTCAGCCTCCCGAGTAGCTGGGACTACAGGCGCCCACAACCGCGCCCGGCTAATTTTTTGTATTTTTAGTAGAGACGGGGTTTCACCGTGGTCTCGATCTCCTGACCTTGTGATCCGCCCGCCTCAGCCTCCCAAAGTGCTGGGATTACAGGCGTGAGCCACCGTGCCCGGCTCATCTCTCCAGTTCTATGAAACTGGCAAATGTTCTGCTCAGATGCTGGCCGCTGCTTTCTGCTCTGGTTTTCAGCTGAAATCTCCAGCTCCTGCTTTCTCTATCAGCAAATGCCTTGAGGATATAAGTTGTGCCAAATATTGAGCTCAAATCCTAGGATTACCTTCTTTCTGGGAATTTGTTTCATCACATCTTTACTGCTTTGGTAGCTCTGCTATCCCATCAAAAACTCACAGTTCATCTTTCTTTTATAGTTGTTTTCAGTGGAAGGGCTGCTCCAACACTATATAGCCTTGTTGCTGTCTGGCTTGCTTGCTTGCTTTCAGAAGAAGAGGAAGAGGAGGAGGAGAAGACAGTGACAAGGATAGCAAATGCAAACCTTAGAGACCAACAATTTCAACTACTAGAAGGACCACAGGCAAAATTGCAAAATGGGATAATCTTCCTCTAATGTCATTTTACTTCCCTTTTTTCCACCATTACTTACATTTGTCATTTTCTTTCTACTGGGACCCAATGTCTTGTACATTCTAACTTCTTGGAAGTCTAAATCAAACTAGGAATCAGGAAGAAGATGATTGTAGACAGCAAAAAATTACACATATATTGCTTTATTTTACTTATCAGGAAAAGGCCTGTGAAATAAGTATTTATCAAATCACAGGAAGAGCTGAAGTAGAAGGAAATCTACAGGCTCTTCTTAGTAGTCATCAAAACATACCTGGTAAGCAGCTACCTACCTAGAGATAAGATACCTCCTACCTTACAGTTCACTGGGATTCTATTAGAATTTATTTTTCACTATTCGTTACCTTTTTTGATAATCTACTATATATCAGTGATATGGAAATTAACTGTATCCTTTGTATTCTTTTTAACCCCAATAGTTTTCTCTTTTACTCAAAAGATACATGGCCTCTATGGTCTCCAATCAAAACTTCTATTGGATGTTTTATTTAGTGTAAGATTTCTTTCTATATATTCCCATTAATGCTCCCATTCACTCTCCATTTCCTGATCAGCACCTTTTTTTAACCACTGGATAGTTTATAGAAGTAAGACAGTGTTCCACACTCTACAAAAATAAAGTTAATTGAAACTTTTTATATTTTAAACTTGTTTTACTTCCTTTGGAATCTAATACATATCCCATATTCTGGATGATAATGAATCAATTTATTCTGATTTGGTTCTCTGGTTGCAGTAATAATGTGAATTCAGGAGGAAAATGTAAATATAAATTGAAAGCAACAAAAACAAATTTTCTGAATTATAGTAAAAATGCAGAATTAAATACGTCTTAAATGTTTAAACATCTTAGTGTATCTCAGTTGGAAGAAAAACAACCTCCATGAGAATAAGAAGAAGATGACTAAAGAGCAGTGTGGTCTGGGATTCTAAGGTTGTTTTTTATCTTCAAAAAGAGGGGTTGGCAAAATATGATCCTTGGGCCAAATCCAGTCTATGACTTTTCTATACATAATGTTTTATTGAAACACAGCCATTTATTTATATACTTATAATGGTTATTTTTGTACTACACTGGCAGTGTTGAGTAGCTGCGACAAACACCATCTGAAGCACAATCTCTGAAGTATTTACAATTGGTACCTTTCTAGGAAAGGTTTGCAGACACCTGCTCAAGAAAATCTTGATGGTGGTAACATCAGCAAAAATGGCAGAGCAAGGACCCTCAAAAATTCACCCTTCCATAAAAGCATTGAAAAATTTATTTAAATGGTCAGAATTACCTTTTTCAGATCTCCAGAAATGAATCAAAAGCTTTTGTGTGATTGAAGTGGATGTAGAAATTTTTTAAAAATGAATTAAAAGCTTCCAGTGACCTGGGGAGAGTTTACTCAAGAAAAATGACTGGATGGCTGTAAGAAAAGTCAACTTTGTGACATTTTAACTTCCCCTGGTCCCACCCCCCAACTCTCTAGCTCTGAAAAAGCCTTGAAAAAATGCTCATCTGCATTTCTGGTGCTGCCTAGCAGTTATCAGTGAAACCAGAATAGAGATGAAGCTCTTTCAAAGTATAATTTCTAAAATATTATCTTGGGGTTTTTTTTGTTTTGTTTTGTTTTGTTTTTTTGAGATGGCTTGCTCCATCCCCAGGCTGGAGTGCAGTGGCACGATCTCGGCTCACTGCAAGCTCCGCCTCCCAGGTTCACGCCATTTTCCTGCCTCAGCCACCCGAGCAACTGGGACTACAGGCACCCGCCAGCATGCCCAGCCAATTTTTTGTACCTTTAGTAGAGACGGGGTTTCACCATGTCAGCCAGATGGTCTTGATCCCCTGACCTCATGATCCACCCACCTCAGCCTCCCAAAGTGCTGGGACCACAGGCGTGAGCCACCATGCCCAGTCAATATTACCATTTTTTATTTGTCTGGTGGTTCTCTTGAAAAACTCATTAAGAGGCTGCCTTGGAGCTCACTCACTTCAAAGAATTTCTGTCAGGTGATGTTATTTTTGAAGCCAATTACAGGCAAGTGTTTTAACTTTGTGGCTGCTTGAGGAGATGAACAACAGCTGAGGCAAACAAAAGACTAACCAAAAACCTTGAAAATAAAATAGAAGTTTGAAAATAAGATGTCTAGAAAGACATCAGAAGGCTCTGACAAAATCTCAGGGATCTAAAAGACCTTGTGTACTCCCAGGATAGTGCACAAGCTCAGGAAAGACCTGGAAAGGCCCTCAGCTCTCATCTCTGGCTTACCTTGAGGATCTATGTAGGCAGTAAGTAAAGGCTAAGATGGAGTTACAAGCTGCCTAAGTTTTGAGGACATGGCCCAACATGCACAGAGAGCCCTTCAGCAAACTGAAAGATTTATTGATTCCAGACCTCTAAGGAAACCTGTCTCATTACTAGCTAACCACTAAGCTGAGTAGTGGCATCAATGCCCACACATGACAAAGAATACAAACTTTACTGAATTGCTTTAGAAATGTAAGTAAGAGCCAGTGCTGTGGCGTATGCCTGTAATCCCAGCACTTTGGGAGGCCGAGGTGGGTAGACCACAAGGTCAGGAGATCGAGACCATCCTAGCTAACCTGGTGAAATCCCGTCTCTACTAAAAATACAAAAAAATTAGCAGGGCTTGGTGGCGGGTGCCTGTAGTCCCAGCTACTCGGGAGGGAGGTAGGAGAATGGCGTGAACCCGGGAGGTGGAGCTTGCAGTGAGCCAAGATGGCGCCATTGCACTCCAACCTGGATGCCAGAGTGAGACTCCATCTCAAAAAAAAAAAAAAAAAGAAATGTAAGTAACAAAACAGATAACAATAACCAATAAGCAGCAATAAAAACAAACCATGGACATGTAGGAAAATCTGATTTCCAAACTTGTCACATAATACTTACTAAAACGTCCAGGTTTTAATAATGTAAAAAATTATGAGTCATGCAAAGTAACAACGTACTGCCAACATACATACACAAAAATAAGCAATCAATAGAATTTGTCCTAAAGGAAGCCCAGATATTGGACTTACTAGAAAAGACTTTAAATCATTTAGTCTAAATATGCCCAAAGACCAAAAGGAGAGTGTGCCTAAAGAAGTATGAGAACAATGTCTAACCAAACAGAAAACATCAATAAAGAGATGGAAATTATAAAATTCAACTTTATAATAAAAGTTATAAAATTGAAAAGTTTAATAACAGAAAAGAAAAATTCACTACAGCTTCTCAGTAACAGATATGAAAAGACATTAAAAAATCAACAAATTTCAAAATTGGTCAATTGAAATTATCCAGTCTGAGGAACAGAAAAGAAAAAGAATAAAGAAAAATGAACAGAGCTTCAGAGACCTGTGGGAAATTTTTGAAAGTACCAATATATATGTAATGGGAGATTCAGAAGGAGAAGAGAGAAATGTCAAGAATCAATATTTGAAGAAATAATGCTTGGAAACTTCCCAAATTTGTTGAAAAATATTGGTTTACACACAATGAACTTCAGGTGTAATAAACTAAAAAGATTCATACTACAACATAATCAACCTTTTAAAGAATAAAGATGAAAAAACTTGGTTTCAGCAAGTAAGGAGTGATTCATATACAATGGCTTCTCAGTAATATTATTAGCTGTTTCTCATTAGAAATCAAGGAAAAGAGGACATAAGAGAGTAGGATGACATATTCCAAGTAGTGAAAGTAAAAGACTGTCAATCAAGGAGTCTATATACAGCAATACTATACTTCATAATTGAAGGGGAAATTAAGACATCTCCAGACTTTTAAAAAACCAAGAGAATTCATTGCTAGCACAACTGTCCTACAAGAAATACTAAAGGAGTTCTTTTAGGCCTAAATGAAAGGATATTTGGCAGTAACTCAAACCTGAATGAAGAAATAAAGAGTACTGGTAAAGGTAACTATATGGTTAAATATAAAAGACTGCATAAATGTATTTTTGTTTATAGTTATTTTCTTTTCTTCTATCTGATTTAAAAGACAACTACAAAAACCAGTAATTGTAAGTCTATGTTGATGGGTACACAAGCAATAAAGATCTAATTTGTAAAAATAACAGCATATAGAAGGAAGGTAGATTGGGCATGGTAGCTTATGCCTGTAATCTCAGCACTTTGGGAGGATGAAGCAGGAGGATAACTTGAGCCCAGGAATTCAAGAGCAGCCTGGGCAATACAACGAGACTCCATCTCTTAAAAACCTATATAAGAATAAATGTTAATAAGAGAAGGAAGAAAACAGTTATATTGGAACAAACTTTTGTATACTACTAAAATTAAGTTGGTATTATATTGCACTAGATTGTTATAAATTAAAATATTGGGCTGGGCATGGTGGCTCATCCCTGTAATCCCAGCACTTTGGGAGTCTGAGGCAGGAGGGTCACTTGAGGCAAGGAGTTTGAGACCAGCCTGGGCAACACAGGGAGACCTCGTCTCTACAAAAATTTTTTTTAATTAGCTAGGCATGGTGGCATATGCCTATCGTCCTATCTACTTGCAGCAGAGGTGGAAAGATCACCGAGCCCAGGAGCCTGAGGTTGCAATGAGCCATGATCATGCCACTGCACTCCAGCCTCAGTGACAGATCAAGACACTGTCTCTTTAAAACATTAAAATATTAATTATGATACCATGGGCAACCACTAATAAAATAACTAAAAATATATATTTTAAAAGAAATGAAAGGTAATTAAAACGGTACACTATAAAATATCTATTTAACACAAAAGCATTCAAGAATCAAGGAATTGAGGAATACAATGGACATAATACATATAGAAAACAAATAGCACAATAGCAAAAAATAAATTCTATCTTATCAGTAATTATATTAAAGTAAGTGGATTAAACTGTCTAATTAGAAGGAAGAGATTTGGAGAATGGATTTTTTTAAACATAGCACAATTATTTGCTATTTACAATAGGCACTTAAGATTTGAAGACACAAATAAATGGAACACGAAAGGATGGAAAAGCTACACCAGCAATAACCAAAAGAGCTGGAGTAGCTGTATTAATGCCAGACAAAATTGACAAAATATTTTAAGATAAAAATTATTATTAGGGCAAAGAAGGATATTTTATCATTATGAAAGTATCAATTAATCAAGAAGATATAACAATAATTAAAGTGTATGTACCTAACAACACAGTCCCAAAATGCATGAAGCAAAAACACATAGAATTAAAGGAAGAGACAATTCAAACTTAATAGTTAGAAGCTTCAATAAAAAGGAGAATAGAAAAACAATCTGCCAGGGTCATGATAATGCCAGCTCTCAAATCTGGGTCTAGGGGAAAAGAGAAATAAAACTAAAACCTGTCCGAAAATAATTCAATCACAGTGAACCTGACTGGGAAAGGAGTAGAAGAGAGGGAAGAGCCAGTATCTACGCAGCTGGGGAATCCAAAACAATTCCCCTTAGGGCTACTCCCTCCCCAGTGTCTCCTGCTGTCTGACCTGACCCTCCCCTCCATTAAGAATAGATGTCACTTTCCTCCATTCTCCTCCACTCTCCTCCACTCACTGCTATTTATCCCACTCCACACCAGCAAACTGAGTCCCAAAAGCTTCTTAAATGTCAGCCCTATGGACCTCAGAGCTCGGAAATGCTGAAAGTCCTTCACTACCAGATGCCAACTTAGAGAGGGAAAAGGAGTAGGAAAGACTGAGCAGTGACCCCCACATCCATGTGCCACTATCCTATAGCACATTTGAGACTATTCTGAAGACCAAGTTAAACTCACATAAAATAGAAATTTTTATCCCAAAAAATATTTCATATGAAACATTTATGGAACTGAAAAAGTACTATACTTCAATTTGGAGCAAAATGACTTTGGCTGTCACTCTGAAAATAAATGTTTAAATCATACTTGATGAAACAAAGTCAGCTGAAACTATGCCCATTGGATTCGCCAGGAGAGATGCGTACACAGTGGGCTGCCTCTCCTACATAAAAAGGTTCTCATGGATATACAACGGGTCCTCATGAAACTGATTTTACCACAGAGTTTTGGGAACTGAGAGCTTTTATCTTCCTCCAGGAGGGCACAACTTCTTTCTATTTTCCAGTTTTTGTTCTCTACCTCTTTAATTTTGCTTAAGAAGAATGACCCTGAAAAACACATTAGTAATTACTAGATGCCAGGAAATGATCCTTCTAGCATAAAATTGGAACATGGGACTATTTTATCAGTGTTAACTAGACCTGAATTATCAAATTTCAAATAATATTATAATATCAAAAGCTGATTTTAGATTATATTACAGTTCATTTCATAGAGAACCAGGGAAGTAGAAGAAAAATATAAATGCATTTCTTAACCTGTATGACACACCTACCTCAATGATTCAAGTGAAAGTTGTGAATTTACATGTTCGAGGCACATAAAAAATAATCTTGTATGTTTTAATATCTAACTCAAGGACTGTCATCCAGCATCTCTCATGCTGTGCTCATTCACACGCGACAGAAGGGTAAGTCCTCCTTGGCAGAGCTACGAAGTATATCTAAATTAAACAGGCTAAGCAAGTGACTGGATTATGTGTAAACCTCCTCAAATAAAATAGTATCAAGAAATATATCGTGGTAGAGTTTATTATTGTCACATTATCATAGTAACCACTAGGAATGTATTCAGTTAAAAATATGTCAAAACCCAGCCTACAAAATGGGAGAAAATATTTGCAAACTATGCATCTGACAAAGGTCTAATATTCAGCATCTGTAAGGGACTTAAACAAATTTACAAGAAAAATACTCCATTAAAAAGTGGGCAATGAACATGAACAGATACTTTTCAAAAGAGGATTTAATACAGTCAGCAAGCATATGAAAAAATGCTCCACATCACTAATCACTAGAGAAATGCAAATCAAAACCACAGTGAGATGCCATCTCACACCAGTTGAAAGGCCTTTTAATAAAAAGTTAAAAAATAACAGATGCTGGCAAGGTTGCAGAGAAAGGGGAATGCTTATACAATGCTGGTGGGAATGTAAATTAATTCAGCCATTGTGAAAACCAATGTGGTGATTCCCCAAGAAATTTAAAACAGAATTACCAATTGACCCAACAACTCCATTATTGAGTATATACCCAAAGAAATAGATATCTTTCTACCATAAAGACACAGGCACACATACGTTTATTGCAACACTATTCACAACAGCAAAGACATGGAATCAACCTAAATGTCCATCAACAGTAGACTGGATAAAGAAAATGTGGTACATATACACTATGGAATACTACGCAGTCGTAAAAAAGAACTAGATCACATCCTTTGCAGCAACATGGATGGAGCTGGAGGCCATTAACCTAAACAAACTACACAGGAACAGAAAACCAAATGCCACATGTTCTCACTTACAAGTGAGAATTAACCAACGAGAACACATGGGCACAAAGTGGGGAACAACAGACACATGGGCCTACTTGAGGGTGGAGGGTGGAAGGAAGGAGAGGATCAAAAAACTACCTATCAGATATTATACTTATTACTTGGGTAATGAAATAATCCGTACCCCAAACCCCCATGACGCGCAGTTTACCTGTATAACAAGCCTGCACATGTGCCCCTGAACCTAAAAAAGTTTTTTAAGTCAAAGCCGTCTTCATTTTTTGTCTTCTTTACAAAAATATCTCTGAAAAAATACATCCTGTGAAGTAGTGCTCTAAACTTGTTGGAGCTATTGATTTATTACTTCCATTACTAAAATAAGACCTTATATATACTTAATTAAAATATATAAAACCTCCATAAGTGGCATTTAGTTTCAGAGAAATCACTCTAAATAAAATATCTGCCAGGAACTAAAAGCATTTTAACGTGGCTTGGCACTAACACTGTCATTATCATCACTATTACAAGGAGCAGTCTCAGATTACACATATGACCACGAGGAGGTGCTAGTACCCTGTGGCTTCATCACCAAAAAGCGTCATCAGAGCTGCAAAATCTGGGCCTGTTATTGCAGAGTCTGGTACAAACGAAAACCCCACAGAGAGCAGAGCAACCTGCTGGCCCCTCACAGGAGACCAAGTAAAGGATGCTCTACAATCCAGGGAAAGGGGTTATAAGCCAGGGGAAAGCTGGCCTGCCTACCTGTTCTTCTCACAGAGGTGGCTCTTTAAAAATACATCTGATGAAATACTGTAATTCCTAAATGTTTGGACATCGTTATAATTATCAAATTCATCATCGATACATTAGTCATTCCAATTTAGCTTCCTGTCCATCACTACAATTCTTAAGAATAAAATGTATGCCCAGAAATAAGAACGTGGAGTCAGAAGAGGCTTTATTACTAGAAATATGAAATCTAAATGAAATTGCAGAGTTGTTCCAAAATAAAAATGTAAAGGCACTTTCACTTACTGGCCCTTTCTGTTGAAAACTAGAAGGAATTTAAGAGTAGTGTTACTGTTCTTAACATTTTCACTGAGAAAATTTGAGGGATTTACTTTCTTATCATACTATCATACGTTTGACATCTCAACTCCTGTCCCAATCACAGAAATGCCTCCAAATGAAGTACCTGCCAGTAATCAAAAACACATTATTATATCATTATCATTATTCCTTCAAAGGGGGTGGGGGGGGTTATTCGTGCAGTCCTTGTGATTTTTCTCTAAGTTTGAAACTATTTCAAAATAAACTTTTTAAAATTGCATATTCCTTTCTTGAAGTCCAGTTAAATGAAAAGCCTACCAAGAGTTAAACCTTTAATGTTATAAGGGATAATATTATCATTATTATTAAATAGGGTTAACCCCAACCAATGGAAACTGACTTGTTTCTAGGCAGAATGCTGGATCCCAGCAACCAGGCAGGAAACAGATAATTTGCCTGCAGTCGCCATTCTGTGAAATCCACTAGTAGCAACAGTGAATGAATCTCCCAGTGGAATTGCTTATCACCTAGCAATGTATTGGTTGTACTTAATCCAATCGCAAATTTATTTTCTTCAATTTACATATACTTGGTGGCTCTAAAAAAGAGAAGTCATCATTCTCTAGTGTGCAAATGAACACAACAACAAGCACTGTTGGATGAGTTTGCTTTTCTTTCTAAGCTGGGGCATGTGAATCCACACATTATCACATGAAACAGTGATGTGCATTAAACAGAAATTTAAAAACACATTTATATGTTCATTCTTCTTCCCTGGTTCTCCACGAAATAAGCAGTAATTGAATCCTGGTATCACTTTTCAGATATGTTTTAAAACTGATAATTCAGATTTAATAGCACCAATAACAA
Source organism: Macaca nemestrina (assembly GCF_043159975.1). NCBI lineage: Eukaryota > Metazoa > Chordata > Mammalia > Primates > Cercopithecidae > Macaca > Macaca nemestrina. Next base: position 74,612,928 of record NC_092142.1, on the reverse strand, counting down.
AACAGTGCCATGATCCGGTTTTATGCTAGAGGGATCATCCACCAGCATTGATTAATTACTAGTGTCTTTTCTTGACATTCTTCTCTTTAAGTAAAATTACAGAACTAGGGAAGAAAACCTGGAAATTAGAGCAAGTGTTCTCTTGGAGAACAAAGTCCTCAGATCCTACAAAATTAGTTTTATGAAGATATACAGTAACTGTCTTGTTTTCTGTTGTTTATAAGAGAATTCCTGAAATTGGGTAATTCATGAAGAAAAGAAACTTATTTCTTACAGTTGTGGAGCTGAGAAATTCAAGGTCAAGGGGCCACATCTGATGAGATCCTTCTTACAGGTGAGGACTCTCTGAAAAGTCTTGAGGCAAGGCAGAGCATCACCTGGCGAGGGGGTCGATTATGCTAGCTCAGGTGTCTCTTGCCCTTCTTATAAGCCACCTGTCCCACTTCCATGATAGCCATTCATCTATTAACCCATTCATCTATTAATCCATGAATGGATAATTCATTCATGAGGGTAGAGCTCTCATGATCCAATCACTTCTTAAAGGGCCCACTTCTCAATACTGCCACTTTGCGAACTTAGTTTCAACATCAGTTTTGGAGGGGACATCCAAAACATAGCAGTAACCCATGAGAAAATTTGCTACTAGGAGAGGCAGCCCCCTGTGTACTGGGGAAAGTGACTCACTTATTCAACCTGCATGTCAAATGAATGTGATCACTACTACTCACACACACACACACGCACACACACATACACATACACACAGTCCCATTGGATCCAATAGTACAGTGTCATCTTACTGTTTCATCATGAATGGTTTAAACATTTATTTTCAGGGTAAAAGTTAAAATTGTCCTAAATCATCTGCTTTTTTAGTACTGTGAACGTTTCATGCAAATTGCTTTTATGACAGAAATTTCTGTTTCACATCAGTTTCATTTCCTCTTTGGTATGTTCTCAAATGTACCATAACACATGAATGTGGGGTCACTGCTCAGCCTTCCCTAACCTACTCAACGTCGCCAAGGTGGCATCTGGTAGTGAGGGAGGCTCAGCACTTTGCAGTCTCATACCCTGAGGCTCAAGCAGTTTCTGGGACTGATACGATGTATTGCTTTCTTAAGGTGGCTACAACAAAGCACCCTAAACCGGGTGGCTTAAAACAGCAGGAATTTATTTTCTCAGACTGGTAGAGGCTGGAAGTCTGAATCAAGATGACAGCAGGGCCAGGCTCCCTCCTCACTTGCTGTCACCAGCAGCCCTTGGTGTTCTTGGCTTGCAGCTGCATAACTCCTGCCTTTACCTCCATCATCACATGGTATTTTCCCCTCCTGTGTCTCCTCCACATCATTTCCCTGCTTCTTGTAAGAACACCAGTTACATCGGATGAGGACCCATCTTAATTACCTAACAATTTTGTAACAAATTTTAAAAGTTGAAAAGTCCCATAGCCAAAGTTGAAGAATTTAGAGAGGAGAAAACAGTAGGAGGAATAACATACAATAGAGTATTAACTGGATTGCTTCTGGCCAAAAGTAGAGATAAAGAGTCAGGCATGATTTGCGCCTCTAGTCCAAGCACTTTAGGAGGCTGAGGTGAGAGAATTGCTTCAGCCCAAAAATTCAAGACCAGCCTGGGCAACATGGCTAAACCCTTCCTCTACTAAAAATACAAAACATTAACCTGATGCAGTAGCACATCCCTGTAGTTCCAGCTTCTCGCGAGGCTGAGGTGGGAGAATTGCTTGAGCCTGGGAAATTGAGGCTGCAGAGAGCCCGTGATCATGCCACAGCACTGCATTCTGGGTGATGGGAGTGAGATCCTACCAAAAAAAAAAAGGATAAGGCATTGTTTTCTGAGATCAGCAAAGATGGTTTCTTCTACATTTATACCCATCTTAGGAAGAACACAGGATGTGTACAGAGTTCACAGGATTTCACAGATAATAAGGAAAAAGATATGACCTTGGAGTGGCAGTAGCAAACAATGGGTTTTATTTGGACGGTGCTTTAGCAGGTCTCCCGGCCCGCGGGATAGTCGAAGCAGGCCCTGGAGGAGGGGGTGGGAATTTGGGGAACAAGAGATACGAGAAATGGAGACAAGACAGTGCTCTGATCAAGTCTTCTTTAATGGCGGTAATGCAGTGCCTTATATACACTTGGAGGGAAAGGGGTTGGGCCAAGGCGAAAATGATCTCGTAGTGGAGGCGTGGCCAGATAGGTATTGGTTTCTCTGGTCAAACGTCATGTTGCACCTGCGCTGTCAGGTAGCAATTTTCGCGGGCGTGGGAAAAATGGGTGAAGCAGCAGCAGGAAGAGCGCCATCTTTTATGAGGTATTAATACAGGGAAAAAGGCAAAGATAGGGAGAAGGTGTGGGGTGGAAACGAACATAGCTCAGGCGTCTTCAATCGTCAGCTACTACTCGCTATGGCCGGGGCGTGCAGCTCCGGACAAGCAGGATCACAGGTGAGGGGAAGTCGATCACAGGTGAGGGGGAGTCCCTCACAGCATGAGACCTTCCAGAGTCAAGGGGACAAGAGTACTCTGGCAGAGAGCAGGCAGACAGGAAGGAAGGAAAGAGGGAGGGAGGGAGGGAAGGTAGGAACAAAAGAAAGAAGGAAAGAAGGAAGGAAGGAAAGAAGGAAGAAGGGAGGGAGGGAGGGAGGAGGGAAGGGAGAGAGGGAATGAAAGGAAAAATGGAAAGAAAGGAAGAGAGGAAGGAGGGAGGGAGGGAAGGAAAGAAGGAAGGAAGGAGGGAGGGAAGAAAGGAGGGAAAATGAAGAATGGAAGGAAGGAGGGAAAGAAGGGAGGGAAGGAAGGGAAGGGGAGGGAAGAGAAGGAAAAGGAAAGGAAGGGAGGGGAAGAGAAAAGAAGGGAAGGGGAGGGAGGGGAAGAGAAAAGAAGGGGGGAGGGAGGGGAAGAGAAAGGAAGGGAGGAGAAGGGAGGGGAAGTGAGGGGAAGGGAAGGGAGGGGAAGTGAGGGGAAGGGAAGGGAGGGGAAGTGAGGGGAAGGGAAAGAAGGGGAAGGGAAGGGAGAGGAAGCAAGGGGAAGGGAAAGGAAGGGAAGTGAGGGGAAGGGAAGGGAAGGGAGGGGAACCGAGGGGAAGGGAAGGGAAGGGAGGGGAAGTGAGGGGAAGGGAAAGGAAGGGAAGTGAGAGGAAGGGAAGGGAAGGGAGGGGAAGGAAGGGGAAGGGAGGGGAAGGGAAGGGAGAGGAAGTGAGGGGAAGGGAAGGGAAGTGAGGGGAAGGGAAAGGAAGGGAAATGAGGGGAAGGGAAGGGAAGGGAGGGAAAGGGAAGGGAGGGAAAGGGAGGGGAAGGGAGAGGAACTGAAGGGAAGGGAGGAGAGGGGAGGGGAAGGGAGGGGAGGGGAACGGAAGGGAAGAGAGGGGAAGGGAGGGGAGGGGAAAGGAGGGGAAGGGAAGGGGAGGGCGGGGAAGTGAGGGGAAGGGAAAGGAAGGGAAGTGAGGGGAAGGGAAGGGAAGAGAGGGAAAGGGAAGGGAGGGGAGGGGAAAGGAGGGGAAGGGAAGGGAGGGAAAGGGAAGGGAGGGGAGGGGAAAGGAGGTGAAGGGAAGGGAAGGGAGGGGAAGGGAGGGGAAGGGAAAGGAAGGGAAGTGAGGGGAAGGGAAGGGAAGGGAAGGGAGGGGAAGGGAGGGGAAGCAAAGGAAAGGGAGGGGAAGTGAGGGGAAGGGAAGGGAAGGGAGGGGAAGTGAGGGGAAGGGAAGGGAAGAGAGGGGAAGTGAGGGGAAGGGAAAGGAAGGGAAGTGAGGGGAAGGGAGGGGAAGGGAGGGGAAGTGAGGGGAAGGGAGGGGGAGGGAGAGGAAGAGAGGGGAAGGGAAGTGACGGGAAGGGAAGGGAAGGGAAGGGAAGGGAAGGGAAGGAAGGGGAAGGGAAGGGGGGAGGGGAAGGGAGGGGAAGAGAGGGGAAGGGAATGGAAGGGAGGGGAAGGGAATGGAAGGGATGGGAAGGGAGGGGAAGGGAAGGCAATGCAACAACTCCAGTGGAAATTCAAGTCCTCCTTCAACTGCATCCAAAAAATAATAATTTTTACTAGATATCTGATGTAGAGAAAGCATACCCTGTCCAGATACAGGATAATCTCCCAAAAGTGGATGACAAGTTCAGTCATGACTGTGACAAGATTGACACCTACAAAATACAAGCCAAAACACTTTCACAAAAATTTGAAAGAATCACAGGTTATTATTAAAGCAACTTATTTCCCATGAGAGAAAATCCCATGACAATGAGTTGAGAGCTCTGTTGGCTAAGACACATCTTTGTACCTTAAGAAAAGGAAATGTGAGGCCGGGCGCGGTGGCTCACACCTATAATCCCAGCACTTTGGGAGGCCAAGGCGGGTGGATTACTAGGTCAGGAGATCGAGACCATCCTAGCTAATACAGTGAAACCCCGTCTCTAGTACAAATACAAAAGAATTAGCCGGGTGTGGTGGCGGGCGCCTGTAGCCCCAGCTACTCAGGAAGCTGAGGCAGGAGAATGGCATGAACTGGGGAGGCGGAGCTTGCAGTGAGCTGAGATCCCGCCACTGCACTCCAGCCTAGGAGACAAACTGAGACTCCATCTCAAAAAAAAAGAAAAGAAAAAAGAAAAGGAAATGTGGCTGGGCATGGTGGCTCACTCCTGTAATCCCAGCACTTTGGGAGGCTGAGGTGGGTGCATCACAAGGTCAGGAGTTCGAAACCAGCCTGGCCAGCATGGTGAAACCCTGTCTCTACTGAAAATACAGGGAAAAAAAAAAAAAACTAGCCAGGCATGGCGGCACACGCCTGTAGTCCCAGCTACTTGGGAGGCTGAGGCAGGAGAATTGTTTGAACCTGGCAGGCAGAGGTTGCAGTGAGCCGAGATTGCACCCCTGCACTCCAACCTGGGTGACAGAGCAAGACTCCATCTCAAAAAAAAAAAAAAAAAAGAAAAGAAAAGGAAATGCAACTTATTGAATACATAGTGTGAAGATAAAATAAAAAAGAAAATGCATATCTGACACCAAAAAAAAAAATGAAGAAAATGTAACATTTTCAAAAATATACTTATGTCCCTGATCTTGCAAATGGGGTATTTGTCAGAAGCACCACCAGGGCATCCTCTGGATTTCCACATCCCCAAAGAAAGAGAAGCAGCTTCCACTATAAAAAAGAATGAGATCCCATCATTTGCAACAGTATGAATGGAACCAGAGGTCATCATGTTAAGTGAAATAAGCCAGGCACAGAAAGACAAACATTGCATGTTCTCACTTAATGTGGAATCTAAAAATCAAAATAATTGAACTCATGGATATAGAAAGTAGAAAGATGGTTACCAGAAGCTGGGAAGCGAGTGGGGAGTTGAGGGGAGGTGGGGAAGGTTAATGGATACAAAAAAAATAGAATTAATAAGACTTACTATTGATAGGGTGACTATACTCAATAACAACTTAATTGTACATTTTAAAGTAAAGAGTGTAATTATATTGTTTATAACTCAAAAGATAAATGCTTAAGGGGATGGCTACCCCATTCTCCATGATGTGCTTATTTCACATTGCATGTTTGTTTCCAAACATCTCATGTATTCCATAAACTTATACAACTACTATGTACTCACAAAAAAAATTAATAAAATAAATTAAAAATCAAAAAATATTTTACAAAGGAACACCAAGCTGTGACTGATGGGAGATCCAGCATTCGTCCCAAGGTCAGGATCCCAGGAGAAAGAGGCCTCCCTCAGGTCAACTCCACCCTGACTCAACAGATCCTTCACAAGGTCCACAAAGAGCATGACCTGGTGCTCCTGGTGCGGGCTGCCACAGCTCAGGACTTTCTTTCTATTCAACATGCTCACTAGACCAGAGTTCCACTGGTCCAGGCCCTGGTCCTCCACCTCATCCCCTTGTCGGACCTCAGATGTTTAGAGAGTCTTAAAGCAACAGGTCCTAAGAAGAGAAATCTCTGCTCTTCCCCTGTTCCAGAAATCCAGGACACAATTGCCTAGGAATCCTTTTCACCAAGGAGCTTCCCTGGCTGGGCACATCCTCCCTATCCTCCTCTGGCCACAAGAAATGTTGGACACAAAGCACTGTCCACTCAGCCTAAAAACAAAAGTGAGTCACCCCTGGGTAGATCCCACCTCCCATTGAGCATGCTACTACAGAACCACAACCACAAGAGCCCTTTTCCTCTCTTCTACAGTAATTTTCATTTTTCTATTTTAGTTTTATCGCCAGTGATTATATCATGTATAAGATGAAAAAAGATAAGATTCTGCTTCATAATGTGCTTTGCCTATAGATTATTTCAATGACAATGCTAATAAATTAATTACTTCCATTTTATTCTATTTGTGAGTAGCATAATTACAGTTTTATGTTGTTTTTAGCAAAGCCTCTAAAATAATCCAGGAAAACAGCAACTACTTTATTCTAGCTTTCTTTTTAAATAATTTTATTTGATTCTCTATTGGTTTTATTGCCATAATTTAATGTATTAATAATTACACATCTCAAATGAAGACCTGATAGGATTACGATGTTTATAGGATTGCAGTTTTAAAATGTGCATGATGCAGATGCGAATCATATTTAACCCTGACAGCACAAGCTTCCTTCTCACCCCAAACTCCCTAGGGGTGTCCACTGGGAAGCCACCTTAACCTTGACTCTGAAGGGTGTCTCAGGTGGGTTTACGGGTCAAACCCAACACTCTTCACTGAGGACCAGCCCCAGGCAAAATTATGTGAACGGCTTTTTGAGGACCCCTGATTCTCTTCCCTGTTCTGTGTCTTCTCTGCCCCATCACTAGCCTGCACTGACAGTTGGAAGGACTACAAAGGCTAAGCAATCAACCCTTTCCCCATCTCCTCCCTGAACTGTCTCACCTTTACAACTGTGAGGCCAATGTCAGCATTTAAAAACCATAAATAAGACCACGGGCCATGCTGCTCAAAGTCCTCCAGTGCCTCCAACTTACACTGAGACTCAAATCTATGCTCTCCCGGCCCATGAGGTTGTCCATGCCCTGGTCCATGCAAGTGTATACCTACAGGCACCTCCTGTAACTCCACTGACCATGCTTTTGTCCAATTAGCATGACAGGCTCACTGAGTCTCAGAGTTTTGCACTGGGCATTTCCTCTGCTGAGAATACCTTTACCCCACATATGTGGCGGCTGCCTCCTTCATTTAGATACCAACTGTAATCCTGTCTTCTTAAAGTGCCCTTTCCTGACCACTGTAGCTTAGTGATGGTGCTTCCTCATCCCTGTCTGATATGGTTAGGCTCTCTGACCCCACCCAAATCTCATCTTGAATCCCCCTTGTAATCCCCATTACCCCATGTGTCAAGGGAGAGACCAGGTGGAGGTCATTAAATCACGGAGGCAGTTTCCCCCATACTGTTCTCATGATAGTAAGTGAGTTCGCACGGGATCTGATGGTTTTATAAGTGTTTGGTAGTTCTTCCTGTATTCACTATCCCTCCTGCCACCTTGTGAAGAAGGTGTCTTGCTTCCTGTTCACCTTCCACCATGATTGTAAGTTTCCTGAGGCCTCCCCAGCCATGCAGAACTGAGAGTCAACGAAACCTCTTTCTTTTACAAATTACTCAGTCTTGGGCAGTTCTTTATAGCAGTGTGAGAACGAACTAACACATTCTCTATTCCTTTGATCCTGTTTATTACTTCATAGCACTCCTCCTTTCTGAATCATCTTGTTTCTGCGTTTATTCCTTGTGTATTTTCTGCATCATCCTCTGCACTGTATGGGCTGGTGCGGCAGAGAGATTCTTACTCCCTCTGTGTAGCACAAGACTCATTAATGCTGTTTATATAGAAGGCAGGGAAGCTCAAGTTTGTGGGAAAAGAGGAAAGAGGTGTTAAAGGAAAAAGACATGGCAGGATAGCCACTGGCCTCCTGCACCACAGTGTTGAGCAGGGCAGAGCTTGGGTGCTTTTGTGTTAAAGGAAAAGCTACTGGTCCTCAGAGGCTGAGATTATTTCACTGACCTGGATTGTCCTTAACAATACAAGGAACCTGCAAGTGCTTAACAATCAGCTCTTCCCTGGGTATTATCACTCATATTCCTGAGGCCCACAACTCACAACACATAGAATTCCTCTCCCCATCCCTTTTGTAAACCTGGACCGGGAGTTGGAAGGGACCTCAGACACCAAGCTGCTAGCTTTCCTGCATTGCCCCCTCTGATATGGTTTGGCTCTGTGTCCCCACCCAGATCTCCTCTCAAATCGTAATCCCCATGTGTTGAGGGAGGCAACTGATTGGATTACGGAGGCAGCTTTCCGCATGCTGTTCTTGTGACAGTGAATGGATGCTCACTAGATCTAATGGTTTTATAAATGGTAGTTTTTCCTACCATTTATAAATGGGAGGCACTGGGAGGCACTCATTAAGGATTTGGGAAAGTGAGCAAGAAATGGACAAGTGAATCTAGTGAGAAGACCTCTGAGATCTCACACCTGCCCACACATCAGAGTAAGGCTGTTCTGGGCCTCCCGGGGCAGGACCCACACACCTGGGGGTACTTCCTTGGTGCCTACCTAGGACCCAGGTGCTCCCAATTGCCTGAACATTCCCTCAGACACCCTGGCTTTTCTCTAGAGTCTGCACCACCCTTATATGTGGGTTTCTCACTGGCTCCTTTGTGTCCAGCCCCTGCCAGTGAGTCTTAAGATTCTATGTCAATGGGGATGATGGGGATGAATGGTAAGGCCAGTTGCAGGTAAAAGAGGAAGAAGATGCTTAAGAAAAGATAAATGGCTGGGTAGCAAATTGCTTACTGAACCACAGTTGAGCACCAAAGAGCTTAAGGGTTTTTGTGTTTATGAAAAGGCCTCTGAACCCCAGGGATCCAGGTCATTTGACTGGCTTGAGTAATTCCTAGTGAGGAGGCAGCCATGCAGAGGCATTTATCAGCTCTTGCCTGATTGCGTTTGCAAATATTTGTGAGGCACCCAATGCCTGAAGCACAGAGTGCCATATAAATTTACGCCATGTTTTGTTTATCCCAGTTAACTTCCCATATGGCTAATCTCTACTACAGGAATTACATTCAAACATCAGGAAGCTGGCTTTCAAACAAGCTCTGAATCACACAACTTGGAGAAGTGGTTGACAGCTCAGGTGCAGAGCCAGATGCCTGGGAACTAGTCTCATTCTGCACCTTCCCTGCTGTGTACCTTGGACCTGTTACTTAATTAACATTCTGGTTCCTTGACTTTCTCATCTCTAAAATAAATGAAAGTTGTATAGGCTAAATGAAATGAATTCATTTTAAACTCTTAGCACATGTTAAATCTCTGTGTGATTTGCTGTTTTTAGCATCATATTCTTATTTATTTATTTATTTATTTATTTATTTATTTATTTATTGATACGGAATTTTGCTCTTGTTGCCCAGGCGAGAGTGCAATGGCATGATCTTGGCTCACTGCAACCTTCGGCTCACTGCAACCTCCACCTCCCAGGTTCAAGCGATTCTCCTACCTCAACCTCCTAAGTAGCTGGGATTACAGGCATGTGCCACCACACCTGGCTAATTTTGTATTTTTTAGTAGAGACGGGGTTTCTCCAGATTGGTCAGGCTGGTCTTGAACTCCCAACCTCAGGTGATCCTCCCACCTCGGCCTCCCAAAGTGTTGGGATTACAGGCGTGAGCCACCGCGCCCGGCCAGTATCATATTCTAAGGTGATGATAAACTTGGCATTGAATCCAGGACCTCTGCTCCCACATCTTTTTCACTTTCCAAGATCTGAAAAATTGCTGTTCTTTAAGCTGTGTTCAACTTGTACACTGTTTGGAAATGTGGAGAGTATGAGGACCTCTCATGGTGAGAAATTGTAAATATCATTCACATGAAGAAGGGTCCCTAGTGATTGTGAATAGGCATCTGCTTTGACCAGTTGTGTGCAGGTTGGAAGCATGGACCACGCCTTTCAAGGGGCAGATCCAAGCTCCAGTGGGCACAGGGAAAGGGAAGGGCTCAGCAGGAAATCTTGAATAGCAGATGGCAAAAACAACCCCCAGGGATCTGGAAAATTAAGGGTAAAAGGGGGCATTTCAGGCTCACTGTGAGTGATAAAGGAATGCAGGGAAAGTCACTAATTCATGCAACCCCTATTAGAACGCCAAGGGCATACTTTCTGGGTATTGGCAAAATGTGGAGCTCACTGTCAGAATAAATGGGAGGGTATAATTAAGGGAATGTTGGAAGTAAAGAAACATTCAGGGCTTCTCTGGAATAACAGCTGAAACCCAGTGAGTGTTCAAATCCAGTAATTCACGTCACCACCGTCTGAGTATCATATAATGCCATCATTCGACTCTGAGCCTTTTTGTGTTCAGAATGCAGTGATTTTTCTGCCTCACAACTGGCCATTGGAATCCTGCAGAACTTTACAGAGACCACTCACTGCTTGGTGTGGGAATTTGATAGGATTATAGTTTTCAGATGATGCTCTGTAACTGTAGATTATTTCGATGTGACTTATTTGTGCTTCCATATTATTACATTCGTAGAGAGTAATAGAGTGACAGTATTTTGTGGTTGCTAATAAGTCCATGAAAATAGTACAGAAACAATTTTATTTTGTCTTCTAAAATGATTTAGACTTTCGTCCCCTCTTCTGCTTATGTATCATGGCTAGTATTTCAGTAGGGATGGGATTTTGGTTGACTCCCTTTAACAAGGCCCTATAACAAGAACCTTAGAGAGAATTTTACATGAGTAGTTTCACAACTAGAAAGATTTAGAATGCACGATTCTGCTCATTCATTGCGATTCACGTCAGGATTGAGGTGAAATTAGCACCTAGATGACAGTGGGATTGGAAGTCAAGAAAGGAAGCTTATTCAGTGAAAACTACATACTATTGTAGCCATTCCTGGTGCATTTGGCTCCAATTTGAGGCTATGAAGCTGCAGCCTAGAGGTCATCTTGAACTTGCACATAGCAGTGCTGAATCTGCCACTGTCCCAGTGTGTCCTTCACACACACACACGGTGCTCCTGTGGACCTCACTCAGCAGTGGCTCTTGATCAGCACTTTATGGATCCATGCCCCACATACCATGAACACACCCCACAGTGCCATGTTTCCCATCTGGTTGGGGCTGAGGAGGGCTGCAGCCCCTGTTGTAGTTTGGAGAGGATCTTCCTTCTTGATGGCCCTCTAGTCAGTGTTGAAGTCCTCCAAGCTGCAGCTCCTAAGGGACAAGAGTGTAGATGAGCCATGTAGATACCTCTGGATGTTGAAACTTGCTGTATTAGTCAGGGTTCTTCAGAGAGACTGAACCAGTAGGGTGGATGGATGGATGGATGGATTGACTGAGGAGAGAGAGACAGGATATTTGTTAGGGCAATTGGGTAATATGATTATGAAGGTTGAGAAGTCCCATTACAAGCCATCTGCAAGCTGGAGATCCTGGGATACTCCCGGAAGCTCAGTCCAAGCCCAAAGGCCTCAGAACCAGGGAAGCCAATGGTGTAGCTATCAGTCCAAAGCCGAAGACCTGAGAACCCAGGGCATCACGGGCATAAGTCCTGATGCTCAAAGGCTGAGGAGCATGGAGTTCAGATGTCTGAGGCAGGAAAAGAAACAAAATAAGTGGAGAGAGAGATCAACTCTTCTTTTCTCTGTTTTTGGTCTATCGGGGTCCCCATCTTATTGGATGGTGCCTGCCTACATTGAGGGCAAATCTTCCCCCACTTAATTCACTCAGATGCATATGCTAATCTCTTCTGGAAACACCCTCACTTTAGGTATTCCTTCATCCAGTCAAGTTGACACCTAAAATTAACCATCACACACTAGGGATGGAGGACATGGCTTTGTAGCCTCACAACCTTTTTTCTAAGGAGGGCTGGTCCCTTCTATTGGGAAATGAACTTTAGAAACCAAGATATGAGTACCAACTGTGCTCATTACTACTGAGGTGTCATTGTTTCCAGAACTTTTTAATAGACAAAGCTATGAAATAAACACACACACACATATACACACACATTATGAATTCATACTAATAACCCTAATTCCAGTCAATACCCTGGGACTGGTCCTCTCTTCCCTCTTTCATATCTGTAACTTCTTTTTCCAATAATGGGGCCCTATTTCCCAACAACTGCAATATATTTAATCATGCTCTAAGTTATATAATATATATAAAAGACACTTCAGTGGCTCACACCTGTAATCCTAGCACTTTGGGAGGCCAAGGCAGGCAGATCACAAGGTCAGGAGTTTGAGACCAGCCTGGCCAACATGGTGAAACCCTGTCTGTACTAAAAATACAAAAATTAGCCAGGCATGGTGGCAGGCACCTGTAATCCCAGCTATTCGGGAGGCTAAGGCAGGAGAATCACTTGAACTCAGGAGGTGGAGGTTGCAGTGAGCCGAGTTCATGCCATTGTACTCCAGCCTGGGTGACAAGAGCAAGACTTCGTCTCAAAAAACAAAAACAAAAAAACTACTTCAGAATTGCTACACTCATATCCCTTCAAAAAACAGACTTATCAAATGTCCTTAAGAATTCTTGAGGTTTTTTTTTTTTTTTTTTCATTCAAGAAACATTAATGATTTACCAAGAACCAGGCACTATAAGAGGTGTTTGCACCTGTTTGATCTCATGACACTCAGGTAAACACTGAGGTCATTATTTTTATTGCACAGATTGGAAAGCAGGCTGGGAGAGGTGAAATTAAGTCCTGTGGCCCTGAGTAGGCAGTAACAGTGCTCATAGTGTCAGACTCAGGTCTTCTAACTGTAGATAGCATCCTCACCACTCTTGCCTGGCTGCCCTCTCTGTTAGTTTCCCAGCAGGGGCTTCCGAAAGCTGAAGGAAAGAAGCCTCAAATTGGACTTCATAAAAGGCTGCATTGTGATGGTTTTCTTAGAAGCCAGGGTTTGGCTTTACAGTGTTAGAAATTCAATACCTGACCATTCCACTTGTCCAGAATAACCAAATGCTAGAAACAGTCATTCGTCCTCTGGTGTAGCCAGGTGCACACCTATCAAAGATTAGGCACCAGAAAATGAACATTAATTACCAAAGTGTGGCTTACAAGGCACAAGACCCAAACAAAAAAAGGTTGGTTGATCTTAAGGAATGTGGGATCTAGACTATGCCTGTTGGTTGATTCCTATTGCCCAAGAAAAACCCTCTCCAATAACTTTTTAATAACTAGACACTTAAAATAGTCAGGTTTCATCTCTGCCTGAGACAGCTCCAGAGGACACACCACAGCAAATTCTGTTCTTTCTCTACTCCTCCTTTTCTTACCAGGGCAGCTCTGGAAATATAGCTGAGAAAGCTTATTATTTTCCTAAACAATAGATAGCTAAGAAAGTTCGTTATTTTTTCTTAAACATGTTTTTTTTTCTATTCTCTTTTTTTATAGGTGTGTTTGCTTAAAAGAACTCCAAATGACCCAGAGAGCTGCAGGAGCTTCAGGACCCTTCCCCAGTTGCCAGAGGACAAGAAGTCAGCTCAAGGCTGGGGCAAACTGGAACCAGCAACTGCTTGTTACTTTTAGATCATTAACATGTCATCTTAATACTAAACTCCCCACCTATAGGAGAAAATCACCACCATTTACCGAAAGTACCTGGTATGAAAAGGTATGTTTATGAGCTATACCAGCTTGTCCATGGTTCTTCTCTTCACATGATTACATACCTGCCCACCCCACATCTAACTCCTCACAATTCCCCCAGCTTCCCGTCTCTAGTGGAGAAGCTGCTTTTATTTATTTATTTATTTATTTATTTATTTATTTATTTATTTAGAGACGGAGTCCCACTTTGTCACCCAGGCTGGAGTGTAGTGGCACATCTCAGCTCATCACAACCTCTGCCTCCCAGGTTCAAGCAATTCTCATGCCTCAGCCTCCCAAGTAGCTGGGATTACAGGCACCTGCTACCACACCCAGCTAGTTGTGTTTTTTTTTTCATTTTTAGCAGAGACACAGTTTCGCCATGTTGGCCAGGCTGGTCTCGAATTCCTGACCTCAGGTGATCCGCTCGCCTCTGTCTCCCAAAGTGCTGGGATTACAAGTGTGAGCCACTGCACCCAGCCGGAGAAGCTGTCTTTAGAGCAAAACCTCTCTCCGTCTCCATTCCTGGCCAGGAATAAAATCTACTTGCCTTCCCCCAACCTCCCCCGCAATTGAATGCTCTTTCTTTGCAACAGATGCTGAATAGGGAAAGAATTCAGTTTATCAATGACACTTTCCCTTCCTCTTTCTCCTTTTTGGTCCTCCTTCCTCCTTCCCTTTCCTTTTTTTCCTCTTCCTCATTCTTTTTAGATTCCATGGTGACTGTGTCACTTCTGTCTGTATTTGTCCCTTTAGGATTTTTTAAAAACATATTTTATCCTAATCTTAATAAATTCTGACTTGTGACACCTGGGAAACATTCTAATGTATGTTAGTGATGAGTGCGCATTTCAAGAGAAGAAAGTGTAACTGCCCAACAGATTCATCTTGCCTGCTGCCTAGACAGAGCCAATTTATCAAGACTGGGGAATTGCAATAGAGAAAGAGTAATTCATGCACAGCCGGCTGTGTGGGAGACCAGAGTATTATTATTACACAAATCAGTCTCTCTGAGCTTTGGGGATCAAAGATTTTTTTTTTTTTTTTTTTTTTTTTTTTTTTTTTGAGACAGAATCTCACTCTGTCGCCCAGGCTGGAGTGCAGTGGCGCGGTCTCGGCTCATTGCAAGCTCCGCCTCCTGGGTTCACGCCATTCTCCTGCCTCAGCCTCCCAAGTAGCTGGGACTACAGGCGCCCGCCACCACGCCTGGTTAATTTTTTTTTGTATTTTTAGTAGAGACAGGGTTTCACCGTGTTCGCCAGGATGGTTTCGATCTCCTGACCTCGTCATCCACCCGTCTCGGCCTCCCAAAGTGCTGGGATTACAGGCGTGAGCCACCGCGCCCAGCCCGGGATCAAAGATTTTAAGGATAATTTGGTGGGGGGTGGGGCGCCAGTGAGCTAGGAGTGCTGATTGGTCAGGTCAGAGATGGAATCAAAGGGAGTTGAAGCTGTCTTGCACTGAGTTAGTTCCTGGGTGGAGGCCACAAAATCAGATGAGCCTGCTTATCAATCTGGGTGATGCCAGCTGATCCATCAAGTACAGGGTCTGCAAAATATCTCAAGCACTGTTCTTGGCTGTACAATAGCGATGTTATTCCCAAAAGCAACTTGGGGAGGGTCAGAATCTTGTAGTCTCCAGCTGCATGGCTGCTACTTAGCCTCCAGCTGCCTGACTCCTAAACCATAATTTCTAATACTGTGGCTAATTTGTTAGTCCTACAAAGGCAGTCTAGTCCTCAGGCAAGACAGAGTTTTGTTTTGGGAGAGGGCTGTTATCATCTTTGTTTTAAATTAAGTTCCTCCCAACGTTAGTTTGGCCTACGCCCAGGAATGAATAAGGACAGCTTGGAAGGTACAAGCAAGATGGAGCTGGTTAGGTCACATCTCTGTCACTGTCTTAGGTA
Source organism: Macaca nemestrina (assembly GCF_043159975.1). Taxonomy (NCBI): domain Eukaryota; kingdom Metazoa; phylum Chordata; class Mammalia; order Primates; family Cercopithecidae; genus Macaca; species Macaca nemestrina. The sequence continues at coordinate 74,597,416 of NC_092142.1, read as the reverse complement.
TTATTTTGCAATGGCTATTTCAAGAGTAGTGTCTCTTTATTGGGTGTCCTCTAGTTTTTCTGACCCATATTTCTTATCTTCACTTAAATGATATCTTTTGTTATTCTTGAAGGATATATAATAATTTCTCAGGGAATTCAGGTAGGAGAGGTGAAACTGGTCACTTGTAACTAGAACTAGTAGTGGGAGAAACAGATTGACAGTGGAAGAGGCATGGTACAAATATCTCCTAAATTAGCTCTTGTGAATGGAGAAGGGAATATTTAAAATTTCTAGTGAGAGTGTAGGTGAACACAGGTTTGACCACCCGCTGCTGGAAAATTCAGATAACAAGCACTGGGGTGGTATAAAGAATGTGACTTTTATTCCAAAGCCTAGTTGAACGGAAGCAGTACAGACTCCTGCCTCAAAGGAACTGCTTCAGCTTTCTGGACAGAAAGCAGAGGCTTTAAAGGGGGATTTGGGGTGAATGGCACGCAGGGTAGGGGACAAGGAGGCGCAGGATCTACATGACTTGCTTTAATGTCTTATCTAACAGATGGTCTGGCTGGTGCCATCGTGGGCAGAGCTAGGTTATAAATTGACCATTTTCTCGAGACAATCTGCTGGGAGCAGGTGAGAGTGACAGAGAGTGTCTGGTTTGGTTCAACATTTGATCCTTAGAATTTCTAAGCAAACACATAGTTAGATAAACTTGCCATGCAGGAAGTACCTGGTAGAGAGACGGTAAAGGTTATAATTGCATCCCTAAAGAACTCACAGGTGAACACACAGGGAAAAAGAGAAAACATAAAAATAATTTTTGGTAAAGTGGAGGCCAGGCACAGTGACTCACGCCTGTAATCCCAGTACTTTGGGAGGCCAAGGTGGGCAAATCACCTGAGGTCAGGAGTTCGAAACCAGCCTGGCTAACATGACAAAACCCTGTCTCTACTAAAATACAAAAATTAGCCAGGCGTGATGGCAGGTGCCTGTAATCCCAGCTACTTGAGAGGCTGAGGCAGGACAATCACTTGAACCTGGGAGCCAGAGGTTGCAGTGAGCCAAGATCACACCATTCCACTCCAGCCTGGGTGACAGAGTAAGACTCCGTCTCAAAAAAACAAAAAAAAAAGAAAAATGGGGTACTCGATGACAACTCCTCACTGTCAAATTCCACTCAATTGCTTTGGGATTTGAGTGTCCTATTCATTTTGGCTACTTTCTGCTGAAAGGAGGCATAGCTGTAGGGCATCAAAATGGAATCTGCTTGCTTGAAGTTGGAAATATTCTCAAGTTTACAGCAGGATCTTGCTGAAGCATTATGATGAGGGGATCCAAGAGTTTCTGAGGACATTTGTCTTGCATCCCCATACAGAGTGTGTAACAGCAATAAAAGCCACAGAAGCTGGAGAGGTCACTGTGCAGAATATTAATTATATTATAGATAAAAGTCTTCCATGCACTAGGAAGCTGACTACATCGTAGGGTCCTGATAGGGGACATCTATAACAGAAATATGGAAATCTAATGCGTGGATAGCTTGAGTTATCATGTGAGAATAATATGGTATTATATATAATACTCAGCCTTAATTAATGCACAAGTACTGCCCTGGGCAGTAGTCAGGCTGTCTAAAGCCCTATAACTTAACGACGTTATGGCATTAGACACGACATTAGTTTGCTTGTGCATGTCTTGTACGACTGAGGATATGTTTCTGGAGACATCTGAGAAGTACACACAGCATTTAGTCTTGATTATAGTGCACGGTCCCAACTGTGAATTGTACCCTGAGTTCCTAGGGTGATACAACAGGTTGATTAAATATACATATTTAACAAGTTATAGGAGGAGTTATAAGTATTCATGAAGGTGGTCCTGACACATGTGTATTGAACAAATATAACATATGACTCATGTTTATTTTGGGATGGAGACTTACCATTTTACTATTAGGCCTTTTATGTCAAAAAGTCTTTTCAGGACATAAAGGCATGCAAGTGTGACTTTTCTGTAAACTAGCCAGAACTGGTCCAAGGTCAGTGGTCTTTTATCAGGAGAAAGTTACTGACATTAGTTCCTTGTCTAAATAAAGCTATACTTATGACTGGTGGAACAGGGGCTGAGGATTATTTAGTCATCTTATTTCGAGGCCAGTACTTATTTGACTGCTAGAGAAGAAGAGAAAAGTTGTGGCAACTATAAACATAGTTTACTTTTTTTTTTTTTTTTTTTGAGACGGAGTCTCCCTGTGTCACTCAGGCTGGAGTGCAGTGGCATAATCTTGGCCTGCAAGCTCCGCCGCTTGGGTTCACGCCATTCTCCTGCCTCAGCCTCCCAAGTAGCTGGGACTGCAGGTGCCCACCACCATAGCCAGCTAATTTTTTTGTATTTTTAGTACAGACGGGGTTTCACCATATTAGGCAGGATGGTCTCAAACTCCTAACCTTGTGATCAACCCGCCTCGGCCTCCCAAAGTGCTGGGATAACAGGCATGACACACCGCGCCCAGCCCATAGTTTACTTTTTTAAGGATAGGAGTGTGTGACTTCCCCTTGCCTGGCATGGTTTTAGGTCTTGTTTATAATCTGGTATTTTATTGTTATAAAGAGTTTGTTTTGCAGCCTTATAATTTTTATTTCAATATGAATGCTAATCAGCTGTGCCTGAATTCAAAAAAAGTGGGGGAAGGTTTAGCAAGGCATGTCTGACCATCTCCCACACCACCATCACTTCTCATCATTGCCTGAACTAGTTTTTCAAGTTTTTTAGGTGGGGAGGGTCCTGTCTGGCCAAGAGGGAGTTAAGGCAAACTAAAAATGACCTGAGAAGGACTCCATACTTCTGTATTTGAGTCCTTGTGGAGGAACTGTAACTTAATAGACAAAATTGAAAACTAACTTAGGAGTATGCACCTGTAACAGTAGCTGAGCCTTGGCCAATCCCAGCAGCCATACTTCAACCACTCATACACTGCTGAGTGTTCAAACTGTGTTCAAATAGGGCAAACGCCAACCTGTAACCAATCCAGCTGTTTCTGTATCTCACTTCCAATTTCTGTGTGTCACTTCCCTTTTTTGTCTATAAATTTGTTCTGACCATGAGGCATCCCTGGAGTCTCTCGGAATTTGCTGTAATTGTGGGGCTGCCTGATTCACAAATCATTCATTGCTCAATTAAACTCCTTTAAATTTAATTTGGCTGAAGTTTTCCTTTTAACAAAGGCAAGTCCATTCAGTCAGTGGGGGTTTCAGATTTTTGTTTTGTTTTGAGACAGGGTATCATTCTGTCATCCAAGCTGGAGTGTAGTGGTGTGATCATGGCTCACTGCAGCCTTGACCTCCTCAGCTCAAGTGATCCTCCCATCTCAGCCTCCTGAGTAGCTGAGACCACAGGTGCACACCACTATGGCCAGCTCTTTTTTTTTGGGGGGGGGGGGGGGCAGAGACAGAGTCTCACTATGTTGCCCAGGCTGGTCTTGAACTCCTGGGTTCAAGTGATCCGCCTGCCTCAGCTTCCCAAAGTGCTGACATTACAGGCATGAACCACCACACCCAGCCCAGCATGAATTTTTTTTCAGTTTAGAGTCCCCTCTTTTGTCAAGATATGCCAGAGGCCATATCAATGGCCAAGCTTTTATTTTGTCTTATATTGATGCTGCAGTGGTGTGCTACCTTCCCTGGGTAGCATATCATGTCCCTCAGCGGGACCCCTGTGGCCAAGAGACTTAGAGTCAAAAGACTTATCACCAATTAAATGTTCTAGGCCAGATGGGAATGGAGGTGGGCAGGCACTCATTAACCTTAAAACCCCTTTTATGCAATGTAAGAGCCAAAAACTAAAAGCAAAAAGGCCAGGTTATAAAATGGACTTATCTATGAATTTTATGCATTGAACTTTTGTAATCTTGGCTTGTAACAAGTAGTTGTACAAAACATAAGTATTTTTGTTTAGCTATTTAGGCATGTGTGCCCATTCTTGATTTGGAGGGTCTCAATTAATTTTTTCCCTCAAGACCAGCCCTTACAATCTCATACATCTACCTTCTCCACAACACTCCCCGGGCTTGGAAGGATTGAACAGTTTCACATTTTGGAAGGAAAGTAAAACCTTTAAAAAATTACCAACACTTTAAACAAAAAGGTCATAAATCTTGCCTAGTTCCAAGAATGACAGGAAAGGAAGCCCACAGGTAGCTAAATATTTAAATTATATTATTTCAGACACAGGCAAAATTATTAAGCAAATCTTTATGTTTTTGGATATAGACCTTTCCCTATGTCTCATGAAAGCAGTTTACTTTGCCACCTTTCCCCAGGTTTGAAGACGAGGCTTCCATTAACTTGAGTTTGGTGTCAGATACTGGCAGGAGTTGGTGCCCTTAGAAATGATACATGTATCCAGGAGTCAAAGCCCTTTAACTTAGCAGCACAAGGATTAGCTGATAGCACCTGGTGAGGACTTTTTCAAGGGATTGGAGGTGGTGATACTGGAGTTCATGACCTGACTGGAAGCTGTAAAAATATTTTATAACCTTGCAGTGATTCATTGGTATAACTTTGCTAAACCCCAGCAATAAGTCAGAGATTTAACTTAGGATTCAATTTTGAAGACGTCTATCAAAGATGTGAAAAAGCTTAAAACATATGATCAAAACAGAACCACAGGTTCTTGTAAAACAATAGTTATTCATTTATCCAAAGTGATAATTAAAAGACTTTAAAGGCAATACAGAAGGTTACATGAGTGTAAAAACTAATTATTTCAAATCTCAGGTGATTTTTAAGCAATTAAAAACTCAAAGACAATATATGAGGCCAGGCACAGTGGCTCATGCCCTGTAATCCCAGCACTTTGGGAGGCCAAGGCAGGCAGATGACAAGGTCAGGAGATCGAGACCATCCTGGCTAACACAGTGAAACCCCATCTCTACTAAAACTACAAAACATTAGCCAGGTATGGTGGTACATACCTGTAGTCCCAGTTACTTGGAAGGCTGAGGAGAATCTCTTGAACTCAGGAGGCAGAGGCTGCAGTGAGCGGAGATCGCACCACTGCACTCCAGCCTGGGTGACAGAGCATGACTCTGTCTCAGAAAAAAAAAAAAGAAAAATGAAAGAAAGAACATGTGAACTATCTTGATAAAATGTAAAACCTTGTTTCTTAAGCCAGTTATCAAAAAGGCAAAGAAAAACCTCTTTCATGTGACTTCTCTTCCTCATGGGAAGCCAGTTTAGATAATCTGGAAGACAAACTTGATTTTAAAAGTACTTGGATTTAATTGGACACAGAAAGAATATGTTCAAGTTTATGAATATAGCAGGGAAATACATGACTCTTAGTAAATGCATGGGAAGTTCCCCGATTATATTGAAAATTGAGACACATCAAGGAAAGTCAAGTGTATAGAATCAAGTTATACTAGGGAAAAACACTGATTTTATGGAACGCTAAGGTAAAAATATTTCAGCATCAGGCCACGACAACAGTTGGAACCAGAGAAGAAAATTTACAGGAGCTGATGAAAAAGCTGAAGGAGAGAGTTATCATCTCACACCATTTTAAGGGGCAAAAAAAGCTGAAGGCAGTGAAACAACAGTTGAACTTTTAAGATACTAATCTGAGAAGTTTTTTAAACAATAAGTTATAGAATTGAAACACAACATTTCTTGTAATCTTATTAAGAGCAAATCAACATCTTAAGAAAACGTTGTTTTAACATAGGGGACCATTCTTTTTTTTTTTTTTTTTTTTTTTGAGATGGAGTCTCGTTGTGTCTCCCAGGCTGGAGTGCAGTGGCGTGATCTCGGCTCACTGCAAGCTCCGCCTCCCGGGTTCACGCCATTCTCCCGCCTCAGCCTCCCAAGTAGCTGAGACTACAGGCGCCCGCCACCACGCCCGGCTAGTTTTTTGTATTTTTAGTAGAGACGGGGTTTCACCATGTTAGCCAGGATAGTCTCGATCTCCTGACCTCGTGATCCACCCGCCTCGGCCTCCCAAAGTGCTGGGATTACAGGCTTGAGCCACCGCGCCCGGCCAGGGACCATTCTTTAGAAAGGTTATTATAAATAATTCCCTGTTAATTAGAGCTAAATTAATCACATACAAAATTCCTTTTATAAACTCCCCTTCATGAACTTTATCACAACTAACACAGACCATCTATGACAGGCTTTGACTTTCTGACTTGCCCTGTGCTACCTCTTTCTTAAATAACCAGTCATTTTACTTTAGGGCAAGCATTTACCATACAAGATTGTTTCTCAGATAAAAGTACTCTTTTTTCTTTATAATTTACCTTACCAAAAAGACATCTTCTTATCCATATCTTTCTTCACATCTCTCTTTCCTACTTACTGGTAACTTTCTACTTTGTTTCATAAATAACCTTTTCAAATCCATAATTCAAATAAACTCTTAGAAAAGTTTTAACTTAGACAAAATTATTCTTTTTCTCAATAAGAACACATCTTCTTTGACATATTTTATATAAATCTAGGAAGCAAGAAACCCTGAACTCCCTGTTGAATATTAACATTTTATAGATGAGAACTATTCCACATATAATAACCCTTTCTTAATTAGAAATGACCCAGATATCCAATAAGCATCCTAAATTCTTTTAAGATTTTAAACTATACAAAAAGTTCATTTACAAGCATTTATCTCATTTACATGTACTCAATTCTTCCATTTTTAATAGCACATCTAGATTACTTCTGAAAACTGAGCTATTACACAAAGGTAATTCTATTAGTTTGTTCTCTCATTGTTGTAAAGAAATACCTGAGACTGGGTGATTTATAAAGAAAAGAGGTTTAATTGGCTCATGGTTCTGCAGGCTGTCCAGGAAGCATGATGCTGGCAACTGCTTGACTTCTAGGGAGGCCTCAGGAAACTTATAATCACGGCAGAAGGCAAAGGGGGAGCAGGCACATAACATGACCAGAGCAGAAGGAAGAGAGAGAGTGAGGAGGAGCCACACGTTTTTAAATGACCAGATCTCATGAGAACTAACTGTCATGAGGACAGAACCAAGCAGATGGTGCTAAACCATTTATGAGACACCTACCCCCATGATCAAATTGCCTCCTACCCGGCTCTCCCTCCAATATGGGGATTACATTTCAACATGAGATTTGGATGGGGACACACATCCAAACTGTATCAGTAGTATATAATTATTTAAAGTTATTTCTCTGTTTACCATTTTTAAAGGCTGTGAACATAAGATATTTACATAAGAACATTAAAGTTACATCCAAGCATTTTGTCAATAACTAAGAAGATTTAACTGTTTTCATTGAACAAATAATACTAAATTAGTCTTATTCATCCAAAAATCAGATAAACAAAGATTATTCTGGTTTTGGCTGGGTTTACAGTCTTATAACGTTTATATATCAAACCCTGACATCTTAATATATGACAATACAAAACCATTTGGTCAATAAACTCAGACCAAAATATGTGTTGACAATTCTGAAGACTTACCTATTTTTATCTCACCAATATTCTTAAAACTAAGTTTTATTTATCAAGGATTACTAAATTCCCATGAACCTGAAAAGCATGTGGACTTAATTTATGAGTACTCACTTATAAGCCAATTTAGTAGCTTGCTAAACACAAAATATATGTACATAGACATAAATATATATAAACACACATATACACACACAAAGGTCCAATAGCTTTTACTTTGGAATTCTAGCTAACAATACAAACTCGCCATTTTATAAAAGATAGCCAGATGCACATTATTCTTTGATGAAATTGAAACCTGTTTATATGGCTGAACTTTGTTTGCCACAATATATAATCCAATGAAAACAGTGAACCAAAATTTGGGTAAGGCCAAGGCAGGAGGATTACTTGAGATAAGAGTTCAAGACCAGACTGAGCAACATAGCAAGAACCCCATCTCTATGAACAACTTTTTAAAACTAGCTGAGCATGGTGGCACACATCCGTAGTCCTAGCTACTTGGAGGGTTGAGGCAGAAGGACTGCTTGAGCCCAGGAGATGGAGGCTGGAGTGAGCTATGACCACACCCCTGCATTCTAGCCTGGGCAATGAAGCGATACCCTGTCTCAATAAATAAATAAATAAATAAATAAATAAATAACACAAAATTTGAGTAAAGCAGTCTCTATGGCATTTTTTTTTAAGTCTCTTTTATTATTTTATTTTTCCTTCCGTTTCAAACAAATTTCCAATGTTTACATTCCATTTAGAGCACAAATAATGAATCTTATCTCAGCACCAGCAACTTAGTAACAGCAGATTCAACGCAGACAGTAAAGAAAATAGAGGAAGATAGAGAGCTTTAGAAGACTCTTTTTAACTCTACAGTTAGTTGCAGGCTAACCATTTGCGCTCTTAATTTTTCTTGCTATAATTTTCCCATTAGTTTAAAACATGCATTAAAAATGGATCATAGGCCGGGCGCGGTGGCTCAAGCCTGTAATCCCAGCACTTTGGGAGGCCGAGACGGGTGGATCACGACGTCAGGTGATCGAGACCATCCTGGCTAACACGGTGAAACCCCGTCTCTACTAAAAAATACAAAAAAAAACTAGCCGGGCGAAGTGGCGGGCGCCTGTAGTCCCAGCTACTTGGGAGGCTGAGGCAGGAGAATGGCGTGAACCCGGGAGGCGGAGCTTGCAGTGAGCTGAGATCCGGCCACTGCACTCCAGCTTGGGCGACAGAGCATGACTCCGTCTCAAAAAAAATAAATAAATAAAATAAAATAAAATAAAATAAAAATGGATCATAATATGTAACTAGCTGGAATCCCAAAGAGGATGAGAGTATGAAGTTCCTGGCAGGCCTCAGCAAAGGACCCAGGCTTTAAAGGAGGGGAAAAGAAGAGAAGGAAAGAAAGAAAAGGAGATTTATGACCCTTAAAGCCACTACGTGGTGTGTGGTTGGTACCCTCACCACTCCCATTTACCTTCCATCAGGAAGAGCCACAGTATCCTAGACCTGCATGGTGTGGGATGAATCCCTCCTCCTCCGTAAATCACTGGTCAAGTTAAACTATTTCCAACCAGACAGAGCTAAGGGTGCCTTTGGCCAAGAAGACTAAGGCTGTAGGTGGCTCTCTGAGATAATCGGGAAGATGAAGTTAAAAGTGAACAGGAAAGGAAGGAGTCAGGGCCTATACACAAAGGTCATACACTCACACAAACAAATAGAGTGCTTCCAAACAGATCCCCAGTTAAGAGGCTGGGTTTAGTCCTAAATCTCTTGCCTCAGTTCCAAATAGCTCTTCCAGATGACTGAGTCCAAACCAAGCAATGCCTCAAGGGTGCTGCAAATACAAACACAAATGCAGAAAAAGCTCAAATGTTGTTTCTGGCAGCCAAATCTAAATAGAACAGAGCCGCAGCAACACCCCAAAAGAGGCAGGGGGTGGTCAGGTATACTCCAACTTGCTCACCCAGTTCCAAAGGTTGCCTTCTTCAGAGTTCATTTTCTTTGTACCAACAAAGAAAGGCCACAGGAATCATGCCAGAAGTGAAAGACAGTTTCCCAAAAACAAAAGCATCTTGGCAGCTTCAGAGAAATTCCTAATGTTCCAGCCATGGGGTCGGCTAGCCATAAGCAGCTGGTGTTCACGGGCAGCCATATGCCCTCTCCAGTAGAACCAGACCAGCAGGCTCAGGCCCCTGGAACACACAAGACTCCCTGTATGGGCCACCAAAATTGTACCTGAATGCAGGTTCAGCCACTTGCAAATTTAGATAACAAGCATGAGGTTGGTAAAAGAAAGCGACTTTTATTCCAGAGCTTAGCTGAGGGGAAACAGTACAGGCTCCTCCCTTAAGGAAACCATTTCATCTTCTGAGGCAAAAAGCAGGGGCTTTAAAGGCGGACATGTCATGAATGGCATGCAGGGGCGGGGCACGAGGAGGTGCAGGGTCTGTGTGACTTGCTTCCACTTCTTAGCTAGGCGATGTTCCGGCTGGCAGCATCTGGCCAGAACTAGGTTGTAAATTGACCATTGTCCCTAGGTATTCTCCTGGTAGGGAGGAGTTCCAGACGGTGCCAGGTTTGGTTCAACACATGGTCATTAGAATTTCTAAGCAAACATTTAGTAAGATAAACTTGCCGTGCAGGAAGTGCCCGGTGGAGAGAAGGTAAAGGTTATAATGGCATTCCTAAGGAGCTGAAGAGGTGAATACACAGGAAAAAAAGAAATGGTAGGCCGGGCGCGGTGGCTCACGCCTGTAATCCCAGCACTTTGGGAGGCCGAGGCAGGCGGATCACGACGTCTGGAGATCGAGACCATCCTGGCAAACACGGTGAAACCCCGTCTCTATTAAAAATACAAAAAATTAGCCGGGCGTGGTGGCAGGCGCCTGTAGTCCCAGCTACTCGGGAGGCTGAGGCAGGAGAATGGCGTGAAGCCGGGAGGCGGAGCTTGCAGTGAGCCGAGATGGCGCCACTGCACTCCAGCCTGGGCGACAGAGTGAGACTCAGTCTCAAAAAAAAAAAAAAAAAAAAAAGAAAGAAAAAGAAAAAAAAGAAATGGTAAAGGTATTTTTTAAAGAAAGTAGGGTACTACTTTCTTTGGTTACAAGAGTAAAATATATATATATATGAGTAAATAGCTGAACTGAATGAAAATATTTTCCTACATCTAAAAATCTTTTATCCATGGAGGCCCTTTAAGAACAAAGATTCCACATTATCATGGTATCTTACATTTATTGGAACCCTGTGTTGCCTTGGTTTTGTATTCTTTGAATTTGACCTTCAAAGAGACGGTCTCTGGTCACTGTTTTTTATTTCTTTAACTACTGGATTTTTTTCATAGAAATTTCTCTAGAATGGGAACTTCTTGCTCAAAGTTACAGCCAGGTATTTTCTGAGTAATTTTCTTAATCCTAGTCTTTTAACTGTCAAGCCATTATAATCCTGGTTTTGTTTGCAGGGTGACTTTTGTAATTGTTATCTTATTTGCTACGTTACATCGCAATTGCGTTCAGGTTTCTGATTAAAAAGTATATATTGTCACATAAATATTGTATTTATTAGAAGACAAAACTGCCCTGACAGCCAATAAATAGTAGTCGCTTTAATGGTACTTTCAAGATAAAATGGGAAATGTTCAACTATATCTTCTTAGGTCGCCTTAATGGTATTTAAAAAACAAATTTAGAAAAATCATCCAACTATGAATTGTCTTTTTTTTGGTTTTTTGTGTGTGTGTGTGTGACAGAGTCTTGCTCTATCACCGAGGCTGGAGTGCAATGGTATTATCTCAGCTCACTGCAACCTCCTCCTCCCAGGTTCAAGCAATTCTCCTGCCTCAGCCACCCAAGTAGCTGGGATTACAGGCACCTGCCACTATGCCAGGTTAATTTTTTGTGTTTTTAGTAGAGATAGGGTTTCATCATGTTGGCCAGGCTGGTCTTGAACTCCTGACCTCAGGTGATCCACCCACCTCAGCCTCCCAGAGTACTGGGATTACAGGGGTGAGCCACCATGCCTGGCCTAAACAATTTTATGATAAACAGAAAAATAAATTTTTGGTAAGTCAGTAAAGTTTATAAATGGGGACTTTGACTTTTGACAAATTTATTTAGAACAAATAGATTTAAGACAATATATTGATTCAGCAATTATGATAGAAGCGGTTTTCTAGTGCAGATGACTAGGCTGATACAATACATTTCTCTGTATGATTCAGTTATTTTATTTATTTATTTATTTATTTATTTATTTAATTTTGAGATGAAGTCTCGCTCTTGTCCCCCAGGCTGGAGTGCAATGGCGTGATCTTGGCTCATTGCAACCTCCACCTCCCGGGTTCAAGCCATTCTCCTGCCTCAGCCTCCCAAGTAGCAGGGATTACAGGTGCCTGCCACCACACCCAGCTAATTTCTGTATTTTTAGTAGAGAGGGAGTTTCATCATGTTGGCCAGGATGGTCTCGAACTCCTGACCTCAGGTGATCCACCCGCCTTGGCCTTCCAAAGTGCTGGGATTACAGGCATGAGCCACCACACCCAGCCATGATTCAGTTATTATGAGGACCACCGCATTTTCTCTTATTATCACAATCATCTTCTGCAAAATCAAAACCAAATTCACACAGATCTACTTCAATCTGAGAAAGCTCATTGAAAAATTAAATGCAATTAAAAATAATATCAAGCCAGTATTATGCAATTTGGTTTATCTACTTTTGCTGACTTTAAGTCATCTTAAGATGTTAGGTTCTGTGACCACTTTTTAAATTAAAAAAAAAAAGTTGTATTGTTATAATAAATACCGTATAGCAGAATTTTAAGTGATATTGATCTGCATATCATTTTCCTCCCCTGGATAGTGTTAGCCACACAAAAAATAATAATATATGTGTATGATTTTGTAAGTATATCAAGGCAGGATGACCTGGCTCTTGGCCCAGTTCTGCTGCATACTTAGAACTGGGATCTGGGAGTAAACCATGAGCCTCTCTGTGGGTTTGTTTATTTGCCTGACAAAGAAAGAAAGTAATCACTGACTTTATACTTCCTATAATGACAAAAAATTGTCGGGGGACACAGTGGCTCACGCCTGTAATCCCAACACTTTGGGAGGCCAAGGCCGGCAGATCACCTGAGGTCAGGAGTTCAAGACCAGCCTGGCCAACATGGCAAAATCCTGTCTCTACTAAAAATACAAAAATTAGCAGGGCATGTTGGTGCATGCCTGTAATCCCAGCTACTCAGGAGGCTGAGACAGGAGAATCGCTTGAACCTAGGAGGCAGAGGTTGCAGTGAGCCGAGATCACACCACTACACTCCAGCCTGGGCAAAAGAGCGAGACTCTGTCTCAAAAATAAAATAAAACAAAATAAAATACAATTGTGCCCTTTAAACAACAATCAAAATTCCATATTTAAAAAGGATGGCCAGGTGTGGTGGTGCACACCTGTGTCCCAGCTACTCGTGAGGCTGAAGCAGGGGGATCACTATGTTTGTGCTTGTGAATAGCCACTGTACTCCAGCCCGGGCAATATGGCAAGACCCCCATCTCAAAAAAAGAAAAAAAGAAAAAGACAAAAGAAAAAACTAAAACGAATAAAGGAGCAGGGAGTAGAATGGTGGTTGCCAGGGGCTGGGGTGTGGAAGGAATGGGGAGATGTTAGTCAGAAGGTATACAGTTTCAGTTAGATTAATAAATTCTGCAGACCTATTGTACTGCATGGTTAATGATAATATATTGTATACTTAAAAATTGCTCCTCTAGGCCGGGCGCGGTGGCTCAAGCCTGTAATCCCAGCACTTTGGGAGGCCGAGGCGGGTGGATCACGAGGTCAGGAGATCGAGACTATCCTGGCTAACATGGTGAAACCCCGTCTCTACTAAAAATACAAAAAACTAGCCGGGCGTGGTGGCAGGCGCCTGTAGTCCCAGCTACTTGGGAGGCTGAGGCAGGAGAATGGCGTGAACCCGGGAGGCGGAGCTTGCAGTGAGCCGAGATCACGCCACTGCACTCCAGCCTGGGAGACACAGCGAGACTCCGTCTCAAAAAAAAAAAAAAAAAAAATTGCTCCTCTAATCCCAGCACTTTGGGAGACTGAGGCAGGCGGATCACGAGGTCAGGAGATAGAGACCATCCCGGCCAACATGGTGAAGCTCCATCTCTACTAAAAATACAAACATTAGCTGGGTGTGGTGGCACACAACTGTTGTCCCAGCTACTTGGGAGGCTGAAGCAGGAGAATCACTTGAACCCAGGAGGCAGAGGTTGCAGTGAGCCAAGATCAAACCACTGCACTCCAACCTGGTGACAGAGTGAGACTCCATCTCAAAACAACAACAACAAAAAAAAAATTGCTAAGAGACCAGATCTTAAATGTTATCACCACACGAAAAAATGACAGTATGTGAGGTGACAATATGTTAATTGGCTCAATTGAAATCATTTCATGATATATACATATATCAAAACATCATGTATGCCATATACATATATAATTTTATTTGTCAGTTATGTCTTAATCTTGGAGTAAAAATGATAAAGACATGGCTGGCCGCGGTGGCTCACATCTGTAATCCTGGCACTTGGGGAGGATGAAGCAGGTAGATTATTTGAGGCCAGGAGTTCAAGACCAGCCTGGCCAACATAGAGAAACCTTGTCTCTACTACAAATACAAAAAAAAACTAGCTGGGTATGGTGGTACATGGCGGTAGTCCCACCTACTCAGGAGGCTGATCTATGCTTGCCTTTTTTGACAATAAAATAATATGTGTCATTGTCAAGAAATAGAATGGCATGTGGTGTCCCCAAGTTCTACACTTCACTTATAAAGCAATGCATTTCTAAACCGTGATTGTACTTTGAATATTTTTTTTTTTTTTTTTTTTTTTGAGACGGAGTCTTGCTCTGTCGCCCAGGCTGGAGTGCAGTGGCGCAATCTCGGCTCACTGCAAGCTCCGCCTCCCGGGTTCACGCCATTCTCCTGCCTCAGCCTCCCGAGTAGCTGGGACTACAGGCGCCCGCCACTGCGCCCGGCTAATTTTTTCTATTTTTAGTAGAGACGGGGTTTCACCATGGTCTCGATCTCCTGACCTTGTGATCCGCCCGCCTCGGCCTCCCAAAGTGCTGGGATTACAGGTGTGAGCCACCGCGCCCGGCCTTGTACTTTGAATATTCCCTGTTGTGCAAAAAGTAACAGAAATGATGATTTGTCTTCTTCAGGCTCTCATGATTTGGGGAAGAACAAAAGAAATTTCCTAGAGAAGGTTAAAAACTAGTAGATAAATTTGATTATAATTTCAATTATTTTATTCCTATAGCATATATAAAAGAATATAAATTGAAATATACTATTAATATTTGATTAATTGTGATCATGGGCTGTCACTTATTTAAATGCAGGGATAAACAGACAATATTAGCTTAATAGGTAACTTCATTGTCTGGGTGGCTTAGCCCTTGAAAGTATTTTCTCCTAATTATATCTGTCGCTTTAGATATTTAACAATTGAACTGCTAAGTAAAGATTATGAGTCTTTACCATACTTTTTTTTTTTTTTTTTTTTTTTTTTTTTTTTTGAGACGGAGTCTCGCTCTGTTACCCAGGCTGGAGTGCAATGGTGCGGTTTTGGCTCACTGCAACCTCTGCCTCCCATGTTCAAGTGATTCTCCTGCCTCAGTCTCCTGAGTAGCTAGGATTACAGGCGCCTGCTACCACGCCTGGCTAATTTTAGTATTTTTAGTAGAGACAGGGTTTCACCAGGTTGGCCAGGCTGGTCTCAAACACCTGACTTCAGGTGATCCACCCGCCTTGGCCTCCCAAAGTGCTGGGATTACAAGCGTGAGCCACCGCTCCTAGCCATTACCACACTTTATTCGTTGTGGAGTGAGCTCCTTGACCAAAGTCAATGCTATAAGGATTAATAAGACATTCCTAAGTCCGCAATAGTAATTCTGATGAAGTGTTACATTCAGGAAAGGTAAATCTGTCTCCAGAGTATCTGTTCCAATAAGAACGATGCAGTGACCCTTCCACAAAGAAAATGGTCCAGTGTAATGCATCTGTCCCTATGTTAGCACTCTAAGGACTCAGTGTTGGTTGCTGCTGCAGGTTAAGTTTGGCACTCAGCTGGGGTTGTTCAATGGCAGTGTTTGCCACATCGTGCCATGGACTACCAGTGCTCTCTTTACCACTGGAACTGGAGTCCTTATATAAAAAGAAGACGTATATATAACTTAAAGTATACCTATTTTTAGTTGTATATTTATAAGCATATATATCTCTGTAAGGTTCTGTTCTTATAGAACCACCTCCAATACCAAGGTCTGTATCATACAGGGTTCAATCAGAGAAACAGTAGTGTTCCCAAGTCAAATCCCATAGTGAACTAGTGAGCTATATAAAACATATGTGTGTGTGTTTATATTATAAATATATAAATACATATACAATACACATACATACTCATACATATATAGAGAGACATATATGTGCCTTAGTCCATTTAGGCTGCTATAACAAAATACCATAGACGGGCTACTTTATAAACAACAGAAATTTCTCACAGTTCTGGAGATGGGGAAGTACAATCAGGTTTGGTGTCTGGTGAGGGCCCATTTCCTCCTGGACAGCCATCTTCTCACTCTAATCTCACATGGCAGAAGAATCACAGAGGTCTCCTCCCTCCCTCCCCCTCTCTGCTCTCTTTGATAAAGGCACTAATCCCTTTGAAGAGGACTTCACCCCCGTGACTCAACCACTTCCTAAAGGCCCCATCTCCTAATACCATTACCTTGTGGGGGAGGATATTGACCTACGAATTTTGAGGCTACATAAACATTCAGATCATAGCAATATAGAACTTACTTCTATAATTGTAGGGGCTGGATAGACAGGAATAAAGTCTGTGGCAAGCCCTTTGAAAAAGCAGTCAGAAACGCCTGAGGCACCAGCTGAGCACAGGTGGGAATTTTTTAAATTTTCATATAAATAAGGGTATCGCCGTGTTGCCCAGGCTGGTCTTGAACTCCAAGGCTTAAGTGATTCTCCTGCCTCAGCCTCCCAAAGTGCGGGGATTACAGGCATTAGACACCACGCCCAGCCAGATGTGTTTTCCGGCTTCCCTCCAGAAAAACCTCAGTTTTGCTCTTAAGCCCTTTCACTGATTGAATTGAACCCACTCAGTTTACCCAAAATATTCTCACTTACTGAAAGCCAGCTGATTATATAAGCTAATCACATCTACAAAATACCTTCACAGCCACGCCTAGATTCACGGTTTATTGAAAAAATAGGGAGTGTAGCACAGCCAGGTTGACTGCTCTACATCGAAATGATGAAAAGACATGAGTTTCAGAAGAGCCGAGGAAAACAAAAAATACGAAGTAAGGTAAGGACATTCTTATAATGTAGAAACTAATGTAACCAAATCAAAATAATTAAACGAGTCATATTTAGAAAGGTATTATTAAAGAGGCAAAATCGCCTAGTAGAATCTGTACTTCTACTCAATCTAATTCAAGTTTCTTTCTACAGGTGTTAAATATTTAATGAGGGGATTAAATTGAAAGGTATTTAAGAAAAGGGTGGGTCACCTTGACCCTACATAAAGCCTGTGTCTTGGGAGCTGCTCAGTTACTCTCTGATCTCCGTGGAGTCCAGATCTTCTACCCAAGATGAGTTCGGACGGCACTTCAGGTGGTAAGTTCCCATCAGCTTTTTCTCCGTTCTTTGGTAATGCTACATGCCTTGATTTTTTTCTTTTTTTTTTTTCTTTTTTTTTTGAGACGGAGTCTCGCTCTGTCGCCCAGGCTGGAGTGCAGTGGCGGGATCTCAGCTCACTGCAAGCACCGCTTCCCCGGTTTACGCCATTCTCCTGCCTCAGCCTCCCGAGTGGCTGGGACTACAGGGCCCGCCACCTCGCCCGGCTAGTTTTTTGGTATTTTTTTTTAGTAGAGATGGTGTTTCGCCGTGTTAGCCAGGATGGTCTCGATCTCCTGACCTCGTGATCTGCCCGTCTCGGCCTCCCAAAGTGCTGCGATTACAGGCTTGAGCCACCGCGCCCGGCCTCCTTGCTTTTTTTCAAGTCCAAGTTTAAAGCACAAACACGGTTAGAGGTACAGATTGTTGGAGCAGCAGCTGTTTTTCGCTGATAAATTGTTAGAACAGCCATGGGTACTTTGAAGTTGGACTATTGAATTTCAAATGTAAAATGGCAGCCGTGAGTCCCCTACAAGTGACATCTACCTAAAATTTTAAAGTCGACACTTTAAGTGGAGAAAAGAGTATATGAACTACTTAATGAATCCTACAGAATTTTATTAAGATGTATTACTTTCCATTACAAAGTACCAGTTCTTGTGTATCTTTCTTAACCTTCTCAATTGTCTCATGAGTTTTACCTCTTTCATTAATTTTCCTCCTCCCTACTGCTTCCTCTTTTGATAATTTTGTACATTTTCAGTAAATTCTCTCTTTGGAAACTTAGGTCATTGATTATAACTTTCTAATATGTACATTTAAGTGTTTATCCAATTTAGTATGACTTTGGCTGTAGGCCTACAGTAAAAATGCAGAGTAACAATTAATAAAACAAGGAAGCCAAAGCAGGGGGATCAATTCCAGAGTTTGAAACCAGCCTAGGCAGTAGAGCAAAGTACTATCGCCACAAAAAAAAAAAAAAAAAAAGAGGCCAGGCAGGCGCGGTGGCTCACTCCTGTAATCCCAGCACTTTGTGAGGCCGAGGCGGATGGATCATGAGGTCAGGATATTGAGACCATCCTGGCGAACACGGTGAAACCCCGACTCTACTAAAAATACAAAAAATGAGTCGGGCATGGTGGCGGGCGCCTGTGGTCCCAGCTACTCGGGAGGCTGAGGCAGGAGAATGGCGTGAACCGGGGAGGCGGAGTTTGCAGTAAGCCAAGATGGCGCCGCTGCACTCCAGCCTGGGCGACAGAGCGAGTCTCCATCTCAAAAATTTTTTAAAAATTAGGAAGGCACGGTGGTGGTGCATACGTGTAGTCCCAGCTACTCCAAAGGCTGAGGTGCAAGAATCGCTTGAACCCAGTAGGCGGAGGTTGCAGTGAGCTGAGGACACGCCACTGCACTCCAGCCTAGGTGACAGAGGGAGACTGTCTCAAAAATAAATAAATAGCTGGGCGATGTGGCGGGAGCCTGTAGTCCCAGCTACTCGGGAGGCTGACGCAGGAGAATGGCGTGAACCGGGGAGGCGGAGCTTGCAGTAAGCCAAGATGGCGCCACTGCACTCCAGCCTGGGCGACAGAGCGAGTCTCCATCTCAAAATTTTTTTTAAAATTAGGAAGGCACGGTGGTGGTGCATACGTGTAGTCCCAGCTACTCCAAAGGCTGAGGTGCAAGAATCACCTGAACCCAGTAGGCGGAGGTTGCAGTGAGCTGAGACCACGCCACTGCACTCCAGCCTAGGCGACAGAGGGAGACTGTCTCCAAAATAAATTTAAAAAGAAGGATTTAATTGAAATATAGTGTGCATGCTTAAAATAGCGAATATTTATACATGTTTAATTTAATGAATGTTCACAAACCAACTACACTCATGGAACTCAGAGAGCACTCAGATAAAGAGAACGTAGTGGCACCCAAAGGTCTCCGTTCGCTTCCTTTCAGGCTCAGACTGCGTTCCCTCAGTAGCCCATATCGTGCCTTTCAATCAGTATAGATGAGTTTTTCCTCTTGTACATTACAGTGATGAAATAATAAAATATTCTTCTGCAATTAGTTCTAATTTTAAAGATAAATTCTCTAATCCAGATAGTAAATATGTTAGGCTGTGTGGACCCTAGACACATTTGAGCCTCAACTAACTCTGCTACTGTGGCTTGAAAACAGCCATAGACAGTACATAAGCAAATCAATGTGACTGGTGTTTCGATAAAACTCTATTTACAAAATGAGGCAACTGGCTGGATCTGGCTCATAGGCCTAGAGTTAGCCAATTCATGCTTTCATTTGTAATTTTATTGTGAGTAGCTATGAGGTCACGCCTGGATTTCACCTTGGGAAGGGGAGGGAATCAATGGTGCTAACACTGGAACTCTTCTTTGGTCTGGTAATTACCAACATTCTCCAATGTTCTTCTCTCTGTTGATACTTTTGTCAGGTTTCCCAGCCAAAGAGAATCATCATAATGAAGAAAGACAAACAAACAAACAAAGAAAAACAAAACGCCGACATAAATTTTCTGAAGAATTATTGCAGGAACTTAAGGAAATATTTGGCGAAACCTGTTATCCTGATTACACAACTAGGAAAACACTGGCCAACAAATTTGGATGTCCAGTGAATGTAATAGATGTAAGTTCAAGATTTTTTTTTTTTTTTTTTTTTTTTTTTTTGAAACAGGGTCTCACTCCTGTCACCCAGGCGGATTTACAGTGGCACAATCACGGCTCACTGCAGCCTCCACTTTCCGGGCTCAGATGATTCCCCCACCTCAGTCCACTGAGTAGCTGGGACTACAGGAGCACACCGCCCCGCTGGGCTTCGTATTTTTTTGTAAAAAATGAGGTCTTACACCCCGCTGGGCTTCGTATTTTTTGTAAAAACTGGGGTCTTACCGTGTTGCCCAGGCTGGTCATGAACTCCTGGGGTCAAGAGATTCACCCGCCTCAGCATCCCAAAGTCCTGGGATTAGAAGCATAAGTCACCACATCCAGCTGTTTCCTATAAAATTAAAGGGCAATGAGTACAGATGGAGGTAGAATGCAGGGGATTGGATACGAAGGTACAGAATTCAAAGAAATGGGAGAGAGCAATCAAAATATATATGTATATACAGTTAATCCTCCATATCCACTGGGTCCGCATGCAGATTTGGAAAGTTAAAAAATGAAAATAGGATGGGTGCTGTGGCTCTCACTTCCAGCCCTGATCACATCACTGCATTCCAGCCTGTGTGACAAAGTGAGACTCTGTTTCAAAAACAAGGGGAGGTCGGGGTTGGCGGGGGAGCGCAAATAACAATACAAAAATTTTAAAATGATACAAATTTTAAAACAATACAGAATAAGAAATATTTATGTAGCATTTGTGTTATATTAGATATCAGGTATTGTATGTCATCTAGAGATGGTTTAAAGCATATGAGAGAACATGCATAGTATATATGCAAATGCCACACCATTTCATATGTATGAGGGCCTGAGACATCCTCAGACATTGGTATCCATAACCAATTTCAGAGAAAATTGTATACATGCACACAACAATATGAAAATATAAAAAATTAAGCAGTATATAGCATTTCATTGCATAAGAAATAGTATTATGTACTTCTGAAAATACAGTGGGTATGTATTGTGAAAACCAGACTACAGTGAGGCAAATTTGGAAGCAGTGGATGAGTTGATGCTGCTGTAGTTAGTGGTGGTGACGGTGGTTTGGGCCAGCTTGCTAGCTGTGCGGATGGATGGGACTAATGAGACTGTAGATGTTTGAGATGAAGCTGACAAAGTTTACCATGTGTGGGATATGCTGTGAAAGATAAGGTGGACTCAAAGGTTACTTGGACATTTGACTTAAGTCTATAGAAGATGAGAGTTGCCTTTTACTAAGGAGGGGACCTAGGGAGGAGCAGGTGTGTCAGATAAATCAAAATTTACATTTTGGACACATGAAGTTTCATATGTAAGATAAACATCCAAGTGGAAACACTAAGTGAACAGTCGAATATGCAGTTCTGAAGGGTTGGGAGAGCACTTAGCTAAGATTTAAATCTGAGAGTTGTCTGCTAGTGAGCTGACTGATGGGTGGTAGCCCCTAGTAGCTTCAGAATGAGGGTTGAAAAGATCTAGGCAGGATTAGAAAATTGGGACTTTCAACCCCATCCTCCAACTTCTGGAGAGGAGGTGGAGCTGAAGGTTAAATTGATCACCAATAGCCAATGGCTTAATCAATCATGACTATATAATAAAGCCTCCAGGAAAAAAAAAAGGACTGAGTTTGAAGAGGGTCCAGATAGTTGAACATGTGGAAGTTCCTGGAGGTGGCTTATCCAGGGAAGGCAGGAAAGCTCTGCGTCCCTTGCCGTATATCTCACCCTATGCATCCCCTCATCTATATCCTTTGTAATATCCTTTCTAATCAACTGGTAAACCTGAGTGTTTCACTTAGTTCTGTAAGCCACACTGGCAAGTTAATCAAACCCAGATAGGAGGTCAACAGTAGCCCTGACCTGAAGCCAGTCAGTCAAAAGTTTCAGAAGCCAAGACTTGCAACTGGCATCTGAAGGAGGGGCAGTCTTGCAGGACTGAGCCCTCGACCTGTGGGATCTGACAGTATTTCCAGGTATATAGTGTCAGAATAGAATTGAAGGACGCCCAGCTTGTGTGTACTGCAGAACTGTTGGCCTGGTGTGTGGAAAAACACATTTGCTCACACAAGCCTTTCCCTGTTGATTGTTGTGGTATGAGAGCAGAGGAAAAATGGTTTCTTTTTTTTTCCCGCAGAGTCATACAACAAATATATGCTCAGGAAGTTATTCAAACAATTCTACTCTTTAGTTGTAACCTGTGAACCAATGCATGTAAGAATTATGTGCATATAAGAAACAGAAAAGTGGGCCAGGTGCAGTGGCTCATGCCAGCACCTTGTATTTTTTGTAAAACACAAGTAATCCCAGCACTTTGGGAGGCTGAGGCGGGCAGATCACCCGAGGTCAGGAGTTCAGCGCCAGCCTGGCCAACATGGCGAAACCCCATCTCTACTAAAAATACAAAAAAATTAGCCAGGCATGGTGATGCACCTGTAATCCCAGCTACTCGGAGTCTGAGGTAGGAGAATTACTTGAACCCAGGAGGCGGAGGTTGCAGTGAGCCGAGATTGTACCATTGCACTCCAGCCTGGGCAACAAGAGCAAAACTCTATCTCCAAAAAAAAAAAAGTCAAGAAAAGGAACAGAAATGTGGATGTCAGAAAACACACCACTAATTCTCCTTACCGGGAGAGTATGAGTAAAGTAGCAGGGTTGTGTGAACAATGCACGACTAGGTGGGACAGCTGGGAGCCTCTTCTGTAGCACAGAGTGAGTTTCTCCGTGAACAAGCAGAACATCACATATGGGTCACAAACAGGTTGGGGAGAGATTCTGGAAAGCCACGGTTTACATGTAAACCATGGTGTCACTGTCTCCAGTGAAGGAGGTTATGGTTCTAGAAATGCACAGTGCGTGACCTGTGTTACCACATGTGCCTCCTAGGATAGATTGCCTTTATTATTTATATGCTTTAATGTCAGCAGGCAAGTCAGGGACTCTGTTTGGAAGAGGCTTAAATAGAAAAATCCTCCTACATTAAGGAATGCATACAAGAATATATTCAGATAAGTAGAGTCAATAAAATAATATTATCTTTTCCCTCTAGAATTGGTTCCAAAATAAAAGAGCCAGACTTCCACCTGCAGAAAGACACAGATTATTTGTTCTTCAGAAAAAGCATTATTTTCCAGTCCGAGCCCATCCATTTTTAAGCTGTCAGGAGGCCCAGCCTGCAGTTCCTAACTATGCCACAGAGCAGAGCTTCTCTGGAGCCCAGGGGGTTTTGATGAGTACAGCTGGTTGCTCCCCTCTGGAGAAACAGAGGATTCCCAGTCAACAGATGGGCTACAATTGCTTCTCTTTGGAGAACCAAGAGATTCTCAGTCAACAGGTGGGCCCCCAGTGCTCTTATCTGGAGAAACCGGGGATTCCCAGTCAGCAGGTGGCCTCCCAGAGCTACCATCTGGTCACAGGCACTGAAAAGCAACCACGCTGTGCTTTGGAGTATGGTGGTGACACAGGAAGTGGGCATTTTACTGACTATCGTTTTCTCAGCTACAACTCTGCAGTATGCCTTCATCCTCCTCCATCTTCTGTGCCATATTTTCATGGAGAAAGGACTGAAACCAGGGAAAGCCAGCATGCAAGTCCCTTCCTTTTGGATTATGCTCAAGGTGCATATGGGGTGAAGAAAGACCATTGTCATTGCTCATTCTCTTTCTCACTGCTGCAAGAACAGCAGCAGAATGATTGGCAGTATCACCCGCAGCAGCACCAACAGCCTCAGAATTACTTAGAGGGGATGATGGTCCAGGAGCGGCTGCCGATGGACTCGGGTCCTTGGGATCTAGGGAAGCAGTGGCCCTCGGCTCAGTCACAGCTGCAGAGTCAACTGCCTCAGAATAATGGAAAGCCGTTGTGCTCTCAACTGCAGCAGGTGCCTCCCCAAATAGCTGCCGACTCACCCCTGCTGCCTCTGGGGCAAGATATGCAGGAAGGGGCTTCAGAGCAACCCAGGGCCCAAGGGCAGCAACTTTAAGGTGAGGAGTAGGCAAGGGTCTGCAGCAGGGAACCAAGGATGCAGCTCTGCAAAGTAGTGCTAAGTGTCAGAGAACCCCAGTCACCCACACAGTAGTGCAAGGCAGAGCCCTTACCAGAAGCCTCCACATTAATAAAAGAAAAAAAAAAAAAAAAAGCCAGGTGAGGTTGTTTGAGCCCAGGAGTTCAAGAAAAGCCTGGGCAACATGGTGACTCTCTGTCTCTATAAAAAAACTTTTTTAAAAAATTAGCTGGGCATGATGGTGTGCTCCTGTGGTCCCAGCTACTCAAGAGGCTGAGGCAGGAGGATCACTTGAGCCCAGCAGTTCGAGGCCAGCCAGGGCAATATTGGAAGATCCCATCTCTACAAACAAAACAAAACAAAAATATAAAACTAAACCAAAAAATTTAGCTAGGCATAGTGGCTTGTGCCTATGGTCCAAGCTACTTCAGAGGCAGAGTGAAAAGATCACTTGAGCCTGGGAGGTGGAGGCTGCAGTGAGCTGTGATCATTCCACTACACTCCAGCCTGGGTGACAGAGTGAGACCCTGTCTATGAAAAATAAAATAAAAAAGAAGAAAACTAAAACTGTCTACAGTGTCCACATGTGTTATAGCTCGTGACCATGTAGTTTATGGTGGCCTTGACAAGTCTGACTCCATATAATATGGATTGAAAAACTAGCAAGCACAAAGATTGCAGGAGCATTGCTCAAACCACATCATGCAAAGTCTAATGACATTTTGCCTTCAGAAAAAGGAGGCTCTTGCCCAGCCCCTGCTTCAGGCATTGTTCCCCTCAGAGGCAATATAGCCAACAAGAACAGAGTAACCACAAAGTCCCACAGCAGTGACAATTGGATGGGGGGTTCTAAAGGCTACTCTTACAAAACTCTCTCCTCCATGGACCAGAGCAGTATCTCCAGGATGTGAAGCATGGCCTACCAGGACCCAGCTGTATCTTCTCAGCAGCCAGCTCCACCGAAGAAGCTCTGCCTGTGAAGGGAGCTGCGGCAACATCAGCCTGGCCTTTGTACATCTCAAAAGCAGCCCAATATAAAGGCAGGAGCTTTTAAGTGTAAGGCATTTAAAGACACAGTACATAAAGCCAGGCACAATGGCTCACACCTGTAATCCTAGCACTTTGGGAAGCCAGGGCAGGAAGATCTCTCTGAGCCCAGGGATTCAAGACCAGCCTGGGAACCATGGCAAGACCTTGTCTCTAGAAAAAGGAAGAAAACAAAACAGTACAAGAGGACTCTGAAAAGCCTCAGGAAGTTGCTGTGCTGAAGCAACCCCCACCAGCCCTCTTAGCTGACAGCTGCTGCCCAGGAATCCAGAGTTTGTGACCCAATCATCTAGGGATGTGACGCCAAGGCCAACAAAGATCTGAAGTACCCAGGTGAGTCTCTGAATGTCAGGTGCTGACCTGATTTTTTAGAAAAGATCAAGTGTCTTTGAACTTCCAGGTCTTTTTAATAGTTTTGGTCTTTGACATGTAGAATTATTTCTCAAAGATTCCAGAGTTTTGTCAAAGCATATATTATAATATGAATTAGGCAACTTGCGTTAAAAGCTGAAATTTCCCATCAATTCTCTATTAGATGCATCCTACATAGAAATTCTTCCAAGTGTTCCAAAGAATACACAGCCATAGAAACACAGTATATCAAGTTGACTGATGAAGAATCAAAATAAAGTATAAAGTAATAAGCTAGCACAGTTAATAAGAATGAGCTAGATCTATAGATACATGTGAGATTTATGAGGCACAACGTTTCATTGTTTTTTCCAGAGCAGGAGTGGATGTTTATTTTAAAGGACTTTAGAACAGGAAAGAAAGGAAAGTAAGTTTGGAAGAAACCTAAGTTGGGACGTGAAGGTCAAGTGTGGTCTTTAACTTTGATCTTAGGACTTTATAGGGTGACCCCTTTTCCATGATTCTTCTTTTAGGGCAGTCTGCCCACATGTGCAGTGCTTGAAAAATAAGCACACAAAGTGTGTTTAGGGAGTTGTGTGTGTACCCATCTGAGGCTTTTCCTCGCCTTTCTGGTGGAGTAACCCCAGGACATATTCCACCATTTTGTCTCTTGATGCACATGCCCCAGAATTTGCTGCTCCCTGGCATCTGCATTCAATTAACACTTTAGTGTAACAGGTATGGATCATCAGAAAATGGCCTCTCCCTGGCCCCAGTGGCCAGTTTATTGCCTTTACAGAGGCAATGTGAAACTTGCTGAACCATCACCCGGCTTTCCTGGGGGTGGGGGAGAGACCTCTCCTGCCTGTCTCATGCCTGTCTAACTACCTGTAAAATTTTCACCCTCAAGAGCCCAAGACCTCAAATCTTTGAAAGAAATTAGATAAAGGTCAGTCTTATTTAACTGCTTCCCGCTGACAAAGGGGATGTGGTGGTTCTGCATGTCTTGGCCTTTTGCTAGCTGTCAGGGTAGGAGGATGACTCCGTGGGTTGGCGAAAGTAGTATCTAGCAAGGTCCAAGGGAGACAGGGGCAGGAGTTTGCCTTCCTGTCCCACTAATGGGCAGTCTAGGGGTCCCCTGTAGAGGGGTGCCTCTTGAATATTGAGAGGACAGTATCCCACACTGAGGATCATCTGGAGCTTGATGGCCTGAAGGCGACAGGAGACAGATCATGTTACTAGATTTAGAAGACATACGCCAAAGCAAAATAAGGGAATAAGGACAGCTCCAAAAAATTGAGGCTGCCAAGATGCCCAGTTAACTGGTAGCCATGGTCATGCCTGCTAAGACTTGGGCTGCCAACTTATTTCAGTGTGCCCAGAACTAGAATATTGGTCCAGATTTTTAAGTTACCCATCTGTTTTGTTTCTTCTGAGCTGCAGTGAGAGATCACCGGTTGGTTCACAGAAATAAGCAAGGTTAGGCTACAATGCAGACAAAAGCTTAGAACTGATGACGTTAGAAAGTAAGAGTAGGTGTACCATAAATTGTGACATATAGTTTTTCTCTTTACAGTCCTCCTTTTTATTAAAATCATGATAGGAATGATTTGTTTGTAAAACAAACTTTAGTCTTATCATATTTGGCCTGATTGCATAAAATGCAGCAAGGATAATTATTTTTACATAGGCTTTTAAAATTGGCTTTGATGGAACTCTGTTCCATAAGAAATCTCAGATAAGACATTTTAAAAGCCAAGCACAGCCATGGGTTTGTACCCTCAAATACCTATGAGAAGGGTAGATTTCTCTCCTCTTGAGGTCTCTAGATAACTTGGAGCACCTGGGCCTGTTAGACAGTGACATCCTTTACTCACCACAGGTTAGGTCCCCATACAGGGACTCTGTAGACAAGGTATGAGGCCAGTCTCCCCAAGGAACTTTTATTGGCCCTATAAGTCAAGCTTGATTTCCTTAAAGGAAAGCATGCCATTCCAGTCAAAGTCCTGGTAAAACAGCCAATTTCTCTAATGGTGTCCTGTTGCAAAAGAAAACATTCTAATTGCATTTATGCAAATAACTATATTGCCACACATTAAGAATACTCACATATAGTTTCCAAATTCTGGAGAAATCAGAGAGAAACAAATGTGCTCCAAATTTTGTTCACAGGAGTATACTCAATTGTGAAAAGCTGTAAATAGCTCAAAAGAAATGTTTTCTTGGCTCTGAAAAACAAAGGATTTTGCAAAAAGTCAAAAAGATTACTTCACTCTTCTATTCAGTGCGTTCAGTTAACTCTCATTCCACTTGATATTCATGAACATTTCAACCATTAATATATGTATCTGCTTGGCTATCTGCTTTTAATTAAGCTGACTTTTAACCATAGCGCTCTTTAAAAAATCATTTTACATCTCTTATTACCCTACTTTATCCAGGCCAAATGAACAATATTTCTGGCCTTTAAACATTATCAAAAGTAACCTCACAGGCGAAACAAATCTTAACTAAGGTTATGACTTAACCATGAGGTGCTTTTAAAGAGGTGGCAAGCAGTTTTTAAAACATTTAAAGCCTCCACAGGTAGCTCAGAGAAAGGAAAATTCAAGAAGGGAAGTCAGAAGTCATTCATGGAGGGGCAGAGAAAAAATTGCCTGGACTATCATATATCTGTGCAGAACATGATGTGTTGAAAGGAACAAGAGCACATTATAAATTGGGTGGAGAAGCACGTGGTTGGTGCAGAGCATCTCTGCACAGCAGGAAAAGGAGACAATTACCAAGTGCATTACAGACCTTAAGCTGCTGGCAAAGAAGGCCCAAGCACAGCCAGTTATGTAAATGTATCTATCCCAATTGAGATAGCTAGAAACAGTTGACTGACTAAATGGAAACTAGTCTAGGTGACAAAATATTTCTGTATTGGTGTCTACTGAAGTTATAGTTTACCTCTCCTAAAAATGAAAAGTTTATTTCATATAGTGAGAGAATGAAATCTATCAGCCAGTCAGATGTTTCTCATCCTTCTTACTCTGCATCTGAGTTGTTCCATAATCACTTCTGAATAAGCAGTTTGCCTTAGATTAAAACTTGCTGCCTAACTAAAAATTAGCAGGCTATAGTTTAAATTTGTAATTCTACCATCTTTCAATAAAGTGACAATTGAATGAGAAAAAAAAGTTATCCCCCCTCAAGAGATTGCTCAGTTAGATTTTTTGCTAGGACTTTTCTGAATAAGTGTGGGATATTTCTAAACCTCTGAGGTAGGGCTTTCTAGGTTGAAGCTATTGGTTAATGATTTAGGTAGCTTTCCTGGGAGAAATAAGGCTATTAGAGAGAAAGATGAATTTAGAGGAAAGGTAAATATTCAGTGAGCACTGATCTTGGAGATTATATTTTTGCCCCAAAGAGGTGTGAGGTATTTAGACATTACCAAGGACCAGTGGGAGAATGGTAATTGGTCCCTTAAGTAATAAAAAGGGGTATGGATCTTTTATTTGAGGGGAAGGGATGCCATTTGCCCTACCCAACAGGCTTAAAGCCCTATCCTTCCTGTTCTGCTCTCAGTTATGAAAGACTGAAGAGGCTAATCTGAGGACCTCTTGCACAGGGGCACTGGGTTCCAAGGCTGACTTGTAATTTTCTCCTAGTTCATTATTAAGCCAAATAGTTTACGTTTTGGAGAAATTAAATTTTTCCCACTTTTAGGGGATGCATCCAAGGGGCATGTCCTGTGATATGAAGACATGACTACCCATCTGGGAAGAGAGAACAGAGGAGGAAAAAAGGAAAAAATAAAAAAGAAGGCATCCCCCCTTTCTTCTATTATCCTGAAGAGGGTATTTCCCATCAACCTGGGCTCTGGACTTAACCAGTCTTTACAGTCTACCCTTAATAACTGTATCGTCACAATTACCCACTTGAGAACAGAGGGAATACAGAAGTGAACAGTGAGCCCCTGTCTATCTCTGGGCTTCTGGAATTAACTAGTCCTTACCAGAGACACAATGTTTAATTTTAAAGTGCGTTGCCTAATTAATAGTATAGTACAAGAATTATCAAAATGAAACAAGGTAAAGCTAGGTATTGTAAATCTGGAATACACATAAATATATGCATACACACATAGTAAAAAATATTTCTAAAAATATAGATACTGTATTGATAGTCTTTAAATTACTGAAAGTTTAATTTGGACAAGATAAAAAAGAATAGCTTTTCTCCTCTGTTATGAAACTGAGAAATAAAAATAAAATTCTAAGGGCCCAACTTACTGAACAGACCACATCTTGACTAAGGGGACCCAAGAGAAAACTGAGTTCTCGGCTGGGCGTAGTGGCTCCTGCCTGTAATCCCAATGCTTTGGGAGGCCAAGGCAGGTGGATCACCTGAGGTCAGGAGTTCAAGACCAGCCTACACAACATGGCGAAACCCCGTCTCTACTAAAAATTAGCCAGACATGGTGGCAGGCACCTGTAATCCCAGCTATTCAGGAGGTTTAGGCAGGAGAATCACTTGAACCTGAGAGGCAGAGGTTGCAGTGAGCTGAGATTGAGCCATTGCACTCCAACCTGGGTGACAGGAGCGAAATTCCGTCTCAAAAAAAATAAAACTGAGTTCTCAGCCATGACAGGATGGGAGGTCAGACACAGCTCGTTATACCTGTTCCTTCACTATCATTAAGCTTTCTTCTGTAAGAGCTCAAAAAAACCAGCCCTTTCAAAAGATTCCACCACTTATATCAACCAACTGCTTGACTGCTCTCCCTTCTTTTAGCAGTTTCAGCATAACAACAGATGAGCTTTTCTTCTGATGAGAGACCACCAACTATGGAATGATCCTGGCCAGTCTATGACGAATGCCCAGTGAGGGTTTTTGTGTCCTCTACTTCACCTTTGGATGTCAAAGAGCACAACACTCCACCCTGGGATCATGCTGATGCCGCCATCTTTGAACATGGGTCACAGAGAGGCATGAAGCTGAATTGCATATATATATATGTTTCTCCTTTCATAAATATGCATTATTTTCTCTATAGCTCATTGAATATGTATATCTGGCCACCCCATCCAGCTTAAATTCCTGTCTTATTCTTTGGACCCTTGAAGTGTCTATTTCTAGTTTCTGGCTGGGGAGCTATGCTTCCCAGCTTGTCAGAACGGCCACCCTGCAGGCTACAATCCTTTATGAAAAATAAAGCTCTCCTTTCCATATTTATGAATCTTATCAT
Source organism: Macaca nemestrina (assembly GCF_043159975.1). Classification (NCBI taxonomy): domain Eukaryota; kingdom Metazoa; phylum Chordata; class Mammalia; order Primates; family Cercopithecidae; genus Macaca; species Macaca nemestrina. Next base: position 74,566,968 of record NC_092142.1, on the reverse strand, counting down.
TCTTCCATTGACAAAACATAGCATTATAAACAGAAATGTGAATAAAAGTATACTAGCGTCTGTGGATTCACTGGATTTTATATGCACACAATCACACCGTCTGCCAATAAAAGTATTCTTTCTTATTTCCAGTCCTTCTACTTTCATTTTTCTTCCTTACTACTTGGCTGAGAAATGCAGTAAAATGCTAAATCGGGGTAGAAACAACATCACTGCCACATCGCCAAGCTTCACATCAGGTATATTTCCAAACATATATTACCAAATATGGGCTTAAGGGGTTCCCTTTTATTTCTGTTGTTCTTAGCTTCTTCCCTCAAAAATCTGAAATCTCTCCGAATTTTTAAGTTTTTAAATGTCTTTCTTCATCTGTTGTGATGATGGTATTTTTCTTCCATAATCTGTTCATGTGGTGACTGTTGGTAAAGCACTGCGATTTTAGAAAAATCCAACTAGCTTATGACATACCCTTTTTATGTATTTCTAGATTGGAGGTGCCAGTAGTTTAAGATTTTGGTGTCTATGTTCATGAGTGATATTGGCTTCATTTATTCTTTATTAAATGCTTGAAATTTAAAGTGATTCTGCCTGGCTCTGACATTATTTTCATGGAAACATTGTTGACTACTGACTCCATACAATTACAAGACAAGCATTTCTCTTTAGATCAGTTTTGGGGACATTGAATTTTTCTTTTTTTCTTTTTTCTTTTTTTTTTTTTTTTTTTTTTGGACGGAGTCTTGCTCTGTCACCCAGGCTGGAGTGCAGTGGCTCGATCTCTGCTCGCTGCAAGCTCCACCTCCTGGGTTCATGCCATTCTCCTGTCTCAGCCTCCCAAGTAGCTGGGACTACAGGCGCCCCCCCACCACACCCAGCTAATTTTTTTGTATTTTTAGTAGAGATGGGGTTTCTCCATGTTAGCCAGGATGGTCTCGATCTCCCGACTTCGTGATCCGCCCACCTTGGCCTCCCAAAGTTGTGGGATTACAGATGTGAGCCACCGCACCCAGCCGGGAAGTTGAATTTTTCTAAGAATATATCCATTTCATCGAAATCTTCAAATTTATTATAAAATCACCCCAACATCCTCTTTTTCATTCCTAGGGCATATGTAGCAGTGTACTGTTTGTAATGTTTCATATTTGGACTTTCTATGTCTGTTCTTGATTTGTTTGCCAGACGTTTGTCCTCTCAAACAACCAGGGTCTGTGGGAAAGACCTCAGTGGTCTTTGTGAGCATGACTTTCTGGGGCAGTGGGGGCTGCTGAGGGCCAGGGGGCCTGTCTGGTTAGATTCCTGGGCCTCTCCTAGACAGCTCAGGTGTCCCGGCTCCTGCCAGTGGGTACCCACATCCCCTAGTCACTGAGGGCCTCTGTGAAAAGACATCTGCACGTTTCAGGAAGGCCCTGTCACTGCACAAAGGATTCCTGAGGCCCTGGGACTCAGGCTAAGCAAGGACTTAGTTAAGAGCGGGTCGTGTTGCAGGCTTGCATGCAGCACGATCCCATTTTCCTCCACAAAGACAACTGCTCACAGGAAGGCCCAGGGCCCCCAACAAGCCACTTTCACTTGTGTCCTCCTCAGACTTCCAGTGCCTAAAAACCCAGGGTGGGGAAGCCTCAAGGATGCGGTCCCAGATCTGGCAAGGCATGTTCCAGTCCTGGTCACGTGCGCACTGAAGCCTTAGGAGACAGAAATGGGGACTCAGGGGTCAAAATCAAGATTTAACCCTTGGAGGGCCGTCATGGCCTGAATTCTGGCCAACCCCCGCATTCATATGATTCATATGTTGAAGTCCAAACCCCTAGTACCTTCAAATGTGAGGGCCTTCAAAGAGGTAATTAAGGTAAAATTGTAATAGCCAGTTGGGTTTATCTTGTCTGCTGCTCAGAAAGCCAGATGTCCTGAGAACAACTGGTATTACAGCAAAGAAAGAGGTTAATCAGGATGGGCGCAGTGGCTCACGCCTGTAATCCCTACACTTTGGGAGGCCGAGGCGGGTGGATCACGAGGTCAGGAGATGGAGACCATCCTGGCTAACACGGTGAAACCCCGTCTCTACTAAAAATACAAAAAATCAGCCGGGCGCGGTGGCGGGCGCCTGTAGTCTCAGCTACTCAGGAGGCTGAGGCAGGAGAATGGCGTGAACCCAGGAGGCGGAGCGTGCAGTGAGCCGAGATCCGGCCACTGCACTCCAGCCTGGGTAACGGGGTGAGACTCCACCTCAAAAAAAAAAAAAAAAAGAAAAAAAGAAAGAAAGAGGTTAATCATCACAGGGCCAGCCAGGTGAGAACAAGGAGAAACTTCTCAAACCCATCTCTCTGATAATTCGGAGGCTAGGGCTTTTTTAGGATATTTTGGCAAGCAGGGTGCTGAGAAACAATTTATGAAATCACAGGGGTATGTAAAACTGTCTTCATGCAGCTGAGCTAGTTTCTGGGAGGGGGCCTCACGGACCAGGAGGGGCTTTTGATCTACTAAAGTGCCAAATCTGAAAACTATCTCACACACTCATTCTCTGAGTTTTACATTCGCGATGTTATTTTTAGGGGTAGCTGGGGAAGTTATAAATTTTGTAACTCCTGGCTACGTGACTCTGGAGTACTCAACAACCTATAGAAAAACACCCTGATCGAAGGCAGGTTATTGGTTAACTATGCCTATTTTTTAGAAAAGTTTAAGTCGCCGGGCGCGGTGGCTCAAGCCTGTAATCCCAGCACTTTGGGAGGCCGAGACGGGTGGATCACGAGGTCAGGAGATCGAGACCATCCTGGCTAACACGATGAAACCCCGTCTCTACTAAAAAATACAAAAAACTAGCCGGGCGAGATGGCGGGCGCCGGTAGTCCCAGCTACTCGGGAGGATGAGGCAGGAGAATGGCGTGAACCCGGGAGGCGGAGCTTGCAGTGAGCTGAGATCCGGCCACTGCACTCCAGCCCGGGCGACACAGCGAGACTCCGTCTCAAAAAAAAAAAAAAGAAAAGTTTAAGTCCCTGCCATAATTTTAACCTTGTCTTATGAATGTTGCTTTAACCTCCGAATTGGTGGGGGCAAGGAGTGGAAGGGCTCAGTTTTTCTTGCCTCATGTTTAATTATAAACTAAATATTTCTCATAGTTATCTATGAGAACTCTGTGTTAGAATAAGATTAAAAAAAAAAAGGGGGGGGGCGCTGTCAGGTTAGAAGTAGGATGAAGTCGGCCGGGCGCGGTGGCTCAAGCCTGTAATCCCAGCACTTTGGGAGGCCGAGACGGGCGGATCACGAGGTCAGGAGATCGAGACCATCCTGGCTAACACGGTGAAACCCCGTCTCTACTGAAAAATACGAAAAACTAGCCGGGCGAGGTGGCGGGCGCCTGTAGTCCCAGCTACTCAGGAGGCTGAGGCAGGAGAATGGCGTGAACCCGGGAGGCGGAGCTTGCAGTGAGCTGAGATCCAGTCACTGCACTCCAGCCTGGGCGGCAGAGCGAGACTCCATCTCAAAAAAAAAAAAAAAAAAAAAAAAAAAAGTAAGATGAAGTCTACCATATTAGATTATTCTTATTATAATTCTGCAAAAGGCTGTGCACAGTGGCTCAGGCCTTTAATCCCTATACCTTGGCCTGGCCAAAAGCCCTTTTAAACACTCAAACTATACAGCAAAAAATCATTAATAAAAATGTTGACCAGGCTGGGCGCGGTGGCTCATGCCTGTAATCCCAACACTTTGGGAGGCCAAAGCGGATGTATCATCTGAGGCCAGGAGTTCGAGACCAGCCTGGCCATAATGGTGAAACCCCATCTCTATTAAAAATACAAAAATTAGCCAGGTGTGATGGCACAAGTCTGTAATCCCAGCTACTCAGGAGGCTGAGGCTGGAAAGTCGCTTGAACCTGGGAGATGGGAATTGCAGTGGGCAGAGACTGAGCCATGGCACTCCAGCCTGAGTCACAGGGCCAGATTTCATCTTGGAAAAAAAAAAAATGAAAAGAAAAAGAAAATGTTGACCAGACATCGTGGCTAATGCCTATAATCCCAGCACTTTCAGAGGCCAAGGCAGGGGGATCGCTTGAGCCCAGGAGTTTGAGGCTCTAGCGAGAGAGCCAAGCCTTGTCTCTAAAAAAGAAAAATAATGCTATATTAGAAACTATTCATTTAATGCAAAAGAAAGCAGTAAATTTCAGGCCTCTGAGCCCATGCTAAGCCATCATATCCCCTGTGACCTGCACGTATACATCCAGATGGCGTGAAAGAACTGAAGATTCACAAAAGAAGTGAAAATAGCCTTAACGGATGACATTCCACCATTGTGATTTGTTTCTGCCCCACCCTAACTGATCAATGTACTTTGTAATCTTCCCCACCCTTAAGAAGGTTCTTTGTAATCTCCCACACCCTTAAGAAGGTTCTTTGTAATTCTCCCCACCCTTGAGAATGTACTTTGTGAGATCCACCCCCTGCCCGCTAAACATTGCTCCTAACTCCACAGCCTATCCCAAAACCTGTAAGAATTAATGATAATCCCACCACCCTTTGCTGACTCTCTTTTCGGACTCAGCCCACCTGCACCCAGGTGAAATAAACAGCCATGTTGCTCACACAAAGCCTGTTTGGTGGTCTCTTCACACGGACGCACGTGACAGTAAATATGATTTTGGGCACACCAACATCTGTATCACTCAGGTTTCAATCAGAGAAACAATCAGTAATGTTCTGAGGTCAAATCTAATAGTGAACTAGTGAACTATATATATGTGTGTGTGCCTGTGTGTATTTATATTATATAGGTACATATACGTCTATACACATACACACTTGTACATATATATATAAAGCCATATATATGCCTTAGTCCATTCAGGCTGCTATAACAAAATACCATAGATTGGTTAGCTTATCAACAACAGAAATTTATTTCTCACAGTTCTGGAGACTGGGAAGTACAATCAGGTTAGGTGTCTGGTGAGGACTCACATCCTAGTAGAAAGTCATTTTCTCACTCTAACCTCACATGGCAGAAGGATCACAGGGATCTCCCTCTCTCCCTCCCCCTCTCTGCTCTCTTTGATGAAGACACTAATCCCTTCATGAGGACTCCACCCTCATGACTTAGTCACTACCCAAAGGCCCCACCTCCTAATACCATTACCTTGGTGGTGAAGATTTTGACATATGAATTTTGAGGCTACATAAACATTCAGGCCATAGCAATACAAAACTCACTTCCATAATTCTAGGGGCTGGGTGGGCAGAATAAATTCTGTAGGGCAGGCCCTTCAGAAAAGCAGGTGGAAACTCCTGAAACAGCAGATGAAGCAGCTGAGCACTTATAGAACTTTTTTTAATTTTTACATAAATAAAATAAGGTCTTCCTGTGTTTCCCAGACTGAATTTTAACTCCTGGGCTCAAGCGATCCTCCTGCCTCAGCCTCCCAAAGTGTTGGGTTTCCAGGCTTGAGTCACCACACCCAGCCAGATGTGATTCCCACCACCTCCACCCCCCAGGGCAACCTCAGCTTTGCTCTTTAACTGATTGAAAATAACCCACCCAGATTATCCAGGATAATCTCATTTACTGAAAGCCAACTGATTATATAACCCAATCACATCTACAAAATACCTTCACAGCAATGCCTAGATTCGTGTTTTATTGAAAAAATAGGAAGTGTAGAGCAGCCAAGTTGACACGTAGACAGCACCATCGCAATGATAAAAAGACACGAGTTTCAGAAGAGGCGAGGAAAACAAAAAATACAAAGTAAGGTAAGAACATTCTTATAATGTGGAAACTACTATGGCCAAACTGAAATAATTAAACAAGAGTCATATTTAGAAAGGTATTATGAAAAAGACAAAATCATCAAGTAGAATCTGTACTTCCGCTTAATCTAGTTACTTCAAGTTTCTTTCTACAGGTGTTAAATATTTAATGAGGGGATTAAATTGAAAGGTATTTAAGAAAGGGTCGGGTAACCCTGATCCTATATAAAGCCTGTCTTTGGGAGCTGCTCAATTACTCGCTGATCTCCGTGGAGTCCAGGTTTTCTACCCAAGATGAATTTGGACAGTACTTCAGGTGGTAAGTTCCCATCAGCTTTTTCTCTGTTCTTTGGGATTGCTACATGCCTTGCTTATTTTTCAGAGTTTGTCAAAGTTCACAGCACAAACATGATTCGAGGTACAGACTGGTAGAGCAGCAGCTGTTTTTAGCTGATAAATTGTGTTAGAACAGCCATGGGTGCTTTGAAGTTGGACTCTTGAATTTCAAATGTAAGATGGCAGCCATGAGTCCCACACAAGGGTCATCTACCTAAAGTTTTAAAGTTGACAGTTTATGTGGAGGGAAGAATGTATGAACTGTCTAATGCAGCCTACTGAATTTTTTTGAGATATATTCTTTTTCATTAAAAGTACCAGTTCCTGTGTGTCTTATTTCACCTTTTCAATTGTTCCATGAGTTTCACTTTTTTCATTGATTTTTATTAATTTTCCTCCGCCCTACTGCTTCCTCTTTTGGTAATTTTGTACATTTTCTGTGTAAGTTCTCTCTTTGGAAACTTAGGCCATTAATTATCGTTTTCTAATATATATATTTAAATGTCTATGTACCCAATTTAGCATGACTTTAGCCATAAAAAAAAGCAAAAATACAGAGTAATAATAGAACAGGCGCGGTGGCTCAAGCCTGTAATCCCAGCACTTTAGGAGGCCAAGGCAGGCAGATCATGAGGTCAGGAGATCGAGACCATCCTGGCTAACACAGTGAAACCCTGTCTCTACTAAAAATACAAAAAATTAGCCAGGTGTGGTGGCGCCCCAGCTACTCAGGAGGCTGAGGCGGGAGAATGGTGTGAACCTGGGAGACAGAGCTTGCAGTGAGCTGAGATGGTACCACTGCAATCCAGCCTGGGTGACAGATCGAGACTCTGTCTCACAAAAAAAAAAAAAATAATAATAATAATAATAATAATAATAATAATAATTAACAAAATGGGGAGGCCAGGACAGGAGGATCAATTGAACCCAGGAGTTCGAGGCCAGCCTGGCAAGATGATGAGATCTCATCTCTACAAAGAAAAAAAAATAGCCAGGCACAGTGGTGCATACCTGTAGTCCCAGCTACTCCAGACACTGAGGCATAAAAATTGCTTGACCCGAGGAGTGGAGGTTGCATTGACCTGAGACTGCACCACTGCACTCCAATCTGGGCAACAGAGTTAGACTCTGTCTCAAAATAAATTAATTAAACTAAACCACAGATTTAAACCTATAAATATATTCTTCATGCTATTCTTCCCCTTTTTTGTTCATCAGGCATACTTCAAAAAGAATTCTGGAGAAACAGAATTCAGTATAACCAGAGTCAAAAGGATATCCTCCAATCATGGTTTCAACATGACCCTTTCCCTGATAAAGCTGCCAGAGAACAACTGGCCAAAGAAATTGGGGTTCCAGAGTCTAATATTCAGGTGGGCATTAGATTTCTACTTCATTATCTGTCAGAACCACGGTAAAGAGAAAGACTAGGCCCAGCACTTTTGCCAGTTCCCTTATATCAGGTATTTTGCTAAGAAACGTTTTCCTGTTACACAAAATTAGAAAACAAATAAAAAGGCCAGGCACGGTGGCTCATGCCTGTAGTACCAGCACTTTGGGAGGCCGAGGTGGGGCCTCATGAGGTCAGGAGATCGAGACCATTCTGGCTAGCACAGTGAAACCCCGTCTCCACTAAAAATACAAAAAAAAAAAAAATTACCCGGGCGTGGTGGCAGGCACCTGTAGTCCCAGTTACTCAGGAGGCTGAGGCAGGAGAATCACATGAACCTGGGAGGCCGAGCTTGCAGTGAGTCCAGATTGCGCCACTGCACTCCAGGCTGGGTGACAGAGCCAGACTTCGTCTCAAAAAAAAAAAAAAGAAAAGAAAAGGAAAGAAAACAAATAAAAACAAGGATGCTGTTTATGAATTTTACCAAAGGTGGAAATATCATTTGTATTCACTAATGGGGAAGGAGAATATAGTGGCTCAGTCTCTGCCAATAGGTAATTAAGTCATATTTTGAGATTTAGAGAATATAGGAAATGAAATCACCATGAGAATTATGTCCTATATTTTAGTATTGGAATATTCAGATAGATTATTCATATGTAATTACAAGGAAACTGGGGTAAGAATGCATGTGCATTCCCAAGTCTCAGACTATTTTTTAATTTAATGTCTTAAATGCGATTCATACACACAATGTTTGAAATAAAATTCCATACTGAATTATTTTAAATATAATAGCTGATATAAAATGAAGCTAAGTTAAACCTCTTCAGTTATCAGAGAGATACCTGGACTGGGTAGGGTGACCCACACCTGTAATCCCAACACTTTCAGAGGCCGAAATTGGAAGATCACTTGAAGCCAGGAGTTTAAGACCAGCCTGGACAACATAAAACAACATCTCTCCAAAAAATGTATTTTAATTTGCTGGGTGTGTTGGTCCACACCTGCAGTCCCAGCTACTCGGGGGAGCTTAGGTGGAAGGATCATTTGAGCTCAGGAGGTAGAGGCTGCAGTAAGCTGTGATTGCACCACTGCACTTCAGCCTGGGAGACAGAGCGAGACAATGTCTACCAAAAAAAAGAAGATATCTTTGATTCCTGGCATGGTGGTGTGCACCTGTACTCCCAGCCACTTAGGAGGTTGAGGCAGGAGAATCGCTTGAGCCCAGACATTCTGTGCTATAGTGTGCTTGTGTTATGCAGATTGGGTGTCTGCAGTATGTGGATTGGATGTCTGCAGTAAGTTTGGCATCAATATGGTAATGTCCCAAGAGCTGGGGACCGCCAGGGTGCCTAAGGAGGAGTGAGTCAGTCCAGGTCAGAAACAAAGCAGATCAACACTCATGCTCATCAGTAGTGGGATCGTGCCTGTGAATAGCCACTGCACTCCAACCTGGGCAACATAGCAAGACTTTGTCTCAAAGAAAGAAAGAAAGAAAAAGGGATCCCTGTAAATAATATAATTCTATCAGTGAAAATGGTATTTAAACCAATGAAGACCAAGTGAAATTGTGTTTTTAGAGGAAAATAATGAGTTCTGGGTTTTGCATCAAATGTACAGTCTCCAACAAGCCATTGGCTATAAGAATCTCAGTCTGAGAGGATATAGGAGAGAAGAATTTTACTTGTCTCTTCATGTATCTATACTGGATGTGGGAGGCAGGGATTACTCAAGTCCCAGTAACAAAAGTACATTCTATGGGAATACTGGTAATTGGCTTTGAGGTACTGGGCCCACTTGGAATGATGGTGAAAATGGCAAGTTCAGGAAATGATGTAGATAGAGGTTGCCTCTGCTATAGTGTTTATACTTTATTCACTTGTTTCCAGTTTCCATCTGTACTTAAGATTTCTTAACTAAAACTATTCTGATTCATTAATTTAGAGAAGAGATAAAACCTTTTAACATAACGTTCACCAACTTTTTTACCACAGACTGGTTTTGTGGAAGACAGTATTTCCACAGACAAGGAGGGGTGGGTAATGGTTTCGGGATGAAACTGTTCCACCGCCGATCATCAGGCATTAGCTATTAGTTAGATTCTCATAAGGAGCTCACAACCTGGATCCCTCAAATGCACAGTTCACAGTAGGGTTTGTGCTCCTGTGACAATCTAACACAGCAGCTGATCTGACAGGAGGTGAAGCTCAGGTAGGTAATGCTCGCTGGCCCTCCACTCACCTCCTGCTGGGCCACCCGGTTCCTAACAGGGTTCAGGACGCCAGCTTTAGCACAATGCCTATGATATAAGAGTGGTTTATTGGATATTGGTTGTCATTAAGACGCTAAATGTTCTTAAGAATATCTAATTATCAAAATAATAACACTTAGAAATCATTAGAAAATATATTGCAATTCTGACTCTAATAATGAGGAAACAAGCAAAGAGTTCAATTGGTTTTGTTAGGGACGAGAGTGACAAAATGAGGTGTGTGGCTCCCTAGAAGTCTCCTCATCTATTGTTAACCCTGGGATAAAAATGACTAAGAGGAAATACGGATGAGTGTTAGCCTAGCTCTTTACTATGGCTAATTCTGCTCTCCTATTTAAAGAAATTTTTCTGCAATTAATTCCATATGTATTGTATGTTATGAAATGGTATTTCCTGTGAAGAAGTGATGAGGGTCAAGAAAAGATATTCAGAAACTGAAATCCTGCTAGGAGGAAGAGAGAGAGAGAGAGTGCAATCCTTTGAGAGACCTCATAGGGTCTCCTAAATCAAACAAATTTACTTTGGATGCCACAAAAAATGACCATTAAAGAAAGGCTCCTTTGATTTGAAGGGAGATTCATGTGTGACCCTGAATCGTATGCCAATAGTAGCATCATTCCCAGGACAATGCATTGCCTTTCTCTTGTGGGTATTATTCCAGCGACAGGTAGTCAAATCAGTTTTGTTCAATTGAATTGATATTTGGAATGACATAGCCTGAGTTGCATGACTGTCACATCTTCTTCTCCTACTTAGGTTTGGTTTAAAAACTACAGAGTAAAACAGAGAAAACTAGATTATACATGCTTCTCAGAAAAAGATCAAACCCAGGGGCATGACCAGTCCCAGCATCTGACTCATGGTAAGAATGCTCAGTGGGTCCCATTGAGAGTACAATTTTTTTTCAGGTGAAAGCAAGTTTATTAGAGAAGTAAATGAACAAAAGAATGGCCACTCCATAGGCAGAGCGGCCTCCCACAATTGAATGAGACAGGCAGGTTCTTCACAAGCAAGCTCGGGGCTTTTTATTTTTTTATTTTTTATTTTTGTATTTTGTTTTGAGACGGAGTCTCACTCTGTTGCCTGAAGTGCAGTGGCGTGATCTCAGCTCACTGCAACCTCTGCCTGCCGGATTCAAGTGATTCTCCTGCCTCAGCCTCCCAAGTAGCTGGAACTACAGAGGTGCGCCACCATGCCCAGCTAATTTTTTGTATTTTTAGTAGAGACAGGGTTTCATCAGTTGGCCAGGCTGGCCTTGAACTCCTGACCTCAAGTGATCCGCTCACCTTGGCCTCCCAAAGTGCAGGACTACAGGCATGAGCCACTGGGCCCAGCCTAGCTCTGGGCTTTTTGGTCCTGCTGCAGAGCAATGACCTCCTCTTCTGCCACCTTGGGGATTCAGAGAGAGCAAATATGGCCAGCATTATCTTCATGGGTTTGTTTTTCTGGTTTGAATATGAAAATTCCCCTAACAGCTTCTATGTTCTCCTTTAGAATACTTACCAAAAGAAGCCCGGCAAAAACAGACATTCATCACGTGGACTCAAAAAAACAAACTAGTGCAAGCCTTTGAGAGGAACCCATTCCCTGATATTGCTACCAGGAAAAAACTGACTGAACAAACAGGCCTGCAGGAATCAAGAATTCAAGTAAGTTCCATGTCTGTGACCCCGACTATATCCTGCCTGTGATACTGCCCCCTGAAGGTGTTACTGAAAAACTTCGAGCTGTCTTGGGTTATCAAAGTCATCAAGGGCAATGACGAGGGATGGTAAATGTCTGGCATTGCAAGTCCCATTTTTGTCAAGGAAGAATTTTCAAATCAAATTGCTATGCACGGATTTGGAATCACTAGCAGAAACTACCCATTTTGAGAACATTGTTAGATTTTCTACAACCTTGAGAGTGTTGTCATTTTAGCTCAGATAATTCTTTCTTGTGAGGGGCCACCCTGTGCATGGTAGAATATTGGTCAGCATTCCTGGCCTCTACCATCTAGATACCAGTAAAGCACCTGCCCACCTTCTCTTCCCCTGTTTGTGACAAGCAAATAATTCACAGACATAGTCAAATGTTCTCCCGTTGAGGAACAAAATTGGCCCCCACAGAGTATTTTCTTTTACCTAAGTTACGGGGATAGTGATTTAGCATATGTTAAGTGCTCATGACTTAGGAGGCACAGTCATGGGTTTATGACACACAAACTCTCAAATACATTTATTTGTGTTTGTTAGTCATTAATCAGATGAATACACATGCACACAAACTATCAATTCTTTTTTTTTTTTTTTTTTTTTTTTTTTTGAGACGGAGTCTCGCTCTGTCACCCAGGCTGGAGTGCAGTGGCCGGATCTCAGCTCACTGCAAGCTCCGCCTCCCGGGTTTACGCCATTCTCTGGCCTCAGCCTCCCGAGTAGCTGGGACTACAAGCGCCCGCCACCTCGCCCGGCTAGTTTTTTGTATTTCTTAATAGAGACGGGGTTTCACCGTGTTAGCCAGGATGGTCTCGATCTCCTGACCTCGTGATCCGCCCGTCTCGGCCTCCCAAAGTGCTGGGATTACAGGCTTGAGCCACTGCGCCCGGCCAAACTATCAATTCTTATGCACACATCCATGAAGAGGAAAAAAATGTCAGCCTGGTCAAGAGATCTTTTTTGCTTATCCATTGTTGCAATTAGAGGGAGAATTCGAGAACACGTGCCTTTCCACTCAGAGATTCAACTCACCTGTACTTAATTGCTGACTGTGTTATAACCTCAGAATATGTATTTGTGTTTGTGTATATACAAACATACACATTACACACACACACATGCACACATGAACACATGGACTGGAGTTAATTTCACATATAAAATGTATAAGATTTTCTTTTTCTCAAATTCACATAAAAAAGAAAAATAAACAAAAGTAATAAAAATAAATAATAATAAACATATATATACATGATTTCATATACAGTCGTCCCTTAGTATCCATGAGGGATTGGTTCCAGGACCTTCCCCTGAATACTAAACTCCAAGGATGCTCAAGTTCCTCATATAAAATGGTGTCGCATTTGAATATAACCTGTGCACATCTCGTGTACTTTAAAACCTCTGTAAATTACCTGTACTACCTAATACAATGTAAATGCGATGTGAATAGTTGTTATACTGAATTTTTCTTTGTATTATTTTATTGTTGCATTGGTTTTTATTTGGGTTTTCTTCCAAATATTTTCAATCCATGGTTGGTTGAATCAGGGTGTATAGACAGAACCCATGGATTCAGAGAGCCAACTCTCTCTATAAAATCACCCTGTGATTTGTCCTTAGGTTAATAGCTCCTTTGTTTTACAGTGCATGTGATGCAGAGTTACAATTGCTTATATCTTATGATGTCATGTCTCCCTTTTTCTCACTTAGATGTGGTTTCAGAAACAAAGATCTCTGTACCCCAAGAATTGCAGAAGGGAGCCAGTAAATTTATTGGTAGATGACCCAAACGAGAGACCAGATACAACTGTTGGGTGGCATCCAGTCAACCTGTTCAGCCTCACAGACAGCTCTCATTATTTTTCTTCCTCAACTTCTTCCAGCGGGCACCAAACTCTTCTACATGTTCTTCCTTCAACCCAGGCGCCTTGGGATTCCTTCAGGGTCCATGTGACCCAAGGACCAAATGTCGTGATCATGCAGCCCACACAGGCTGTGCAGGAAGTAGATAACTCTCATCAGCCTCTGATACTTCCGAATCACGTCCTGACACTGCCAATTCTGAAAAAGGACTTAGATACTCTGACTCCCTTCTGGCTCCAATACCAAGAAGAACACCAGAATCACAAAGAACACACGGGCTCGGGAGTACCACAGTTCAAGAGCCATTCGCAGCCTGAACCTGAGCACAGGGAGCAACAACCTCTGAATCTGGGTCAGCCTGACATATCGAACATTTTGCAAAGGTGGGACAAGATCTGCCAGGCTCTGCTTGCAGAATGGGACCCTCTCAAAGGGACACACTGAGACAGACTTGTGGCAGCAGCAGGCACGCTCAGCTGAGAACCATGTCATCCATTTGGCCAATTGCCCCAGCAATATGTAGAAACCTCAAGCCTTTAGGTCAACTCCTGTAATGCAAAGTTCTTTAGTAAAAGGTACAACTTGGCCGGGCACGGTGGCTCACGCCTGTAATCCCAGCACTTTTGGAGGCCAAGGTGGCGGATCACGAGGTCAGGATATCGAGACCAGCCTGGCCAACATGGTGAAAGTCCGTCTCTACTAAAAATACAAAAATTAGCTGGGCGTGGTGGCGCATGCCTGTAGTCCCAGCTACTCAGAAGGTTAAGGCAGAAGAATCACTTGAACCTGCTGGGCAGAGGTTGCAGTGAGTTGAGATCATGCCACTGCACTCCAGCCTGGTGACAGAGTGAGACTCCGTCTCAAAATAAATAAATAAATATAAAGGTACAACCTGACAATTTCTGACATACAGAAATTGGAAGTGAGGTACAGATGGCTGGATTGGTTACAGCTTGGTGTATGCCTTATTTGAACACTCAGCATTGTATGAATGGTTGAAGTATGGCCACTGGAATTGTCCAAGACTTAGCTACTGTTACACATGCATACTACTAAGTTAGGTTTTCAATGTCTACCTATTAAGCTAGGTTACAGTTCATCCACAAGTACTCAAATATAGAAGCACAGAGTTCTTCACAGGCCACATTTACTTTGCTTTCACATGGGTTAGCATCCAAGATAGAGTTATTTTAGCCTCCACAAGACGTATGTGGGGTTTACTTTGGAACGATAAAAATATCTTTGAAAAAAAAATTTTTTTTTTCTTTTTTTTTTGAGATGGAGTCTCGCTCTGTTGCCCAGGCTGGAGTGCAATGGTGCAATCTCGGCTCACTGCAACCTCTGCTTCCCGGGTTCAAGCAATTCTCCTGCCTCAGACTCCTGAGTTACTGGAATTATAGGAGTGCGCCACCACACCTGGCTAATTTTTGTATTTTTAGTAGAGTTGGGGTTTCACCATCTTGGTCAGGCTGGTCTCAAACTCCTGACCTCATGATCCGCCCACCTTGGCCTCCCAAAGCGCTGGGATTACAGGTGTGAGCCATCACGCCCAGCCTTGAAAAATACTACTTCTTTGTTTATCTTATCCTTTTGAATTCTGTTCCATTATACAATGCTTTCAACTCCATATAAAGGTGTGGAAACAAGGTCAGTATATATAGATCTAGTTTTACAAAGATACCAGTTTGCACTACTACAAACAGTTGTGCAGTGAACATCCCTACCAGTGTCTGTGTCCATTATGTGAAAGGGTTCTGTAGGGTTTGCACACTGAAGCAAAAGTGCCAGAATATTTTGACATCAGTATTTATTGCTAAGTTAGCCTCAGCTGAATTTGTTGCTCCTAATATGAGATGCACCTTCATTTATCTAGGGAATGAAAACACATGCACATGCACACATGTTAGTGGAGCATGCCTACCTGAAAAGATTCTGATATAATTATTTAACAGTGTTGATACCGAAGCAGTGTCATCATCTGAGGTAACACCTGAGGTTCCCTGTCCCATGGCCATGGAAAACTAGGATACAGACACACCAGAGTGAGGTTAAGAATGGAAGTTTAATAAGCCAAAGAAAGAGAAGAGCTCTCTGTGCAGAGAGGGGTCCTGGAGAAAATGGATTGCCACTTGCATAGTGAAATGCAGAAGGTATTATAGATGAGCTTGAGGGGGTGGTGTCTGATTTACATAGGGCACCAAAGATTGGTCAGGCCAGATGCACCATTTGCATAGCATGCAAAGAAGCTGGCTACCCCATCCAAATCTTTTATTATGCAGATGTGTTCTCTACCTGGCCACCACCATGTTGCCTGCTTTTTCACTGTACATGTAGTGACAAAGAAAAAAGAAAAGAAAGCCTCCATGTTGAACATACCTGGCTTTCCTTTTCTATTAGCACAGCTGCTGGCATTTATTCATGCGAGCTTCCAGCTTGCTTATCTATGTCTACGGTTCCATTTTTCAGGCTGCTTTTTGTTAGAAAAGATTTGGGGCTGCTTTTGTTTTTTTTTGTTTTGTTTTGTTTTTTTTTGTTTTGTTTTGTTTTGTTTTGTTTTGTTTTGTTTTTTTGAGACGGAGTCTTGCTCTGTCGCCCAGGCTGGAATGCAGTGGCCGGATCTCAGCTCACTGCAAGTTCCGCCTCCCGGGTTTACGCCATTCTCCTGCCTCAGCCTCCGGAGTAGCTGGGACTACAGGCGCCCGCCACCTCGCCCGGCTAGTATTTTTTTGTATTTTTTAGTAGAGACGGGGTTTCACCGGATTAGCCAGGATGGTCTCGATCTCCTGACCTTGTGATCCACCCGTCTCGGCCTCCCAAAGTGCTGGGATTACAGGCTTGAGCCACGGCGCCCGGCCTGGGGCTGCTTTTGTTAAAAGGGAAACCTTGCTGGGGGCTCCTTTTACCCTCACTATCTGCCTACATAATTTCTCTCCACCTCCTGTATCAACACCATGCCTAGTTTTGTTTTTAAATTGTTCCCCTAGATAATTCTTGTTTGCAGGCAAAGATTAGAGCTCTTAGTATAAATAGTCACTCCTCCCTACTTCCAACACATATGTGAAAAGAGTTCCCCAGGTTACAAAGACAAGTTTTATATTTGTTTTTTCTGTTTTGTTTGTCAGTGTGTGTTTTGGTTTTTGGTTTTGTTTTGAGATAGGGTCTCACTCTGTCATCCAGGTTGGAGTAGAGTGGCACCATCTTGGCTGACTGCCTCAGCCTCAACCTCCTGGGCTCAAGCAATTCTCCCACCTCAGCCTCAACCTCCCAGGCTCAAGTGATCCTCCCACCCCAGTCTCCTGAGTAGCTGGGACTACAGGCACATGTGCCATCACACTGAGCTAATTTTTGTATTTTTGGTAGAAACAGGTTTTCACCATATTGCCCAGGCCGGTCTCAAATTCCTGAGCTCAAGCAATCAACCCGCCTCAGCCTCCCAAAGTGCTGGGATTACAAGCGTGAGCCACCACAACTGGCTGAAGACAGGTCTTTTGAAATACCTTAGTCAGATGAAAGCAAAGAATAAGCCGGGCGCGGTGGCTCAAGCCTGTAATCCCAGCACTTTGGGAGGCCGAGACGGGTGGATCACGAGGTCAGGAGATCGAGACCATCCTGGCTAACATGGTGAAACCCCGTCTCCACTAAAAAATACAAAAAACTAGCCGGGCGAGGTGGCGGGCGCCTGTAGTCCCAGCTACTCGGGAGGCTGAGGCAGGAGAATGGCGGGAACCCGGGAGGCGGAGCTTGCAGTGAGCCGAGATCTGGTCACTGCGCTCCAGCCTGGGCGACAGAGCAAGACTCCGTCTCAAAAAAAAAAAAAAGAAAGCAAAGAATAAAAGAATGAAGAAAGCCTACATGACATATGGGATATTATTAAGTGAACAAATATTCAAATTTGGGGAGTTTCAGAAGGCGAAGAGATGAGAAAAGGCATAGAAAAGCCTTTTTGTTAGAAAAGAAATGATTAGGGGGCTGCTTTTTTTTAAAAGGGAAACTTTGCTGAAGACTCTTTTTGCCTTCATTATCTGACTCTAAAACTAGCCAGGACCAGTTTATGTTCATGTTACCAAAATACCAGGGGTTCAGTCTAGGTCCTGCTGCTGGCCACATGGAAAGCCAATCACTGAGACAATGATTATTGCCAAAGAAGAAGGCTTTAATCGGGCACTTACAGCTGAGGAGACAGGAGATCAGTCTCAAATTCATCACTCTTACTGATTAAATTAGGGGTTTATGTAGCAGGGAAGAAACGTTAACTATGCATGGGACAACAGGAACTTGGAAAGGGTAAGGAACAAATCACGATGAATGAAGGGCCTGGCATCCCATCGTCTGGATGCGAGGATCTGGTGACCCTCAGTTCTTTGATACTTTTTGAGAGGCCTGGCAGCTTCTTTCCTGTGGAAGGAACTCAGATAAAACAAATGTTAAGTTTCAACCTTTAAGACCAGAAGGGTTGATTTCTATGTTTCTTCAAAAAAAAAAAAAAACTGTCTATAAGACTATTGGGTCAATTTCAGTCCAGTCCCCTTTTTCTATTATTGATTCCTCAATCGTGAGGAATCTGATCGCCAATCTTACTGGCTCCTTCACGCTGAGGAAGAATGTTGTCGGCAGCTCCATACCATGGGCGACCACGTGGCTACCCAGGAATCAAAGGTTAATTTAATACTGTAGTTTTCTTCAGAAACACAGTCTTTCTCTCTCCAGTTCCCAATTTCTGCCAAAGAAAAATCACAGCAGAACCAACCTACCTGCAAAAAAAGCTTCAGTCCCATATACTTGGCCTGATTACCCTCACAAATGCAGCAAGAATCATTGTCCACATAGCCACTCCTAAAATGGCCTTGCTAGAACCTCTCACAAAGGCATTTCAGTCAAAGCCCTGGGAAAATAACCAGTTCCTCAAACTGTGTCCCATTATAAAAGAAAACAGATTCTTTTTTTTTTTTTTTCTTTTTTTTTTCTTTTTTTTTTTTGAGACGGAGTCTTGCTGTGTCGCCCAGGCTGGAGTGCAGTGGCGCAATCTCGGCTCACTGCAAGCTCCGCCTCCCGGGTTCCCGCCATTCTCCTGCCTCAGCCTCCCGAGTAGCTGGGACTACAGGCGCCCGCCACTGCGCCCGGCTAATTTTTTCTATTTTTAGTAGAGACGGGGTTTCACCATGGTCTCGATCTCCTGACCTTGTGATCCGCCCGCCTCGGCCTCCCAAAGTGCTGGGATTACAGGCGTGAGCGACTGCGCCCGGCTTTTTTTTTTTTAAGACAGAGTTTCACTCTGTCGCCCAGGCTACAGTGCAGTGGTGCAATCTCAGCTCACTGCAAGCTCTCCCGGGTTCACGCCATTGTCCTGCCTCAGCCTCCCTAGTACCTGGGACTACAAGCGCCAGCCACTGTGCCCAGCTAATTTTTTGTATTTTTAGTAGAGACAGGGTTTCACCATGTTAGCCAGGATGATCTCGATCTCCTGACCTCGTGATCCACCTGCCTCAGCCTCCCAAAGTGCTGGGATTACAGGCATGAGCCACTGCACCCAGCCAGAAAACAGATTCTTATTGCACTTATGCAAACATGTTGCCAGGAATTAAGAACAGTCACAATTAATTTACAAGTTCTTGAGAAATTAGGCAGAGAGAGAAATATGCCTCAAATTCTGTTTACAAGAGTATACTCTACTCAATTTTTAAAGGCTATAAATAGCTCAAAAAAAAAAAAAAAACTCTCCAGACTCTGAAGAATCACCAATGTTCGTAACAAACAACAGCAACAAAAAGCAATAAAAATTTATTTCAGTCCTCCATTAGTCCAGTCCATGCAATCAACTCCCTGCTCTGCTTCAAAATAGGTCAGCAATATTTATGAACATGTCCGCCTTTCCATTCATGCCCTGGAAGTTTTCTCTCTAATCCAATGGCACAATCTCCAAAGTTATCAGAAATCTGCATTTAAGAGTCCTTTTTGGTTGGGAACAGTGGCTCACACCTATAATCTCAGTACTTTGGGAAGCCGACGTGGGCAGATCACTTGAGGTCAGGAGTTCGAGACTAGCCTGGCCAACATGGCAAAATCCCATTTCTGCCAAAAATACAAAAACTAGCCAGTCATGGTGACACATGCCTGTAATCCCAGCCACTCAGGTGGCTGTGGCAAGAGAATCGCTTGAACCCATGAGACAGAGGTTGCAGTGAGCCAAGCTTGTACCACTGCACTTCAACCTGGGTAACAAAGTGAGACTCTGTCTCAAAAAAAAAAAAAAAAAAAGTTTTTGTTTATGAACTCTCCCAAAGAAGCAAGCCCTGGACTGTAGTTATAAGTCTTTTTCTTTTTTTTTTTTTTTTGAGAAAAATCAAAGCAAAAAAAACAATAATGGGTGACAAAAGTCTTAAGACAGCCATAGTTAAAGACAGAGTCAACAAGGAAATTTGCTTATTTCTGTGGCATACAACAATTACAATAATCACAATTACTACTGACAATATATATTAAGACATATGAGAATTTTTAAAATCTCATAGGCTCCTGGAACACACATTAACAACACATCTATATAAATACAACCCAAAGGAAGCTAAACACCACCTCAGATTTGACAATGCTTCCTACAAAACTCTTACATAACAAATAAGTCTAATAAGGCTAATGTGTCTCTCTCAGACTTCTGGAAACTAATTTTAATTAAATTAAAATTGAATTAATTTTGTGATTAATTTTAACTATTAAAATTTTAATCAGTTCCACCATAAGGTAAGATTTCCATCAATGTTTTATAACCTTTTATATTTTTTTATTAAAGAGTAGATCTGTGTTCCAAGAAAACTCGGTTTTTCCAACACAGGGGACCAGATGCTGGCCATGCTTCAGTGTGCTTTTGAGATTAATGTTTGATTTATAGAGAAACTCCAGGCCCAGAGTGGTGGCTCACATCTGTAATCCCAGCACCCTGGGAGGCCAAGGCAGGCATGGTGGTATGTGTCTGTGGTCTCAGCTATTCAGGATGTGGAGGTGAGATCACTTGAGCCTGGGAAGCAGAGGTTGTGGTGAGCCGTGATGGCGCCACTGCACTCCAGCCTGGGTGACAGAGGGAGACCTTGTCTCAAAAGAAACAAATAAAAAAAAAACTGAACTAATCTTATCCCTCAAAATCAGTCCTTACAGTCTCAGGCCACCACCTCTTCTTTGATAGTCCCTGGGCCTAGAAGGATTGAGTGGTTTTTATTCCCGGACCCGTGTCTCATGAAAACAGTTTATTTTGATTGTCATCTTCTACCGAGTCTGAAGATGAGACTCCAACTGGTGTTAACACTTAAGATTTAGCAGGGGGTGGTGGCTTTTTCAGACTCAGGAGTCAAAGCCCTGAAAGTTAACAGAACTAGGATTAGGTAATGGGATATTTATACCACAGAAAGTATTATCATTCTCTCTAACATGTCACAAATTAAAATACTGTGATATGTGTCCAAGAGTTACTGTCTGCAGCACTTCAAGACATTTTATTAAAGTAATTAAGCTATTCATTGCATATATCTAATTGCTAGCATTCTAGTGACAGAACTGTCACCAGAAGCTTCAAAAAGTGATAGGTCCTATGTCAAACTTATCAAAGTAAGATAACTTTTCTCTCCATCATAAAAAAATAGCAAACGCAAATATCAGTTTTGGAAATTCAATATGAGGCTAAATAATCTCCCTTCACTTAAATATTATAGGACAAAACAAGAACAAAGTAAAAGCAAGCACAGAATAATTTCTTTTCAGCTATTTTGAAAAAGCATCATCACATAATTACTAAGATTGTTTTCTAGATAACATACTGACAACCGATTAGGTAGCTTTCATTACTAAAATCTTCAAACCAGTGCAACATTTGTATATATTTTGTTTTCAAGTCCATACATGAAGGCCCATCAGTGATAGATAAATAAATGGCTTAGGATTAAAAATAACTAGAAAATGGCTGGGGGTGGTGGCTCACATCTGTAATCCCAGAGTGTCCACTCTAAAACAGTCAGGGCATTCCCTCTCTCAGTCAGTGGGCCTTGTTCAACCCGCAAATGGAAATTCCTTTAAAAATTTGCCACGTTGAGAGGAGCAGATTCTGCTGTCTGGACCCACAAAGGACATTCACCTATCAGGATACAGATGGCAAATTTCAAAGGCTATTCTTCCCAGGCAATCAGGAACACACTTGGGGCTGGCAGCAGTGCAGCCAGAGAGAGACAGAAACTCACCTCCAGCAAAAATTGGGTTGGCAGCAGCTTAGGAAAGCTTCTGAGACTCCCAGCCCTTGGGAGCCAAGCCATGAGCAACGCGTTCAGGGTCAGGGAACCAAAATCTGCTACCAAAACACCAGGGGTTCAGTCTAGGTCGTACTTCTGGCCACAAAGGAAGCCAATCACTGAGAAAATAATTATTGCAGCCTAGGAGGTAGGAGATCAGTCTCAAATCCATCTCCCTGACTGACTAAAATTAGGGGTTTATATAGCAGGCAAGAAATGTAACTATGTATGTGAAAACAGGAACTCAGGAGGGGTAAGGAAGCAATTGTGATGAATTAAGGGACTGGGGTCTCATTGTTTAGATGTGATGATCCAGTGAGTGTCAGTTCTTTGTTAATTCTTTATATTATTTATTTATTTATTTTAGTCTGGAGTCTCACTCTGTTACTTAGGCTGGAGCATAGATGCACGATCTTGGCTCACTGAAACCTCTGCCTCCTGGGTTCAAGCCTCCTCCTGCCTCAGCCACCCAGTAGCAGGGATTACAAGCACACACGACCACACCCAGCTAGTTTTTTCACCATGTTGATTAGGGTGGTCTGGAATTCCTAACCCTGAGTAATCCATCCGTCTCAGCATCCCAAGGTGCTGGGATTAAAGGCGTGAGCCACTATGTCTGGCCAAGTTTTAGTTCTTTAATACTTTCTGAGAGGCCTGGGAGTCCTTTCCTAAAAATAAAAAAATTAAAACTCACATAAAACAAGTAAGTTTCAAGCTTTAAGACAAGAAGAGTCCATTTCTAGTTTATCAGAAAACAACTGTCAATGAAACTATTGGGTCAGTTTCAGTCAGTGGTCCCTTAGCAGTGGAGAATTACATAAATCAGCCTATTGTTCAATCAAAGCTGTAGTTATGGCTCTTGGAACAGAGAAGCTCAGTATCTAATGGTTGGTGAACTGCCACTGCTTCAGCATTGCTTATCTCGAGGCCAGTGCTTGTTTAGCTGCTAGAGATAAAGTAAACCCTTGTGGCAGTTAGAGCATAGTTTATTCTTTTTTTTTTTTTTTGAGGTGGAGTCGTGCTCTGTTGCCTAGGCTGGAGTACAGTGGTGCGATCTCAGCTCACTGCAACCTCCGCCTCCTGGGTTCAAGCAATTCTCCTGCCTCAGCCTCCTGAGTAGCTGGGATTACAGACACACGCCACAATGCCCAGCTAATTTTTTTGTATTTTTAGGAGAGACAGGGTATCACCATGTTGACCAGGTTGATCTTGAACTCCTGACCTCAAGTGATCCTCCAGCCTCAGCCTCCAAAAGTGCTGGGATTATAGGCGTGAGCTACCGTGCTTGGCGCATAGTTTATTCTTTAAGTGTAAGGGTGTGTGACTTAATCCATGCCTCACAGTGCCTTAGGTCCTGTTTATTAATTTGGTTTTACTGCCACCAAGAGTTACTTTTGTCAGTCTCATGATCTCCATTTAAATATTAATGCTGGTCAGCTGTGTCTAAACCACAAAAGTGAGAAATATAATGAGATGTGTCTGGGAACTCAGTTTTTTGGGGGTACTTTGCTTTTTTTTTTTTTTTTTTTTTTGAGACAGAGTTGCTCTGTCACCCAGGCTAGAGTGCAGTGGTACAATCTCAGCACACTGCAACCTGCGCCTCCCGGGTTGAAGCGATTCTCCTGCCTCAGCCTCCTGAGTAACTGGGATTACAGGTATCCATCATCACACCCG
Source organism: Macaca nemestrina (assembly GCF_043159975.1). NCBI lineage: Eukaryota > Metazoa > Chordata > Mammalia > Primates > Cercopithecidae > Macaca > Macaca nemestrina. The sequence goes on along the minus strand of NC_092142.1, from coordinate 74,543,723 downwards.
ACTAATTTTTGAACTTTTTGTGGAGATGGGATTTCGCCATGTTGGCCAGGGTGGTCTCCAACTCCTGACCTCAGGTGACCGCCCACCTCGGACTCCCACAGTGCTGGGATTATAGGCCTGAGCCACCACACCTGGCCAGAACTCAGTTTTTAAGGTTTCTCTGAGGTTCCTTTGGCTAAGGTGGGTGGGGGGGCAGTTCATTGAGTTGTTTGGGGGGCTTGGAATTTTATTTTTAGTTCTCACAAGAGTGTACAGAATCACTGTTACATAGAATAAGTGTGTGGTGAAAGGCATGGAATCAGCTGTCAGACTGCCAGGGTCGGAGACCTGACCCTGGGCTCTGAACAATTCTACACCAAAGGTTCTTACCTGTAAAATGAGGATGAAAATATGGTATTGAAGAATTAAAGAAGAAAACTAATCTCAATGAATAGAAGATAGGATTGAAAAGGTGGGTTCTGTAAATAAATCAAAAAAGCATGACTAGGATGGATGCATGATTAGGGTGGGCACCTCAGTATATTTAAAGTAATTCGGCTTTTTTTTTTTTTTTTTTTTTTTTTTTGAGACGGAGTCTCGCTCTGTCGCCCAGGCTGGAGTGCAGTGGCCAGATCTCAGCTCACTGCAAGCTCCGCCTCCCGGGTTCGGGCCATTCTCCTGTCTCAGCCTCCTGAGTAGCTGGGACTACAGGCGCCCGCCACCTCGCCCGGCTAGTTTTTTGTATTTTTTAGTAGAGACGGGGTTTCACCGTGTTAGCCAGGATGGTCTCGATCTCCTGACCTCGTGATCCGCCCGTCTCGGCCTCCCAAAGTGCTGGGATTACAGGCTTGAGCCACCGCGCCCGGCCAGTAATTTGGCTTTACAGTTCATTATTTTTTCAGTTGGAAAGACCCTGGACTAGAGATTCTACATGTCTTCCCAAGATGAGTGCCTTTGGTAGAGAACCCAGTGTGTTTTGTTGTGAGAAGACTGTTTCCATGAAAACTGGGGTTTTGTAGGGCTTCATCTTTCACCTTATAATAGTGAAGATTGCGGGCAGTCAGTTTGACTGGTGTTATTCACTCAGAGTACAATTGGACACTGCAGCTTTCAGATAGGACTAGGCGTTTAAAAATTAAACCCAATTATGGTTCTTGTTTATAAAATTATTTGGTTTTTAGGCAGACAAAAATGCCTACAGATCAAATTTTATTAAAAGGTAAAAAATCTTGGGGGGAAGTTCGAATGGATAGATTCTAGATCAGACAAAGACTAGCTGTGTACTAATAATTATTAAAGCAGAGCAATTGGGGCTGGATGCGGTGGCTCATGCCTGTAATCCCAACACTTTGGGAGGCAGAGGTGGGAGCATAGCTTGAGTCCAGAAGTTTGAGACAAGCCTAGGCAACATAGCAAGACCCTATTTCTACGAAAAAAATAAAAACTGGCCAGGTGTGGTGCATGCCTATGGTTCCAGCTACTTGGGAGCCTGAGGCAGGAGGGATCATTTGAGCCCAAGAGTCGGAGGCTGCCGTAGGCTATGATCATGCCACTGCACTCCAGCCTGGGTGACAGAATGAGGCCTTGTCTCTTAAAAAACAAAAATGTCCTAGGTATTGTTTTTTTCCTAGCTCACAAATGTGGCAGTTTTTTATTCTGTGCTTTTGTTCAGAAATATTGTGAGAACTTTCATATCTAAAGTATGGAAGAGGCTTTGTCACTCTTTGAAGCATCTTGGGTTAGGCTTAGGTTTATTGTTATTGATGACTCCTGGATGGAATGAGAAGGTCACATGTAAGGGCTCATTCTGTGTTTTGTATGTATTTTTCTTTTTTTGGAGACAGAGTTTTGCTCTTGTCACCCAGGCCAGAGTGCAATGGCGCAATCTCAGCTCACTGCAACCTCCATCTCCCAGGTTCAAGCAATTCTCCTGCCTCAACCTCCCAAGTAGCTGGGATTACAGGCGCCCACCACCACATCCAGCTAATTTTTGTAGTTTTAGTAGAGACAGGGTTTTGCCATGTTGCTCTGGCTGGTCTCGAACTCCTAACCTCAGAAGGCTGGGCTGGGAAGATCGCTTGAGCCCAGCAGGTCAAGGCTGCAATGACCCATGATTGCACCATTGCACTACAGCTTGGGTGGACAGAGAGAGACTCTATCTCAAAAACAAAACAAAACAAAAAATCATAAATGCAGGATCACAGGTGTGAGCCACTCCACCCGGCATACACAAGATTCTGTCTCAACTTTCGTACTGTACATTTGTGGCCCCTTCTCTTACAGTGAATGCCCTAGTTCAATTTATATTCAGTTGCTCTGTCCTACAATACGTGCAAAATTATTTTGAAATTGTAAACCAATGCCAATCAAGGTAATTTTTTTTTTTTTTTTTTGAGATGGAGTCTCACTCTGTAGCCCAGGCAGGGGTGCAGTGGTGGAATCTCGGCTCACTACAATCTCCACCTCCCGGGTTCAAGCGATTCTCCTGCCTTAGCACATCAGGTATTTTCCACTGCACTCCAGCCTGGGTGACAGAGAAAGACTCTGTCTCAAAGAAAAATATAAAGAAGTAAGCAGTATATAGCATTTCATCACATAGGAAAATAGTATTATTATGTATGTATGTATGTATGTATGTGAAATACAGTGGGTATGTATTGTGAAAACCAGACTGCAATGAGGCAAATTTGGAAGCAGGGGATGAGTTAATGCTGCTGTAGTTAGTGGAGGTGACGGTGGTTTGGGCCAGCTTGCTGATAATTATTTTGTTTAAGGAGGCTGAAGATAGGGCCCCAAGCTCTTCTAGCGTGTAGAGTTTCTGGTGAGAAATCTGCTGTTAATCTGATAGGTTTTCCTTTAGAGGTTTCCTGGTGCTTTTGTCTCATGGCTCTTAAGGTTCTTTCTTTCCTCATTTTAACTTTAGATGAACCTGATGACAATGTGCCTAGGCGATTATTTTTTGGGATGAATTTCCCAGATGTTCTTTGAGTTTCTTGTATATGGATGTCTAGGTCTCTAGCAAGTCCAGGGAAGTTTTCCTTGATTATTCCCCCAAATATGTCTTTCAAACTTTTAGATTTCTCTTCTTCCTCAGGAATGCCAATTATTCTTAGGTTTGGTCATTTAACATAATCCCAAACTTCTTGGAGGCTTTGTTCATTTTTTCTTATTCTTTTTTCTTTGTCTTTGTTGGCTGAGATTAATTCAAAAATCTTGTCTTGAAGCACTGAAGTTCTTTCTTCTGCTTGTTTGATTCTATTACTGAGGCTTTCCAGAGAATTTTGCATTGCTCTAAGTACATCTGTTATTTCCTGAAGTTTTTATTGTTTTTTATTTATGCTGTATATTTCACTGAAGATTTCTCCCCTTATTCCTTTTCTTCGTTTTTTCATCTCCTTAAATTGTACTTCACCTTTTCTGATGCCTCCTTGACTAGCTTAATAACTGACCTTGTGAATTCCTTTTCAGGTAAATCATGGATTTCTTTTGGGTTTGACTCCATTGCTGGTGAGGTAGTGTGATTTTTTTGGGGGGTGTTAAAGAACCTTGCTTTGTCACATTGTAGCAGGACAAGCCAGAGGCAAAATCCCTCAGACACCCAGTTTAAGAAGGAAGGGGTTTATTCAGCTGGGAGCTTCAGCAAGGCTCACGTCTTCAACAACTGAGCTCCCCGAGTGAGCAATTCCTGTCCCTTTTAAGGGCTCACAAGTCTAAGGGGGTCCACGTGAGAGGGTCATGATAGATTGAGCAAGCAGGGGTTACATGACTGGGGGCTGCAAACACCAGTAATTAGAACAGAACAGAACAGGATAGGGATTTTCACAGTGCTTTTCTATACAACGTCTGTAATCTATAGATAACATAACCGATTAGGTCAGGGGTCAATCTTTAACTACCAGGCCCAGGGTGCGGCACCAGGCTGTCTGCTTGTGGATTTCATTTCTGCCTTTTAGTTTTTACTTCTTTTTTCTTTGGAGCAGAAATTGGGCATAAGACAATATGAGGGGTGATCTCCTCCCTTAATATTACCACAATTACTTTTCCGGTTCCTTCTCATTTGGGTAGGCTATCTCAGAGGGAAGTGCTAGGGCTCGAGGCTGCTGTTCAGATTCTTTTGTCCCACAGGGTGTTCCCTTGATGTAGTACTCTTTTTCTTTTCCCAGGGATATGGCTTCCTGTGAGCCGAGCTGTAGTTGTTATCTGTCTTCTGGATCTAGCTACCCAGTAGGTCTGCTGGGCTCCGGGCTGGTGCTGGGAGGTTGTCTACACAGAGTCCCGTGATGTGAATCATCTGCAGGTCTCTTAGCTGTGGATACCAGCACCTGCTCTGGTGGAGGTGACTGGGGGTGAAATGGACCCTGTGAGGGTCCTTAGTTTTGCTTGTTTAATGCACTATTTTTGTGCTTGTTGGCCTCCTGCCAGGAGGTCCCATTTTGAAGAGAGCATCACAGTATTTGGGGTGTCTCCCGGGCCCTTCAGGAGCAATCTACTTCCTTGAGAGGGTCTGTGGGTTCTCTCAGCTTTCCTGGTTTATTCCTGCAGTAGTTCTGGAGCAAAAGTTCACCATGTGAGTCTCCACACACTGCTCTGTCTGTCTGTGTGGGAGCTGCAATCTAGTCCTGCCTCTTGTCCGCCATGATCTCTCAATTCTTCAACTGAGTTAAAACTTTAAATGCCAGGCAGCTGAAGCTCTGGCAGTGGCACAGTCCTTTCTGTAAATACACATTCTTATAGTATTACCTTTTTTTTTTTTTTTACATTTCTGAATTTCTGACCATTGAGTTTCTCAATTTTTGGTATTGCTTATTAATCATTTTCAATGCCCATCAAAGGACAGGCTTATGAAAGGGAGTTCATGGAAAGTGGCAATTTAAATTGCATTGCATTGCTTTGAGCTGCCTGTGTTTATAGAAAGTGCCCCTATTGTAATCAGGAGGCAATCATGACTAGGGCAGGAGCATAGAAGGCACTGTGATATATGAAAGTAGACACTTGATTTTTTTGGTTAGACTCTCATGAGCACTGCCTCCCACTGGCTCTATAAACTCTGACAAATTCGTGACTCTCCTAGTCCATTTTCTGTTGCTTAGAACAGAGTATCTGAAATTGAATGAATATAAAGAAAACATTTCTTTCTTATAGTTATGGAGGCTGAGAAGTCCAAGGTCAAGGGGCCGCATCTGGTGAGAGCTTTCTTGCTGGTGGGGACCACAAGGTGGTACACGGTATCACATGGCAAGGTGGCTGAGGGTACTAGCTCAGGGGTCTTACTTACCCTTGTAAAGCCACCAGTACCACTCCCATGATAAGCCATTAATCTATTAAACCATGAATGTGTTAATCCATTCATGAGAGCAAAGTCCTTTTGATCCAATCACCTCTTAAGGCCTCACCTCTCAGTGCTGCCACGTTGAAGACTGACGTTTTGTTTGTTTGTTTTTGTTTTTGTTTTGAGATGGAGTTTCACTCTTGTTGCCCAGGCTGGAATGCAATGGCGCCATCTCGGCTCACCACAACCTCTGCCTACCCCATTCAAGCGATTCTCCTGCCTCAGCCTGCTGAGTAGCTGGGATTGCAGGCATGTGCCACTATGCCTGGCTAATTTTGTATTTTTACAATTAGTAGAGACGGGGTTTCTCCATGTTGGTCAGGCTGGTCTCGAACTCCTGACCTCAAGTGATCTGCCCACCTCAGCCTCCAAAAGTGCTGGGATTACAGACGTGAGCCACCGCACCTGGCCGAAGATTAGGTTTTATAAAACAAAAGTATCTGAGACAGATCTTAATCAATGTAGAAAGTTTCGTCAAGGTTAAGAATGTGCCTGTGACACAGCTTCAGGAGGTCCTGATGACACGAGCCCAAGGTGGTCAGGCCACAACTTGGTTTTATAGATTTTAGGGAGACGTAAGTCGTCAGTTGATACATGTAAGATATATGTTGGTTGGGTCTGGAAAGGCAGGACAACTGGAAGCAGGGGCTTCCAAGTCATAGGCAGATTCAAAGATTTTCTTATTGGTAGTCAGTTGAAAGAGTTATTATCACTAGAAAGGAATGTCTGGGTTACCATAAGGAATTGTGGAGACCAAAGTGTTGTCATGCTGATGAAGCCACCAGGTGGCAGACTTCAGAGAGAATAGACTGTTTCTTATCAGACTTGAAGAGTCTATGTTTCTTATCATACTTAAAGAGTGTGTTTTATCAGTAATCCCTAAAGAATGGAGGGTATAATGAGGCCTGCCTGGCTCCCATTTGCCATCATGGTCTGAACTAGTTTTTCAGTTAACTTTGGAAAGCCCTTGGCTGAGAGGAGGGGTCCATTCAGATGGTTGGGGGGATTAAGAATTGTATTTTTGGTTTACAATTTCAACATGAGTTTTGGTGGGGACATTTAAACCACAACACTCCTGCACCTCAGCTTTTTCTAAAATATGTGTAATTTTCTGTGTTGTAGGTGCCTGGTTCATTGTGCCTAGTCATGGTTTTGTTTTAAACAATTATCCTGTGTATGGATCAAAGATCCTTGTAGCTTTAGTGCTCCTCATAGCCTAAAGCAATTCTGAGCTTAGTAGCACAGGACATAGAAATATAAAAATAAGAGGTTCCTATTAGATTATGCAAGTAACTTACCCTGTTGCCTGAACCATAAGAATTATCTCCAGCCGGGCGCGGTGGCTCATGCCTGTAATCCCAGCACTTTGGGAGGCTGAGGCGGGCAGATTATGAGGTCAGGAGATTGAGACCATCCTGGCTAACACGGTGAAACCCCATCTCTACTAAAAATACAAAAAATTAGCCGGGCGTGGTGGCAGGAGCCTGTAGTCCCAGCTACTCAGGAGGCTGAGGCAGGAGAATGGCATGAACCCGGGAGGCAGCGCTTACAGTGAGCCAAGATTGCACCACTGCACTCCAGTCTGGGCAACAGAGCAAGACTGCGTCTCAAAAAAGAAAAAAAACATTTCTCCCTTATTCAAACCATAGCTTCTTGGGATGCACCACAGCTTGGGTACAAAAAGCATTTTCTCATCTCTGCCTCCCTCAAAGCCTGAATAATCTGGGTATTTGAATATTATTATCCTCTTTTTAGGGGAGAGAAAAACAAAGATTAGACAAATTGAATGAAATAACTACAGTTATTCTAAATATATAATTGGTTTTCTGCTGTTTCCTGGCATGCAATTCTCAAAATACTTAGAATCTCCAAAGTGATGTCTTTCTGTACACTAATGAGTTGACTGATGGTTGGTAGACCCTAGTAGCTTCAGGATGAGAGCTGGAAAGATCCAAGCAGGTTTAGAGGGTTGGGACTTTCAGCCCCACCCTCCAACTTCTGGGGAGGGGAAGGCGCTGATGGTTAAGTTGATCACCAGCAGTCAATGGTTCAATTATGCCTATGCAATGAAGCCTCCATTAAAAAAAAAAAAAGAGTGGGTTTGGGGAGCTTCCAGATAGCTGAACATGTGGAAGTTCCTGGAGAGTGGCTTGTCCAGGGAGGCCATGAAAGCTCTGCATCCCTTTCCCCATATCTCACCCTATGAATCCATATCCTTTGTAACAAACTGGTAAACATATGTGATTCCTTGAGTTCTGTGAGCTGCTCTGGCAAGTTAATCAAACCCAAAAAGGAGGTCCCAGGAGCCCCAACCCGAAGCCAGTCAGCCAAAAGTTGTAAAAGCCCAGACTTGCAACTGGCATCTGAAAGAGGGGCAGTCTTGCAGGACTGAGCCCTCCACCTGTGGGATCTGACAGTATTTCCAGGTAGACAGTGCTGGAATTGAATTGGAGGATGCCCAGCTGTTGTGCACTGCACAACTGATTGCTTGCCTTGTGTGTGGGGAAACACATTTGCTCACAGTAGTCTTTCTGTGATTGTTGTGGTATGAGAGCAGAAGAAAAATGGTTTCTTCTCCTCAGAGGGTCATACAACAAATATATGGTCAATAAATAATTGAAACAATTGCACTCTACCTGTGACTCTTGAACCCAATGTATGTAAGAATGTGTATATATGCAACAGAAATGGTATCAGAAAATACATTATTAATTCTTCCTGGTGGAAGAGCATGAGTAAAGTAGCAGGGTTGTAGGAACAATCCACATCTAGGTGGGACAGCTGGGAGCCTCTTCTGTAGCACAGAGTGGGTCTCAGTGAGCAAGCAGGAGAAGATTGCAAATAGGTCACAAGTAGTTTGGAGATAGATTCTGGACAGCCTAGGTTTACATGTAAACCACGGTGTCACTGTCTCCAGTGAAGGAGGTTATGGTTCTAGAAATGCATGATGCATGACCTCTGGTATAATATGTGCAGTTCTAGGACAGATTGTCTTATTTTTTATATGCCTTAATGTCCGAAGGCAAGTCAGGGACTCTGCTTTTAAGAGGCTTAAAAAGAAAAAGCCTCCTACATTAAGGAATGGGTAGAGGAATATAATCAGGTAAGCAGATTTGATAATACAAAATTATCTTTTCCCTTTAGACCTGGTTCCAAAATAATAGAGCCAGACTTCCACCTGCAGAAAGACACAGATTATTTGTTATTTGGAAAAAACACGATTTCCCAGTCCAAGCCCATCCATGTTTAAGCCTCCAGGAAACCCAGGCTGCAGCTTCCAACTATGCCACAGAGCAGAGTTTTTCCTGTGCCAAGAGTGCTCTGATGAGTACAGCTGGTTGCTCCCCTCTGGAGAAACAGAGGATTCCCAGTCAACAGATGGGCTACAATTGCTTCTCTTTGGAGAACCAAGAGATTCTCAGTCAACAGGTGGGCCCCCAGTGCTCTTATCTGGAGAAACCGGGGATTCCCAGTCAGCAGGTGGCCTCCCAGAGCTACCATCTGGTCACAGGCACTGAAAAGCAACCACGCTGTGGAGTATGGAGGTGACACAGGAAGTGGGCATTCTACTGACTATCGTTTTCTCAGCTACAACTCTGCAGTATGCCTTCATCCTCCTCCATCTTCTGTGCCATATTTTCATGGAGAAAGGACTGAAACCAGGGAAAGCCAGCATGCAAGTCCCTTCCTTTTGGATTATGCTCAAGGTGCATATGGGGTGGAGAGGCCTCAGGAAGAGCAGAAGACAGACAGTTGTCGTTGCTCATTTTGTCTCTCACTGCTGCAAGAACAGCAGCAGAATGATTGGCAGTATCACCCGCAGCAGCACCAACAGCCTCAGAATTACTTAGAGGGGATGATGGTCCAGGAACGGCTGCCGATGGACTCGGGTCCTTGGGATCTAGGGAAGCAGTGGCCCTCGGCTCAGTCACAGCTGCAGAGTCAACTGCCTCAGAATAATGGAAAGCCGTTGTGCTCTCAACTGCAGCACGTGCCTCCCCAAATAGCTGCCGACTCACCCCTGCTGCCTCTGGGGCAAGATATGCAGGAAGGGGCTTCAGAGCAACCCAGGACTCAAATGCAGCAGTTTTAGGTTGAGGGGTCTACAAGGGCCTGCCACAGGGACCCAACGATGCAGCTTTGCAAAGTATTGCTAAGTGTCAGAACCATAGCCACAGATCAAGCCCACAGTCACCCACACAGCAGGCCAAAGCAAAGTCATCTCCAGAAGCCTTGACATAAAAAATAAAAATAAGTAAATAAATAAAAATCAAAAAAAAAAAAAAAAAAAAAAAGCCAGCCGAGGTGAGGTTATTTGAGCCTAAGAGTTCATGACAAGAGCCTGGGCAACGTGGTGAGACCCCAACTCTAAAAAAAAAAAAAAAGAAAAGTGGCTTTTTTTTTTTTTTTTTTGAGAGGGAGTCTCGCTCTGTCGCCCAGGCTGGAGTGCAGTAGCCGGATCTCGCTCACTGCAAGCTCCGCCTCCCGGATTCACGTCATTCTCCTGCCTCAGCCTCCCGAGCAGCTGGGACTACAGGCGCCCGCCACCTCGCCCGGCTAGTTTTTTTTTTTGTATTTTTTAGTAGAGACGGGGTTTCACGGGGTTAGCAAGGATGGTCTCGATCTCCTGACCTCGTGATCCGCCCGTCTCGGCCTCCCAAAGTGCTGAGATTACCGGCTTCAGCCACCGCGCCCGGCCAAAAAAAAACCACTTTTTAAAAAAAATTAGCTGTGTGTGATAGTGAGCTCCTGTGGCACCAGCTACTCAGGAGGCTGGTTCAGGAGGATCGCTTGAGCCCAGGAGTTCAAGACTAGCCTGGGAAACATCAGAAGACCCTAATTTCTTTAAAAAAAAAAAAAAAAAAAATTTAAGCCAGGCACGATGGCATGTGCCTGCAGTCCCATTTAACTGGGAGGCTGAGATGGAAGTATCACTTGAGCCTGGGAGGTGGAGGCTGCAGTGAGCTGTGATCGTTCCACTACACTCTGGCCTGAGTGACTGAGTGAGATTGTGTCTCAAAAAAAAAAAAAAAAAGTCTTCAGGAAGGCTCCACGAGCTGTTGGTCCCTTCTTGTAGAGAAGCAGTATCCACATGTCTTATAGTTCCTGAACTCATGACCATATATTTTATGGTGGCCTGGAGAAGCCTGGCTCTACAAAGTATGGATTGAAAAACCAACAAATGCTGGGCAGGGTGGCTTAGCTGGGTGTGGTAGCTCACACCTGTAATCCCAGCACTTTGGGAGGCTGAGGCAGGTGGATCACATGAGATCAGGAGTTCCAGACCAGCCTGGTCAACATGTCAAAACCTGGTCTGTAAAAAAATTCAAAAAATGAGCCAAGCATGGTGGCACGCATCTGTGGTCCCAGCTACTCGGAGGCTGAGGCACACAAATGGCTGAACCCAGGAAGAAGAGGTTGCAGTGAGCCAAGATCACACCACTGCACTTCAGCCTAGGCAACAGAGTGAGATTCTGTCTTACAAAAGAAAAAGAAAAAATGTAACAAAATAATCATATACGTGGATAGAAAGCGCATGTAAAGATAATTATGCCATTATAAAAGACACTGTAAATGCATTTTTTCTCAACTGATTCTTTGAAAATTGCATAAGTGTGTAAGTTGGTCCTGTAACATAGAAGTCTAATGTATGTATTTTGACAATAACAGAAGGAGGTACATGATCACAGATGCTAATAAAAATGATCATAGCTGCTAAAGTAATCCTTATAATAATGTATTGTTGGATTTGTAATATTAATATATGTAATATATATACCACAAAAACAGGGGAAAGAGAATAGTCATATAGGAGTAACATCTATGTATATTTCTTTTTTTTTTTTTTTGAGACAGAGTCTCGCTCTGTCGCCCAGGCTGGAGTGCAGTGGCGCGATCTCAGCTCACTGCAAGCTCCGCCTCCTGGGTTTACGCCATTCTCCTGCCTCACCTCCCGAGTAGCCGGGACTACAGGCGCCCGCCACCTCGCCTGGCTAGTTTTTTGTATTTTTTAGTAGAGACGGGGTTTCACCGTGTTAGCCAGGATGGTCTCGATCTCCTGACCTCGTGATCCGCCCATCTCGGCCTCCCAAAGTGCTGGGATTACAGGCTTGAGCCACCGCGCCCGGCCCTATTTCACTGGACTTAAGCTAATATAAATCTGAAACTAATTCTGATCAGATATGTATGGCAAATCCTAGAGAAACCACTTTTAAACACTCAAAATATACAGCAAAAATTAATTAAACTGTTGGCCAGGCATAGTGGCTCATGCCTGTAATCCCAGCACTTTGAGAGGCCAAGGCAGGGACATCACTTGAGCCCAGGAGTTTGAGGCTGCAGTGAGCTATGATAGTGCCACTGCATTCCAGCCTGGGTGACAGAGAGATCCCCTGTCTCTAAAAAAGGAAAATAAAATGCTATTTAATGTATTAGAAACTACTCATTTAATGCAAAAGAAATCAGTAAATATCATGTTCGCCATCTTTTCAAATACCCCACTTACAATGGTCCCAGCATAATTGGGGTGGCCCCCATTTCGCAAAGCTGAGGACTGGGTCTTCCCGCAGCTCTGCAGGACCAGATGACACGACAGTGAACAACCACACCATCAAGACTGTCTCAGCCTTCTGCGCCAATCCCGAACCCCATTCCTGCAGACCCTGGGCCAGGACCTAAACCAAAGCTGCAGCTCGCTGGGGCAACATTGATTGCCCAAGGTGAGGACTAAGCACAGACAGCCCTGGGGACTCTCTAGAGCAGACTCCTGATAATGCAACCAATGGCAAGTGTGAACCGCTAGAAAGAATCCTATCTCCAGGTAATGGAGGCCGAGAACTGACAAACCCAAGATATGGGTGCCTAGGCCAATAGGAAACACAAACAGCCTGTTACTAAGGAGAAACTGGACTCTAAGCCCTTAAAAACTGATAAAAATATTTTCTGCTAGCCAAATTCAAATTTTGTTTGCCTTCCAGAGCATTGAGGTATACTCACATGTGACCTGGATGGGCACTTTAATTTTTAAATCCAGATCCCAATCCCCACCAGGCTTTCAGTGTTCTTTACCCTCACCCACACATTTCTGATTTTTTTTTTTTGTTTTTTTCCCCACACACTCTTGATTTTGAGTGTACCTCTGCCTCAGCCTACTACCATTCAGGTGTTTAACCTTTAAGAACCATGACAAGGAGAATCAAGGCCCTTGCCAGAGTATCAACGTATCAAAACCAGTTCAGACTGGTACAGATGAATGTCAGTAAGCACCTGGACTCTGGTGGGCTCAATGTTTTACTTCAGCCGGAAAACGGCGAAGCCGTCAGGTGATGAAATAGAGAAAAGGATGTCTCAACAAGTGAAGGACCCAGTAAACTATCTGAACTCCCAAAAGGGTTTTATGTAGAAGTGATTGTCACATATAAAGATTTTGTTCCAATTACTGAAAAGATCCTCAACTATTGGAAAATCATGGACTAGTGGCCCTGGTGCAGAACCAGGATTGGCTGCTGAATTCTGAAAACCAGGACTCGGCTCAACATTTAAATTTGATAGATGCCTTGATTCCCATTTTGTGTTTGTGAAAAGTGTGTGTGTTTAATTTTGCTGTAAAACATAATAACAATAAGCAATAAATATTTTCTTGAAGGAAAAAAAAATGAGGAGAGCAGGCATTTAGTACAAATGATGATTCCAGGATGCACTGTATGGAAGTGGGGAGTGAGACAAAAGAAGGAAGCCTATGCAGGATGCATTCATAAGTAGATTCCCACTGTGGGCAACTATGTTTAATACTACTGGGGACCTCTAAAAGATGGCGTGGAAACCATTATCCCACTCAAAGGATAACTTTCAGATATACAGTTGTGTAACTTCTCTGGTCGGCAGGGAAGCTGGGTAGGCACCCTCGAATTCCCATACAGGGGCATTAACTCCATAGCACTTCAAGCAGAGAGAAAGCCTCAAGCAGGTGCTTATTGCAAGATTCCTGTTAGTAGCATATGCTAGAGAATGATGAGTGCCCGGGAAATATGGATGAGGTCCTGACACCTTCTGCTACCCACCTGCTGGTCCCTGATTGGTTTCTCTCTCCTTTGGCTTTCAGCAGTTCAGCTCATTTTGCCACTTCTCACAGTGCTTGATGCAACTCTTCTCTTTGCTCCATCCAGAAGAACTAGTATCTTTCCAATGGCCTATTCACTCTAAAATGGAACCACTTTATCAGTTGTAATTAACAATAACTGTTAGTTCCTTTGTGGTTTTTATACCTAAAAAGTTTTGTGTATACAATCAAAACACTTACTGACAAGACTCGAATACAAAGTTATATTTATTTTCAACAATGAAAACAACACAACAAAGTGGAGTCAATCCACTAATTTTTTAAATCGAACACAATGCTTAGCACAAACTATACTCAATAAATAACACATTAACCAAGTAACATTATTCTTAAGACTCTCTAGGGTTGTGTGCGTGTTTTAAGGAAAACTGAGGGGTAGGTAAACAAAGACATCCTGCAGACTTGACTGAGAAGGGCTCCAAAAAAAGAACAGCCAAAGAGCAGGGTCCCCAAACACTAAGTTAGCAAAATGAATACAGCATTTTCAAAGCAGTCTAGAAATCAGAGCTCACTGGGGGAAATGACAAGGGTTTGGGGATATCTGTGTTCAAGGCCTCATAATTAAATCTTCCCATATTTCTAGATTCTTTATTTGGAATCTATCCCAATCTAAAGGAGCTTCTGCCAAAGGACAGGAGATTACTTATGCTGCCTGAAATGGCCTATGCCTCCTAAATTTCCTTTCACTTTGTCACTAATATAGCAAGGGTTCCATTCCAACAAAGGATTACTACTATGTAGACCAACTGCTGTCAGGTTTAGATCTTCCTTTCATAAACACATTGATACTTGTTCAAGGAGAGTTGTAAATACATCCAATTTCTTTTCTTTTTATCCCCCTCTACAACTCTGCTTGGCTACAAAATCTAGGACTCACAGAGCAACAGCAGCAATGGTCAAAAAGTAAGTGCCAGTTCCAATGCAAGAACTCTCCAAAGTTCATTGGTCACAATTTTTTTTAACCACCTCATCTACCATGACTTTTTTTTCTCATTATCTTGCCAATTATTTCTTTCGAAATTCAATCCTCCGAGCTACATTCTGAGCACCAAATTTTTTGACCAATGCCTCCCTGGTATCCTCATCATCTTTTTGCAAATCTATGTCATCTTGTCGGGACCAAATGGGGTATCCATCAGCTCTCTGACCAGATGCTAAGAAGGCGGAAGTAGCCTCCAGCTCACCACTATTTTTTAGGAAGGCCTGTGTAACTGTTGACAGATCCAAGTTAAACTTCTCCATTAACTGCCGTATGATCTTAATGGCAGCTCCCACCTCTGGTTGAGAAACTTTTTCTTCTTCTTCTTCTTCCTCCTCCTCATCAGGCTGTGTTTCTGAGTCTTCCTCAGGTGTGGGTGGATCATCATCACACATAGTTATATGTATTTCAAAATCAGGAGGGCTCTCATCCACCTAGACAGAATAATGAGTAAAATCAGCTCCTAATTACCAAGCCTTGAATTCTTACAATATCTGGTCTCTTCCAACTATCACCCCCTTGCCCTATGCATTCCAATCACATTGGACTTCCTTCAGTTCCTCTTAATATGCTGTGTTCCCTCTTACATTTATTCCTGTCTGATGTGTATGTATATGTACACGTGTGTGTGTGTACGTGCACGTGTGTGGGGGTAGGGGGAGTATATGTGTATATGTGTGTATAATTGACTACAGTATTTCAATAGAATATTAGAAGCTATAATGAATATGAAAAATATATGTATATATAGAGACACACATATATGTGCACACATGTTCATTAGATTTGTTAAATATTTGACTTCACTCTCAAGACTGTAAGCTCCTAAGGACAGGAATTGTATGTTTTGCTCATCACCACATCTCCAATACCTACCAATGCCTATACATAACAGGTACTCAAAAAGCATTGCTGCATGAATATAGGGCTTCCAAGGTATACTAGTTAGACAGATTACAAAGCATGCTATATGAGAAGAGGCCTAGGTAGGTCATGTTTGAGAGCTGAGTATTGGAAGTTTATGAAAAATGAACCAAATATCAAATAACAAAACACAGACTACAAAAAGCAACAATCCCTAAATCCTACCAATTCCTGTGCATTCCTTCACTCATCAATTACAGAAGCTTTAGATTATTTCCCTTGTTTGGACTGAAGCCTAACCATTTTTCTTTGTTAATATGAAAAGTTAGGCCGGGCGCGGTGGCTGAAGCCTGTAATCCCAGCACTTTGGGAGGCCGAGACGGGCGGATCACGAGGTCAGGAGATCAAGACCATCCTGGCTAACACGGTGAAACCCCATCTCTACTAAAAAATACAAAAAAAAAAACTAGCCGGGCAAGGTGGCGGACGCCTGTAGTCCCAGCTACTCAGGAGGCTGAGGCAGGAGAACGGCGTGAACCCGGGAGGCGGAGCTTGCAGTGAGCTGAGATCCAGCCACTGCACTCCAGCCTGGGTGACAGAGTGAGACTCCGTCTCAAAAAATAAATAAATAAATAAATAAAAGTTAATTCACAAGACCCTTTATCCTTGAAAAATATAAAATTTGGACCTTTAAAAAACTTATCATTATTGTATGGGTCCTGTCTTTCTCTGTAGCTATTATTAAATATAGGATTCTAACAGAGTAATAGAAGCTAGACTGAATATGGAAGAGCTAAAACATTTCAAAAAAGGTCAAAGTACACAAAAAGCTAAATTTGCTTGATAAAAAAAATTACTATAATTAGCTGGGCATGGTGGCACATGCCTGTAATCCCAGCTACCCGGTAGGCTGAGGCAGGAGAATCGCTGGAACCTGGGAAGTGGAGGCTGCAGTGAGCTGAGATGGCGGACGCCACTGCACTCCAGCCTGGGTGACAGCGAGACTCCATCTCAAAAAAATAGAAAAAAAAAGTACTATAAACTTTTTGAAAAACATATTCACATTAAAGTACTCAAAGTGGGATGCTTTATATTGTTTATATAACTGTCCCTATTCTACCCAATTTTTCTCCCTTTCCCCCTCAACTTGTCCTGCCAAAAACTAAAAGCTTTGTGAAGCAAAAGCTTCAGGGCAACATGTCTGAAGCCCAGATCAGTCCCATTTTCCATTTTTCCTTTCCATCTTGAACTCCTCTCTCACTTTCCTGAGCCCCAGGTAGATGAAAAAGGTGGATAGAATAGTCAGTTTCAAAGAAGAATGAAGGTAGAGACAAAAATAATGAGTAAATCTAGTTAACATACCACAACCTCCTCAAACTCCCGGGTGGCTTCCACAAGCATCTTTTTGACTGCTTCTTCATTCTCCTGGATTTCTTCCTTCACATACTCTTCTTCAGGCAAATCTGGAGTTCTCTTATTCTGTGGTTCTGTTAAAGAGAAGAACAGGACAGACTAGCAGTAGCCTCTTTTACACAAACCAAAAATATATTGTCTGCTGTGCGAGCTCTGGGCCAGGAGTGAGCCTGCACTTTTTTTTTTCTATCAGAAGACATCTGTTTTTTATTCAGAAGGGTAAAAAAAGTCTAAGACGTGTTCATACACTCATTTCTATGCTTGCTTCTGAAAAGATATACTATCCAAATGATTATACATTCTTAAACTGACATATAAAAAATGCTCTTCAAGTTTAATTCAATTTTTGCTTTGTATTTACAGACTTTGCAAATTAACAAAAATGTGTCATAAATTGGGTTCCTTGAGAAACAAACTCTGAGATGGAGACTGACATTTAAAGAATTGGGGAGCGATATTGGGAAAACCTTTGTGGAAGAGAAGGAAAGCAGGAGTCAGCAGAGAGAGAAGCTGATTTATCAAAGAGTTATAAGGCCTCAGCCAAAACCATGGGCAACTCTGGAGCTAGGAAGGCCCTTCAGAATTGACCAAGCTGGGGCCAAGGAGCAGAGACTTTGTAACTCTGCAAATATCAATCACTGGATGGTGGCAGCCCTAAGAAGACAGGACTTTGGGCAAGGAAGCTCTCCTAGCAGCCAAAGGCAGATCTGGGCCATGTACCACAATCCACCATATACCACCTACAAAAAGGAGGGCCTTCTAAATTTAAACATCCGGTTTCTTCCCCTTTACATTTTGTTCTCTGAAGATTTAACTCTGCTCCTTTTCTGCTTACTAAAATATACAACAAAGGGGCAGCAAGAGGGAGTTTTTCATGATGGAATTGTTCTAAATCCCAATTTGGGTGCTGGTTACAAAATATAACATATGTTAAAACACATATAACTGGAAAAGAGAACAGCAGTCCCTCAAAAAATTCAATATAATTTCATGATGACAACCCACAAGGAAAAAGAAAAAATTAAACATAAAATTACTATATGATCCAGCAATTGCATTTCTAGGCATAAACCTAAAATAATGGAAAGCAGGGTCTCAAACAGATACTAGTCATACCCATGTTCACAGCCACATTATTCAAAATAGACAAAAGATGGAAATAAGTCAAATGCCCATTGATAGATGAATGGATAAACAAAACATAGTATATACACACAATGGAATATTATTCACCCTTAAAAAGGAATGAAATTCTGACACATGCTACAACATGGATGAACTTTGAAGATATTATGCAAAGTGAAATAAGCCAGACACAAAAGGGCAAATAGTACACGATTCTACTTGTATAAGGTATCTAGAAAGATTGAATTCATAGAAACAGAAGGTGGAATGGTTGTTTCCAGAGGCTAAGAGGAGGGAGAAATGGGAAGTTAGTGTTTAATAGGCATGTTTCTGACCCCTAAAAGCAGAAAATAATAAAAGGCATGGAGTTTTAGTTTTAGAAAATGAGTAAGTTCTAGATACAGATGTTGGTGACAGTTGCCCAACAATGTGAATGCACTTAATAATGCCACTGAACAGAACACTTAAAAAACTATTTGAATTGTAAATTTTATGACATATACATTTTACCACAATAAAAAAGTTTTTAAAATGCATGTACACACCATAAAAAGTTAATTTTACTGTATATATTTAGTTAAATTCTTAAATAGTAACTTAAAAACCCTTATCTTTGAGAGATACATGCTAAAACAGATAAAATGATATGATGTCTGGCATTTGCTTCAAAATAGTCCAGGAAGTTGGGATGAAAGGTACAGATTTCAAAAACGCCATGAACTACAATCAGGTGAAGGTGGGTGATGGCTACCTGCAATATAGCTCATTACACTATTCTTTATTTGTAAATGCTTGGAATTCTCTATAATAAAAAGTAAATTACTGTTCATTCACATAATGAAATACAGTGCGATCAATGAGAAAAGAATGAGGGAAATCTTTATGCAGACTACACAAACACTTCAAGATAAATAAGTTTAAAAAAAGTAAACCACAGAGTAAGCTGATGTCTAGTGTGCTAGTACTACTACGAGCAAAGGGGACATGTAACAGACAAGGGACGATAATAAAGGTTGCCTCTAGGAAAGGACCTAGGAAAAAGGGTATGTAAATAGGGAGACTGCCTTTCAGTATGTACCCATTTGTTCTCTGAGTATATCTACGGGATAAACTCCTAGAACAAAACTGCCATTTTTAAGGGAATATACATTATAAATGTCATCAGATATTGTCAAAATGTCCCCCAAAGAAATTGTATCAATTTCTATTAACAACGTAGGAATATACTTGTTTTCCCATATACTAACTTTGGATATTATCCATTGTATTGACTTTTGCCAATCTTACAGATAAAATATAACATCTCCTTGCTCTGATTTACTTAAAAAAATAAATAACTTGGGGAGCTTGTGTTCTATTTTGTATAATGGAAGCTATCTCAATTCATCAAATAAATACACAACAATTCCAACACATTTATTATCTCACAGGTCTCATGGGTCAAAGTATAGCTTATACTGACCCTCTGCTCAGGGTCTGATTTACTTTCTTTTTGGTTTTTTTTCCAAGATGGACTCTGGCTCTATCACCCAGGCTGGAGTGCAGGGGCTTGATCTCAGCTCACTGCAACCTGCACCTCCCCGGTTCAAGCAATTTTCATGACTCAGCCTCCCGAGTAGCTGGGATTACAGGCGCAGGCCACCATGCCTGGATAGTTTTTGTAGTTTTAGCAGAGACGGAGTTTCTCCATGTTGACCAGGCTGGTCTCGAACTCCTGACCTCACATGATATGCCGCCGCTTGGCCTCCCAAAGTGCTAGGATTACAGGCGTGAGCCACCGCACCAGTCTGATATACTTTCATTTAATAACAGAATATTTCTTCATTTGTTTATTGGCCGCTTATTTATTTCCTTTTCTGGGAACTTCCTGTTCCATTTCCTTTTCTCATTTTTCTATTAGTTTTCTTTTTACTTAATGACTTCTTAATGACAAAGAGCTCTTTAGACATTAAAGAAACTAAGTCTATTGCAATGTATTAGGAATGTTTTTCCAGCATACCCTCTGACTTTATTTATCATGAGAAGTTCTTAATTTTCAGGTAATCAAATATATAAACCTTTTTCTTAGTCTTTTTGGCTTCATGACTTACCACCATGCTAATATTTTTTACTTTTTTTCTTCTGGCAAATCAGGCAGCATCCTGAACCACAAATGGTTCAGAGCAATTCCCACTGTACCGATATATTCATTCATATCTTCTCTTACTCATTTTAGAATTTTCTAATTTTTACATTTACATATCTTATTATCAAAAGATTACTTAGAGGGATAGGATGAATCCAGCTCAATTTTGTCCCAAGTTCCAAACGGCTTGCCAATAGTCCCAACATCACAGATTTAAAAGCAAGGCCTGGACACAGCATGCTGGCTCACACTGGAATCCTAGCACTTTTGGAAGGCCAAGTTGGGCAGATTGCTTGAGCCCAGGAGTTTGAGACCAGCCTGGGCAACATGGCCAAATCCTGTCTCCACAAAAAAATACAAAAATTAGCTAGGTGTTCTGACGAGTGCCTGTAGTCCCAGCTACTTGGGAAGCTGAGGTGGGAGGATCCACTGAGCCTGGGAGGTCAAGGCTGCAGTGAGCCGTGATCGCACTACTGCACTCCAGCTGTGTGCCAGAGTAAGACCCTGTCTCAACATATACAAATAAAAATAAAAGCAAGGCCTTACATGATGACATACTTCACCCATACACATAGCCCTAACCTCATCTGCTAGATTAATTCCATTAGAGCCACTCTGTTCTCTTGGTGGCTCTAAAAACACACCAGTCACACTCCCACATAAGGGCATTTGCCCTGGCTTCCTCCTCTGCCTGAACACTCTTCCCCAGATATCCACCTGGGTTGCTTTCTCTTCCTTCGGTCTCTGCTTAAACATCAGCTTATGAGAGTCACCTTCTCTTATCATCCTATAGGAAAAACCTCCTCCCCAACCCTTTACATTCTTGAATTATTTTTCTCCATAGCCCTTACCACCCCCCAGTTACCATGTTATAAGCTCCATGACCACACGGACTTTTATTTGTTATATTCCAGCGGGACAACAATGTCTGGCACTCAAATATCTGCTGAATGAATGAAGCCGAAACGTCACTTTTACCAAAAACAAAATTCCTACTAAGCATACTGAACAAGAGAAAAAGATTTTACTCCCCAGACTCCAAGTGTTAAATGGAGTAGCCATACAGGCAAAGAAAAGGTAGGAGGATTAGGGAGGGGGAGGAGAAGCAGCATGCCTCCTTAAACAAAAGGGTCTGTCAGTTTAAGTTGTCAATGCCAGATATGTCACAAGTACATCTTAACAGCCTAGCTCTGCATCCTAGTCATACTGAACTCCAATTTTCAACTCAACTGCATTCAAAATTCACTTCACCTAAGCAAGACCAGGAAGAGACCTTCCAACTGCCGAGAACCTTCTTAAGTCCATAGGCATTCAGTTACGCCACAGCATTAAAATGAACAAGTCTGGTACGCTTTTATACTGAATCTACCTGAACATAGCAGCAATCTTTTTTAAAAAGGAGTCTGTGGAACATCTCTTAACAGAAACACAAGAAGCCAGTTATCCCGTCGGTAACTGGTGGGCAGGAAGGACGAGATAAATTATTATTTATTTTTTTTTTTTTTGAGACGGAGTCTCGCTGTCACCCACGCTGCAGAGCAGTGGCGCAGTCTCGGCTCACTCCGCTCCCCCGAGGTTCAAGCGATTCTCCTGCCTCAGCCTCCTGAGTATCTGGGACTACAGGAACTCTCCGCCACGGCCGGCTAATTTTTGTATTTTTAGTAGAGACGTGGTTTCGCCATGTTGGTCAGGCTCCTCTCGAACTCCTGACCTCGTGTGATCCGCCCGCCTCGGCCTCCCAACGTGCTGGGATTACAGGCTTGAGCCACCTCGCCCGGCCAAGAGAGGACTTTCTATATATTCTTTTTGTAACTTTTGAATACAGAACCATGTTAACATTCTAGTCAATGGTAAAGTAAATTAAAACTAGACCCAGAAGCTGGGTGTGATGGCTCACGCCTGTAATCCCAACACTTTGGGAGGCCGAGGCGGGAGGATCGCTTGAGCCCAAGAGTTCAAGACCTGTCAGGGCAACACAGCGAGACGGCTCATCTCTACAACAATTTTTTTTTTTTTTTTTTTTTTTTTAGCGGGACGCGGTGGCGTCAGAGTGTAGTCCCAGCTACTTGGGAGGCTGAAGCGGGAGATTCGCTTGAGCCCGGGAGGTCCAGGATACAGTGGGTCGTGATCGCGCGGCTGCATCACACACACCCTGAACGACGGAGCGAGCCCCCACTCAAAAACTAAAAACAAAAAACGACGAGAGCCCAGACATGGTGGCTTACTCCTGTAATCCCAACACTGTGGTTAGCTGAGGCAGGAGGATCACTTGAGCTCAGGAGTTCAGACCAGCTTCGGCAACACAGACCCCACCGCAAACAAATAACAACAATAATAAACCCGGGAGCGAGGAGGAAAGAAAATGGTGCAAATTTACCCGGATGTCAACAGGGGGAGGGGCCAATCGCTGCTACCCAAGATGCCAAGATGGACGCCAGGCAGCCGGGAAAAAGACCCCAACCCCACCCGCGCAGCCGTCCGCGAGGCCCCGCGCACAGCCCCCTCACCCCCGCTATCCGCGGCCTCCGGGTCCTCCTCCGCCTTCCGCTTGAGCTTCTGGGAGGAGGGGCTAACCGGCGCGTCCCCCAGCAGGTACTTATGCTCCTGGCCCCGCAGGTGCTTGAGGTAGCGGTCCTTCAGGGACTGCCACGAGTGCTGCGTGAGCGAGCTCTTCTCCATCGCTTTCCACAAGGCGTTACCGGTGACGGAACTGGGCGAGCGGGCATTTTCCTTCACGTAGGTCAGGATGGCTACGTCGTCCGCATCCGTGAAGGCGATCCGCCCCGCGAGCCGCTGCGGCTCCGGCTCTGCGGCGCCCTCGGCCAGGGCGCCGGGCTTTGCTTCCGAGCCGGTGTCTGCCGCCGAGGCGGAGCCCAGCCGATAGGCCTCCAGCTCCAGCCTCTCGTTGCGCTCCACGCAGTCCAGGATGTACTGCGTGGAGATGAAATCACCCGAGGCCTCGGCCAGCGCCTCCCCGGGCTGGGCCAGCAGCACCGCCCCGGGCTCCTGCACCCGGCACACGGTGCCGCCGCCGTGCAGGATGAGCGTCGACAGCCGGCGCTTGGCCGGGCTGGGCCGCACGTAGAAGGACATGGAGCTACCGTCCTCCCTCACGAACAGAGTCGAGGAATGGGTGGGCCCGTTGGGGTCTTTGCCCAAATCCATCGCCTCCGCCATGTCTGACGCCGAGCACTACTAGAAGAGCTGCCTCCTCACGAGCCCCCGGCACACAGAGCGCGACTGACTGAGCTGTCGCAGCAGATGCCTCAGATGCGAAGCGCAGCACTGAGCCTGCGCAACAGCAGCCGCGGCGCAATGAAAGCGCCTGCCCCCTCTCCCCCGGAAGAGGTGGGGCTTCGCACCTTGACCTGGAAATTAACGTACTATCCTCCTTACATTTGGGTCGGGCCCTCCGGGAAGATGGCAGCGGTGCAGGCGGCCGAGGTGAAAGTGGATGGCAGCGAGCCGAAACTGAGCAAGAAGTGAGTGTCGCTGCGAGTCTTTAAAGCCTTTGCGGTAGGAGAGCCTGGGTTGGGAAGCGCTGCGAAGTTCCCACCAAGGCTGCTGTGCCGGGGCCTTCTTGCCAGCTGTCGTGGGTATGCACATGGTGAGACTTGATGGCTGTGCGTTGCAGACCACACACCCCAGGATATCCCGGGCACGCCGGCTCCCGGTCCCCAGCCGGCACCGGCGGGGTCCTCCCTATCATAACCTTAGAGTTTAGAGACTGTGGAGGGGGAACTAGGACGAGAACTAAGAGTTATCAGGAAAGAAAAGCGAAACTTATTGCTTACCTTCATCTCCTTCCTTGTGAGAAATGCTTTCTTTTGTTGAGCCACTCAGTAAACGTGAAAGTTAAAGAAATATTAAATACCCTAGCTTTTCAGAAAGACCTTCAAAATTTTCTAGGCCTCACTAAGGTCATTCTGAACGTTATGTATTAAAAGGGATCAGTTCTAAAACTGAGTTTCGGCTCGCTGCCATCTACCCGTATGGGTTATTCATTAGATTCCTGTGAGTATTGAGTAATCAACGTCTAACAGCAGAGACCATCTTAATTAAGCCTGATACCTTTAAGTCAGGATTAGCCACTCTTTAACTGGCTGTCTTATATTCTTATTAGCATTCCCCATTTGAACCACAGAACACAGGTAATTGAGTGTTTTATCATTGCTAGGAAGACGGTACATAGTACCATTCCAGACGCATACGAGACGGCTTAATCCCCGTGGCGCGCACTTGTTATCCCAGCTACTCGGGAGACTGAGGCAGGAGAATCGCTTGAACCCAGGAGGCGGAGGTTGCAGTGAGCTGAAGTCGTGCCACTGCACTCCGGCCTGGGAGACTTGAGGTCCTTCAGGGACTGCTATGAGTGCTGCGTGAGCGAGCTCTTCTCCGTCGCCTGCCACAAGGCGTTACTGAGACAGCCAGACCCTGAATGAAAAAGAAAAGAGAAATTATGTTTCCTTTTTTTTTTTTTTTTTTTTTTTTTGAGACAGAGTCTCACTCTGTCGCCCAGGCTGGAGTGCAGTGGAACCATCTCGGCTCACTGCAACCTCCGCTGCCCGGGTTCAGGCGATTCTCATGCCTCCCGAGTAGCTGGGGTTACAGGGGCGTGCCACCACAGCCGGCCAATTTTTGTATTTTTAGTAGAGACATGGTTTCATCGTGTTGGGCAGGATGATCTCGAACTCCTTGCCTCATGATCCGCCCACCTTGACCTCCCAAAGTGCTGGGATGACAGGGGTAAGCCACCGCAGCTGGCCCGATGTTTCCTTTTGTGACCCTAGATTTGTGCTTCAAATATCTTAGAAGTAAGTATTAGAGAAATGGTCTAAGTTTACAGTTTGGTAGCACCCTAATATATTGTCCTTTATTAGAGCAATCTGATGGACTTCCATAAATGTTTGGAACCTGGCCTTTGAACTACTACCTTAGAGAAAATTGACTGGACTTTAATCTGTTAAGTCAAATTTAGTTGAATGTGATGTATCTGTGATATACAGTCCTAAAGTTTAGTTCATTCTTTCAAACCACCTATGATAATAAATTACATTGAATTGAATTATAGGACTGTATATCACAGGTGAAAGCAGGGTTTCCAGTTCAGTGTTTTTAGGTAAACTGAGAAAACTGGTTAATTTCTCTTTACTGACTTTTTTTTTTTTTTTTTTTTTTTTTTTTTTTGGAGGGAGAGTCATTGTTGCCCCGGCTGGAGTGCAGCGGTGTGATTTCAGCCCATGGCCACCTTCACCTCCCGGGTTCAAGCAATTCTGATGCTTCAGCATCCCAAGTACCTGGGACTACAGGCGCATGCGGCAACACCCGGCTAAATTTTTGTATTTTAGTAGAGACAGGATTTCACCATGTTGCCCAGGCTGGTGTCAAACTCCTGAGCTCAGGTGATCCGCCCGCCTCAGCCCGAAAAAGTGTTAGGATTATAGGCATGAGCCACCACTCCCTGCTTCACTGACTTTTCTAAGATTAAATACAGCTACTACATTTTTTTTTTTTTTTTTTTTTTTTTTTTTGAGACGGAGTCTGGCTCTGTCACCCAGGCTGGAGTGCAGTGGCCGGATCTCAGCTCACTGCAAACTCCGCCTCCCGGGTTCACGCCATTCTCCTGCCTCAGCCTCCCAAGTAGCTGGGACTACAGGCGCCCACCACCACGCCTGGCTAATTTTTTTTTGTATTTTAGTAGAGACGGGGTTTCACCATGTTAGCCAGGATGGTCTCGATCTCCTGACTTCATGATCCGCCATCTCGACCTCCCAAAGTGCTTGAGCCACCGCGCCCGGCCATAAGCTACAACTTTTTTGACCAGCTTTTCTGTACCAGGCACAATGCTAGATCTCTGCAAGCTTTCTGTCTAAATAATAACTTTGCAAGAGAAGAGTTATTGTCCATTTTTCAGATTAATAAACTGAGGCCCTGGTAATTAAATGCATTACTAAAGCGTGCATTCCTAAAATACAGTCTAGCGCTGACACAGAGCACTGGAGCAGAGATCTGAAATCAGGCCTGTGCCTCCTCAGCCCATGCTCTGTATCCTGACTGCACAGCACTACTCACGTTGTCTTACCTGTTATTGATGTCTGTTCCTCTAGTTAGCACGGACTAAGATAACTTTTTTGTGATTAACATTTCCTTCCATTTAATTGTTCTTGGACATTCCTTGGTCTGAAATCTTTAGTAAGCACCATTTTATGCCAGGTATTGACTCCAAGTTTAAAAACAGATGTGCTCCCTGCCCAAGTGAAATAGCCTTCTCAGATTTATTTGAACATGGTAAAGAAGGTGATCTCTGTAATTCTGTTGCCTTCTATCATTTATAATGTATAAACATAACATAGTCTAAGGACCCTCCTGAAATTCTCCTTTCCCCTTGTTCCTAGAGTTCCAGACAAGTCTTCTCTTTGATTCGTGTTTTTGTGTGACTTGCATTTATCTTTGTCTAGAGTTTGCAATTGATAGTGACAGTTTCTTCTTATTTTATATGCTTCCTATTGCCATCTTGTGGCCAAGTATTTTCTCTCCAGGTGAGAAACCACACTTCAGGGCTTCAGAAAGTACCTCACATCCTGTTCCCATATTCTAGGATGTTGTGAGCATTTTTACCTGTAAGCGATCCATTAACTTGCTGTTGGCTTTTGACCCCAGATGTGCATGTTTTTTCCATAGTCAGGACTAAGAACATTGTCAGTTACAGTTGTAGCACAGGGAGTGTTACAGGGTTGCTATCAGTTAAGAGAGTCTTAAGTTAAATGGGACTAAAAGGTAGTAGAAGCATGGTCCCCCTCCCCAACCCATAAGAGAGTTGGTTGGGTCTGTGTATACTGTCTGTCCCATCTGACACCACGTCTCTGTTTCCCGCTAGGTGGTGGTAATCATTAGTTCCAGGGTGTTCTGCCATGTTGACGCAAGCTGCTGTAAGGCTTGTTAGGGGGTCCCTGCGCAAAACCTCCTGGGCAGAGTGGGGTCACAGGGAACTGCGACTGGGTCAACTTGCTCCTTTCACAGCGCCTCACAAGGACAAGCCATTATCTGATCAAAGAAGGTTGGTGCCCATTACCTTCTTTATTGCTCTGGAAGCAAAAATTCTTTCCTTACTTGGTTCATTATCTGTTAAGCCTCTGGCTAAGTCTTTGGACTTGTTGCTAAGGAAACAAGGAACCCTAATACCAAAACCAATAGTCCTTTCTCATTTCCTCTTTAATAAATTCAAATCATCTCTCCTTAGAGTCTTGAGATGACATGTGGATCTTATTCTAGAACAGTGCTGAGTACAAAACCTTTGTTTGAACAAATAATTTCTAATGCCAGTTATTTCCCTTTTCTGTCTTTCTGGGGTTTTGTTTGCTCTTGAGATTAATTTGGTTTCTAGTCTTAGTGCTATCCCTAGGACCTTTTTGGATTATCCTTAAGATTGATTTGATTTAAGAGGAGCACCTGGTTGAGTGGAAAACAGATTTATCTTAATTCTAGAAGAACTAGACAGCCTAGTCTTAGCAGTCCACTGACTGAATTATAGCATGATAGCACCAGCACAGTGTTTTGGAAAGGTTGTCTTTACAAATGTTATAAGACATTATATGTAGAAAAAGCTGTCAACTGTGAAACCATCAGAATCCGTTTTTCCTGTTTAAAAGGAAAGGCGCACTGCGCAGCAGCCAGGCGCGGTGGCTCACGCCCGTGATCCCAACACTTTGGGAGGCCGAGACGGGCGGATCACGAGGTCAGGAGATCAAGACCATCCTGGCTAACACAGTGAAACCCCGTCTCTACTAAAAATACAAAAAGAACATTAGCTGGTCATGGTGGCGTGCACCTGTAGTGCCAGCCACTCCAGACGCTGAGGCAGGAGAATGGTGTGAACCCGGGAGGTGGAGCTTGCAGTGATCCGAGATCGCACCACTGCACTCCAGCCTGGGCAACAGAGCAAGACTCTGTCTCAATAAAAAGAGGTGAAAGATTCAAAACCTCAATTCATTTTGTTTAAGTTATTCTAAATTCTTACAGAAAATGAAGGATGTGTCCTGAAGCCAGAAAGTACGCAGGCATGACTTGGGATCTTTTGCTGTGGTTCACTGTTGCAGAATATTTGATTAGTGGTTTGAAAGAATGTTCCATAAATTGTCTTTGAATAGTAAAGATAACCCTCCCTATACCAATATGTTTAGTTTCTGGGTTCAGATAGCAAATTCAGACCATAAGAGACATGAACGTATCATACAGAACAGCTCAAAGTTGTCCACATCGCTTTGGTTTTTGAGGTTCAAGGGATAAGTATCAAGAGTTTGGATAGCAAGCGATTTAGCCAGAAATGTATTCAAATCAGTATAGTTTCTATACAGAGAGTAAAGGGTTAAGATACTGAAAGATACGTAGAAAGCTCATATTTGGTTAACTAAATGCCAGGGTTAGGGTAATCCCTTTATACAAACATAATCTCAGTACACACCACAGCAACTGGTGGAGGTTGTCTATTATTATTTTCATTTTATAGGTGAGAAGTTAATTCACTCATCCAAGTCCCATAATTGACAAGTGTGTTGGAATTTAGTCCCAGGCAGCCTGACTACAAAGATGATGTATTATCCCCTGTACTATGCTGCTTTGCACACCGTTCTACTTTGTTGTCTAAGTCAGGCTCCAGTGGGCAAAGTGAGACTAATGCTGACAGCCATTCTTGGAGAGACTGTTGGTGGGGGAGGTCTCCTTGAGTGCTAAAGAGCCAGCTCTTCCTTACTATCATCCTAACTCATGCTTAGGGGAGGTTAGAGAGAGGGGGTGGCAGAGGGCTAGAGATGTTGCCTGATCATGTGTTAGATCTGGCATCGGAGGGGTCAGGTGGCTGACACCTGTAATCCTAGCACCTTGGGAGGCCAAGGCTGGCAGATCACTTGAGGCAAGGAGTTTGAGACCAGCCTGGCGAACATGGTGAAACCCTGTCTCTACTGAAAATACAAAAATTAGTTGAGTGTGGTGGTACACACCTGTAATCCCAGCTACTCAGGTGACTCAGGCACTAGAATCCCTTGAAATCCGGGAGGCAGAGATTGCAGTAAGCTGATATTGTGACTGCACTCCAGCTTGGGCCACAGAGCAAAACTCTGTCTCATTTAAAAAAAAAAAAGATCTATCACTGTTGGAACTTCACGTTCTGGAGGGGATACTAAACAACTAAGATTCAGTCACCAGCCCCAAGGAGCTCCCTAACCTAATTAGCTCAAGAAAAGCCTATTCTGCTAATTTTCTAGAAAATATTTTCTCCTGTTCAAAACTAATGCATAGGATTTTCTTTGTCCTGGTAGATCTTGGTTTTAGTTGGGACCTAATGCCAAGGACCTGAGACTGGCAAGCAGAGATTGAGAGTGATCTTTCCTATCTTTGTTCTAAGCTTATTTTTCCCTTTGTGTCTTTCACATAAAGAGTTTAGTGATGAGAGACTTGAGCTGAGCTATGGGTGTGGAATTGAGGGGTATACAACTGAGAAAGAGCGTTCCTCCCAGGCGATTCGTGTTTTTGATAAGTGGCTAGGGGCAGAACGTAGACGACTCTTCAGGCAGCTAACACATTGAACGCTTTCATCTTTCCAACAGTGAGCTGAAGAGACGCCTGAAAGCTGAGAAGAAAGTAGCAGAGAAGGAGGCAAAGCAGAAAGAGCTCAGTGAGAAACAGCTAAGCCAAGCCACTGTGGCTGCCACCAGCCTCACCACTGACAATGGTGTGGGTCCTGAGGAAGAGAGCCTGGACCCAAATGTGAGTTCCTTGGGCCACCAGCATGGCTGGGCCCACGAAAGCTTCTGATGAGGCTTATGGCAGATTCTTTGGGACTGGACAGTAGGAAGGACCAGTATGCCCGAGGTCACTGCCAGGATAAGGGAGGGTCTGCCACTCCATCTGCTTAAAGGCACAGACCCTGAGTGTTTTTTATGTCAACCCCCAAAAGACATTTGGGAGAGTCCAGCATTCAAGTGAATTAACCTTCCTTGGAATTAGCTTGACCTTGAGGCCCTGGGGAAAGTGTCTCTCTAAAGATTGCCTGAGGTTTACTTTAGACCAGGGGCTGGCAAACTACATTCCACCAGCCAAATCCACTTCTCTATGCCCCCCACTTTATCCTTCCCTCCCTGGTTTTTTGTTTTTGTTTTTGAGCAAAGTCTCATTCTGTCACCCAGGCTGGAGTGCAGTGGTGCAATCTCACTGCAACCTCCGCCTCCCCAGTTCAAGCGATTCTCCTGCCTCAGCCTCCCAAGTAACTGGGATTAGAGGCACACTCCACTGCACCCAGCTAATGTTGGCCAGGCTCCTCTTGAACTCCTGGCCTCAAGTGATCCACCCACCTTGGGTTCCCTGAGTACTAAGATTACAGGTGTGAGCCGCCACACCTTGCCCCTCCTTGGTTTTACTAGTAAAATTGTATTGGAACACAGCCATGTTCATTTGTTTACATATTTCTGAGGCTGCTTTCCCCCTGGAACAGCTGAGTTGAGAAGTTGCATCAGAAAAGCTTTGTGAGAAAGGCTGCTGTAGAATATTCCTTGTTTACATTCTCCAGACCCCATGCCTTGGGGAAAAATCTGATGTGTCGTTGTAGGAGAGTAGTTAAGAAGATAAGTGACTCAACTCACCATGCAAAATGTGGTCTACAAAAGTGACAAGGCCACCTATACCAATTAAAAATTAAACTTCTATTATTTTAGGCAGAACTCTGATATTTCTTTTTGTTGACTCTTGCATTTTGGAATGCTGGCCTCTGGCCACCCTGCATATTTTAAGTGCAAATCTTCATATTCATTCCTGTAATGCACAGGTCTTGGTTAAAGAAAACAATGTATTGGGGTCACTCTGGGGCAGAATACTGCCCTCTGCTAGGTGGGCCCCACTGGTCTGACTAGGTTCAACTTCTCAAGGGCTTTTTTTTTTTTTTTAACAGCAATACTTCAAAATCCGCAGCCAAGCAATTCATCAGCTGAAGGTCAATGGGGAAAATCCGTACCCACACAAGTTCCATGTTGACATCTCACTCACTGACTTCATCCAGAAATATAGTCATCTGCAGCCTGGGGATCACCTGACTGACATTACCTTAAAGGTGGCAGGTAGGAACTCTCCCTGGCAAATCACTGAACTCCCACAACAGGCAGGACCCTTCAGTAGCACAAGGGAAGGTCTGGGTTGGTCTTGTTCTCAAGTAGTCTGTGTCTGAAGCTACTTTACAAAGGACAGCGCCATTATATCTACTCACAGAAAGAAGTAGAGGATTCCCTTCATCAGCAAGAATCAGTGGTAGAAGTCTCAGGCTTCTAAGAATTCTGGTCTTTGGCCTGAGAATGCTTTGCACTGAGACAGTTTTTCTAGAACACTGCTCCTTTGGAGTTGTAGTATCTTGTATTAGATTTTCTTTTCCTAAATTTAAAAAAATCACATCTTTTCCTTGCCCTCCCCCACCAACTATCAGTTGTAGAAAATTTAGAATAGTCAAAGAAGCAAGGAAAGTTTTGATTACCCATAATCCTACCACCCAGAGAGAATTCCTGCCAGCACCTAAATGCCCAAAAGATTTCTTCTTTAAAGTGCAGTGCTTTTACTAAAGTCTTTTTTTTTTTTTTTTTTTTTTTTTTGAGATGTAGTGTCACTTTGTTGTCCAGGCTGGAATGCGGTGGTACCATCTTAGCTCACTGCAACCTCCACCCCCCAGGTTCAAGCGATTCTCCTGCCTCAGCCTCCCAAGTAGCTGGGATTACAGGCACCTGCCACCGCACCCGGATAAGTTTTGTATTTTTAGTAGAGATGGGGTTTCACCGTGTTGGCCAGGCTGGTCTCGAACTCCTGACATCAGGTGATCCGCCTGCCTCAGCCTCCCAAAGTGTGAGGATTGCAGGCTTGAGCCACCACACCCTGCCACTAAAATATTTCTTGATGTTAGTTATTCTAGTTTGATATTCTCAACTATGTAGTGTGCTCTGAGATCTTTTCACATGTGTGTTTTCAGATCTTTTTTTTTTAATTTTTTGTTTTTATTCTGTTTCTTTACATTTCTTTTGGGACTTTTATCTGCATACTGAATCATCTTTGATTCTTTTTGATAATTGTTACTTTGTCTCAAATCCTTTTTATCTCTTTCTTCATACTTTGATTTTTAAATTTTATCCTTCTTTTCACTTACTGTTTCTCTTGAGGCATTATTTGTTGTATTTAGTCACTATTATTTCCTTATAGCTTAGTCATCATTTTCTGAAAGATTTTTACTTTATTTCTAATTATTTCATGTGTTATCACCTCATTTCTTAGTTTTTCTAATTCTAATTTGTGTTCTTTAATGTTTTGTGTCTTTTTTCTTAATGTCTCTCAGCTCATTGTTGAAAAGTAAGTTAGAACTTTTTGCTTTTCACCATACGTTCTCACTCATAAGTGGGAGTTGAACAATGAGAACACATGGACATAGGGAGGGGAACATCACACACTGGAGCCTGTCGAGGGGTGGGGGCAGGGGAGGGAGAGCATTAGGACAAATACCTAATGCATGTGGAGCTTAAAACCTAGATGATGGGTTGATAGGTGCAGCAAACTACCATGGCACATGTATACCCATGTAACAAACCTGCATGTCCTGCACATGTATCCCAGAACTTAAAGTAAAATTAAAAAAAAAAAAATTTTTTTTGTTGTTCTGAGCATGTCTGTCTTGAGAGCTTTTATTTTGTCTAGAGCAGTGTTATTCTCCTATCTCTCCTTTTTTAGTTTTTTAGGTAACTTAATTTTTTTTTTTTTTTTTTTTTTTTTTTTTTTTTTTTTTTTTTTTTTTTTTTGAGACGGAGTCTCGCTCTGTCGCCCAGGCTGGAGTGCAGTGGCCGGATCTCAGCTCACAGCAAGCTCCGCCTCCCGGGTTCACGCCATTCTCCCGCCTCAGCCTCCCGAGTAACTGGGACTACAGGCGCCCGCCACCTCGCCCGGCTAGTTTTTTGTATTTTTTAGTAGAAACGGGGTTTCACCGTGTTAGCCAGGATGGTCTCGATCTCCTGACCTCGTGATCCACCCGTCTCGGCCTCCCAAAGTGCTGGGATTACAGGCTTGAGCCACCGCGCCCGGCCAGGTAACTTTATATGGTAGATGAGCTCAGTGCTTTTATGTTGCTTATATTTACATGAAATCAGTTTTCCTGAATGTTCAAAGGAAACTAGATTTCGTTTTTCCAACTTTAGTGAGCTCCCTCTTGTTTTTGTGACGTGTTCAGAAATACAGCAGCTTGCTTTCTGAGATTTCCCAGTCCTCATCTTCTTCCTCATCTTTTTTGGGTCTTCTCCTTTTTTTGTCTCTTTTTCCCTTGTCCCGTTCGGTTTTTTACGGTCTTGTCCTAGAAGGGAGCCTGGCTGTTGAGAGGGTTTCTGTAGGCTCTTCATTCCCTTTAGATCTTTTTTTTTCTTGTTTGAGACAGAGTTTCACTCTTGTTTCCCAGGCTGGAGTGCAATGGCGCCATCTCAGCTCACTGCAACCTCCACCTCCCGGGTTCAAACAATTCTCCTGCGTCAGCCTCCCGAGTAGCTGGGATTACAGGCATGCACCACCATGCCCGGCTAATTTTGTATTTTTAGTAGAAACGGGGTGTCTCCATGTTGGTCAGGCTGGTCTTGAACTCCCAACCTCAAGTGATATGCCTGCCTCGACCTCCCAAAGTCTTGGGATTACAGGCGTGAGCCACAGCGCCCGGCCCCCTTTAAATCTTAATGTAGCCCTCACCTGTATGGAAATGGGCACATCCCCTCCCAGCTTCAGCTGCTTTCCTGGAGGAAAAGGTTCACATTTTCCAGCGGATACCTTTGGCCATTTGGGAGTTCTCCAGTTCTCAGATCCCTCCCATACCCCATTCCTCCCCACTGCTTTTTCCCCATGTAGAGGTCTTATGACTCTTGGTGGTTTACCTCATTGCTTATATTTGGGGGTTCTTGGCAACATCTTCCCACATCATTTTGTTGTAAATTTTGTCCATAGATTTTTCACTTTGCCTCTCTAGCTATGCTTTCTATTTTTATTTGAGGATTCAAGGAAATCCAAAAACTCTGCTGCTCCCAGCACCACCATCTTCCAGGCATCCAGTGACTTATCTTGAAAGCCAGGTCTCCCTGCATGTCTTTAACTGATCTGAATGGAGATCGTTGGCTTGAGGGAAAAGATGGGGATTAGACCTCAAGCTAAAATAAGATTGTACTGCTTGGTGTTCTGCCCTGACGAAAAAAAAAAAATGCAGGCCAGTACCGTGGCTCACGCCTGTAATCCCAGCACTTTGGGAGGCTGAGGTGGGTGGGTCACTTCAGCCCAGGAGTTCAAGACCAGCCTGGGCAACATGGTAAAACCCCCTCTGTAGTTAAAAAAAAAAAAAAAATTAGCCAGGTGTGGTGGTGCACACCTGTAATCCCAGCTACTCAGGAGGCTGAGGTAGGAGAATCACTTAAACCTGGAAGGCGGAGGTTGCCGTGAGCCGAGATCATGCCACTGCACTCTAGCCTGGGCAACAGAGCAAGACTCTGTCTCCAAAAAAGAAATATATATATATGCAGAGGGAGCTTTTTTTGACACTGATACTGTAAAATGACTTCTGGTTCTGTAACTCAGTATTTTTGCTCTTCTTTTTCTAGGTAGGATCCATGCCAAAAGAGCTTCTGGGGGAAAGCTCATCTTCTATGATCTTCGAGGAGAGGGAGTGAAGTTGCAAGTCATGGCCAATTCCAGGTATCTCGAAATATCCAGTTATAGACTTTTCTTGGTTGGCCTAGAACAACACAGCAATAGGCTGATGTGGTCTTACTGGTATTTGAAGTTAGAGTAAGAAGGAGTCGGACATGGTTGGGGAAGACTGAGAAGAAGATAACGTGGCCACCTGGTCACCTGTAAAGTGATGACTGCCCTCAAGTTATATGACAGTAAAGTAAAGGATAGTCCTTTTTTAATAGTGGCCCCTGAATCTGAGCTGCTTCTTGGGCTCACATTAACTAGGTGTTAACAGGTGAGTGAGGGTTCCAGAGGAACCCAGTAGTCAGTGTTCATTTGAATTGTTCTTACTGAATTACATTTCCTTTTCACTCAGAAATTATAAATCAGAAGAAGAATTTATTCATATTAATAACAAACTGCGTCGGGGAGACATAATTGGAGTTCAGGGGAATCCTGGGAAAACCAAGAAGGGTGAGCTGAGCATTATTCCGTATGAGATCACACTGCTGTCTCCCTGTTTGCATATGTTACCTCATCTTCACTTTGGTCTCAAAGACAAGGTAAGCGTTCATGCCTCCTAGCTGTGGCATGGCTGTGCCTTCTGTTTGTTTTATCATACCATCGAATCAGACATACCAGTGATTTCTAACTGCTTCTTTTGGTTTAGGAAACAAGGTATCGCCAGAGATACTTGGACTTGATCCTGAATGACTTCGTTAGGCAGAAATTTATCATCCGCTCTAAGATGGTCACATATATAAGAAGTTTCCTGGATGAGCTGGGATTCCTAGAGGTAGGGAGAGTTCCTTGCCTGACGTGATGAGCTGCCTTGCAATGCTTGCTGCCGCCTCTCCCTTGCCTTCCTTTTCCAAAGCGTATCCTGTGTCATGCTTAATGAGAATGTCCCCTTTCTTGCCATTGTCTCTGTTCTACCTTGTCCTGATTAGGAAGGCAGGAGCTGACTTCTAAGATAATGGACAAGGTATAGGGCCATCCACATGCTAATGATGTCACATTCAATATGTATTCAAATCATTTTGCTTTTTTGTAGCATTAAATATTTTTTGATGGTATGAGAAAAGCAAACACACATACCATAAAACAAATTCAAACAATAAATTAAATAGAAGCAAAATTGAAAGTACCCTTCCACTGCTTCCAACTAACTTCCATCCCCAAACTTGAGTTTGATATGTATCCTTCCGCACCATTTACTGGGCATATTACATACATACATGTGCGTGTTGCGGATGGAGTGCACATATGTAAACAATTTGGAGCGGTTTTATTTTTGCTTTAAATATGAGTGAAGTCACACTGTATGTATTGTGATGGACCTGCTTTTATTTCACTTAAGATATTCTGGAACTCTTTGTATGAGATAGATAGATATTCTTTCTTAATGCTGCATTGTTTGTTTCAACAAGTATCTTTATACACATGTTCAAGTGTTTCTGTAGGATGGATTTCTAGAAGTAGAATAAGTCAAAGGATATAAGCAGTTAAAATTTTTTTAAACAATCAGTTGAGATAACTCACTACCTTCAGACCAGCCTAATTTTTAAATTTTTAATAAATACTACAAATTGGGCTGGGCTCGCTCGGTGGCTCACGCCTGTAATCCCAGCACTTTGGGAGGCGGAGACGGGCGGATCACGAGATCAGGAGATCGAGACCATCCTGGCCAACACAGTGAAACGCTTTCTCTACAAAAAATTAGCCAGGTGTGGTGGCAGGTGCCTGTAGTCCTAGCTGCTTGGGAGGCTGAGGCAGGAGAATAGTGTGAACCTGGGAGGCAGAGCTTGCTGTGAGCCGAGATCACGCCACTGCACTCCAGCCAGGGCAAAAGAGCAAGACTCTGTCTCAAAAAATAAATACTGCAAATTGAACTCAAGAAAGGCTATATCCATTTAGATTCTTATTTACAGCTTGTGAAAGTTCATGGTACTATATTAATGGTGTTAGGTATTAATAGAAATTGAAACACCATCGTAGAAATACTATCTGTTCTTTTTTGTCAAGCACTTGCACGTTACTGTTGAACTTACTAACATTTAGTTTGGGATATAACATGCTTAGACTATATTACATGCAAAGCATGATCTGTCCCCAAGGCCTCTGGTTATCTAAGGACTGAATGTTTCTCCCTGTCTTTTTTAGATTGAAACTCCCATGATGAACATCATCCCAGGGGGAGCTGTGGCCAAGCCTTTCATCACTTACCACAACGAGCTGGACATGAACTTATATATGAGAATTGCTCCAGAACTCTATCATAAGGTAGTCAAAAATATTACATCCTGTTCCCTTAAAGAAGCAGAAAGCTGGAAAACCATTGGCTAGACAGGTATAGTCAGAAATAAGAGGAACAGAGAGAGAGTAAAGCAGCCAAGAAGGTGTTCTGATGGGTCAGGTGTGTGGACATGAGTAACACTGCCAGAATTTCTCTACAAGATCAATAGAGCATTGCAGGGCAGAGGCTAAAGGGATTGTCTTTCCCATGTGTACAGGCACTCCTTACCTACTTTGGTTCCCCTAAAACTTTTAAGATACAGTCTTACTTGGATTGGATCTGATTTAAGTCTTTCATAGAAGAAAGAGCCTAATCTCTCTGTGGAAGTTGGAAATCATACCTTCATGCCTGGCGCGGTGGCTCACACCTGTAATCCCAGCTACTTTGGGAGGCCAAGGCGGGTGGATCACTTGAGGTCAGGAGTTTGAGAGCAGCCTGGCCAACATGGTGAAACCCAGTGTCTACAAAAATACAAAAATTAGCTGGGCATGGTGGCGGGCGCCTGTAATCCCAGCTACTCGGGAGACTGAGGCAGGAGGATTGTTTGAACCCAGGAGGCAGAGGTTGCAGTGAGCCGAGATCTGCCACTGCACTCCAGTCTGGGTGACAGAATGAGACTCTGTCTCACAGAAAACAAAAGTATCTTCAAATCGCTATAAAGATGTCTTTTCAAATTCCCAGGTAAATATCGAAGATTATTATTCAGGATTTTTAGTTGCAGACAACAGAACCTGTTATAACTAGGTGAAGCAAAATAAAAATTTATTCAGCTCTATAGGTGAGGTATTGCTCCTCACAGGAGGGCATTAGCTGCGGGGGTCTGCCCGCAGACCCTGACCTAAACAACGGATGAATAAAACGTACACTGAAATACGGATACTCTGTTTTGCCAGTCCTGCTGAGTGACTGCTCGCACACCAAGAGAGGTTTGTCACTGCGGCTGACCATGAGCAGCTCGCACTCCAGGCATTTATTTAGTAGAGAATTAACAACAGAAGCTTTGAGTAAACACATTTGTGGATAATTAACATGGTTAAGAGAGTAGTTCTAGGAATTATTAAAGCTCAGGTACTGCTGTCTAAAGTAAATACTATTAGGGGGCAGTATCTTTGGTCGACCTCCCCCCAAGAGGGCCATGTGGCTCAAAGGTTAGTTAATGGAGATAGGGTAAACAGATTTAACTGAGAAAGCCTCTGTTGTCTGT
Source organism: Macaca nemestrina (assembly GCF_043159975.1). Taxonomy (NCBI): domain Eukaryota; kingdom Metazoa; phylum Chordata; class Mammalia; order Primates; family Cercopithecidae; genus Macaca; species Macaca nemestrina. The sequence goes on along the minus strand of NC_092142.1, from coordinate 74,505,578 downwards.
AGTATTTACCCTGTGACCTAATGCTCTAAGGTAAGAACCAGCTCCCTTCAGCCTGTTCAGTTATTACAAGCTACGTAACCTTTCAGCCTTCCAAAAGATTTGTGACTATTATAACTTCCCCAATATTTCCCTTTAATATTTCTGCCACCATCCTGAGTGAATCCCCACATACAGAAAGCTCACAGTCCCCAGGAGGATCAGAGAATCAGGCTTGTAAACTACACAACTAGGAATGATTCTGAGTCATATTAGAATGGGCTGTTCTCATGGAGAACCCAGTGTTTTTTCCTACTAGGCACAGTTACTATAGCTCATAACCCTGGCACTAGGCACAAGTCACTGCCACTAGGACCTCTGCAATCTAAATGCTACATATGACTGGCCCCCTTCACTAGAATGAATTCTCTGCAATACCTACATCTTCTGTTATGTAGATGTAACAGATGTAACATGCTGAAGTCTCAAGTGTATCTGACTGGTGGAGTGTGGGTCACACGCCTGCAGCCTAACACCAAGAGACGCTGCTTCCTTGGGGAGGCTCAGACTCAACGGTGGGGGATGCCCAAGACAGGAAGAGTATCTAGAATTCCTGGGCAGCCAAAAAGGAGGGGTAACTGTCCACACTACAAGGGTCTAAAGAGAGCAGGGTGCTTGGCATTTTGACTAGAGACCTGAGAGCATGCCTAATCTGTGAAAACCAAGTTATGGCTTTTGGAGACTGAAACTTCCCAGAGCTGTTAATGTAAGATTAGCTGTCATGACCGTGGCCATGTGTTGCTGTTAGATTCTTGTGGTTGGTGGCATCGACCGGGTTTATGAAATTGGACGCCAGTTCCGGAATGAGGGGATTGATTTGACGCACAATCCTGAGTTCACCACCTGTGAATTCTACATGGCCTATGCAGACTATCACGATGTCATGGAAATCACAGAGAAGATGGTTTCAGGTGACTCCTGCCCTCCGTCATACTCATCGGGTGGTTTGGTATGCTGCTTTCAGAGGAGGGCTGCCTGGGTTTCATCCCTGCTAAATAACAGGTTTCTCTCCCAGGGATGGTGAAGCATATTACAGGCAGTTACAAGATCACCTACCACCCAGATGGCCCAGAGGGCCAAGCCTACGATATTGACTTCACCCCACCCTTCCGGCGAATCAGCATGATAGAAGAGCTTGAGAAAGCCCTGGGGATGAAGCTGCCAGAAACTAATCTCTTTGAAACTGAAGGTAAAGTGACAACACTCACTCCATTGTGAGTGACAGCACTTACTCCTCCTCTCTTCCTGTCCAGCTCTGAATTTGATTGGGTCAGAGCTAGAATTTCCCACACTATTCTCTTTACGTACATTTGTACTTGGCTAATGTGATGTCTCCTGCCCTAACTTGTGCGTTTGTATCCCAGAAACTCGCAAAATTCTTGATGATATCTGTGTGGCAAAAGCTGTTGAATGCCCTCCACCTCGGACCACAGCCAGGCTCCTTGACAAGGTGAGAGGCTCCGCCTTTGTTGTACATGTCCTCATCTGGTGCTGAACAGTTCCCTCTTCCCTGGGGAGAGTTCATTTCTGCACCTTCATAGGAAAACCCTAAAGAGTTTGAACAAGAGAAATAACAAACTTCGACCTGTCATACTAAGCTCTGTGCCAAATAATTTATGGTGTGATCTCTGTTAATCCTTTCCAGCTTTTAAAAAGCTATAGGGTAGGGCGGGTGCGGTGGCTCACACCTGTAATCCCAGCACTTTAGGAGGCCGAGGCGGGCGAATCACCTGAGGTCAGGAGTTTGAAACCAGCCTGGCCAACATGGTGAAACCCCGTCTCTACTAAAAATACAAAAATTAGCTGGGTGTGGTGGCGGGCACCTGTAATCCCAGCTACTCAGGAGGCTGAGGCACGAGAATCACTGGAACCGGGAGGGGGAGGTTGCAGCAGGCCGAGATCGTGCCACTGCACTCCATCCTGGGCGACAGAGCAAGACTCCATCTCAATAATAGTAATAATAATAATAAATAACTATAGGATAAACCCATCTGGATGGGAGCTGAGGTCTTCTGTCTGGGCTGGGATGATCAAATACTATTCAGAAATGGTGACTGACTCTGCTTTTCTTTCTCATTAAGCTTGTTGGGGAGTTCCTGGAAGTGACTTGCATCAATCCTACATTCATCTGTGATCACCCACAGATAATGAGCCCTTTGGCTAAATGGTAAGATTCCAGTTACCTATTGCTGCGTAACAGCCCCAGAACTTAGTGGTGTTAAACAACAGTTTATTGTCAAGATTTTGTGGGTTGACTGGTGGTCTTTCTGCTGGGTGGTGGTGACTAGGATAACCCAAGGGGCTTTTTTTCAACTGGGGATTCTGCCAGGGCACTTTGGTTCTCCTCCATGTGGTCACTCCACATAGGATCTTGTCCTCCAGGGCCTCTTCATGTGGCCTCTCTGGCAGCACAGCCTGGGCTTCCTTTCAGCATGGCGATTGGGCTCTGAGGAGAAGCTTCCAAAAGAACAGACCTCATTGTGCAAACACATATCAAGCCTCTGCTGATATCCCATTGGCCAAACCAAGACATGTTGCCAGCCCAGAGTCCAGGTGAAGGAGGCTACACGTGGGCATGAATACAAGAGGTGTGCTCCATTGTAACAGTCTGCCACACTGGCCTGTTAGGAAGATCATTAAACCTTCCTGGTTTCTCTCACCCTCCTCACCGTTGTACCAAACGATTTGTTGCTGAGAGTGCATGCAGGCTGCAAACTGCAATCAGTAACACTTTTGAGTCCACTAGAGTTCAATTCTTGTATTAGATGTTTGATCATTAGACCAACCTGGCCAATATGGTGAAACCCTGTCTCTACTAAAAATACAAAAATTAGCCAGGCATAGTGACATGCACCTGTGATCCCAGCTACTCAGGGCTGAGGCAGGAGAGGCTTTTGAACCCAGGAGGCGGAGGTTGCAGTGAGCCGAGATCACACCACTGCACTCCAGCCTAGGCAACAGCGAGCCTCCATCTCAAACAAAAAAAAAAAAGAATTTAGCTCATTAGGGGCCTGTATATTCAGCCTCCCCTCTGGTCTCCTGTCCCTAGGCACCGCTCTAAAGAGGGTCTGACTGAGCGCTTTGAGCTGTTTGTCATGAAGAAAGAGATATGCAATGCCTACACTGAGCTGAATGATCCCGTGCGGCAGCGGCAGCTTTTTGAAGAACAGGCCAAGGTGAGCAAGGGGACTGTGAGCAGAGGCTGTGCCAACTCACCAGGAGATACCAGCCTTAACCCTGATTTGTGTCAGCATATACGTTCTTGGTGACTTCAGAAGAAAGCCATAGGCTTTGCTGGAGGAAGTCACTTTTCAAGATGGAGACTTCACCTGGTATTGACTCTGTAGTACATAAGAGGAGCTTAGTAATTAATCTCCGTATGGGAAGCATGATGTTTGGTCTTGAAAATACGCTTGCCAGACAAGAACGTTATTTTCTTAGATTATACATGTATTGAGGTGGCTTAGGGTTGGGAGGCAGGTAAAGATGGATGGAGAAGACAAAGCCCCCACAGACAGCCTGCAGCAGGTGCTGCCAGTGAGGGCTGCTTCCAAGAAATGCAAGAAAGACCCTTGGCATTGTCACAGTCTCCAAGAATTAACCCATTTGGAGTCCCAGAACCCCAAGCAGTGGAAGTGTTTTCTTTCAGAGAAATTTGTATGTGTTCTGAGGTCGATTTCATCAGTCCTGACCTCCAGGTCTTTGAGAGAAACGGCTGCATCTTGGAGTTACTAGGAAATGAATCCCCAGCAAGTCCTGAGTGTCAGGAGCATCCCTGGAATGATGGTACTCCCACCTCGGAGCCTATTAACGTGTTCACTCACACACTGAGATATCCTAGAAGAAGATCACCTTTTGGTTCTCTTTCCTCTTCTAGGCCAAGGCTGCAGGTGATGATGAGGCCATGTTCATAGATGAAAACTTCTGTACTGCCCTGGAATACGGGCTGCCCCCGACAGGTGGCTTTGGCATGGGCCTTGACCGAGTCGCCATGTTTCTCACCGACTCCAACAACATCAAGGTACGTAGCAGCCCTCCACAGCGCATACTGCCCTGAAGAAACTCCATTGTGTTGCAGCCAGGGCATGGTGGGCCTGGGGGATAAAATTAAGGAAGGGATTTGGACTGGGAAGAGGAGCAGGCAGAAGAGTTCCATGCCACTCACAGGAGGGCCAGAGCCTCTGACCTTGAAGGATTTGGGTTTTTTCCTCCCAGAGGCAGAAGGAATACTAATTGTTTGCATTTCTTGAGGATCCAGGGAAGTCTCCATGCATTATTTCAGCTAATTAAGTCAGCCCAATGAGGTATAGAAACTGTTGTTTCCCATTTTTACAGATGAGGAAATCAAATTTTCATAGAAATGTGTCTATTCATCCTTTTGACATAGTGCCCTAGGCAGTGCTATGCATTTGTTCTTTGTCATCTGTAACTGAGAGGGTCTGAGTTGAAATAAAAGAACACATGTGTCTTTTCAGCTGGAATATACTAATCTCTAGATTTTGGTGGTAACAACAGAGGCAAAAGGAATGAGTAGATAGGTGTGAAAAAATGTTCAGAGTGCTTCTTAGCTTCAAAGTACATTTTTATCTCCCACAGGAAGTACTTCTGTTTCCGGCCATGAAACCCGAAGACAAGAAAGAGAATGTAGCAACCACTGATACGCTGGAAAGCACAACGGTTGGCACTTCTGTCTAGAAAATAATAATTGCAAGTTGTATAACTCAGGCGTCTTTGCATTTCTGCGAAAGATCAAGTCTGCAAGGGAATTCTTGTGTGCTGCTTTCCATTTGACACCGCAGTTCGGTTCAGCCATTAGAAGAGAGACAAGGAATTAAAATTTTCTTTTTAATCCTTGTTACCAAATAAACCATTTGTCTGTTCTCTTTACCTTTAGAATGTCAACTTTTTTTCCCAGACTGCTGGCCTAATGAATGTTTAGGATTTTACCATCTTATTTATTTAACAAATTTATATTAATGTCTGCCCTGTGCCAGGCATCATTCTAAGGGATTGGGGACACAGCAGTGAACAAAAGCCAAGTTCCTGCTTTCATGGAACTTGTATTCTTTCTTTGGGATAGGGAGGAGAAGTAGACAAACAAAAAACAAGGAAATACTTGTTCTTTCTGGTGGTGGTATACACCAAGAAGAAAAATGGAGCAGGGTAAGGGGACAGAGGTGCTATTTCAGAGGTGGAGGGAACAGTGCTACTTTATGGTGGTCAGGAAGACCTCTCCTAGGCATTTCAGTAGAGGTCTGGAGACTGAGCTGGGGAGGTCTATGGGAAAAGGCCATTCGGACCAAAGGACTATGTTTTTGAGGAATGGCAGAGGGTCTGGTGTGACTGGACAGGGATGAGTGAAGGTCAGTGAGGGGCCAGATCACGCAGGCTCCCGGAAGCCACGCAGAAATGTATGTGTTTTCTGAGGGAGATGAGATACCATGGAAGGGTTTTGAGCAGAGGAGTGTTTTTCAAGGATTATTATAGTTTCTGTGTGGAGGACAAGGGCAAAGAAGGGAGACCGCTGAGCAGTCACCATAGGCTGAGGAGACAGTGGCTGGGACGTGGTTGGAGCAGTGGAAATGGTCACAAGTGGTTGCACTTTGCCTGTGTTCCTGACGGCAGAAGAATTTGGTGATGGAATGTGGGTTGTGACAAAAAGAAGCCAAAAGTGATTTCACGGTTTTGGGCCTGAACAGCTAGAAGAAAGTTGCCCTCTGAAGTGCAGGTTTCAGAGGGAAGGTTGGGAGTTTGGTTTTGGACATGTTAAACTTGACATGCCTGTTAGCCAGATGGGAATAGCAGAATGTTGAGTAATGAATCTGAAGTTTTCTCATTATTTTCACCTCCATTCAATAGAGGTAAGAATGTGACAAGGCTGTGGCTGACGGCCTGCCGTGAAAGTGGAGCCCCTGTTTCCTGACCCAGCGGGGAAGACCTTTTTTCAGATGACGGAAGACTTACCTTCTGCACCGCAGCGAAACCTGCAAGCATCCCAGTTTGGGAGCAGCCAGCCTCCTTTCACAGAGCAGGTTTCTGTTTCTGTAACTGGTAAACAACCTAAGCATTCAGAGTTACCCAGCAGAACTACCTCAGGGAGTGCAGAGCATGCTCACCCCTGCTGGCGTTTAAGCAGTACATGACCAGGTGGCATTTCGGAAGAAACATTTTCAGATGGCACATCCTCAGAAAGGGAGTGATAACTAAAATGGGACATAATAACCTCACCAAGGGAGGTGGTGGAAGGCCAAGGCCAGGTAAGGGACCAGGTTTCGGGTAATACTGTCAATGCACACCATTGAAAAAGGCTACAAGGATTGATGATGTCATCAGTGACTTTACAGAGTGGTTTAATGGAGGGCTGGAGGCAGAAGCCAGCTGTCTGGTCTTAAGGAGGCTGGGGATAGAAAGGAACTGAGGCAGCAGTAGACAACTTGTATGTGGGGGTTGGCAGGAAAAATGACCAAGAGTGTGAAAGCTAGAAGGGACATAAAGTCCCCATTTCTTCTTCAGACAGTTGCAGGCTCACAATTTGCTAACTGCTCTGCTGGGGTGAGCAGAAACAGGCATGGTCCCAAACTTCATCAAGCATCTACATTTGTAAAGAAAATAGATATGTAATAAATCATCCTCCAAAATTGTATAAAATGGCAGCTCAGGTAAATGGTTCGAAGGAGAGGTCCATGGGGTATTGAGAAACTATAATGGCCATGGATCTAGTTAGAGGAGGTTTCTCTGAGGACATTAGATCTGAAGGGAAGAGGGCTTTCCATGGTATGGCAACAAGTGCAAAAGCCCTGTGGTAGGAAGGGACATGGAGAAGACCAGTGACAGAGTACAGAAGCCCAAAGAAATACAGCACCAGGTGAGGTGGGAAGGGGCTGACGGTGCAGTACTGTGAGCACTACTATGGGATTTTTGCATTTTAAGAGTACTGGGAAGCCAGTCGGGCATGGTGGCTCACGCCTGTAATCCCAGCACTTTGGGAGGTCAAGGCAGGTGGATCACTTGAGGTCTGGAATTCGAGACCAGACTGGCCAACCTGGTGAAACCCCGTCTCTACCAAAAACACAAAAATTAGCAAGGTGTTGTGGCATGTGCCTGTAATCCTAGCTACTTGGGAGGCTGAAGTAGGAGAATTGCTTGAACCCGGGAGGCAGAGGTTGCAGTGAGCTGAGATTGTGCCACTGTGTTACAGCCTCAGCAACAGAAGGAGACTCCATCTCATAAAAAAAAATAAAGTACTGAGAAGGCGTTCACTGAAGTATTATTTAAGCAGTGGGGTGACATCAGATTTGTGATTTGAAAAGATTAGTCTTGCTGCTCTGTGAAAAATGAATTGGAGTTAAGCAAGAAAAGGTGGAAGTTCAGAGATGAGCGTAGCAATCCAAGAGATTCTATGATAGTGACTTTTACTAGCATATTGGCATGGAAGTGGAGAGAAATGGATGGATTCAAGAGATAGGAAGTAAGATCAACAGGACTTGGTAATGGATTGCACTAAGGGGATTAAGGGAAGGGAGACAACAAGGAAGATGACTCACTTTTTAGTTGTGCAACTAGATTGCTAGTAATACAAATCTCTGAGATAAAGAACCCTAGAAGAAGGTCTTTGATACCCCTTACCCGCACTGGAATATTTCTTTAAAGACAGAAGAGGCAGTCAGTTGCAGATTAAAGATACTGGACAGGAATGAGGAGCATTCTTTGGCCTTGGAGGAGGGCCATGGCCCATTTCCTTTGAACTAGAGAGAGGGATGGGGTTGAGCAAGTTGCATTCATTTCTGAGGGGTAACAAAGAAAAATGAATTATTTCATTTTTAGTAATAGAGGCATTCAGTTACTGAGTGACAAAGTCCCCTGAACTATCCGGACAGCTATATTACCTATTCCTGGCAATCCAAAGGTTTTTAGACCTGTCCACTACACTGTAGTAGTACTGTACTACAGTAGCCACTAGCCACATGCAACTATACAGCATCTGAAATGTGGCTGGTCCAAATTGGGATGTATTCTAAGCGTAATACACATCAGATTTTTTTAAACTTCGCATTAAAAACAGAACAGAACAGAAGTGTTTTTTAAAATATAGATACTGGGCGGCCGGGCATGGTGGCTCACACCTGTAATCCCAGCACCTTGGGAGGCCAAGGCGGGCGGATGACGAGGTCAGGAGTTCGAGACCATCCTGGCTAACATGGTGAAACCCCGTCTCTACTAAAAATACAAAAAATTAGCCGGGCGTGGTGGCAAGAGCCTGTAGTCCCAGCTACTTGGGAGGCTGAGGCAGGAGAATGGCGTGAACCTGAGAGGCGGAGCTTACAGTGAGCCGAGATCGCGCCACTGCACTCCAGCCTGAGTGACAGAACAAGACTCCGTCTCAAAAATATATATATATATATGTGTACACACACATATATATCTGATTTTTTAAACTTTGCATTTAAAACAGAAGTATTTATACACATATATGTGTGTGTGTATATATATAGAGAGAGAAAGATCTCTATATAAATATATATATAGAGAGAGAGAGATCGGGCGTCGTGACTCATGCTTGTAATCCCAGCACTTTGGGAGGTCGAGGCGGGCGGATCACTTGAGGTCAGGAGTTCAAGACCAGCCTAGATAACATGGCGAAACCCCGTCTCTACTAAAAATAACAAAAACTAGCCGGAGTGATGGCAGGCATCTGTAATCCCAGGTTACAATCCCAGATTGCGCCACTGCAACTCCAGCCTGGGCGACAAAGCAAGACTGCATCTCAAAAACATTTTTGATTATATGTTGAAATAATACTATTTGGGATGTGTGGGTTAAATAAAATATCTGATTGTTTCTATTTTGACTTTTTTAATGAGGCTACTGGAAATTTTTTTTTCCAGTTGCAGTTCCAGACGGGGTTTCACCGTGTTAGCCAGGATGGTCTCGATCTCCTGACCTCGCGATCCGCCCGTCTCGCCTGCCAAAGTACTGGGACTACAGGCTTGAGCCACCGCGCCCGGCCGGCTACTGGAAATTTTTAGATGACGTATATGACTCGAATTATGTATCTATTGGACAGTGATGTTATAGACAGAAATTCAGCCTAGTCAGGAGACCAGCTTGAACGGGGAGGCGAAGGTTGCAGTGAGCCGAGATCGCGCCTTTACACTCCAGCCTGAGCAACAGAGTGAAACTACGTCTCAAAACAAACAAACAAAAAAAAAAAACATTCAGGGTAGTGCTGCAAGATACATCATTCTAGTTCTAGCTAAAGGCATATCTAAGCCAGCAGGTGGCTCCCATCATCCGGTTTCACGCATCCCTAGGACGCTGCCCGGGCTGCGGGACTTGAAGCGCGGGAATCTCGGCCCTGGCACCGACTCCCCGGAAAAACTACAAGGCCCGGCGTGCACTGCGCGCCTCTGGGGGCGAGAGCCGGAAGGAACTGGCGGCATGGTGACGTCACGTCCGTCTGGCAGGCGGATTCTGCTCGCTATCTCCGAGGCGCGTGTGGTGGAGGTGGGAGGGGAACCTCAGCGAAGCAGTGGGGAGACGGGGCAGGTGCATCCGGGCTAACTTTACCGAGTCTGTTTTTGAGGGAAGAGGTTGTGAGGACCGTATCTTCTGGGACGCATTTCACGTGGGAAGGCGCTCCACGCCTGGAACTGTCAGTAGCCGGCGCGTGAAGAGCTCCTGCTGCAGGCGAGCGCGGGGCCTCTGGCCTGGCAGCCTCAGGACCTAGTGGGTCAGGCGCTCACGCTGTTCCCACTGCACGACCTCAGTGCCTTGCCTGGCGCCTCCCGTCCTGTAACTGGCCGACGTAGGGTCCCACCCGGGCTTCTCCAACGGCCGGGAAGGGGCTCTGCTTCCGGAAGTATTAGGAAGGGAGGCAGCGTGAAGCAAGAGTCCCTTCTTCCGAGCATCGCTAAAGCCTTTTCTCCCCTGGCAGCCGATTTCCTTTTCTTTGGAAAGGACGTCAGTTTTTTCGCTTGTTGAAACTGTTCAGAGATGCGGTCTTGTGGGCAAATACGTGCCTGTTTAACTGAGCTGTTATTTTCAGCTAATAAGTTCTTCAAGTTTTTCAAGATCTAGGAGGGGGTTTAGGCTCGAATTATGATGGACCCAGTGTAGCAAAACATTTATTCATTCCAACAATTGTGCATGCCCATTCAGACTCAACTACCTGAGTGAGATGATGCCGTTCTGGGCTGCTTCGTTTTAGGGAGTCACTGTTTCTTCTGGCAACTTCTACCTGCCTTGGCTATTGAGGTTTGTGAATTGCACCTCTGGTTTAGTTTCAGGTCGATGGCCAGGTGGTCTTCATAAACTATACTGCCTTGTGATGTCTCCCTAGAAATGAGACATTCCCTTCCCTTCCAAATGAGGATTCTACGATCCCCTGTGCTTTCTTTTGACAAGGCTTGCGCTGGCGCTCTGACTTGCAGGTCACCGTGTCTCACTTCCTGCAAATTTTTGTTTGAAATCACTATGGTCTGATTTACCATTATGGTTCGCTACAGTAGCAAGCCTGCACATTGCGCTGCAGGGGGATTCATAGCAATACCATCTTTCAAAAGCTACCTGAACTGGGACTCAGGAAAGCCTTTTTTGTTTTTTTGAGACGGAGTCTCCCTCTGTCACCCAGCCTGGAGTGCAGTGGCACAATCTCGGCTCATTGCGACCTCCGCCTCCCGGGTTCAAGCGATTCTCCTGCTTCAGCCTCCCGAGTAGCTGGGACTACAGGCACGCGTCATCACGCCCGGCTAATTTTTGTATTTTCAGTAGAGACAGAGTTTCACCACGTTGGCCAGGCAGGTCTCGAACTCCTGACCTCAGGTGAGTCACTGCGCCCAGCCTTCAGTTTTGTTTTACAATGCTTAGCTATGTCTATCACCATACAAGCTCATTTTCTACTAAGAAGCTTTTTGTGTATTGAGTCCAAATGAGGTCAGGATGTATCCAGTGAGCATTGATAGGGCCAAGAGTGAGATTTCCCTGCAGAGTATCCTAGGGATCTGCTTGATGGTTTTTTTCTTCATGGCTTTCTATGCCCATTACAGCCCTCCCCCTTTCACCCCCACCACCAAGTAGCTAAAGGCAAGTTAACCAGGAAAATCATCAAATGTTATTTCTTGTAATAGTAATCACAGTTGACCTTAATTATGCTCAACATTGTAGCAATTGCTTTTTATAAGTATTATTTAACCCTCACAGTAACCCTAAGTATTAATCTTCACAATCTAAATAGGTTAGATATTATTATTATCACTTTTTTGACAGATGAAGAAACAGACACAGCAAGGTTAAGTAGTCTATTCAGCATGGCAGTTAATTTGTGGGAAAGCCAAAATTAGAACCCAGAAAGGTTGACTCCAAAGCCCACACCCTTAAGTAGAGCTCTATGAGAACACATAACTGCTGAGAAACATCTCAGTGGGGATTTACTCGAGGGCGGTAGAGAACCACTCTGCTGTAGGGGAAAGAAGAGAAAAATAAAATGCCTGGAAAAAGAGGACAGATAAGAACATCTGCCCAGAAAGATAAACCTTATACAGTGAGGGTCTGCCCAAAGCAAGTGAGTCTGCAATCCTTTACGTGCTGTTTCCAATGAAAATTGGAGTAGTGAGGACATTTCCTTCTCGTGTCCTTTAATGTGGAGTAGAGGATGCAGACTCATTAGAAATGTATCAGATATCTAACATTAAAAAAAAAACTTGAAACAGTATTTTGGGGGATTGGTAGAATTTGAGGTTTCTTTGATCTTTCATTAAAAATGAAAAGGGGGCAGGGAGATAGGAGGAGAAAATGATCCATAGAGTTCCAGATAGGGAAACCTCGGTCTGACTAGTTGGGCTCCATTTGAAAGACTTGAAGCATGGATATGAGAGGCTGTAGCATGAGGCACTGGTTCTCCTTTCCGTACTTCTGATGGTTGTGGTTTTTGATCAAGGTCTCAGCACCAGCTCAGACCATGTGGACCGCAGATGAGATTGCTCTGCTGTGCTATGAGCACTATGGCATCAGGCTGCCCAAGAAGGGGAAGCCTGAGCCAAACCATGAGTGGACATTGTTGGCAGCTGTGGTGAAGATACAATCTCCAGCTGACCAGGACTGCGACACCCCTGATAAGCCGGCACAAGGTAAGACTTTTTCTCCTTGGCACGCTCCTCACTGTGGAAGATGAGAAAATTATACATTGTTGTACTGTGCAGGGACAGTCGTGGGTAGGGTGTGAACTACGATGTTAGGCATGTGTGCTTGTGCTCCGCTAGGTGGCACAGTACCTCTGATGGTGGGAGACCACCGTGCTGGAACCGCAGGCCTTGGTTGAGTGGGCCTCTGAGAATCTCCTGGAGGAGTGTGCAGGCTGATTGTACCTGAGCACTGGGGAACATTCCGTTTCTCAGAACTCACACGATTTGTTTTTTTCCCACAGTGACAAAGGAAGTTGTCTCAATGGGAACGGGAACAAAATGCATAGGCCAGTCCAAAATGAGGAAGAGCGGTAAGCATGGGTGGGAGTCTAAACAAAGATTTAGCTTTGGAAACCAGTGTCCGTGTTTTACTCTCCTTGTCAGAGAAGAAGGGCCATGTCAGTTGAGGCGCATGGCATTTGTTTCCTACTGACTGTCAGTCCAGTTGGAAGGACAGTACTCACTTGGAGAATGGAAATCCACCATCAAAGCAGAGGCCTCTAGGAACATGCTTTCCGAATATCTGAAAGCTAGCCAGTATTTTCATGCTCAAACCAGATTCCCTAGGCTTAGCTGTTCCACATTGGGTCTGGAAGGCTTTGGGGCTCTGTAGCAGGTACAGGATGCAGCTTGAGTGGTTTCTGAAGCCCTAGAAAGCAATCTTTTTTTTTTTTTGCTTGGAGTCTTGCTTCATCGCCCAGGCTGGAGTGCAATAGCGCGATCTCGACTCACTGCTCTGCAACCTCCCCTTCCCGGGTTTAAGCGTTTCTCCTGCCTCAGCCTCCCGAGTAGCTGGGATTACAGGCACCTGCCATCATGCCTGGCTAATTTTTGTATTTTTGTAGAGACAGGGTTTCACCATGCTGGCCAAGCTGGTCTTGACCTCCTGACCTCAGGTGATCCGCCCACATTGGTCTCCCAAAGTGCTAGGATTAAAGGTGTGAGCCAACGCACCTGGCAAGCAGTCTTGAATGACAGAAAGCTTTGGGCCTCAACAAGAATATGAAAATTCCTTAAATTCCTTAGAGATCTGGGGGTTTTTATTTGTTTGTTTTGTTGTTTCTTTTTTTTTTTTTTTTTTTGAGACGGAGTCTCGCTCTGTCGCCCAGGCTGGAGTGCAGTGGCCGGATCTCAGCTCACTGCAAGCTCTGCCTCCTGGGTTTGCACCATTCTCCTGCCTCAGCCTCCCGAGCAGCTGGGACTACAGGCGCCCGCCACCTCGCCTGGCTAGTTTTTTTGTATTTTTTAGTAGAGACGGGGTTTCACCTTGTTAGCCAGGATGGTCTCGATCTTCTGACCTCATGATCCGCCCGTCTCAGCCTCCCAAAGTGCTGGGATTACAGGCTTGAGCTACCACGCCCGGCCTCTTTTTTTTTTTAAGAGACAGGGTCTCACTGGAGTATAGTGGCACCATCATCGCTCACTGCAGCCTTGAACTCCTGGGCTCAAGTGATCCTCCTGCTTCAGCCTCCTGAGTAGCTGGACTACAGGTGTGCACCACTATGCCCAGGTAATTTTTTTCATTTTTATTTTGTAGAGACTTGGTCTAACTCTGTTGGCAAGGCTGGTCTCAAACTCCCAGCCTCAAGCTATCCTCCTGCCTTGGCCTCCCAAAGTGCTGGGATTACAGGCATGAGCCACTGCATGACTGGCCGAGACCTGGGATCTTTACCTCTTCTTCTAGCTAGCAGGTTCCTTTTTGAGTTGGCTTCCACCATTGTCCTTGCCTGTATATGAGGAACCTGTTCCAGGATCACTGTGGATTGGATTAGATGGAATTGTATCACCATGAGCACAAGTATGATACCTCTGTACAAAAGATCTGGACCCTTGTTCTCCAGATAAGGTTTTTCAATAAATTAGTGTTTCTCAACTGGGGGTGATTTGTACCCCAGAGGACATTTGGCAATGTCTGGAGACATTTTTAGTTGTTACAACTGAGAGAGGGGTGCTAGTGGCATCTCATGGGTAGAGGCCAGGAATACTACTAATAAACAGTCTACAGTGTTTGGGATAGACCCCCCACAACAAAGAATTTTCTGGCCCAAAATGTCTACAGTGCTGGGTTGAGAAAACCTACAGCCAATGCATTGTTATTCGTGATTGTGGTACCTTCTGACAAAGCTCTCCAGGAGCTACATGGCCATCCTGGGTGCTGGTGGAACTGCTGTGTTCTGCCTCTAGGAACCAGAGCCTCTCCAGCTTCCATATGTCTTCACCTGGTATCCTATCTTTGCCACAGGAGACATCCTCAATGATAGCCATGCTGAGGTCATAGCCAGAAGGAGTTTCCAAAGGTAAAGCCACATCCTCAGAGTATGGTTAAGCAGGGCTGGGGTGGGAGTCCCAGAATTTCCGGGGTTTTTTTGTTTGTTTGCTTGTTTTTGAGACGGAGTCTTGCTCTGTCGCCCAGGCTGGAGTGCAGTGGCGCTATCTCGGCTCACTGCAACCTCCGCCTCCCGGGTTCATGCCATTCTTCTGCCTCAGCCTCCCGAGTAGCTGGGACTACAGGCACCCACCACCACGCCTGGCTGATTTTTTTTTTTTCCTGTATTTTTAGTAGAGACGGGGTTTCATCTTGTTAGCTAGGATGGTCTCGATCTCCTGACCTTGTGATCTGCCCGCCTTAGCCTCCCAAGGTGCTGGGATTACAGGCGTGAGCCGCTGTGCCCGGCCGTTTTTGTTTTTTGGGGTTTTTTGTTTGTTTGTTTGTTTTTGAGACGGAGTCTTGCTCTGTTGCCCAGGCTGGAGTGCAGTGGCACAATGTCGGCTCACTGCAACCTGCGCCTGCTGGGTTCAAGCAGTTCTCCTGCCTCAGCCTCCCAAGTAGCTGAGACTACAGGCATGCACCACCATGCTCAACTGATTTTTTGTATTTTTAGTAGAGATGGGGTTTCACCATGCTGGCCAGGTTGGTCTCGAACTCCTGACATCGTTATCCACACGCCTCAGCTTCCCAAAGTGCTGAGATTACAGGCGTGAGCCACCACGCCTCGCCTGGAATTTACATTTCTAATAAGCTCCTAGGTAATACAGATTATATTAGTCTATAAACTACACTTTGAGTAGCAATGTGGTCTTGACTAGTGGTGGTCTGTCTCTATTTTTTTTTTTTTTTTTGACACTGGGTCTTGCTCTGTCACCTAGGCTAGAGTGCAGTGATGTTATCTCAGCTCATTGCAGCCTTTAGAGACAGGGTGTCACTATGCTACCCAGGCTGGTCTTGGATTCCTGGGCTCAAACAACCCTCCTGCCTTGGCCTCCTAAAGTGCTGGATTTACAGTCATGAGCCACATGCCTGACCTGGACTAGTGGTTCTCAAACTTGATTGTGCATCAGAACAACCTGGAAGGTTTGTTAAAACCCAGATTGCTGAGCCACAGAGATTCTGATTCAGCAGATCTAGGGTGGAACCTCAGCAATTGAGTTTCTTTTCTTTTTTTTTCTTTAAAAAAAAAAAAATGGAGTCTCACTCTGTCACCCAAGTTGAAGCACAGTGGCACAATCGTAGCTCACTACAGCCTCAAACTCCAGGGTTTAAGCAGTCCTCCTGCCTCAGTCTCCCAAGTAGCTGGGGTTATAGATGTGAGCAACCGAGGCCAGTTGAAATTTAGAGGGCTAACAAATTCCCAGGTGATGCTGATGCTGCTGGTGCAGGGACCACACTTTGAGAATCACTGGTCTAGAGCATTCTCATAATTCCCAATCCCTACCAGTCCCACTAGTCTACAGTACTGCTGTCTTAGTAATCACCCTACCAGAGGCTTTCCCCTTAACCACAGAGATTGGTTGTTCATCCTAATAATATCTTGCAACCCTTAGGTACCTTCTCCATCAACTCCAGTTGGCAGCCACCCTGAAAGAGGATAGCATCTTTGTCCCAGGAACTCAAAAAGGACTGTGGAAACTCAGACGAGACCTCTTTTTCGTGTTTTTCTCCAGCCACACACCCTGTAAGTATATTCAAGCCTTTGGATTAATGTTACATGGACTACTTCCTTATGGTTGTGTTATCCACAGATAGGTTTTTCCTGAAAAGCACTAATGGCTGAAGTAGCCACAAGTAGTGACAGTGCCTTTTTATGACAGGCCAGTGTACCTAATCATTTCTAAAGGTTTCATCTAAAGAGAAGGCAGAGGTAAGGAGTACAGAGTCTCACTCACACTATTAGTCAATTCTCAGAATCAGGATAGGGGCATAAGGCTGAAACCTCACAAGATGTGAAGCCAACATGGGGCTTAGAAGTCCTGTAGTAACATATCCTAAAACTCATCTCATTCATTCAGTCGTTGAACAAATACTTTCTGCTGTTTGTCAGGCACGATATGACATACTGAGTGTACAGAAGTGAATAAGACTAGCACATTGCTTACCTTCGTAGTCTTTTAGGGAATGTAGACAGTCATGGTTAGGGTAAATTTTGATGGGTTGTAAGGGTATGTTCGGGTGCTATGGCTGCATTAGACAGGAAGACCTAGCCTGGGGTGAGGGGGGCATCATTTCTACCTTTTGTTTTTCTTTCTTAAAAATTGAAAATAACTTCTGCCTTTTGTGGATAACAACTCAGGATGGCAGCAAAATTTTCTAACCCTAAAAGCTTTGAAATAAGGATATAAAATTAAACTTTAAAACTTTTGGCCGGGCGCGGTGGCTCAAGCCTGTAATCCCAGCACTCTGGGAGGCCGAGACGGGCGGATCACGAGGTCAGGAGATCGAGACCATCCTGGCTAACACGGTGAAACCCCGTCTCTACTAAAAAAAATACAAAAAACTAGCCGGGCGAGGTGGTGGGCGCCTGTAGTCCCAGCTATTCGGGAGGCTGAGGCAGGAGAATGGCGTAAACCCGGGAGGCGGAGCTTGCAGTGAGCTGAGATCCGGCCACTGCACTCCAGCCTGGGCGACAGAGCGAGACTCCGTCTCAAAAAAAAAAAAAAAAAAAAAAAAAACTTTTAAGCTTTAAAACTAACACATGCAATTAGAGCAGAGATAAGAAATCACTAGGAAGAAATAGAATAGCTGTCTAGATCTGATCATAACTCCAATTGAAAATACAGATACAACTTAAGAAAGAATGAGACCAATTACACGGTGGCTCATACCTGTAATCACAGCACTTTGGGAGGCCAAGGTGGGCGGATCACCTGAGGTGGGGAGTTTCAGACCAGCCTGACCAACATGGAGAAACCCTGTCTCTACTATATATACAAAATTAGCTGGGCATGGTGGTGCCTGCCTGTAATCCCAGCTACTCGGGAGGCTGAGGCAGGAGAATCGTTTGAACCCGGGAGGCAGAAGTTGCAGTGAGCCGAGATTGCACCATTGCACTCCAGCCTGGATGACAGGGCAAGACTCCATCCAAAAAAAAAAAAAAAAAAGAAAGAAGGAAAGAGTGTGAGAAAAGAGTTTAAGAGTCAAAGCCCAGAAAAATGACACACAGAGGTAGGCAGCGCTCATCCACGCTCTATTCTTACCTGTAAGGGCCCTAGTCCAAGGCCCAAAGGATGTTTCCTAATCAGCTCCTCTCAAGCTGTAATATGCACATGAATCTCCTGGGGAACATGCAGATTCAGATTCATTAGGTCTGGAGTGGGGCCTGAGGTTCTGCATTTCTAGCCAACTCCCAAAGCATGCCAGCGGTGTGGGTCCGTAGACCACACATTGAGTAGCTAGGACCAGGGCGATCCCAGTGACAGGTATAGCCTTACTGTGGAGAAAGATGCATCTGAGGATCACAGCCTGATGGCCTAATCCAAACTTATCTAACCCACGGCCCGCCTGGTTACATGCGGGCCCAGGACGGCTTTGAATGTGACCCAAGACAAATTCTTAAACTTTCTTAAAATGTTGTGAGATTTTTCTTGCGATTTTTTTTTTTTTTTTTTTTTAGTTCATCAGCTATTGTTTGTGTTCGTGTATTGTGTTGTGTGTGGCCCAAGACAATGTTTATTCTTCCAGTGTGGCCCAGGGAAGCCAAAATACTGAACATTTACGGAGTTTGATTATGCCCTAATCAAACTCCACAAGTCAGTGGTCTGCAAACAGGTGCTGATCTGTGAGAACAGTCCATGAAAAAACAAGAAAGCTCAAGACTATGTAGTGAATTTTGCAAAACTAATTTCTTTCACTTTAAAGGATGTGAGAGTTATTTTTTTTTAAAGTGATGGTGATTGAATTTTTTTTTTTTTCCTCGATCTCGGTTCATTGCATCCTCCACCTCCCGGGTTCAGGCGATTCTCCTGCCTTGGCCTCCCGAGTAGGTGGGATTATAGGCGTGCACCACCACATCCAGCTAATTGTTTTGTATTTTTAGTAGAAACGGGATTTCACCACGTTGGCCAGGCTGTTCTCGAACTCCTGACGTCAAGTAATTCGCCCGCCTTGGCCTCCCAAAGTGCTGGGATTACAGGTGTGAGCCACCGTGCCTGGCCAGTAATTGAGATTTTTAAAGATCCTCCTTGATGGAATAAAAAGTTGGCAACCCTCTGCTCATCTTAAAAATCTTCTGGAAATTTTGCTGGTAATCTTTTAAAATGTGATGTCCTCCCAAGGTTTGTCTGCAGAAAGAACATTACCTAGAGAATGTGACTCTCTGGCTCCCTTGGCATTCACATCCTATTACTAATTAATAATTTGTTGACTGGGTTAGCTACTTCAGGCTCTTACTTATGAGTTTTATTAGCATGAGTCAGGCTCTTGCATTCAGGCATTCTGTCAAGATCAGTCTCCAACCCTGCAGCGTGGGAGATGGACCCTGGTGAGTTCTCCAAAGTCACTGTGACCTTGTGAGGTCTCTGGAAGTTAGCCAGCCAACCTCTCCAGGTACATTCCCACTTCTGTATCTCTTGCCTGTCCCACTCTTGAGTTATAAAGATTACAGATGTATTATTTATACGCTTTAGAAAAGCAACATTCATTAGGTTAGTGTTTGAAGAAATATTTCCCTTCTCAAGGGAGAGCTGTGGTTCTTACTGACCTCTAGTTTTCTTCAGTTTCCTATAAGGACAGAGGAGATCGGAAATCTAAGCCAGCAAGAGGGAACACTGGAAATTTTGGAAACACTGGTTTACACTAGGTGTGTAATTTACTTTAGAGTCTTTACTGTGGGGCCATGCATCATAAAATCTCCAAGATGGGGAAATTTTGAGCAATGGTTGCCAAATTTCTTTTCCTTTTTTTTGAGATGGAATCTCCCTCTGTCGCCCAGGCTGGAGTGCAGTGGCGCATTCTCGGCTCACTGCAACCTCCGCCTCCTGGGTTCAAGCGATTCTTCTGCCTCAGCCTCCTGAGTAGCTGGGAGTACAGGTGCCCGCCACTACGCCCAGCTAATTTTTGTATTCTTAGTAAAGACAGTTTCACCATATTGGCCAGGCTGGTCTCGAACTCCTCACCTCGTGATCCGCCCACCTTGGCCTCCCAAAGTGCTGGGATTACAGGCATGAGCCACCACGCCCTGCCTGCCAAATTTCTTTATGAAAGAAACCACCCACTTTTGTTTTCCGAAGCATCTTAGAGAATAGCATTCCACAAAATGCACTTGGGAAACCTTGTTCATTCTAAGCCAGTGGTTCTCAATTTGGGAAGTTTAGCTCCCCAGGAGACTTTTCGCAACATCTGGAGACATTCTTTATTTTCATACTGGGACTGGTAGTGCTATTGGCATCTAGTAGGTAGAGTCCAGGTATGCTGCTAAATATCCTATAATACGTAGGACAGCCCCCACAGCAAAAAGTGATACAGTCCAAAGTGTCATTAGTGGCGAGGCACGCTGGCTCACGCCTGTAATCCCAGCACTTTGGGAGGCCAAGGCAGGCAGATCACTTGAGATCAGGAGTTCAAGACCAGACTGGCCAACATGGTGAAACCTCGTCTCTACTAAAAATACAAAATTTAGCCAGGCATGGTGATGTGCGCATGTAATCCCAGCTACTCAGGAGGCTGAGGCAGGAGAATCACTTGAACCCAGGAGGCAGAGATTGCAGTGAGGCAAGATCACACCACTGCACTCCAGCCTGGGTGACAGAGCCAGACTGCATCTCAAAAAAATGTCATTAGTACAGTGCTTGAGAACCCTGGTCTAAACCCATGTTTCCAAAACTTCCTAGAAATAAAAATTATCTCAGATCTTGGTTAAAGTGTTCTGTTTTGCATACCCTTCTCCAGAAATTCCAACTCACTGGCTCCAGCATAGAGTCTTCAACAAGAGCCTCAGAGAATTCTTACTAGGGAATTTTGTGCCTGTGCTCTTAACTCATCTCAGGTCAGCTGGGAGAATAGATGAAGTCAGCAGTTCTCAAACTTGAGCTTGCATCGGAATCACCGGGAGAGCTTGTTAGACACACACGGCTGGACTGTGCCTCCAGAGTTTCTGATTCAGCAGGTCTACTGTGGGTCCCAAGAGTTTGCATTTCTGATGAATTCCCAAGAGATCCCACTGTGGCTGGTCCAGGGACCTTACTTGAGAACCATTTGTTTAAGGGGGGGGTTCATTCTCTGCAGGTGGGGATGCCTCCATCATTCCAATGCTTGAGTTTGAAGATCAGCCTTGCTGTCCTGTCATCAGAGATTGGGCCAGCAGCTCATCAGTAGAAGCCAGCAGTAACCTGGAAGCTCCTGGAAATGAAAGAAAATGTGAAGACCTTGACAGTCCTGTAACCAAAAAGATGAGGCTTGAGCCTATGACTGCGGCCAGGGAGGTCACCAACGGAGCCACTCACCATCAGAGTTTTGGCAAGCAGGAAAGTGGCCCAATCTCACCAGGCATCAACAGCTGTAATCTCACTGTAGAGGGACTGGCGGCTGTCACCAGAATAGCCCCTGGTAGTGCCAAAGTGATAGACGTTTATAGAACTGGAGCCAAATGTGTACCTGGAGAAGCTGGAGACTCCAGGAAGCCTGGTGCTGCATTTCACCAGGTGGGGCTGCTCCGAGTGAAGCCAGGCCGTGGAGACAGAACGCGCTCCATGTCCTGCAGTGACAAGATGGCCCGATGGAATGTCCTCGGATGCCAAGGGGCACTGTTGATGCATTTCCTGGAAGAACCTATCTACCTGTCAGCTGTGGTCATTGGGAAGTGCCCATACAGCCAGGAAGCCATGCAGAGAGCACTGACTGGAAGGTGAGAGGGTAGGGAGGGCTCAGTTGGAAGTCATTCCAAGAGGCAGTCTGAGAGTAGGGCCCTAAGAGCATTAAGCATCGCCTTACCTTTTGATCCAGCAGTTCCACTTCCAGGAATTTGTCTTAAGGAAATAAAGTATTTGAACATTTAGCTTTGTATATAATTTTTGTTTGTTTGGTTTTGAGATGGAGTCTTGCTCTGTCACCCAGGCTGGAGTGCAGTGGTGTGCTCTCGGCTCCTGCAGCTTCCGCCTCCCGGGTTCAAGTGATTCTCCTGCCTCAGCTTCATGAGTAGCTGGGACTACAGGCGTGTGCCACCACGCCCAGCTAATTTTTGTATCTTTAGTAGAGAGAGGGTTTCACCATGTTGGTCAGGCACTCCATGACCAACCAAGTCAGACTGGTCTCAAATTCCTGACCTCAGGTGATCCACCCGCCTCAGCCTCCCAGAGTGCTAGGATTACAGGTGTGAGCCACCGCACCCGGCTACTATATTTTTTTAAAAAAGAAAAAGTAAACAGCTGAAATGCCCAGTAATAGGAGTTTAAGTGTTTTCTTTGTTGTTGTTAAAAATAATATTGATGAATGGCTGGGCATGGCGGCTCATGACTGTAATCCCGGCACTTTGGGAGGTCGAGCGGGGCGGACTGCTTGAGCCCAGAAGTTCTAGACCAGCCTAGGTAACATGGGGAAACCCCGTCTCTACAAAAAATACAAAAACTAGCCAGATGTGGTGGCACACACCTGTAGTCCTAGCTAATAGGGAAGCTGACGCAGGAGGATCACTTGACCCTGGGAAGATTAAGCTGCGGTGAACCAATATCACTCCATTGTACTTCGGCCTGGGTGACAGACCCTGTCTCAAATAAAATAATAATAATATTGATGAATATTTAATGTGGAAACATGTTCATAGTGGTTAAAGAACAGTTTAGAAGATAAGCCAATTTTGGCCTTAAAGTACATACACACATAGGAAAAATTGTAAGAGGATAAGCAGCAAAGTATTATTAATAATCTCTGAGTTGTAGTATTATGGGTGGTTTTTTTCTTCTTGGTTTTTACTGTATTTTCTAATTTTTCTACAGCTTACATACGTTGCCATTATATATGTTTTTTAACCCTAAACATTAGTTTGGGGTTTTCAAAATGTTTTTGTAGCAACAGAGTTTCACTGGGTCTCACCCAGGCTCGAGTGCAGCAGTACAATCAGAGTTTACTACAGCCTCCAGTTCCTGCGCTCAAGTGATCCTCCTGCCTCAACCTTCCAAATAGCTAAGATTATAGGCACAAGCCACCACACTTGGCTGATTTTTAAATTTTTTTTGTAGAGACGGGGTGTTTTTGGGTTACCCAGGCTGGTCTTGAACTCCTGGCTTTAAGCACTGCTCCCACTTAGCCTGCCAAAGTGTTGGGATTCTAAGTATGAGCCACCTCATCCAGCCCTAAACATTAGTTTTAATTTTTTTTAAGATAAAAGTCAAAGGATGACCACTCAAGTGTGGTCTCCCTAAAGGAGGCAGCCAAACTCAGTGCTCTAGTAAATGAGGGCAGGGCAAAGCCATGGCCAGGGCAAGCTTCGTAGGCCCATATCAAACGTGAAGCCTCAAGATATGGCGCAGCAATTCCACTCCTAGGTACAACCCAAGAGAAATGAAAACACATTCACACAAGTAGGCCGGGTACAGTAGCTCATGCCTATAATCCTAGCATCTTGGGAGGCCAAGTCAGGCAGATTGCTTGAGTCCAGGAGTTCAAAACCCACCTGGGCAACATGAGGAAACCCTGTCTCTACAAAAAATACAAAACTTAGCCGGGCATGGTGGCACGCACTTGTAGTCCCATCTGCATGGGGAGCTGATGTGGGAGGATCACCAGAGCCATGGGAGGTTGAGGCTGCAGTGGACCATGATTGCAGCACTGTAATCCATCCTAGACAATAGAGACCCTGTCTCAAAAAAAAACAATGTATATATGTATATAACAAAAACCTGTACATAAATGTTCACAGCAGCATTATTCATAATAGACAGACAAATGTCCATTAGTGGATGAATGGATAAATCAAATGTGATATATCCATACAATGCACTATGATTCAGCCATAAAAAGGACTAAAGTACTGATACATGCTACAGCATGGATGAACTTGAAAACATAATGCTAAGTGAAAGAAATCACATATTATATAATTTTATTTATGTGAAATATCTCTAACACGCAAATCCATAAAGACATAATAGCTTAGTGGTTACCACGGGCTAGGTGCTGTGGCTCACGCCTGTAATGTCAGCACTTTGGGAGGCTGGAGTGGGAGGATTGCTTGAGCCCAGGAGTTCAAGACCAGCCTAGGCAATATGGCAAAACCCCATCTCTACAAAAAATTTAAAAATTAGTCGGACATGGTGGCGCATGCCTGTAGTCTCAGCAACTTGGGAGGCGGAGGTGGGAGGATCGCCTGAGAAGTTGCAGTGAGCCAAGATCATGCGACTGCACTCCAGTCTGAGCAACAGACACCCTATCTCAAAAAGGGAAAAAAAAAAGATTTAAGTGGTTTCCAGGGAATAGAGAGTGAATGCTAATAGCTACGAGGTTTCTTTTTGGGGTGATGAAAATTCCTTAAATTACGTTACCATGATAGTTGTGCAGTTCTATGAATATACTAAAAACAATCGAATTATCCACTTTAAATGGGTAAATTTTATGGTATGTGAACTATATCCCTATATATATATATTTTTTTTTTAAAGGCAGCCCTAGGCACTGTACCCAGGATGTTTTCTGTTTTTCCTATTCTGGTACTTGCAGTTGCTATCTGCTTCATTCTAGACCAGCATCATGTTGGCACCTAGTTTGTTCAAAGATACAAGAGAAAAAAATGAAGCTTTTATTTATTTTTATTTTTATTTTTTTTATTTTTTTTTTGAGAAAGAGTCTCGCTCTGTTGCCCAGGCTGGAGTGCAGTGGCGCGATCTCGGCTCACTGCAAGCTCCGCCTCCCAGGTTCAGGCCATTCTCCTGGCTCAGCCTCCCGAGTAGCTGGGACTACAGGCATCCGACACCACACCTAGCTAGTTTTTTGTATTTTTAGTAGAGACGGGGTTTCACCGTGTTAGCCAGGGTAGTCTCGATCTCCTGACCTCGTGATCCGCCTGCCTCGGCCTCCCAAAGTGCTGGGATTACAGGCATGAGCCTCCGCGCCCGGCCTGAAGCTTTTATATTATAGGATAATTTTGGGTTTTGGTGTGTTTGAAGAATTCCCTAGGAAGCAGGTGCCAACACAGTAATGTTTCTGCTTAAACTTTTCAAGTTTCTCAAAGCCTGTATCAGGAATGGAGTTTGATGTTACATCCCTGAAGGGTGTTGACTTGATTCTTTGTTATCCGTTCAGAATGAGGGAGAAGCATCTTCTTCCAGCCATGAGGTTCTTGCAATCTTGATTCTATTCTGGAACACTGTCTGCCCAAATAAATAAACAAATCCCCACACCTGCTGAGGCTCGGGGTGATGATGTGAGCCACAATCCTAGATACTGTTTTCTCTAGGCTTGCGCCTAAACTGAATGCATTTTCCCTCCACATTTAGGTGTCAGAATGTATCTGCTTTACCAAAAGGCTTTGGAGTTCAAGAACTAAAAATACTGCAGTCAGATTTACTATTTGAACAGAGCCGCTGTGCAGTACAGGCCAAAAGGGCTGACAGCCCAGGTCGACTTGTTCCTTGTGGGGCAGGTAAGAGATCCAGGTTAGACCTGCCCTGGAATAACTGCTCCCCTGACTGAAAGTGGCCTCGGAGGGTCCACATCCTCCCAGCCTAGGAAGGCAGTTCACCACTCTAGTGGCCAGTAGTGTGAGCTTTAGAGACACCCATACTAGGTCAGGTTTATGCTCTTGTGACCCCTGGCATGTTATTTACCTTCCCTTGGCCTCAGTTTCTTTGTCTTCAGATTAGAAGAATATCATTTATCAGGGTTATTGGGAAGATTCAGTGAGAAATTCTATTTAATGGATTTACTCTGTGCCCAGCAAATAAATCCTCAGTGATTGTTAACTATCATAATAATAATGAATTATGAACCACTTAGGCTACTATACCCTGGAGGCCAAGCATCCAAGTAGCAGTCGTTGCCGGTGACATCATATCCAGCTCTCATGGGTCTGTAGAGTCAGAGAAATATTTTTATTAAAGTACTTCTGACATTCACAGGAAATTGAAGAGTTTTAACCCTAGACTCTTACCTTTTCATAGCCATCAGCTGGAGTGCAGTTCCTGAGCAGCCTTTGGATGTTACTGCCAATGGCTTTCCACAGGGAACAACGAAGAAAACAATTGGAAGTCTTCAGGCAAGGTACAGCATATTGGGGCCGGAGATGGTGGCTGTGAACTCACACTTTACCACTATCTAATTCTAGAACATTTTTATTACCCCAAAAAGAACAACTATACCCATTAGCCGTCACTACCTATCTATCCCTCGCTCTCCTCAACCCTAGGAAACCTCTAATTTACTTAATTTACTGCCTGTCTCCGTGGATTTGTCTATTCTGGACATTTTCTATCGTTGGAATCATATAGTATATGACCTTTTGTATCTGGCATTTTTCACTTAGCATGGTGTTTTGGAGGTACATCCATGAGGTAGCTGTATCAGTATTTCATTACTGTTCATGACCTGAGTAATATCCCATAGTGTGGATATACCACATTTTGATTGCCATTCATTCATGGGTGGACTTTCAGGTTGTATCACTCTTTGGCTATTGTGAGTAGTGCTGCTATGCAGAACTATGAACATTTCATGCTCCACTTTTTGCATGGCCATATGTTTTCAATTTTCTTGGGTGTACCTAGGAGTAGTAGTACTGGGTCATATGGTAATTGTTATGTTTAACTTTTTGAGGAACTGCTAAACTGTTTTCCTTAGCAGCTGTACCATTTTACGTTCTACCAGCAATCTATAAGAGTTCCAATTACCCTGAATCCTTTACAACACTTGTTATTGTCTTTTTTATTATAGTCATTCTAGTGGGTGTGAAATGGTATCTCATTACAGTCTTTTTTTTTTTTTTGAGATGTAGTCTTGTTCTGTCTCCAAAGCTGGAGTGCAGTGGCGAAATCTCGGCTCACTACAACCTCTGCCCCCTGGGTTCAAGCAGTTCTCCTGCCTCAGCCTCCCTAGTAGCTAGAATTACAGGCATGCACTACCACACCGGCTAATTCTTATATTTTTAGTAGAGAGGGGTTTTGCCATGTTGGCCAGGCTGGTCTCAAACCCCTGACCTCAGGTGATCCGCCCTCCTCAGCCTCCCAAAATGCTGGGATTACAGGTGTGAGCCATCTCGCCCGGCCTCGTTGATTTGTATTTCCCTAATGACAAATGGTGTTTAGCATCTTTTTATGTACTTATTAGCCATCTGTCTCTCTACAGCCTCCCAAGTAGCTGGTACTACAGATGCCCGCCAGCACGCCCCGCTAATTTTTTTTGCGTTTTTAGTAGAGACGGGGTTTCACTATGTTGGCCAGGCAGGTCTTGAATTCCTGACCTCGTGATCTGCCCACCTTGGCCTCCCAAAGTGCTGGGTTACAAGCGTGAGCCACCGCACCTGGCCTATAACTGGTAGTTTTCGAGTGTTCACTTATTGAGGTCTTCTTTCATAAAGTTCAGTAAGTTTTATAGCTTTCTTATATAAATCTGTCACATCTTGTATTAGATGTGTTCCCTGAATGTATATTAGTTATCTGTTTCTACGTGACAGATTGCCCCCAAAATAACAGCTTAAAACAACAATATACATTTATTATTTCACATAGTTTATGTGGCTCTGGAATTGAGGAGGAGCTTAGCTAAGTAATTGTGGCCCAGCAGTTTATGAAATTGTGGTCTGTTATGGCAGCCACGGCTGCAGTCATCTGAAGACTTGACTGGGGCTCAAAGATCCAGTTCCAAAATGGTTCCCTCGCATGGCTGACAGGTCAGCGTCAGCTGTTGGCAGGAGGTTTCAGTTCCTTATAACAAGGGCCTCTCCACAAGGCTACCAGGGTATTCAGCTTCACGACCCAGTGGCTGGCTTCCCCCAGAACAGGCAATCCAGGAGAGCAAAGCTGAAGCCAGTGTCTTTCATGACCTAGCCTCAGAAGCCACAGTCTACCTGTAATGTCTTAATGGTTATTCAGATCAGCCCTGTTAAGTGTGGGAGGGGACTGCAAAGGGGCATGAATACCAGGAGGCAAGAATCACTGGAGACCATTCTGGAGTTTGGTTATCACAGGTGCTATTTTTAGGTAGCTTTTTATCCCATTTTCTGGTTATTGCTGTTGCAATTAAGCTTTTGTTCCTCTTTGTGGCAATTACTGTTGGTTGCTAGATAAAAACACTAACCTTACCATTATCACTAGAATAATAATTCTACTCCTATAATCCCAGCACTTTGGGAGGCTGAGCTGGAGGATTTGCTTGAAGCCGGGAGTTCGAGACCAGCCTGGGCAACAAAATGAGACCCCCCCCATCTCTAAAAAAACAAACAATAGCAACAACAACAAAACCCCAAAAGAATAATAATTCTACCAATTTGTCTGGGAATTCTTTTGGGATTTGTGGAGTTTTTTTTGTTGTTGTTTTTTGGGGTTTTTTTTGAGACAGTTTCACTCTTATTGCCCAGGCTGGAGTGCAGTGGCACAATCTCAGCTCACTGCAACCTCTGCCTCCCAGGTTCAAGCAATTTTCCTGCCTCAGCCTCCCGAGTAGCTGGGATTATAGACACCTGCCATCACGCCCAGCTAATTTTTTGTATTTTTAGTAGAGATGGGATTTTGCCATGTTGGGCAGGCTGGTCTTGAACTCCTGACCTCAGGTGATCCAGCCGCCTCAGCCTCCCAAAGTGCTGGGGTTACAGATATAAGCCACCACACCCAGCCTCTTTTGGGACTTTTTAAATGTAGACCATCATGTACAAATACAGCTGACTTTTCAACAATGTGGGTGTTAGTGGTGCCAACCCCTCTTGCAGTCAAAAATCTGCATGTAACTTTTGGCTCTCCAAAAACATCAAGCCTGTTTTTGACCAGAAGCCTTGACATAAACAGTCAATTAACACATATTATGTATGTTATGTGTATTATATATGTATTCTTACAATAAAGCAAACTAAAGAAAATAAAATGTTATTAAGAAAATCATAAGGAATAGGCCAGCCGCTGTGGCTCACATCTGTAATCCCAGCACTTTGGGAGGCTGAGGCAGACAGATTACTTGAGGTCAGGAGTTAAAGACCAGTCTGGCCAACATGGCGAAACCTTGTCTCTACTAAAAATACAAAAATTAGCTGGGCTTGATGGTGCGCGCCTGTAATCCCAGCTACTTGGGAGGCCAAGGCAGGAGAATTGCTTGAACATAAGAGGCAGAGGTTGCAGTGAGCCGAGATCACACCACTGCACTCCAGCCTGGGCCACAGAGTGAGACTCCATCTCAAAAAAAAAAGAGAGAAAAGCATAAGGAATAGAAAATATATTTATTCATTAAGTGGAACTGGATCATGATAAAGGTCTTTATCTTCATCATCTTCATGTTGAGTAGGCTGAGGGGAGGAGGAGAAGAGGAGGCTTTGGTCTTACTATCTCAGGGATTGCAGAGGCAGAAGAAAATCTGTGTGTAAGTGGACCCACACAGTTCAAGCCTGTGTTGTCCAAGGGTCAACTGTAGTGTTTCTTTCCAATCTTCTGTTCCTTTTATTTATTTATCTTACGTTACTGTGTTGACTAGAACTGACAGTATCAAAATCATCTGCAGATGATGACTTGATTTTTGTTTTTCACTTCTCTTTCTTTTTTGTTCTGCTGGCCAGAACCTTCTGTATAATGTTGAATAAAAGCAGTGATAGCAAGTACCCCTTGTCCTATTCCTGATTTTAAGGACATATATTTGCTATAGATTTTTTATAGTTGCCCTTTATAAATGTAAGTACTTTTCCCGAGTCCTAGTTTGCCAAAAGGTTTTTAATAATTCAAAGGATGTTGAATTCTACCAAATGCTTTCTTTGCATATATTTTTCCCATAGTTATATATATGTACGTGTGTGTGTGTGTGTGTGTGTGTGTATATATATTTTTTTTTTTGAGACAGAATCTCTGTCACCCAGGTTGGAGGGCACTGGCACAGTCTCGGCTCATTGCAACCTCTGCCTCCTGGGTTCAAGTGATTCTTGTGCTTCAGCCTCCTGAGTAGCTGGAATTACAGGCATGCACCACCAGTCCCAGCTAGTTTTTGTATTTTTAGTAGAGACAGGGTTTTACCATGTTAGCCAGGCTGGTCTTGAACTCCTGACCTCAGATGATCTGCTCACTCACCTCAGCCTCCTAAAGTGCTGGGATTACAGGCATGAGCCACCATGTCTGGCCATCTCTAATTATATTATTTTTCTTTAATTTGTTCATGAGAGTTCCATTAATTTTTGCTTTGTTTTCATGCTAAAATGGCCTCATTTTCCTGAGTGCCAGCAGCCACTCCAGCTAAGGCCTTGGGAGAGCAGTGTCTGAGGGCTCAGGGTTCCCCTTTAAGCAGCAGTTCCTGAAGCAGGCTGGGTTCCAGCCAGGTAAGGGAGATTTTGTGCAGACTCCATAATTCCCTATTTCACATGTACCAGTTACGATCATGGTGTCCACGCTGAGGGTGCAATCTGCTGGGATGATGCAGGGTGTGTACCATTTATGGTCATGGTATTCATGCTGAGGGTGCGATCTGTTGGTCTGCTGGGGTGATACAGGGTGTGTAGCAGTTATGGTCACAATGTCCATGCTGAGGGTGCGATCTGCTGGTCTGCTGGGGTGATGCAGGGTGTGGACCAGTTATGGTCACTGTGTCCACGCTGAGGGTGCGGTCTGCTGGTCTGCTGGGGTGATGCAGGGTGTGGACCAGTTATGGTCACTGTGTCCACGCTGAGGGTGCGGTCTGCTGGTCTGCTGGGGTGATGCAGGGTGTGGTGTGTGAAAGAGAGACTGCACGTTGTTGGTACACACAGCATTTCCCAGTTTCTAGATGCAGCTCGTGAATTGTGTACATGAGGGAAAAGAAGGCAACCACGAAGGCCTGGGTGGGCTCATAAAGAATCAACACTCACTTCCTTAAGTATTCCAAACCATGACCTCCACCCAGAATTGTGTTGTTTAGGAGCAAACGCTTGGTCTCTAAAGGCTGTGATGCCCATGGCAGGAGTCCGGGGATTCTGCCTCAGGCGGCTCGTCCAAGTGGATTTTATATTGACGATTCACACAGGGAACAGCACTCATGTCTCAAACAAAGCTTTCGATTTCTTGTAAACCCATAGGGGCCAGCTCCCTTGAAAGGAGGTAGCCAGAAGTGTCTTACAGATATCCTGGGGCAAAATTTTGTAATTGCACCTCAGGGTACCCGTTTGGGCTTGTCACTTTAATGATCCCACCGCTGATGACATTTCTTAAGGTTAGACTCATTTTTGTACCTCACTCTAATCAGACATCCAGGTCTGGATTTTCTCCTCACCAAATACAAGTGAAATCTTCAAACCTAAAAACCATGTGAAGCCTGGCATCTTTGTGATAGGGGCTTGGAACATACTAAACACTTAATAAATCGTCTTTGCCTTCTTTTTCCAAACAGATCCCAAATCAGCAAAGTGGAACTGTTTAGATCATTCCAGAAGCTGCTTAGCAGAATTGCAAGGGACAAGTGGCCAGACTCCCTCAGGTGATGCTATTGACCTATGTTTTCTCATATTTAGGAAGACATCTGTTTTGATTCTGGCTTCTGAGTAGCAAGAAGCTTTGGCAGGAGTAGTGGTTCAGCAAGCCTGTGGCACTTATTGTTGACGACAAGTTCTTCTTTCCCCATAGCTCTCTTTGCAGATACATGCATGATCTGAGATGCAGAGGATGGGTAGTTTGGTGGTATAGAGTTATAAAAAACTAAGGATAGAACTGGGGCTTGGCCATTCCAGACCCTCCTTTGATTCCACCTCTAGATGGAGATCACTGTGGAAATGGGAGTGTTCTAAGAGCAATATATTCTGTTACAAGTGTTACTCTCCTCTTTTCCTTTTGAACTTGCAGCTCCATGACTTAAATTGCTCTTCAAACAAAAACGTAGAGAACTTTAAAACCACTCTTGGGAACAAGTAGGTGGGTGCAGTGACGTTCTGACAGTGACCATCTAGAGTTAGGTGAAGTCTCACAGGTTAAAGAGGGCCCCAAACCACCCATACTTCTGACCAACTGGCTGCAAATTTGAGTGTCTCCACTCCCCCTCATGTTCAGTTATTCACTAGAACATCTCTCAGAACTCAGAAAAGCACTATAGTTGCCATTAAAAGTTTTATTATGAAGGCTACAGATCAGTACTAGCCAAAAGGAGAGAGATATAGTAAGGGATATAGTCAGATATGTGAGGGTCCCAAAGGCACAGCTTCCATGTCCTCAGGACACATCACCTTCCCAGCACATTGCTGTCCGTCACCAACCAGGAATCTCACTCAGACATCAGTGTCCAAAGTTTTTGTTGGAGTTTCATTAGCTATTATGATTGATTGAATTATTGGCCACATGATGTGATTGAACTTAATCTCCAACCCCCTCCTCTCCCAAGAGGTCAAACTGATATCACGTGTCTCAGAGCCCTAATTCTCTACGTGGCTGGTCTTTCTGGCATGACCAGTATCATCCTGAAACTATCTCGGGGGCCCACCATGAGTTACCTGGTCAAACATAAACTCACATGTGATCAGAGAGATCTGCCATGCATGACAAAGACACTTCCAGAAACTCCAAAGTTTAGAGGTTCCCAGGAACTGGTGACAAAGACCAAGTGAATCCTTCATTATATGCCAGTGGGGAAAGTAAGGAGTAGCTAGAAGCTTCTATATGAAGAGGCTAGGCCGGGCGCGGTGGCTCAAGCCTGTAATCCCAGCACTTTGGGAGGCCGAGGTGGGTGGATCACGAGGTCAGGATATCGAGACCATCCTGGCTAACACGTGAAACCCCGTCTCTACTAAAAAAATACAAAAATTAGCCGGGAGCGGTGGCGGGCGCCTGTAGTCCCAACTACTCGGGAGGCTGAGGCAGGAGAATGGCGTGAACCCGGGAGGCGGAGCTTGCAGTGAGCTGAGATCCGGCCACTGCACTCCAGCCTGGGGGACAGAGCGAGACTCCGTCTCAAAAAAAAAAAAAAAAAAAAAAAAAAAAAAAAAATGAAGAGGCTGGCCACTTGTCATCACCATCACGCATACTGAAGTGATGCATCTGTGGTCAGTTGGCTTCTTTCTTGGATTTCCATATATTCTATATGTCAAATCTGAATTGAGGTAAGGAGATACTTCTAAGACAGAGTTTTGCTCCTGTTAACCAGGCTGGAGTGCAGTGGCGCAACCTCACCTCACTGCAACCTCTGCCTCCCCAGGTTCAAGTGATTTTCCTGCCTCAGTCTCCAGAGTAGCTGGGATTATCGGTGCATGCCACCACGCCTGGCTAATTTTTTGTATTTTTAGTAGGGATGGGGTTTCACCATGTTGACTGACCAGGCTGGTCTTGAACTCCTGACCTCAGGTGATCCACCCGCCTCAGCCTCCTAAAGTGCCAGGATTACAGACGTGAGCCACCATGCCCGGCATGTTTGTTTGTTTGTTTTTGAGACAGGGTAGCTGAGATGATTAAGGGAAGTGTTGCATATGACCAAGAGCCTAGTTTGCAGTAGGGTTTTGATAACTGGTAGTTACTTTTTTTTTTTTTTTTGAGACAGTGTCTTGCTCTGTTGCCCAGGCTATGTAATACAGTGGCACAATCTTAGCTTACAGGAACCTCCGCTTCCCATGTTCAAGTGATTCTCCTGCCTCAGCCTCCCGGGTAGCTGGGACTACAGGCGCCT
Organism: Macaca nemestrina; assembly: GCF_043159975.1. Taxonomy (NCBI): domain Eukaryota; kingdom Metazoa; phylum Chordata; class Mammalia; order Primates; family Cercopithecidae; genus Macaca; species Macaca nemestrina. The sequence goes on along the minus strand of NC_092142.1, from coordinate 74,472,362 downwards.
GCCACCATGCCCAGCTAATTTTGTATTTTTAGTAGAGATGGGGTTTCACCATGATGGTAAGGCTGGTCTCAAACTCCTGACCTCAGAGGATCCGCCCGCCTCGGCCTTCCAAAGTCCAAAGTGCTGGGATTACAGGCGTGAGCCACCATGCCTCACCTGGAAAACTTTTAAATCAAAAAAGTAGACAATTATTTTTATTTTCTCTGATTCCACTAGGACCATAGAAACCTAGAATTCTGTTCATTCTTAACTGTTTTAATTCACGTTGCTGTGTCATGAATTCCCTACAAAGGAGACAGAGTTGCTCTAGGAAAGTGTCAGAAGTCAAAATAAAAATGTAAAGACAAATCTCTAAATTTAATGTTTTATTTGGGATATAAGAATTGAAATTCAAGACATGCACAGACTGGGTGGTCTTCAGTATGTCTGAAGAACAAAGGGAAAGTTAGAGGCTTTATTTTTCAAAAAAGAAATGTAACATATTGTTCAAGAAAGTTCGGCCGGGCGCGGCGGCTCAAGCCTGTAATCCCAGCACTTTGGGAGGCCGAGACGGGCGGATCACGAGGTGAGGAGATCGAGACCATCCTGGCTAACACGGTGAAACCCCGTCTCTACTAAAAAAAAAAAAATACAAAAAACTAGCAGGGCGAGGTGGCGGGCGCCTGTAGTCCCAGCTACTCGGGAGGCTGAGGCAGGAGAATGGCGTGAACCCGGGAGGCGGAGCTTGCAGTGAGCTGAGATCCGGCCACTACACTCCAGCCTGGGCGACAGAGCCAGACTCCGTCTCAAAAAAAAAAAAAAAAAAAAAAAGAAAGTTCGGCGGCACGAGTAAAGTTATGAGGAGCTGCCAAGTGACGGCATTGGGTAAAACTATTGTTAAAGTCTGCAGCAAGTTGGTTCAGTAGCTGTTAGATAAAACTGGCAGGCAATTTTAGCAGCCAGGCTTGCAGAGAATGCATTCTTGGAGCAATGTTATGCACCCTGAGTGCTTTTTACCCCTGGCTTCTCGCCTCTGTTTTAGTTGAGTATGACAAGAATAAAGTAGTTTGTGTGATCCACTTTCACAAAAGCATACTGAACTCCTCTTCCTAAGTCTCTCATTACAAGTCTGTCCAGTTGCTTGCTCAGGTGTCTGGTGGCCCCCAGGGTGTGCTATTCAGTAAGAATCTGTGTATTTGGTGGCCTGTGTGCATTAGGGTGCAGAAGCTGGATACCTACCAAGATTACAAGGAGGCTGCGTCCTCTTACCAGGAAGCCTGGAGCACACTCCGGAAGCAGGCGTTTGGATCCTGGATCAGAAACCCACCGGATTATCACCAGTTCAAGTGAGAAGGAAATGTTTGCTCTGGTAGCAGGACCCTTCATCCTGAACTGCCTTCCTTCACACAGGACAAGTCTTAGCTTTTTTGGTGGTTAAATCAGGGAATATTCTTTCTGAACACTGCATCTCTGTTGTGTAATACAGATGGAATCTGGAACTTAGAGCAGGTTATACTTGATTGAAGTAGCTCTCTGCTAAAATGGCATCTCACTAATGCCCTCGCTGTCTGACTTCCATTGTGTTTTATTGCTTCTCTAAAATATGAAATCAGGGTTTGGAACATGATGCTTTAAAAGTACTCCACAGCAGCTCTGTTTTATGGGTTCCTACATTGATTCAGCAAATATTTATTGAGCTGAAATGATGTTTGACACTCTGCAAGTTTTACAGCTTTGCCTAGCATAGCGAACATATATTTTGTATTCCCAGCCTTTCTTCCTTCGGGGAGCCATTCTTTTCCCATTCCTGAGTGATCCTGCTCTGTGCCTCAGACTTGGCTGAAGCTAACCTTACTCCCTGGCTCTAGGAATAGCCTGTGAGCCAGCCCTGGACTGCCCTGGAATTGTTCTCAGAGGTATCAGGAAAGGCTGTCTGTTTTGATCTGGAGCTGTAAGAGTCATAATCGTGGGACTGCCGGTGGCCATCTTTTCCTACTACCTAGAGAAAGCCAGCAAAGAATTGAAGGCAACAAAGGAAACAGCCAAGAGAATCAAAGATCTAGTAACACTGTTTAGATGCCTGAAGCCAGTACCCACCCTAGACATCAATTATGTGAGACAAATTCCTATCGTTATTTTGATTAAGCCTGTTTGTGTTCGTTTTCTGACTTACAGTTGAAAGAATTCTGTCCAAAAAGCCACAAGGTGGCCAGGTGAGGTGGCTCAGGCCTGTAATCCCAGCACTTTGGGAGGCCAAGGCAGGCAGATCACTTGAGGTCAGGAGTTCAAGACCAACCTGGCCAACATGGGGAAACCCTGTCTCTACTAAAAATATAAAAACAAGCCAGGCATGGTGGTGTGCACCTTTAATCCCAGCTACTCGGGAGGCTGAGGCAGGAGAATTGCTTGAACCCAGGAGATGGAGGTAGCAGTGAGCGAAGATCTCACCACTGCACTCCAACCTGGGTGACAGAGTAAGACCCTATCTCAAAAAAAAAAAAGCCAAAGGCCCTACAGCAAATCAACAGTAGACCCAGCAGCCAATCCTGTTTTAACTAATGTTGAATGTTTAACACTCAACTTTAGACTTTGAATGATTGACTGAAAATGGAAGCTCCCATGTTGGGGTTACTCAAGATCCTTATTGGTTCTTCAGCATTTTGTGGCTATATTTTTTCATAACAGCTGTATTGAGATATAATTCACAGACCATAAAATTCACCCAACTAAAGTATATAATTTAAAAGTTATTAGGCCCAGCACGGTGGCTCACGCCTGTAATTCCAACACTCTGGGAGGCTGAGGCAGGTGGATCACCTGAAGTCAGGAGTTCAAGACCAGCCTGGCCAACATGATGAAACCCTGTCTCTACTAAAAATACAAAAATTAGCTGGGCATGGTGGTGCACACCTGTAATCCCAGCTACTTGGGAGGCTGAGGCAGGAGAATCGCTTGAACCTGGGAGGCGGAGGTCAGAGGTTGCAGTGAGCCAAGATCACGCCACTGTACTCCAGCCTAGGTGACAGAACAAGACTCTGTCTCAAAAAAAAAAAAAGTTTTTAGTATGTCCACAGAGTTGTGCAACCATCAATTTTAGAACATCTTCATCACAAATTTTGTGCCTGTAATAGTTTCCTAGAGCTGTTTCTTAACGAAGTACCACAAGCTGGGTGGCTTAAGACAACAGAAATGTATCCCTGGCCAGGTGCAGTGGCTCACGCTTGTAATCCCAGCACTTTGGGAGGCCGAGGTGGGCAGATCACGAGATCAGGAGATCAAGACCATCCTGGCCAACATGGGGAAACCCTATCGCTGCTAAAAATACAAAAATTAGCCAGGCATAGTGGTGCATGTCTATAGTCCCAGCTACTCAGGAGGCTGAGGCAGGAGAATCTCTCAAACCCAGGAGGTGGAGGTTGCAGTGAGCCAAGATCGTGCCACTGCACTCTAGCCTGGGTGACAGAGCAAGACTCTGTCTCAAAAAATAAAAAGAAATGTATCCCCTTTCAGTTCTGGAGGCTAGAAGTCCAAACAGGTTGTCGGTGGGGCTTCCGCTTCCTCTAAAAGCTTTAGGGCGGGGGCCCCCAGCCCCAGAGCCACAGATCATTACTTGTCTGTGGCCTGTTAGGAACCAGGTCACACAGCAGGAGGTAAGTAACGGGTGAGCACTCTTAAGTTTCATCTGTATTTACAGCCACCCCCCATCACTCACGTTACTACCTTAGCTCCTCCTCCTGTCATACCAGCGGTGGCATTAGATTCTTATAGGAGTGTGAATCCTATTGTGAACTGTGCATGCAGGGGATCTAGGTTGCACACTCCTTATGAGAATATAATGCCTGATGATCTGTCACTGTCTATCAGATGAGACTATCTAGTTGCAGGAAAACAAGCTCAGGGCTCCCACTGATTCTACATTATGGTGAGTTGTATAATTATTTCATCGTGTATTACGATTTAATAATAATAGAAATACAGTGCATAATAAATGTAATGCACTTCAGTCATCCCAAAACTATCCCCCATCCCCACCCCTAGATCTGTGGAAAAATTGTCTTCCATGAAACCAGTCCCTGGTGCCAAAAAGGTTGGGGACTGCTGCTCTAAGGAAGACTTTTTCGTGCCTCGGGGACTGCCGCTCTAAAGAAGTCTTTCGTGCCTCCTCCTTAGCTTCTGGTGGCTCCTGGCAGTCTTTGGCTTGTGGCTGCATCACTTCAGTTTCTCCCTCTGTCTTCACATGGCCTTCTTTCCTGTGTCTGTGTCTTTCCATGGCCTACTTATAAGGACCCCAGTAATTGAATTTAGGGCCTGCCCTAATCCAGTCTGATTTCATCTTAACTAACTATATCTGCAAAGACTCTATTTCTAACTAAAGTCACATTCTGAGGTTCCAGGTAGACATGAAGTTTTGGGGGATACCACTCAACCCATTGCAGAACCCATTAGCAGTCACTTCCCATTCCTCAACGCCCCTACCCCAGGGCAATCAGTAATCTACTTTCTGTCTCTTTGGATTTGTCTATTCTGAACATTTCATATAAATGGAATCGTATAATATGTGGTCTTTTGTGACTGGCTTCTTTCACTTAACATGTTTTCAAGATTTATAGTGTAGCATGAATCAGTACTTTATTACTATTTATGGAATAAAAATAGTCAGTTGTATGGATGTAAATGTTTTGTTTATCCAGTCATCAGTTGTTAGACATATGGGTTGTTTTCACTTTTTGGGTCTTGTACATAGGGTTGCTGTGAACATCTGTGTACAAGTTTTTGTGTGAGCATATATTCTGAAAATTTTTTTAAATTACAGAAATAATACATGTATGTCATAAGAAGTTATTCTTGAATGTTCTTCCATAAGAAATCCTTTTGGATAGGAAAGAAAGAAGGCCAGGAGCAGTGGCACCTGTAATCCTAGCACTTTGGGAGGCCAAGGTGGGTGGATAGCTTGAGGGCAGAAGTTCCAGACCAGCCTAGCCAACATGGCAAAACCCCATGACTACTAAAAATACAAAAATTAGCTGGGCGTGGTGGCACACGCCTGTAGTCACAGCTACTTGGGGGACTGAGGCACGAGAATTGCTTGAACCTGGAAGGCGGAGGTTTCAGTGATCTGAGATCATGCCACTGCACTCCAACCTGGGCGACAAAGTGAGTCTGTCTCAAAAAAAAAAAGCTGGGGGGCAATGACCAACATGGAGAAACCCTGTCTGTACTAAAAATACAAAAGTAGCTGGGCATGGTGGTACGTGCCTGTAATCCTAGCTACTCAGGAGACTGAGGCAGGAGAATTGCTTGAACCCAGGAGGCGGAGGTTGTGGTAAGCCGAGATCGCGCCATTGCACTCCATCCTGGGCAATAAGAGTGAAACTCCATCTCCAAAAAAAAAAAAAAAAAAGCAACAATATCACTACTTGAAGGCCAGGGTCTCCGATATTCTGCTTTAATCAATTTCTTTTCCCTGACCCCAAATCTCACATTATGACAGCAGTTAGGATACCTGGGCTGGCAGGAGCTTTTATCTAGAGGATGATGCATCTCTCTCTTTTATGAGACCTTATTTTAAAGGAAAAAGATTTACATTAAAACGTAAAAGGATAATGTCTTTTTATTCCTAAATTTTATGTTAAATTTGTACCCCCCAAAAAAACTCTAAGTGTAAAAAAAAAAAAAACAAATTTAGACTTCAGAATAGAGATTAGAAAAAAACCTGAAGGCTGGAGACCAAAGGCACCTTCACTTTGGACTACCTGTTTTCTCAAGAGCTAAAAGTGGTACTTAACCGTCCAGCATCCTACATTTTATTTTATTTTATTTTATTTTATTTTTTTATGTTATGTTATGTTATGTTATTTTTTTGAGATGGAGTCTGGTGCTCTGTTCCCCAGGCTGGAGTGCAGTGGCGCGATCTCGGCTCACTGCAAGCTCTGCCTCCTGGGTTCATGCCATTCTCCTGCCTCAGCCTCCCAAGTAGCTGGGACTACAGGCGCCCGCCACCACGCCCGGCTAATTTTTTGTATTTTTAGTGGAGACAGGGTTTCACTGTTTTAGCCAGGTTGGTCTCGATCTCCTGACCTCGTGATCTGCCCGCCTCAGCCTCCCAAAGTGCTGGGATTACAGGCGTGAGCCACCACGCCGGGCCTCATCATCCTACATTTTATTTTAATCTCTTAAAACCCAAGTTTAAAATCTCATCTATGCCTTAAAATCACATCTCTGCAATCTTAGCAGACTCTCAGATTTCATACATTTATAAAATTTGTTTTTACGGTTTCTTTTTTATTATTTCTAACGGCAGGTGAAAGGATTTTTTATTTTACTAATGTTTCTTAACCTATGTTTGGCTGATAACTGCTTCTCATTTTTAAATACATATTCTTTTTTGAACTTGTTATGGAAATTTTTAAATAGTCACAAATACAGACTAGCACAGCGAACTCCCCTGAACCATCACCCGAACTTAGCAAACGTCAGCTTTGTTGCTGCTCTTGTTTGATCTATTGCCTCGTCCCCTCCAACATTTTTTTTGACCATTTAAAGCAAATCCTAACCATCATATTTCACCTAACAGAATTAATATCTAATATGTAGTCTGCTCAGTTTTCCCATGTTGTCTCAAAAATGTATTTTGACTGTTTGTTATTTGGTTATTTGTTAAAATCTAAATAAGAGCCACATTGTGCATTTGATTGATAGGTCATTTGTCTCTCTAAATCTGTAACAGTTACCCTTTTTTTTCTGTGTTGAAAGGGGGGTTTTTTGTCCTGTAGTATTTCCTACATTTTGTATTTCACTGCTTATTTCCCCCCATTGTTGTTTAAAGGTTCCTATCTCCCCAATATTTCCTCTAAATGTGCAGTTACACATAGAGGCTTGATTAGATTCAGGTGCAGTTGATTTGACACGAGTGCTTCCTGAGTGACTCTGCATCTTTGTTTTGCATCGTGTGGAGAGGAACATGACATCTGGTGGTTCCACTTGCTGTGACTGAGCAATGGGGTCTGTGGTGTCAGTCTGGTCTTTTCCATTATAAAGTACCCCACCACCCTTCCACCTGATGGCTCTAGCAGCCGTGTCAGGAGTCCCTGAGACCACCCTCATGTTTGATGATTCACAAGATAGATTCACAGAACTCAGAAAAACTGTTATACACATCATTCCTGTTTATTTTAGTGAAAGGATACAGATTAAAATCAGCAAACAGAGAAGGCACATGAGCGAAGTCCAGCAGAAGACAAGCACAAGCTTCTAGTTGTACCCTCGATATGAGCGTTGCATGTTTGATTCTTTGACATGGGAGGGGACCTTGCTCATTTGGTGGAGAGATTGTTCTTCCTAGGGCTAGCCAATTCCTGGAGAGAATAAATGACTCACCTATGACTGTTCCTTTCATATGTAAACCAGCCAATCTGGAGCCCATACCCCAACCTGTCCTTTACAGGACGTTCATTCTCTAGGCCAATATGCCATACTCTGGGATATGCACCTGCCCTAATCACCACAGGGCCAGGTACCAAAAAGCTAGGGAAAGCCCCTAGGCCCCAGAGCCTGCTGAAATTATTCAAACTCGCCAGTCTGCTTACTCGGCCTCACCCCTTCCTTCCCATGGAAATAACAAGGCTCTTACTCCACTTGATCCCCTCATTCCCTCTGCCTCCGCACTGACCCTGGGCTTCCCAGTGTGGCTCCCTGTGGCATGCCATACCCCTTTTGGAATCTGTAAGTCTAACAAGCTTTCTTGTCAATGGCAGTCACCTGATCTGTTGCCCTCATCATACCTGAATAATAATAAAACCTATATTTTATATTTTTTTATCTTATTTTTTAGAGACGGGTGTCTTGCTCTGTTGCCCAGGCTAGTTTCAAATGCTTGAGCTCAAATGATCTTCCCACCTTGGCCTCCCACAGTGCTGGGATTAGAGGCATGAGCCACCATGTCAGGCCACCTAAAACCTATATTTTAAAACACTCCCCAGTGGTGTCACACAGACAGCACTTAATCCTCCCAGCAATGATGTATGGCAGTATGTGCCAGGTGTTGCCAATTATAGAAGCTCGTTGAGCCTTGGATGCTGCTAACATCGCATGATGCACAGGACAACTGCCCTGTCCCCACCCCCACTCCCCGCAAAGAATTATCTGGCTTAAAACGTCAGTCATGCTGAGGTTAAGAAACCCTGCTTCTAACAATTGTGTTTTAAAGTCACTTGAAATAGTTCCTCTCTAGTTATTGCTCCAAATCTGTACATAATTTTACTTTACTTTCAGTTTTTAGGGATGCCTTAAAAATTATGTAAAATGTTTGTATGATTCCCAAGTTGAAACTAGTTTGTTTTTGTTTTTTAAAAAAATAGAGATGGGGTCTCACTGTGTTGGCCAGGTTGGTCTTTAATTCCTGGCCTCAAACAATCCTCCCATCTTGGCCTCCCAGAGTGCTAGGATTACAGGCATGAGCCACCATGCCTGGCTAGAACTAGTTTTCTTTGAAGAAAGGTATATTCAGATGTCTTTCATCCTTGTCTCCTCCCTGGTTTTTTCCTTCCCTCTAACAGTAGCCATTTTTATTAGTTGTTGGCATATCATATATGCGACAATTTGTATTTTTGCCACTGTATCTTTTGGATAGTCTTAGAAGTGGGATTGTTTGGTCAAAGATTAAATAAACATATAATTTGCTTGATTTAAATATATCTTCTAAGTTCTGTTTCTAAATACAGTGAATCCAAAGAAAGCAAAGCACAGAACCCCATTACAACATGCCATTTCCATTAAAAAAGCATGAAAGAGGCCAAGTGCAGTGGCTCACGCCTATAATCCCAGCACTTTGGGAGGCTGAGGCAGGTGGATCACCCGAGGTTGAGAGTTCAAGACCAGCCTGACCAACATGGAGAAACCTCGTCTCTACTAAAAATACAAAATTAGCCGGGCATAGTGGCGCATGCTTGTAATCCCAGCTACTCGGGAGGCTGGAAAAAAAAAGCATGAAAGATAGGTAACTGTTTAGCTTGTATATACTAAAGTATCTATGAATCTACTTACAAGAAACCAATCATCAAACAGGACAAAGGATGGCCAGGGTCCAAGGAGTGGGAGGGAGACTTTTAACTTTATACCCTTTTAAAATGTTGAACCATGTTAATATATGCCTATTTTTTAAATAAATTTTTTAAATGAAATAAAAATTAATGGAAAAAGGTTTCTCTATTTTAAACTGCATTAACACCAGAAAACACATAGAGGCGATGTTGTATAGGCAAGAGGAATCTCACAAGCTGCTTTAGGCAGCTTAATTCCACAGAATTACTGTCTTGTGGAATTTGGCTCTTTCAGGGAGGTTTACACTTCGAGCCTTGCTGTTTATTCTGTGTCCATAAGTGGGTTCTAGTGTTACGACTGTGTTTCATAATTTGTATTTTCTTAATAATTTTCAAAAATTGGCTTGATTTAAATAATTGTGTGTATAGATTTCATGTAGTCATTTCTGCATAGGGTTAAATGCCTTGTTTTATGGAGTTGATCAGCGCCAAGCATGAGCTCACTGTCTGGGGAAAAGAGGCTGCTATGGAGATAATGACCGACCCTGGCTGCCAGTGCCTCTGGTCGGAAGAAATGCAAGCCCTGTCTGATTTGGTAGTGTCTGTGGCTGGGGGAAAGCTGCCTCCACCTGGACCTTGGCAAGACTTTTTGGATTTAAGACAGTGTTCTGAGCAAGCCTTAACCAAAAATTTCCAGCTCCTAAAACCCAGGTCCCTTCCTGGCTAGTTAAATGGCTTAGGACAGTGTTATCTTTTCAACTGCCACTGCCTCCTGAGATGGTGTCTGGGAAAGCCAGAGGAGCTGTTAAAATGGATCCCACCGCAACAGAAAAGCTATTGAAACCAGGAGACAGCTTCCAACTGGAAAAATACTTAGTATATAAGTGCTTACTTTCCAGAGCTCGAGCAGCTCTTCCCATAGGCAGTTATCCTGAAGGAATGGTTAGATACAGAAACAGCCAAGGAGACAGATATTTCAGACAAAGCACATTTATTTTCCAGAAAGAGTAGTTTTTTTAATACCACATATTGAAGAATTGTTGACCTTCACGTCCTATAAACATGAATCCTTTTAAACCTGAACGTGTCTGTATTGGGGCTGAGACTAACTTGCTGTAACACCGTCCAGATGAATCCAAAACAAATCTTTATACCTGTGGTCCAAAAGTGTTAGGGAAATTCTGTAAAGACTTAAGGGCTTCAGGCAAAGTTGTTTGAATTCAGTTTTTATTTCTTAAAACTGGGGATCCAAAATGAATCAAAAGGGACAAATATCATGAGTGGTGACTGCCTGATGTGGTGGGGGGTGGGGAGCAGGCAGTCGAGTAGAAAGAGGCCTCTGGAGGATGGAAACGTCCTGTGTTTTGATTGGAGCGTTGATTATACTGGTGTAAACATTTGTCCACGTTAAGTCTACACGTTAATATTCGTGTACTTTACATAATTATACCTCAATTTTAAAATGCAAAAAAACAAAAACATGGTCCTTACTACTTGGTGTAGTAGAATAAAACTGGACCTAGATACTCAAGCAGTTGTGTCCTAGTACCAGTTCTGCCACTAACTTCTATGTGGATGTGGGGAAAGTATTTAACCTCTGCTTATAACTTCTTATCTGTCCTACAAAATTAGATCGTCGCATTTAGGATGCTCAGTGTTTTTCAACTGTTAGGTAGGATTCTCATAAAAATTATTAATTGGATAGATAATACAAAGAAAAATTTTCTCTAGGAAACTGCCCACTGATGCTGTGACTACATATGGCCTCAGTCATGTTGGTGACAAGGGAAGGATGGAAATAACTCTTTTTTTTTAGACAGAGTTTCATTCTTGTTGCCCAGGCTGGAGCACAACGGTGCGATCTGGGCTTACCACAACCTCCACCTCCCGGGTTCAAGCGATTCTCCTGCCTCAGCCTCCCGAGTAGCCGAGATTACAGGCATGTGCCTAATTTTGTATTTTTAGTAGAGATGGGGTTTCTCCATGAAGGTCAGGCTGGTCTCGAACTCTCGACCTCAGGTGATCCTCCCGCCTCTGCCTGCCAGAGTGCTGGGATTAGAGGCATGAGCCACCATGCCAGCCTGAAAATAACTCTTGTCTCAATCTACTAACCTGGGCTCTGAATTTGGGTATGGATGTTTTGCCCCTCATTCCTATGAGCCAGTAGGGTTAGGAATCAGCTTTTAGAACAAGCCTGTCCAGCACTGCTTTTCAGTGACCAGATGCAGGAAAATGTCTCTGTGGGAGGAAAGGGAGTGGCAGAAAGTCACTCCAAGTGGGACCCAGGCTGCCAAATGTTGGTCTCCAGCACATGTTCCCTGTACTTTGGGCTCAGCTCCCGAAGGGGAAGAGCTCACAATGGAAACAGTGATGGCCATTTGCTCAGGCAGCCAAGAGAATGAAAAGCACATTGAAACTAAGCAGTGTCTCCACGGGGAGGTACGGTGGGACCCTTGCGGGTGAAACCAACCTGACAACAGAGCAGGATCACAGAGCCCATTCCCAGCATCTTTCTTCAGTTCAACAACAAGACCTTTCTGTGCAACCTCTCAAGAAAGCTCTGGGAAATGATACTGTGGGCAGTATTACTAAGCTTTACCCAACAATGGAGGCACGCTCAGTCCAGTTCACCCGTTTGCTCTGAATTCGATTTTGTTAACTGAAAGCAAAGAGCTTTTCTTAATGTAAGTTTCAGGACCTGCATCCCCTAACCCAAAGTTTCTTGAACTTCCCTGTTTATTGCTGCCTCTTGTGAACTGTTTTGACCTCCAGTGAATGCCTTTTCAGCTGGCATTTTCATGCTGTACTTTTGTTCTTCAACTTACCGAGTGCCACTGTGAATGTCCTTCTTTACTAACATGTCAGTAACTGCTGGGCTGTGAAGCCAGCTGACAGTGGGAGAAGGCAGCCTTGGGGTGATGGAGTGGCAAGTGCAGTTTAAACCAGCTCCGATGACAGTGCTCACTCACCTGTGCTAAAGCAGGTAGGTGGTGCAGCCTGGCTCTGTGCCTCCTTCATGAAAGATGAGAGCTGCTATGGTCTGAATATTTGTGTCCCCCGCAGATTCCTATGTTGAAATCGTAACTCCCAAAATTATGGTATTAGAGGTGGGGTCTTTGGGAGGTGATGGGGTCTTTGGGAGGTGATTAGGTCTTTGGGAGGTGATTGGGTCTTTCGGAGGTGATGGGGTCTTTGGGAGGTGATGGGGTCTTTGGGAGGTGATGGGGTCTTTGGGAGGTGATTAGGTCTTTGGGAGGTGATGGGGTCTTTGGGAGGTGATGGGGTCTTTGGGAGGTGATTGGGTCTTTCGGAGGTGATGGGGCCTTTGGGAGGTGATGGGGTCTTTGGGAGGTGATGGGGTCTTTGGGAGGTGATTGGGTCTTAAGAGCAGAGCCCAGACAGGCACGGTGGCTCACGCCTGTAATCCCAACATTTTGGGAGGCCAAGGTGGGTGGATCACCTGAGGTCAGGAGTTTGAGACCAGCCTGGCCAACACGGTGAAACCCCACCTCTACTAAAAATACAAAAATTCGCTGGGCGTGGTGGCAGGCGCCTGTAATCCCAGCTACACTGGAGGCTGAGGCAGGAGAACTGTTTGAACCTGGGAGAAGGAGGTTGCAGTGACCTGAGATTGCGCCATTGCACTCCAGCCTGGGTGACAAGAGCAAACCTCCGTCTCAAAAAAACAAAACAAAACAAAAAAACGTAGAGCCCTCATGAATGGGATTAGTGTCTTTATCAAAGGGACTCCAGAAATTCCTACCTCTTCCGCCATGTGAGGACACAATGAGAAGACGGCTGTCTATAAACCAGGAATCGGGCTCTCACTAGACACAAATCACGCCTTGATCTTGGACTTCCCGGCCTCCAGAATGGTAAGAAATAAAGCTAGATTGTTTATATACTATTCAGTCTGTGGTGTTTTGTTATAGCAGCCCAAACAACAAGGGCCCACATGGCTTAGTGTTTTGCTTGCATATACTTTGAGGGAATTATTTTCTAAAATAAGTGGGCCAAGCACGGTGGCTCACACCTGTAATCCCAGCACTTTGGGAGGCCAAGGTAGGCAGATCACTTAAAAGTCAGGAGTTCAAGACCAGCCTGGCCAACATGGTGAAACCCCACCTCTTTTAAAAATATAAAAATGAGCTGGGCGTGGTGGCAGGCACCTGTAATCCCAGCTACTCGGGAGGCTCTGGCAGGAGAATCTCTTGAACCTGGGAGGAAGAGGTGGCAGTGAGCCAAGATCACACCATTGCACTCCAGTCTAGGCGAAACTCTGTTTCAAAATAAAATAAAAACTAGGCCAGGCATAGTGGCTCACGCCTATAATTCCAGCACTTTGGGAGGCTGAGATGGGTGGATTACCTGCAGTTAGGAGTTCCAGACCAGCCTGGCTAACAAGGCGAAAACCCGGCTCTACTAAAAATACAAAAAGAAGCTGGGTGTGGTGGTGCATGCCTATAATCCTAGCTACTCAGGAGACTGAGGCACGGGAATCTCTTGAACCTGGGAGGCAGAGGTTGCAGTGAGCCGAGATCGCGCCACTGCACTCCAGCCTAGATGACAGAGAGAGACTCTCTCTCCAAAAAATAAAACATATTAAAACTAGCTGGGCGAGGTGGCACGCACCCGTAATCCCAGCTACTCAGGAGGCTGAGACAGGAGAATCATTTGAACCCAGGAGGCAGAGGTTGCATTGAGCCAAGATTGCACCACTTCACTCCAAGCTGAGCGACAGGGCAAGACTCTGTCTGAAAAATAAATAAATGATAGTGTGGGCCGGGCGCGGTGGCTCAAGCCTGTAATCCCAGCACTTTGGGAGGCCGAGGCGGGTGGATCACGAGGTCAGGAGATCGAGACTATCCTGGCTAACATGGTGAAACCCCGTCTCTACTAAAAATACAAAAAACTAGCCGGGCGTGGTGGCGGGCGCCTGTAGTCTCAGCTACTTGGGAGGCTGAGGCGGGAGAATGGCGTGAACCCGGGAGGCGGAGCTTGCAGTGAGCCGAGATCACGCCACTGCACTCCAGCCTGGGAGACACAGCGAGACTCCGTCTCAAAAAATAAATAAATAAATAAATAAATAAATAAATAAATAAATAAATGATAGTGTGTAGACTATAGTACAATGGTCACAAACCCAATCTTTTCAGGAGTAGGAAACTTAAGGCAGGTGGAATGAACTGGAACCATTTTTTTGTTGTTGTTCTAGCTGATTGTTGCTAGATCTTAAAAATTTTTTTCAGAAGCAAGAAAATTAAGTATTTATATACATGTCTGTGGACCACATTCAAACAAAGGCCTTTAATTCTCACTGTCTGGACTAGTAAAATAAAGATGGGTTTGGGCATTAGACCAAAGCGTGAATTTTGGCACCAGGATGTGCTAGTTGTGTGATGTTGGGTAGGTAACATCATTCTCAAAGTGTCAGTGTCCTCACCTTTGAAATGAGGGCAGCTCTGCCCACTTGGCAATGGGGTTGTGATAGGTATAGGAGGAGTGTCTACCACACATGCAGTGACTAGCACTTAGGAAACTCCAGCCAAGGTCGTCTGTCTGCCAGCTTCTAAGTGACTCCTTCCAATTTGCTAGTCCCAATTTCCAGAGCTTTTGCTAATAAACATGACTGTCCTCGGGGCAAGCTTATTGGGCAGATGTTTGTAGAGTGTCATGCTGCACACCAGGTGTCTGCACATGTGTTTGTCTACACCCCTCCATCCCACATCGGGAAGCAACAGCTTCAGGTGAAGGAGCAAAGCTGTTGATCACAGAGGTGTATGTGGATCCTCCTACCTAACTGTGGCTTTGCTTCCTCAGTGTCAGCCACCAGGATTAGTTTTAGGTATGTTAGGCCGTTCTTGCATTGCCAAAAAGAAATAGCTGAGACTGGGTAATTTATAGGAAAGGACATTTGGCTGGGCATGGTGGCTTACACCTGTAATCCTAGCACTTTGAGAGCCCAAGGCCAGTGGATCCTGGAGGTCAGGAGTTCAAGACCAGCCTGACCAACATGGTGAAACTCCGTCTCTACTAAAAATACAAAAAAAATTAGCCAGGCGTGGTGGTGGACACCTGTAATCCCAGCTACTTGGGAGGCTAAGGCAGGAGAATCACTTAAACCTGGGAGGTGGAGGTTGCAGTGAGCGAGATCTCGCCACTCACTTCAGCCTGGGTGACAGAGTGAGATCCATCTCAAAAAAAAGAAAAAAAAGAAAAGACGTTTAATTGGCTCACAGTTCTGCAGGCTGTAGAGGAAACAGTGCTAGCATCTGCCTCTGGGGAGGCCTCAGGAAGCTTTAATCATAATGGAAGGTAAAGTGGAAGCAGGCGTCTTACATGGTGAAAGCAGGAGCAAGAGAGAGAGTGGAGGGAGGTGCCACGTACCTTGGAATGACTGGATATTGTGAGAACTATCACAAAGACAGTACCAAGTCAGGAGGGATCTGCCCCGTGATCCAACGCCTCCCACAAGGCCTCACCTCCAGCATTTAGGATTACAATTCAACATGAGATTTGGGCAGGGACAAATATCCAAACCATAAGAAATAAAGATGAAAACGGGAATCAAGTTGTACATTTTAAGGCTTTCTTTTTTTCTGTTTAATGAAGAATAAGTCTTTTGAGAATAAGAACATTTATGTTGCCTCCCTCCAAATTCTCCTTGAAAGAGATCCTCTGGCCACCTTTGGGATTGCACAAGCCTGCCTTAAGACCTCTTCGTGGCCAGCGTGTTTCAGCTGCTGCTGCAAAAGTAAGACGTGTCGGTGCTTGTTAAGCAGGCTCTCAGTTCCACGTAAGAGCAGTCATACACCTCCTGGATGCCATCAATGTGCCAGGCATTTTGCTCTGCACCTGGGGTACAAGGATAAGGGAGAGTCCTCATGTTGCTCCTGACTAAAGGAAGATGGGCAAGTGACTTTGCAATGGAAGAGCGCAGTGTGAGGATGACTGTGACAAAGGTCTCATACCCAACCTGGGAGAAGGGTGCAGCGTTCTTAGCAAAGAACTGGTGAAGGGGAAATATTAGTGGACAGCAAGCAAGAAGAACTGGGGGTACATGTGGGGACAGTTTAGAGGGAAGGGTATTTGCAGTGGAGAAACATCATAAAGGCTAGAGGTGATAGCACAGCATGGCTGGGCTAGTGGAGTATGGGAGACGCTGGGGATGAGGCTGAAGGTCACAGCAGGGAGGACTCTGAGTGCCTCGCAAAGGAGAATAGTTTTATCCTGACCACTCTGCACTTCAGGGATTTTGAGAGATGGGTGCTAAGATGAAGTTACATTTTAGAAAGATAACTCTTTGCTGTAGCAAGAACAGAATGCAGGAGCAGGGATGGTGGTGAGGAGACCATAGTTAGGGGATTACTGTAGTAACTTCGAGAGAAATGAGGAGGCCCAGGCAACGGGCTTGAGGAACCACAGGGAGGGACTGAATTCAGAAACAGGCAGAGGGCGAGGCGAACGCAGGGAGCGGAAGAGGGAGTGGTTGAGGATGACTCCCAGGTCATCCTGTTGGTGACAGAATGGAACGTTATGCCATGGATGTGAAAGGAGACCAGGAAGAGGAGCTGGTTTTGTGGGGGGCCAGGAGATGTAGGCAGAGATGTACCCAGTTTCAGAGGTTAAGATTTTGGCAGGATAAGGGCCTAGAGTGGGCATTTAGAGGGACTGGTTTAGTGCTCAGGAGAGAGATAGGATTGAGATAAAAATTTTGGAGTCATCAAAGACATGGGTTAGATGAAGTCATCTACAGAGAATGTGCAGATGGAGAAGAGGGGACACTGGTGAGGAGGGAACCCTGGGGAAATGGAGACTTCAGGAGCAGGTAGAAAAGCATAGAAACGAGAGTGACTAAGAGACCAGAGGAAAATCAGGAGAAAGACAATTAGGAGCTTCCAGGAGACAGTAATGTAAAGTCTAGAATATATTAAAGACAGGCAAAGAAGATTGGTGCCAAAAAAAAAAAAGTGGCCAGGTGCTGGGGAGGATCCCTTGAGGCCGGAGTTTGAGACCAGCCTGGGCAACATAGTGACACCCCATTGCTACAAAAAAAATTATGAAAATTAGCTGGGTGTGGTGGCTAGTATCCACGGGGTGGGTGGGGGGACAAGGTTATTTTGGTAAGCCTAGCAAACTCTGGGGCAGAGAAGTGGAGGGGTAGAAGCTTGCCTATCTTGAGCTGAGGAGGGAAGAGGAAGTGAGAAATGGAGGCAGCCACATGCTGTCCTTTGAGAAGGACCCAATTTCTATTCTCACTGGTGTAACTTAAAACAAAAGTTATGAAATATTTCAAACATAAAAGTAAAAAGAAGCTGGGCATGGTGATATGTGCCTGTAATCCAAGTTACTCAGGACGCTAAAGTGCAAGGGTCATTTGAGCCCAGGAATTCAAGACCAGCCAGGGCAATATAGTGAGACCCTGTGTCTTTAAAAAAAAAAAAAAAGAAACACCCACCACCCAATAGTAAACATTTTGCTATCTTTGCATCAGGTTTTTACTTTTTGAAGAAAACATGACTAGTGTTTGAAACCCCATATTTACCCTTTCCTGATCCCATTTCCCTCCCTCCATTAGGGAACCACCATCCTGAAGTTGATGTTTCATTCCCTTGCATGGTTTATACTTTTATTATCTAAGTTTATATCTATAAGCAATAAATATAATTGTTTTGCAAATTTTTAAACTTTATAGAAATGGATCATGCTGAATATACTTCTGCCTCTTGCTTATTTCATTATCAGTACTGTTTTGGAGATTTATTTATGTTGACACATGTGGCTCTAGTTATTTCAACTGCTATACAGTATTCCTTTGTATAAATATACCACATATCTCTCCATTCTCCTGTGGTGGACATTTAGTTGGTTTCCAATTTTTTGTTGAAACAAGGTTGCAATGATCATTCTTCTACATGTCTCTTATACACATGTAGAGATATTTCTGGAATATATACCTAGAAGTGAAACTCGCTAAGCCATGGATTACAGGCACCTTCAACTTCACTAGATACAGTGTCAAACTTTTTACCAAAGTGATGGTACCAGTTTACGTACACAACAGCCATTTATGACAATTCTAGATGTCTCACATCCTCACCAACATTTCATTTGTTGAAAATTTAATTTCAGCCAATTTGATGAAGTTATATTCCATAGTTTCCTTTAGATTTTTACAAGGCCACCAATAACACAGTGTAGACACCACACAACTCTAGGAGGCACTGTTCACAGTTTAGTCTTTGTGAATGGCACATTCTAGAGTTGGTACAATGACAGTGGTCTTGAATGATGTTAAGAATTTTGTTTACTGACCTGTTAGGTTTTCTCTTTTGTGGGAATTAACAAAATAATGATTATATACATATGAAAAAAGTAGATTCCTATATTAATTATACATAAAATAAATTTAAAGTGAATTAAAGATCTAAATGCTAGACCGGGCATGGTAGCTTAAGCCTGGCCAGCACTTTGGGAGGCTGAGGAAGGAGGATTGTTTGAGCCCATGAATTTGAGGCTGCAGTGAGATATGACCACGCCACTGTACTCCAGCCTGGGTGGCAGAGCGAGACTCCATCTCTTGAAAAAAATAAAAACTTTATCTATGTTGATAAATGAGAGCTATAATTTTTTTTTCTCTTACACTGTCTTTTTGTTTTTGTGGGTTTTGTTTTGTTTTGGACACAGGCTTTCACTCTGTCACCCAGGCTGGAGTAAAGTGGCATGATTATAGCTCACTGTGGCCTTAAAAACTGAGCTCAATTGATCCTGCCACCTTGGCCTCCCCAAGTGCTGGGATGGGATTACAGGCGTGAGCCACTGTGCATGGCTTCATGTTGTCTTTATAAAGTTTTAACATTGAGATTTTGTAAGTCTCAAAATGAATTTGTGGTTATTCCTTTTTTCCAATCTCAGTTTAAAAGTATTTCGCCCATTTTTCTACTGTGTGGTTTGTTTTTATTGTTGTTGTTTTGATGTTGTTGAGAGTCGGTGATCTCGGCTCACTGCAACCTCCACCTCCCAGGTTCAAAAGATTCTCCTGCCTCAGCCTCCCCAGTAGCTGGGATTACACCACCACGTCTGGCTTTTTAATTTTTAGTAGAGACAGGGTTTTTCTTTTCTTTTCTTTCTTTTTATTCTTTATTCTTTTTTTTTTTTTTTTTTCGAGACAGAGCCTCACTCTGTCACCCAGGCTGGAGTGCAGTGGCGCAATCTCAGCTTACTGCAACCTCTGCCTCCCAGGTTCAAGCAATTCTCCTGCCTCAGCCTCCCAAGTACCTGGGACTACCGGCGTGTGCCATGACGCCCGGCTAATTTTTTGTATTTTTAGTAGAGATGGGGTTTTGCAGTGTTAGCCAGGATGGTCTGGATCTCCTGACCTTGTGATCTGCCTGCCTCGGCCTCCCAAAGTGCTGGGATTACAGGCGTAAGCCACCACGCCCCGCCCTAGAGACAGGGTTTCACCATGTTGGCCAGGCTGGTCTTGACCTCCTGACCTCAAGTGATCCACACACCTCGGCCTCCCAAGTGCTGGGATTACAGGTATGAGCCACTGTTCCCGGCCTGTTTTTGTTTTTTGCAACAGGGTCACCCAGGCTGAAGTGCAGTGGTGCAATCATAGCTCACTGCAACCTTAAACTCCTTGGGCTCATTGCTTGAGCTTCCCACTTCAGCCTCCTGAGTAGCTGGGACTATAGGCATGCACCACCGGGCCCAGCTAATTCTTAAATTTTTTGTAGAGACAGTGTCTCACTATATTGCCCAGGGCTCAAACTCCTGGCCTCAAGGGATCCTTCCACTTCAACCTCCCAAAGTGCTGGCAATACAGGTGTGAGCCACCAGGCCATCTCATATTCAGATATTTAATCCACCTTGAATTTATGTGTAATATAGGAATCGGTTTTTTCATATATAACCGTTATAGAGTCATGGGTCATCCAGTTCATTTTTCAGGCCATTGCTGTTATATTTTAAACATGGGGGCCAGGCACTACTCAGGAGGCTGAGGTGGGAGGATCACTTGAGCCCAGAAATTCGAAGCTACAGTGAGCTGTGATCACAGCACAGCACTCCAGCCTGTGTAACAGTGAGACCTCATCTCTTTTAAATATATATATATGATTTTTATATGTCGATGAGACAAAGCTATAACTTTTTCTCTTATACCATCTTTATAAAGTTTTAACACTGAGATTTTAAGTCTCAAAATGAATATAATTATTCATTTTCTAATCTCTGAAACAGTTTAAGAAAGGGGTCCCTTAGTTTGATAAAATTCATCTGTACAATTTTACAAGTCTAGTGTCTTTGAGGATTAGGGTTTGGGGGAAGAATATATGCTTTTTTTTTTTTTTAACTTTTTAAATCTTCACTTAGATGTTACATTTTAAAGGCAAAATTGACAAATCCACTTTTATTGACTGATATTCCAAATAGGTGCTGCTTTCTTCAATGGTCTGTTTTGTAGCCGATAGCTACTCCGGCCTCTGTTCCAGTACTTCTGCTACAGCACTTACAACACTGCTTTGTAATTATTCTTTACATGTTGGTTTACCGCCAGACGGAAACCTCCTGGAAGACAGGATAGTACTTTATTTGTATTTGTGCCCTAGTATGCAGCATGATTAATCCTATTCTGTAGGAGTCTGTATAATCCTACATTTACATGGTTAAGAAGGTTTCACCGTTCCCTCCCACCAGTCCCTGCTCCAAGTGGGGCTGTTTGGTACGCCAAGCAAGGCCAGAGTCCTCCCAGGCACATTATAAATAGAAAAAAACAACATCATGAAATGATTTGACATTGCCAACCACGTCATTCTTCTTCAGTTTCACTTAGTGTCTCAGTTCTGCCTCTCGGTAGTCGTGTGGCTGTGGAAACTTCACTACCTATCTTACGGTGGCTTGTTGAAGATTGTGATAATGTATGTAAATCATCTGGTATCTAGAGGGTGCTTAATAAGTGCTAACTATATATATTTTTTTTTTGTCTTTTTTTTTTTTTTTCCTTTTTGTGGAGAACGGGGTCTCGCTATATTACCCAGGCAGGTCTCGAACTCCTGGGCTCAAGCTATCCTCCCGCCTCTGCCTCCCTGAGAGCTGGGATTACAGGCGTGAGCCACCGCGCCCGGCCGATAAGTGCTAACTATAAATTACTTAAAATAAAAACATGGCTGGGCACGGTGGCTCACGCCTGTAATCCCAACACTTTGGGAGGCTGAGATGGGTGGGTCACCTGAGGTCGGGAGTTCAAGACCAGTCTGGTCAACACAGTGAAACCCTGTCTCTACTAAAAATACAAAAATTAGCCAGGCATGGTGGCGTGCACCTGTAATCCCAGCCACTCGGGAGGCTGAGGCAGGAGAATTGCTGGAACCCGGGAGGTGGAGTTTGCAGTGAGCTGAGATTGTGCCATTGTACTCCAGCCCAGGCCGACTGCAGCAAGACTCTGTCTCAAAAAACAAACAAACAACAACAACAAAAAACCACGATTGGCTTCAGCGATACTTGCCTTTTGGTTTTCTTCTTTTTAGCTATTTTCTTCTCGGTTGCATTTGTGGGTTTGTGGTTGTGAAACAAATAATCAAAATGCCTTTGGGAAGCCACCCCTCCTCCATTTCTGTAAAATCCTATTTCTGTTCATATGTTTAGGCAGAGGTTCACCATTCTCTGCCCCAAGCAGGACTGCTTGGTAGTCCAAGCAAGGCCAGAGACCTCTCAGGGACTTTTGTTAGTGCTCTCAGAAAAGATGTTCTTCCTTCCACTGGAGTTGCTAAGCAACTCCAAAGATGGGGCCATCTTTGCCATCACATGAACACAGAGAAAAACAAAACCAAGAGATGGAGTTTTAATGTTATTATTTGATCCCTGGTTCTAGCTACACCTCAAGCCAGTGAACCATCCCTCTGAGAGGCGAAATAATAAACTGCCTTTTTAATGCTAAGGCCAGTTTGAATTGGGAGTATGTCATTGCAAATAAGATTCTTTAGTAACACAGAGCTCGCTTTCCCTTTACTTGCTCACTCTGAGGTCAGTGTCTAACTGCTTTTAGTGTGAAACTATCAGCAAAGAGAAACAGATTTTATTAGCTCAAGTTTGGTAAAGACCCAACAAGATGTTTGTAACAAATTAAGAATGTTTCCTCTGATCCCAACTAAAAAGGTGACATCAGTAGAGAGCTTGGATGAGCTACTTATATAATTTGGTAAAATAAAGTTAAAGGTTTCTTCTCCAATGGAAAGTGTGAGTCATTTTAATTACATGTCCTTAGACTGCTGGGACATACCTGGTTTCTCCACTCTTGTCTGTGTAGTGCTCTAGCCACCAACACAGTATGTCTGCAGAAGATTTAAGAAAGTAACTAAGCATTTCCTCTCAAATGTATTTGTGTCCTAGCAAGCCTACACATCTATACTAATTGTGAGAAATGAAACTCATGGGCATAGATAAATCTAATCTTGATTTTTAGGAAGAAGGGAGTAGAAAGCAGTACCTTAAAGAACGCAGGAACATTAAAAGGATGCACAGAAGTGATACGGAAAGATCACTAAAATATAATGTTAAATGAAAGAAAGCAATGTAGGTAGAAGTATATGTTTTCTTTGTATAAGAAAAAGAAGAGGCTGGGGGCAGTGGCTCACGCCTGTAATCCCAGCATTTTGGGAGGCCAAGGCAGGTGGATCACGAGGTCAGGAGATCCAAACCATCCTGGCTAACACGGTGAAACCCCGTCTCTACTAAAAAAAAAAATACAAAAAAATTAGCCGGGCGTGATGGCGGGCGCCTATAGTCCCAGCTACTCAGGAGGCTGAGGCAGAAGAGTGGTGTGAATCCAGGAGGCAGAGTTTGCAGTGAGCCGAGATCATGCCACTGGGCGACAGAGCGAGATGCCATCTCAAAAAAAAAAAAAAAAAAGATAAAAGAAAAAGAACAAGCTAGGTGTAGTGGTGGGCACCTGTAATCCCAGCACTTTGGGAGGCTGAGGTGGGTGGATCACCTGCAGTCAGGAGTTTGAGACCAGCCTGGCTAACATGGTAAGACCTCATCTCTACTAAAAATACAAAAGTAGCTAGGCATAGTGGCACATGCCTGTAATCCCAGCTATTTAGGAGGCAAGGCTGGAGAAGCGCTTGAACCCGGGAGGTGGAGGTTGCAGTGAGTTGAGATTGCACCACTGCACTCCAGCCTGGATGACAAGAGCAAAACTCTGCCTCAAAAAAAAAAAAAAGAAAAGACAGTAAGGATATGTATTCATATTTAATTATCCTTTTTACTATGTTATTATACTATCCTTTAAATTATCCTATTTACTTTTAAAATACTGAAAAGAAACAAGAAGCCAGTAAAAGTAATTTCCCATAAAGGGCAGAGGTGGTTAGGAAGCTGGCGGGAGCAAGCCTTCTCGGTGTATACCTTTTTGTATTGTCCTGATACCTCAATCATGTGAACATATTAGTTATTCAAAACAATGTCTCTCCTTATGACCCTGGCCACGGCTCCCGGTCCCAGGGTGTGCAGCCATGACCTCCACAAGCCCTCTTCCTGACCTGCCAGATGTAGGAGCCTCTTCTCCGACCCATCCAAAAGGAGGTGAATAAAGGACATGGCCACAGTGCAATGCCTTTATGAGATAATTTTTATTGTTAATTATTTACCTTAATAGTTTCAGAAAGAGGAACAAATTAGCTCAGTCCAACATGATTGGCAGTTGGCATATTCTAGTGAAGCAAGTGTTCTGACTGCTAAGGATTTAATTTGGATAATTTTAATACTTAGCCATCTAAAACTTCAAGCATAACCCAGAATAAATGTATCACCTTCCCTTTCACTTTAATACCGCGCCTACCTCACTTTGATATAGAAGTATCATTAAATATGATTTCCAGAAGGACAAGTTTCCTGGATAATACAGCCATGAGGACAGTGCACAGAAAGAACAACTCAAAATAAAACTCCGTATGATAATTTACTAATCTAAGGAAACAAAACCTTCCAATATATTAAGAAATAAATCCAGTTACAAATGCACTAATAGGTCTATGTGAAGAGGTTCTGGTATAATAACTGAAAATGGCTGGCTATTTACAAGATACACAAGCAGTTACGGTGCACCTAGCCCAGCAATGGCCCTCAGAAGCCAAAAGTGTTCTCTCCGCTGTAGGCCACATACAAGAATCCATCTTCATCTTTTTCCTTCTCGTAAAGCTGTCCCATAGTTAGGCTTGAAAGAGAAAAACAAAAAAAAATCATTGAAAATTGGAGTCCAGGTTTCAGGAGAAAAAGGATGGCCTGAGGATAGGAATTTAGTGAAAAGACTTCAGGTGTCAGTACCTGCTGTGTGCTTATAATCCTGTTTTAAAGAAAAAGAAAGGAGCCATAAAAAGATTAAAATAAATGAAGTCTGCAGAAGACAAAGCCATTTGACATCCTCCCAAGTAAATCCTTTAAAGAAGCCAGCTCCTTCAGGGGACTTTGGCTGGTTAACACATGAATACCAAGGAGGAGAGAAGAAACTAAGCAAAATGAAAAACCGGAGAGGCTCACCTCTGTGTGGGTAAAGGACCCTAGCAAGGAACAGTAGTTTGGGTTCATTATCATAGAAGCTCCCCAGCTAAACCCCTGTGCCCCCAAAGATCTGTATCATCATCATCAAAGAGAAGTTATTTTCCGCACACTTAATGCAAAAAGCTGTAAATGTATCTGGGATCCAAAGAAGCCTGCCCAACCTCCCAAAGAACCTTCCAAAAATAGATAGTCTTCAAACTAAACGTGTGTGGGTAGGAAAGCTGGCTTTCCCTAAGTGGTAAAACAGACTGCACAGTGGAGACCTAATCTAGTTCTGTGCCATGAAACTGAGCTGGACCAGCTCCAGAGTAAGACTAGTAACACCTGGATCCCTATGCAAGCTCTGCCCCGTGACTGTACTCTCTGAGATGAGAGGAGGTGCAAATGTGTTAAGACCATGAGTGGAGGGGTCAACCAGAAACAGTAGTAAGATGCTCAGTCTAAGACATCTGAGGTCACTAGCCCAGCTAGGTCGGTCACAACAGATCCTTAAAAGGGGGACTCATAAACCAAGGGCCAGTGGGGAAGATAAGGAGCAGTCCAAGGCCTCAACCTGAGGAAGCAGTGACTGCCCCACCTGCTGCTTTGCTCCTCAAGAGCTGAGTGGGACCTCCATGTAAACATGGACGAATACCACATTTATGAAGGGGGAGGTTTTGAGTTTTTTTTTCCTATTCTTCCTGCCCCATTTGCAAGCTTAGCTCGGATGGCTGTGTGGGTAGATGAGAATTATTAAGTAACAATGTGGGGGAGGGCTGATTATGAATATGAAACAACCTGTCATCGGCATCTTGTACAATAAAAACGGTGCTCCCTGTGAGGATCTCTTAGCCTGGAATTTGTAAAATAAGGACTCCCTGGAACAGAACTGTTCAACAGAAATTTCTGCTATGACTGAAATGTCCTGTATCGCTGCTACAACACAGTAGCCACTAGCTGCATTCAGCACTTGAAAATGTGGCTCATCTGAATTGGGATGTGCAGTGTAAAACATAAAAAAGATTTCAGACTTAGTATCAAAATGCAGCAAAATAGCTCTATTTTGATTACATACTGAAATGATAAAATTATGTATATACTGGGTCAAATAAAATATATCATTAAAATTAATTTCCGCCAGGCGCAGTGGCTCACGCCTGTAATCCCAGCACTTTGGGAGGCCAAGGTGGGCGCATCACCTGAGGTCAGGAGTTTGAGACCAACCTGACCAACATGGTGAAACCCGTCTCTACTAAAAACACAAAAGTAGCCAGGCGTGGTGGCGCAGCTACTCGGGAGGCTGAGGCAGGAGAATCGCTTGAACCTGGGAAGTGGAGGCTGCAGTGGGCCAAAATCGTGCCACTGCACTGCAGCCTGGGCAACGAGAGCAAAACTGTCTCCAAAAAAAAAAAAAAAAGTTACATTAATGTGGCTACTACAAAATGCTTAAATTACATATGTGGCTGGCATCCGTTTCTACTGACAGCACTGCCCCAGGACAGGACTTAGGGGGCAGTGGGTAGAGGGAGGAACAACACCTGCAGCCGTGGGCCGCAGCCTTGGCTGCGCTTCAGAATCTTACTGGAGAGCTTTAAAAACATCTCCACGCCCAAGCGCTACCCAGACCAACGAAATCATCACTATGTTTTGTTTTGTTAAGACAGAGTCTTGCTCTGTCGCCCAGGCTGGAGTACAGTGGCAGGATCTCAGCTCACTGCAACCCCTACCTTCCGGTTCACGCAAGTCTCATGTCTTAGCCTCCCAAGTAGCTGGGATTACAGGCGCATGCCACCACGCCCAGCTAAATTATTTTTTTTCTTTTTTAGTAGAGGTGAGATTTCACCATGTTGGCCAGGCTGGTCTTGAACTCCTGACCTCAGGTGATCCACCCACCTCTGCCTCCCAAAGTGCTGGATTACAGGCATGAGCCACCGTGCCCAGCCTCATGAGCATATTTTTTAAATGCCTAAGATGATTCCATTTGCAGCCAGGTTGAGAAGGAAGATGCTTGACCTTTTGTTGTGGGAGAGAAGGGAGGGTCATCTTTAAAAGCTATGTGATTAGGAAGTAGAGTGACGAGCCAGGAAGTGAAATGACAAGCCAGAAACTAGCAGAAGGGCTTGAACAAAAGCTGAGTGTCCCAAGATTTTTACCCTGGTGGTTGAGAAGGCCCAGAGAATAACCCCACTTTCCTCTGAAACTCCTCAGAATGAGGCTAATGGGAAAACAACTACAGCTACTGCCACAACTCTTTACTCCATTTGTCCAAGTGTCCAGGGTGACCCTGATGACAACTGTCATAACATCTCCCCACTGCCATTACCAGATGGGTTTAGATGCAGTAGCAGACATTGTGTGCAATTCAGAGTCGCCCCATAGTGCCTTTGTCAAGTTTGGTCCCAAACAGACTAAGTTCTGCTCCTTTTCTAGCAAGTTAGAAGCCCTAATACAATGATTCTAAATCCCGTTGCTACATTAGAAATATTTGAGGAGCTTCATAAACACCAGCAGCCCACCCCCAGGCCTGTGTATGCTATCCATGGTGAACAATGACCACTGGACCGCTACTGTTGAAGGCACGTCCTGAGACACTGAGCCCTGACTCGGCAGGAGAAGAGCCCCACAATCATGTGGCTTTCCATTCCTTTCTGGCTTTAGATTCCATTGTCTTTTAAGTAAAACTTGGGTTCATCAATCTGTTTAAGCAGTGCCCCAGTAGCTACAGAAGCTGAGAGTAAAAATCCTAACTATAATGGCAACGTGTATGTGCGAAGCACTGCTCATACATTACATATGTTAACTCTTTATCCTCAAAACAACCTTATGAGGTAGATAGTACCATAATCCATAGTTCATAGATAAGAAAACTGAGGCACAGAGATTCTAAATTCACTCCAGGTCAAAAAACTAGGAGACCACCACGGTTTGCTGCCTCCAAATGTCCAAACAGCTAGATCTGTTCTGATGACCTAACATTAGAGTCCTTGTACCTTCTGCAGAGATCTTCCTTAGAACAGTGCTTCTCATACAAATGTTGGTACCAATCATCGGAACATCAAGCTCCCAGGTAAGGCGACTGCTGCCAGTCTCTGCATCACATGCTGAGTAGCAAGGTCTTAGGGCTCTCTCCTTCAGATCTTGTAATTTGACAACTAGATGCCTTAGTGCCTAATGACTTAAGAATCCAATATTTCCCCTTTTCTGATACACAACCTCATGTGGAAACTTAGTTGGCAGTAGCACTGTGTCCTTATAGTCAGGATACCCCTTGGGCAAGGAACTTGGTAACTGACAATGCTCAATGCTGAACATGCATCTAATTTTGAGGCTTTACTGGGTCTCATGAAGCAAGACTGATTTGAAAACAGCACTTATGGGATCGGACTGCATACATGCAGAGTCAGAATAACTTGGCCTGCAGCCAAAATGAGCTGGGCCACAAACAGACTTAAAAAAAAAACTAACTCATTTTTTAAAAGTCCTATTAAAAGGATATTCAAATGGAAGTGCAGGGAGACAAAATGCAACCCTCACTAGCAGGCAGTCTATTAGCAGAAGGCTGGTGTGTCAGTTTGGGACACATTCCACAAACCTCTGAGAAAATAAACTTCTCCCTCAGAATTTGGAGGCCTGAGCTATACACAGCACTGAGCAGGCTAGGATGCCTGAGGATCCTGAAGCACGGAGGCAGCTCTAATGCATCTATCCAGCTAAGCTGCACAGGCTTGCTGGATGCCCTGACAACTCGCAAGCAGCACTGCAGCTCCAAGCCTTGCTGCCTAAGTTGCTGGGAGGTGGCTGTAGAAAACACCTGAAGATGGCCTCCAGTCCCTAACACAAATGCACACCCTGTGGCATCAAGTATCACATGCATTCATCTGAGAAAGATGCTGCTCTGCGTACAGAGGCACTGCCACCTTCCAAGCTCTGAGTCTGGCGAGGAAAAAAATGGGTAAAGCCAGTGGTAGATTCAAGCTATGGAGCGAATCTCAGGTGAAGTGGGACCCTGAAGTACTGTGTGAAAATGAACTTAAACTGCCCCTAAAGCCCTCTCCCCAACCCCTCCACTGAAGGACATAGATCCAGGCAAAACCATTTCTCCAGTGGAGAAACTGTGCAATAAAAAAGGGAAAGTTACAGCAGGATCCACATCAGGAATGGCCATGTGACTCTAGACAGACATCAGTTTATGCTACTCAACAGCTCTATGCATTGGGAAAGGCTGACCTAGAACTGTGTGGATGCCCAATCCCTAGAGAATCTACGTTCACCCCAACCAAGGGCAGGTCATGGAGGCTGTGGGGTCTACATTGACTCATGAATTGGCTGGGCTGATGAGCACACCTGGGCACCCATCTGCTTTGGAGCCCATGTGCTTCCACTGGACCTTGGATTATCTCTTCTCCAGCAGGGCAGGATAGGTGGTAGGAGGTGGAAGGGCAATGACCACTGCTGTCAATCCTGGAGAGGCACTTGCTTCACAGTCAAAGTTAATAAGGCCCTGATGCTCCCCAAGATTCCAAAATATAAAGATTAACCACTGGTTGTTGTTCCTTTTTTTGTTTTGATTTTGAGACAGAGTTTCACTCATGTCGCCCACGCTTGTAATCCCAGCACTTTGGGAGGCCAAGGTCAGCAGATCACCTGAGGTCAGGAGTTAGAGACCAGCCTGGTCAATATGGTGAGACCCCATATTGTATTTAGTAGAGACCCCGTCTCTACTAAAAATACAAAAAAAATTAGCCAGGCGTGGTGGTGGTCGCCTGTAATCCCAGCTACTCGGGGGCTGAGGCAGGAGAATCGCTTGAAGCTGGGAGGCGGAGGTTCCAGTAAGCCGAGATCGTGCCACTGCACTCTAGCCTGGGCGACATGAGTGAAACTCCATCTCAAAAAAAAAAAAAAAAAAAAAATGTCCTGTCCTTAAGTATTTACCCAGAAATGATCCAAGTGCTTTAAGCACATTTCTAAATAAAGGATGAATAAGTGTGGGGTGAAGTCATTAATTGGGATCTGAAGGGTCAGGACTTGGATTTCTTGTTACTCTGTCCTAAAAACCTGACTTGGGTTACTGGTATAAGCTGCTTTAGGGTGGATTCTCAGCAGATTGGAAAGGCAAATGGGACTTGGAGAGAAAATGGCTTTGAAGCAGTCTCCGTTGCCCTGATAATCATTTTTCATTTCCAAGACATCACAGCTTCCTTTCACTGAAGATCTCTTTAAGATCCAGAAGCAAATAAACACCATATTCTTAAACAGCACAGGTTTCCCAATGTCAAATTATAATATCTGGACAGGTGTGGTGGGTAACACCCATAATTCCAGCACTCTGGGAGGCCAAGGCAGGAGGATCACCTGTAGCCAGGAGTTTGAGACCAGCCTGGTGAGGTGGGAGGAGTGCTCAAGCCCAGGAGTTCAAGGCTGCAGTGAGCTAAGACTGTGTCACTGCACTCCAGCCAGGGTGACAGAGCAAGACCTCGTCTCAACAACAACAAAAAATAGTATCTTAGAGATATTTTATTTAATGATATACTCCTGTTTCTATTTTAAACAGGGGATTAACAAGACTCTTATCTATGTTCTAAATAAACAAAGATCAAAGACCATTGACTGCCAGGTCTGAGTTCCCCTCTAAGGCCATGAGTAGGAAACCTGTACACTGATGTTTTTTCTGAAGTTGTGTCTGAACAAAGGCATGGTTCCCCTTCCGTTTTTGGCCTGATTCTTGATGCAGGCACCTAAGCAGAGAGTTCAACTTTCCAACGCTAAATGGGAAAAGGCCATTGTGATTCCCTTTTCTTTAAATGAAACAAGAACTTGAATTTAGGAAGTAAAACTTAGGGACTTGCCTCTGTCTCTATTTATAGAATCAATATTTAATACTAACTACTCTAAATAAAAATCATGACACTTTACATGGTGACCGCCTGTTTTTCACTCCAAGGCAGAAATAACTGAGAACTTATTCTCCTTCAGCCTCAGACATGATTGATCTTCATGCAGACCAGTCAGTCATCGGAGAGGGAGGGCTCCTGCAGGCTTGAATTCATCCCTTCTCTAATTTCCCCAGCCACTCTTTGAAGCCAGCAAGCACTGCATGAAGGTTAAGAGAGGCTCCATGCTTCCCTAAGGAGGCTGAAAAGACCTGAGGAAGAGGCTGCAAATTGTCTTGGGAAGAGATGGTGAAGCTGAATCATAGCCAGCTTTAGGAAGGACCCTGTGGCACTTTTTGTTTATGTTTATGGCTGATTTACATTTGCATAAAGCCCAATGATGTCACAAGCCTCTTTTGTTTAGAAACAAATTTATATTTTTAGCCCGGTGTGGTGGCACGCACTTGTGGTCCCATCCCAGTTATTAGGGAGTCTGAGGTGGGAGGATCACTTGATCCTAGGAGGCAGAGATTGCAGTGAGCTGAGATTGCACCACTGCACTCCAACCTGGGCAACAGAGTGAGACTCTGTCTGAAAAAAAAAAAATTTTTCTGAGAATAAAGCCCCAAAATGAACAGTTGCATTAAATGTAGGGTGACAGTCATTAACTGGGGCCAAAAGAACTGACAGCCTGGGCAAAAGGGTCCTAGTTGGTGACTAAATCCTGAAGGGTCAGGACTTGGATTTCTGGTTACTCGGCCCTAAAATCCTGACTTGAGTTACTAGTGTAATCTGCTTTAGGGTTGATTCTCACCACACTGGAAAGGAAAACGGGACTTGGAGAGAAAATGGGTTGAAGCAGTCTCTGCTGCCCTGAAAAATCATTTTTCATTTCCAATTCTATTTCTATCTCAGGGATAATGGGGGAGGGGAAGTTGATAAGACCTGTAGCCATTTTAATTGCCAGATTACTGTGGAGCCATCTGAGTAATCTGAAGGTCTCCAGAAACCTGCTTCATTTCCTTTGAGAAGAACCAGAGAATCAGAATTGAGGAAAATAAACTCAATGCCATAGGTCCTAGTCACTTACTTTCTCCCACTGAGCCACCACCTCCGGGAAGTAGGAAACACAGGGTCACCAAGACTCTGCAGAAGTTGCAGATGTTATGAAAGAAGATTACCTCCCCAAACACCTTAAGGAAAGCCCAGGGTAACCACGGATGCCCAAGGCTTCCTCCCCAGGTGAAGACACAGCCCAGAGGCCTGGGAAGGAAGGTTGGAAGAGCCCTATGGGTGACAAGATCACCTCAAGCAACACCACAGCTTCCAGAGCGACAGCTGTGGCAGACCAGTGGTGTCCAGTGGGCAGGCCCTGGGCTGTCTCCTCAGGTTGAACGCTGGCCTTAGGGAGGGAGCTTCCATTTCTCCCCTGCCTTTCTATCAGACACCAGGAAGTGGAGGTGGAGGACACTGGGAAAGAGGAAATCAGACCAAAAAATAGCCAGAGCTTTCCACCTTTAACAGAAGTAAGTAACTGGAATTTGGCAGAGGCCTCTTCTGGAGACTTCAAGGATTTTCAACAGGAACCTATGTGGGCAACATTGGGCTAGTTTCCAGGGCTTCTGAAAGCCTTCACTTTTAGAAGTATTACTTCTGGGGGTGGTATATGAAACCTACATTGGGTCACTAAGATAAGATGTGGCCAGGAACTCACACTCAGGGGAGAGGTGGGGGCCAGAATCTGGATCAGGGCCTAAAACTACCCACTCAGTAATGGGAAAGGACTGACTAGGATGTCAGACGGAGCCCCTCCATTTTCCTCTTTCCACAGGGGACTAAAGCTGGGCTATCAAATACACAGAAAAGGGGAATTCTAATGCCTCTGCCTACATTCAGGCCACAAGTTACAGTCCCAAAGATTGCTTCCAGGCAGCACAATAGTCTGACAGTCAAAGCAGGTGCTACCAAGGGAGGTATGAGTCTGTAAAAAGACTTCAGAGCCCTTTACTGTGCAGCAGTCATTTTGTCAGACTTGAGGATCAGGCAGCTATAGACACTTACAATGTCAAAGAGTTGACCAAGTTTGGAAGCAAGCAAACTGGATGATTAACTGAGTGAGCCTCAGCAGGGCCCACAGGCTCCCAGTGGAGGAGCGTGCCAGGACTGCCTTCGGGAAACAAAACCTCATTTCAGGCCTCAGTTCTACCTATAGCTTAAGCCTAAATAAGTTCTCAACTGTTTTAAAAGATTCTTGGAGATGTTAGGCTGAGTTTCATCATTTTTTTTAAAGTCCAGGCCTTGTTCTATTTTCTGAATCCAAAATGCACTCTTATGTATTGCAGCCATTATTTTCCTGGAGCCCCTGATGTCAGGGAGCACAAAATACAGATTTCTAGTCAGGACCCCTAAGAGTTTTCAGACTTCCAAAGGTTTGGAGTTTCGTAAGCAGCCAACCAGATGTCTAATACCAGAGGGCCCATCTAGTAAACACCTCTCACCTGGACTGTGGGACTGTCTTATCCACAAACAGGAAGATCGCCTTTTCAGAAGGAAGCTGGATCCTTTTCCTGATGATCCACATGAACTGAGCCACAGTGATATCAGATGGAACCAAGTACTTCCGTTTGTCAATGTCAACAATCTGAGAGCCTGAGACCTTTTCCACAATCACCTGGGAAAGTAAAGAGAGGTCAGGACTGCGTTTCCTAAAGGGAGGCTCTGGCCTCACATGGCTGAGGAGCTGACGAACAGAGTGTGGGCAAGGAGGTGGGTGGGAAACTGCATAGCAGGAGAAAATATGTCTTTGGCTTAATAAACCACACGCTCTGGAGGTTAAGAATTGATATAAATGTGTTATAGGGAAACGGTAAGTGCTTTTCTGTGGTCAATTATGTAAGAGAAATGCAGCCCTTACTACTAAGCTTTTCCACATTTTATCTGGGCAGACCTAAGAGTATCTAGGGAGGATTTCATCCATGGTCCGTTACTCTAGGACCCCAGAATGGATCCACCTTCACACTACAAGAAACACTACTGTGTTCCCAAGGAACACAGGAGACAAGAACGGATGGACTAATGGGAATGCCTGGAATTTCAGCCAGTCAAGAACCAAGCTCTTCATTTGGCCTGTTGCTCCTCTCTGAACAAGTTTCAAATCCGTCCCTCCTACTCCTTTCCTAAGACGAATTATTCACAAGCAAAGAGCTACAATAACAGGCCTTAATGTCCATTAAAAATTAATAAGGATTACAAAACTGTCTCCCCAACCATGAAAGAAATATAACATCATATTTATTATTGACTAAGAAGAAAACATGGCAGAAGGGTTTTCAGCGCTTTTCACATTATTTTGGTCAGGCAAGGATGACAGGGTCAAGGTGAGGTAACGGAGCTAGAAGTTAGGTAAAGATGGAGGCTCAAAGTAAAAGATGAACGTCCTGAGACTCAAGTACCACTTCCAAGACCAAAGTGACAGTCTCGCTCCACCACCATTCCCAAAAGTGGCAGTGACCTGTTGCCCTGTCCTAGAACATCGTTCCTTACATAATTGGCCAGGGAGCCCCGAGGCTGCAGACGGCTCGCTGTCCTAGATCGGGAGATGCAGCACTGAGGCACCCTGAACAGCACCAGCCCGAGCCCCTCACGCCCCGGCCCTGGGACGCCTCATCCCGGTCTGGCCTGTCAGTTACTATTAACTGGGACTGGAATCTCAACTTGTCAACTGTTGAATGGCCTGGGGCCTATTACGGGTCCCAGACGACAGAGGTGACAGCGAGGTGAGGGGGCGGAGAGTCCAAACACTCACCGGAACCCTGTCGGGATATTTCGCTCGAATCTTCGCGGACTCCACGCATCTGTGTTCTGTGGGAGAAACAAACAGGGCTGACGGCTGCGCCTGCCCCCCGGTCGGTTTCCGGCCCCCGGCCCTCCTCCTCCTGCGCCCTGCGCACAGCCCAGGCCCTGGTTCCGGCGTCCCTGCGGCCGCGGTCCTGTCCCCTACTGCTCCCAGCAGGGCCCGCGGAGGGTGACACGGGGTCAGGAGGCGGCTGCCCCAGGCACCAGGGCCCGGGCGACTCGAGACCGGAGCAGGGCATCCGCCCCACTCCACCCGAACCAGGGCCGCCACAGTGGGGGAGGGGGCCCACCCGCCGCCCCGGCCACCAGCAGCCGGGCCGACGGCCAAGTGCTTACCCAGCGAGTGGTCCTCCTTGAACATCCACTTCATGGCGGCGGCGGGAAAGGGACGGAACCGGCTCTCGGAGCCGCGGAGCTCAGCGCACCGACCACAACAACAACGACAGCAGCAGCGGCAGCGACGGCGGCGACTACACGGCAGGCGGGACTTCCGGCTATCGGAGCCTAGCAACCGGTCGGGGGCGGGGCTTCCGGCGCTATTTGCCAGGACGCCGCGCCAAGGGGCCGGGCCGCACGTAAAGGGGCGGGGCAGCGGATGGCCCCCTCGGAGGATCCTAGGCTACGGAGGTGATGAAGTTGGTTACGGGGACGTCTGTGAGCAGTATCTGCGACCCCAGGAAGGAATGTTCGGGGAACTGGTGACAGGAGTGGGGTCTCGGGAGCGTTGGTGGCGGGAAACGTCTGGCTGATAGTGTAGGGCTCTTACTGAGGGCTGTTTGGGGGTGTGGCTGATAGTTGAGAGCGCTTAGAGCGGTTCATAGGGAAAGTCTGAATGGGGAATTGGTGACAAGAACGGTCTTTAGGGGTAAGAATGACATGAGGGGTTTCTAGTGCTTGACGATAACAAAGGAGCTGTTTAGGGCGTTGAAAGTTGGGGAGTATTGCTCGGAGGGGTGACAGATTGGGGGCTCAGTATGGTAGGGGTGGTGTTTGAGGACACTGTAGGAGGTGGCACTGAGGACAACCCGGAGGTCCAGTATTAGGGACAGCTGTAATAGGTTGCCTTGGACCTAGAAATTGAATTTAAACAAATCCCATTTTCTTGCTTTATTCGTGAATAAATATTTGAATAAACATTTACGAAAAGGTATCACAAATGCACATTTGAGGCGGGGCGCGGTAGCTCACGCCTGTAATCCCAACACTTTGGGAGGCCGACGCGGGTGGATCACCTGAGGTCAGGAATTGGAGACCAACCTGGCCAACGTAGTGAAACCCCAAAAATTAGCCAGGCATGGTGGCGGGCGCCTGTAGTCCCAGCTCCTCGGGAGGCTGAGGCAGGAGAATCATTTGAACCAGAGAGGTGGAGGTTGCAGTGAGCCAAGATCACACCACTGCACTCCAGCCTGGGCAACAGAGCAAGACTCTGCCTCAAAAAAAAAAAAAATGCACATTTGAGGAGTGTAACATCACTAGACCCCTTAATCTTAGCTGGCAGAGGAGTTAGAGGTGACTGTCAGATTCGGAGAATTCCCCTGAGAGCTGGTCATGAGATGGTTTTCCTCGTTTGGCTGTGGAAGTGGTTTAGCAATCACAGCCTGAGCTATGTGTGTGTCACCTGCCCGGACATATGCTTTGAGATTCTCCAGTCAGTGACGTAATGCCTTTTTTCCAAGCAGAGTCATCAAGGCAGTCTGGTGTGGGTCACCATCTGTTTATAAGCTGCTGAACATGTAGCAAGAATGTTCACTTAATTGGACACATGAACTCTGCCACGTGCTTGTGATTCTGATGCACCTGTAAAGCCTGTATGTTTGAACATGGTAGTTCATCATTTCCTACACTGGAAATTCCTGATTGATGCTGTGGAATCTAGCTTCATTCTAAAAGTATTTTTGTTATTTTAAGACTGTGTGTCTGAGCAACTAGAACAGTTTTTTTGTTTGCTTCTTTGTTTTTGTTTTTGTTTTTTGAGACAGAGTCTTGCTCTGTCACCCAGGCTGGAGTTCAGTGGCACAATCTCAGCTCACTACAGTCTGCCTCCTGGGTTCAAGCGATTCTCCTGCCTCAGCCTCCCGAGTAACTGGGACTACAGGGACTCACCACCACACCCAGCTAATTTTTGTATTTTTGGTAGAGATGGGGTTTTGCCCTGTTGGCCAGGCTGGTCTTGAACTTCTCACCTCAAGAAAGTGATTTGCCCGCTTTGGCCTCCCAAAGTGCTAGGATTACAGGTGTGAGCCACTGCGTTCGTTTGTTCGTTTGTAATGAAGTGAAAAAAGCCTTTGAATTTCCTACTTAGAAATTACTGTTGTTACATACAAAAGCTCTGTGCTAGGTGCTGGGGAAAAACAGTGAAGAAGACAGATGACACCCCTGTTCTTATGGGTGGGAGCATGAGATATTCTTGTCCCCCTGACATATTCTAGTGGGACAAGACAAAAAATAAATATGTTAGGTAATGATAGGTGCTGTTTAGAAAAATAAAGAAGAGTAGGTGACTAAAGTGTGGTGGGATGGAATGCTAATTAGATAAAGTGGCTGGCATGTTCTAGGGAACCCCTGTGGCTGGAGCTGAATAAATGAGAGAGGAGAGTGTGTTATGAGACAAATTCAAAGAGCTCTAGAACAAAACTGTGTTGAGCTTTGAATTCCATGCAAAGAGCTTTGGGTTTTATTCAGAATGAGATGAGAAGTCAGTGTAGGGGTTTAAGCAGAGATGTAACACAATCTGCCTTTCCTTTTCAAAAGGCTAGCTTAGTAGACTGTAGGCGCTGAGGGTGGAAGCAGGGAAATAGTCGAGAGGCTATTGTGATAATCCTAGTGAAAGATGATATTGGCTTAGGCCAAGGTGGGGTCTAGGGAGGTGATGGGAAGCAGTTGTATTCTGAATATATTTTGAAGGTAAAAATGGTAACATTTGCTGATAGATTGGACGTAAGATATGAGGGACAGATCAAAATCAAGGTTTTTGGAAGGATGGAATTGCCATTTACTGAAATAGGATGGAGCCAGCTTGGGGAGTGAAAAACAAGAGTTTGGTTTTAGAGATATTAAATATGAGATGTCCAGGAGACACACCCAAGTGAAGATGTAGAGTTGGTGAATGGTGCTATGAGTCTCAAATTTAGAAATATTTCAAGCTATTAAACTGGGTAAGAGTAGGTAGACAGTGAGTTTAAAAATGAAAATACCTGGGCGGGCACAATGGCACATGCCTGTAATCCCGGCACTTTGGGAGACCAAGGCAGGTGGATCACCTGAAATCAGGAGTTCATGACCAGCCTGACTAACGTGGTGAAATCCCATCTCTGCTAAATACAAAACAGTTAGCCAGGTGTGGCGGCACATGCCTGTAATCCCAGCTACTTGGGAGGCTGAGACAGGAGAATTGCTTGTACTTGGGAGGCAGAGGTTGCAGTGAGTTGAGATCACACCATTGCACTCCAGCTTGGGCAACAAGAGTGAAACTGTGTCTCAAAAAAAAGAAAATACCTATTTTGCAAATAGAATTAAACACTGAAGAATGAAGATGGTTGCTCACCATCTCCTAGTCAGTGAACCAGTGGAGGAGTTAGAAATTGGACTCAACACCCCTGCTTCCCTTTACAGAGCTGGTCATTGTGTCCTCGTCCAAGATATATGTATATTGTCTTGAATGTGAAAGAGTTAAAAACACTTCTTAGGGGAATATTTCACTGCACACCAATTCATAGACATGTCTCCTGATGGTCTCGATGATGTGCAATGCATTTTGGTCTTCCATCCTTACCTACTTTCTTAGTGTCTTTTCCCGGTTCACCATTCTAATTGACTTATTTCATCCACCTTGATGATATGTACCACCTTCTTTACAGATTGGGTCATTGTATTTAGCTATGTAATGTTCTAAGGACACTGGATGCCTTCCTTGAGGGGGTGGTTAGTTGAGGAGGTTCAAGTCAGGAGAAGAAATAGGATAATGAATATATGCAATGTAATTACAGATTAACAAATCTATAAAACACAGAGAATGAATTTCAAATGTTGGAGAGGTATGTGAACATGGACACTGAGGCATTGCTAGGGCAATAGGGGCCAGCACAAAGCCAAGTGAGAATTAACAAGAAAGATTTCACAGAGAATGTGAATCTTCTGATGTAGAGAGAGGGGTACATTTTTCAATGAGTAAACGTTTCCTTTCCAGATAAAAACAAAGACTGGGGTTGGAAGAGGGAACAGAAAATCAGTGTAGATAAGTAAATAAAATGTTGGAAAGCTTTCAAGCAAACATTCAGAAGTTTTAACCTAATTCAAGAGACCCTGAATAGGAGCTCCTATAAATGAGAGAGAAACATGATTAAAATGTGCAATTTGGAGCCGGGTGCAGTGGCTCATGCCTGTAATCCCAGCATTCTGGGAGGCTGAGGCAGGTGGATCCCCTCAGGCCAGGAGTTCTAGACCAGAGTGGCCAAGACGATGAAACCCCATCTTTACTGAAAATGCAAAAATTAGCCAGGCATGGTGGCACACACCTGTGGTCCCAGCTACTCAAGAGGCTGCTGGAACAAGAATCGCCTGAGCCCAGGAGATGGAGGTGGCAGTGAGCCAAGATAGTGCCACTGCACTCCAGCCTGAGCGACAGGCTGAAACTCTATCTCAAGAAAAAAAAAAAAAAAAAAACTGTGGCCAGGCGCGGTGGCTCACGCCTGTAATACCAGCACTTTAGGAGGCCGAGGCGGGCAGATCACAAGGTCAGGGGTTCGAGATCAGCCTGACCAACATGGTGAAACCCTGTCTCTACTAAAAATACAAAAAAAAAAAAAAATTAGCCAGGCGGGTGGTGAGCACCTGTAATCCCAGCTACTCAGGAGTGGCAGGAGAATTGCTTGAACCCGGGAGGCGGAGGTTGCAGTGAGTCAAGATCGCACCAGTGCACTCCAGCCTGGGCGACAGAGCAAGACTCCATCTCAAAAAAAAAAAAAAAAAAAAAAAAGGGCAGTTTTAAGAGGATGACTCTTTTTGTCCTCACAAATAAATTGTATGAAACAAAAGAACATTGTGGAAGTGGAAACTGAGAAGTTATCAGTCATGGGTGTATGGACATGACACATATACACAGATCTTCAGGATTTTTAAATCTATACTTTCTCTTAAGGAATTGAGGCCGGGCGCGGTGGCTCAAGCCTGTAATCCCAGCACTTTGGGAGGCCGAGACGGGCGGATCACAAGGTCAGGAGATCGAGACCAGCCTGGCTAATACGGTGAAACCCCGTCTCTACTAAAAAATACAAAAAACTAGC
This sequence comes from Macaca nemestrina, assembly GCF_043159975.1. Lineage (NCBI taxonomy): Eukaryota > Metazoa > Chordata > Mammalia > Primates > Cercopithecidae > Macaca > Macaca nemestrina. The sequence goes on along the minus strand of NC_092142.1, from coordinate 74,432,798 downwards.
CGGGTGAAGTGGCGGGCGCCTGTAGTCCCAGCTACTCGGGAGGCTGAGGCAGGAGAATGGCGTAGACCCGGGAGGCGGAGCTTGCAGTGAGCTGAGATGCGGCCACTGCACTCCAGCCTGGGCGACAGAGCGAGACTCCGTCTCAAAAAAAAAAAAAAAAAAAAAAGGAATTGAAATAAAACTACAAAACTAGCTTTCTCAAACCATGAAAGCAAAGGGTAAATAGTATCCATTATTACTAAATGCTTTTGCAAAGTTCATGGCATCTCAGGGAAGGCTGAAGCACTTCGTACACCTAAATTCTTAGTAGTCACCTCCTTCTGTTTCAGAAGTGACTCTGGTACAGTATCTGTTTCATTCCATTGAAAGAAGGAGCTTTGGAGGCAAACACTTCCTTCCTCACAGAAGAGTGACTCTCAGGAGTCAACCCTAGATCCATCTATTCTAGAAGACCTCTGTGGTTATATAAATAAATGAAAGTCAGCTGGGCATGGTGACTCACGCTTGTGATCCCAGCACTTTGGGAGGCTGAGGCGGGTGAATCATGAGGTCAGGAGTTTGAGACCAGCCTGGCCAACATGGTGAAACCCCATCTCTACTAAAAATACAAAAAAATTATCTGGGCGTGGTGGCAGGTACCTGTAATCTGAGCTACTCAGGAGGCTGAGAGAGGAGAATCGCTTGACCCTGGGAGGCAGAGGTTGCTGTGAGCCGAGAGCGCACCATTGCACTCAAGCCTGGGCAACAAGAGTGAAACTCCATCTCAAAATAAAAGAAAGTCATCCACTTAAAGCATAAATATACTATGTCAGAATCAAACCATAGATTTAACCCTAACAATTGCTGTATTTAAGAACTATGTTGAGGCCAAGCGTGGTGGTCCCAGCACTTCAGGAGGCCAAGGCAGGTAGATCTCTTGAGCCCCCGAGTATGAGATCAACCTGCCAACCTGGGCAATGTGGCGGAATCCTATCTCCACCAAAAAAACAAAAACAAACAAAAAACTATGTTGAGGCCAGGTACAGTGGCTCACACCTGTAATCCCAGCACATTGCGGGGTCAAGGCAGAAGGATACTTGAGCCCCGGAGTTCGAGACCAGCCTGGGCAACATGGCAAGGCTTTGTCACTTTTAAAAAAATTTTTTTCTGGATGGAATCACCTGGGCTGGAGTGCAATGGCATGATCTCAGCTCACTGCAACCTCTACCTCCCGGGTTCAAGCGATTCTCCTGCCTCAGCCAAAATTTTTTTTTTCTTTTTTTTTTTTTTTGAGACAGAGTCTCGCTCTGTCAGCCAGGCTGGAGTGCAGTGGCATGATTTCGGCTCACTGCAAGCTCCACCTCCCAGGTTCATGCCTTCCTCCTGCCTCAGCCTCCCGAGTAGCTGGGACCACAGGCACCTGCCACCATGCTGGCTAATTTTTTGTATTTTTAGTAGAGATGGGGTTTCACTATGTTAGCTAGATGGTCTTGATCTCCTGACTTCATGATCCGCCTGCCTCGGCCTCCCAAAGTCCTGAGTCACAGGCATGAGCCACCGTGCCCAGCCCCAATTTTTTTTTTTTTAATTAGCTGGGCATGGTGCCCTCAGCTATTCAGGAGGCTGAGGCAGGAGAAGTACTTGAGCCCAGGAGGTAGACAGAGGGAGACCCTGCATAAAAACAACAACAACAACAACAAACTACATTGCCACCCCAGGAAAGCTTTTAATCAAGAACAAGTAGTATTGAACCTGATATTTGAAAAGCATTTTGTGGCTGATGATGTCATCTTGGACTGTAGTAACGACCCTGGGATGGTTTTCCCAAATGGGCGGTCCTGACCTCTCTATTAAGTCTGTGTTGTTAGGATGTCAGCTCTTCCCTTCATCTAAAAGGCACTTCGAGGTTGCTTTCAAAGTAGTGGCAACAAGTACTGGACTCCACTCAGCACAAACCTCACACCATCTCCTGACACTGCAATGTGATCCTTCAGGGCTTTTTTTTTTTTCCTTTCTTTAGACAGAGTCTCGCTCTGTCACCCAGGCTAGAGTGCAGTGGTGCTGTCACAGCTTACTACAACCTCTAACTCTTGGGCTCAAGCAGTCCTCCTGTCTTGGCATCCAAAGTGTTACTGGAAAGGGGTCCCAATCCAGACCCCAAGAAAATGTTCCTGGATCTCATGCAAGAAAGAATTTGGTGCAAGTCCACAGAGTAAAAAAAATGACTATTCCATAGACAAAGCATCAGTATGGGCTACTTGACTGAGTAAACCTATAGTTATTTCTTGATCCATATGCTAAACAAAGGGTAGAATATTCATGAGTTTTCCAGGAAAGGGGCAGAGATTTCCCCGGAACTGACGGTCCCTCCCATTTTTAGACTATATAGGGTAACTTCCATACACTGCCATGGCATTTGTAAACTGTCATGGCACCAGTGGGAGTATCTTTTAGCATGCCAGTGCATTACAATGAGCGTATCATGAGCAGTGAGGATGACCAGAGGTTACATTCGGAGCCATCTTGGTTTTGGTGGCTTTTGACTGGCTTTTTTTCTTTTTTCTTTTTTCTTTTTTTGAGACAGAGTTTCGTTCATATCACCCAGGCTGGAGTGCACTGGCATGATCTCGGCTCACTGCAACCTCCGCCTCCCGGGTTCAAGTGATTCTCCCACCTGAGCCTCTAGAGTAGCTGGAACTACAGGTGCCTGCCACCATGCCCAGCTAATTTTTGTATTTTTAGTAGAGACGGGGTTTCATGCATGAGCCACCACACCCAGCCTTGGCTGGCTTCTTTTTAACTGCATCCTGTTTTATCCACAGGGTCTCTGTGACCTGTATCTTGTGCCATCCGCCTAGCTCATACTGTGACTAAGAATGCCTAACCTCCTGGGAAGACAGCCCAGTAGGTCCCAGCCTTATTTTACCCAGCCCCTATTCAAGCTGCAGTTGCTCTGGTTCAAACACCTCTGATGAAAGTGCTAAGATGAGCCACTGCACCTGGCCTCAACAGCCTCTTGATTGGTCTCCCTGACTTCTGTTTTTCCTCACCTCTCAGTGACCTTATCCTGGTATATTGTAAACCAAAACCAAAATTCTAAGCTCCCAACCATCTGAATGGAACCCTCCTCTCAGCCAAGGGCATTCCAAAGTTAACCTGAAAAACTAGTTCTGGCCATGATGGGAAGTGGGGAGTCAGACGTAACTCATTATACCCTCCTCTTTTTTGAATTCAGACCCAGCTGACCAGTATTAACATCAACACACAGATCTTAAGACTGATATTAATAGAACAGACTCTTAAAGTCTGATAAGAAACATTTACAATCTGTTCTCTCTGAAGCCTGGAGGCTTTATTTGCATGATAAAATATTGGACTCCACAACCCCTTATTGTTTTTTGTTTTTGTTTTTGTGAGATGGAATCTCGCTCTGTCACCCAGACTGGAGTGCAGTGGCATTGATCTCAGCTCACTGCAGCTGCCGCCTCCCAGGTTCAAGCAATTCTCCTGCCTCAGCCTCCCAAGTAGCTGGGATTACAGGTGCACGCCTCCAGACGCGGCTAACTTTTTTTTTTTTTTTTGGTAGAGACAGGGTTTCACCAAGTTGGCCAGGCTGGTCTCGAACTCCTGACCTCAAGTTGATCTGCCTGTCTTGGCCTCCCAAAGTGCTGGGATTACAGGCGTGAGCCACTGTGACCTGCCCACAAACCCACACGTTCCTTTCTATTGATTCCAGGTCTTTTGATAATAACCAGCTGCCAATAAGAAAAATCTGTGAATATGCCAATTCTGTGGTCTGGAAGCCGCACCCCACCTACAGTTGTCTCATCTTCCAGTACTGAACCAATGTACGTCTTACATGTATTGATTGATGTCTTATGTCTCCCTAAATGTATAAACTCAAGTTATAGCCTGTCCACCTTGGGTATATGTCATCCGGACCTCCTGAGGCTGTATCACGGGCATGTCCTTAACCTTGGCAAAATAAATGTCTAAGTTGATTGAGACTTGTCTCAGATACATTTTGGTTTACTCTAATGACATGCTGTCATTAGAGAGACTTTTCCAAAACACAAAAGTTATCATGTCTTTCTGATTAAATGTCACTTTACTGACCCTTTAACAAATTTACTTGTATTTAAATATTTTGTATTTATTTTTTTACAGACAAGGTCTCCTTCTGTCTCCCAGCCTGGAGCACAGTGGTGCAGTCATGGCTCACTGCAGCCTCCTGGGCTCAAGCCTTCCTCCTACCCAGGCCTCCCAAGTAACTGGACCTACAGGCATAAGCCACTATGCTCAGCCACTTAGGACCTTTATGTTGTTGTTGTTATTGTTGTTGTTGTTTGAGATGGAGTCTCGCTGTCACCCAGGCTGGAGTCCAATGGCGTGATCTCCGCTCACTATAATCTCCCCGCCCCGGGTTCAAGCGATTCTCCCGTCTCAGCCTTCAGAATAGCTGGGATTACCAGCGCCTGCCACCATGCCTGGATAATTTTTTTTTTTTCTATGACACGGAGTCTCGCTGTGTCGCCCAGGCTGCAGTGCAGTGGCATGATCTCAGCTCACAGCAACCTCCACCTCCCAGGTTCACGCCATTCTCCTGCCTCAGCCTCCTGAGTAGCTGGGACCACAGGCACCCGCCACCACGCCCAGCTAATTTTTTGTATTTTTAGTAGAGACGGGGTTTCACTGTGTCAGCCAGGATGGTCTCGATTTCCTGACCTCGTGATCCACCCACCTGGGCCTCCCAAAGTGCTGGAATTATAGGCGTGAGCCACCGCTCCCGGCCAATTTTTGTATTTTTAGTAGAGATGAGGTTTCACCACGTTGGCCAGGCTGGTCTTGAACTCCAGACCTCAGGTGATCGGCCCAACTTGGCCTCCCAAAGTGTTGAGATTACAGGCATGTGCCACTGCGCCCAGCCATTCAGGGCCATTTGATGAAGAACTTGGCTGTGGACCATAGTTGTTTTTTTTAAAGTGCTTCTACCATGTTCGAAATATGGTTGGGGGCGGTGGGGGGTGTAAACATTCAATTAAGCAATATGCCAGTGATCTCTGGGGAGGACCACAGCTTCCTATAAAACTCGCCGCTGAGCTTGTACCCAACACAGGGTTAACGAAGTGCATCAGAGCTTTGTAGTATTCCACTCTATCCCTCCAAGAGCCAGGGGATTTGTGTTTCCGTGTCTTGTCTTGCATTGGAGCATAGTGGAAGCAAGAGAAAATCTGGGAGCAAAGACACCTGGCTTTGGTCTTAGCCCAGGACCACGTCCAGGACCGCGGCCAGGCTTGTGACTGAGTGGATTTCAGTAGGAACTACACTGGGGATTAACAGATGACACAAAAGCAGGTGTTTGTTGTGTGCAGGAGCGCGAGGGGAGAAGAAAAGGCACACACACAATACCTTTAAGGGTAAGCAAGCTTTATCCCACGTAAATGGCAATGCAGATATTATAATAAGCAAATTAATATAATAAGCAGATTGATATAAGCAAATTGCAATGGGAAGAGGAGAAGGAAAAAGACATATATATATTTACACTCATCAGACTATGGAGGATTCACCTCCAGACTGGGAAGCAAGAGCCTGAGCTCCAGAGCCGGCCACTCGTCAGTCAGTGCCCAGATGAGAAGAGGTGTCATGAAGCTTTGGGTGGTCTGGGATCCTAGCTCTTTTTGTAACATGTTGTCTGACATGAGGCCCAGTCACGAGGGCCCTTCGTGGCTGGGCTCAAGGAACACAAAAAGGTCAACTTGTTTTTGTGATTGTTGTTTTTCAATAACTAACGTATAGGAATGGACGGAAATAGAGATTTCTGCGAAACAGCGCTGGATGAACGCCTCAAGGGGCTCCCACAACCTGTTTCGGAACTTGGTGACCATTGTTTGTGTCCATGTCAGTTCAAATTTAAATATTTAATTTTTCCTCCTCAGTGTTCAAGTCAACTTTTATGGGCATCTTATTTTACACAAATGTTAACACAGACAACAGCCACGACTTTGGTCCACGGAAACGTTCTATCGCCGCCCAGCCTTTACGCAAAGGGACACAGCTTGAAAAGCTAGGCCGGCAGTCCCCGGCGGCGCCACGCCCGCTAACCCCGCCCTCGCCACTGGCTCCTTTCGGTCTGGCCTTGCTATTGGCTCCTTTCCGGGAGCCGTCGGTTGCCGTGGAGACCGAGGCGATGGCAACCAGGAGAAGCCAAACTTGGTCCTCCGGCTCGCAGCGTGCCTGCGCGCGGTGCTCATGGCGCTCTACGATCTCTTCTCTCACCCGGTCGAGCGCAGCTACCGCGCGGGACTCTGCTCCAAAGCCGCGCTGTTCCTGCTGCTGGCCGCTGCGCTCACGTACATCCCGCCGTTGCTGGTGGCCTTCCGGAGCCACGGTGAGCCTGCCCCAGCCGCTGTGTCACGCGACTCCCCGGGCGCGCTCGGCCGGGGCCGGCCTCCCTGACGGCCTCCCCACCTTCTTTAATTCAGGGTTTTGGCTGAAGAGGAGCAGCTACGAGGAGCAGCCGACCGTGCGCTTCCAACACCAGGTGCTGCTCGTGGCCCTGCTGGGACCCGAGAGCGGCGGGTTCCTCGCTTGGAGCACGTTCCCCGCTTTCAACCGGCTGCAGGGGGATCGCCTGCGCGTCCCGCTCGTTTCGGTGCGTGGTTCCCGCCTGGGCCTGGGGCAAAGCGGGCGGTGGGGTGGGGACGGGGACGGGAATGAGGATGTGGGGCGAGCGGCCCCGGCCCTGGGAAACCCAGCTTGGATCCTAAGGACTCGCGAACCCGCAAAGGTGGCGTTTCATCTCCTGGGACCTAGGGAATCGATTTTCTGTTTCATTCTGCTTCTCCCAGACGTCCCCGGCCCCCAGAAAGTTAGCCACGCTGTCAGCGTATGCGCCCTGATACAGAGTCCAGAGGTGTGGAGGCAGCCTGCGTCTGCCCCCGTCACACCCGCGGGCCTGGCCTGATGGAGGGTGTTTGTGAAAGTCCATTTAGGAGCCTTGAAGGCAGCGCGCTGTTAATGTAGGTAACCCCATTCTGTCGCGGCGTTTCTGCATCACACCACTGTAGGAGCGGAAAGGGCGGCATTTTTATGGAGCCCTGACCCCTGGAAACCAAGGCGCTGATTGGTTAAGCGGCCTTCCCAGAACGCGCTATGGCCGAGTCACGCCTCCCTGGGTTTGTCCCATTGGAGACTGCGTCATCCTGAAGCTGTCGGGATGAAATTGAAGCATGTTACTGTCTGTAGTTTATTTATTTATTTTTAAATTTTTCATCAGTAGAGTGCTGAGAGGAATCTGTAATTTAGTATTTGCTTTGAGATAAGCGAATGCTTCCTTTATAGTCACTCCTTTTCACTCATTTTCTGAAAACGTTTTCCTTTAGAAGTATGACACTTACGGTTTTCCTTCTTTCAAAGTTGAATCTCTTCAGACATCTCTAAGATGATTGCCCTACAAGCCAACCTTGTATAGCTGAGGAGAAAAGAAAATCAGACTTGTTCCCAGCAACTAAATAAAATTGTTTTTAAAAATCCGATTGGGCCGGGCGCTGTGGCTCACGCCTGTAATCCCAGCACTTCGGGAGGCCGAGGCGGGCGGATCACGAGGTCAGGAGATCGAAACCATCCTGGCTAACACGGTGAAACCCCGTCTCTACTAAAAATACAAAAAATTACCAGGCGCGGTGGCGGGCACCTGTAGTCCCAGTTACTCAGGAAGCTGAGGCAGGAGAATGGCGTGAACCCGGGAGGCGGAGCTTGCAGTGAGCCGAGATCGCGCCAGTGCACTCCAGCCTGTGCGACAGAGCGAGACTCTGTCTCAAAAAAATAATAATAATAAATAGAAATAAATTTTTAAAATCCAATTGGTCATATAAATAACTGCAAAAAAAAAGAATAGTAATAGGTTGGCGCAAAAATAATTGCGGCTTTTGCCATTAAAAGTAGTGGCAAAAAAACCGGAATTACTTTTGCAACAACCTAATATGATTCAGGTTACTTTTCTCCTGTTACTTTACGAATGTTCTTATGTTCTGATTACAAAAGTGCATGCTCATTCTAAAATAATATAGAGTTACAGGTAGATATAATGACCAAAATTGAAGGCCCAGTTTTGTATATGTATCAATACTTATTAATCAGCCATATTCTTTTTGAGGTTTGCTTTGACTTTTTCACTATTGGGGACAACATTTCTTTTTTTTTTTTCTTTCTTTTTCTTCTTTTTTTTTTTTTGAGACGGAGTCTTGCTCTGTTGTCCAGGCTGGAGTGCAGTGCTGCAATCTCTGCTCACTGCAACCTCCACCTCCTGGGTTCAAGCAATTCCCGTGCCTTAGCCTCCCGAGTAGCTGGGATTACAGGCTAATTTTTGGATTTTTAGTAGAGAAGGGGTTTCACCATGTTGGCCAGGTTAGTCTCGAACCCCTGACCTCAGGTGATCCACCCGCCTTGGTCTCCCAAAGTGCTGGCATCACAGGTGTCAGCCACCGTGCCTGGCCTAGGGACAATATTTCTGTGAACAAGGTTTTGACTAAATCGTATGCCTTTAAACATCAGATTGTGAGGAATTGGAATAGCAGCTCTTTGATGAAATTAGGTAAGTACATAGAAAACTAAGCAAATCATTATTAACTGCAGGGAAATGAAAAGTAAGGAAAACTGAGAACTGAAAACTTATGAGAGTTGTGAATAGGATTTACATAGTCTTAATTATATGAACACTGAATGTTGACTAAAAAGAGATTTTAACTCTGTTGGGGGTAATGAGAAAGGTATTGAGAATGTGATAGGGGATGGTGGGAGGAGTTGGGGGAGAGAAGATGCTAAATCATCTTTCCTTGTGGGAACTCAATAGAGAATGCCTAAAACTGAGAAATGGAGAATTTTCAATGCAAATGTTATCTCAAGACCTGGAGATACATTTCTAAATGATCAAGTAAATGAGATAAAAATATTTGCAGCTAGATATGATAGCTCACACCTGTAATCCTAGCACTTTGCAAGGCCAAGGCAGGAGGATTGCTTGAGCCCTGGAGCTCAAGGCCAGTGTGGGCAACATAGCAAGACCCCACATTTCAAAAAAATAAAAAGTAGGCTGGGCGTGGTGGCTCACGCCTATAATCCCAGAACTTTGGGAGGCTGAGGAGGGCGGATCACAAGGTCAGGAGATCGAGACCATCCTGACTAACACTGTGAAACCCTGTCTCTAGTAAAAATACAAAAAAAAAAAAAGTTAGCTGGGTGTGATGGCGGACGCCTGTAGTCCCAGCTACTTGGGAGGCTGAGGCAGGAGAATGGCGTGAGCCCAGGAGGCAGAGCTTGCAATGAGCCGAGATCCCGCCACTGTAATCCAGCCTGGTGACAGAGCAAGACTCCGCCTCAAAAAAAAAAAAATAATTAATTAATTAATTAAAAAAGAAACCGAGAAGTGGTACAATTTGCCCTAGCTTTTTTTTTTTTTTTTTTTGAAACAGAATTTCACTCTGTCAGCCAGGCTGGAATGCAGTAGCACAATCTCAGCTCACTGCAACATCTGCCTTCTGGGTTCAAGCGATCCTCTCGCCTCAGCTTCCCAAGTAGCTGGGACTGCAGGCATGCACCACCACTCCTGGCTAATTTTTTTGTGTTTTTAGTGGAAACACGGTTTCACCATGTTGGCCAGGCTGGTCTAGAACTTCTGAACTCTGTTAATACACTCGCCTCAGCCTTTCAAAGAGCTGGGATTACAGGTGTGAGCCACTGTTCCTGGCCTGCCCTAGCTTTGAAGTGAACAGAGTCTGGACTGGAACTCAGTATTTCTTATGCTGTATCTTAAAATCTTAGCCCTTATTGCAACAAACTACTTTTATTTTCTAACTTTGTACATAGAGCCAGACTGGCGTCAGCCTACCCAGGAAACTGTCCAGAAAGCAAAGGAAACAGTGGCTATTGGTTAAGGTTGGACCAAGTGCTGGGAGGTGGCTTTGCAGTGGCTAATTGGGGGAAATACTGAAGTCACAGCCTTGCTTCTGCTTTGGTCAGCTCATCTTGGACAGCGTTTCTAAGCTCCCTATATGTTTAATGCTTTGGAAGTCTAGTTTTTGTTGTTTTTAACGAGAGAAGAAAAAAGCAGAGTGACTTTTTCCCCTCAAGGAGGCTGACATAGCTCTAGAAGGCATGTGTGGACCCAGAGAATGCAGGGACTGAAGGTTATAGAAGGATTCTGGAGGATAAGTGGAGAGTACCATGTTTCTAAGACACCTGTTTTTTCTCATCTCTGAAATCAGTGTCTTCCTGTCTGTGGTTAACTGTTGGCAAAGAGGCAGGTGTGGCATAGTTCTCATTCTTACACCTGTGCCGACATCAAACCATGCAGAAGGGGCATCATTTCAGTGTAACAGGTGGGTGTTAGAAAAATAAAAATGCACTTAAAAAGAAGGGGCATCAGCGACCTCAGAGAAAACCCCAGTAGAACTAGTAGAGAAAACACTAGTAGGACATTATTTTAACCCCTGAATTGAGTGGAGAGCAAGTAAGGGAAAGTTCGAGAGCCTTTTAAAAACAGGAAGGCTCTGCATAATTTCAGAGTCTGCTTAAGGGGCCAGACTAATGACTTTTAGTTTCTTTTATGGTTTGTTTGTTTGTTTGTTTGTTTTGAGACAGGGTCTCACTCTGTTGCCCAGACTCGAGTGCAGTGGCGCATTCTTGGCTCACTGCAGCTTCTGCCTCCCAGGTTCAAGAGATTCTCCTTCCTCAGCCTCCCAAGTAGTTGGGATTACAGGCTCCTGCCACCACACCCGGCTCATTTTTGTATTTTTAGTAGAAACAAGGTTTTACCACATTGGCCAGGCTGTTCTCAAACTCCTGAGCTCAAGTGATCGGCCTGCCTCGGCCTCCCAAAATGCTGGGACTACAGGCATGAGCCACTGTGCTCTGCTGAATTTTTGTTTTTTGGTTTTTTTGTTTTACTGCTGTATCACCAACATGTTTGATGGCACAAAGGACAAAGTTGCATAGAAAAGTATGGATATTGTTGACTGAGTTAAAGTGTTATTCAAAAGGATGAGGATGTAAAGAAGTTTTAGGAATCCCTGAATCAATTTATTTTGCTAATATTTTTCTTTCTTTCTTTCTTTCTTTCTTTCTTTTTTTTGAGATGAAGCCTCGTTCTGTTACCCAGGCTGGTGTATAGTGGCGCCATCTCGGCTCACTGCAACCTCTCCCCCTCCTGGGTTCAAGCGATTCTCCTGCCTCAGCCTCCTGAGTAGCTGGGATTACAGGCAGGCACCACCACGCCCAGCTGATTTTTGTATTTTTAGTAGAGATGGGGTTTCACCATGTTGATCAGGCTGGTCTCGAACTCCTGACCTCAGGTGATCCACCCACCTTGGCCTCCCAAAGTGCTGGGATTACAGGCGTGAGCCACTACCCCGACCTGTTTGGCTTATATTTTTCTAAGTAAATAAACATGATAGCTGCTGTAAATATGTCTAAATCTAAAATTTCTTTTAGTAGCTTTTTAAAAAGTAAATGATTAGAAAAGTGTCATAGTTTAATTGGAAGTATTTTTCTTTTCTCAGTGGTATATAAAATAATGGTTCATTTTATAATTAATGGTATCTTAGATTGATTGAAATACAAGGCTGAACACCATGGCTCATGCCTATAATCTCAGCACTTTGGGAGGCTAAACACTTGAGCGCAGGAGTTCCAGACCGCCTAGGCAACATAATGAGGCCCTACTACAAAAAATTTAAAAATTAGCCAGGAGTAGTGGTGCATGCCTATAGTCCCAGCTACTCAGAAGGCTGAGGTGGGAGGATCACTTGAGCCTAAGAGGTCAAGGCTGCAATTAGCTGTGATCGTGCCACTGCACTCCAGCCTTTTTTGACCCTGTAGCAAAAAAAAAAAAAGAAGAAGAAATAGAGAAAAAAAGAAGAAATACAGGTAGACAGGTGGAAAGGAACCATGAAGTAGCAGTTTCTGCTTTGCTAGAGACCCAAAACTGGTATCAAAGAGTATTTTTAGCACCAAAAGAAAGGAGCACCCGGTGATGACAAACATATGGTGAAATCAACACTGGTATAAACTAGGAAATTAACCTTTATTGAAAGAATATGGGCCATGCGCAGTGGCTCACGCCTGTAATCCCAGCACTTTGGGAGGCTGAGGCGGGTGGATCACCTGAGGTGGGGAGTTCTAGACCAGCCTGGCCAACATGGTGAACCCCTGTCTCTACTAAAAACACAGAAATTAGCCAGGTTGTGATATGTGATGGCGGGTTCCTGTAATCCCAGCTATTCAGGAGGCCGAGGCAGAGAATTGCTTGAACCCAGGAGGTGGAGATTGCAGTGAGCTGAGATCACACTACCCGTACTCCAGCCTGGGCAACAGAGCCAGACTACATCTCAAAAAAAAAAAAAAAAGTAGAAGAAGAATATGACTTGAATGAATGAAATGTACGCAAACAAAACAGAAACCAAACAAAATGCCAACAAACCATCAGATGCTGTAGAATTCCAGACGGGGAAAAGTCACACATCAGGATACTCTGGAAACAATGGCACTTATATTTCTGGCAATTCCTGCAGTCAGGTGGTGTGCTGGTTATGAGGTATTGTCTCAGCTCCAAACCTACCTCCTATGCTCAGCTTCCAGGTTCCTGCTGAGATGCTGGAAATCTCCTTCTTCCCCTGCAGCTGCCTGTTAGGTTCTGCCAGTAGGAGGCATGATGAGCCTTGTTCTGGGAGTGAAAAAAAAAAAAAAAAAATGAAACCAGTTGCCACTGCCAGGGTGAAGCACCACTGCTGGGATGACACAAACAGGGACAACCAGCAAATAGGAAGCATCAAGACACCTCTCCTCCAGCCTTCCAGGTTCCCTCTAGTGTGTCCTTCCTCTAAGCTCAGAGGTCCTGGCCCCATCTGGGCAACGGTCCCTTCTTGAGGTCTGAGGCTCAGCTCTTTGAGGCCTCTTCCCTAAACCTCTAAGTTCTATCAACCCCAGCAGCTTCCCCTTCTTCTCTAGTCCTAGGCGTGAGAACTGTTCCCTGCAGGTATCTGTGTGTTGCCAGGATATCCCCTTTTTACGTCTTCAGTCCTCTAATATCTATGGGACTAGTTATTCCCTATGTTGAATTCCCTCTGGCCAGGCACGGTGGCTCATGCCTGTAATCCCAGCACTTTGGGAGGCTGAGGCGTGCGGATTGCCTGAGGTCAGGAGTTCGAGAACAGCCTGGCCAACATGGTGAAACCCCGTCTCTACTAAAAATGCAAAAAGTAGCTGTGCATGGTGGCACACACCTGTAATCCCAGCTCCTCGGGAAGCTGAGGCAGGAGAATCACTTGAAACTGGGAGGTGGAGGTTGCAGTGAGTGGAGATTGTGCCATTGCACTCCAGCCTGGGCGACAGAGTGAGACTTTGTCTCAAAAAAAAAAAAAATTCCATCTGACTCTGCTCAGTACATGAGTGTGGATTTCATGTGTATCTGTAAAGGGTTATCCTCCTTTAACCATGAGAAATCTTTTCAATTAGAGTTCTTATGAGCTATTGTAGAAGATCCCTGAATCAAGAGTCAGCAAACCAAGGTCCTAGTCCCAGTTCTGTCACTGGGTTTCATAACCTCACCCTCAATTTATCTATCCATATACAGGGCATGAGAGTACCCACCTCTCTCCTGGGATATGCAGAGGAATCACATGGGACAATGAATGGATATGAAAATTGTTCCAATGCCTGCATATACCTTGTAGATATAAGGTGGTGCTGTGATGTGTGAATTCTCTTGGCTAAGCACCAGTTAGAGGTTAGAGACCTAGAATTTGTGTTAAAGAAGTAGTAGCCTTTGAATGCCTGCCTTTGTTAGCTATTGCATATTTGTGAAACTTACTTTCAACTAAATAGAATTAAATAATTTATTTCTTCAGTGGTCCAAGCGATAACAGAGGAGCACAGCCAAACTTCGCCAGCCCCAGGAGGGTGAGAGTCTAGCCTGGTGACAGGTCATTTGTGGGAGACACATCCTTTCCATCGAAACTTCTCTCCCCCATCTCTCCACCCTACTCTCCTTCTCACCCACTCTGCCAACTGCACTGGCCCTATGGGCACCCAGAGCACAAGCACCTGGTTAGCCTGGATCCCTCCTCTCTGAGATGTTCCTGCACCCCATCACCTCACTTCCTTCAGGACTCCAACAAGTCAGGTCATCCTGAATATTTAAAAATTTCTGTTAAGTTCTTTTTGCTGTTGTTGTTTGTTTGAGATGAGTCTTGCTCTGTCACCCAGGCTGGAGTGCAGTGGCACAATCTCGGCTCACTGCAACCTCCACCTTCTGGGTTCAAGCGATTCTCCTGCCTCAGCCTCCCGAGTAGTTGGGATTACTGGTGCACACCACCATGCCTGGCTAATTTTTGTATTTTTAGTAGAGACAGAGTATCACCATGTTGCCCAGGCTGCTCTCAAACTCCTGAGCCCAAGCAGTCTGCCCACCTGGGCCTCCCAAAGTGCTGGGATTATGGCATGAGCCACCACCCCTGGCCAATTTCTGTTAAATTTTACCTTCATTATTCTCTAATTTTAGCTTGCTTCATTTCTGCCAGTGGCACTTGTCACTATTTTCTACGTTCTCCATTGGGAGTGTATTCCCCGTTAGGATGAGGACTTTGTCTATTTTGTTTGCCATTATATTCTCATTATCTGAAATAGTGCCGGGCGTGTAGTGGGTTCCAAAAAGTACATAACAGATCATTGAGTGAATTTAACAAGTAGACACTATTGATGCTGCTGTGCCAAATATGTCCTCCCTGAACTTGGAGTGGAAGGATGTGCATAGGCAAGTATACAGACATAGATGCCTGGTGCTGCTGTTTTGCAGGAAGATTTGTCCAACCTGCTGTCTTCATTTTGAATTTTTTAATAATTCTGGACATTTTGGTCCTAAAGAGGACCAGATTTGAAGTCACCTGATCTCAAATCCCGTCTTCACCATTACTTGCTGTACCTCTGATAAATGCTCTAACCTCCCTCACCCTTGATTTTCTCATCTATGTAATGGAAAAATACTTGTTCTGCCTGCCTGGGGCTTTACATTTATTGTGAAGATCAAAGGAAATGAGCTTTTCCCCCTCCCACAGTGTGTTGGAGTCTGGATTCTTCTGGCATTTCTCTCCTGGCCACTATCCTCTGATGCAAGTTGAGAAATACGATCTTTGCTTCCTGTCCAACCCTAAAGATCTAGAAGGTGTGGATCCATCACAGAGAGTTACACAACATTTTCTACCCAGATCCCAATTGAAGAAAATCCACAGGAAGACAAGGCAGGCTCTTTTATTTATTTATTAATTTTTTTTTTTTTTTGAGATGGAGTCTTCCTGTGTCACCAGGCTGGTGTGCAGTGGCACGATCCCAGCTCACTGCAACCTACAACTCCCTGGTTCAAGCAATTCTCCTGCCTCAGCCTCCTGAGTAGCTGGGATTACAGGCATGCACCACCACTCCCAGCTAATTTTTGTGTTTTTAGTAGAGATGGGGTTTCACCATGTTGGCCAGGCTGGTCTTGATCTCCTGACCTCATGATCCGCAAGGCAGACTCTTTTCATCCTACCCGTAATGACTAGTCCATCATTACCTCAGAAACTTGATCATCAGCCCGGTAGCAGATACCCCTCCCCAAAGCTGATGAAACAGGGAAGAGAGGAAGTATCCAAAAGAACAGGGAGGGAGGTTTCTCTAAAACAAGACCGAAGAGAAGGACATTATTGTTTAGAGAGAAAGAAATAATTGAAAGTTTCTGAAAATTGAGATTTCTTCATTTCAAATGACCTTATTAGCCTGAAAAAGCACACACACAAAAAAACTCTTCCTTACATAATAGTAATCGTGGGAATCAAAATGAATCCATAGATGGTGGATCCAGGTGGGAATGCTGCTACACGATGGTAGAATTGTTCTGGGAATCTACAGTGGGGAAGGATCAGTTGTAGCAAAAAGATTCAGAGTTGTACAGAGGGACCATGTCAGCAGTGATCACTTTTCAGTAACCATCCTTTCCTGATCGTCATTTTAGCATCACTGTTTGGCAAGACTGTGGATGGCAGGAGTGGATACCTTTTTTTTTTTTTTCTTTTTTTCTTTTTTTTTTTTTTTTTTTTTTGACGGAGTCTCACTCTGTCGCCAGACTGGAGTGCAGTGGCACGATCTTGGCTCACTGCAAACT
Source organism: Macaca nemestrina (assembly GCF_043159975.1). Classification (NCBI taxonomy): domain Eukaryota; kingdom Metazoa; phylum Chordata; class Mammalia; order Primates; family Cercopithecidae; genus Macaca; species Macaca nemestrina. The sequence goes on along the minus strand of NC_092142.1, from coordinate 74,416,627 downwards.
CCGCCTCCCGGGTTCACACCATTATCCTGCCTCAGCCTCCCGAGTAGCTGGGACTACAGGCGCCTGCCACCACACGCAGCTAATTTTTGTATTTTTAGTAGAGATGGGGTTTCACCGTGTTAGCCAGGATGGTCTCGATCTCCTGACCTCATGATCGCCCACCTCAGCCTCCCAAAGTGCTGGGATTACAGGCATGAGCCACTGCGCCCGGCCACCAATTATTTTTCACTGCCTACGTATGCTTCATAAGCTGTATTTTTGTCTTTTTTTCCTCTACAGACCTCTTGTCTTCTTTCCTTTCATGCCCATAATTTATCAAATAGATACGGTTTTAATGCCTTGCTTACCTGACATAGCTTCCTTTCATTTCATTGATTGCTACTAAAAGATGCACACGGCTTTCAAGTCCTGACATGAATGATGAGATGAGATCTAACATCAAGAATCTGAAACAAAGACACTTGTGGTTTCAGAATCTGTAAATAGAGTTTGATAAGGCCGGGCATGGTCGCTTATGCCTATAATCCTAGCACTTTGGGAGCCAGAGGTGGGCGGATCACTCAAGGTCAGGAGTTCGAGATCAGCCTGGTCAACATGGTGAGACCCCGTCTCTACTAAAAATACAAAAATTAGCTGGGCATGGTGGTGGGCGCTTGTAATCCCAGCTACCTGGGAGGCTGAGGCAGGAGAATTGCTTGACCCTGGGAGGTGAAGGTTGTAGTGAGCCATGATTGTGTCACTGCACTCCAGCCTTGGCGATAGAGCGAGACTCCAGCTCAGAAAAAAAAAAAAAGATAGAGCTTGGTGATTTTCTGTTGAGTTTCAGTTTGTTGGGGAGTGCATAATGATTAGGATTAGGTGCTTTTCTATTTTAACAAGTTGACTTCTAGAGACATAGAAGACGATTCTGATGTGCTACTTAAAATTTCCATACAAATTCAGGCATGTTTATAAAAAAGAAAAAATTACAGTGCAAAATAAACAAGATCAAATGAGACAACTGAAAGATGCAGATGCTATCCAGATGTTTTTTGTTATCGCCCATTTATTTTGGCCAGTGAACATTTGAAAGACTCGGATATGAAGTTCAGGGGCCATGCACTTTGTGTTTCTCCCCAGTATTAATGCACTTACATCTATCTGTTTTTCTCTTTCTTTTGGTGGGGGAGAGAATGCCTGTTGTGTACAGCAGGACAGTGGGTCATTGTGTATGTACAAAAGTGATGTGGATTCCTCCCAGACTCGTTAGTGACCGGGGCTGCTGGCCCTGTTTGGGTTTCCTAGACTAGAGAAGAAGACAGGAACCAGGATGGGAAGATGGACATGCTACATTTTAAGCTGGAGCTTCCCCTGCAGTCCACGGAGCACATTCTCGGTGTGCAGCTCATCCTGACTTTCTCCTATCAATTACACGTGAGTCAGTCTACTGGGAGGCCGTCCTCTCCCTTGTGTATTTTTAATAGACCAGAGCCCTTCTTCTGATTTCTAGAAGACCCACACTGTAGCAGGCCCTCTTCCCCACGTAGCTTGGGATTTAACTTAGGCCAATCGAATGGTTTTCACTAAAGTCATGTTAACTGATATGGGCTGTTAATAGCTCAGAAGGTTCTAGGCAGTGTTTCCTGCATGGCTACGCTAGGTATGTGAGGGCCCCTTAGGTTTCAGCCAAGACAGGTGACTCTTAGCACCCAGAGCCCTTCAGATCTGATGGCGGTTGGTATGTTGGTCCTTCTAATGATTTCAGAGGATGGTGACCCTCGTGATGCAGAGCATGGCGTTTCTCCAGTCCTCCTTTCCTGTCCCGGGATCCCAATTATATGTGAACGGAGACCTGAGGCTGCAGCAGAAGCAGCCGCTGAGCTGTGGTGGCCTAGATGCCCGATACAACGTAAGGGCGCTTCTCATCGTCGAGCTCCTTTGTTTCTGTGTGTTACTGTTCATTAAGTTCTTTAAAGAGGGGAATGAAAGGTAGAAATGTCAGGCCAGGCGCGGTGACTCATGCCTGTAATCCCAGCACTTTGGGAGGCGGAGGCGGGCGGATGGATCACTTGAGGTCAGGAGTTCAAGACCAGTATGGCTAACATGATGAAACCTCGTCTCTACTAAAAATATAAAAAATTAACCGGGCGTGTGGTACGTGCCTGTAATTCTAGCTACTTGGGAGACTGAAGCAGGAGAATTGTTTGAACCCAGGAGGTGGAGGTTACAGTGAGCCGAGATCTCGCCACTGCACTCCAGCCTGGGCGACAGAACAAGACTCTGTCTCAAAAAAAAAGAGAAAAGAAAAGAAAAATAGAACTATCATTTGTCTGTGGGTGGCACCAAAGAGGGTCTCTGCAGAATTCTTGCCATGAATTTTTTCAAACTACAGAGAAGGTACATGCATAGTTACACCTAGAAGGGAAGAGAAACAAAATCTGTATTTGTCAAAGAACTAAATTGCCTGTTGCTTTTAGGTCCATGTGGGCACACACACACACATTCTGTCTTCCATACACACACTTGGTCACACACAGGATGTACTCCGAGGGATACTGTAAAATGATGATGTAAAATGTTCATGTAAAGTATTTCAGAAATATTACTAGCCATAGTTTACTGAACCCATAAGACATGCCACCCCTGAGTACAGGGGTTTACCTGTATTATCTCTTAATCGTCACGGCAACCTCTGAGCTGCCTGCACTGTCCTTTCCCAGCGTTACAGCCACTTGTCCCATCGCTGCCCCCTTGCTCCCTTCCAGCCACCCTGGCCTTTTTGCTGTTCCTCGAAACCAAGAAGCAGCTGCCACCTCAGGGCTTTTGCCATTTCCTCTGCCAGGCATCCACGTGGCTTATCGGACCACACCATTCAGGTCCCTGTTCAGATATCGCCAAGCACAGTCCTTCCTTGACTTGCATCTACAGTAACAGCCCCTCCCTCCACCATCCCTCAGCCAGACTCTCCCTCCTGCCACCTGGCCTCCTCAGGATATGTGTTTGTGTGTTTATTTGCTGTCTCCCTCAGCCTTGACAGCAGTGGCATCTCAAATACTATCACGTCCGTGCTTAGCACACTGCCTGGCACATGGTAAGCTCACAGATACTTGTTTAAAGAATGAATTCATTTTGCAGAAGACGTAACTGGGGCTTACAGTGATTAATTTTCCCAAAGACTCGAAGCTTGAAAGTATAACAGAGCCAGGAACTTTCTGTCTGTGTACAGAACTCATGCATCTAATCACTCATTTCTCACTTTCCTTTTATCACAATGGCGACCACAGAAGTCGAGCTGAGGTACTTTAGAAAGTGAAAAAGGAATGTTATCGGTTATTATAGCCATAAACCAGTACTTGTAGCTATATAGGGGATTTTACTGTTGCTCTGCCTATAATCAACGTAAGTTGTAAAGAAGAGGAAGGTGCAACATACGAAATGAATGTGGCACTTTTTGTTTGAATGTCTATGTATCAGATTACAGTAACAGCAGTCTTGTTTTCTTAAGGGAAAAATGCACACGCTTGTGGTTTGCATTTTATCTATTTCTATGTTTAAAAGTGATAAAGAGAGGCCAGGCGCGGTGGCTCAAGCCTGTAATCCCAGCACTTTGGGAGGCCGAGACGGGCGGATCACAAGGTCAGGAGATCGAGACCATCCTGGCTAACCCGGTGAAACCCCGTCTCTACTAAAAAATACAAAAAACTAGCCGGGCGAGGTGGCGGGCGCCTGTAGTCCCAGCTACTGGGGAGGCTGAGGCAGGAGAATGGCGTAAACCCGGGAGGCGGAGCTTGCAGTGAGCTGAGATCCGGCCACTGCACTCCAGCCTGGGCGACAGAGCGAGACTCCGTCTCAAAAAAAAAAAAAAAAAAAAAAGTGATAAAGAGGCCGGGCGTGGTGGCTCATGCCTGTAATCCCAGCACTTTGGGAGGCCGAGGTGGGCGGATCACAAGGTCAGGAGATGAGACCTTGGTGAAACCCCGTCTCTACTAAAAATAGAAAAAATTAGCCGGGCGCAGGGGCGGGCACCTGTAGTCCCAGCTACTCGGGAGGCTGAGGCAGGAGAATGGCGTGAACCCGGGAGGCGGAGCTTGCAGTGAGCCGAGATTGCGCCACTGCACTCCAGCCTGGGCGACAGAGCGAGACTCCGTCTCAAAAAAAAAAAAAAAAAAAAAAAAAAAAAAAAGTGATAAAGAACTTAGCACCCAGAGAAGGCCAAGAAAATGACAAAGAAGTTGGAAGTATGGTTTCTTTTCTTCGTTTTTGTGTAGGGGTTTTTATTTTTATTTTATTTTTATTTTTGAGACAGAATCTTGCTCTGTCACCCAGGCTAGAGTGCAGTGGCATGATCTCGGCTCACTGCAACCTCCGTCTCCCAGACAGGCTTAAGAGATCCTCTGATTTCAGCCTCCTGAATAGCTGGGATTACAGGCATATACCACCACGCCTGGCTAATTTTTGTCTTCTTTTTAGTAGAGACGGGGTTTCGCCACGTTGGCCAGGCTGGTCTCGAACTCCTGGTCTCAAGTGATCCATCTGCCGGGGCTTCCCAAAGTGTTGGGATTAGAGGCATGAGCCTCCATGCCTGGCTTTTTTTTTTTTTTTTTTTTCTTGAGAGAGATGAGGTCTTGCTCTGTTTCCTAAACTGGAGTATAGTGAGTGGCATGATCATCATCGACTACAGCCTTGAACTCGTGGCCTCAAGTGGTCCTCCTGCCTCAGCCTCCCAAGTCAGTGGGATTGTAGGCATGAGCCACCACACCTGGAGAAAATATGGTCTATTAAAATAATTTAAGGAATTCTTTCTCCCACTGAGATAGAGAGGGGTATTTTAAAAATAGCTTTAAAACCTATGAAACATGGACACTGACCCCTTATTTCCATCCACAGAAAGAAAGACTGAGGGTAAACGGGCTTAAATTGTTGCAAGAGAGTTTATTCATCTTTGAAGAGAAGATTATTGATACTGCAGTAGGCCACCAAGAACGAGAGGGTGCTCTGTGGGAGCAGCCTGGGTGGGCAGAAGGGTAGAAGGAAGAAAGGAGGAGTCTCCCAGGTGCTCACACCACATCCTCCTCCTGTGTACCAGGTATCCGTGATCAATGGGACCAGCCCCTTTGCCTATGACTACGACCTCACCCATATTGTTGCTGCCTACCAGGAGAGGAACGGTGAGTCACAGGTAGAGCGCATTCAGCCGCTGCTCAGGACTTTCAAGGTTAGTGGGGGCAACAGAGACAAGCAGAATTGGAACCCTTATGTTAAAAATGTGAAAACCTCCGAGACAGGCGGATCACAAGGTCAGGAGATCAAGACCATCCTGGCTAACATGGTGAAACCCCGTCCCTACTGAAAAAATACAAAAAACTAGCCGGGCGAGGTGGCGGGCGCCTGTAGTCCCAGCTACTTGGGAGGCTGAGGCAGGAGAATGGCGTAAACCCGGGAGGCGGAGCTTGCAGTGAGCTGAGATCCGGCCACTACAGTCCAGCCTGGGCAACAGAGCGAGACTCTGTCTCAAAAAAAAAAAAAAATGTGAAAACCTGTGAATGGTCAACGATGGGAGCAAATGTGCTGTCCAGGATTTGTCCTTTTCGTCCTCATCTTCAGACCTGGGACCGCCCCCACCCCTCCAGCATCCCATGGTCCAGAAGGTTAGTGATAGTTAAATGCCATCATTTTCCTACCACTGGCTTGATGAGTTTCCCTTTTAAAAAATGTAAGCCTAATTGAGTTGTTCCCCATACCACACCTATAACAGATGCCAAAGACAAATTGCTGTTCATGCTTTTCAGAGAGAAGCAGAGGACGTGGGTGACTCTCCCCACATTAGCAGTCCGGCAGGAGAACAGGAGTGCCCCTGCTTCCTGCCAGAAGGCACAGTGTGCTCATTCCTTACAGAGCTCTAGGCCAGGGCATGTGTTGACTCGGCACGTTTGTCTGGTCGGTGGCTGAGGTTTTCTGTAAAGGCATCTAGAGTGTTACTTGCCAACCAGACATCATAGAAACTATACACAGACATCTCACAAGGGGGACGACTGCAAATCCAGTATTGCTTACTGCTTTTGTGTCATATACTAGTGGCATTATTGCAATAATAGAGGGAATTTTAAAACAAAACTAGAAAACAGTGCCCTACAAATCAGCTATTTTTTCATTCCTTTCATTCTTTACCCTTCTGCGGATCTTTTTATACAGCTCTTGTAGTGTAGAAACACATTGGGATCCAGGTTATTTTTATTTATTTAAACTTGGGATATAAATACTTCCCCACACAGCTACAAAGCTGTGATATTACTTTTAGTGGCAGTATAGTATTCCTTCAGTTAGCCATTCAGCACATGTAGAAGAAACTTTCTAAGCTTTTAATGTATTTTAACAAAAGTATTTTGACTATTATTTTAGCAAATAATGTGTGATCAACTTTGCACATGCAATTTCTCTTTCCTTCTGAATGATTTCTTTCAGTTCTGAAGCACACGATAATTTAATAATCTTTATAGCCTTCAACTGCCAGGGTCAAACAGCCATCGTGGTTAATGGTTAATTATTTGCATTGCAGTTACCACCATCCTGAATGATCCCAACCCCATCTGGCTGGTGGGCAGAGCCGCAGATGCTCCATTTGTGATTAATGCTATCATCCGATACCCTGTGGAAGTCATTTCATATCCTTTCTGTTAAAGAGTCCATGGTAAGGCTGGGTGTGGTGGCTCCTGCCTATAATTTCAGCACTTTGGGAGGCCAAGGTGGGAGGATCGTTGGAGCCCAGGAGTTCACAACCAGCCTGGCCAAGATAGTGAGACCCTGTCTGTACTCCCCCAAAAAAAAAAATAGCCAGGCATAGTGGTGTACACGTGTAGTCCCAGCTACTTGGGAAGCTGAGGCAGGAGGATTGCTTGAGCCCAGGAGTTCAAAGTTGCAGTGAGCAATGATTGTGCCACTGTACTCCAGCCTCAGTGATAGAGTGAGACCCTGCCTCTTAAACAACAATTACCAAAAAAATAAAATAAATGGCAGCTCAGTTTTCAAAGAGGAATGATTCCTCAGTTGTCTCAAGTAGTAGCAGATGTGGGAAGTGTTCTCTTGGAAATCACGACAGAGTTACAGCCTCATGAAAATGGCTGTGTCTTTGACATTTTAGGCTACATGATTCAAAAAATGACTCTGTATATCTGCTATTTGTACAGGAACAAATAATTCATTTCTTGGTCCTGTTTGTTTCCAAGCAATTCTTGTAGGTAAGAATCATCCATTTGTATGTGTTAGTAATCATATATTATCCTTTTTATGCTAAGGTTATGTGAAACATTCTTGCCAGTCCCTGTCTGACCTAAACTTTGGTTTAATTTTGACTTAGGTCAACTAATAGGAAATGAAACCAACACGAACACTGCAGAGAAGCAAACAAAAGAGAAGGCATTTTAACTAGGGCCTTAGGAATTACAATTCCAGAGACACAAATCTAGGAAGCAGCTAAATTGTGTTCCGTACAGGTGTGATTAGGCAGGGGCTAATAAAGGTATTGTAAGTTTACACAACTGGAAGATTTTAGAAGAGTCCCTGATGGATGATGGCTGGTTAACAGCTCAGGATGTCTCTAGCCTGTGATCAATGTAGTTTGGCATAATTGTCTGTTTAGGAGGTTGGTCATCAAGCTTAGTATATAAATAGTTCAAATAAAATGTGGCTGGTTTTACCATTTGGCCAAGTTCAGCAGGTCACCGTCCATCTGGGTGTGTACGTGACAGAGGTCCTGCCTCCTTTCTAGATACCTCTGCCACGGCCAGTTCCGTCTTGGATTTTCTCTTCATACCTAACACCATGTGGCCCTCCATTCCTTAGCTGTCCATACTTATCAGCCAGGATTCTGGGAGATGGTAAAGTTCGCCTGGGTGCAGTATGTCAGCATCCTGCTTATCTTCCTCTGGGTGTTTGAAAGAATCAAGATCTTCGTGTTTCAGAATCAGGTGGTGACCACCATCCCTGTGACAGCGACACCCCGGGGAGAAATGTGTAAGGAGCACTTATCCTAGGAAGGCCATTTCTGAAGACTCGGCAGGACCGTGGCTGCCTCATTGTCATCTCCTGGGAACATCTTAGGACCTTTTGAAAGAGCCCAGAGGACACATGCAGGCTTGTGTGCTTTTCCCCTCAGAGACAACAGTTCTTTCCAATTTTGCTCTACACAAGTTCCGTATCTTCAGAGCTCCTGCAGAATCACCAAGGACTAGTTTGTGGAAAGGTCTGAGAGTTCCTGGAGGCTATAATTAGCTTTTTGGGTTTTCTTCCTTGCCTTAGAGTTGAATTTCGGGAGAAAATGGCAGGCAGTTCAGACATCTTGGAAAGAGTCCCATCTCTGGTCAAGCAGAGACTTTTCCTCTGTTGAACTGAGAAACACACTGTGCATTTCTTCCTTCTACTGTGAGCCACTCTTACGCTTTCCAGGGCTCTTTTGTGACAAACATGCCAATCACTAGCACTTTGCACCCGGGGGCATCTCCATTTCCCATTCAGAGCTTTGATTTCCAGAGCTGAGGCCTCTAACTGGAGACCTGGAGGGGCAGGGCCCAAGGGCAAGGGCTGCATTAGCACAGGCATGAGGGAGGGCTGCTGAAGGCGACTTGGACTGTCCACCTGCCCCAGCCCAACAGTCAGTCATCTGTAATCAGCTCAGCTGAGCAGCCTCGGATCTTTGCCGAACTGTGGCTGGCTCTTCACCCTATTTTGCCCTCTCTCTGTGCCCCTGATGGCAGACTGAAGTCAGAGGGGCTGTTTCATTCCCAGCCCCCTCAGCAGCACTGAGGGAAGGAAGGATTGTCACAGCAGGTTCTTTCTGGCCCTCACCCAACAGCCTGGGCACTTGGCCCTCCTCCTCCTTGACAGCTGTCCCCCTTCCTGCAAAGGACAGGGGCAACAGGAGTTGGTGTTGGGATTGGCTCCCACTGCCTGACAACCACAAGTTTATTTGGAAGGCTAGTGGGAAGCCCAGCGGCTGGCCTTTCCCTTGACTAAGGACCACAGTGCCCATCAGAGTAGGGCAGGCAGCTTTGGGAAGGACACAAGAAGCAGTGAGGGAGTAAAGAAGATGCTGGCCTGGGCAGGCCAGTCCAGCCTGGCCACTAGCAGAATGCCAAGCAGTTCAGTGGATTACCCTTGTGGCTAAGCAAGTGTCTGCAAGAGCAGAGATGACTGGAAGGGGCCTCTGCACACGGAAGACGGCTTGTTCAGCCCATTCATCTCCTGAGGACACGTGCAGTCTCCTCCAAGGACAGACGGAGCTGCTTTCTGATCCCAAGCAGGTCATTACCATGGGGAGGACGTGGCCCCTGTGATCCGTGCTTCATGTTCACCCGGAAACATACCCCTCAGTGTGTGCCTCAGTTTACCATGGAGATCAGTTCTCATTTTTAGTGCTCCTTTAGACTGACTAAAAACAATTTTGGAAACAAAGCTATTTTGAAGTATTCAAACAGAGGAATTCCCTAACACTGTCCCCGTTGTCTTTTTTTAATATTCAGGCTGTTTTATATGCCTAAATTTTTTTCTTAAGATCTAAATGAAAAATAGTTTCTTGTTTAAATCCCCATAAGGCAATGAGATATGGAAGGATGACAAGATAACGTATAAACATTAGTTTGCATTTTATTAAATTATTCTAATGCAGATTTTGTATAAAGAACCCATGATGTTTTGTACCTTTCTAATTAAAATGTTCAAAATGAGGCCGAGCATGACGGTTCATCCCTGTAATCTCAACGCTTTGAGAAGCCAAGGCGGGAGGATCACTTGAGCCCAGGAGCTTGAGGCTGCAGTGTGCTGTGATCACACTACGGCACTCCAGCCTGGGTGACAGACTCAGACCCTGTCTCTTAAAAAAAAAAAAAAGTCAAAATGGAAGATCGCATGTACCTTTTTCAAGAGAAAGGGTTTGGAATGGGGAAGAATAAGGAGGGCAGAGGTTGCACACACCTGTTTTCATTACTCATCTGCGGCCATGCTTTACGAGGCTCTGCCAAAAGACCTTGGAACTTCCACTAAGTCTTTGATGAAAGTCCCCTAGTTCTTCCCCAAGTAGATGAGTTTTCAGTGGAATTCACATGCCATGTGAAATCTACGTGCTGGATAATTATGACTGTGTCTGGTGAATTTGAAATTATTTACAGACCAGATCTTGATAGTTTCTGACTCTGAATCATAGCATAGCTGCAAGAGGGAAATAAAAGGCAAGAGGCTGGAAGCTGTGGCTCACGCCTGTAATCCCAGCACTTTGGGAGGCAGAGATGGGTGGATCATGAGGTCAGGAGATCGAGACCATCCTGGCCAACATGGTGAAACCCAATCTCTACTAAAAATACAAAAAGCTGGGCGTGGTGGCACATGCCTGTAATCCCAGCTACTTAGGAGGCTGAGGTACGAGAATTGCTCGAACCTAGAAGGCGGAGGTTGCAGTGAGCCAAGATCCTGCCACTGCAATCCAGCCTGGCGACAGAGCTAGACTCTGTCTCAAAAAAAAAAAAAAAAAAAAAAAAAGGCAAGAAATATACGGGATTTTATTAACTCAGCTCCGACCCATTGCTAAGTTAGGGTTTGATGTTATTACTGAATATTTGGAGGCAGAAAGACTCCTGATTTTGCCAAATAATTAGTACAGTTTTGGCTTAAGTCGGATGAGACCCCCCTAATATTCCATCATGTAAAGCTAATAAAGCAATTATTTCTTTACCATTTTTTTCTCTTTCCAGCTTTTGTTGTAGACTCATGGGATATATGTATGAGTTTCGTATATAGGTAAATTGTACTTCTTGGGGGTTTGGTGTACAGATTATATCATCACACAGGTAATAAGCATAGTACCAGTAGGTGGTTATTCTTTTCTTTTTTTTTTTTTTTTTTTTTTTTGACAGAGTCTCACTCTGTCACCCAGGCTAGAGTGCAGTAGCATGATCTCAGCTCACTGCAGCCTCTACCTCCCAGGTTCAAGCGATTCTCCTGTCTTACCCTCCTGAGTAGCTGGGATTACAGGTGCCCACCACCACACCCAGCTAATTTTTGTATTTTTAATAGAGACAGGGCTTCACCTTGGTGGTCAGGCTGGTCTCAAACTCCTGACCTCAAGTGATCCGTCTGCTTTGGCTCCCAAAGTGCTGGGATCACAGCGGTTTGATCACAGCAGTTATTATGGTTGGCATTCTGGCACACATCTTTCTAATCTTTTTTGTGGTAACCTTTTTAGTATCATAAACAACACTTCTGTAAACCTTGCGTAGAAATCCTTGTTGCTGGTTTATTTCCTTAAGATACATTCAAAAACCTTACGACGGTTGTTAAGGATCTTAATTCATTGTCAAACCACAGCCAGGAAAGACTGTGCTAATTTCTACTCCCAGCAGCGGGGACTTCTTGTTTCAGACACCACCGTGGATTAAAGGACCTCCCAATGCGCTGTCCTTTTCAGATGACTGGACTCTGCCCGTTTGTTTGTTTGTTTGTTTTTGAGATGGAGTCTTGCTTTGTCGCCCAGGCCAGAGTGCAATGTCCCCATCTCTGCTCACTGCAACCTCCACCTCGGGGGTTCAAGCGATTCTCCTGTCTCACCTACCTAGTAGCTGGAATTACAGGCATGTGCCACCACGCATGGCTGATTTTTGTATTTTTAGTAAAGACCGGGTTTCACCATGTTGGCCAGGCTGGTCTTGAACTCCTGACCTCAAGTGATTTGCCTGCCTCCCCTCCCAAAGTGCGGGGATTACAGTCGTGTGCCACCACTTCGGGCTGAGCTCTTATATGTAAGGGGTGGGTGGGGAGCTTTTATTTACTGAAACATATCCTGTATTCGTCAGAACCTGTTATCAAGCCTGCGCCTCTGGGCAGAGGCTAGGGCAGGTAGGGCACAGCTCCTAAGGCCACCTGGTCTCAACTCCTCCCAGCTGGGACGCTGCACCGGGAGACAGCGTTGGTCCCTGTGTCAAGGTGCCTGGGTCTTGGCTTGGGGCTGAGATTGGGGCCTTAGGAAGGATTTGGATTCCAAGTCCCTTCCCTGCAAGGATGCCCCGGAGAGCAAGGAGGGCCAAGATTAAGATTCGACTTCCTTCACTAGGGCCTTTGTCCTCCGAGGAGCTCCCAGGTTCTCTGGGGATTTGCGGGGAGACGGGTTACAACGTTTATTTGTGGTCAGTTAGATGAGAAGTGACTCTGCCAGCGTCCTTTGACATCCTCGGCTAAACCCCGCGCCTCTTAGAGCCCCAGCCCACCTGGGCCCTCCGGCCCTGCCCTCGTCCGGCGCCCCTCCCCGAGGCGTGGCCCCTAGATCAGGGGTGGGGAGAGAGAGCTGGGGGCAAAAGTTGCTCCTTCCTTCCTTCTTCCACTTCCCTGGCTCCTGCCGGCCACCTCGGGGCCGCAGCCACGTCTGAAAGCGCCTGACCGGGCAGTGCCGAGGATCTTGGGCCACAGTGCCGGGCTCCGGAGGGAGCTCTGCGCCGCGTCCTTCCCTGTGGTAGCCCCAGGACACCCCCACCCTCGACATCCCATTCCGAGACTCCTGCCCTGCTCCCAGATTCGCTGTGCCTCGAGTCTCCAGGAGCTTTCAGTGTCTTGGTGCCCCCCGACTCTCGTCCATGCCTCTTAGACCCCCTTTCCTGGCGTCACCAGGTGTCCCTTAATAGTCTTGGGACCTTAAGGAGCAAGTCAGCCCCTGCGGACTTTCCCAGTGAAGAGGAAGCTGGCTGTGCGGTGGAACTTGGAAGAGACTGGGAGCCTTTGCTGAGCCCAGAGAGAGAGGCGTCCCTCTCGCTGCCCCTCCAGGTCGGGCAGACACGCCAAACTTTGAGGTACTTTGGTTCTTCATTCTCCACGGGGGGTGTCCCCACACTCTGTTGAGCTGGGGGCCGGGCCAGTAACACAGCTGGGACGCTCCTCTGTCCAGCACCGGGGGCCTGGGGTGGCGGGAGGAGCTGGAAGTGGCTTTTCCATCAGCAACGTGGAAAGTTCATCGCCCCTGCTAGCGCTGGTTTGGAAGTGTCTTGCTGCAGCTTCGGCTGCACGCAGGAATCCTCACTGCGCGGGGCGGGGGTGAGGGGGCGGTTCTTATTCCATACTTGGGTTTCAAAAGGTGTGGCTTTCAAAAGCTCTCCATAAAATTATTGAGAAAAAATAGCTTGGTGAGTTAATTTGGAACCAGACTCCGGGGACTCGGAGTCGTGCCTCACTGCTTCTAGGGGCTTGATGTTGGGCTTCAGGAAAGGCCCTCTGGGCCCCAGGACACTACAGGTGCCTAGGAAACGTTTTTTTGTTTGTTTTGAGATGGAGTCTGGCTCTGTCGCCCAGGCTGAAGTGCAGTGGCCCGATCTTGGCTCACTGCGACCTCTGCCTCCTGGGCTCAGGGGATTTCTTGCTCAGCCTCTGGAGTAAGTGGGATTACAGATGCACGCCACCACACTCAGCTAATTTTTGTATTTTTAGTAGAGACGGTGTTTTACCATGTTGGCCAGGCTAGTCTCAAATTCCTGACCTCAGGTGATCCACCCGCCTCAGGCTCCCAAAGTGCCGGGATTACAGGCGTGAGCCACTGCACTGGGCCCAAATTTTTGTGTTTTTTTTTTGTTGTTGTTGTTGTTTTCAGATGGAGTCTCACTCTGTCGCAGAGCCTGGAGTGCAATTGCGCCGTCTTGGCTCACTGTAACCTCCACCTCCTGGGTTCAAGCGATTCTCCTGCCTCAGTCTCCCAAGTAGCTGGGATTACAGGCATGAGCCACCATGCCCAGCTAATTTTAGAGATGGGGTTTCACCATGTTGTCCAGGCTGGTCTTGAACTTCTGACCTCAGGTGATCCACCCGTCTTGGCCTCCCAAAACACTGGGATTACAGGCATGAGCCACCACACCTGGCCTAATTTTTGTTTTGTTTTGTTTTTTGTTTTTTTTGTGTGTGTGTGTGATGGACGCTCTTGTTGCCCAGGCTGGAGTGCAATGGCATGATCTCAGTTCACTGCAATTTCTGTCTCCTGGGTTCAAGCGACTCTCCTGCCTCATCCTCCAAGTAGCTGGGATTACAGGCACCTGCCACCACACCTGGCCTAATTTTTGTATTTTTAGTAGAGCTATGTTTTGCCTTGTTGGCCAGGCTGGTCTTGAACTCCTGGCCTCTGGTGACTACCCACCTAGGCCTCCCAAAGTGCTGGGATTACAGGCGTAAGCCACTGTGTCCGACCTCTAGCAAATGTTGACATTCCTTTCTCTTCCCTTTTACATGGAGGCAAGGCAGTCAAGAATTGCACTTTTGGCTGGGTGCTATGGCTCACGCCTGTAATCCCAACACTTTGGAAGGTCAAGGCTGTGATGCCCTCAGCTCTACTTTTTGAATTTCGTGTGACCTGTTTGTATTATTTTTCTAAAAATTAAACGTAATAAATATGTGCCCCCAGAAAAGAATCAAAAAAGGGAAGAATTTGGAGGGGAAGGGGAATGTTCCTTCCAGGATGGAAGAGTTCTCTGGACAAAGGCTTAGGAGTGTGACCCACCACAGAGCCCTGCACTGGGAGTCTGACTCTTGGACTAAAGCCCCAGCCCTGCCACTTTCTTACTGGGTATTCATGTCTCTGAGCCCCACTGCTTCAATTAAAACAGATAGGAATGCTTATTTCTGCCTCTTAGGGACTAGGGAGGATAACATTCAATCATGAAGATGAAAGTGCTATCATAGGGCCTGCCTAACTGGTTCTCCCTAACTTTGAACCTTTGGCCAGTTGTCCACTGTGCTGAATGTAAGTCTCCTTATCAGAAAGCTCCCAGTGAGGAATTGGTCTTCTGGAGACTCTGTATGGCATAGGGTGATTCAACCACCTCCTTTTTTTTTTTTTTTTTTTTTTTTTTTTTTTTTTTTTGAGACAGAGTCTCATTCTGTCGCCCAGGCTGGAGTGCAGTGGCGCGATCTCGGCTCACTGCAAGCTCCGCCTCCCGGGTTCACGCCATTCTCCTGCCTCAGCCTCCCGAGTAGCTGGGACTACAGGCGCCCACCACCACGCCCAGCTAATTTTTTGCATTTTTCAGTAGAGACGGGGTTTCACAGTGTTAGCCAGGATGGTCTCGATCTCCTGACCTTGTGATCCGCCCGCCTCAGCCTCCCAAAGTGCTGGGATTACAGGCGTGAGCCACCGCGCCCGGCTCAACCACCTTCTTAAGAAGACCTCTGGCTTTCCTGGAACACAGGTAACAAACACCTTAGCTTGGGATCAAGATCCTCCCTACCAGGGAAGGGCTGGGCTGGCCAGGAGAACTGTGTTTGGGCCAGGGCAGCAAGGTCCTGCACTC
This sequence comes from Macaca nemestrina, assembly GCF_043159975.1. Classification (NCBI taxonomy): domain Eukaryota; kingdom Metazoa; phylum Chordata; class Mammalia; order Primates; family Cercopithecidae; genus Macaca; species Macaca nemestrina. The sequence goes on along the minus strand of NC_092142.1, from coordinate 74,401,346 downwards.
TGCAGGGAGCAATCATACGTGGGAGAGGCCCACAGCCTGGGATCAGAAGTGCCAGGAGCTTAGGAACAGGAGTCCTGGGGTCCCAGCTTTCCTGCTGTCTCTCCAAGCCTTGAGTCCTTCACCTGAAAAACTGACATCATCATGCCCCCCTCAGGGCCTGTTGAGTTAAGTCATCCGGTGGACTTGAAACACCTAGCACTGGCCGGGCGCGGTGGCTCAAGCCTGTAATCCCAGCACTTTGGGAGGCTGAGACGGGCGGATCACGAGGTCAGGAGATCGAGACCATCCTAGCTGACATGGTGAAACCCCGTCTCTACTAAAAAATACAAAAAACTAGCCGGGCGAGGTGGTGGGTGCCTGTACTCCCAGCTACTCGGGAGGCTGAGGCAGGACAATGGCGTGAACCCGGGAGGCGGAGCTTGTAGTGAGCTGAGATCCAGCCACTGCACTCCAGCCTGGGCGGCAGAGCGAGACTCCATCTCAAAAAAAAAAAAAAAAAAAAAAAGAAACACCTAGCACTTGTGATCATTGAAGTCAGAAAATATGAGTTGCCTTCCTCTCTGACACTCTGTTGTCAGGGGAGCCCACCATCCATCAGCCAGCACTGGAAAAAGTACAGTCGCATGTGTAGAGGAGGTGGGGGGCTACTCTCCTCATCTTCCAGGTTTTCCAGGAGTGGGTATGGGGATCCAGAAGGTAGCTCAGGAGTCAGCAGGTGACAGAGGTGTTGGGCATTCTCCACTCACTCCAGTCCCTGCATTGAGGGGAAGGAGCAGAGATGAGATCTGCTCACAAGTTAGACCCTGGCTTCTCTCAATGGGTGATGTGGACAGGGGAGTGGGGCAGGCAAGCAGCAAAGGATGTAGGAGCAGGAGAAAAATTCCAGGCTCCTCCCTTCCAAAGTCGCCCAGCCTTGAGATCATTGCAGAAGCAACAGGTGCAAACAGAAGAACACTTTGGGACCTTGGAATGCGGGAGGCCGGCTCAGTGTTCCTTCCACCCTGTGAGACACGTGTGATATTCTTAAGGTCCACTAAAGGCTCTGGGTGGTTGGAGGCCAGAGAATGGCCTGGGAGATACAGGGATTGGAAGGGTAGGTGGCCTGTGGGTGTCTCCTCTGGGGGCAGACTCCCCAGGTGGAGGGGGTTCTTCCTCTCCAGATGTAGCTGAGCACAGGGACAATAACAGTAACAGGGGCACGTGTGTAAGGAATACTTTCCCAGGTCCCCTCTTCATAGGTGTTTGCAGCAGCATCTCACAACAGCCCTAAGAGATTAAATGTTGCAAATCCCATTCTACAGAGGTGGAAATTGAGCCTCAGAGAAGTTAAGTCACTTGCCCCAGGTCTCATGGCTTCCCATTGGCAGTGCTGGGATTCGGAGCCAGCTCTCTTGCCTCCATCCATCAGTAGACCCAGCCAGTTCCCAGCCATTTGGAGAAGTGCCCTACTCAGACTCATTCCACCTCAGCAAGCCTGGCGGTGCTGTGACATCCATCCACCTAAGTCCTCATCAAGCCCTTTAGCTCCACAACCCAAAAGGTCTATGAGGTATCCTGAAGCAAAAGACAGGCAGGACAGTTCTGCTCCCACCCCGGAGAGCTTTCTATGTACAGGGCTGTCTCTCTCTATAGGACTCTGATCTCCTCTCCTTCCTGTTTTGCCAGGTGTCGAGACATCTCCCATGGGTTTGTGATCAGTGTTGCAGCTCTCCCAGCAGCCCTGGACAGTGGTGAGTTCCCTCAGCTGGCTGGGACAGTACTCTGCTCTCACCTCTGCTTCTCTGGCTCCATGCCAGCTCCACCTCAACTGGTCTCCTTGTGAACCCACAGGGCTCCAGGACACCCTCCCTCTGGAGCCCATGCTGCCTTCAGCACTTCACCCCCAACCAATGATGGCAACAGTTGGTGTTCTTTGTGCACTTTATTTACTTGCTTATTTTTAACGACAAAAGTTTTCTTTTCTTTTTTTTTTTTTTTTTTTTTTGAGACAGAGTCTTGCTCTCCTGCCCAGGCTGGAGTGCAGTGGCGCTATCTTGGCTCACTGCCAGCTCTGCCTCCCAGGTTCATGCCATTCTTCTGCCTCAGCCTCCCAAGTAGCTAGGACTACAGGCGCCCCCCACCACACCCAGCTAATTTTTTGTATTTTTAGTAGAGACGGGGATTCACCATGTTAGCCAGGATGGTCTCCATCTCCTGACCTCGTGATCCACCCGCCTCGGCCTCCCAAAGTGCTAGGATCACAGGCATGAGCCACCACGCCCGGCCGACAAAAGTTTTATACCTGCCTGTTAAAAAAGTTATATAGTGCAGAAGCACACCACGTAAAAGGTGCGATCCTCAGTTATGGGCATGACTACATATTCCCTTCCCCCATCTTCATTATAATAACCCCCCAATCCCCCCAAATCCTGTGAGCCAAGTACCAGAATTATCCCTCTTTTACACACGGGTAAAGTGATCGGTCATAGAGAGATTTAAGTGATCTTCATAAGCAAGATCATAGGCCAGGAAGTGGCAGAGCCAGGATTCAACCTCCGCAAGCCTGGTGGTGCTCTGACATCCCTGGAAGCCCCCATCAAGTCCTTTTAGCTCAGCAACCTAAAAGGGCCTCTCTAAGAGGTATCCTGAAGCAAAAGACAGAAGTTCTCTTTGAAACATAATATTTTTCTCTACAGATAGATAGCCTATAGGTATGTAAGTAGGTGGGTGGGTAGGTAGACAATTTGAGGGTATCCCACATTTGTCTGCAACTGGACTTCTGAGCACAGACTATATTCTGGGCTATATCTTGACTCCATATTCCTGGGAAAGTGCTCGACTGAGACCTTGGGAGTCTTGGGAAGTCCAATGGGTAGGGTAGTCAAATCCAAGGGCTGCTCCCTGAGGGCACTGGGCAGTAATTGGGGCGTGGGATGGGCGTGAAGGCCCTGGTCCCTAAAGTTGCCCATTCCGCCCGCCCGAAGGCCTCCAGCCGCCAGCATGCGGCTGCCACGCTTCTCCAGCAGGACAGTGACCGTGCTCCTCCTGGCACAGACCACCTGCCTCCTGCTCTTCGTCGTCTCCCGGCCAGGACCTTCATCCCCAGCGGGCGGCGAGGAGCGTGTGCACGTGCTGGTGCTGTCCTCGTGGCGCTCAGGCTCGTCCTTCGTGGGCCAGCTCTTCAGCCAGCACCCCGACGTCTTCTACCTGATGGAGCCCGCGTGGCACGTGTGGACCACCCTGTCGCAAGGCAGCGCCGCAACGCTGCACATGGCCGTGCGCGACCTGATGCGCTCCGTCTTTTTGTGCGACATGGACGTGTTTGATGCCTACATGCCACAGAGCCGAAACCTGTCCGCCTTTTTCAAGTGGGCAACGAGCCGCGCGCTGTGCTCGCCGCCCGCCTGCAACGCCTTTCCCCGAGGCGCTATCAGCAAGGAGAACATGTGCAAGACACTGTGCACGCGGCAGCCCTTCAGCCTGGCCCGGGAGGCCTGCCGCTCCTACAGCCACGTGGTGCTCAAGGAGGTGCGCTTCTTCAACCTGCAGGTGCTCTACCCGCTGCTCAGAGACCCCGCACTCAACCTGCGCATCGTGCACCTGGTGCGCGACCCGCGGGCCGTGCTGCGCTCCCGGGAGGCGACGGGCCCACTACTGGCACGCGACAACGGCATCGTGCTGGGCACCAACGGCAGGTGGGTGGAGGCTGACCCTCAGCTGCGCCTGATGCGTGAGGTGTGTCGCAGCCATGTGCGCATCGCGGAGGCCGCCACACTCAAGCCGCCACCCTTCCTGCGCGGCCGCTACCGCCTGGTGCGCTTCGAGGACCTGGCGCGGGAGCCGCTGGCAGAGATCAGAGCACTCTACGCCTTCACCGGGCTGACCCTCACGCCCCAGCTCAAGACCTGGATCCACAACATCACCCACGGGTTGGGGATCGGCCAGCCAATCGAGGCCTTCCAGACTTCGTCTAGGAATGCGCGCAACGTCTCCCAGGCCTGGCGCCACGCGCTGCCCTTCACCAAGATCCTGCGCGTGCAGGAGGTGTGCGCCGACGCGCTGCAGCTGCTGGGCTACCGGCCTGTGTACTCTGAGGACCAGCAGCGTGACCTCACCCTGGATCTGGTGCTGCCACGAAGCCCAGACCACTTAAGCTGGGCGTCACATGACTGAGAACTCTGGGCCTTAGAGCAGGCCCCGAATTGTGGTTGCCCGGCCCAGGAGGCGACTGCACGGTGGAGAGGGAGCTGGGATGCATGGGGAAGCAGGTCCCTACTATGAACTGGGAGTTTGGGGTCCTCCCCTGAGGTAGGCAAGGACTGCACGTTTCTTTTTCTCCTGATTCTCGGTTTTCCTTTGAGTCCTCTGGAGCTGCCTTCTCATCAGGTGCACTCTTCATGGAAAGCAACACTTGCCCCTACCTATTCTGGGCACAGGGAGTAAGTTCTGCTAAATTAAATTAAATGTGTTCCAGGTCGGGCGCGGTGGCTCACGCCTGTAATTCCAGCATTTTGAGAGACTGGGAAGGGTGTGGATCAGCTGAGGTCAGGAGTTCGAGACCAGCCTGACCAACATAGTGAAACCCCCTCTCTACTAAAAATGCAAAAATTAGCCGGGCATAGTGGCACACTCCTATAATCCCAGCTACTTGGGAGGCTGAGGTGGGAGAATCACTTGGACTCCGGAGGTGGAGGTTACAGTGAGCTGAGATCGTGCCACTGCACCCAGCTTGGGCAACAGAGCAAGACTCTATCAAATAAATAAATAAATAAATTTGTTCAAAAATCCTGCAATCTAGTGAACTGTAACCTCATTCTTTTCTCTTTTTATTGTGTGATTCCATTTATTTAAAGCAGAAAAACTAGTCTATGGTGATAGAGGTCAGAATAGGGGATACTTTGTAGGGAGGATTTGACTGGGATGTAACCTTATTTAATATGTAAACAAACTACAACCTGACCAGAGTATATTCTTGTAAGGAAAAAGGAGTCTCCTCCAACCTTAGCAGCCAGCTTTCAGCCAGGGGCAGACCGCAGACTGACCGGATGTGTCCAAATTAGACAAAGGCTGAGCTGTCACCAATCGGCCTATATCCAGTGCCACTTCCTTTTTTCTGTTTATAAACGCTGCTTGTCCACTGTTGCTGAGTGGAGGTCTCTGAGACCTCTCAAATATAGATCTCTCATTTAATTTTTTTTTTTTTTTTTTTTTTTTTTTTTTTTTTTGAGACGGAGTCTCCCTCTGTCGCCCAGGCTGGAGTGCAGTGGCCGGATCTCAGCTCACTGCAAGCTCCGCCTCCCGGGTTCACGCCATTCTCCAGCCTCAGCCTCCCGAGTAGCTGGGACTACAGGCGCCCGCCACCTCGCCCGGCTAGTTTTTTGTATTTCTTAATAGAGACGGGGTTTCACCGTGTTAGCCAGGATGGTTTCGATCTCCTGACTTCGTGATCCGCCCGTCTCGGCCTCCCAAAGTGCTGGGATTACAGGCTTGAGCCACCGCGCCCGGCCAGATCTCTCATTTAATGGGGTGAGTTTGGGCTTTAATCGCCATCATCCCCAGAACAAAGACTGACCAGTTAGAGTTAAATGCTGTTGAACTATCTTTATTGCGTGGACTTTGAGTTATTTGACTAGTTGTTTGTAGAAACTCCTGATAAGGAGTGTACTCCTGTTTCTTGGCATTGTCCACTCATAGTCATCATAATAGTCTCCCTGGCCAGGCGCAGTGACTCACGCCTATAATCCCAGCACTTTGGGAGGACTAGGCAGGCAGATCGCTTGAGCTTGGGAGTTTGAGACCAGCCTGGCCAACATAGTGAAACCCTGTCTCTCCTAAAAATACAAAAAATAGCTGCTGTGGTTGTGCATGCCAGTAATCCCAGCGACTCAGGAGGTTGAGGCAGGAGAATCGCTTGAACCCAAGAGGTGGAGGTTGCAGTGAGCCAAGATTGCGCCACTGCACTGCAGCCAGGGTGACAGAGCAAGACTCCATCTTAAATAATAATAATAGGCCAGGAGCGGTGGCTCAAGCCTGTAATCCCAGCACTTTGGAAGACCGAGGCAGATGGATCACTTGAGGTCAGGAGTTCAAGACCAGTCTAGCCAACATGGTGAAACCCCATCTCTACTAAAATACAAAAATTAGCCAGTGTGGTTGTGCATGCCTGTAATCGCAGCTACTCAAGAAGTTGAGGCAGGAGAATTGCTGGAACCGAGGAGGTGGAGGTTGCATTGAGCCAAGATTGCGCCACTGCGCTCCAGCCTGGGTAACAGAGTGAGACTCCCTCTCAAAAATAATAATAAAAAAACAATAATAATAGTCTCTCTGATGTGTTGCTTCCCCTGGGAAGTCTTACATACTCCTATGCAGCCATACTTTATACATCAACTGGCCCATTAGGGTTCGAATAACAAAAACATGAAGAAAGCATAAAGAATCATCCAACTAAGGTGAAATCATGAATTGTGAAGTCAATACTGAAACAAAACAAGTCCATTATGATGGTGACAGAAAATGGAGTCAGGGCCCAAGGTTTTGGTCAATCTCTCAAAATTGAGAGGCTGACCAAAAGGCAGAAATGTTTAAATTCAATTAAATTTGTCCCAAAGTTCCCAGCACTTTGGGAGGCCGAGGTGGACGGATCACGAGGTCGAGATCGAGACCATCTTGGCCAACATGGTGAAACCCTGTCTCTACTAAAATACAAAAAAGTAGCCAGGCATCGTGGCACACGCCTATAATCCCAGCTACTCGTGAGGCTGAGGCATAGAAATCGCTTGAACCCAGGAGGCAGAGGTTGCAGTGAGCTGAGATTGCACACTGCACTCCAGCCTGGTGACAGAGCAAGACTCCGTCTCAAAAAAAAAATAATAATAATTTGGCCCAAAGCTGCTGCCATACCTGTTGAACTGCAATCTAACTTAGTATTTAAGTAAACTGCCTCCCAACCGAGACTATTCTTGTAACAAATAGCTGAATCTCAGCAAGTCACAGCAGCTGTGCTTTAACCAGTCACAGGCTACCAACTGATTAGACCAAGTCTGTGTAAGGTAAATGCTGAGCTGCACCCCATCAGACTGTTTATTTGTGCTACTTCCAATAAATTTGGCCTACCAGTGTTGCTGAGTGGAATCAGGGTGCTGCCCGATTCATAAAGTTTCTTTGCTCAAATAAAGTCTGCTTAATTTGACTAATGTTTTTCTATTAACAGTTCAGATGACTTGGCCTCTACCCAAACTCTTTCTTTCCCCTAGACTCCCCTCTCTTGGAATGCATCCTGAAGCAGCTGAAAAGGGGTGCCCTAGGCCCAGCTGGGAGCAAAATCTGGTGATATTGCTTCTGAATATCCCACATGTGCCCCACACACACACACACACACTCACATGCATACACAGCCTGGACTCTGTTCCCTTTATGCCCCTGGCACCACGCTCCATCGAAGCCATTGGCCTTTATATCCCCCTGTGTCTTCACTGAGAAAGAGGTATATCAGGCCAGACGTGGTGGCTCATGCCTATAATTATCAATTACCCAGTCTCTGGTATTCTGTTACAGCAGCACAAAAGGGACTAAAATAGGCTCCTTAACAAAAAGATTCACAGACAAGAAGTTTGTTTGTTTGTTTTGAGACAGTGTCTTGCTTTGTGGCCCAAGCTGGAGTGCAGTGGTTCCATCTTGGTTCACTGCAACCCCCACCTCCCTGACTCAAGCGATTCGCTCATCTTTTTTTTTTTTTTGAGACGGAGTCTTGCTCTGTCACCCAGGCTGGAGTGCAGTGGCCGGATCTCAGCTCACTGCAAGCTCTGCCTCCCGGGTTTACGCCATTCTCCTGCCTCAGCCTCCTGAGTAGCTGGGACTACAGGTGCCTGCCACCTCGCCCGGCTAGTTTTTTGTATTTTTTTAGTAGAGACGGGGTTTCACCATGTTAGCCAGGTGATTCACTCATCTTAACCTCCCAAGTAGCTGGGACTACAGGCACATCACTATGCCAGGCTAATTTTTGTATTTTGGGGGACTACATGTGTTTCGGTATGTAGCCCGGGCTGATCTGCAACTCCTGTGCTCAAGCAATCCACCTGCCTCAGCCTTCCAAAGTGCTGGGATTACAGGCATGAGCCACTGTGCCTGCCCAAGAACAGTTCATTAACACATGCAGCATACATCACGCAGGACAAACCTAAATGAAAAGTAACAACACAGTGGCTCAGAACACTGCCTTACACAGCAACTTCCAAAGGACACAATAAATTTGTAGAGAAATAACAGGACAAAAGAAAGTTTTAGGCCTCCAAAGGTGAGAAACTGTGCAAAGGTAAATATCCGAGAGGAAGCTGATGCAGCAGGATTTGTCTGCAGCAGCCGCTGATACCGCCTCTGGCTGGGCAGAGTTAATGGTTGTCTCCAGTGAAGGAGAGTTTATGTCATGCCTTTAGGCAGAAAGGGGAGGGAAACCTGACTTTTTCCTGTATTTTCTGCTTCTTAATTGCCTTCAGCTGAAAATCATTTTTATGTGACAGAGGCATAATCTGGGCCGATGCCTCTGCTTTCCTCCAGCTGAAGAGAACCTGCGTGGACTCCTTGGCTTTGGACCTCTGCCTCCGCCACGGAGAAAGGCCAGGCCAGGCTGCTGGACAAGCAGGGACCGTGAGAAGGGGAGTTCAGGTGTCCCAATCTAGGCCATCCTAGACCAGCTAGCCCCTCACCAGCCCCTGCTGATCAGCACGCAGCCACTTCTGCTGCCTTCTGCTGCTGCCGCCAAAGCGAGTCCAGGGTTCACCCAGATTCAGAGGTGTGGAAACTGAGTCCACCGCTTGAGAGGAGTAGCTATAAAGACATATGAGTGAGAGCAGCTGAGCCCAGCTGAGCCCAGCACTGCCGGCCAAGTCGAAGACTTTAGGACCAGCCACACGTGTTCGGTAGCCACACGTGTTTGGTGGCCACACGTGGCCAGTGGCTCCATGTTGGACAATGCCAATCAGACTCCTCATTCTCATTACATTTGTATACCCTTCTGGCCCTGAAATCTTTCTATATCTGCATCTGACTAAGATGGTCTATTAGAGAAGAACATCTACTTCATATTTCCATCCTTTGGAAACCCGAAGAGCCAGCAGAAGTTTTGACTTTGCAATTGATCCTACACATTCAAATTCCTAGCGTCTATAGATTGTGTAAGATGGAAGAGAGACTACAAGGGCTCCCATTACCTAGCCCAGAGTATGTGCTCAGGGCTCTCGGCACTTCTCCTGGTTACACATGGTTCAGATACTATTGGCCACTTCTTAACATTAGTTTCTCATGGCTTGATTCCTAGGAAGCATTATTCCTCCCATTTTAAGAGGGCAGCCAGTTGAGTGATTCAATGAGTCAGGCCCCAGTATCAGGCCCCAGGGACACAGTAAGTGGCAGAATACACATAGCCCTTGCTCTTGTCTGGGGTGCAGACACTAAACAAATAGTCAAACAGATTAAACATGCAATTATAGGTTTGAATTATGCTCTAAGAAAAAACAAAGCCGGGGACAGTGACTTACACCTGCAATCCCAGCACTTCAGGAGGCTGACAGAGGAGGATCACTTGAGGACATGAGTTCAGGATCACCCAGGCAGGCCGAGACGGGCGGATCACGAGGTCAGGAGATCGAGACCATCCTGGCTAACACGGTGAAACCCCGTCTCTACTAAAAAATACAAAAATCTAGCCGGGCGAGGTGGCGAGCGCCTGTAGTCCCAGCTACTCAGGAGGCTGAGGCAGGAGAATGGCGTGAACCTGGGAGGCGGAGGTTGCAGTGAGCCGAGATCCGGCCACTGCAGTCCAGCCTGGGTAACAGAGCGAGACTCCGTCTCAAAAAAAAAAAAAAAAAAAAAAAAAAAAAAAGATCACCCAGGCAAATGACTCTTGTGGGATACCGCTGTCAGGCTGGGCTCTCAGCCTGCGTCAAAGCAGGCCCCATGTCCATAAAACATTTTTAAAAATTGGCCAAGCATGGTGGTACACGTCTGTAGTCCTAGCTACTTGGGAGGCTGAGGTGGGGGGCGTTGCTTGAGGCCAGAAGTTCGAGGCTGCAGTGAGCTACAGTGAGCTATGATTCATCCCACTGCACTCCAACCTGTGTGACACAGCAAGACATCATCACTAATTAAGAAGAAGAAGGAGGAGGAGGAAGAGGAGGAGGAGAAGAGAAAGAAAAGAGGACAATACAAAATAAGCCAAGCATGGTGGCACATGCCTGTAATCCCAGCTACTCGGGAGGCTGAGGCAGAAGAATCGCTTGAACCTGGGAGGCAGAGGTTGCGGTGAGCCGAGATTGCTCCACTGCACTCCAGCCTGGGTGATAGAGCAAGACTCCTTCTCGAAAAAAATAATAATAATAAGGAGAAAAAGGAAGGCCGTTGATTAATAAGCATGAAAAGATGCTCAGCTGCCCAGGGAATTAAAGAAATGCAGGTTAAAACATCATCAAGTAACATTTTTGGGTGACATTTACCATCAGCTAGGCAAAAGTGAAAATGATAGATTTAGCCACGTATAGGTGATGGTAGCACCCGCCACCATGCCCGGCTAATTTCTGTATTTTTAGTAGAGATAGGGTTTCACCATGTTGGTCAGGCTGGTCTCAAATTCCTAACCTCAGGGGACCCACCCGCCTTGGCCTCCCAAAGTGCTAGGATTACAGGCATGAACCACTGCGCCCGGCCTTTGGGGACAGTCGCTCTGTTGACCAGGCTGGAGTGCAGTGGCACAACTTCAGCTCACTGCAATCTCCACCTCCCTGGTTCAGATGATTCTCCTGCCTCAGCCTCCCAAACAGCTGGGATTATAGGCACCCACCACCACGGCAGGTAATTTTTATTTTATTTATCTATTTTTAATTTTATTTTTTGAGATAGAGTTTTGTTCTTGTTGCCTAGGCTGGAGTGCAATGGCACGATCTTGGCTCACACAGCCTCTGCCTCCCGGGTTCAAGCGATTCTCCTGCCTCAGCCTCCTGAGTAACTGGGATTACAGACATGCACCACCATGCCCAGCTAATTTTGTATTTTTAGTAGAGACAGGGTTTCTCCATGTGAGTTAGGCTGGTCTTGAACTCCCGACCTCAGGTGATCCACCTGCCTCGGCCTCTGAAAGTGCTGGGATTATAGGCGTGAGCCACTGCGCCTAGCTAATTTTTGTATTTTTAGTAGAGACAGGGTTTCTCCATGTTGGCCAGAACCATGCTGATCTTGAACTCCTGACCCCAGGTGATAGGTGATCCACACGCCTCGGCCTCTCAAAGTACTGGGATTACAGGCCTGAGTCACTGCACCCAGCCCACATTTGCTTTTAATACTTTAGTAGTTTACTATTTTACATTTGGATCTATAGTTGCATGGAATTAATATTCCTGACCAGTATGAGGTGGGGCTGGGTTTTGTTTTGTTTTGGTTTTGCGTTTTTTTTGTTTTTTTGTTTTTTTTTTTTTTTGAGATGGAGACTTGCTCTGTCGCCAGGCTGGAGTGCAGTGGCGCGATCCCGGCTCACTGCAACCTCCAACTCCCTGGTTCAGGCGATTCTCCTGCCTCAGCCTCCTGAGTAGCTAGGATTACAGGCACGCGCCACCACGCCCAGCTAATTTTTGTATTTTTAGTAGAGACAGGGTTTCACCATGTTGGCCAGGATGGTCTCGATCTCCTGACTTCGTGATCCGCCTGCCTCAGCTTCCCAAAGTGCTGGGATTACAGGCGTGAGCCGCTGCGCCCAACCAGTGCTGGTTATCTTTGTATTTTCAGGTAGCCGGTTCTCCCCGTGCCCTCTACTGAAAGATCTCACGTGTCACATTTTCTTCCTTGGGGATAAGACCAGAGAACGTGGCCTGTCCTGCAAGTCTTGTGTTATTCTGATCCCAGGCTTCACGAACTCCACTCATTCATTCAACAAACATTATGGGTTGAGAACCAACCAGGCACCGGGCTGTTGGAGGAGCTGGAGATACAGCAGGACCAATATAGACAAAAAGCAAAAACCCCTGCCCTGCAAGAACTTGCATTCTGATGGTGGGAGACAGCCAATGAATGAGAAGTTTGATAAATAGCTAAATTATTTAGCATATTAGAAAGTGCCAAAGATTAAAGTGGAGAGGGATCAGGGGATTAGGAATGTATGTGTGTGTAGGGGTGTGAGTTGTTAATTTTTTTTTTTAAGACAGAGTTTCACTCTGTCGCCCAGGCTGGAATGCAGTGGCACGATCTTGGCTCACTGCAATGTCTGCCTCCTGGGGTCAAGGGATCCTCCTGCCTTAGCCCCACTGAGTAGCTGGGATTACAGGCATTCGCGATCCTGTCTGGCTAATTTTTATATTTTTAGTAGAGATGGGGTTTCACCAAGTTGGCCAGGGTGGTCTCGACCTCCTGACTTCAGGCAGTGTGCCTGCCTCAGCCTTCCAGAGTGCTGGGATTATAGGCATGAGCCACTGTGCTCGGCCTTTTTTATTTTTTTATTTTTTATTTTTTGAGACTGAGTCTGGCTCTATTGCTCAGGCTGGAGTGCAGTGGCACGATTTCGGCTGACTGCAACCTCTACCTCCCAGATTCAAGCAATTCTCCTGCCTCAACCTCCTGAGTAGCTGGGATTACAGGCACCTGCCACCACCTGGCTAATTTTTTTGTATTTCAAGACCAGGCTGGTCTCAAACTCCTGACCTCAAGTGATCTGCCTGCCTTGGCCTCCCAAAGTACTGGGATTACAGGAGTGAGCCACCGTGCCTGGCCTTTTTTTTTTTTTTTTTTCTTGAGACAGTGTCTCACTCTGTCACCCAGGCTGAAGTGCAGTAGAGTGCAGTGGCACAATCTCAGCTCACTACAACCTCCACCTCCTAGGTTCAAGTAATTCTCCTGCCCCAGTCTCCCAACTAACTGGGATTACAGGTGCGTGCCACCAGGCCCAGCTAATTTTTTTGTATTTTTTGTAGAGATGGGGTTTCACCATGTTGGCCATGACTGGTCTCGAACTCCTGACCTCGAATGATCCACCTGCCTCAGCCTCCCAAAGTGCTGGGATTACAGGCGTGAGCCATGCGCCCAGCGGTTTCTTCCACTTCTAATAGACTGCTAGTCTGGGAAATGTACCAAAAAGACAGCATGGTTAAAGGTCAGTATTTCATGACCTTTTTTATACTTCCTATTTTTATTTTACATAGGTTTCTTGGTTGATACAAAATGTCAACTGTAGCGGTAGGGAACCTGCATAAGGAAGCTTCCTAAAAAGAGGCTTCAAAAGAGAGCACTAATAGGCCGGGCATGGTGGCTCATGCCTGTAATCCCAGCACTTCGGAAGCCCAAAGCAGGTGGATCACCCGAGGCCAGGAGTTCAAGACCGGCCTGGCCAAGGTGGTGAAACCCCCCCTCTACTAAAAATACAAAAATTAGCCAGGTGTGGTGGCAGGCACCTGTATTCCCAGCTACTTGGGAGGCTGAGGCAGGAGAATCACTTGAACCCAGGAGGCCGAGGTTGCAGTGAGCCAAGAATGCACCACTGCACTCCAGCCTAGGTGACAAAGCAAGACTGTCTTAAAAAAAAAAAAAAAAAAAGAGAGAGAGAGAATGCTAATAAACAATCTTGCTAATGTTCTTGAATTAAAAGGAAAATATTGTGTAATGTGTACAAAAGCATCTTGAATTTAAAATAATTAAGGTTTCGAAAAATCATTTCCCCTGCAAACATTGAAGGTGTTGGTGCATGGCCTTCCAGCCTCCCTCACTTGGCTGCTGATCCATCTGATTCTCATTTCTTTACAGCAGAATTATGGAAAAAAGATGTCAGCTCGAATCATTTTGCCACATGCCAAAAAGTCATACAGAATCTGAAATGCTGGAAAATATCTGTAAATCACAGATCTTTTCATTACAACTAACATGACAAAATGTTTCCACTTCATTGACTTGCTAAGTACCTGAGCCATCTAAAAAGTTTATGTTCTTTTTACTCTTAAAAGAAAGAATAAAACAGATTTGAAAGTTATATTTAAAAGAGGGGAGTGGCCAGATGCGGTGGCTGATTCCTGTAATCCCAGCACTTTGGGAGGCCAAGGCAGGCTGATCACTTGAGGTCAGGAGTTTGAGATCAGCCTGGTCAACATGGTGAAACCCTGTCTCTACTAAAAACACAAAAATTAGCTGGGAGTGGTGGCAGGTGTCTGTAATCCCAGCTATTTGGGAGGCTGAGGCAGGAGAATTGCTTGAACCCAGGAGGCAGAGGTTGCAGTGAGCCTAGATCAAGCCACTGCACTCCAGCCTGGGCAACTGAGGAAGACTGTGTCTCAGAAAAAAAAGATAGTGGAGAACCAAGATGACTGTTACGGTTGTTAATCGTTTTTGTTTATGGTTATGGTTTTGTTAATGGCTTGTTTTTTGAGACAGAGTTTTACTCTATTGCCCAGGCTGGAGTGCAGTGGCGCAATCTCAGCTCACTGCAACCTCTGCCTCCAGGGTTCAAGCGATTCTCAGCCTGCCAAGTAGCTGGGATTTCAGGGATGCACCACCACGCCTGGCTAATTTTTTTTGTATTTAGTAGAGACGGGGTTTCAGCAGGTTGATCAAGCTGGTCTTGAACTCTTGACCTCAAATGATCCACCTGCCTCAGCCTCCCACAGTGCTGGGATTACAGGTGAGAGCCACCGCACCCAGCCCTGTTTTTAATGTTTAAAATGACACTTCAGATACTCCAACTAACCTAAACAGAAACTTGAGTAGGCTATTGGCCATTTTTTTAAAAAAGTTTTTAAAAGATATGTTTTATATAGCATAAGATCATTTAACTGTGCAATTCAATAACTTTAATATCTTTTCACAGTTGTGCAGTCATCAGGTGAGATCTCAGCGTAGCCTCAACCTCCTGACCTGAAGCAAACGTCCTGTATCAACCCTCCTAAGTGCTGGGATTATGGGCATGAGCCACAGCTACTGGTCAATCACCATTTCAAAGTCAGTTCTTTATTGTTGGTTGTGACATTTCTCAAGGATGTAGTATTTTTTTTTCCCTCCTTCATTCTCTTAGGCACATGAAGAGCACTTGGTTCTCTCCAGCTTTGTCTCATCTGTATTTTAAACGATTCTTTCTTGGTCTGTTGTCTTTGTTATTTTTCCTTAAATATCCACTAGTTAGAGAATTTTGATTTTCCCCCTTTTCTTTGCTTTCCTCTTTTTTAATTTTGTATTTGCCTTTAAAGTTTATTTCCTCAATTTCCTTTTCTTTCTTTTTCTTTTTTCTCTTTTTGTTTAGAGATAGGGTCTTACTCCCTTGCCCAGGCTGAAGTGCAGTGGTATGATCATGGCTCACTGCAGCTTTGAACTCCTGGACTCAAGTGATCCTCCCGCCTAAGCCTCCTAAGTAACTTGGACTACAGGCCTGCACCTTCACCTAATTTTTAAATTCTTTTTTTGTAGAGACAAGGTCACGCTATGCTGCCTAGGCTGGTCTTGAACTCCCGGCCTCAAGTGATCCTCCTGCCTTGGCCTCCCAAAGTGCTCAACTTTCCTTTTTCTTTTAGAGATAAGGTCTCATTCTGTCACCTAGGCTGGAGTCCAGTAGCATGACCATAGCTAACTGCCACCACAATCTCCTAGGTTCAATCAATCCTCCCACCTCAGCCTCCCAAGTAGCTACAACTACAGGGGTCCACCATCCCACCTGGCTAATTTTTTATTTTTTTTTATTTTTATTTATTTATTTATTTTTTTTTTGAGACAGAGTCTTGCTCTGTCGCCCAGGCTGGGGTGCAGTGGCCGGATCTCAGCTCACTGCAAGCTCCGCCTCCCGGGTTTAGACCATTCTCCTGCCTCAGCCTCCCGAGTAGCTGGGACTACAGGCGCCCGCCACCTCGCCCGGCTAGTTTTTTGTATTTTTTTAGTAGAGACGGGGTTTCACCGTGTTAGCCAGGATGGTCTCGATCTCCTGACCTCGTGATCCGCCCGTCTCGGCCTCCCAAAGTGCTGGGATTACAGGCTTGAGCCACCGCGCCCAGCCTTTTAATTTATTTTTTCGAGACAGTGTCTTGCTCTGTCACCCAAGCTGGAGTACAGTGGCACGATCTCTGCTCACTGCAACCTCTACCTCCCAGGTTCAAGCAATTCTCCTGCCTCAGCCTCCCAGGTAGCTAGGATTACAGGTGCCCACCATGACACCCAGCTAATTTTTATATTTTTAGTAGAGACAGGGTTTCGCCATGTTGGCCAGGCTGGTCTCAAACTCCTGACCTCAAGTGGTCCACCCATCTCGGCCTCCCAAAATGCTGGGATTATAGGTGTGAGCGACCACACTGACTCCAGCCTGGCTCCAACCTGGCTGATTAAAATTACGCCTGTAATCCCAGCACTTTGTGAGGCTGAGGCAGGAGGATCACCTGAGGTTGGGGGTTCGAGAACAGCCTAACATGGGGAAACACCAAAATACACTAAAAATACAAAATTAGCCGGGTGTGGTGGCAGATGCCTATAATCCCAGCTACTCAGGAGGGTGAGGCAGGAGAATCACTTGAACCTGGGAGGCAGAGGTTGCCGTGAGCCGAGATCACATCATTGCACCTCAGCCCAGGCAACAGAGTGAAACTCTGTCTCAAAAAAAAAAATTTTTTTTTTGTAGAGGCAATGTCTCCCTATCTTACCTAGGCTGGTCTCAAACTCCTGGCCTCAAGCCATCCTCCCACTTTGGCCTCTCAATGTGCTTAGATTACAGGGCATGGGCTACTGCACCCAGCCCAACTTTATTTTCTAACTCATTTATCACATTGTAAAATTGGAAGTCATATTTTAAATTTCTAATAACTTATTATTGTTATCTGTTCAATTTTTAGGGCATCATGCTTTGGTTCTATAAATACAATATCTTCTTGAATGTGCTAATTGAAACACATTATTTATCTTTGTTTCTTAAATTTTGTTTCTTTTTTTTTTTTTTTTTTTTTTTGAGATGGAGTTTCGCTCTTATTGCCCTAGGTTGGAGTGCAATGGTGAAATCTTGGCTCACCACAGCCTCTGCCTCCCAGGTTCAAGAGATTCTCCTGCCTCAGCCTCCCGAGTAGCTGGGATTACAGGCATGCGCCACCACGCCTGGCTAATTTTGTATTTTTGGTAAAGACGGGATTTCTCCATGTTGGGGAGGCTGGTCTCGAACTCCTGACCTCAGGTGATCCGACCACCTTGGTCTCCCAAAGTGCTGAGATTACAGGCATGAGCCACCGCGTCCGTCCAAAATTTTCTGTTTTTTCCAGGGTCAGCTGAAGTATTTGGTCAGCCTGTTCTACCTGTGGGAGGGGCAGGGGATGGAGGAGGAGAGGAGGGGCTGGCAGAGCTGCTGTGCTCCACCTAGACCCTGGGTAGGTCCCTCTGTGTCCAGCCTCCCTTCTTCTCCACTCCACCAAGCCCTGAGGGTGCCTCCTCCATCGCAGCTTCCTTCTGGGTTATGGCTTCTTTCTCCAAAATGTGGTCTGAAGGTTAACCACTAGGCTGTGGAAACAATACCTACTTTCTTTATTCTTTTTTTTTTTTCTTTTTTTTTTTTGAGACAGTCTGCTCTGTCCCCCAGGTTAGAGTGCAGTGGTGCGATCTCAGCTCACTGCAACCTCCACCTCCAGGGTTCAAGTGATTCTCCCGCCTCAGCTTCCCGAGCTGGGATTACAGGCAGGTGCCACCACACCCGGCTAATTTTTGTATTTTTAGTAGAGATGGGGGTTTCACCATATGGGCCAGGCTGGTCTCAAACTCCTGACCTCAAGTGATCCACCCACCTTGGCCTCCCAAAGTGCTGGGATTACAGGCGAGAGGCACAGCACCCGGCCAGCAATACCAAGTTTCAAATCCCCTCTTAGCCAGTTATTAATTTTGTGACTTCAGCCAAATTATTTTATCTCTGTTAAATAGAAATTTCACCTGTTGAATGAGAATAAAAATAATAACTTCACTCAGTGCTTTGGATTCATAACATAATCCATAGCTAGCATTTGGTTTGGTGACACACAGAAAACGTTCAATTAATACTTATTATTATTCATCACAAGCCTCTCCATCTCCTGAAACTTTGTGGAAATCGCTTGGTGGCCATGGTCTGAATGTGTTCCCCAAAGTCCTTGTGTTGAAACTTAACATCAATGTGATAGTAAGAGAGGAGGGGCCTCGGGGGATGATTAAATAAGGAGGGCAGAGCCCCTATGTATGGGATTAGGAGCCTTATAAAAGGGCTTGAGAGGCCAGGCGCAGTGGCTCACACCTGTAATCCCAACACTTCGGGAGGCCAAGGCTGGTGGATCACGAGGTCAGGAGTTCCAGACCAACCTGGCCAACATGGTGAAACTCCATCTCTACTAAAAATACAAAAATTAACTGGATGTGGTGGCAGGTGCCTGTAGTCCCAGCTACTCGGGAGGCTGAGGCAGGAGAATTGCTTGAACTGGGGAGGTGGAGGTTGCAGTGAGCCGAGAACATGCCACTGCACTGCAGCCTGGGCGAGACAGCAAGACTCTGTTTCAAAAAAAGGTGGGGGGACTTGAGAGAGTGGGTTCACTTTCTTCCTCCATGTGAGGACCCACAGGTAGTGCCAGCAGTGAGGAACAGGCCCTCCCCAGATACGCAACCTACAGGCGCCTATATCGTGGACCTCCCAGTCTCCTGAACCATGAGAAAGTAAATTTCCATTCTTTATAAATTACCCAGTTTACTTAAAAAAAAAAATTTTTTTTTGAGATAGAGTTTCCCTCTCTTGCCTAGGCTAGAGTTAAGGAGCACCATCTCTGCTCACTGCAATCTCCGCCTCCCAGGCTCAAGCAATCATCCTACCTCAGCCTCCCAAATAACTTGGATTGCAGGCATATGCCACCACACCTGGTTAACTTTTCTATTTTTTGTTTTTTTTGTTTTGTTTTGTTTTGTTTTTGAGACGGAGTCTCGCTCTGTCGCCCAGGCTGGAGTGCAGTGGCTGGATCTCGGCTCACTGCAAGCTCCGCCTCCCGGGTTCACGCCATTCTCCTGCCTCAGCCTCCCGAGTAGCTGGGACTACAGGCGCCCACAACCGCGCCCGGCTAATTTTTTGTATTTTTAGTAGAGACGGGGTTTCACCGTGGTCTCGATCTCCTGACCTTGTGATCCGCCCGCCTCGGCCTCCCAAAGTGCTGGGATTACAGGCGTGAGCCACCGTGCCCGGCCTACTTTTCTATTTTTTGTAGAGACAGGATCTCACTACATTGCCTAGGCTAGTCTTGAACTCCTGGGCTCAAGCAATCCTCCTGCCCTGGCCTCCTAAAGTGCTGGGAGTGCAGGCTTAAGCCACCACACCTGACCTTGCTTATTCCTTTTTTACAATTTCTCTGCCTACATTTTAACACGTTCTCTGAAGGGAGGTAGTCAAAAGTGTGATCCAGTTTTGTCATATTGAATAGAAGGTCTTTCCTTTTTTTTTTTTTTTTTTTTTTTTTTTTGAGACGAGTCTGGCTCTGTCGCCCAGGCTGGAGTGCAGTGGCCGGATCTCAATTCACTGCAAGCTCCGCCTCCCGGGTTTACGCCATTCTCCTGCCTCAGCCTCCCGAGTAGCTGGGACTACAGGCGCCCGCCACCTCGCCCGGCTAGTTTTTTGCATTTTTTAGTAGAGACGGGGTTTCACCGTGTTAGCCAGGATGGTCTCGAACTCCTGACCTCGTGATCCGCCCGTCTCGGCCTCCCACAGTGCTGGGATTACAGGAGTGAGCCACTGCGCCCGGCTGGTCTTTCCATTTTTATTGCATTTAAAACTAGGTAGCAGCCGGGCAAGGTGGCTCACGCTTGTAATCTCAGCACTTTGAGAGGCTCGGGCAGGGAGGATTGTTTGAGGCAGGAGTTCGAGATCAACTTGGGGTAACACATTGAGACCCCGTTCTTTTTTTAATTTCTTTTCTTGTCTTTCTTTTTTTTTTTAATCAGACAGAGTTTTGCTCTGTTGCCCAGGCTGGAGTGCAATGGCGCCGCCTTGGCTAACTGCAACCTCCACTAACTGCAACCCCTGCCTCCCAGGTTCAATCGATTGTCCTGCCTCAGCCTCCTACGTAGCTGGGACTACAGGCACACACCACCACGCCCAGCTAATTTTTGTATTTTTAGTAGAGAGGAGGTTTCACCATGCAGGCCAGGCTAGTGTCGAACTCCTGACCTCAAGTGATACACCTGCCTCGGCCTCCCAAAGTGTGGAATTACAGGCGTGAGCCACTGCGCCCAGCTGAGACCCCATTCTTTTTTTTTTTTTTTTTTTTGAGATGGAGTCTCGCTCTGTGAGACCCTATTCTTACACACACACACGAGAGAGAGAGAGAGAGAGAGAGAGAAAGAGAGAGAAAGAGAGAGAGAGAGAAAGAGAATGAGAATGAATTAGAGAATTAGCCGGTCATGGTGGTGCATGCTTGTAATCCCAGCTACTGAGGATGCTGAGGAACGAGAATTGCTTGAGGCAGAGGCAGAGGCAGAGGCTGCAGCCTGTCTCAAAACAACAACAACAAAAAACAACTACGTTGCACTGTACAAAGACTATATATCCACAGGCCAACCTCCCTCCCATTCCGGTCCCACACCAGCCTGTTAATAGGCTTTTTACTATCCAGTTTAAATAGATAAAAAGATTTTTTTTTTTGCATGTTTTTTGGTTTTCGAGACAGAGTTTCGCTCTGTCGCCCATGCTGGAGTGCAGTGACCCGATCTCGGCTCACTGGAACCTCCGCCTCCCGGATTCAAGCGACTCTCCTGCCTCAGCCTCCCGAGTAGCTGGGATACAGGCGCGCACCACCACGCCCGGCTAATTTTTGTATTTTTGGAAGAGATGGGGTTTCGCCATGTTGGCCAGGATGGTCTCAAACTACTGACTTCAAGTGATCCGCTCGCCTCGGCCTCCTGGAGTGCTGGGAGTACAGGCGTGAGCCACCGCACCCGGCCTGAGAATGTTCTTATTCTACTCATGAAGACTTCGTAAATATTGGGGTCCAGGCCTAGATACTACAATGTTACAAATCTGTTCTGATCACTGCTTTGCCAGATCCCAGGTAAATCCACAGCCCTGGTCTGGTGGGCCGCATGCAATTCCCTTCTTTCTTACAGGGGGCGCTGCAGAGAAGGGCAGGGCAGAGCGCGCACTTGGCTGGCAGGGGCAGCTTCTCCAGGAAGGCCCGCGTCCGTGGGGGTGGGTCTGTGCGAGCCCCGCGCAACGTCGGGGGCGGGAACAACTCCGGCTCTGCCCCCGCCGGCTGCAGCGCCTTGTGATAGGAGGAGGGAACGGTCACTTGGCAGCGCCGTTGGGATGCAGGGAAGAGGGTCCCGGCTGGAGGTGACCCTGAGGAGATGAGGGTGCTGGTGGCTGGCTGCTGCCGCCCTTCGGCCGCTCGTCCCTCAACTCTGTGGTGCAGGGCGACCTGATGGAGCGCGAGGGGAGCGACGGCAGCGGCGGGTCGGCCAGGTTGTGGGCGCCCGGAGTCCGGGCGGGATCCCCGGTGTGCTGCCGACCTGCTGGGTGGGCGCTGTCCTCCTGGAGACCCTTTCCCCGTCACTTCCTCGCCGGTCCCTGAGGCAGAGCCCTGGAGTCCCGCTGGGCGTGAGGTGCAGGGAGCGGCCGCAGGTGGGCCCGGGGCTGGAGGGCGCTCGACTGCCACCCGAGCGGGTCTTGGCCTTTGGAGCTTCCGAGCGTCTCAGGTTCAGAGCTGCACCCCACGACCCCGGGAGGCGGTGGTCCCCGCCCTGCCTGGGTTGCCCCCACGGCGCCCGGCGTCCTTCGAGGTGTCTCGGAGCGGCCCGGCCCGGCTGAGGGATCAGAGCTCGCGCTCCCTTTGCCCGGGGGCTGCAGCCCGGCCCCTCCGCGCGGGCGCCTCGGGCCAAATCCACCCCCTCCGAGACCCGCTCCGCTTTCTAGGAATCTCCCAGACCTGGTGCCACCTGTTGCCGGTTCTCCCACTAAGCCTTCCAGATCTTTGGCACAGCTTCCTTTGAACTGTCACAATCAATTTGAGAATATTTGCTGTATCCCGAGAAGAAATCCCGTACTCAGTGGCATTGACTTACTGGCTTTGCGTGGAGAATAGATGGAAAGCCTGATCAGGACAAAGTCTGGTCAGGCTAGGACCCAGAGACCACTGAGGTGAGGCAGGCCAGGGGCACACCCAAGAACCAGGGAGGAGCAGGCAGGCAGTATTCAGAGACAGGTGGTTGACTACAGTTGGTAGTTCAGTGGGCACGTCCTCTTGTTAGGGAGGAGTGGAGAGGACAGTTGGACGTCCAGGCTTTGACAAGAGAGGAACCTCCCAGTGGGCAACGCGTGGAGCTGCAGGCTGATGGGCAATGATTAGTATCAAGGCAGCCCAGCCTCAGCATAGAGTTGCAGGACCACATAAAACTCTTAATCCCCAGGAGGACTCATGTGGTCTGCTTAGAACCCCAGAGGAACGGGCTGTGTTGACCCAGTTGTTCGCTGGAACACAAGATGAGAGTGGGGCCAGCTGGAAGGGAGGCTGAGTGCTGAGCCTCACGCTGCCCACTTGGCTCGGGTTCTTTCCATTGCTGCCATTTGGGGCCAGGTTGGTCTTGAGGCCTTGGTTGGGAGTTAGGTGACTCTGCTGTGGCAGTTAGAGGCCAGGGAGCAGGCCATTATAGACCCCTTATGTTTATGTTCTCTGTGTCTGTTCTCTTTCACTGCAATATCTCTCTGAAAATATATCCTTAAAGAAATAAACTCTTTGAGAGCAGGCATCTTAGACTCTTTTTTTCACCAATGTTGCCAGCATATAGAACAAACTCTGTAAATATTCATAGATGGACTGGGCACAGTGGCTCATGCCTGTAATCCCAGCACTTTGGGAGGCCAAGGTGGGCGATCACCTGAGGTCAGGAGTTCGAGACCAGCCTGGCCAACATGGCAAAACCCCATTGCTACTAAAAATACAAAAAAATTAGCTCGACATAGTGGCTTGTGCCTGTAATCCCAGCTACTTAGCTGGGCGTGGTGGTGCACACCTGCTGTCCCAGCGCTTTGGGAGGCTGAGGCGGGTGGATTACTAGAGGTCAAGAGTTCAAGACCAGCCTGGTCAACATGAAGTTCTGTCGCTACTAAAAATACAAAAATTAGCCGGACATGTTGGCGTGTGCCTGTAGTCCCAGCTACTCAGGAGGCAGAGGCAGGAGAATCTCTTGATCCCAGGAGATGGAGGTTGCAGTGAGCTGAGATCGTGCCACTCCACTCCAGCCTGGGTGACAGAGTGAGACTCAAAAATAAATAAATAAATATTCACAGATTAATGAATACATTCTTAATGTTTGTATAAGTTTGCTATTGTTACTGTAATTAATTCCCCCAAATTGAGCTACTTAAAACCATATTGATTTTGTAATCTTACAGTTCATACTTCTGGTGGTCAAAAGTCCAAATTGATGTCTCTGGGCTAAAACCAAGGTGTCAACAGGACTATGTTCTTTCTAGAGGCTCTAGGAAGAATTTCTTTCCTTGACTTTACCAGCTTTTAGAGGCCACCTGCATTCCTAGGCCCGTGGTCCCCTCCTCTTCTCCAAATCCAGCGGCGTAACATCTTCAAATCTGACTCTGACCTCCTGTCTCCTCCTCACAAACAAACATGATTACTTTAGACCCGTCTTGAAAATTTACAATAACCCCCTACTGCAAGATCTTTAATCAGAACTGATTAAATATCCTTAATTTAATCACAGGATTTTTAAAAGTTATTTTCTTCATTTTGTTAAATAGGCTAGCAAACCATGTCTTCAACACCTTTTGCCTTGTAACCTATTCACAGGTTTTGGGGATGAGAATTTGAACACCTTTTGGGACCCATTCTACCACAGTGCTTAATCTCATTTCCCCTTATATTCTTTTATTTTTTTATTCATTTGAGACAAGGTCTTACTATGTTGCCCAGCCTGGAGTACAGTGGTGCTGTCATGGCTCACTGTAGTGTCCACCTCCTGGGCGCAAATGATTCTCCCAACTCAGCCTCCTGAGTATCTGGGACCACAGGTGTGAGCCACCATGCCCAGCTAGTTTTTTATTTTTATTTTTTTGTAGAGATAGGGTCTCCCCATGTGGCCCAGTCTAGTCTTGAACTCCTGAGCTCAAATGATCCTCCCACCTCGGCCTCGCAAAGTGCAAGGATTATAGGTGTGAGCCGCCACTCCCAGCCTTTTTTTTTTTTTTCTTTTTTTCTTTTTTAAAGACATGGGGTCTCGCTCTGTTGTGTAGTGATGTTGTGTAGTGTTGTGCAGTGATGTGATCATAGCTCACTATAACCTTGAACTTCTGGGCTCACACAATTCCTGCCTCAGCCTCCCCAGTAGCTAGGACTACAGAGAAGCCGGGACCTCAGATACATGTTCCCACACATGGGTGGTCTCCAGCTACTGGCTTTAAGCCATCCTCCTGCTTTGGCCTCTGAAAGTGCTGGAATTACAGGCATGCTCCGCCGTGCCCAGCCGTCTTTTATTATGGATTAGTTGTCTGACTTCCTTATAGGAAACTGATGTGCCTTTAGCTGCCAAAGTAAAGCTGCCAACAAAACTGAAGATAATGCACACACTTGATTTGAAGCAGTGAACAAAGAAATACTACAAGATACTTTGACAAAGATTTTTGACAGTGTTGAGCCAGGGAAATGAAAAGTATTATATGACAATCGACAAATAGTTATTAAATAGATGGCAAATTAAGGTGCAGTAGATTAAAGGGAAATCACTTTTTAAAAAGTGTTTTAGGCCGGGCGCGGTGGCTCAAGCCTGTAATCCCAGCACTTTGGGAGGCCGAGACGGGCGGATCACGAGGTCAGGAGATCGAGACCATCCTGGCTAACCCGGTGAAACCCCGTCTCTACTAAAAAATACAAAAAACTAGCCGGGCGAGGCGGCGGGCGCCTGTAGTCCCAGCTACTCGGGAGGCTGAGGCAGGAGAATGGCATGAACCCGGGAGGCGGAGCTTGCAGTGAGCTGAGATCCGGCCACTGCACTCCAGCCTGGGCGACAGAGTGAAACTCCGTCTCAAAAAAAAAAAAAAAAAAAAAAAAAAGTGTTTTATAGAACTGTGTTTGCCTTTGCTATTATAATCCTTTAATAATCTCATCCATCTGAAACAGCTTTATATATTACCTTAATAAAGCCTTTTTTTCCTACTTGAAGTGACTTTAGTGATGCTATATAATATATGTAGGCCCTGAAGGAGCTAATGGATTTGGCTCAAGCTTGTAGGGGGTGCAGTGTGCCTCCCCTTTTCAAACCCTGAGGGAGGTTCTGGCCTGCTACACCAGATCCTGTTTACAAATTGGCCTTTAAGCTTTTAAGAAGACTGATGGCCAGTTGCAGTGGCTCATGCCTGTAATCCCAGCACTTTGGGAGGCTGAGGTGGGTGGATCACAAAGTCAGGAGTTCAAGACCAGCCTGGCCAACATAGTGAAACCCTGTATCTACTAAAAATACAAAAATTAGCTGGGCATGGTGGCACACACCTGCTATCCCGGCACTTTGGGAGACTGAGGCAGGTGGATTACTTGAGGTCAAGAGTTCAAGACCAGCCTGGCCAACATGGTGAAATTCTGTCTCTACTAAAAATACAAAAAATAGCTGGGCTAGGTGGCATGTGCCTGTAGTCCCAGCTACTCAGGAGGCAGAGGCAGGAGAAGCGCTTGAACACGGGAGGCAGAGGTTGCAGTGAGCCAAGATCGTGCCACTGCACTCTAGCCTGGGCGACAGAGTAAGACTCCATCTCAAAAAAAAAAAAAAAAAAAAGGAAAATTGAGATGTGGGTCAGACACCTAGCAGACCTCCTGGGGCAGGGGCTGTGTTCCTGGGGAAGTGGGAAGGGTTGAGTGTTGGTATCTTAGGTTGTGCTGCCTTAATGAAATACCACAGATTAGTTTGTCTTAAAAAGCAGACACTGGGGTCAGGCGCAATGGCTCATGCCTGTAATCCCAGCACTTTGGGAGGCTGAGGCGGGCGGATTACCTGAGGTCAGGAGTTCGAGACCAGCCTGACCAACATGGCGAAACTCCGTCTCTACTAAAAATACAAAAACTTAGCCGGCCGTGGTGGCACATGTCTGTAATCCCAGCTTCTCAGGAGGCTGAGACAGGAGAATCGCTTGAACCTGGGAGGCAGAGGTTGCAGTGAGCCGAGATGGCACCACTGCACTACAGCCTGGGCAACAAGAGTGAAACTCTGTCTCAAAAACAAACAAACAAAAGAAAAAAACAGACATTGGCTGGCCTTATGGCTCACACCTGTAATGCCAGCACTTTGGGAGGCCGAGGTGGGAGGATTGCTTGAGACCAGGAGTTCAAGGGTGCGGTGAGCTGTGATTGAGCACTGCATTCCAGCCTAGGCAACGGAGAGGGACCATGTCTCTGAACACACACACACAGACATTGTTTCCTCAGTTCTGGACGATGGAAGTGTGAGATAAGGGTGCCAGATAAGGGTGCCAGCATGGTTGGGTTCTGACTTGAAGTTGGGTGCCTTCTATGTCCTCACAGAGCAGAGAGAGGGATATCAGGAGATTGAGATCTCTTCCTCTTGTAAGGCCACAGCCCTATCATGTTTAACACGGGAATCTGTGGTGCACACAGTTCAGCCCTTAGTTGGTTGGCATACCTGTGTCCAGACCCACTTTTCTGGAAGTTTCCAGCTTCATGTGTTTCTGGCAGATCAGGGTCCTGCCTCCTAGGTCACTGCCCTGATGGTTATGGGACAGTCAGTAAGAAACCAGGCTCCAGCAGTGCCTTGAATTACTACTAAAAGCTATGCTTATCATGGCTTCAGCAGAAGTCTTCCACAGCAGGGGTCCAGGGGGTGATCTCATGTCAATGGGGGCAGACAGCAGGCAGTGGTGATTAATCTGAGTTCTTTTTTTTGTTTTTTTGAGACAGAGTCTTGCTCTGTCGCCCAGGCTGGAGGGCAGTGGTGGTGTGATCTCGGCTCACTGCAGCCTCCGCCTCCCAGATTCAACCAATTCTCCTGCGTTAGCCTCCCAAGTGGCTGGGATTACAGGAGCGTGCCACCATGCACAGCTAATTTTTGTTTTTGTTGTTATTTGCTTTTTTTTGGTGGGGGAACAGAGTCTCAGTCTGTCGCCCAGGCTCCAGTGCAGTGGCACAATCTCAGCTCACTGCAACCTCTGCCTCCCAGATTCCAGTGATTCTCCTGCCTCAGGCTCCCGAGTAACTGGGATTACAGCCACACGCCACCACACCTAGCCAATTTTTAGTAGTAGTAGTAGTAGTAGAGATGGGGTTTCACCATGTTGACCAGGCTGGTCTTGAACTCCTGACCTCAGGTGAGATCCACCTGCCTCGGCCTCCCAAAGTGCTGGGATTACAGGTGTGAGCCACCACACCAGGTCTTAGTCTGAGTTCTTGGAGGCAGGTTTGCATCCCATTTTTTCGCTTTGGACCAGTGAATTCCTGATGCCATCCTAGAACTTTCTGCAGACTAGGTGTTTGGGTGGTCAGAGGGTCAGATTGATTTGGGAGTGGCAGGTGAGGACTCGGGATAGAAGATGGTCTTTCTGCCTTGGAAGAGAGGCATGGTGCTGTGCTGGGGCTTGGGGATGAGCTGGCAGTGGGTGGTGGACAGGGGGCCTCAGCTGGGAGGCCAGGCTGCTCTTGACTGAGCCAGGAGCCACAGTAGCTGCCCAGGCAGGAGGGATTTGTGTGGGCGCCAGAGCTCTGATGGGTGCACATTTGTCAGGGAAGAGCAGTATCCAAATGCGGGCGCTGCCCCCTCTGGAGCTGCTGCCAGCCAGGGAGGGCGAGTCTCTGGGCAGCAAAGGTAGGATTAGCTCCTGGCCTAATGGCAGCCAGAAAAGAAGCTGCAGGAGGATATGAGTTTGTTGTGGAAGAGGTGGGGCCTGAAACCCTGAAGACCGAGAATCCTGCCCTCAATTTCTGATTGACACTATTGACTAAAGGTGGCTTTTTTCATTGGTGGAGGAAGGGCAGTAGTTCATTTATTCAGCCTCAATTTATCTATCCATATCCTGGGCATGAGAGTACCCACCTCTCTCCTCGGATATGTGGAGGGATCACGTGGGACAATCAATGGATATAATAATTGTTTCAAATCCTGCATATACCTCATAGGTGTGAAGTGGTTGTGTCATTTGTGAATTCTCTTGGCCAGGCACCTGTGGGAGGTTAGATAGTGACCTGGAGTTTGTGTTGAGGAAGTAGTGACCTTTGAATGCCTGCCTTTGTAGCTGTTGCACATATGTTAGGCTTACTTTCAACTAAATGGAATTAATTAATTGACTTCTTCAGTGGTCCAAGTGATAACAGAGCCAACCCTTGTTAGCCCATAGGGGTGAGAGTCTAGCTTAGTGACAGGTTGTTTTTGGGAGATACACCCTTTGCATCCTCACTTCTCTGTCCCCTGTGTCCACCCTGCTCTCCCTCTCACCCATTCTGCCAGCTGTACTGGCCCCATGGGTACCCAGAGCACATGCACTTGTTGAGTCTAGATCCTTCATCCCTGAGACATTGTTGCACCCCATCACCTCATCACCTCACTTCCTTCAGGTCTCCAACATGTCAGGTCATCCTGAATATTTTCTTTAAAACTTTTTGTTAAATTCTACCTTCATTATTCTTTCATTTTAGCCTGCCTCATTTTTCTCTGTGGCACTTATCACTATTTGATATTGTTGCATATTTATTAATCTATTTTCTGTCTTCTTGGTTAGGAACATAAGCTCCATTAGGATGGAGACTTTGTCTGTTTTGTTTAGGTTATATTCTCGTCATCTGGAATAGTGCCTGTAGGGCCTCAAAAAGTTCCTAACAGATTAATGAGTGAATTTAACAAGTAGACACTATTGATGGTGCTGAGCCACATCTTTGCCCTCTCTGAACTTAGAGTGGAATTATGCACACAGGCAAGTATACAGACTTTGATGCCTGGTGCTGGCGTTTTGCAAAAAGACTTTTCCAACCCACTGTCTTCTTTTTGAATTTTTATTTTTATTTTTATTTTATTTATTTATTTATTTATTTATTTATTTTGAGACGGAGTCTCGCTCTGTCGCCCAGGCTGGAGTGCAATGGCCGGATCTCAGCTCACTGCAAGCTCCGCCTCCCGGGTTCACGCCATTCTCCTGCCTCAGCCTCCCGAGTAGCTGGGACTACAGGGGCCCGCCACCTCGCCCGGCTAGTTTTTTGTATTTTTTTAAGTAGAGACGATGTTTCACTGGGTTAGCCAGGATGGTCTCGAACTCCTGACCTCGTGATCCACCCGTCTCGGCCTCCCAAAGTGCTGGGATTACAGGCTTGAGCCACTGCGCCCGGCCTGAATTTTTATATAAATCTGACTGGGCGTGATGACTTACACCTGTAATCCCAGCACTTTGGGAGGCCAAAGTGGGCGGATCACAAGGTCAGGAGTTCAAGACCAGCCTGGCCAACATGGTGAAACCCCATATCTACTAAATATACAAAAAATTAGCTGGGCGAAGTGGCAGATGCCTGTAATGCCAGCTACTCAGGAGACTGAGGCAGGAGAATTGCTTGAACCCAGGAGGCGGAGGTTGTAGTGAGCCAAGACCATGCCACCGCACTCCAGCCTGGGCAACAGAGCGAGACTCCGTCTCAAAAATAAATAAATAAGTAAGCAAGTAAGTAAGTAAGTCTGGATATTTTAGTCCTGGAAAGGATACCACATTTGAAGTCAAAGACCTGATCTGAAATTCTGTCTTCACGGTTACTTGCTGTACCTCTGATAAATGCCCTAACCTCCCTCACCCGTGGTTTTCTCAACTATGTAATGGGAAAATACTTGTTCTGCCTGCCTGGGGCTTAACATTTATTGTAAAGATCAAATGAAATGAATTTCTCCCCGTGCCCCACAGTGTGTTGGCGTCTGGCAGTTGTCTCCTGGCCACTATCCTCTGTTGCAAGTTGAGAAATGTGATCTTTGTTTCCTGTCCAACCCTAGAGATCCAGAAGGCGTGGATCTGTCACAGAGAGTTACACAACATTTTCTACCCAAGTCCCAATTGAAGAAAATCCACAGGAAGACAAGGCAGGCTCTTTTCATCCTACCCGTAATGACTAGTCCATCATTACCTCAGTAACTTGATCATCAGCCCTGGTAGTAGATATCCCTCCCCGAAGCTGATGAAACAGGGCAGAGAGAAAGTATACAAGAGAAGAGGGAGGGAGGTTTCTCTAAAACAAGACCTACAATAAGGATATTATTGTCTAGAAGGAAATACATAATTGAAAGTTTCTGAAAACTGGGATTTCTTCGTCTCAAATGACCTTATTAGCCCAAAAAAGTACAATAATTATTTTCCTCACATAATAGTAATGGTGGGAATCAAAATGAATCAGTAGATGGGGGATCCAGGTGGGAATGCTGCTACACCATAGTAGAATCGTTCTGGGAACCTACAGTGGGGAAGGATCACTTGTAGCAGAAAGATCCAGAGTTGTATGGAGGGATCATGTCAGCAGTGATCACTTTTCAGTAACCGTCCTTTCCTGCTGATCATTTTAGGATCACTGTGAGGTCAGATTGGATGGTGGGAGTGGATACGAATTTATTTTTACTGCCTACATATGCTTCATGAGCTATAATTTGTCTTTTTCTCTTCCACAGATCTCTGTTTCTTTTCCTTACTTTCATGCCCATAATTTATCATACAGATGTGGTTTAATGCTTTGTTGATTTGACATAGATTCCTTTTCCATTTCATTGATCGCTACTAAAAGATGCACAAGGCTTTCAGGTCCTCACATGAATGGTGAGATGAGATCCAACATCAAGAATCCGAAGCAGAGACACTTGTGGTTTTGGAATGTGTAAATAGAGCTTGGTGATTTTCTGTTGAGTTTGTTGGGGGAATGCATAATGATTAGGATTAGGTGTTTTTCTATTTTAAAAAGTTGCTTCTAGAGGCATAGAAGACAATTCTGATACACTGTTTAAATTTTCCATACAAATCCAGACATGTTTATGAAAAAGAAAAAAACACCAGTACAAAACAAATAAGATCTGATCTGACTGGGCGTAGTGGTGCACGCCTGTAATCTTAGCATTTAGCGAGGCCAAGGCAGGAGGATCCCTGCCTTAAAAATATTTTTAAATTTAAAAAATAAAATTTACAACTATAAATTTTAAATTTTAAATTTTAAAAATTTAAAAAAAGATCAAACGAGACAAATGCTATTCACATGTTTCTTGTCTTGTTATTGCCACTTCAAGTTCCCATTTATTTTGGCCAGTGATCGTTTGAAAGACTCAGATATGAAGTTCAAGGGCCATGCACTTTGTGTCTCTTACCCCAGTATTAATGCATTTACACCTGTCTATTTTTCTTTTTCTTTTGGTGGGGGAGAGAATGCCTGTTGTGTACAGCGAGACAGTGGGTCATTGTGTATGTACAAAAGTGATGTGGATTCCTCCCAGACTCGTTAGTGACCGGGGCTGCTGGCCCTGTTTGGGTTTCCTAGACTAGAGAAGGAGACAGGAACCAGGATGGGAAGATGGACATGTTACATTTTAAGCTGGAGCTTCCCCAGCAGTCCACGGAGCACGTTCTCGGTGTGTAGCTCATCCTGACTTTCTCCTATCAATTAATTACATGTGATTCAGTCCACTGGGAGGCTGTCCTCTCCCTTGTGTCTTTTTTTTTTTTTTTTTTTTTTTTGAGACAGAGGCTCGCCGTGTCGTCCAGGCTGGAGTGCAATGGCCGGATCTCAGCTCACTGCAAGCTCCGCCTCCCGGGTTCACGCCATTCTCCTGCCTCAGCCTCCCGAGTAGCTGGGACTACAGGCGCCTGCCACCTCGCCCGGCTAGTTTTTTGTATTTTTTAGTAGAGACGGGGTTTCACCATGTTAGTCAGGATGGTCTCAATCTCCTGACCTCGTGATCCGCCCGTCTCGGCCTCCCAAAGTGCTGGGATTCAGGCTTGAGCCACCGCACCCGGCCTCCCTTGTGTATTTTTAATAGACCAGAACCCTTCTTCTGATTTCTAGAAGACCCACACTGTAGCAGGCCCTCTTCCCCACGTAGCTTGGGATTTAACTTAGGCCAATCGAATGGTTTTCACTAAAGTCATGTTAACTGATATGG
Source organism: Macaca nemestrina (assembly GCF_043159975.1). Taxonomy (NCBI): domain Eukaryota; kingdom Metazoa; phylum Chordata; class Mammalia; order Primates; family Cercopithecidae; genus Macaca; species Macaca nemestrina. The sequence continues at coordinate 74,369,279 of NC_092142.1, read as the reverse complement.
GCTGTTAATAGCTCAGAAGGTTCTAGGCAGTGTTTCCTGCATGGCTACGCTAGGTATGTGAGGGCCCCTTAGGTTTCAGCCAAGACAGGTGACTCTTAGCACCCAGAGCCCTTCAGATCTGATGGCGGTTGGTATGTTGGTCCTTCTAATGATTTCAGAGGATGGTGACCCTCGTGATGCAGAGCATGGCGTTTCTCCAGTCCTCCTTTCCTGTCCCGGGATCCCAATTATATGTGAAGGGAGACCTGAGGCTGCAGCAGAAGCAGCCGCTGAGCTGTGGTGGCCTAGATGCCCGATACAACGTAAGGGCGCTTCTCATTGTCCAGCTCCTTTGTTTCTCTGTGTTACTGTTCATCGAGTTCTTTGAAGAGGGGAATAAAAAGTAGAAACATTTCTCTGTGGGTGGCTTTCAAGGGGCCTTCTGAGGAATTCTTGCCATGAAGTCTTTTCAGGCTATGAAGATACACATGTATTTACACCTAGAGGGAGACAGAGAAAAAAATCTGTGTTTGTTGAATAACTAAATTGTTTATTGCTTTTAGGTACACATGTGCGTGCACACACACACACACATATTCTCTCTTCCATACACGCACTTGGAGTATGTGTTTCCAAGAGATTATGTAAAATGATGATGTAAAATGCTCATGTAAAGTATTTCAGAAATACTACTAGACAGTTTACTGAACCCATAACATATGCCACCCCTGAGTGCGGGGGGTTACCTGTATCGTCTCCTTTAATCATCACAGCAACCTCTGAGCTGCCTGCAATGTCCTTTCCCAGCACTCCAGCCAGTGGTCCCTTTGCTGTCCCTCTTGCTTCCTTGCAGCCACCTTGGCCTTTTTGCTGTTCCTCAAACCCGAGAAGCAGCTGCCACCTCAGGGCTTTTGCTTTTGCCATTTCCCCTGCGAGGCATCCGTGCGGCTTATCTGACCATGCCATTCAGGTCCCTGTTCAGATATCGTGGAGCACAGTCCTTCCCTGACCTGCTTCTACAGCAGCAGCCCCTCCCTCCACCATCTCTCAGCCACTCTCTCCCTCCTGCCGCCTGGCCTACTCAGGACACGTGTTTATGTGTTTATTTGTTGTCTCCCTCAGGCTTGACAGCAGTGGCATCTCATACACTATCACGTCTGTGCCTAGCTTATCATGTCACATGATAAGCTCACAGAGAGACTTGTTTAAAAAATGAACTCATTTTGCAGAAGACAAAACTGGGGCTTACAGTGATTAATTTTCCCAAAGACTCACATCTTGAAAGTATAACAGAGCCAGGAACTTTCTGTGTCCGGAACTCATGTATGTAATCACTCATTCTTCACCTTTATTTTATCACAGTGGGGACCATAGAAGTTGGGCTGCTGTACTTTGGAAAATGAAAAAGGGAAATTATCAGTTATAAGCCGTCCTCCCACCTCAGCCTCCAAGGGTACTGGGAATACAGACATGAGCTACCGCACCTAACCTTTTTTTAAAACAATTTCATTTATAATTTTATTTATTTTTTGTAACAAGGTTTCACTTTGTCACCCAGGCTGGAGTGCAGTGGCGCAATCATGGCTCACTGCAGCCTCGACCTCCCCAGACTCAGGTGATTCTCCTACCTCAGCCTTCTGAGCACCTAGCTGGGACTAAGGTGCATGGTAGCATGCCTGACTAAATTTTACATTTTTTGTAGAGATGGGGCATGTTTCTCAGGCTGGTGTCAAATTCCTGGACCCAAGTGATCTACTCACCTTGGCCTCCTAACATGCTGGCAGGTGTGAGCCACTGTGCCTGCCCTCGCACCACCTTTTTAATAAAAAAACTAGAGTCTCACGCTGTGGCCAAGGCTGAAGTGCAGTGGCCTACTTATGACTCATTGTGCCTCATACTCCTGGAGGCACCACAATGCCTATTTTTTTTTTTTTTTTTTTTTTGAGACGGAGTCTTGCTCTGTCGCCCAGGCTGGGGTGCAGTGGCCAGATCTCAGCTCACTGCAAGCTCCGCCTCCCGGGTTCACGCCATTCTCCTGCCTCAGCCTCCCGAGTAGCTGGGACTACAGGCGCCCGCCACCTCGCCCGGCTAGTTTTTTGTACTTTTTAGTAGAGACGGGGTTTCACCGTGTTAGCCAGGATGGTCTTGATCTCCTGACCTCGTGATCCGCCCGTCTCGGCCTCCCAAAGTGCTGGGATTACAGGCTTGAGCCACCGCGCCCGGCCACCACAATGCCTATTTTATTGAGTTTTTTTTTTTTTTTTGGGGTAGAGATGGGGTCTTTATGTTGCCCAGGCTAGTCTCGAACTTCTGGCCTCAAGCAGACCCTCCTGCCTCAGCCTCCCAGATTGCTGGGATTACAGACATGAGCCATGACATCCAGCAGAGAGAGATTTTATAAGTAGCTTTAAAACCCATGAAACATGGACACTGACCACTTATTTTCATCCCCACAGAAGGAAGGACAGAGTAAATGAACTTAAATTGTTGCAAGAGAGTTTATTCACCTTTGAAGAGAAGATTATTGATACTGCAGTAGGCCACCAAGAACGAGAGGGTGCTCTGTGGGACCAGCCTGGGTGGGCAGAAGGGTAGAAGGAAGAGAGGAGGAGTCTCCCAGGTGCTCACACCACATCCTCCTGTGTCCCAGGTATCCGTGATCAATGGGACCAGCCCCTTTGCCTATGACTATGACCTCACCCATGTTGTTGCTGCCTACCAGGAGAGGAACGGTGAGTCACAGGTAGAGCGCATTCAGCCGCTGCTCAGGACTTTCAAGGTTGGTGGGGGCAACAGAGACAAGCAGAACTGGAACCCTTGTGATAAAAATGTGAAAAGCTGTGAATGCTCAACGATGGGAGCAAATGTGCTGTCCAGGATTTGTCCTTTTCGTCCTCATCTTCAGACCTGGGACCGCCCCCACCCCTCCAGCATCCCATGGTCCAGAAGGTTAGTGATAGTTAAATGCCATCATTTTCCTACCACTGGCTTGATGAGTTTCCCTTTTAAAAAATGTAAGCCTAATTGAGTTGTTCCCCATACCACACCTATAACAGATGCCAAAGACAAATTGCTGTTCATGCTTTTCAGAGAGAAGCAGAGGACGTGGGTGACTCTCCCCACATTAGCAGTCCGGCAGGAGAACAGGAGTGCCCCTGCTTCCTGCCAGAAGGCACAGTGTGCTCATTCCTTACAGAGCTCTAGGCCAGGGCATGTGTTGACTCGGCTCGTTTGGCTGGTCAGTGACTGAGGTTTTCTGTAAAGGCATCTACAGTGTTACTTGGCAAGCAGACGTCATGGAGACGACACACAAACATTTCACAAGGGAGACGATTGCAAATCCAGTATTGCTTTCTGATTTCATGTCATACATTAGCAGCATTTTTCTAATAATAAAGGGAATTCTAAAACAAAACTAAAAAGCACGGCCCAAGAAACTGATGTTTTTCTTTTTTTTTTTTTTTTTTTTTTGAGACGGAGTCTCGCTGTGTCTCCCAGGCTGGAGTGCAGTGGCGTGATCTCGGCTCACTGCAAGCTCCGCCTCCCGGGTTCACGCCATTCTCCCGCCTCAGCCTCCCAAGTAGCTGAGACTGCAGGCGCCCGCCACCACGCCCGGCTAGTTTTTTTTTTTTTTGTATTTTTAGTAGAGACGGGGTTTCACCATGTTAGCCAGGATAGTCTCGATCTCCTGACCTCGTGATCCACCCGCCTCGGCCTCCCAAAGTGCTGGGATTACAGGCTTGAGCCACCGCGCCCGGCGAAACTGATGTTTTTCTTTACTTTTTTCACTCTTTATTCTTATGTGGATTTTTATTTTTTAATTTAGTTTTTCTTTTTTATTTTTATTTTCGAGATGGAGTCTTGCTCTGTCGCCCAGGCTGGAGTGCAGTGGCGCGATCTCGGCTCACTGCAAGCTCCGCCTCCCAGGTTCACACCATTCTCCTGCCTCAGCCTCCAGAGAAGGCTGAGGTGCCCACCACTACGCCTGGCTAATTTTTTGTATTTTTAGTAGAGATGGGATTTCACCGTGTTAGCCAGGATGGTCTTGATCTCCTGACCTCGTGATCCACCCATCTCGGCCTCCCAAAGTGCTGGGATTACAGGCATGAGCCACCACGCCCGGCAATTATTTGTATTTCTGTGTAATAGAAGTATTTCCCCACACTGCTACAAAGTTCTAATTTTTTTTCTTGAAGAGGCACAGGGTCATGTTCTGATGCTCAGGCTGGAGTGCAGTGCTGTAATCATAGCCAATTGTCACCTCGAACTGCTGTGGGTTCAGTGATCATCTCGCCTCAGCCTCCTGGGCCGCTAGGACTACAGGCACGTGCCACCATGCCCAGCTAATTTTTTTATTTTTTGGTAGAGAGAGAGTCTCGATATGTTAGCCAAGCTGTTCCCAAACTCCTGGCCTCAAGTGACCCTCCCACCTTGACCTCCCAGATCCTTGGGATTACAAGAATGCGTGACTTTGTCCAGCCAAACATATTATTTAGAGTGGCAACATGTTATTCTTTCAGTCAGCCGTTCAGCAATTGTAGATGATCACATGACCATTTCCAAGTTTTTGACGTATTTTAATATAAATATTAGTCCATTTTACACGGCTGTAAAGACATAATGAGACTGGGTAATTTATAAAGGAAAGAGGTTTAATTGATTTGCAGTTCTGCATGGCTGGGTAGGCCTCACAATCCTGGCAGTAGGCACCTCTTCACAGGGCGGCAGAAGAGAGAATGAGAGCAGAGCTAAGGGGGAAGCCCCAAATAAAACCATCAGATCTCGTGAGAACTCACTATCACGAGAATGGCATGGGGAAACTTCTCTCATGATTCAGTTATCTCCATCTGGTCCTGCCCTTGATACATGGGGTTTGTTACAATTCAAGGTGAGATTTGGATGGAGACACAGAGCCAAACCATATCAAATATTTTTTTGACAAGTATCTTAACAAATTATTTGTTAATCTACTTTATACACACAATTTTTAATGCTTTCGAATGATTTCTTTCAGTTCTGAAGTACAGAATATCCCACAGGAATAAAATAATATTTTTATAGCCAGGCGTGGTGGCTCATGCCTGTAATCCCAGCACTTTGGGAGGCCGAGGTGGGCAGATCACCTGAGGTTGGGAGTTTGGGACCAGCCTGACCAACGTGAAGAAACCTCGTCTCTACTGAAAATACAAAATTAGCTGGGTGTGGTGGCGCATGCCTGTAAACCCAGCTACTCAGGAAGCCGAGGCAGGATAATTGCTTGAACCCGGGAGGCGGAGGTTGCAGTGAGCCAAGATCATACCATTGCACTCCAGCCTGGGGCAACAAGAGCGAAACTCCTTCTCAAAAAAAAAGAAGAAAAAAAATAAATATTTTTATAGCCCTCAATATATTTTGCCAATAGGCTGCCCCCATCATGGATTAATGGTTAATGATTGTATTGCAGTTGCCACCATCCTGAATGACTCCAGCTTCCTCTGGCTGGTGGGCAGAGCCATGAAACTCCATTTGTGATTAATGCTGTCATCCAATATTCTGTGGAAACCATATCATATCCTTTCTGTTAGAGAGGCAGTGGTAACTCAGCTTCCAAAAAGGAAAGATTCCAAACTTGTCGCCAGCAGAAACAGATGTGGGAACCTTTGATTGGAAATTGCTATAGCACTGTATCTCCACATAAATGACTGAGTCTGCTCTTTATACAGGGGAGGAAATCATTTCCTGTTTGTATTTCTTTCTGAGCCATTCTTCTAAGTCAGAATCATCCATATTTATTTTTTAATAATCTTTCATTATTCCTTTCATCTTAAGAGTATTTGAAATATTCTTGCCATTTCCTGTCTGGCCTAAACCTTAGTTTACTTTGACTTATACCATGTGGTCCTCAACTCTTTAACTGTCTGTTCTTATCAGCCAGGATTCTGGGAGATGGTAAAGTTCGCCTGGGTGCAGTATGTCAGCATCCTGCTTATCTTCCTCTGGGTGTTTGAAAGAATCAAGATCTTCGTGTTTCAGAATCAGGTAGTGACCACCATCCCTGTGACAGCGACGCCCCGGGGAGAAATGTGTAAGGAGCACTTATCCTAGGAAGGCCGTTTCTGAAGACTCAGCAGGACCGTGGCTGCCTCATTGTCATCTCCTGGGAACATCTTAGGACCCTTTGAAAGAGCCCAGAGGACACGTGCGGGCTTGTGTGCTTTTCCCCTCAGAGACAACAGTTCTTTCCAGTTTTGCTCTACACAAGTTCCGTATCTTCAGAGCTCCTGCAGAATCACCAAGGACTAGTTTGTGGAAAGGTCTGAGAGTTCCTGGAGGCTATAATTAGCTTTTTGGGTTTTCTTCCTTGCCTTAGAGTTGAATTTCGGGAGAAAATGGCAGGCAGTTCAGACATCTTGGAAAGAGTCCCATCTCTGGTCAAGCAGAGACTTTTCCTCTGTTGAACTGAGAAACACACTGTGCATTTCTTCCTTCTACTGTGAGCCACTCTTACGCTTTCCAGGGCTCTTTTGTGACAAACATGCCAATCACTAGCACTTTGCACCTGGGGGCATCTCCATTTCCCATTCAGAGCTTTGATTTCCAGAGCTGAGGCCTCTAACTGGAGACCTGGAGGGGCAGGGCCCAAGGGCAAGGGCCGCATTAGCACAGGCATGAGGGAGGGCTGCTGAAGGCGACTTGGACACTTGGAAGGACACTTGGACTGTCCATCTCCCTTGGCCTAACAGTCAGTCATCTGTAATCAGCTCAGCTGAGCAGCCTTGGATCCCTGCCCAACTGTGGCTGGCTCTTTGCCCTGTTTTGCCCTCTGTCTGTGCCCCTGATGGCAGGCTAAAGTCAGAGGGGCTGTTTCATTCCCAGCCCCCTCAGCAGCACTGAGGGAAGGAAGGATTGTCACAACAGGTTCTTTCTGGCCCTCACCCAACAGCCTGGGCACTTGGCCCTCCTCCTCCTTGACAGCTGTCCCCCTTCCTGCAAAGGACAGGGGCAACAGGAGTTGGTGTTGGGATTGGCTCCCACTGCCTGACAACCACAAGTTTATTTGGAAGGCTAGTGGGAAGCCCAGCGGCTGGCCTTTCCCTTGACTAAGGACCACAGTGCCCATCAGAGTAGGACAGGCAGCTTTGGGAAGGACACAAGAAGCAGTGAGGGAGTAAAGAAGATGCTGGCCTGGGCAGGCCAGTCCAGCCTGGCCACTAGCAGAATGCCAAGCAGTTCAGTGGATTACCCTCGTGGCTAAGCAAGTGTCTGCAAGAGCAGAGATGACTGGAAGGGGCCTCTGCACACGGAAGACGGCTTGTTCAGCCCATTCATCTCCTGAGGACACGTGCAGTCTCCTCCAAGGACAGACGGAGCTGCTTTCTGATCCCAAGCAGGTCATTACCATGGGGAGGACGTGGCCCCTGTGATCCATGCTTCATGTTCACCCAGAAACATACCCCTCAGTGTGTGTCTCAGTTTACCTTGGAGATCATTATCCATCTCCAGCACCCATTTCCTTTAGGCTGACTAAAAACAATTTTGGAAACAAAGCTATTTTGAAGTATTCAAGCAGAGGAATTCCCTAACACTGTCCCCGTTGTCTTTTTTTTAATATTCAGGCTATTTTAGATGCCTAAATTTTTTCTTGATATTTATTTATTTTTATTTATTTATTTATTTATTTATTTATTTATTTATTTATTTTGAGACGGAGTCTCGCTCTGTTGCCTGGGCTGTAGTGCAGTGGCCGGATCTCAGCTCACTGCAAGCTCCGCCTCCCGGGTTTGCACCATTCTCCTGCCTCAGCCTCCCAAGTAGCTGGGACTACAGGCACCCGCCACCTCGCCCGGCTAGTTTTTTTGTATTTTTTAGTAGAGACGGGGTTTCACTGTGTTAGCCAGGATGGTCTCGATCTCCTGACCTCGTGATCCGCCTGTCTCGGCCGCCCAAAGTGCTGGGATTACAGGCTTGAGCCACCACGCCTGGTCCCCGATATTTATTTATTTTTAAAGATGGGGTTCTCACTATGTTGCCCAGGCTGGTCTTGAACTCCTGACCTCAGGGAATCCTCCTGTGTCAGCTTCCCAAAGTGCCAGGAATACAGGCATGAGCCAGTGTGCCCCATCTCTTAAGACTGAAATGAAAAATTGTTTGTGGTTTAAATCCCCAAAAGGTAATGAAACATGGAAAGATGACTAAAGAGATGTATAAACTTTGGTTTGCATTTTATTAAATTATTTGAATGCAAAACTTGTATGAAGAATCCGTTATGTTCTGTAGCTTTCTAATTAAAATGTTCAACATGGAAGGTTGTATTAGCTATTTTTGAAGCAGGGCTTTGGAGGGAGGAAGAACAGGGAAGGCTGAAGTTGAGCACACTTCTCCGAGTTACTCACCAACAGCCTTGCTGTGCCAGGGCTCTGCCCAAAGACCTTGGAGCTTTTGTTAGCTCCTTGGCAAAAGTTTCCTGGTCCAACCCCAAGTATATTAGGTTTTAGTGGAATCCACATGGCATATGGAAGCCACGAGTTGGAAAATTACAACTGTGTCTGGTGAATATCAAATTATTTACAGAGCATATGTTGGTAGCTTCTGAAACTGAACCACACAGCATAGTTGCAGGAGGAAGAAAGGTAAGAAATATACAGGATTTTGTCAACTGAGCTGAAGCCATAGATCAGTCATATTTGAGAAAATTATTGAATTTTTTTTGTGGGAGAGAAATCCCTAATTCTTCCACATGATTAGTCCAGTTTCTGCCAAAGCAGGTGAGTTGTCTAATGCCCCACTGAGTGCCCATCTTGCAGCTTATTAAAGCAATTCTATCTCTTTGCCTCCCTCTTACCCTATTCTCCACATCCTCTCCCCTCTCCTTTTTCATGCTTTGTAAAGAGGTTTTGGATCTTTCTGGCCAGACAACTTCTAAATGCAGATTAAGGAAATGTAAATTACATGATCCTAAGGAGAATAATGATTACTGGCCAATCTCCTACCCAGAGTTATCATGGTTGGCCTTCTGGCACATATCTTTCTGTTCTGTACACTATTTCTAACTTTTTAAAAATCATGAACAGGCCGGGCACGGTGGCTCGTGCCTGTAATCCCAGCACTTTGGGAAGCAGAGGCGGGCAGCTCACCTGAGCTCAGGAGTTCGAGACCAGCCCGGACAACATGGTGAAACCCTGTCTCTACTAAAAGTACAAAAATTAGCCTGGCATGGTGGTGGGCGCCTGTAATCCCAGCTACTCAGGAAGCTGAGGCAAGAGAATCACTTGAACTTGGGAGGCGGAGGTTGCAGTGAGCCTAGATCCCGCCATTGCACTCTAGCCTGGGCTACAAGAGACTCTGTCTCAAAAAAATGAATATCAAAATCATGAGCAACACTTACGTGAACCCTGTACATAAATCCTTGTTTCTGGTTTATTTCCTTAAGATAGATCCTAGAAAGGAATTACCAATCCAAAAAGCTTATGACCATTGTTAAGAATCTTAATTTATCGTGTCAAACCACAACCGAGAAAGACTGCTCATTTCTTCTCCCAGCAGCAGGGAGTTCGTAAGATCCCATCACTATTTAACAAGACCTCGAAATGTGTCATCCTTTTCAGATGCCTGGGCTCTGCCGTTATTTGTAAGGGGGAGTTTTTTTTTTTTTTTTTTTGGAGACAGAGTCTCGCCCTGTCGCCCAGGTTGGAGTGCGATGGTGCAATCTCGGCTCACCGCAACCTCCGCCTCCCGGGCTCAAGCAATTCTCCTGCCTCAGCCTCCTAAGTACCTAGGATGACAGGCGCCTGCCAGCACGCCCGGCTCATTCTTGAATTTTTAGTAGAGACGGGGTTTCACCCTGTTGGCCAGGCTGGTCTCGAACTCCTGACCTCGTGATCTATCCGCTATGGCCCCCAAAGCGCTGGGATTACAGGCGTGAGCCACCGCGCCCGGCCCTGGCTGGAAATATCTTATTTGTTGAAACATCATTTCTTCATCTGGACCTGCTATGAAGCCTGCGCCTCTGGGCTTAGGCTAGGGCAGGGAATGTGCAGGAGGAGGGGAAAAGCTGCGGGTCCAGCTGCTAAGATCACCTGGTCTATCCGCCCCTCCCAGCTGGGACACTGCACCGGGTCCCTGTGTCATCCAGTGTCATCCAGGTGCCGTGGCCTTGGGAAGGGTTTGGATTCCAAGTCACCTCCCCTCAAGGATGCCCCCGAGAGTGAGGAGGGCCAAGATTAAGATTCGACTTCCTTCGCTAGGACCTTTATCCTCCCAGGAGTCTCCCTTCTCTGGGGATTTAGGGTGGGATGGGGTACAAACTTCATTTGTAGTCAGATAAGAGGTGACCCTGCCAGCGCCCCTTGACATCCTCGCCTAAAAGGTGCGCCTCTCAGGACCCCAGCCCCACTGGGCCCTTATGCCCCGCCCTTGGTCAGCGCCCCTCCCCCGAGGCGTGGCCCCTCGGTCGGGGAGGTGGGCCAACCGGCTCCTTCCTTCCCGTAGCTCGCTAGCTCCCGCCGGCCACCCCGGGACCGCAGCCACGTCTGAAAGCTTCTCATTGTGTGCGCTCGGGCGCGCTGCGCAGGGCGGCACCGAGGGTTGCTGGCCGGCGCGCGGGGAGTAGAGGGCGCGGGCCGCAGTGCCGGGCTGCGGAGGGAGCTCTGCGCCGCGTCCTTCCCTGTGGTAGCCCTACGGCACCCCCCATCCTTAACATCCCATTCTGGGACTCCTGCCCTGTTCCCAGATTGGCTCTGCCTCTAGTCTCCAGGAGCTTCCAGTGGATTGGTTCCCCCCCCCACAACTCTCGTCCATGCCTCTTAGAGCCCCTTTCCCGGCCTCACCGGGTGTCCGTTAATAGTCTTGGGACCTTAAGGAGCAAGTCAGCCCCTGCGGACTCTCCCAGTGAAGAGAAAAAGCTGGCTGTGCGGTGGAACTTGGAAGAGACGACTTCTGGGAGCCTTTGCTGAGCCCAGGGAGGGAGGCGTCCCCCACCGTGCCGCTCCTGCTCGGGCAGAGCCGCCAAGCTTTGAGGTGCGTTGGTTCTTCACTCTCTACGGGGGATGTCCCCACACTCAGGTCGGCTGGGGGGCGGGCTCCTCTGGCCTGCACCGGAGACCTGGGGTGAAGGGAAGAAGTAGGGGTGGCTTTTCCATCAGCAATGTGGAAAGGGCATCGCCACTGTTGGTGCCGGTTTGGAAGAGTCTTGCTGGGGCTTCGGCTACTCAGGGGGATCCTCACTGCGAGGGGAGAACCCCTTTTGTCTCGATACTTGAGTTTCAAAGGACATGACTTTCAAAAGCTTTCCAACGGCTTTTTCCATAGAATTACTTAGAAACAGTAGCTTGGTGGGTTGATTTGGAACCAGACCCAGGGGAGTTGGAGTCCTGCGTCACTGCTTCTGACGGCTTCATCCTGGGCTTCAGGACAGGCCCTCTGGGCCTCAGGACAGGTGCCTAGCAAATGTTGACTTTCCTTTCTCCTCCCTCTTTCACAGAGGCAAGGCAGTCAAGTTTCCCATTTCTGAGGGTAGGAAAACTGAGGCCTGAAGACCAGAAAGGACTCGACTGACTTAAACCCACAAGCGCGTGGGCCAAGTATGAGGGCCTCTGAGGGTGCTGTGTTGCTGGGGGAGCCGGGGCTGGGCTCCTCTCCAGACTGGGAGGCCGGGACTTTTCTGGCTTTGTCCTACAAACAGAGTCAACTGGAGCACGGAGAGCCAGAGGGTGACTTGCTCAAAGTCACACCCTTCATTGGTAGTAGAGACAGACTGAACCCAATCTGGCTTCAGAAACCAAGCTTCTAAAGCCAGGTGCAGTGGCTCACGCCTGTAATCCCAGCACTTTGGGAGACGGAGGCAGCTGGATCACCTGAGGTCAGGAGTTCAAAACCAGCCTGGCCAACATGGTGAACCCCCGTCTCTACTAAAACTACAAAAATTAGCTGGTCATGGTGGCAAGTGCCTGTAATCCCAGCTACTTGGGAGGCTGAGGCAGAAGAATCACTTGAACCCAGAAGGCGGAGGTTGCAGTGAGCCAAGATTGTGCCACTGCACTCCAGCCTGGGCAACAGAGTGAGACTCCATCTCAGAAAGAAAAGAAGCCAGGCCTCTAGCCATGACTGTCCAGCGTCTTCTGTTTTGTTTGTCCTTGTGGGGCCCCTGCCTGTGCCTGCCACATTCTGTTGCTGGGGCACTGGGGCACCTGAATCTGGTAGAGCCATTGTCCTTGGGTTTTCCTGGTTCAAAGACTTTCCCTTGGATTCACAGAATATAAGTGTGGCCCAGGAAGATTCCTAAGCAAATACTCATAAATGCACTGTGCGCCAGACATTGTTCTGCTTTACAAATATCCACTCACCCACTCTTTTAATCAAGCCCATGAGTTGAGTTATGTTGTTTCCCCCACTTCACAGATTTTTTTTTTTTTTTTGAGATGGAGTCTCGCTCTGTCACTGAGGCTGGAGTGCAGTGACATGATCTCGGCTCACTGCAACCTCTCCACCTCCCAGGTTCAAGAGATTCTCCTGCCTCAGCCTCCTGAGTAGCTGGGATTACAGGCATCCACCACCACGCCTGGCTAATTTTTGTATTTTTAGTAAAGACAGGGTTTCACCATGTTGGTCAGGCTGGTCTCGAACTCCTGACCTCGTAATCCGCCCTCCTCCGCCTTCCAAAGTGCTGGGATTACAGGTGTGAGCCACCGCACCCAGCCTTACAGATTTTTTTTAACCAAGCAGGCACAGAGAGAAGTAACTTGCACAAGATCACGCAGTAAATGGTCAAGTGGGATTCACACTCTTAACCTCAGTACTCTATAGCTACTGTCTTTAATGAGACAGAAACCATTCTGCTTCTAGTGTCTTAGGAGGGGAGATGGGTCCAGAAATACATGAACAAGATTGTCTTGCATAGTGATAATAGTATTAATAATAATTTCTCAATATCACCTATTAGTCAATATCGAAATATATCTGATTACCTCTAGGGTATCTCCTGGCAGATGTTTTTTTCAAATCAGAATCCAAACAAGGTCCACATGTTGCATTTTACTGTTTTTTTGTGTGTTTTTCTTTTTGAGAAGGAGTCTCGCTCTGTCACCCAGACTGAAGTGCAGTGGCGTGATCTCAGCTCACTGCAGCCTCGGACTCCCGGGCTCCAGTGATTCTCCTGCTTCAGCCTCCTGAGTAGCTGGGATTACAAGCACATGCCACTAGGCCCGGCTATTTTTTGTGTATTTAGTAAAGACGAGGTTTTCACTGTGTTTGGCCAGGCTGGTCTCCAACTCCTGACATCAGGTGATTTGTCCGTCTTGGCCTCCCAGAGTGCTGGGATTACAGGCACGAGCCACTGCCCTCAGCCTGTTATTTTCTTCTAAAATAGTCTTTTCCTTTTTCTTTCTGTTATTGATTTGAAAGAATGATTTTCTTTTTAAAAATAAGGTAATTAAAATAAATGGTTAATAAAGCAGAGAACATTCCAGATTATCCCTGTAATGAGAGGGCTCTGTCACTACTTAGGGAAACAGGCGAATGTGCTAAAAGTACAATCCCACTCCATACCCTGCGTGTGTTGCTGCAGAGAAGAAGTGGGGAGCCCTCAGACTTTATGGCCTCCAGCTGTAACGTACTACAATTTAGACCAAGTCAGGTGCTGTGTGAAGTGCAGTGTGAGAATCCCTAAAGCTCCCAGCCAGGGAAAAGGGTTCGTGTGTTGCTATCTGGTCATCTGCTCAGAAATGCCCCAGGGCAGTGGCTCTGAGCCAGGGAGGCTTGAGGCTCGCTTCCCAGGCTAATTAGAATTCATTTCCCAGTAGATTCTTGAAGGCAGATCTGTTTTCTCCATCAGCATCTGGGCCTTGCCGTCCCAGCCCCCTGCCTCTGGGGGATGCCATGCAGCCGCATCACCAGGACTGGCAGAGATGGCAGATGTGGCCAGGGCTTGGGGGCCAGGCACAGCTTCAGCCACAGCCTGGCCCAGCCCACAGTCCTGGGGTTAAAAGTGTGCTTGGGGGCTCTGACAACTTTTAGTGCAGAGTGGGTAATTCATGCCCCTGGCCTTCTCTGGCTAACTGGGTACTCAGGTCGGCTGGGAGATGGATTTGCAGGCACGTGTCTCTCTGCAGTGATAGCTGGAGAAAGACAAACTTCACCTAAGCCTCCTTTAACCAATTAGAAATTTCTAATTTTATCATTGTAATAATCTTTGTAATTGTATTTTATCATTGTAATAAAAATCTGACATAGACTATCTGGAAAATGCAGCAAAGCACTAATAAGAAGATAAATTACCTATAAACTGGCCATAGAAAAACACCAAACTTCAGTGTACATCTCCCATACTTCGTATTTTTTTTAAATAATAGCTTTATTGAGATAGAATTCATGTATGTTGAAGTTTATATATATAATATACATATAATATATAATAAATATATATTATATATATACATAATATATAAATATATTTTAAAATGTACATATATAATATATAAGTATTATATATGTATATATGTGTATATGTATAATATGTATGAGACATTAGGGATGGCTCTACTTTTTGGCTATTATGAATAATGCTGCTGTGAAAATTCATGAGCAGGTTTTCATGTGGGCTTATATGTTCAGTTCTCTAGGGTGTGTACCCAGGAGTGGATCTGCTGTATCATATGGTCACTCTGTTCAACCTTTTGAGAAAGCACCAAATTGTTTCTTCAGGAAATGCACCATTTGACATTCCCACTTTATGAGGATCCCCACCTCTCCATCATCTCACCAACACTTGTAATTTTTTATTATTTATTATAATTACCTTTTTAAAATTGCAACCTTCGCAGTGGGTGGAAAGTGACATGTCATTGTGGTTTAATTTGCATTTCCCCACTGCCTTAAAATGTTGAGCATCTTTCCTTTTTTTTTTTTTGAGTTGGAGTTTCACTCTTGTTGCCCAGGCTGGAGTGTAATGACACGATCTCAGCTCAACACAACCTCCACTTCCCGGGTTCAAGCGATTCTCCTGCCTCAGCACCCCAAGTAGCTGGGATTACAGGCGCCTGCCATCATGCCTGGCTAGCTTTTGGCATTTTTTGTAGAGACGGGGTTTCACCATGTTGGCCAGGCTGGTCTCGAACTCCTGACCTCAGGTGATCCACCTGCCTCAGCCTCCCAAAGTGCTGGGATTACAGGCATGAGCCACCGTGCCTGGCCGAGCATCTTTCCATTTATCTTCTTCAGAGAAATGTCTCTCAAATCCTTTACTCATTTTAATTTTTTTCTTTATTCATTCTTAAATTTACTTATTCTTCTATTTTTTAAATATGCTCATTCTTGGCCGGGCGCGGTGGCTCAAGCCTGTAATCCCAGCACTTTGGGAGGCCGAGACGGGCAGATCACGAGGTCAGGAGATCGAGACCATCCTGGCTAACACGGTGAAACCCCATCTCTACTAAAAATACAAGAAAATTAGCCGGGCGAGGTGGCGGGCGCCTGTAGTCCCAGCTACTCGGGAGGCTGAGGCAGGAGAATGGCGTGAACCCGGGGGGGCAGAGCTTGCAGTGAGCCGAGATCGCGCCACTGCACTCCAGCCTGGGGCACAGAGCAAGACTCCGTCCCCCCAAAAAAAAAAAAAAAATGCTCATTCTTAAAAAACTAAATAAGATATTTGCCCATTTCGTGTTGAGTTGTAAGAGCTCTTTTTATATTCTGGGTACAAGTCCCAATTTATAGACATGATTTGCAACTGTTTTCTCCCATCTGTGGGTGTTCTTTGATATTCGTGTATTTTTAACACCCAGCCAACTGTGTGAAAAATACACGCACATCTAAGAACATGCACAGATGGGAGAAAAGTATATATGTATGTCAGCTTTGTTACTTGTGTTTTTCACTTGACACTATGTATGGAAGAGCTCCAAGGTTACACTGCTAGGCTTCCAACTCTGACTCAACAGCCACTGTGTGAATTCTTCAGGCAAGTCCCTTTTCTTTTTTCCTTTTTTTTTTTTTTTTTTTTTTTTGAGACAGAGTCTTGCTTTGTTGCCCAGACTAGAGTGCAGTGGCACAATCTCGGCTCACTGCAACCTCCGTCTCCTAGGTTGAAGCGATTCTTCTGCCTCAGCTTCACAAGTAGCTGGGATTACAGGCGCGCGCCGCCATGCCCAGCTAATTTTTGTATTTTTAGTAGAGATGGGGTTTCGTCATGTTGACCAGGCTGGTCTCGAACTTCTGACCTTGGGTAATCCGCCCGCCTCGGCCTCCCAAAGTGCTGGGATTACAGGGTGAGTCACCATGCCCTGCCTCCCTTAATTTTTCTACACCTCACTTTCCTCATCTATAAAATAGGGATGATCATCAGGTCCATGTCATAGGGTTGCTGTGAGGATTAAATCAGAAAATGGATGGGAAAGACTGGGCATGTAGGAAACCCTCATAGATGGTGTTTGCAGGGGTTCCTTGTTTCTGCCCCCCGTGAACTCTCATCTTCCATCTTTATGTTTTATGTTTTGTTTTTGTTTTTCTTGGAGACAAAGTTTCGCTCTTGTTGCCCAGGCTAGAGTGCAGTGGCACGATCTAGGCTCACCGCAACCTCTGCCTCCTGGGTTCAAGTGATTCTCCTGCCTCAGCCTCCCAAGTAGCTGGGATTACAGGTGTGTGTCACCACACCCAGCTAATTTTGTATTTTTAATAGAGACGGGGTTTCACCATGTTGGCTAGGCTGGTCTCGAACTCCTGACCTCAGGTGATCCACCCACCTCAGCCTCCCAAAGTGCTGGGATTGCAGTCATGAGCCACCACGCCCGGCCTATGTTTTATGTTTTATGTTCCTTGCTTTATGTTTTGCCTCGTTTTCTGTTTTCTTTCTCTCTTCTTTCTTCCTCTTTCTTTCGCTCCTTGTTAGCCTTCCCCCTTCCAAATGCCTAGGGCTCCACTAGAGCAGTTTGGCCCTAGTGGTAGCTGTTGATGCCTCAAGGCCACTGAGATGCGGTTTTGCTCTTGTTGCCCAGGCTGGAGTGCAATGGCACATGATCTCTGCTCACTGCAACTTTCGCCTCCCGGATTCAAGCAGTTCTCCTGCCCCAGCCTCCGGAGTAGCTGGGGTTACAAATAGGCACCTGCCACCATGGCAGCTAATCTTTGTAGTTTTAGTAGAGATGGGGTTTCACCATGTTGGCCAGGCTGGTCTCGAACTCCTGACTTCACGTGATCCACCCACCTCGGCCTCCCAAAGTGCTGGGATTATAGACGTGAGCCACCGTGCCCAGGTGCCTTTGGGATTCTTGAACAGGGATGGCCTCCAGCCAACTCTAAACAGAGAAATCTAAACCTGGGATCTACACCTAGTGTTACATTTTTTTCCTTTAGATTCTATGAACAGGGCTGGGACAGGCTGGTAACAGGAAGAGGTGCTGTGTCTTGTTGTTGTGGTTGTTGTTTTGGTTTGGTTTTGGGTTTTTTATTGTTGTTGAAGTTGTTTTGTTTTTTTGAGACGGAGTGTTACACTGTTGCCAGGCTGGAGTGCAGTGGCATGATCTTGGCTCACTGCAAGCTCCACCTCCCAGGTTCACGCCATTCTCCCACCTCAGCCTCTGCCTCCTGGGTTCAAGTGATTCTCCTGCCTCTGCCTCCCGAGTAGCTGGGATTACAGGTGCCCACCACCATGCCTGGCTAATTTTTGTATTTTTTCTTTTTTTTTTTCTAATACAGAGACTCGCTCTGTTGCCCAGGCTGGAGTGCAGTGGCCGCAATCTTGGCTCACTGCAAGCTCCGCCTCCCAGGTTCATGCCATTCTCCTGCCTCAGCCTCCCGAGTAGCTGGGACTACAGGCATCCGCCACCTCGCCCAGCTAATTTTTTGTATTTTTAGTAGAGACGGGGTTTCACCGTGTTAGCCAAGATGGCCTTGATCTCCTGACCTCATGATCTGCCCTTCTCGGGCTCCCAAAGTGCTGGGATTACAGGCGTGAACCATCGCGCCTGGCCAAATTTTTGTATTTTTAGTAGAGGTGGGATTTCACCATGTTGGTCAGCCTGGTCCCAAACTCCTGACCTCAGGTGAGCCACCCGCCTTGGCCTCCCAAAGTGCTGGGATTACAGGTGTGAGCCACCACGCCCGGCCTGGAGCTGCTGTGTCAAGGGCAGGCAGAGCTTGGCTGGGAGTGAGTGCTGCCCAGAGAGCCAGGATTCCTGGGCTCCAGCTCGACCCTGCTGTGGACAACCATCCTTGGTCAGTGTCTTGCTTTTCCCATTTGCAAATCGGGGAGAACCATAGCTCCTTCCTAGGTCTCTCAGACCAAGAGATGGTAAGGGATGTTTAGAAGAAGATGACTTTAAGGTGCTCGGCAGAAAGCCATATGGGCTGTTGGGGAATTCCTCCCTCTGGATGTGGACCACAGGGTATCTGATTGCAATGGCAAGTATTTATTCACATCCTCTACTCATTCGGTGTTTGGGACGTTCCTTAACATGACTCTTACTATCTTCTTCAGTCAGGATTCTTTACTTTTTATTGAAGTATGCCATTCATCAGAGTATAGATAATGAAAGCACAGCTTGGTGAACTTTCACAAACTGAACACACCCATGTAATTAGCACTGTCCAAGAGAAACAAAGCAGGGCCAGCCCCCAGAATTTCCGCCCCTGCACCCTTCCCACCTCACCCCACCAAGGGTTTCACTATCACTATCTGATCACCACTCTTGGGTGTAAGTGACAGAAACTCATCTCCCAGGGACTTAAGCAGAAACCGAATGCATCCCTCAGCTGAGAGGTCCATGGGTGAACCTTACACAACCGGATCCAAATGCTTAGATGATGCTGTCGGCTTGCCTGTGAACTTTCTCTGCTGAGTTCTCTTCTGTGTTGACTTTTACACCCAGACAGTTTCCTCTTCCCTTGTGATCAGCAAAACTCCAGAATTGGAGTTGAGCAGATGTCCCATTCCTAGGCCAATAGTTCTGTGTGGGCTGGGGGGACAGGGTCAGTGTGTGGAATATAGACGTGAGCCTGCCTTGGGACACATGACCATTAGGAGCCGGGAGTGGTGGATCAACCCCATTTGAGCCACAGGTACTTTTGAGTGGGTGAGGGGGGTTCCCCAGGGAAAAGCCTAGCTACTGTTATGAGAAGGAAAAACAGGTACTGAATGGACAGAACCAAGCATGTCCAGTGTACCTGTGCAGTGCCGATCCTCACACTGGTCACCAGAGAACAGGTGTTCACTTGCAAAAAACCACAATCCAAAGTTCCAGGTTGCTCACAGTCTAGAAGAGAAAGCAAAGTACAATGCAGGGCAGAGTGGGGCATGCGTTGACAGCTGCAGAGGGGGCGGCTGCAGGCGAGGCTGAGATGCCTCCCAATGGGAGTCAGGGCTGGGCACTCGTAGCATGAGTTAGGGAGTTGGGAGAGATAGAGCTTGTTTGATGAACAGTGATGATTCCCGGTCGTCTGAAGCCTGGGATATGGGAGATACGGTTGGAAAGCTGAAGGTTACTGAGTAGGAGAATGGCAGGATCAGATGTGTGGTGTAGGCACCTCTGGGGGCAACTGTACAAGATGGACTGAAGGGAGACCAGGTGGGGACTTTGCTAGAATCCAGGAGAGAAGGATGCAGCCAGGACCAACGTGACCCTCCTGCAACTGAATGTCCAGGCCATCCACTGGGACACCATCAGGTCCCTTGACTGTCACATAGCCAGATGTGTCTTCAATGTCCCCAACTTGATTGTCAGCTCCACCGGGATCGGGATCCTGAGCACTGACTTTCCTGGATTGAATCTTTTGCTGATCTTATCTTTTCTCTATTTTGCAGCCTTTATCTGTCATTTATGTTTTTTGTTCTACTTTTCACATCTTTTAAATTTTTCTTTCAACCTTTCTAATATCTAATGCAATTAGCCCCAAGGAAAACTAAGAGAAACAAGAAAAAACAAGAAAGGAAATGTACTCTCAGTGCTTCAGCTGTGAGCTGGCGTGTTTTGCTGTGGCTTTAGGTTTTTGATTTTTTTTTTTTTTTTTTTTTTTTTTTTTGAGACGGAGTCTCGCTCTGTCGCCCAGGCTGGAGTGCAGTGGCCGGATCTCAGCTCACTGCAAGCTCCGCCTCCCGGGTTCACGCCATTCTCCTGCCTCAGCCTCCCGAGTAGCTGGGACTACAGGCGCTGCCACCACGCCCGGCTAGTTTTTTGTATTTTTAGTAGAGACGGGGTTTCACCGTGTTAGCCAGGATGGTCTCGATCTCCTGACCTCGTGATCCGCCCACCTCGGCCTCCCAAAGTGCTGGGATTACAGGCGTGAGCCACCGCGCCCGGCCAGTTTTTGATTTTTTTTTAAGAAAGAGGGTCACACTCTGTTGCTCACGCTGGTGAGCAGTAGAACGATCATAACTCACTTCCACCTTGAGCTCCTGGGCTCAAGAGATCCTCCCACCTCGGCCTCCCAAAGTGCTGGGATTACAGGCATGAGCCACTGTGCCTGGCCTCCAGGCATATTTTATGCTTTCTCAAGCTATGTGTAGTATTTTGACAAAAATAAATTTTAAAAAGAGTAAATGTCAAAAAAAGTTTCTGTGACTTAAGAAGGACCACTGCTTAGGGTGCTCCTGGGTACCAAAACAAGAAACAGAACTTTCTATTCCCTTTATGACCTCTTGTACTTTTTAGTTCCACCCTCCTCCTGAAAAACATATGATCATTTTCATCATCGTTATCATCACCATCATCACCACTAATTACTTGTTGGAAATTTAAAGCAGAATTGCCTCTGAGGTTGGAGGGCTGGAGAGGGCATGAGAGATAGGAAATGTCACTTCCTTCTGCCTGACTAGCTTTGTGCTCTGGTGTGGGGCTGTGTCTGCCCAGGGAGTGTGGCCTCTTTTCCTGTCTTCACACATGAAACATGAGCTGACAATGCCCGCATCTGTACCTTGAGAATTTTTTTTTTTGTTTTTCGAGATGGAGTCTCGCTCTGTCACCCAGGCTGGAGTACAGTGGTACAGTCTCAGCTCACTGCAACCTCCGTCTCCCAGGTTTAAATGATTCTCCTGCCTCAGCTTCCTGAGTAGCTGGGACTGCAGGCACCTGCCACCACACTCGGCTAATTTTTGTATTTTTAGTAAAGACGGGGTTTTGCCAAGTTGGCCGGGCTGGTCTCGATCTCCTGACCTCTAGTGATCTGCCCGCCTCAGCCTCCCAAAGGGCTGGGATTACAGGCAGGAGCCACCATGCCTGGCTTAGAATTTTATACAACATCTATGTGTTATCTTTTCCAAAAATTAAACTATAATAAATATGTGCCCCTCATCAAGGGAAGACTTTCAGTGGGGAGATAGGCCTTCCAGGATGGGAAATGGTACCGGACAAAGGCTCAGGACTGTGACACCCACTACAGAGCCCTGCAGTGAGAGTCTGGTTCTTGGATTTATTTTTGTTTGTTTGTTTGTTTGTTTACTTTTTGAGACGGAGTCTCACTCTGTCACCCAGGCTGGAGTGCAGTGGCGTGATCTCGGCTCACTGCAACCTCCACCTCCCGGGTTCAAGCAATTCTCCTGCCTCAGCCTCCCGAGTAGCTGGGACTACAGGCACCTGCCATCACGCCTGGCTAATTTTTGTATTTTTAGTAGAGACGGAGTTTCACCATTTGGTCAGGCTGGTCTCGAATTCCTGACCTTAGGTGATCTACCCACCTTAGCCTCCCAAAGTGCTGGGTTTACAGGTGTGAGCCACCGCGCACCCGGCCTGTTGATTTATTTATTATTTATTTATTTTTGAGACAATCTCTCTCCATTGCCCAGGCTGGAGTGCAGTCACACAATCTCAGCTCACTGCAACCTCTGCCTCCTAGGCTCAAGCAATCCTCCCACCTCAGCCTCCTGAGTAGCTGGGACTACAGGTCTGCACCACTGCACCAGGCTAATTTTTGTATTTTTAGTAGAGATGGGGTTTGGCCATGTTATCCAGGCTGGTCTTGAGCTTCTGGGCCCAAGCATTTCACCCACTTCAGCCTCCCAAAATGCCGTAATTACAGGCATGAAGTACCATACCCGGCTGGCTCTTGGATTTAAGCCCCTGCCCTTCCTCCTCACTGGGTATTCACATCTCTGAGCCCCACTGCTTCAGTTAAAACAGACAGGGATGGTCATTTCTGCCTCCTAGGGACTTGGGATGATAGCATTTAATCCTGAAGACAAAAGTACCTATCACAGGGCCTGCCTGACTTTTTCTTCCTCATGTCGAACCCTTGTCCCAAATGTCCACTGTGCTGAGTGCAAGGCTTCTACCAGAAAGCTCCCAGCTGGGAACTGGTCTTCTGGAGACTCTGTGGCATAGGATGATTCAAGCACCTTCCTAGTTCTTGAGTTTCAGTAATAGGATCTCATAGCAGTTCCTGTAGTGTGTGAGTCACTTAAAAAGACCTCTGGCTTTCCTGGAACACAGGTAACAAACACCTTGGCTTGGGATCAAGATCCTCCCTACCCAGGGAAGGGCTGGGCTGGCCAGGACAACTGTGTTTGGGCCAGAGCAGCAGGGTCCTGCACTCTGCAGGGAGCAATCACACGTGGGAGAGGCCCACAGCCTGGGATCAGAAGTGCCAGGAGCTTAGGAACAGGAGTCCTGGGGTCCCAGCTTTCCTGCTGTCTCTCCAAGCCTTGAGTCCTTCACCTGAAAAACTGACATCATCATGCCCCCCTCAGGGCCCGCTGAGTTAAGTCATCCTGTGGACTTGAAGCACCTAGCACTTGAAGTCAGAAAATGAGTTCCCTTCTCTTTCGGTGCCCCATTGGCAGGAAGCCAACCATCGTCAGCCCACTGGCACTGGAGGAGCGTTGATCATGTGCAAAGCAGATGAGTGTCTACTCTCCCCGTCTTCCAGGTTTTCCCAGAGAGGCTGTGCAGTCGGCTGCTGACAGAGCTGCTGGGCATCCTCCACCCACCCCTGTTGCCTCCTGATGAGGGGAAGGGGCAGAAATGGGATCTGCTCCCAAGTTAGACCGTGGCTT
Source organism: Macaca nemestrina (assembly GCF_043159975.1). Taxonomy (NCBI): domain Eukaryota; kingdom Metazoa; phylum Chordata; class Mammalia; order Primates; family Cercopithecidae; genus Macaca; species Macaca nemestrina. Next base: position 74,346,352 of record NC_092142.1, on the reverse strand, counting down.
CTCTCAGTGGTGACCTGGACAGGGGAGTGGGGAAGGCAGGAGCAAAGGCTTCAGGAGCGAGGAGAAAACTTCCAGGCCCCTCCCTTCCAAAGTCACCCGGTCTTGAGATCATTGCAGAAGCAACAGGTGCAAAGAGAAGAACACTTTGGGACCTTGGAATGCGGGAGGCAGGCCCAGTGTTCCTTCTACCCTGCGAGACATGCGTGACATTCCTTTTTTTTTTCTTGAGACGGAGTTTCGCCCTTGTTGCCCAGGCTGGAATGCAATGGCATGATCTCAGCTCACCACAACCTCTGCCTCCCGGGTTCAAGTGATTTTCCTGCCTCAGCCTTCCGAGTAGCTGGGGTTACAGGCATGCGCCACCACGCCTGGCTAATTTTGTATTTTTAGTAGAGACGGGGTTTCTCCATGTTTGTCAAGCTGGTCTCAAATTCCCGACCTCAGGTGATCCGCCTGCCTCGCCTCTCAAAGTGCTGGGGTTACAGGTATGAGCCTCCATGCCCGACCTATGCGACATTCTTAAGGTCCACTAAAGGGCTGGTTGTTGGAGGCCAGAGGATGGCCTGTGAGATATTGGGATTGGAAGAGTAGGTGGCCTATGGGTGTCTCCTCTTGGGGGAGACTCCCCAGGTGGAGGGGGTTCCTCCTCTGCAAACAGTAGCTCAGCACAGGGACAGTAACAGTAATGGGGGCATGTGTGTAAGGAATGCTCTCCCAGGCCCCCTCTTCTTAGGTGTTTGCAGCAGCATCTCACAACAGCCCTAAGAGGTTAAATGTTGCAAATCCCACTCTACAGAAGTGGAAATCGAGCCTCAGAGAAGTTATGTCACTTTTGGGGCTATCTTTCCCTGTAGGGTGTGACTCCATTGCCCTCCTGCTTTACCAGGTACTGAGGAGCCTCTCATCATCTCCCATGGATTTGTGATCAGCGTTGCAGCTCTCCCAGCAGCCCTGGACAGTGGTGAGTCCCCTCAGTTGGCCAGAACAGTACTCTGCTCTCACCTCTCTGCTTCTCCGGCTCCATCCCAGCTCCGCCTCAACTGGTCTCCTTGCAAACCCACGGGGCTTCAGGACACGTTCCCTCTGGAGCCCATGCTGCCTTCAGCACTTCATCCCCCACCAGTGATGGCAACAGTTGGTGTTCTTTGTCCACTTTATTTATTGGCTCATGTTTTTGTTTTTGAGACAGAGTCTCACTCTTTTGCCCAGGCTGGAGTGTAGTGGCGCAATCTCAGCTCACCACAACCTCTGCCTCCCGGGTTCAAGCAATTCTCCCACCTTACCCTACCAAGTAGCTGAGACTACAGGCATGCGCCACCACGCCCAGCTAATTTTTGTATGTTTTTGGTAGAGATGGGGTTTCACCATGTTGGCCAGGTTGGTCTCGAACTCCTGACCTCAGGTGATCTGCCCACCTCAACCTCCCAAATTGCTAGGATTACAGGCATGAGCCACTGTGCCTGGCCTTATTTGCTCATTTTGATATTGTATTGTATTTTTTGAGTCAGAGTCTCACTCTGTCGCCCAAGCTGGAGTGCAGTGGCATGATCAAAGCTCACTGCAACCTCAAACTCCTGGGCTCAAGCAGTCCTCCCAGGTCAACCTTCCGAGTAGCAGGGACCACAGGCACACACCACCACACCTGGCTTTTCTTTTCTTTTCTTTCTTTCTTTCTTTTTTTTTTTTTTTTTTTTTTTAATGTTTTTGTAGAGACAGGAAGGCTATCCATATGTTGCCCAGGCTAGTCGCAAACTTTTAGCTTCAAGGTATCCTCCCACCTCAGCCTCTCAAAGTGCTGGGAGTACAGGCTTGAATCATCGCGTCCTGCCTGTTTGCTTATTTTCAATAAGAAAAGTTATTTTCCATAAGAAAAGTTATACCTGTCTTTTTAAACAAAAAAAATCATACAATGCAGAGCACACACTGTAGCAAGGGCACTCTTCAGTTAGGGACATTACTGCGTGTTCCTCCTGTCCATCCAGGATATTCAAACATTTTCCCGTTGCCTAATAATCCACCCAAATCCTGTGTTATGTGCTGCTATCATCCCGCTTTTACAGATGGGTAAACTGAGTCATGGAGCGATCCAGTATTTGGTTCAAGATCACAGGCTATGTATGTCAGTGTAGTGTGGAAAGTTAGAAGAAAGATCACAGACTACGGAGTGGAAGAGCCTCAGGGAGCCTGGCGGTGCTGTGACGTCCACCAGAGCGCCCATCAGTTCAACAACCTAAAAGAGTTTCCTCACAGGAATTCTTAAGCAAAAGACAGGAATTCCGTTTGAAATATATTTCCCTCTCCAAATAGACAATGGTAATGTGGGTAGGTAGCTAAGAAGGTAGGACTCACATACAGACAGATTTCTGACCGCATTCTGCATTTGTACTTTTGCTCTCAGCTAGACTGGATCCTGAGTTATATCTTAAGGCCACATTTCCGGGAGAGCGCCCCACTGAGACCATCATGTTCATGGGAGGCTCTGGTCTGGTGGTCGAATCTGCTCCCTGAAGGCACTGGGCAGTGGGGCACGGGATGGGCGTGCAGGCTGCAGCCCCTAACCGCTGCGCTCTCCTCCCTAAGGCCCCCAGCAGTCAGCATGTGGCTGCCGCGAGTCTCCAGCACAGCAGTGACCGCGCTCCTCCTGGCGCAGACCCTCCTCCTCCTCTTTCTGGTTTCCCGGCCAGGGCCCTCGTCCCCAGCAGGCGGCGAGGAGCGCGTGCATGTGCTGGTGCTGTCCTCGTGGCGCTCGGGCTCCTCCTTCGTGGGCCAACTCTTCAGCCAGCACCCCGATGTCTTCTATCTAATGGAGCCCGCGTGGCACGTGTGGACCACTCTGTCGCAGGGCAGCGCCGCAACGCTGCACATGGCTGTGCGTGACCTGGTGCGCTCCGTCTTCCTGTGCGACATGGACGTGTTTGATGCCTATCTGCCTTGGCGCCGCAACCTGTCCGACCTCTTCCAGTGGGCCGTGAGCCGTGCACTGTGCTCGCCACCCGCCTGCAGTGCCTTTGCCCGAGGCGCCATCAGCAGCGAGGCGGTGTGCAAGCCACTGTGCACGCGGCAGCCCTTCAGCCTGGCCCAGGAGGCCTGCCGCTCCTACAGCCACGTGGTGCTCAAGGAGGTGCGCTTCTTCAACCTGCAGGTGCTCTACCCGCTGCTCAGTGACCCCGCGCTCAACCTGCGCATCGTGCACCTGGTGCGTGACCCGCGGGCTGTTCTGCGCTCCCGGGAGCAGACAGCCAAGGCTCTGGCGCGTGACAACGGCATCGTGCTGGGCACCAATGGCACGTGGGTGGAGGCCGACCCCGGCCTGCGCGTGGTACGCGAGGTGTGCCGTAGCCACGTACGCATCGCCGAGGCCGCCACACTCAAGCCGCCACCCTTCCTGCGCGGCCGCTACCGCCTAGTGCGCTTCGAGGACCTGGCGCGGGAGCCGCTGGCAGAAATCCGTGCGCTCTACGCCTTCACCGGGCTGAGTCTCACACCACAGCTCGAGGCCTGGATCCATAACATCACCCACGGATCTGGACCTGGTGCACGCCGCGAAGCCTTCAAGACTTCGTCCAGGAATGCGCTCAACGTCTCCCAGGCCTGGCGCCACGCGCTGCCCTTTGCCAAGATCCGCCGCGTGCAGGAACTGTGCACTGGTGCCCTGCAGCTGCTGGGCTACCGGCCTGTATACTCTGAGGACGAGCAGCGCAACCTCGCCCTTGATCTGGTGCTGCCACGAGGCCTGAACGGCTTCATCTGGGCATCGTCCACCTCCTCGCACCCCCGGCATTAGTGGAGGCCACAGTTGTAGCGGGTGCCAGGTCCGGGAGGAGAGTGCATGGTGCAGAGGGAGCTGGGGCGCACGGAGAAGCAGGTCCCTATATTGACCAAGGAGTTCGTGGTACCCCCCTGAAGTAGGCAAGGACTGCACGTTTCTTTCTCTCCTGATTCTTGGTTTTCCTGAGTCCTCTGGAGCTGCCTTCTCATCAGGTTCACTCTTCATGGAAAGCAACTCTTGCCCCTACCTCCTCTGGGCACAGGGTGTGCGTTCAGATGACTTGGCTCCTACTCAAGGGCTTTCTTCCCCTTTTTTTTTTTTTTTTTTTTTTTTTTTTGAGACGGAGTCTCGCTCTGTCGCCCATGCTGGAGTGCAGTGGCGCAATCTCGGCTCACTGCAAGCTCCGCCTCCCGGGTTCACGCCATTCTCTGGCCTCAGCCTCCCGAGTAGCTGGGACTACAGGCGCCCGCCACTGCACCCGGCTAATTTTTTCTATTTTTAGTAGAGACGGGGTTTCACCATGGTCTCGATCTCCTGACCTTGTGATCCGCCCGCCTCAGCCTTCCAAAGTGCTGGGATTACAAGCGTGAGCCACCACGCCCGGCCCTTTCTTCCCCTTTAACTCTCTCCTTCTGGGGATACATCCTGCAGCAGCTGAGGGGGTGCCCTAGCACTGGCCGGGAGTGGAGAGGCACTGTGGTGATAAGACTCCAAAGGTCTGTACATCACATACACATGCACACGTGCACACATGGCAAAACTCAGAAGTGAAAAGACTTGTCCAAAATCATATGGTGAGAAGGAGGATGAAGGGAGGAGAGAGCTTTTGCTCTGGGGCTCCAGATGGGAGGAGAGGCCCTGCCTCCTGGGTGAGAAGGGTCAGATTTTCCCATTTTAATTGCTTTCGGGAAGAGCAAGCAGAGTCATGGCCAGGGACACAGCTGAGAGATTGTAGGGGCCAGCCCTACTGGGTCTGTGGGGTTTTCTCCCCATGTGCGGAGACGAGAGATGGTAGAAATAAAGGATACAAGACAGAGAGTTAAAAGACAGCTGGGCCTGGGGGACCACTACCACCAAAATGCAGAGACTGGAAGTGGCCCTGAATGCCTGGCTGCACTGTTATTTATTGGATACAAAGCTAAAGGGTAAAGAGTGTGAGTCATCTCCAATGATTGATGAGGTCAGGTGAGTCACGTGTCCACCGGACAGGGGGCCCTTCCCTGTTAGGTAGCGGAGGTGGAGAGAGGACAGCTTACATCATTATTTCTCCTATGCTCTTTTCAGAAAGATCAAAGACTTTAATACTTCCACTAGTTTTGCTACTGCTATCTAGAGGGCAGAGCCAGGTGTACATGAAAGTGAAACAGGAGCGTGACCGCTGAAGCACAGCATCACAGGGAGACGGTTAGGCCTCCCGATAACTGTGGGCGGGCCTGACTGATGTCTAGCTCTGACTACCACTAGACCATGGTCTGCTTGGTGACAGGTGTCTTCCCAGACGCTGGCATTACCGCTAGACCAAGGAGCCCTCTGGTGGCCCCCTCTGGGCATGACAGAGGCTCACACTCTTGTCTTCTGGTCCCTTCTCACCATGCCCCTTCAGCTCCTATCTCTGTATGGCCTGGATTTTCCTAGGTTATAATTGTAGAGCAAGGATTATTATAATATTGGAATAAAGAGTAATTGCTACAAACTCATGATGAATGATATTCGTATATAATCATATCTATGATCTCTATCTAGTAGAACTATTCTTATTTTATATATTTTATTATACTGGAACAGCTCGTGCCCTCGGTCTCTTGCCTTGGCACCTGGGTGGCTTGCCACCCACAACAGATAGAGGAGGCTTTGAATGCTGAGACCAGAGCTTATCATCCTGGACAGGCCTGGAGGGAGGCAGTAAGTGGGAAAGGTAGGGGGAGAGAAGGCTGGGGAGGGCTGGGCAGAGAGCCAGGCATAGTGAGTGGCAGAGCAAGACAGGGACAGCAGGATCAGTGCCTGGAAGGCAGGTGTGCCCGACAGGGGGGAGTGGAACTCATCAGGCTTGCCAAGAGGTTGGAAGGGAAATGGCTCTGGGTTGGATCTGTCTTCCCTTGGTCCTTCTGGGCCAGGCCTTGGAGGAGAGCAGAGGATGATCCCTGCCTGTGAGCCACACTTCCTAGCTCTGGGGGCAAAAGGGCTTAGTAAAGGAATGCTGGATGTGTAGAGGGTTTGGTCCCAAGCTCAGGAAATGAGAGTCAATAAGTATCCGGTACCTGTTTAAAAGAAAAGCTCACGGAACCTCTGGAAAGGACGGGGAGGCTGAGTTAGCCACATAAATGAACCCAAGTCACACTGGAACACAGAGCTGGTCTGGGAACTGGGTTGGATGCCACCAGAGCTTCTGACCCTGTTACCTGTGAAATGAGGCAGTTTCCCTCACGGTTGCCATCAGCTACCAGGAGGGATGCAGGTGGTCACCAGCTTCTGATCCTCATCCTGGCTGTGGCCACAGATGGGGGGAACCTGGATTGTGGAGCCACATCCTCTCTGCAAAGCAGGCAGGGCAAGGGAGATCTGACATTTTCTGCTTTACGTGGAGGGAGCAGAGGCACATTAGCCTTGAAGTTGAAGCTCATTTTAGGTTCCTTCCAGCTTTAGAAGCTTCAACCAAATGAAACCTGAATCTATCTCTCGTGACAATAATAGGAGGAAGGTATTTAAAACCCCAGATTTATGAATGGTTACTACGTGGCTTGGAGAGTATCTTTCTTTGTTCTTGTTCAGGTGGTTATAACAAAATACCTTAAAAGTAGGTAACTTGGCTGGATGCAGTGGCTCATGCCTGTAATCCCAGCACTGTGGGAGGCCGAGGTGGGTGAATCACCTGAGGTCGGGCATTCAAGACCAGCCTGGCCAACATGGCAAAAACCTTCCTCTACTTAAAATACAAAATTAGCGGGGTGTGGTGGCACATACCTGTAATCCCAGTTACTCGGGAAGCTAAGGTAGGAGAATCGCTTGAACCCGGGAGGCGGAGGTTACAGTGAGCAAAGACCATGCCATCTCACTCTAGCCTGGGTGACAGAGCAAGACTCCATCTCAAAAAAGAAAAAGAAAAAAAAAAAAAAGACTGGGTAACTTATAAACATACCTTTTTCTCACGAGTCTGGAGACTGGGAAGTCCAAGCCGCCGGTGTTGTCTGATGGGGGCCCACTTTTTCACAGACAAGTGTCTTCTAGCTGTGTCCTCTTATGGTAGAAGATAGGAGGCAGCTCTCCAGGGCCTTTTTTTGAGACGGAGTCTGGCTCTGTTGCCCAGGCTGGAGTGCAGTGGCACAATCTCGGCTCACTTGCAACCTCTGCCTCTCTCTGCCTCCTGGGTTCAAGCAATTCTCCTGCCTCAGCCTCCTGAGGAGCTGGGACTACAGGGATGCACCACCATGCCCAGCTAATTTTTGTATTTTTGTAGACACTGGGTTTCACCATATTGGCCAGGTTGGTCTCAAACTCCTGACCTCAAGTGATCTGCCCGCCTTAGTCTCCCAAGTGCTGGGATTACAGGCATGAGCCACTGCACCCAGCCTCCAGGGCCTTTTTAAGAATGTCACTTATCCCATTCTTGAGGTCTCCGCCCTCATTATCTAATCACCTCCCAAAGGCTCCACCTCCCAACACCATCATATTGTGGGTTAAGATTTCAACCACATGCCAGGCGTGGTAGCTCATGCCTGTAATGCCAGCATTTTGAGAGGCTGAGGTGGGCGGATCATTTGAGGTCAGGAGTTTGAGACCAGCCTGGTCAACATGGTGAAACCCTGTCTCTACTAAAAATACAAAAAATTAGCCGGGTGTGGTGGTGCACGCCTGTAATCCCAGCTACTCAGGAGGCTGAGGCAGGAGAATCCCTTGAATCCAGGAGGTGGAGAGTGCAGTGAGCCAAGACAATGCCACTGCACTCCAGCCTGGACAACAGAGTGAGACTCCATCTCATGCCCAGCCAGACAGTAGCATCCCTTCATTTGCCCCTGTTTAAGTCACACATTTTATTGATGGCTGCAATTAATGGCCTCTTTGTATCCCAGTCCTCTGCCATATGACCCACCCATTCTCCCCTGACTGCCAAGGTGTCAGGACATGCTTGACTGGTTCCCGAATTTGCTGTCTGCACATGGGCAGTACATCAAGCCTCAGAGTGAACCCAGGTTAACTTTCAGGACAAAGAAAGTGGCCTGGCTGACTAGGCACAGTAAAGCCAAGGCTGGGTAGGTACATACTTGTGGTGCTGATCACGTATGTCTCATTTCTCTGTGAGAGTGCAGTCCCTTGGCCGGGCGCGGTGGCTTAAGCCTGTAATCCCAGCACTTTGGGAGGCCGAGACGGGCGGATCATGAGGTCAGGAGATCGAGACCATCCTGGCTTATATGGTGAAACCCCGTCTCTACTAAAAAATACAAAAAACTAGCTGGGCGAGGTGGTGGGTGCCTGTAGTCCCAGCTACTCAGGAGTCTGAGGCAGGAGAATGGTGTAAACCCGGGAGGCGGAGCTTGCAGTGAGCCGAGATCGCGCCACTGCACCACAGCCTGGGTGACAGAGCAAGACTCTGTCTCAAAAAAAAAAAAAAAAAAAAAGAGTGCAGTCCCAACAGGAAAGTTTAATTGCTGGGGACTGCCCAGTGCTGTGACGGGGCACAGAGTTCTGGGTTGCTGTGGGGGTGACTGCATTGACCACGGTTAGTGGCTTGCTGTATTGACACTGTGTGCTGTGTGACCATGGCTCCTGCCATCAAGAAGTGGAGTCTGTTTCCCCACCTCTGAATCCAGGCTGGTCCTGTGACTTGCTTTGTCCTGTAGATGATTGTAGTGCAACTTCCTGTGAGCCAGTTTCAAGCATAGGCCTTGGAAGCAAAACTTTACCTCCACCTGTCTTAGGTTCTCAGCTGGGGCTCTGCTACGGTTTGATCGTGTCTCCCAAAGTTGGAAACTTGATCCCCAGTGTTGTGAGGTGGGGCTTGATGAAAAGTAATTAGGCCACATGTGTTATGCCCTTGTGAATGGGTAGATAACATTATTTCTGGGCCCAGGCATGGTGGCTCATGCCTATAATCCCAGCATTTTGGGAGGCTGAGGTGGGCGGATTACTTGAGGTCAGGAGTTTGAGACCAGCCTGGCCAAGCAGGTAAAACCCCCTTTCTACTCAAAATACAAAAATTAGCCAGGTGTGGTGGCGCATGCCTGTAATGCCAGCCACTTGGGAGGCTGAGACAGGAGAATCGCTTGAACCCAGGAGGCGGAGGTTGCAGTGAGCTGAGATCGCACCGCTGTACTCCAGCCTGGGCAACAAAGCGAGACTCCATCTCAAAAAAAAAACGTTATCTCAGGAGTGAGCTGGTTATCGTGAGAGTGGTGCCTTATAAATGAAGGATTTCATTCTCTGTCTTTCTCTCGCCCTCACTTTGCCCTTCTGCTATATGATGCCTTCCACTGTACTAGGACACAGCAAGAAGGCTGGCTTCTTGATCTTGGGCTTCCCAGCCTCCAGAACTGTAAGCCAACTTCTATGTATTATATATGACCCATGCTGGGTTCAGTGGCTCACGCCTATAATCCCAATACTTTGCAAGGCTGAGGCAGGAGGATCACTTGAGACCCGGCATTCAAGACCAGCCTGGGCAACATAGTGAGACCCCATCTCTACAGAGTTAAAAAAAAATTAGTGGGGCATGGTGTCGTGCACCTGTAGTCCTAGCTCCTTGGGAGGCTGAGTTGGGAGGATTGTGTGAGCCCAGGAGGTTGAGGTTACAGTGAACCATGATCATACCAGTGCACTCCAGCCTGGGTGACAGAGCAAGACACCTGTCTCTAAATAAATGACGCCATATGTGGTATTGTTATAGCAAAACAAAACAGATTAAGAGACTTTTTAATGAAAAGACAGATTCACAAAGAAAAACAATTTTTTTGTTTTTGTTTTTTTGAGGCAGAGTCTTGCTCTTGTCCCCCAGGCTGGAGTGCAGTGGAGCCATCTTGGCTCACTGCAACCTCCACCTCCCAGTTTCTTTTTTTTTTTTTTTTTTTTTTTTTTTTTTTGAGATGGAGTCTTGCTCTGTCGCCTGGGCTGGAGTGCAGTGGCCGAATCTCTCAGCTCACTGCAAGCTCCGCCTCCCGGGTTCACGCCATTCTCCTGCCTCAGCCTCCCGAGTAGCTGGGACTACAGGCGCCCGCCACCTCGCCCGGCTAGTTTTTTGTATTTTTTAGTAGAGACGGGGTTTCACCGTGTTAGCCAGGATGGTCTCGATCTCCTGACCTCGTGATCTGCCCGTCTTGGCCTCCCAAAGTGCTGGGATTACAGGCTTGAGCCACCGCGCCCGGCCAACCTCCCAGTTTCAAGCGATTCTCTTGCCTCAGCCTCCCGAGTAGCTGGGATTACAGGTGTACACCACCACGCCCGGTTACCTTTTTTGTATTTTTAGTAGAGACGGGGTTTCACCACGTCAATCAGGCTAGTCTGGAACTCCTGACCTCAGGTGATCCACCTGCCTTGGCCTCCCAAAGTACTAGGATTACAGGCATGAGCCACTGCGCGCGGCGAAAAACAGTTTATTAACACAGGCAGCCAACATCACTCGGGATAAGCCTCAACAAAAAGTAACAAAGTGATGGCTTGGAACACTGTCTTACACAGCATTTTTTAAAAAGTAAATTTGTAGAGAAATGACAACCAAGGACAACAGTTTTAGGCTTCCAAAGGTAGTAAACTATGGGATGGTAAATATCCGAGAGGAAGCTGATGCAGCAGGATTTGTCTGTAGCAGCCTCTGGTACCGCCTCTGGCTAGGCAGAGTTAATGGTTGTCTCCAGTGATGGAGAATTTATATTGTGCCTTTAGGCAGAAAAGGGGAGGGAAACCTGACCTTTTCCTGCACTTTCTGCTTCTTAATTGCCATCAGCTGAAAATCATTTTAACGTGAAAAAGGCATAATCTGAGCTGACGCCTCCGCTTTCCTCCACCTGAAGAGAACCCGCGTGTGCTCCTTTGTTTTGGACCTCCACCTCTGCCCCGAGAAAGCCCCGGCCAGCCTGCTGGACAAGCAGGGACTATGGGAGGGAGAGTTCAGGTGTCCCAATCCAGGCCATCCTAGACCCGCCAGCCCCTCACCAGCCCCCGCTGATCAGCATGCAGCCACTTCGGCTACCTTCTACTGGCCAAAGCAAGTCCCAGGGCTCACCCAGATTCAGAGGTGGGGAAACTGAGTCCACCACTTGAGAGGAATAGCTATAAAGACATATGAGCGAGACCAGCTGAGCCCAGAACTGCCGGCCAAGTCGAAGACTTTAGGAGCAATAAAAAGTGCTTATTGTGTTTCAATCATTTGAGTGTTGCGGTGGTTTGTTACAAAGCATTGCCTAACCCATACAGTTGAGAACAGAGGGCTCCTGGCACGTGCAGCTTCCAATTTTCCACGAGGGTCCAGGCTCCCTCCCTACTGGTAGGGCTGGAATTAGTCTCTCCCTTTACCTGTAGGCCCTGTGATGCAGCTGGAAGTGTCTAGGCCCAGCAGCCACCCACAATTAGGGGCAGGCATGCTTGCTGCCTCTGCTGTGGCTGTGGGAGCTCAGGAGGGGCAATCAAGGCACTAGATGTGCTGATGGGTGCATAGGAACAGTGTTGCCTGGAATAGGTAGAGAACCCACCCACTATCAAGAGGCTGTTGGGGCCTCAATGGTGGGCCTTATTTTTGTTATCTTGCAATCAAGAAGATATATTATCCACATCAACACTGTGTCAACTCCTCATGGCCACCACAGACCCTGTGTCCCCTAGCTTTGCCTTTGCAGTGCCTTTGTCACCCACTCCTACAGACCGCCTCCGCCACAACTGCCCCATCACCTCTACAGGGTTAAATCAATTGTTTTAATTTTTGCCTACCTGATGGGTGAAAAATATTACTCGATGTTTCAATCTGTACTTCTTTAATTCCTGGGGCACCTGAACATTTTTTCATGCTTATTAATCAGCTGTATTCCTTTTTCGTTGTTCGAGGCCTTTGCCCATGTTTCTGTCGACTTACTGCAGGCTCTTTTGAGTGTGCTTTGTTATTTTTGTTGCAAATGGTTTCTCCTAACTTGTCATCTGTTTTTTGTTGTTGTTATTGTTGTTTTGTTTTGTTTTTTTTAACTTACTTTATGGCATTTTCCCCTCAGGCTTCTTAAAAAAAGAAAGAAAGAAAAGCTTCGAGATATAATTGATATACAACATCTACACTTAAAGTGTAGTTTGATTAAACATTTGTATATACCTGTGAAATCAAATCACCACCTCATCACAAATTCCAAAAAGTTTCACCGAGTTTATCATATTGTTGGATGTGAATCCTTTCCTTATGGTCAGTGGATTTTATGTCTTGTTCAAACGACTTTGTCCTCCTACGATGATAAAAATGGTCTTCACACTGGCTTCCAGTACTTCAGTAGTCTAGTGTTTTACGCTTGGATCTAAGTTGCATGGAATATTCCTGATCGGTGCGAGTCATCAGTTCTCCCAGCGCCCTCTACTGAATTATCTCGCTCATCACACACTCAAACTACCATGGGCTGGAATCTGTCCCTCACCCACAGGCCCACTCCACACCAGTGGATCAGGTGAGCAGTTTCTTTAGGTCGAATGACCCCTATGCTGAGGTTCAGTAGGTTATCCCCCCTACCTTCACAAGTTAATGGATTTAGATTTAAGCACCGCCCTCCCCCAGCAGATTCTCTTACAATTTAGATATCCTCTCACAGCGCAAATCCTTATTCTGTGAGTGACTCAATTCGGACCATGTTCCTTAAGAACCAGAGCTAGGCTGGGCGCAGCTGTAATCCTAGCACTTTGGGAGACCGAGGTGGGCGGATTGCTAGAGCTCAGGAGTTGAAGACCAGCCTGGGCAACTTGGCGAAACCCGGTCTCTACTAAAACAAAACAAAACAAAACAAAACAAAACAACTTAGCCAAGCGTGGTGGTGTGTGCCTGAAATCCCAGCTACTTGGGAGGCTGATGCATGAGAATTGCTTGAACCCAGGAGGTAGAGGTTGCAGTGAGCCGAGATCACCCCACCGCACTCCAGCCTGGGTGATAGAGTGAGACTCTGTCTCAAACAAACAAAAAACAAAAGAACCAGAGCTAAAGTTTTGATGAAATGGAAAGGATTGGCGAACTATCCATTTTTCCAAGATGGCAATTCATTCCAGCCAATCGAGCATTTTCTCCTTTGGGGGTAAGACCAGAAAACCTGGCCTGTCCTGCGAGTCTTATGTTATTCTGCTCCCAGTCCTCAAGAACTCCACTCATTCATTCAACACACATTATGGGTTGAGCACCAATCAGACACCAGGCTGTTGTAGGAGCTGGAGACACAGCAGGACCAAAAGCAGACAAAAAGCAAAAACCCCTGCCCTAGGCTGGGCACAGTGGTTCACACCTGTAATCTCAGCACTTAGGGAGGCCGAGGCAAGTGGATCACCTGAGGTCAGGAGTTCAAGACCAGCCTGACCTATATGGTGAAACCCGGTCTCTACTAAAAATATAAAAATTAGCTGGGCGTTGTGGCATGCACCTGTAGTCCCAGCTACTCAGGAGGCTGAGGCAGGAGAATTGCTTGAACCCAGGAGGCGGAGATTGCGTTGAGCCAAGATGGCGCCAATGGACTCCAACCTGGGCAACAGAACGAGATTCCATCTCAAAAACAAACAAAACAAAACAAAACAAAACAAAACAAAACAAAACAAAAACCAGCCAGGCACAGTGGCTCACACCTGTAATCCCAGCACTTTGGGAGGCCGAAGCAGGCAGATCATGAGGTCAGGAGTTCGAGACCAGCCTGGCCCATATGGTGAAACCCCATCTCTACTAAAAATACAAAAATTAGCCGGACATGGTGGTGGTGATGCACACGTGTAATCTCAGCTACTCAGGAGGGTGAGGCAGGAGAATCGCTTAAACCTGGCAGGCGGAGGTTGCAGTGTCACGCCACTGCACTCCAGCCTGCACGACAGAGTGCGACTCAAACAACAACAACAACAACAACAAAAACCCTAACAACAACAACAAAAACCCTGCCCTTCACGAACTTGCATTCTAATGGTGGGGAGATAGCCGAAAAAGAAGCTTAATAAATGGCTACCTTATTTAGCATATTAGAAAGTGCCAAGGATTAAAGTGGAGAAGGATCGGGGGATTAGGAATGTATGTGTGTAGGGGTGTGAGTTGTAATTTTTAATGGGGTGATCAGGGTAGGTCTCAGTGAGAAAGCAACATTTGAGGGAAGTCTTACGGGAGGTGAGGGATTATGTTAAGGGCAATCATGGGTAGCCTGTCTGGGAGGCGAAAAGAGCTAACACTAAAGTCCTAAGAAGGGGAGGCATCTGGCTTGTTGGAAGAGCAGCAAGGGGCCAGGGGGTCTGGTGTGCTGGACCATCTCCTCAGCTTCCTTAGGGCCCAGGAAACTTACATTTTCTGAGTACTGCAAGGCTAAATGTCTTTTTTTTAACCTGTCAATTTGTAATTGAACTAAAGATAGAATTCTAAATTCAATATAATGTTTCATAATGTAATACATAATTGATTATGTAACCCTACAATAATTGGTTTCTTCCACTTTTTTTTTTTTTTTTTTTTGAGATGGAGTCTCGCTCTGTCGCCCAGGCTGGAGTGCAGTGACGCGATCTCTGCTCACTGTAAGCTCCGCCTCCCGGGTTCACGCCATTCTCCTGCCTCAGCCTCCCCAATAGCTGGGACTATAGGCGCCTGCCACCACGCCCAGCTAATTTTTTCTTTTCTTTTTTTTTTTTGAGACGGAGTCTCACTCTGTTGCCCAGAGTGCAGTGCAATGGCACGATCTCGGCTCCTGCAACCTCCGCCTCCCGGGTTCAAGCAATTCTCCTGCCTCAGCCTCCGGAGTAGCTGGGATTACAGGCGTGCGCCACCAGGCCCGGCTAATTTTTGTAATTTTAGTAGAGACGGGGTTTCACCATGTTGGTCAGGCTGGTCTCGAACTCCTGACCTCGTGATCCGCCCGCCTCAGCCTCCCAAAGTGCTGGGATTACAGGTGTGAGCCACTGCACCTGGCCTTTTTTTTTTTTTTTTTTGAAATAGAGTCTCGCTCTGTCACCTAGGCTGGAGTGCAATGGTGCGATCTCGGCTCACTGCAACCTCTACCTCCCAGGTTCAAGCGATTCTCCTGCCTCAGCCTCCTGAGTAGCTGGGATTACAGACACATGCCACCATGCCTGGCTAATTTTTGTATTTTTAGTAAAGACGGGGTTTCACCATGTTGGTCAGCTTGGTCTCGAACTCCTGAAGTTGGCCTCCCAAAGTGCTGGGATTATAGGCATGAGCCTTCTTCCACTTCTAATAGACTCTACTAGTCTGGGAAATGCACCAAAAGACAGCATGGTTAAAAGGTCAGTATTTCATGACCCTTTTTATACTTCCTATTTTTATTTTAGATAGGTTTCTTGATTGATGCAAAATGTTAATTGTAGTGGTAGGGAACTGGCATAAGGAAGCTTCCTAAACGGAGGTCTCAAGAGAGAATTGTGTTTCTTTTTTTCTTTTTTTTTTTTTTTTTTTTTTGAGACGGAGTTTGGCTCTGTCACCCACACTGGAATGCAGTGGTGCAATCTTGGCTCCCTGCAACCTCCGCCTCCCGGGTTCAAGCGATGCTCCTACCTCAGCCTCCTCAGTAGCTGGGACTACAGGCATGCACCACCATACCCACTTAAATTTTTCTATTTTAGTAGAGATGGGGTTTCACCATGTTGCTCAGGCTGGTCTCGAACTCCTGACCTCAGGCAATTTGCCTGCCTAGGCCTCCCAAAGTGCCTGAATTACAGGTTTGAGCTACCGCGCCCAGCTCAAGAGAAAATTCTAACAGTCTTGCTAATGTTCTTGAATTAAAAGGAAAATATGGGTCGGGTGTGGTGGCTCATGTCTGTAATCCCAGCACTTTGGGAGGCCGAGGTGGGTGGATCACGAGGTCAGGGGTTCAAGACCAGCCTGGCCAAGATGGCGAAACCCTGTCTCTATCAAAAATGCAAAAATTAGCTGAGCGTGGTGGTGGGCGCCTGTAATCCCAGCTATTCAGGAGACTGAGGCAGGAGAATTGCTTGAACCCGGGAGGTGGAGGTTGCAATGAACTGAGATCGTGCCATTGCACTCCAGCCTTAGTAACTGAGCGAGATTCTGTCTCAAACAAAAAAAGAAAAAAGAAAAAAAGAAAAATATGTATTTTGTACACAATACTTTTGAGTGTAAAATAAGTTAACGGCCGGATGCAGTGGCTCACATCTGTAATCCCAGTACTTTGGGAGGCCAAGGCGGGAGGATTGTTTGAGCCCACGAGTTTGAGACCAGCCTGGGCAACATAGTGAGACCCTGTCTCTTAAAAAAAATTTTTTAAAAAGCTTTAAAAAAATCATTTTCTCTGCAAATACTGAAGGTGTTGGTGCATTGTCATCCAGCCTTCTTCTTCACTTGGCAACTGAACCATTTGATTCTCATTTCTTTGTAGGTGACCTATAGATTCCCTTTGTTTTAGGAATTTCCTCTTTCTTTCTTTTTTTTTTCTTTTTTTTTTTTTTTGAGATGGAGTTTTGCCCTTGTTGCCTAGACTGAAGTGCAATGGCGAGATCTCGGCTCACTGCAACCTCTGCCTCCGGGGTTCAAGCGATTCCCCCGCCTCAGCCTCTTGAGTAGCTGAGATTACAGGCGCCTGCCACCACGCCCGGCTATTTTTTAGTAGAGACAGGTTTCACCATGTTGGCCAGGTTGGTCTCGAACTCCTGATTTCGTGATCCGCACCTTGGCCTCCCAAAGTGCTGGGATTATAGACGTGAGCCACTGTGCTTGGTGGAATTTCTTATTTCTATCTTTTTCTTCTTCTATTTATTTTTCTTTCCCTTTCTTTCTTTATTATGATTAATTTGGTGGAGCAACACCATTTATTTCCAGGACCAGCACTGGATATAACACAGTGAATGGAAAAAAGCTGTCAGCACTAATCACTGTCACAAAAATAATCCTACAGAATCTGAAATGCCAACGAGAAGTCCAGCTCCACTGGGAAATACCTGTAAATCACAGGTCTTTCCATTTCAACTGATATGACAACAAGTTTCAGCTTTAATTATTTACCAAATTCCTGAGCCATCTTTAAAGTCTCGTGGGTTTTTTTGTTTGTTTGTTTGTTTGTTTGTTGAGACAGGGCCTTCTTCTGTTGCCCAGGCTGGAGTACAGTGGAGCAATGATCACTCACGGCAGCCTTGACCTCCGGGGCTCAAGGGATCCTCCTACCTCAGCCTCTGGAGTTAGCTGGGACTATAGGTGTGTGCCACTACACCCGACTAATTTTTGAATTTTTAGTAGAGACAAGGTTTCCCTATGTTGCCTAGGCTGGTCCCAAACTCCTGGGCTCAAGCAATCCTCCAGCCTTGGCCTCCCAAAAGTGTTGGGTTTACAGGCATGAGCCACCTTGCTTGGCAGATTAGTGAATTGGTCACTTTTTAAAAAGATTTTAAAAGGTATGATTTATGTAGCATAAAATTCATTTATTTTAACTGTACGATTCAATGATTCTTAAAGAAGTTTTCAGGGTGGGCACGGTGGCTCACGCCTGTAGTCCCAGCACTTTGGGAGGCTGAGGTGGATGGATCACTTAACGTCAGGAGTTTGAGACAAACCTGTCCAATATGGTGAAGTCCCGTCTCTGCTAAAAATACAAAAATTAGCTGGGCACGGTGGCATGTGCCTGTAATCCCAGCTACTTGGGAGGCTGAGGCAGGAGAATTGCTTGAACCTGGGAGGCAAAGGTTGCAGTGAGCCAAGATTGCGTCACTCCACTCCACTACATCCTGGGCGACAGAACAAGACTCTGTCTCAAAAAAAAAATTTTTATCAGCCAGGTACGGTGGCTCACGCCTGTAATCCCAGCACTTTGGGAAGCCGAGGCAGGCGGATCGCTTGAGGTCAGGAACGAAACCAACCTGGATAACATGGCAAAACCCTGTATCTACCAAAAATACAAAAATTAGCCGGGCCTGGTGGCATGCGCCTAGAATCCCAGCTACTGGGGAGGCTGAGGCAGGAGAATCGCTGGAACCTGGGAGGCGGAGGTTGCGGTGAACTGAGATCCTGCCACTGCACTCCAGCCTGGGCAACAAAGTGAGACTCTGTCTCAAAACAAACCGATCAAACAAACAAAAACATTATTATTCGTCAGAAGCCTCTTCATCACCTGGAACCTTGTGGACATCAGTTATCCTTGGTAACTTCCCTTCCAGAACACCATTGTTATTGGCTGCTATGGTCTGAATGTGTTCCCCCAAATGCATGTCCTGAAACTTCATGGGAATGCGATAGTACTGAGAGGAGGGGCCTTTAGGAGACGATTAAGTCAGAAGAGCAGAGTCCCCATTATGGGATTAGGACTCTTATAAAAGGGATTCGGAGAGTGGCTCCCTTTTTTTACCATGTGAGGACGCCTCGGCGGTGCTATCTGTGAGGAACGGGCGGTCCTCAGACATGGAACCTGCTGCGACCTTGATCTTGGACCTCCCAGCTTCCAGAACTGCAAGAACATACATTTCTGTTGTTAATAAATTGCACAGTCTCAAGTACTTTGTTACAGCAGTGCAAACAGACGGAACATTAGCTTATTCCTTTTTACGATTTCTCTGCCTTCATGTTAACAGGCTCTCTGAAGGGAGGTGAGACAAAAATGTGTGATCCAGGAGGTCAGGAAATCGAGACCATCCTGGCTAACACGGTGAAACCCCGTCTGTACTAAAACTACAAAAAATTAGCCAGGCGTGGTGGCGGGCGCCTGTAGTCCCAGCTACTTGGGAGGCTGAGGCAGGATAATGGCGTGAACCCGGGAAGCAGAGCTTGCAGTGAGCTGAGATCACGCCGCTGCACTTCAGCCTGGGCCACAGAGCGAGACTCTGTCTCAAAAAAAAAAAAAAAGAAAAACAAACAAACAAAAAAACTGTGATCCAATTTTGTTGCTGTGAACCGAATCTCTTTAAATTTTATTTTATTTAAAACTATAGAGGCTATATAGCCTCCCTCCCATTCCAGTCCAACACCAGCCTTTGCATGGGCCCTTTCTACTATCAGTTTTAAATAGAGAACGTTCTTGTTCTGTTCATGAAGGTTTCATAAATGCTGGAGTTCAGTCATAACTAGAACTTAACATATCCGTTCCATCACTGTATTTTTCCAGATCCCTGGTAAATCCATATCTCGGGTCTGGTGGGGCGCATGCAATTCCATACTTTGTCACAGGGGGCGCTGCGGAGAAGGGCAGAGCTGGGCGCGCGGTCCCAGAGAGCGCCGTCCAGGAGGGGGCGCGTCCGTGGGGCTGGATCTGTGCGAGCCCTGCGCAACGTTGGGGGCGGGAACAACCCTGGCCCTGCGCCCGCGCGCTGCGGAGCCTCGTGATTGGAGGAGGCAACGGTCACTTGGCAGCGCCGTTGGGATTGGGGGAAGAGGGCCCCGGCTGGAAGTGACGCTGAGACGGCGAGGGTGAGTGCGGGCCGGCCGCTGCCGCACTTCGGGCGCTCATCCCTCATTTCTCTGTGGTGAATGGCGACGGGATGGAGCGCGAGGGGAGCGGCGGCAGCGGCGGGTCGGCCGGGCTCCTGCAGCAGATCCTGAGCCTGAAGGTTGTGCCGCGGGTGGGCAACGGGACCCTGTGCCCCAACTCTACTTCCCTCTGCTCCTTCCCAGGTACGGCCCGCCCCGCGCCTGCGCACTGCGCGCCCCGCCGTCGCCTCGGCAGGGCTGTGGGCGCCCCGAGTCTGGGCGGGGTCCCTGGTGCGCCGCCGATCTGCTGGGTGGGCGCTGTCCTCCTGGAGCTGGGTCCTGCTCCTTGTCCGGAGCCCCTTTCCCCGTCACTTCCTCGCCAGTCCCTGAGGCCGGGCCCCGGAGTCCCGCTGCGCGTGAGGTGCAGGGAACGGCCGCAGGTGGGCCCGGGACTGGAGGGCGCCCGGCCGCCACCCGAGCGTCTCAGGTTCAGAGCTGCACCCCACGAGCCCGGGAGGCGGTGATTCCTGCCCTGCCTGGGTTGCCGCACGGCGCCCGGCCTCCTTCGAGGTGCCTCGGAGCGGCCCGGCCCGGCTCGGCTGAGGGGTCAGAGTTCGCGCTCCCCTTGCCTTCGCTGATCGCTGGCGCCTCGGGCCAAATCCACCCGCTCCGAGACCCGCTCCGCTTTCTAGGAATCTCCCAGACCTGGTGCCACCTGTTGCCGGTTCTCCCACTAAGCCTTCCAGATCTTTGGCACAGCTTCCTTTGAACTCTTCCTCCCCGCTGCGGCGTGAGGTGGGCCTGCTAGGAGGGTTGCTCAGATTTCTAACGCCTGGAAGAAGTCTCCGTGCGCGGAAAGCTGGAGGGAGGAGGGAGGACCTCACCTGGGAAGGAGGAGAAAGGTTTTGAGGGGAGGCACAGTTATTTATGTAGACCTTGAAAGGCAAGAAGACTGGGGCCCCTGGCCCTGGAAGGGGAGGTGGGGCTCCCAGTAGAGGGCACTGAGATCTTCATAAACAATGAGGGACCAGAGCAGAGGGAAGGAGGACGAGATTCCAGCCTCTAGTTCCAAACAAGGCACCTGTGATTTCTCCTCCCCTGGGCAGCGACTGCCAGGCGCCTTTCAGCACACACCTGGGACTTGCAGTGTTATAATGTGCCCAGGGATTTTCCTGGAGGGATTGTGAAGTAGCAGGTAAGGTCATCAGGCAGGTTGGGGTCAGATGCAGATGTTCGCTTGTGGTCATGCCTGAAATGAGAGTCTGGCAGCTCACGTCATTTCAGAAGGTGCTGGGATCCCTTTAGACAGTGATATCAAAAAATTGATGGTATTCTGGGGACGCTGTGTGAAAAATGAAATGTTCTTGCAATCTGGAGGCACTACTGGGACCAGATTAATTTTTGTTTCCTTAATTTTCCCCTTTCCTGAAACATTTCGAGCCTGCCGAACAGTTGAGAGAACAGTACAACAAATACCCATGTACCCTTTACCTAGATTCAGTAATGTTTTGGTTTTTCGGGTTTCTCTTTCCATATATATCTAATCATATGTATTACATATAACACTTAGATGTATGTCACATGTCCCATTTAAACTCGAGTTATTCAATAGGAAGTTGCAGAAGTCATAACACTTGATGCCTAGTAATCTTAGCATATATCTTCTAAAAACCATTTTCTGTCATCCACAAAACCATATGACTTCCAAGAAATTGAACATGATAGAATAATGTTATCTAACGTATGGGCCTTGTTTAAATTTCCCCAATTGTCCACATAGATTTTTTTTCTTTAAAAAAATATATATATATTCCATGATCTAAGGTTCACACATTACATTAAGTTGTCCCATCTCTTTAGTTTCATTTAGCTGAAGCAACCCCTTCCTTGTTTGAATTTTTTTGAGATGTACATTTTGGAAGAGTCCATGTGAATTGTTTTATAGACTGTTTTACAATCTAGGTTCATTAGATTTTCTTCATGATTAGATGTAGATTAAACATTTTTGGTCAGAAAGCCACCTAGCTAGGTGATGTCCACTCACCAGTACATCACATCAAGAGACATTGAATGTCAGCCCGGCGCGGTGGCTCACACCTGGAATCCCAGCACTTTGGGAGGCTGAGGCAGGCGTATTACCTGAGGTCAGGAGTTCAAGACCAGCCTTGACTCTACTAAAAATACAAAAATTAGGCGTAGCAATGTGTACCTGTAATCCCAGCTACTTGGGAGGCTGAGGCACGAGAATCTCTTGAATCTAGGAGGCAGATGTTGCAGTGAGCCAAGATTGTGCCATTGCACTTCAGTCTGGGTGACAGAGCGAGACTTCGTCTCAACAAAAAAAGAGACATTTAATGTCAGTTTGTATCTTCATTGATAGTACTACTAAGTTTAATCATTTGGTGAAGATGGTGTCTGAAAACTCTACTGTAAGGGTATCTGCATCCTCTCTTACTACTAGGTCTGCTTAATGGGAGTGGCATTCATTATCCTGAATCTTGTGTATTGCTATTTTGGCCCCACAGAAAAGGTTACTTGCAGTTTATGCCAACTCATTATGGCAGAATCATTATTCTGAAGTATTCTGACGTATTTATATATATGAGGAAGCACTGAATTGATTTTTTCTTTATTACCTGTATTTGCAGTTTAGCCATTTACCTAGGGAGGGTTAGGTAGACATCTAAATGACCAAATCGGCTAGTTGCAGTGGCTCACACCTGTAATCCCAGGACTTTGGGAGGCCAAAGCGGGCGGATCATCTGAGGTCAGGAGTTCGAGACTAACCTGGCCAACATGGTGACACCCCATCTCTACTAAAAATACAAAAATTTGCGGGGCGTGGTGGTGCATACCTGTAATTCTAGCTACTCGGGAGGCTGAGGCAGGAGAGTAGCTTGAACCTGAGAGGGGAAGATTGCAGTGAGCCGACATCATGCCACTGCACTCCAACCTGGGCTACAGAGTGAGACTCTGTTTCAAAAATAAGTAATTATAAGTAAATGGCTAAACTACAAATGCAGTTAAAATTTTTTCCTTTACCGTTGTCATTTTTAACCTCAAAACCGAGAAACTGAGATCTTTATCTTTTTTTTTTTTTTTTGGGACGGAGTCTCACTCTGTTGCCCAGGCTGGAGTGCAGTGGCCGGATCTCAGCTCACTGCAAGCTCCGCCTCCCGGGTTCACACCATTCTCCTGCCTCAGCCTCCCGAGTAGCGGGGACTACAGGCGCCCGCCACCTCGCCCTGCTAGTTTTTTGTAGTTTTAGTAGAGACGGGGTTTCACTGTGTTCACCAGGATGGTCTCGATCTCCTGACCTCGTGATCCACCCGTCTCGGCCTCCCAAAGTGCTGGGATTACAGGCTTGAGCCACCGCGCCCGGCCGAGATCTTTATCTTTTTTTTTTTTTTTTTTTTTTGAGACGGAGTCTCGCTCTGTCCCCCAGGCTGGAGTGCAGTGGCCAGATCTCAGCTCACTGCAAGCTCCACCTCCCGGGTTCACGCCATTCTCCTGCCTCAGCCTCCCGAGTAGCTGGGACCACAGGCGCCGCCACCTCGCCCGGCTAATTTTTTGTGTTTTTAGTAGAGACGGGGTTTCGCCGTGTTAGCCAGGATGGTCTCGATCTCCTGACCTTGTGATCCGCCCGTCTCGGCCTCCCAAAGTGCTGGGATTACAGGCTTGAGCCACCGCGCCCGGCCGAGATCTTTATCTTGTATCAGGAATGACATTCATCTTCGGAAGATACAGATTTCACTAAATCAGAGTCAAATTAGATCTTATTAAAATAATTAAAAACCCAGTAATGTTTTTGTGTTGTCCTTGTGGAAGTCAAGACTGGTCACACTTGAACCGGTCATTTATTCATTCACTCAAAAAATATTTGCTCCGTGTTAATTGTGTGCCTGTTGTTTTCTAGGCACCAAGTCAAGATGCCATCATAACAAAACAAAGCCCTTTCCCACGTGGAACTTTCATTCAAATGGGGAGAGAGAAAACAAACAAAACAGCTGGTGGTGAGGGGACTAGGAAGCGGGCAGGGCCTGTGTGGCTCAGGTGGAATGCCTTTTGCTGTAAAGTGATGGGGAGGCCCTGGATGGTGATGATATTGGAGTCAAAATCTGAAGAAAGTGAGTAGTGAGGTAATGAGCCAACAGCTACTGGAGGAAGAGCAAGTATTCTAGGCCAGGGAGCAGCAGATTCAGAGGCCCTGGAACAGGAGCTTGCAGAAGAAACACTGAGGAGCCCAGGGTGCCTGGAGGGACTATGTGGGCAAGGGGGAGAGGAGGGGAGGGCAGATCCTGGAGAGTTCTACTGGGGAGTTTTGAGCAGAGATGAGATGATTCTGACTTTTTAAAAAAGTGTACAATCCAGTGGTGTTTAGTATATTTACAGAGTTATACAACTATCACAATTAGTTTGAGAATATTTGCATCATCTTGAGAAGAAACCTTCTTTGTGCAAAGAAGAAACTTAGGAAATAATGGCTTTGCATGGAGAATAGATAGAAGGCCCCATCAGGACGGACAGGGTCTGGTCAGGCTAGGACTGAGGTGAGGCAGGCCAGGGGCACACCCAGGAACCAGGGAGGAGCAGGCAGGCAGTATCCAGAGATAGGTGGTTGACTACAGTTGGTAGTTCAGTGGGCACGTCCTCTTGTTAGGAAGAAGTGGAGGGGACAGTTGGACCTCCAGGCAGGGAGGTGGGATTTGGCAAGAGAGGAGCCTCCCAGTGCACAACGTGCAGAGCTGTAGGCTGATGGGTGATTAGTATCAAGATAGCCCAACTTTAGCTTGGAGTTGCAGGACTACATAGACGTTTTTTTTTTTTTTTTTTTTTTTTTTTTTTTTGGAGACAGAGTTCAGCTCTGTCGTCCAGGCTGGAGTGCAGTGGTGTGATCTTGGCCTACTACAATCTCTGCCTTGCAGGATCAAGTGATTGTCCTTCCTCAGCCTCCCGAGTAGCTGGGATTACAGGCCGGCACCATTACAGGCCGGCGCCACCACACCCAGCCAATTTTTGTACTTGTAGCAGAGACGGGGTTTCACCATGTTGGCCAGGCTGGTCTTGAACTCCTGACCTCAGGTGGTCCACCTACCTCGGCCTCCTAAAGTGCTGGGATTACAGGCATGAGCCACTGAGCCCTGCCCAGACTGCATAAGACTCTTAATCCTGAGGAGGACTCATGTGGTCTGCTTAGAACCCCAGAGGAACGGGCTGTGTTGACCCAGTTGTTCACTGGAACACAAGATGAGAGTGGGGCCAGCTGGAAGGAGGGCTGAGTGCTGAGCCTCACGCTGCCCACTTGGCTCGGGTTCTTGCCATTGCTGCCATTTGGGGCCAGGTTGGTCTTGAGGCCTTGGTTGGAAGTTAGGTGACTCTGCTGTGGCGGTTAGAGGCCAGGGAGCCGGCCATTATAGACCCCTTTTATTAATACAGAGTCCACTAGAGGATTCTGCTGTTTGTTCTCTTTCACTGCAATATCTCTCTGAATATCTATCTTAAAGATATGTCTGTCTAGGCCGGGCACAGTGACTCACGCCTGTAATCACAGCACTTTGGGAGGCCAAGGCAGGTGAATCACCTGAGGTCAGGAGTTCAAGACCAGCCTGGCCAATATGGTGAAACCCCATCTCTACTAAAAATGCAAAAATTAGCTGGGCGTGGTGGCGCGCACCTGTAGTCCCAGCTACTTGGAGGCTGAGGTAGAATAATCACTTGAACCCGGGAGGCGGAGGTTGCAGTGAGCTGATATCATGCCACTGCACTCCAGTCTGGAAAAGAGAGTGAGACTCTGCCGGGCACGGTGGCTCACGCCTGTAATCCCAGCACTTTGGGAGGCCGAGGCGGGCGGATCACAAGGTCAGGAGATCGAGACCACGGTGAAACCCCGTTTCTACTAAAAATACAAAAAATTAGCCGGGCGCGGTTGTGGGCGCCTGTAGTCCCAGCTACTCAGGAGGCTGAGGCAGGAGAATGGTTTGAACCCGGGAGGCGGAGCTTGCAGTGAGCCGAGATCGCGCCACTGCACTCCAGCCTGGGCGACAGAGCGAGACTCCATCTCAAAAAAAAAAAAAAAAAAAAAAGAGAGTGAGACTCCATCTCAAAAAAAAAAAAAAAAGATATATCTGTCTAAAAATATATACTCAAGGAAATCCTCAAATATCTTTTAGGGTAGGGATCTTAGTCTTTTTACTGATATGTCAGCATATAGAATAAGGTCAATATGTATTCGACTGATCAGCAATTAACTTCTTAGTGTTTTTATGACTCTGCTATTGCTACTGTGATTAATTCCACATATTTAGCAGCTTAAAGCCATACAGATTTTATTGTCTTACAATTATGAAGGTCATGGCCGGGCGCGGTGGCTCAAGCCTGTAATCCCAGCACTTTGGGAGGCCGAGACGGGCGGATCACGAGGTCAGGAGATCGAGACCATCCTGGTTAACACGGTGAAACCCCGTCTCTACTAAAAAATACAAAAAATTAGCCGGGCGCGGTGGCGGGCGCCTGTAGTCCCAGCTACTCGGGAGGCTGAGGCAGGAGAATGGCGTGAACCTGGGAGGCGGAGCTTGCAGTGAGCTGAGATCCGGCCACTGCACTCCAGCCCGGGCGACAGAGTGAGACTCCATCTCAAAAAAAAAAAAAAACAATTATGAAGGTCAGAAGTCCAAATTGGGTGCGTGTGGGCTAAAACCAAGGTTTAGCAGGGCTGTGTTCCTTCTGGAGCTTTTAGTAAGAATTTTTTTTCTTGCCTTTTCCAGCGTCTAGAGGCCACCTACGTTCCCTGATGCTTGGCCTCCTCCTCTTCTTCATAGCCAGCAGCATAACATCTTCAAATCTCTCTGACTCTCATCTCCCACCTCCCTCTTACAAAGATCCTGTGATTACATTAGACCTAACTGGAAAATCCAAGACAATCTCCTTTTGCAAGATCCTTACTTTAGTCACCACAATGTCCTTTTACCTATGAAAGGTAATCTGTTCACAGGTTTTGGAGATGGGAATGCGAACACCTTTGGGAGCCCATTCTACCACAATGCTTAATCTCATTTTCCAGTATCATATTGTATTACAGATTAGTTACCTGATTTAACTTCACCATAGGGAGATGATGTGCCTTTAGCTGCCAAAGTAAACAAACCCGAAGCAATATACTTACTTTAAAGCAGTGAACAAATAAATACTGTAAGATATGTAGACAAAGATTTCTGAGAGAGTTTTGAGCCAGCGAAATGAAAAGTACTGTATGACGATCGATAAACAGCTATTAAATAGATGGCAAATTAAGGTGCAGTAGATTAAAGGGAAATCACTTAGTTTTTTTAAGAAGCCTTTTAGATCCAGGTTTGCCTTTGCTATTTAGAGTCCTGTAATAACCTCATGTGAGAGTGTTTTATAAGCATACTCCTCTACTCATCTATAATAAAACCTTTTTTTCCTACTTGAAATGACTTTAGTGATGCTATATAAAATACATAGTGAAGGAGCTAATGGATATAGCTCAGGGTTGTAGGGGGTGCAGTGTGCCTCCCTTTCTCAGAACCACAGAGAGGTGTTGGCCTGCTGTGTATGCCAGGCACTGTTTACAAATTGGCCTTTAAGCTTTTTGGAAAATTGAGATGTGGGTTGGTGACTGAGCGGGCCTCCTGGGGCAGGGGCTGTGCTCCTAGGGAAGTGGGGATGGGTGACATTTTTGTCTCATCATGGACCGCCATAACACAGTACCATAGACTAGCTGTCTTAAATGACAGACATCGTCTCCTGAGTTCTGGAGGCTGGAAGGCTGAGATTAGGGTGCCAGGATAGTTGGGTTCTGGTGAAGACCCTCTTCTTGACCTGCCTTCTCACCATGTCTTCACATGTCACAGAGAGACAGGTATCAAGATACTGAGAATCTCTTCCTCTCATAAGACCATAGTCCTGTTGGGTTTAACACATGAATAGTAGGGGCACATAATTCAGCCCTTAGCAGTTGGATGGCACACCTGTGTTCCAACCCGCCTTCCTGGAAATTACCAGCTTCATATGTTTCTGGCATATTAAGGCTTTGCCTCCCAGTTCAAGGCCTCAGTGGTTCTGGGGCAGCTGGTAGGAAGCCAGGCTCCAGCAGTGCCTTGAGTTACTGCAGAAAGCAGAGCTTATCTCTAAAACTCTGGCATCTCCAGCAGAAGCCCTGGATAGCGGGGACCCAGGGCTGGTCTCAGGTCGGTAGGGGCAGACAGCAGCCAGGTGAAGATTGTTCTGAGTTCTTGGAGGCAGGTTTGCATCTCATTTGTCCACTTTGGACCAGTGAATTCCTGGTGCCGTCCTAGAACTTTCTGCAGACTAGGTGTTTGGGTGGTCAGAGGGTCAGATTGATTTGGGAGTGGCAGGTGAGGATTCGGGATAGAAGATGGTCTTTCTGCCTTGGAAGAGAGGCATGGTGCTGTGCTGGGGCTTGGGGATGAGCTGGCGGTGGGTGGCAGACAGAAGGCCTCAGCTGGGAGGCCAGGCTGCTCTTGACTGAGCCAGGAGCCACAGTAGCTGCCCAGGCAGGAGGGATTTGTGGGTGCCACAGCTCTGGTGGGTGCACATTTGTTAGGGAGAAGCAGTATCCAGACCCAGGCACTTCCCCCTCTGGAGCTGCTGCCAGCCATGGAGGGCGAGTCTCTTGGCAGTGGAAGGCAGGAATAGCTCCTGGCCTAATGGCAGCCAGAAAAGAAACTGCAGTGCAGGAGGATGTGGGTTTGTTGTGGAAGAGGTGAGGCCTGAAACCCTGAGGACCAAGAATCCTGCCCTCAATTTCTGATTGACACTGTTGACTAAAGGTGACTTTTTTCATTGGTGGAGGAAGATTCGTTCCTTAGCCTCCCGCATCACTGGGATTACATGCGTGCGCCACCCCACCTCGCTAATTTTTATATTTTTTGGTAGAGACAGGGTTTCGCCATGTTGGCCTGGCTGATCTGAAACTCCTAACCGCAGATGAGCCACCCGCCTCAGCCTCCAAAGTGCTGGGCTTGCAGATATGACCCACTGTGCCTGGCCTCATTTGTTATTTTTAATAAGCATTGAGACTTAATTGGGGCATCCTTGATGTTTTCACTGAGAACCATTTATCCAAAACAAGACCTGAGCACTCTCACTGAAAGTATTCAGAATATGCTGTGAATTGAAGCTTTATTAAAACTCAAAATGAGCAAAGAATTTGAGCAGTCATCTGTGAAAATGCCAAGGGAGGGTTAAGGGGATTTGGCTCCACCCCTTATCTCCAATAGCCCCTTAAATCCAGCTTCCCAACAAGATTAAGAAGCCTGTGTAAAGGGAATAAAAATACCTTCGTAAAACTGTGGTTTTCATTGGTCTGGGGAAAAACACACACACCCTAACAGTGTGCTTACAGCCCTAATACAGCTTCCAGTAAAGCCTCTGGTCCTCCCCTCCTCCCCCTTTCTAATCCCCTCAAGCCGATTGATGCCCCTAACTGGTCTCTTTTAAATTGTTCATCCCAATAGGCTCATTCTTCCTGAGCAGTTCTTGTGAAAACAAAAGCTTTGTTTTTTCTTACCTTTTTTTTTTTTTTTTTTAAAGTCTAGCTCTCTTTCCCTGGCTCATGGCGACCTCTGACTCCAGGGTTCAAGCGATTCTCATGCTACAGCCTCCGGAGTAGCTGGGATTACAGGCATTCGCCACCACGCCCAGCTAATTTTTTTGTATTTTTAGGAGAGACGGTGTTTCACCATGTTGGCCAGGCTGATCTCAAACTCCTGGCTTCAAGTGCTAGGATTACAGGCATGAGCCACTGCGCCTGGCCTATCTAATAAATATTTGTTAAATAAACATGCTCAGTACATAGAAGCATTTCCACATGCGTGTTTGTTGTGTTTATTTTCTCAAAAACAGGATCTTATTCTACATGCAGCTGGCTTTTGTTACTTCACAATGTGGCTTGGGCATCTTGCCCTTTCAGTATATATAAATCTGTTGCATATTTTAATGGAACTGTGTAGTGTTCTATTACATGCGTGCACAGAATGTGTTTTCCAAATCCTACAGTGATAGCCATGCAGGTGACTTCTAGTTTTTGCTATTATAGACAATGCTGTTGGGACCTTCTTGTTACGTCTGTCCTTGCCTACCTATGCTTTTCTGTAGGGGGTATCCCTGGAAGTAAAATTGTTGCAGCAAGGGCCATGCACATTTGACTTCCAAATTACCCTGCAAAAAGGTGGTTTTCCAGTTTGTATTCCAACTAGGAGTGTCAGGTGGGGCCTATGGAATAATGCTGTGACAGCCCTTTACTGCTTAAAACCTACATTGGCACTTCAGATCTTTTGTTAAGTCCTTAGTCTGGTGTCAGATTCCCCAAAGGGTGTCCCTCATCTGTCTTTATAGCTTTAACTGTCATTGCTCTTTTTTTTTTTTTTTTTAGACGGAGTGTCATTCTCTGTCACCCAGGATGGAGTGCAGTGGTGTAATCTCGGCTCACTGCAACCTCTGCCCCATGGGTTGAAGCAATTCTCCTGCCTCAGCCTCCCAAGTAGCTGGGACTACAGGTGCCCACCATGACTGGCTAAGTTTTTGTGGGATTTTTTGTATTTTTGGTAGAGACAGGGTTTCACTATGTTGGCCAGGCTGGTCTCGAACTCCTGATCTCGTGATTCACCCACCTCGGCCTCCCAAAGTGGTGGGATTACAGGCATGAGCTACTATGCACGGCCATCATTGCTCTTATAAAGCCTCTGTGCTTTGGTAAAGCCCGTGGTTTTTAATCAGGGTAGTTTTGCCCCCCCGGGGACATTTGACAATGTCTAGAAATATTTTGGTTGACACGACTGGGAAGAGAGTGCTGCTGGCCAGAGGTGCCTCTCCATATCCTACAGTGCACAGTGCAGCCCCCATAATGAAAAGTTATCTGGTCCAAATGTCAATAGGGCGGAGGGCGGTGGTCAAGAAACCCTGCTGAGCTAAGCTGTTCACTGATCTCAAAAATCAGTTGCTACTTGCCTGCCTCTAGCCAAGGATGGACAGTGGGTTTTATCTAACGTGTCACCGCCAATCCCTCCCTATGGGTAGCTAGAGAGCTACCTTGAGGATTCTAAGGCCTTGCCTTGGGTTCACTGCGGGGAAATGCTACACGGACCATTTAAACAAATTGTAAAGTCACATTCCAGCAGGACGCTTTTGTTTTCTTTGTATTTTCCAGGGTGCCTCATGCATAGTTTTTCATACATAGTTGATTATATGAATCTTAATGTTGCTTGAATTACAGACACCTTACCAGTGATTAGAGTTTTGTAGGAGCCAGCTCTCCTAACCTGCCCTGTTGTTTACCTGCCATTTGTCTTCAAGCCAAACATTTATATTTTCTGGTATTTATTTCATATCCTAAAGAGCTTTGAAATCCTAATAGGAGGTGATGGCTTGATGTTTACTGCATTGTCTTTAAAATGATTGTGGAATGAATATAATTGTAGAAGGCCGAGTGATCAAAAGGTCAGGAAAGATCAACAGGCATTGATTGCATAGTACCCTACCAATTGGCAGTTGGGCTTGTGCCTCTTATGGGGGGATTATTTTTGTTTGGGCTTTTTGTTTTTTTGGGGTTTTTTTTGAGACCGTCTCACCCTGTTGCCCAGGCAGGAGTGCAGTAGCATGATCTCAGCTCAATGCAGCCTCTGCCTCCGAGGCTCAAGCAATCTTCCCACCTCAGCGTCTCGAGTAGCTGGGACTACAGGTATGCAATACCATGCCAGGCTAATTTTTGTATTTTTTGTAGAGACAGGGTTTGCCTGTATTGCCCAAGCTAGTCTCAAACTCCTGGGCTCAAGCGACCTGCCCACCTTGGCCACCCAAAGTGTTGGGATTACAGTCGTGAGCCACCGTGCCCAGCCATGGTCGGGGGACATTATTTAGGTCAATTTTGAAATCTAGGTGAACCTTTTTTTTTTTTCAGTTTGAGGGTACAGGGATTGGTCAGCTTTTTCTGTGAAGGGCCAGATAGTAAATATTTTAGGCTTTAGGGGTCATGTGGTCTGTGTCACTGTTATCAGCTTTGCACTTGAAGCTGGAAAGCAGCCATAAACAATACTTAAATGAAAGGGCATGGGTTGAATAAGTATATGTGTACAAAAGTAAATGCTTTCAGATAAGTGTGTATGTATAAAAGTATTAATGAATGGGTTCAGATAAGTCTGTGTAAAAAACAGGTGGTAGGTCTGTGGGCAGTAGTTTGTTGAACCCTCTAAAACCATCAATATTTGGATATTTGACTGATGAACCCTACTTTGCAAGTAAATGATGTTGAAGGCCGGGGGCGGTGGTCCCACACCTGTAATCCCTGCCCTTTGGGAGGCCAAGGTGGGTGGGTCATTTGAGCCAAGGCGTTCAAGACCAGCCTGGGCAACCCAGTGAGACCCCATCTCTAAAGAAAATACAGGCCAGGCGCAGTGGCTCATGCCTGTAATCCCAGCACTTTGGGAGGCCAAGATAGGCGAATCACCTGAGGTCGGGAGTTTGAGACTAGCCTAGCCAAGATGGTGAAACCCCATCTCTACTGAAAATGCAAAAATTAGCCAGGGGTGGTGGCATGCACCTGTAATCCTAGCTACTTGGGAGGCTGAGGCTGGAGAATCACTTGAACCGGGGAGGCAGAGGTTACAGTGAGCTGAGATCGTGCCACTGCACTCCATCCTGGGCAACAGAGTAGTGAGACCTTGTCTCATAAGAAAAGAAAATACAAAAAAAAAAAAAAAAATTTTGCCAGGCATGGTAGCACACGCCTGTAGTTCTGTTGGAACCGAACTGTCGATTCCTTCCTGGGCAGGGGTCGCTGCGAAGGATCACCGACAGGAGATTCACAGCAGAGAGTTATTTATTACTAGCGCGCTAGGGTCCCAAGCTCTAAGTTGGCCCCGGGACCCTGACTGCTTGTTACAGGCTGTTTATATAGGCAAACACAAGTTCAAACACAGCTTAGGGCGCGAAATTCAAACAAAGCTTTAGGCGCGTGGTAATTGGGTCTGTCTATGGCCTGAGCAAGGTGTCTTGTTCTAATTGGTTAGAGCAGGACCTTATGAGATTTTTTCCTGGAGTTGTTGATTCCGGGAACTTCGAGGCAGGGTGGGACCCCTGGAATTGGCAGGGTGGGACCCCATGAGGTTGTTTCCCGGAATTGGCAGGGTGGGACCCTATTAGGGTGGGACCCTGTTGAGGCAGGGTGGGACCCTATCCAGAGCCACCTGGTGTTAATTTTTTAAGTTCTTTTTTTATGAGGCCTAGTTTCTAAGTTTTATGCGGCCTAGTTTCAGTTCCAGCTACTCTGGAGGCTGAGGTGGGAGAACACCCAGACCTAGGAGGTCAAGGCTGCAGTGAGCCATGATGGTGCCACTGTACTGCAGCCTGGATGACAGAGTAAGACCCTGTCTTTAAAAAATTTTTTTCTTTCTTTTTTTTTTTTTTTTTTTTGAGACAGAGTCGACAGAGTCTCGCTTAGTCGCCCAGGCTGGAGTGCAGTGGCGCGATCTCGGCTCACTGCAAGCTCCGCCTCCCGGGTTCACGCCATTCTCCTGCCTCAGCCTCCCGAGTAGCTGGGACTACAGGCGCCCGCCGCCTCGCCCGGCTAATTTTTTGCATTTTTAGTAGAGACGGGGTTTCACAGTGTTAGCCAGGATGGTCTCGATCTCCTGACCTTGTGATCCGCCCACCTCGGCCTCCCAAAGTGCTGGGATTACAGGCGTGAGCCACTGCGCCCGGCCTAAAAAATTTTTTTCAAAAAGAAAAAATAAATGGTGTTGAAAATGAAATCTTGAGTATGATGAGTACCCTCTGCAATGATTGTCCTGGGAAAGGCAGTGATTCACAACTTTTCTTTGTCTTCCCTCGTAGAGATGTGGTATGGTGTGTTCCTGTGGGCACTGGTGTCTTCTCTCTTCTTCCATGTCCCCGCTGGATTACTGGCCCTCTTCACCCTCAGACATCACAAATATGGTAGGTTCATGTCTGTAAGCATCCTGTTGATGGGCATCGTGGGACCAATTACTGCTGGAATCTTGACAAGTATGTTAGACATTAAAATACCAGTCAAAAATGTTTAATATGACTAGTCAATTTCAGGACCTATTTTAGAAACATATCTGGGTAGGATGAAGGAAAGAGTGACGTTTAACCACAAGTCTTTTTTTTTTTTTTTTTTTTTTTTTAAAAGACAGGTCTCCCTATGTCAGCAAGGCTGGAGTGCAGTGGTCGCAATCTTGGCTCACCGCAGCCTCAACCTCTTGGACTCAAATAATCCTCCTATATCAACCTCCCAAGAAGCTTGGATTACAGGGGTGTGCCACCATACCATGCCTGGCTAATTTTTTTGTGTTTTTTTAGAAACAGGGTTTCGTCATGTTGCTCAGGTCTAGAACTCCTGAGCTTAAGCGATCTGCCCACCTCAGCCTCCCAAAATGCTGGGATTACAGGCATGATCCTCTGTGCCTGGCCCAGTTTTTTTAATGTATTGATTTTTTTTTCCACCCTCAAGGCCCTATTACTTGGCTAACATCTTTGACTTATTTAGTCAGATTTCATCTCAGTGGCTTCAGGGAAGTCATGTTAAACTTTGTGAGATATATCTTGTGAGAGAGGCCACCAGCAAGAGGAAAATTTATCTTTTCGGAAGCTACTTCTCCTTTCTGATCAGCTATCACTTGAGCGTTGGCCCTGCAATATAGTTGGTGAATTACTTCCATACATGTGGGTGTGGTTGCTATAAAGATAGGAGACAAATTCTGATGACAAGAATTCTTTGCTAGATGTAGTGGCTCATGACTGTGATCCCAGCACTTTGGGAGGCAGAGGTGGGAGGCTTGCTGAAGCCCAGGAAATTGAGACTAGCCTGAACAACACAGCAAGACCCCATCTCTACAAATAAGAATAAAAAATGTAGCTGAGTGTGGTAGTGTGTGCCTGTGGTTCCAGCTACGTGGGAGGCTGACGTGGGAGGATTGCTGGGGCCAGGAGGTCCAGGCTGGGCTGCAGTGAGTCGTGATCACGCCACAGCACATCAGCCTGGGCCACAGAGCAAGACCCGAGGGGAAAAAAAAAAGAATTCTTGTTTAGAAAAGTACCCGGTTAATGCTCTGGTTATTTTTTTCCCCTTAGGACTTTCTGAATAAGAATTGGAGTAACATGATGTTATGAATTATTTTCAGGCCTGTTTTTGGGGCATTTGTTTTGTTACGGCTTTTGCTTATGGGATAAGACACAGTTACAGAAATGAGAACAATAAGTTTAAATCATTTTAAAGCTCATACATAAATATAAATGTGTATTTTATATAAACTAAAATTTCTAAGTAATTAAAATGTAAAATCCTCCATTTTCCCATCCCTAAATAATAGCCACAGTTTACATCGTGGTGTGTATTTCTTTTTTTTAGATATAGATGTAAATATAAATATATTCTTATAATACAGAAATGTAATATTCCTACTGATTTGTAACTTTTTTTCACCGTGAATTGAAACCTTAGCGTCAAGCAGAAATCATTTGCCTTCTGTGTCTTTGACTTGAGGTTTTTTTTTTTTTTTTTTGAGAGAAAGTGGCCTAGTTTCTTTGTGTTCTGTGTCACCTACTGCTTCTTTGGAGACTTTATGTCCCAGGATGACTGGCTCCTAGGGCCTGTCTTTGTTTGTTCCTTAGTAAAATAGGAATGAAACTACCCACTCATACCCTTGCATGATTGAGCCAATGTGTATATGATGTGCTTAAACATGATCCCTGACGCATAGTAATTGTCAAATACATATTGTATTCATTTCTGTCTTTAAGGCTGTATGAATAATCTGTTCCCTTTCCATTTGCTGCTCCATTGGATATACTTTTTCCTTTCTTCACTTCATTATCGCAATCCCACTTTAGGGCCCAGTTCAAGTTCCTTAAGCTTCTTTCTACCCAACCCACTCTTTCTGTGTTCCTAAATTTTGGAGGGGCCCAATGAAACATGTCTTTCAGATGTTAGTAACAAAACGTATGCATTGCCAGTAGAGGTGGGCATTTTATTTTATTTTATTTTATTTTATTTATTTATTTATTTTTTGAGACGGAGTCTTGCTCTGTCGCCCTGGCTGGAGTGCAGTGGCCGGATCTCAGCTCACTGCAAGCTCCGCCTCCCGGGTTTACGCCATTCTCCTGCCTCAGCCTCCCGAGTAGCTGGGACTACAGGCGCCCGCCACCTCGCCCGGCTAGTTTTTTGTAGTTTTTAATAGAGACGGGGTTTCACCGTGTTAGCCAGGATGGTCTCAATCTTCTGACCTCATGATCCGCCCGTCTCGGCCTCCCAAAGTGCTGGGATTACAGGCTTGAGCCACTGCGCCCGGCCTTGGTGGGCATTTTAAATCACTAAATGTTCAAGGCAGCCAACCTTTGGTTAATACTGTTCTTTCTTCTTGTTAAAATATGTTAATATGACCGGGCGCGGTGGCTCAAGCCTGTAATCCCAGCACTTTGGGAGGCCGAG
This sequence comes from Macaca nemestrina, assembly GCF_043159975.1. Classification (NCBI taxonomy): domain Eukaryota; kingdom Metazoa; phylum Chordata; class Mammalia; order Primates; family Cercopithecidae; genus Macaca; species Macaca nemestrina. The sequence goes on along the minus strand of NC_092142.1, from coordinate 74,310,553 downwards.
ACGGGCGGATCACGAGGTCAGGAGATCGAAACCATCCTGGCTAACACGGTGAAACCCCGTCTCTATTAAGAAATACAAAAAACTAGCCGGGCGAGGTGGCGGGCGCCTGTAGTCCCAGCTACTCGGGAGGCTGAGGCCGGAGAATGGCGTGAACCCGGGAGGCGGAGCTTGCAGTGAGCTGAGATCCGGCCACTGCACTCCAGCCTGGGCGACAGAGCGAGACTCTGTCTCAAAAAAAAAAAAAAAAATATGTTAATATACCTTCATATCACATTTATGAAATGTGCCAGGCATGGTGGTTTATGCGTGTAATCCCAGCACTTTGGGAGGCCAGCTTGTGATGATCGCTTAAGTCCAAGAGTTCAAAACCAGCCTGGGCAACATAGTAAGACCCTGTATCTACAAAAAAATAAATAAATAAAATAGCCAGGCATGGTGGCATGTGCCTCTAGTCCCAGCTGCTCAGGAGGACCACTTGAACCCTGGAGATTGAAGCTGCAGGGAGCTGTGATCATGGCACCGCATTCCAGCCTGGGCGAAAGAGTGAAATACTGTCTCAAAAAAAAAAAAAAATTGTAAACATGTGATTGAGACACTGTATGTTATTTTGCATTATTGCAAATCTGTTTCTGTCTTGTGTCCCCAGCTAGATTCCAAGTACCTAGAGAATAGGGATCATACCTTATAAAACACAGAAGTGATCTGCAGAAGAAAATTTGAGTGAATGAACATGCTATGACCAAGGAGAATATTATCTGGTGCATTTTGGGGGGAAGGTCATATGGGAAATCTGGATCTATTCTTTTCTTTTTAAAATTTTTATTATTTATGTATTTTTATTTGAGAACAGGGTCTTGCTCTGTCACCTGGGCTGGAGTGCAGTGGCATAGTCACAGCTCACTGCAGCCTTGACCTCCCAAGCTCAAGTGATCCTCCTACCTCAGCCACCCAAGTAACTAGGATTACAGGCATGTACCACCACACCCAGCTAATTTTTCTATTTTTTGTAAAGACAAGGTTTTGTCATGTTGCCCAGGCTGGTCTCAAACTCCTGGGCTCAAGTGATCCTCCTGCCTCAGCCTTCCAAAATGCTGGGATTGTAGGCTTGAGCCACTGTACCTGGCCAGATCTTTTTTTTTTTTTTTTTTTTTTGCGACAGGATCTGGCTCTGTTGCCCAGGCTTGAGTGCAGTGTCGCAATCTGGGCTCACAGTGACCTCAGCCTCCTGGGTTCAAGCAACTCGCCGGTCTCAGCCTCGCGAGTAGTAGGGATTACAGGCGCATGCCACCACACTTGGCTAATTTTTTGTATTTTTAGTAGAGATGGGGTTTTGCCATGTTGCCCAGGCTGGTCTCAAACTCCTTAGCTCAGATGATCCACCCACCTCGGCCTCCCAAAGTGCTGGGATTACAGGCGTGAGCCACCATGTCCAGCCGGATCTGTTCTTTTCAAACAAATGAAATGTTAACTTTCTTGGTACAATGCTGAACTCCTGTAGTAACTTAGATGGGTATCTGCATAGATACAGGGGTTTTTGTTTTGTTTTCTCAATTTGTGGGAAGTTATAGTGACTAACATAATAAAAACAATCAGTGACTTGGGAAACAGGAAGGAATCCCTGAATCTCTCCTCTCATGCCCTGTGAATTAATAACAATATGACTTAGAGTCCTCCTGTCTTCCCTTCTCACCCCTCTACTCCCTCCTCCATCCATTTCTTGAAGGGAACTATGAGTATGACAGAAGGTGGCGCGGGGGTTCCCTGTGGCCTGAAACATTTCTTGCTTAGTCTAACTCAAAAGACTGTTTTTCATTTGTTACCAAAAATGTAGTAGATCCCTGTTAAAGGCTAGGCATGGGGTAACTGGTAGGGGAATACACAGATATTTTTGAGTTCATAATCCAGTCATGTGGGAATTGCTATCTTTGTGATTTTGATTATTTCTTCTAGATTATTTTATTCAATAAATCTAGGAGACTCTTGGTTTTAAGGAGTCAGCATCTAAAAGTGATCTGCAAGCCATGTAATGAATACTCAAAGCCTAGAGTAGTCCACAGAAAGAATAGGGAAGACCTAACATTTCTGTAAGATTTAGATTTCAATATAAAAATCTAGAACATTCTACTTACAGTAGTATTTTAAATGTTGTATTTTCATGAGTTTGTTAATCTTGGCTTTTTGTTTTTGTTTAACATTCTTGCGTTTTAAATCAGGTGCAGCTATTGCTGGAGTTTACCGAGCAGCAGGGAAGGAAATGATACCATTTGAAGCCCTCACTCTGGGCACTGGACAGACGTTTTGCGTCGTGGTGGTCTCCTTTTTACGGATTTTAGCTACTCTATAGCATACATCCTTATGCTGAGATGTTGAACCTAAACTTTATGGAATCCTCCAGAAGAATACATTATGGAGTGTAGTGTTTTCTTAGTTCTTCAAAGGGAAGCAACTTGGATGAACAGGAACGTGAAGAACAACATCTCAGCCTTTTCTTCATTTTGAAGCTCCTGGAATTGAAGACTTATGTGGACTCCTATCGTTCTCAACCAAAACAAGTCTTTTGGCTTTCTTTTTTGTAGATATTTAATTTAAGCAGTTTTCACATGTACCTTTACCCAAGCCAAGTCAACAGTGTCTCTGGGGTGGCATCCTTTGCACTGAAATTTACAGTATTCTGTGAGATGTCGCATATTTTGAAGAAACTATGGAAGATACTGGTTTATTTCAAATGAGCAGAGTATGTTGTATTAAAATCTTACCTAATCTTGATTAAAATTTGGCAAACTCTTTTCTTTACTAAATCTTAGTGACAGTAAATGCCAAATAGGTTTTGGTTAAGTATAGTTTTAAAAACAAATTTGGTGAAATAAAACAGGAAAAAGAATTTAAGTATAACTCAAGTAGAGGCTTTGGTTCCACTGTTTAAAGAAAAAGTAGGTAACAATGAATAATGTGACATTTTCTGGACAACTGTCTTGACCTCTGATTAAGATATTTTAAGAGATGTGAATTTGTTATTTTGTATGTTTTATCAAAATAAGCTAGCTAATTTAGACTTTTTAGAAGATTTTCTGTACCACCTTTCCCTATCCCTTTTCTCTTAATTTTATTCCATTTAATTGGAAACATTCATACCCTATTAAATGGCTTAAGTTGGAAATTTTGAGCCAGATTGGTTTGGACATTGAGGCACAAATAAGATACTTTAAGCATTCTATCACAGTTTTTCTTAGTGACTTTGGTATACTAATGACCCTTGAGAAACTATAGAAGTGCATCTGAAACTAGAGTTAGTGAGGCCGGGCGCGGTGGCTCAAGCCTGTAATCCCAGCACTTTGGGAGGCCGAGACGGGCGGATCACGAGTTCAGGAGATCGAGACCATCCTGGCTAACACGGTGAAACCCCGTCTCTACTAAAATACAAAAAAAATTAGCCGGGCGAGGTGGCGGGCGCCTGTAGTCCCAGCTACTCGGGAGGCTGAGGCAGGAGAATGGCGTGAACCCGGGAGGCGGGGCTTGCAGTGAGCTGAGATCCGGCCATTGCACTCCAGCCTGGGCAACAGAGCTAGACTCCGTCTCAAAAAAAAAAAAAAAAGAAACTAGAGTTAGTGGTTATTGATTTTTTAGCTTAATGTGTTTACCTGGTGGTGACTCTTCAGCCCACTTTTACAGTATTGGGTATCAACTCCCAGAAAGTGCCTAAAATTTAATGTTCAGATACGCACCCCTCTCCCCTTTACATTTTTATTCAAAAGAATTTATACCTTTAAAGAGATTTAAATATCAAGAGTTTTTTAAAACTTAATTTTAGCTATTTAAATTTTTATTCTACTGCCTAACTTTCTTTTTCATTAAAAGGCCTGAAAACTGTGACTTTTTGAAAGGGAAAGGATCACAGAAATTAAGTATCTAATGTGATCCTTACCACCTAAACTGTTTTGTATGGAATACAATCAGTGTGGTGGTAGTGGTGGTGGTTATCTGTCTTCAAAATAGTTTCTGGTAATTAAATCTTACTTTTTTTTTTTTTTTTTTGAGACAGAGTCTGACTCTATCGCCCAGGCTGGAGTGCAGTGGCGCAATCTCAGCTCACTCCAGCCTCTGCCACCCGGGTTCAGGTGATTCTGCTGCCTCAGTCTCCTGAGTAGCTGGGATTACAGGCATCTGCCACCGCGCCCGGCTAATTTTTGTAGTTTTAGTAGAGATGGGTTTCACCATCTTGGCCAGGCTGGTCTTGAACTCCTGACCTCGTGATCCACCCGCCTCGTCCTCCCAAAGTGCTGGGATTACAGGCGTGAGCCACCACACCTGGCCATAAATCTGACATCTTTAAAGGAAAGTTTTCATTGTGAGATTAAGGCTTAACAGCCCATGAGGTCATATGCACATGAACATATCTATTCCATTTAAAGCAGTATGCACTCTGGCTTCTGATTAAAAATAGCCAGTAGGAGAGTCTCCGAATCTAAAGTCAGGAGGACCAATTTGCCAGGGAAACTCATAGAAAAGAATTACGAAAAGATCACAAAAACTGGACATTTTCTTTTGACTAATTAGACCACTTATGGCTGGGCACAGTGGCTCACGCCTGTAATCCCAACACTTTGGGAGGTCGATGTGGGAGGACTGCTTGAACCCAAGAGTTCAAGATTGGCCTGGGCAACATAGTGAGACCTCGACTCTACTGAAAAATTTAAAAAAATTAGCTGGTTGTGGTCCCAGCTGCTCAGGAGGCCAAAGTGGGAGGATCACTTGTGCCTGGGAGGTTCAGGCTGCTGTGAGCCGAGACCACGCCACTGAACTCCAGCTTAGGCCACAGGGCAAGACCCTGTCTTAAAATAATATTATTGGCTGGGCGCGGTGGCTCAAGCCTGTAATCCCAGCACTTTGGGAGGCCCAGACGGGCGGATCACGAGGTCAGGAGATCGAGACCATCCTGGCTAACGTGATGAAACCCCGTCTCTACTAAAAAATACAAAAAACTAGCCGGGCAAGGTGGCGGGCGCCTGTAGTCCCAGCTACTCAGGAGTCTGAGGCAGAATGGCCTAAACCCGGGAGGCGGAGCTTGCAGTGAGCTGAGATCGCGCCACTGCACTCCAGCCTGAGTGACAGAGCAAGACTCCGTCTCAAAATAAATAAATAATATTGATTTTGGTAATTAACTTATCAAAACTATGGTGACATATACACAGGCAGAAACTTATGAGTTATAATGCAGCCAAATATTCTTACAGATTCCCTAACAAGAAGCTCAAATCTTTCTTCCAAGCAAATTGTAAAAAATTCTAGTTTTTTGTTTAAAGAGCTGTGATTTTCAAAAGTATCCCTTCAGTTTAAGAAGTCTGGGGAATTGGTATCTTTTCTTATGGGAAACGATTTCCATCATCTCTACTGAAGGATGCCTCTTATTGAAAAATGCCTGTTGAAGGAGTTCTTGCCTAAAACATTCTTTGGGTATAATTTCATACACTACATATATGGGCCAGTAGGTAGTGGGCACCTCCTCTTAAGTGCTAAGTTTTGAAATACTGATACATGATTAAAATGTTAGACATTTTTCACTGGAGGTAAGACCAAAAATTAGGGCATTTTGAAAGGTGTCTTCGTTTCTGTTTCTTGTTTGATATATTTTGATTATCTATTCTTTTTAAAAACTTCACATATAAAAGGTATCTTCAAATTATTGAATGTTTCATCCATCCCAGTAAGTGAAATATTCTCCAGTGAATAAATAAATATATAGACTTTAAATAGATTGAGCAGTGTAGCTTGAAATGTTTTCAGGGAGAGACTATTTGAATGATAGGGAATATCTTTGATTTTCTTTTTCATGTCTCAAATGTATAATTATTTGGGGGTGGTCACTCAGATGGGAGAATATCAGCAATTGTGTTGAACATTTTACCTTATATAGTTTTGAAAATTTTTGCCAAAAACTGATTTCTTAGAAACATCCTTCCCCCAGCTATGCTTTTTGTTTGTTTGTTTGTTTTGTTTTGTTTTGGGAGATGGAGTCTTGCTGTGTCGCCCAGGCTGGATGGAGTGCAGTGGCGTGATCTTGGCTCACGGCAAGCTCTGCCTCCCAGGTTCACGCCATTCTCCTGCCTCAGCCTCCCGAGCAGCTGGGACTACAGGCACGTGCCACCATGCCCGGCTAATTTTTTGTATTTTTAGTAGAGACGGGGTTTCACCGTGTTAGCCAGGATGGTCTTGATCTCCTGACCTCGTGATCCGCCTGCCTCGGCCTCCCAAAGTGCTGGGATTACAGGCGTGAGCCACCACGCCCAGCCTATGCTTTGTTTTTTAAAAAATAAATGCAAGAGAGGGAGGCAGGCAGCCTTCTAACCATAAAAGCTGATTTCTTGATTTTTTTTTTTTTTTTGAGATACAGTCTTGCTCTGTCTCCAAGGCTGGAGTGCAGTGGCTTGGTCTCGGCTCACTGCAGCCTCTGTTTCCCTGGTTCAAGTGATTCTCCTGCCTTGGCCTCCAAGTAGCTAGGATTACTGGCACCCATCCCAAGGCCCAGCTAATTTTTGTATTTTTAGTAGAGACAGGGTTTCATCATGTTGAACAGGCTGGTCTTGAACTCTTGACTTCAAGTGATCCACCTGCCTCGGCCTCCCAAAGTGATAGGACTGCAAACATGAGCCATCATGCTTGGCCTTGATTCTTGAATATGGGGTTTTGTAGTGAAAGCATTTCATGAAAACTTAAGTTCATACACAAGAGCATCATGAATATTTTAAGAGAGGTGTCTGTGCTTTTTTTTGGCCACAAAATATTACTTCTTATGAAATGTTTACACTAGGTGAGGAAAAGTTCATTAATTACCTTTAAACCATTCCTTATTTTTTTTAAGATTTTAAATTGTATTTTGGCTTTTGCCTCCAGTATCCTTTCTGGTTGCTCTGGTTTGAATTAAGTTCCTATTATGCTGCAGGACACATCAACCTTCCCTAAGTGACCATTTCCTGGAATGTGAAGCGTCGGTGCCATTAGCAGACCATACGCAGAAATGTCCTGTACTTGCATTTATTTTTTGTGCACTCTGTAAGGCTGGTTGTGACTAAAATCAGCTTAACTTTTTATATTGTTATTTCACTAATTGCTACAGTCAAAATGATCAAATCTTTGTACAATAGAAAATTATTTAAATTTTATTTTTCTACTGACATTTCTAATTCTAGTGTAAATGTTTATCAATAAAAAATTACTTTCAATTCTGAGTTGGAATTATATTACTTTTTTGATGGCTAATGAATTTAATCTTTTGTAATAAAATTGACTTCAGTTTTCATTTTTTAAATAATGTCTAACATGTTTAACTTTTTTTTTTTTTTTTTTTTTTTTTTTTTTTGAGACGGAGTCTCACGCTGTTGCCCGGGCTGGAGTGCAGTGGCACGATCTCGGCTCACTGCAAGCTCCGCCTCCCGGGTTCCCGCCATTCTCCTGCCTCAGCCTCCTGAGTAGCTGGGACTACAGGCGCCCGCCACCGCGCCCGGCTAATTTTTTGTATTTTTAGTAGAGACGGGGTTTCACTGTGGTCTCGATCTCCTGACCTTGTGATCCGCCTGCCTCGGCCTCCCAAAGTGCTGGGATTACAGGCTTGAGCCACCGCGCCCGGCCTGTTTAACTTTTTTTTATGTTCTACTTCTTACTAATTTATGATAAAATTCTTATTCAAAGTTGTGATTAAACAGTACTTACATGTGAACGTGAAATTTTTATTAACTGCTTGCTGGGCCGTATATTCCCATCAAGAAGCTTTTGTTTGATTCTATGCAGGAATAGGTGAGTATTGATACAGGGTGTGAAAATGTATTATTTTAATAGTAAGTCCACATGAAGAGAAGCTTCATGTTTGGTTAATTTAACACCCTTGGTGACATCATAAATCTCACTAGTATGCCATTTTCAACAAATGGGACTAAGTTGGGTAGTTTACCTCATGGTCACAAGATTGCTGCAGTTTCTGCCATTGCAGACACATACAGTAAATGTCTGGCAGGAGATTGCCCATTCATTCCTTCTAATTTTCTAAAATTGAGGTTTAACATGCAGTAAAGTGTACAAATCTTAAAATGTATAGCTTAATGTATTTTACATATATATATGCTTATGTGACTAACAGATCAAGAGACAGAATGTTTGTAGCACCCAGAAAGATACGTGCAGAGTTCAGCCAGAAGCCCCCAAGACTGTATATGTATCTGGGACCCGAAAGAGGAGGAATTTGTCTCCAAAAAATGGTGATAACGTAAGGTTGGACAGTGGAAAGAGACAGTGGAAGATGGGGACCAAAGGTGCTGAGCTTGGCAGGGAGGATACCCTAAATTGCCAAGAAAACAGAACAGTGAGCCAGGAATCTTTAGGGAGTTGGAGGGATTTGTGCTGTGGCCAAGTGGAGAGCTCTGTCCCAGGGAGTCAGCTGTTGCTTGGCTCCAGCCTGTTTCTGCTTTGTTCAATCATTAACCCAATCTTGCCAGATACTCATTTTCAAGAGAAGCTGGAAATCTAGGTTACTGTTTGAAATCTCTCCATTTTTAAGTGTTAGCAACTAATTTAAACTTGTGTAAAACACTTTATTTATTTATTTAGAGACACAGTCGCGCTCTGTTGCCCAGGCCGGAGTATAGTGGTGCTATCTCGGCTCGCTGCAACCTTCACCTCCCAGATTCAAGCGATTCTCCTGCCTCAGCCTCCCAAGGAGCTGGGATTACAGATGTGCGCCTGCTCACCTAGCTAATTTTTGTATTTTTAATAGAGACAAGGTTTCACTGTGTTGGCCAGGATGGTCTCGAACTCCTGACCTCAAATGATCCGCCCACCTTGGCCTCCCAAAGTGGTGGGATTACAGCTGGGAGCCACCTGTAATTGTGGGCCTGGCTGTAAAACACTTAAGTCAAACAATACATGATTTTAAGCTGGATTTGACCTGGTTGCCATCTTTTTTTTTTTTTTTTTTTTTTCATCTCAACTATTAGAAAATAATTCCCACTCTGATTACCCTTAAAGTGGTCAGAAACTCTAGTTGTAAATCTGAACAATCACATGGAGTGCTAGGAGAAATGGGGGCTGGGGAGTGTCTGCCAATGAACGCAATGGCTTCTGTTCCCCAGACTCACAGTGACGGGGCAAAAGGCTACACATTCTGATTTGTTGCTGTAGGACACCATTTATGCTGTCCAAGGTAAATGAAGCCAAGAATGGTCAACTCTCAAATACTGGGTTCAAATTTTACATCTATTTTTCTATTACTCTCCCATAAGAAAAGTGTGCTTAGGCCGGGTGCAGTGGCTCATGCCTGTAATCCCAGCACTTTGGGAGGCCGAGGCAGGTGGATCACCTGAGCTCAGGAGTTCAAGACCAGCCTGACCAACATGGAGAAACCTGGTCTATACTAAAAATACAAAATTAGCCACATGTAGTGGCGTATACCTGTAATCGCAGCTACTTGGGAGGCTGAGGCAGGAAAATCGCTTGAACCCAGGAGGTGGAGGTTGCGGTGAGCCGAGATCGCACTATTGCACTCCAGCCTGGACAACAAGAGCGAAACTCTGTCTCAAAAAAAAAAAAAGTGTGCTTAAATAGATCATAAACCTAAATGCAAGAACTAAAACTCTTAGAAGAAAACAAGGGTAAATTTTATGATCTTGGCTTAGGTAAAGCTTTCTTAGATACATTTCCAAAAGCACAAGGGAAAATAAAAATAGATAAATTGGACTTCATCAAAATTAAAAACGACTTTGAAGGATCCTTCAAGAAAGTGTGAATAGGCAGACACGGTGGCTCATGCCTGTAATCCCAGCAATTTGGGAAGCCCTGGTGGGAGGACTGGTTTAGGTCATGAGTTTGAGACCAGCCTGGGTAACATGGCAGGACTCTTTTTTTTTTTTTTTTTTTTTTTTGTGATGAGACAGAGATTGACTCTTGTCGGCTCACTGCATCCTCCGCCTCCCAAGTTCAAGCGATTCTCCTGCCTCAGCCTCCCAAGTAGCTGGGGTTACAGGCATGTGTCACCACGCCCGGCTAATTTTGTATTTTTAGTAGAGATGGGGTTTCACCATGTTGCCCAGGCTAATCTCCAACTTCTGACCTCAGGTAATCTGCCTGCCTCAGGCTCCCAAAGTGCTGGGCTTACAGGCATGAGCCACTGCGCCCGGCAGCAAGACCCTATCTTTACAAAATATATATAATTTTAAAAGTTAGCTGGGTGTGGTTGTGTGCACCTGAAGTTCTAGCTACTCAGGAGGCTGAGGTGGGAGGATTGCTTGAACCCAGGAGTTGGAAGCTTCAGTGGGGCTATGTACCACTGCTCTCCAGCCTGGGCAATACAGCAGGATGCTGTCTTTCAAAAAAAAGTGCAAACTTCACAAAATACGAGGAAATATGTTCAAGTCACAAAGGACTGGACCAGCCTGGTGGTGGACCAACTGGACCAACATGGTGAAACCCCGTCTTTACAAAAGGTATAAAAATTAGCTAGGCGTGGCCAGGCACAGTGGCTCACACCAGTAATCCCAGCACTTTGGGAGGCTGAAGCAGGCAGATCACAAGGTCAGGAGTTCGAGACCAGCCTGGCCAAGATGGTGAGAGCCCGTCTCTACTAATAATACAAAAATTAGCCGGGCGTAGTGGCGCATGCCTGTAATCCCAGCTACTCGGAAGGCTGAGGCAGGAGAATCACTTGAACCTGGGAGGCGGAGGTTGTAGTGAGCCAAGATCACGCCATTGCACTCCAGTCTGGGCGACAAGAGCGAGACTCTGTCTCAAAAAAAAAAAAAAAAAAAAATTAGCTATGCATGATGATGTGCACCTGTAGTCCCAGCTACTCAGGAGGCTGAGGTGGGAGGATTGCCTGAGACCAGGGAGGTCGAGGCTGCAGTGAGCCATGATGGCACTGCTACACTCCAGCGTGAGTGACAGTGAGCCCCCATTAAAAAAAAAATCAACAAAAAGACAACTCAATTTTAAAATGGGCAAAACAGGCATGGTGGCTCATGCCTGTAATTCCAGCACTTTGGGAGGCTGAGGTGGGTAGATCACTTGAGGTCAGGAGTTCGAGACTAGCCTGACCAATATGATGAAACCCCATCTCTACTAAAAATACAAAAATTAGCCGTATGTGGTGGCTCACACCTGTGGTCCCAGCTACTTGGGGGGCTGAGGCAGGTGAATTGCTGGAACCCAGGAGGCGGAGCTTGCAATGAGCTGAGATCATACCACTGCACTCCAGCCTGGGCAGCAGAGCAAGACTCCGTCACAAAAAAATAAATATGAAGCCGGGCGCGGTGGCTCAAGCCTGTAATCCCAGCACTTTGGGAGGCGGAGACGGGCGGATCACGAGGTCAGGAGATCGAGACCATCCTGGCTAACACGGTGAAACCCCGTCTCTACTAAAAAAAATACAAAAAGCTAGCCGGGAGCGGTTGTGGGCGCCTGTAGTCCCAGCTACTCGGGAGGCTGAGGCAGGAGAATGGCGGGAACCCGGGAGGCAGAGCTTGCAGTGAGCCGAGATCGCGCCACTGCACTCCAGCCTGGGTGACAGAGCGAGACTCCGTCTCAAAAAAAAAAATAAAATAAATAAATAAATAAATAAATAAATAAATAAATAAATATGAATAAAAAGGGCAAAACATCTCAAAAGATATTTCTCCAACGAACATATACAATGGCCAATTAGGACATGCAAAGATGCTTAACTCCATTAGTCATCAGGGAAGTGCAAATCAAAACTACAGTGAGATGCCACTTCATACCCACTAGGATGGCTAGAATAAAAGAGGGCATTGGCAAGGGGATAGAGAAATTGTAACCCTCACATGCTGCTGGTGAGAATATAAAATGGTATAACTGCTTTGGAAAACACTTTGGCAGTTCTTCAAAAGGTTTTTTTTTGTTTTGAGACGGAGCGTTGCTCTGTTGCCCAGGCTTGAGTGCAGTGATGCAATCTCGGCTCACTGTAGCTTCTGCCTCCCAGGTTCCAGCAATTCTCCTGCCTCAGCCTCCTAGGTAGCTGGGATTACAGGTGCATGCCACCACGTCCGGCTAATTTTTGTATTTTTAGTAGAGACGGAGTTTCACCATGTTGACCAGGCTGGTTTTGAACTCCTGACCTCAGGTGATCCGCCCACCTCGGCCTCCCAAAGTGCTGGCATTACAGGCATAAGGCAATTATATGATCAGACAATCCCACTTACGATATACCTAAGAGAAATGAACTTTGAAAATGTCATGCTGGCCAGGCGCGGTGGCTCAAGCCTGTAATCCCAGCACTTTGGGAGGCCGAGACGGGCGGATCACGAGGTCAGGAGATCGAGACCATCCTGGCTAACATGGTGAAACCCCGTCTCTACTAAAAAATACAAAAAAAACTAGCCGGGCGAGGTGGCGGGCGCCTGTAGTCCCAGCTACTCGGGAGGCTGAGGCAGGAGAATGGCGTAAACCCGGGAGGCGGAGCTTGCAGTGAGCTGAGATCCGGCCACTGCACTCCAGCCTGGGAGACAGAGCGAAACTCCGCCAAAAAAAAAAAAAAAAAAAAAAAAAGAAAATGTCATGCTAAGTGAAAGAAACCAGGCCTCAAAGACCACATATTGTCTGATTCCATTCATATGAAATAAATGTTTAGAATAAGCAAATCTATAGAGGATGGTCTTTGAGGAGAAGAATGAGCGTGAATGGGGAGTGAGAAACGGTTTATTTTTGGGGCAATGAAAATGTTCTAAATGGATTTAGTGATGATTGTGCAAGTCTGAATATACCAAAAACAATTGAATTGTGCACTTTCAAATTTTATTTTATTTTATTGAGTCGAAGTCTCACTCTGTCACCCAGGCTAGAGTGCCACCGCACCTGGCCTGAATTGTGCACTTTAAATGGGTACATTTTATGGTGTGTGAATTGTGTCTCAATAAGGCTATTTTTTTTTTTTTTATTTTTTTTTTTTTTTTTTTTTGAGACGGAGTCTCATGCTGTTGCCCAGGCTGGAGTGCAGTAGCGCGATCTCGGCTCACTGCAAGCTCCGCCTCCCGGGTTCCCGCCATTCTCCTGCCTCAGCCTCCTGAGTAGCTGGGACTACAGGCGCCCGCCACCGCGCCCGGCTAATTTTTTGTATTTTTAGTAGAGACGGGGTTTCACTGTGGTCTCGATCTCCTGACCTTGTGATCCGCCTGCCTCGGCCTCCCAAAGTGCTGGGATTACAGGCTTGAGCCACCGCGCCCGGCCAATAAGGCTATTTTTTAAAGTTTGCTGGTATAGAGCCACTGTAATGTCTTATTAATCACATGCATGTCTCGTCTATGCCTTGATTCACAAAAGATTTATTTCTTGATTTCCTGGATTTACAGACCCAGTCTAGTCCAGAGTATCAATGAGGAGCAATTTCAGCTGACAAAAACTCCTATCTGTATATAGGATAAGCAAATAGTTGCCAGGCACGGTAGCTCACGCCTGTAATCCCAGCACTTTGGGAGGTCGAGGCAGGCAGATTGCCTGAGGTCAGGAGTTTGAGACCAGTGTAGCTAACATGATGAAACCCCATCTCTACTAAAAATGCAAAAAGATTAGCCAGGCGTGGTGGCGTGTGCCTGTAATCCCAGCTACTTGGGAGGCTGAGGCAGGGAAATTGCTTGAACCAGGGAGCGAGACTCCATCTCAAATACAAACAAACAAAACCAAATAGTATGGTAGTCATTGATGTCTCTTCTGAACTTGCTTCTGATTGTTACCTCATAAATAGATCATTAAAATGTTTTAATCTGAAGAAATGGTAAAGATTATATATGGTTGCACTTCCATATGATTTAACTTGAAGAGTTCGTGTGGATGATAACTGCATTCCTGAATAGTCCATTCTTTGTATTCACAGTAGTTATGTCTATAAAGTTGTCGAGAACATTGAATTAGCAAAAACTGAACCATGGCTCCTGGGTGAAATACAGGGTTAGGTTCCTGTGAACCTCTGGTCAACACTTGTGTCAACTGATCAGTATGTAACTTTGTTTTATGTGTGTTTCCGTTCAAGGACACCTTATTTAATATGTTTTTCTTAGAAATAATCTGCAGTATTTACAATAAAATTTCAATGACAGTAGTTTGGTGTAATGTACTCTAGTATACTGAGATTGTACTACTTTTTTTTTTTTTTTTTTTTTGAGTCAGAGTCTTGCCCTTTTGTCCAGGCTGGAGTGCAATGGCATGATCTTGGCTCACTGCAACCTCCGACTCCCAGGTTCAAACGATTCTCCTGCTTCAGTCTCCCGAGTAGCTGGGATTACAGGCGCCTGCCACCACGCACAGCTAAGTTTTGTATTTTTAGTAGAGACAGGGTTTCACCATGTTGGTCAGGATGGTCTTGAACTCCTGACCTTGTGATCCGCCCACCTTGGCCTCCCAAAGTGCTGTGATTACAGGTGTGAGCCACCACACCCGGCCTGTACTACCTTTTCATTGTCACGCACAGAGTACACACATATAGTACCCATATACAGTAAACAGCATAACATACCGTACAGTTCCCACAGTAAACACGTACACTACTTCCCACACATACTGTATACGCTACAGTACAGCAATACAAATAAAGTGAAAAAGACGGAGCATCCTAAGTTTTATAAAAATATCAACTAAAATCTTATGGTTGATGGACCTGCACAATGTGGTTAAACCTCTCGACCTTGGCTTGTGCCACAGAAACCAGGGGAGGGGTGAGTGAAATTTATTCTGCAGAAGAGGAAGAGGGTGGCAGGTGAAACTCTGGCATTTCTACCTTAGGAGTCGGCTCTTGACACTTGTTGAAGGAGTGGGCAATCTTCCCTCCCAAACTGGCTTGGGAAATTGCATTAGCCTTGCCTGCTTGGCGCTTTTTTTTTTTTTTTTTTTTTTGAGCCGGAGTCTTTGCTCTGTCGCCCAGGTTGGAGTGCAGTGGCACGATCTTGGCTCACTACAAGCTCCGCCTCCTGGGTTCACGCCATTCTCCTGCCTCAGCCTCCCGAGTAGCTGGGACTACAGGCGCCCGCTACCATGCCCGGCTAATTTTTTTGTATTTTTAGTAGAGACGGGGTTTCACCGTGTTAGCCAGGATGGTCTTGATCTCCTGACCTTGTGATCCGCCCGTCTCAGCCTCCCAAAGTGCTGGGATTACAGGCTTGAAACACCGTGCCCGGCCGCCTGCTTGGCTTTTCTGCCTGAAATCTTTAAGCATCTCGGTATAAGGGGCAAACGCAGTGGAGGCCAGGCGCTTAAATTTGAGGTTTCGATCAAGCATAGAGTCACACTCTTCCATGTCGATAAAAGTTTTTTCCAAGGCAGAACTCCATTCCAGTATTTTGGCTGCTGTGAGAGGGACAATTCTGGAAGTCTCGGGCCGACTTTCATGGCCATCCTCTTCGTCAACTCCAATGCCTTGTTTTGCCATCTCATCCAGGTCTTCATTGGTTCCACTGCCTTCTCTGCCAAAATCTCCTCCATATCTCTTTCCTTCATGTCATCAAAGCCCTCTCCACTTATCTGCTGTGCCATATGCATTATGTCTCTGACACTGTTCTTTATACTTTGTGTAACACCTTAAAAGCCTTCAAAATTCTCCACACAGTCTGGCCAAACATTTTCCCAACAGTTATTGATAGTAGCCTGACCAATGCTCCCAGGCTGTGCCGACATAATGAATAACGTTGAGTATAGTGACCGACTTCCAATAGTCCAGCATGGCGGTTTCCTTGTTGGTCCTGAGAGCCTCACAGGCCTTCGTATAAAGCTCCCTTGTGTAGTGTGCCTTAAACGCTTTTATTATGCCCTGACTGAGGGGTTGAATGAGAGACTTAGTGTTTGGGGGCATAAAAAGAACTTGTATGTTGGGTTGTGCATTTTCAAGTTCTTTGCAGCAATGGATTGTCGCATTATCCAAAATTAATAAAACCTTGAAGGCACCGGGCGCAGATTATAGGTTCACGCCTGTAATCCCAGCACTTTGGGAGGCCGAGACGGGCGGATCACGAGGTCAGGAGATCGAGACCATCCTGGCTAACACGGTGAAACCCCATCTCTACTGAAAATACAAAAAATTAGCCGGGCGAGGTGGCGGGCGCCTGTAGTTCCAGCTACTCGGGAGGCTGAGGCAGGAGAACGGTGTGAACCCGGGAGGCGGAGCTTGCAGTGAGCCGAGATCGCGCCACTGCACTCCAGCCTGGGTGACAGAGCGAAACTCCGTTAAAAAACAAACAAACAAACAAAACGTTGAAGGCAAGGTTTCTGCCCTGGAGATAGTGTTCAACTTCTGGGATGAAGCAGCTGTGGAACCAATTGGACATCATCCACACTTTTCTGTTCCAACTCCAGTGGACTAGCAGATGGTTCCCGTATTTCCCGTTAAGCGCTTGTGGATTTAGGGTTCTGTACACCATTAGGGGTTTGCACTTAAAGTCGCCTTTGGCATTGGCGCACAATAACAAGGGTGCATGATCCTGTCATGATTTAAAGCCAGGGGCTTTGGAGGCCGTTTGCATTATGTAGGTTCATTTGCCAACATCCTTGTAAAATAAGCCAGTCTCATCGTCATTGAAAACCTGCTCTTCCACATAACGCTTTTCCTGTATAACACTTAGCAAGTATTTTTTTTGTTTTGTTTTGTTTTTTGTTTTTTGAGACGGAGTCTCGCTCTGTCGCCCAGGCTGGAGTGCAGTGGCACGATCTCGGCTCACTGCAAGCTCCGCCTCCTGGGTTTACGCCATTCTCCTGCCTCAGCCTCCTGAGTAGCTGGGACTACAGGCGCCCGCCACCGCGCCCGGCTAATTTTTTGTATTTTTAGTAGAGACGGGGTTTCACGGTGGTCTCGATCTCCTGACCTTGTGATCCGCCCGCCTCGGCCTCCCAAAGTGCTGGGATTACAGGCGTGAGCCACCGCGCCCGGCCCACTTAGCAAGTATTTTAAAAATTCTTCCGCAGCCTTCTGATCTGCAGAACTCGCCTCACCAGCAAGTTTAACATTGTTTACCCGTATCGCCGTTTGGAAACGCGCGAGCCAGCCAGCACTCGCCGAGAAAGGTTTAGCATTTCTCTGACCCTGGGTAACGTGACCATAGATAACTTTGGCTTTCAGCCTCACAACAGTGCGGTCCACTACGTTTTTGTTTGTTTGTTTGTTTTTAATCCGTCGACATCTCATGAATCCACAAATTTAGCCGCTTTTCTATCTTTTCCATAGCTTCATCACGCACGATGTAGGTCACTTCCGCACTATCCGGAGCGGCCTCACGGACAGATCGGTGAATTTCCTTTACCTTTTTCTTGATGTACGGGATTGTCGACTCGTTAACATTGAGCTCATGGCCAACAGCAAAGTAACTCATTCCTGATCGGAGCTTATCCAACACGTGGACTTTCCCGTCAGGCACGTCAGTCTTCCTTTTGCTTAGGAACACCGGCCAGAGCTTCAGCTCTACGCTTGGGGGCCATTTTAAACAGCAAAAGCACCCACAAAAAGCAGAAAAAAAAGTGTCAGTAAACAGATTGCAGAAAGGACTCTTTGTTTACAGCACGGGAGGTGCAATTAGAAGGCGGGGCTTCTGCCTAGTTCAAACCTCAGCTGGGAACCTGTACCTCCGCCAACTCCAAATTTTCACCCTCTGCGCATGCCCGGGAAGAACCCCAGAAAGTACCGTGATGATTGATTTTAGGGTTACAAATACATTTTAGCAAGTAAGTGAATTTGACATTACGAACTAATGATTAATGAAGGTCACCTGTATTTCCACTGATATGTAATTTTATTTAAGCAGAGTTAGTAAATGAAGGCGGCGAGGCAGCGCCGAAGACTACAAGTCCCAGCATGCACCGCGTCCGGGCGGGTTCGGGCTCCCAGTGAGGGGCTCCGGGACGCCAGCCCGCAGGCATCGGCCGGAAGTGTCGTAAGGAAACCACGTAGTACTCTCTGCGCATGTGCAAAGCGCTGTCGGGGCCGCCCTAGCTGTCGTCGTCGCTGCCGGGGTTCTATGGTCTCTCCCTAGAGCTTTGCCGTTGGAGGCAGCTGCTGCGGTCCTGCGAGTTTGACCGGCATCAAGCGGCAGCAACATGGAGGAATTCGACTCCGAAGACTTCTCCACGTCGGAGGAGGACGAGGACTACGTGCCGTCGGGTGAGCGATTCCGCCTGAGGCGAGGAGCGGATTGCCCCGCCCCTCGCCTCACGTGAGGCGCGCTCTGCCCCCACGGCCGTCGGCCCCGTGGCCCAGGTGGTCCCGGGGGCGCCCGTTCTCGAGCGTCCGCTCCCTCAGGCCCCTTATCCTCGGCCGCCCCGGCCCGAGGCGTGTGCGCGTGGCGGTTCCGTGCCGCCCTCCCCCTGGGCCAGCTCCGGCCGCCGCCCCCTCTTGCAGCGCGGGAACCGGCACTTGAACATGGCCCTGTCCCTAGGGATGCTCGTCGGTCAGCCCCGAACGACACCGCTGCTTCGGAAGTCGGGGAGGCAGTCCGAGCGTTGGAGGTTTTCTTCAGCCCTGGCCCGAGAGAGCTGCTGGCCACCACCCCGTCCAAGATAGAGCTGTCTGCTCCCCGCCTGATTGTTAGAAAGTTCTGATAGGAAGTTCCCCCTGTGATGCTTTTTGCCTTATTGTGACGTCCACCCATCCTCTTCTCTCAGAACTTTCTTTCCTTAGGGATCTCAACCCGAACGGGGCGACAATGAATCTTAACTGAAGAAACCTACCTGTTACCCCTTCTTGGTCTTTCCCAGACATACCCATCTCATTGAAAGTATCTTCACCCATTCAGATCCTCAGTTGAAAGACTAAACAAACCAGAAACAAACAGACTAACAAAACCCAACCCAAGAGTCGTCCCTATTCTCTTTGTTTAATTTCGTTATGTTCTGTTTTATTTAGTTTTTAAAGACAGGGTCTTGCTGTTGCCCAGGCTGGAGTGCAGTGACACGATCTTGGCTCACTGCAACCTCAAACTCCTGGGCTCAAGCGATCCTCCCGTCTCAGCCTCTGGAGTAGCTGGGACTACAGGTGCAGGCTGCCACGCCCGGCTAATTTTTTTTTTTTTTTTTTTTTTTTTTTTTGAGACGGAGTCTCCCTCCGTTGCCCAGGCTGGAGTGCAGCGGCGCGATCTCGGCTCACTGCAAGCTCCACCTCCCGGGTTCACGCATTTCTCCTGCCTCAGCCTCCACAGCTGGGACTACAGGCGCCCACCACCGCGCCCGGCTAATTTTTTGTATTTTTAGTAGAGACGGGGTTTCACCATGGTCTCGATCTCCTGACCTTGTGATCCGCCCGCTTCGGCCTCCCAAAGTGCTGGGATTACAGGCGTGAGCCACCGCGCCCGGCTAATTTTTTAAAGTTTTTTTTTTTTTTTGTAGAAATGGCATCTTACTATGTTGCCCAGCTAGTCTCGAACTCCTGGGCTCAAGTGATCCTCCCACCTTGGCCACCCAAAGTGTTGGGATTACAGGCTTGAGCCACCGCGCCCCGGCTGGTGAAGTATTTCTAAAAGGCACGTTGAAAACTAGCCATTCCATGCCTGCCGCGGTGGCTCACGCCTATAATCCCAACACCTTGGGAGGCCAAGGCGGGCGGATCACGAGGTCAAGAGATCGAGACCATCCTGGACAACATGGTAAAACCCCGTGTGTACCAAAAACACAAAAATTAGCTGGATGTCGTGGTGGCATGCGCCTGTAGTTCCAGCTTCTCAAGAGGCTGGGGCAGGAGAATCGCTTAAACCCGGGGGGCGGAGGTTGCAGTGAGCCGAGATCAGGCCACTGCACTCCAGCCTGGGTGACATGACAGGGCGAGACTCTATCTCAAAAAAAAAAAAAAAAAAAGCTATGCATTCCCATCACCCCTCATCCCTATTTAATTTAATATTCCTCAGGAGAAACTTCTTTCTACTTTGTGAATTTGGTGTTGTACTATTGTGGTCTATTGATTTAACCCATGTATAGTAGGTATCATTTTTATTACCTCCTGACCTCTTTCCCCTCACCCCCAACACACCCACAGACTTCCACCTTCGGGGCCTCCCCAGCTCCCTAATCTGCCATTGTACCTGTGTTCAATTTTGGTTAGATCAGTATGCAGTGTTGTTTTTTTTTTTTTGAGACAGTGTGTCTCTTTGTTGCTCAGGCGGGAGTGCAGTGGCGCACTCTGCTTAATGCAACCTCCGCCTCGCCGGTTCAAGCAGTTTTGCTTCAGCTTCCTAAGTAGCTGGGCTTACAGGTGCCCGCCAGGACACCCGACTGATTTTTTTTTTTTTTTTTTTTTTTTTTTTGAGACAAGGGTCTCTCTCTGTCTCCCAGGCCGAGTGCAGTGGCGGGATCTCGTCACACTGCAAGCTCTACCTCCCGGGTTCACGCCATTCTTCTGCCTCAGCCACCCGAGTAGCAGGGAATACAGGCGCCCGCCAGCACACCCGACTGATTTTTTTGTATTTTTAGTAGAGACGGGGTTTCCCCATGTTGGCCAGGCTTGATTCAAACTCCTGACCTCAAGTGATCCGCCCACCTCGGCCTCCCTAAGTGCTGGGATTACAGGCGTGAGCCACCGGGCCAGGCCCAGTGTTTTTTTTCCTAATGATAGTGTGAATAAACATCCTGTTACAGCTGAACCGTATGTTATACAGATTACTTTTCCTGCACTTCTTGTTTTCTCTGGTGCTAATAATTCCCTTTTTTTGTTGTTACGTAGCTGTCTATGTACTTACTGCTGTAAACCAAAAATAAAATTCTAAGGCCCCCCAACCATCTGAATGGGCTTCCTCCTTAGCCAGGGCTCTTAACATTTAACCTGTGAGGCTGTTTTGGGCCGTAATGGGAAGTGGGGGCTGAACCTGCCTCATTATACATCTCCGATATTAACATAGACACAGACTTTAAGACTGATAAGAAACATTTTGCAACCTATTCTCTCTGAAGCCTGCCAGCTAAAAGCTTCATCTGTATGGTAAAACTCTGTTCTCGGCCGGGCGCGGTGTCTCAAGCCTGTAATCCCAGCACTTTGGGAGGCTGAGACGGGTGGATCACGAGGTCAGGAGATCGAGACCATCCTGGCTAACACGGTGAAACCCTGTCTCTACTAAAAAAAAATACAAAAAACTAGCCGGGCGAGGTGGCGGACGCCTGTAGTCCCAGCTACTCGGGAGGCTGAGGCAGGAGAATGGCGTGAACCTGGGAGGTGGAGCTTGCAGTGAGCTGAGATCCGGCCACTGCACTCCAGCCTGGGTGAAAGAGCGAGACTCCATCTCAAAACAAAAACAAAAATAAACCTCTGTTCTCAGCCGAGCCCTCGAGCCTATAATCCCATCACTTAGGGAGGCAGAGGCTGGTGGATCATTTGAGGTCAGGAGTTCAAGACCAGCCTGGCCAACGTGGTGTAACCCCGTGTCTACTGAAAATATAAAAATTAGCCAGGTGTAGTGACGGGCACCTGTAATCCTAGCTACTGGGGAGGCTGAGGCACGAGAATCTCTTGAACCCAACAGGTGGGGGTTGCAGTGAGCCAAGATCATGCTTCTGCGCTCCAGCCTGGGTAACACAGTGAGACTCCATTTAAAAAATACAAGTGGCCTGGCGCGGTGGCTCACACCTTTAATCCCAGCACTTTAGGAGGCTGAGGTGGGTGGATTGCCTGAGGTCAGGAGTTCGAGACCAGTCTGGCCAACATAGTGAAACCTGGTCTCAACTAAAGATATAAAAAAATTAGCCGAGTATGGTGGCCTGCACCTGTAATCCCAGCTACTCGGGAGGGGAAGAGGAATTGCTGGAACCAGGGGTATGGGGGTTGCAGTGAGCTGAGATTGCACCACTGCACTCCAGCCTGGGCAACAGAGTGAAAGTGTGTCTTGAAAACAACAATAATAACTACAACAACAACAGCAACTCTGGTCTCCACAACCTCCATCTTAACCCAGATATTCTTTTCTGTTTAGAGAAACAATCTGTTGCCAACAAAAAATGTTTAAATTTACCTATAGCTTGGAAGCACTCCCACCCCCAGTTGTTCCGTCTTAATGGACCAAACCACTGTATTTCTCAAATGTATTTGATTGATGTCTCATGCCTCCCTAAAATATATAAAACCAAGCTGCAACCCGACCACCTTGGGCACATGCTCTCAGGACCTTTTGAGGGCTGCGTGATAGGTCATGGTTACTCATATTTGGCTCAGAATAAGTCTCTTAAAATATTTTACAGAGTTTGACTCTTTTTGTCAAACTCTACTAATTTGACTCTAAACTTTTAGAATTGTCTAAATCATCTCCCAAAATATTTACATTCATTAGATTTTCACTTTAATCTTTTGAAACGGTCTTTGCCTTCTGGCCTCCACTTTGTCTTGGTTACCTTCTATGAGTGCTCCAGTGTATTTATTTATTTATTTAGAGATGGAGCCTTGCTCTTGTTGCCCAGGCTGGAGTGCGGTAGCGTGATCTCGGCTCACTGCAACCTCCACCTCCCGGGTTTGAGCAATTCTCTTGCCTTAGCCTCCCAAGTAGTGGGATACAGGTGCCCGCCATCACACATGGCTAATTTTTGTGTTTTTAGTAGAGACAGGGTTTCACCATGTTGACCAGGCTGGTCTTGAACTCCTGACCTCAAGTGATCTGCCCTCCTTAGCCTCCCAAAGTGCTGGGATTACAGGCGTGAGCCACCATGCCTGGTCAGGAACATTTTTCTGAGACCTTGAATGTCTAAAAGTAACCATGCCCCTCAGGCTTGATTGATTGTCTGTTTAGTACAGAATTCTAGGCTGGAAATAATTTTCCATCAGAACTTTAAAGGTGTTGCTTCATTACTTTCTAGATTCCCAAGTTGCTGTTAATAAATGTTTTGTTACTGATTTCTGCTCAATGTATAAGGTCTGTTTGTCTCTGGAAGCTGGTAGAATATTCTCTTTATTCCCATTTTCTTTTTTCTTTTTTTTTTTGAGATGGACTCTGGCTCTGTTGTCCAGGCTAGAGTGCAGTGGCAGCATCTAGGCCCCCTGCAACCTGCACCTCCCAGGTTTAAGTGACTCTCCTGCCTCAGCCTCCCGAGTGGCAGGGACTACAAGTGCATACCACTACGCCTGGCTAATGTTTGTATTTTTGTGGTAGTGATGGGGTTTCACCACGTTAGCCAGCCTGGTCTCAAACTCCTGACCTCAGATGATCGATCCGCCTGCCTCGACCTCCCAAAGTACTGGGATTACAGGCGTGAGCCTCTATGCCTGGCCTGTTCCCATTTTCTAATATATCACCATGATATATCTTGGTATGAGTGTTTTCAGCCATTTTGCTGAGCCTTCTGAGAACTTTTTTTCCTAGAATTTTTTTCTTTTTCCTTTCTTTCCTCTCTCTTTTTCTTTTCTTTCCTTCCTTTTCTTTTTTTTCTTTCTGTCTCTCTCTCCCTCTCCGCCCTTCTTTTTCTCTCTTATTTTATTTTATTTTATTTTATATATTTATTTTTGAGACGGAATATAGCTCTGTCACCCAGGCTGGAGTGCAGTGGCACAATCTCGGCTCACTGCAACTTTCACCTTCCGGGTTCAAGCGATTCCCCTGCCTCAGCCTCTTGAGTAGCTGGGATTACAGGCGCGTGCCACCACACCTGGCTAATTTTTTTTTTTTTTTTTTTTGTATTTTAGTAGAGATGGGGCTTCACCTTGTTGGTCAAGATGGTCTCGATCTCCTGACCTCGTGATCCACCTGCCTCGGCGTCCCAAAGTGCTGGGATTACAGGTGTGAGCCACCAAGCCCAACCAACTTTGAATATTTTTATAGCATTATGTTCTTTCTTCTTTTGGAAATGCAGTATCAGCATTTCACATACAATTTTTAACTTACATACAATAAAATGTACTGTTTTCAATGTAATGTTCTCTGATTTTTGTCAAACACCTAGAATTGTGTAACCACCACCAAAATGAACAGTTTCAAGCCTCCAACCCTCTAAAAAAAAAATTCCCCCTGCTACTCTTTGTGGTCAAACAACTCTCCCTAACCCCCGGCCTCAGCCATTAGCAACCGCTGGTCTGTTTTCCATCTTTATAGTTTTGCCATTTTCAGAATATAATCTAAATGGAACCATAACAGTAGGTAGCTTTTTGTGTCTGGCTCTTCCGTTTAGCCTAATGCATTTGAGATTCACCTGTGTTGTTGCACACGTCAATAATTAGCTCCTTCTGCTGTTGTGTGGTAGTCCATTATATGAATATACCACAGTTTATTCTGTATTTGAAGGACACTGGGTTGTTTCCTGTTTTTTTATGATTACAAATAAAGTTGTTCGTAAATATTTACACACAGCTTTTTCTGTGAACATGGATTTTCATTTCACTTGGGTCAATATCTAGGAGTGGGATTACTGGGTTTTGTAGTATGTGTATGTTTAACTTTACAAGAAACTGCTAAAATTTTTGTGGTGTGATTACTGTTGGCAACATGTTTGAGAGTTCGAGTAGCAACTCTCGAACTCTCGAAGTGCTTCATCCTCAACAGCACTTGGGGTGGTCAGGTTTTTTTTTTATTTTTTATTTTTTTTTATTAGCTAATTTCGGGCCAGGCGCAGTGGCTCACGCCTGTAATTCCAGCACTTTGGGAGGCCGAGGGGGCGGATCACAGAGTCAGGAGTCGAGACCAGCCTGGCCAATATGTTGAAACCCCGTCTCTACTAAAAAATACAAAGAATTAGCTGGGCGTGGTGGTGTGCTCCTGTAGTCCCAGCTACTTGGGAGGCTGAGGAAGGAGAATCACTCGAACCCAGGAGGCAGAGGTTGCAATGAGCCGAGATCGCGCCACTGTACTCCAGCCTGGGCAAGAGAGCGAGACACTGTCTCGAAAAAAAAAAAGAAGAAAAAAATTAGCTAATTTTTCCTTTAGTTTGCATTTCCCTAAGGATGTTGATTCTCTTTTCATGTGCCTATTTGCCATCATTTTATCTTCTTTGGTGATGTGTCTTTTGAATTATTTGTCCATTTAAAACATTGGGTTGTTTTCAGTTTTGGAATTACATATTCTGGATATAGTCCTTTGTCAGATATTTGTTTTGTTTTGAGACAGAGTCTCACTGTCCCCCAGGCTGGAGTACAGTGGCATAATCTTGGCTCACCACATCCTCTACCTCCCGGGTTCAAGCGATTCTCCTGCCTCAGCCTCCCGAGTAGCTGGGATTACAGGTGCTTGCCACCACACCCAGCTAATTTTTGTATTTTTATTTATTTATTTATTTATTTATTTATTTTTGAGACGGAGTCTTGCTTTGTTGCCCAGGCTGGAGTGCAGTGACCGGATCTCAGCTCACCTCAAGCTCTGCCTCCCAGGTTTATGCCATTATCCTGCCTCAGCCTCCCAAGTAACTGGGACTATAGGCGCCCGCCACCTCACCAGGCTAGTTTTTTGTGTTTTTTAGTAGAGACAGGGTTTCACTGTGTTAGCCAGGATGGTCTCGATCTCCTGACCTTGTGATCCGCCCGTCTCGGCCTCCCAAAGTGCTGGGATTACAGGCTTGAGTCACCCCGCCCGGCCAATTTTTGTATTTTTAGTAGAGACGGGGTTTCACCATGTTGGTCAGGCTGGTCTCAAACTCCCAACCTCAAGTGATCCAACCGCCTTGGCCTCCCAAAGTGCTGGGAGTACAGGTGTGAGCCACCACGCCTGGCTGCTTTGTCAGATATTTGTTTTGCAGTGTTTTGTTTCTGTGCTTGTCTTTTCATTCTCTTAATAGTGTTTGCAGAGCAATTTTTGTTACTGGTTTTTTTGAAACAGAGTCTTGCTCTGTTGCCCAGACTGGAGTGCAGTGGCATGGTTTCAGCTCACTGCAACCCTGGGCTCAAGCAATTTTCCCGCCTCAGCCTCTGTAGTAGCTGGGACTACAGGCATGAGCCACCATGCCTGGCCTGCAGAGCAAAATTTTTAAACTTTGGTAAAATCCAGTTTGTCAAATTTTTCTATTATGGATTGTGCTTTTGGAATCATATCTAAGAACTCTTTTTTGCCTAACTGTATTTTCCTATGTAAAAGTTATATAGTTTTACTTTTTAATTTATTTTTTGAGATGGAATTTTGCTCTTGTTGCCCAGGCTGGAGTGCAATGGCATGATCTTGGCTCACTGCAACCTCGGCCTCCTGAGTTCAAGCGATTCTCCTGCCTCAGCTTCCTGAGTAGCTGGGATTACAGGCATGTGCCACCACACCTGGCCACCATATACATTGTAGAATCACTTTGTTCATCTCTCCAAAAAGTATCCTACTTGGATTTTGTTTGGAATTCCATTGAATCTGTAGACCATTTAGGGAAGAACTGACAGTTTAACAATCTTACATTTTTACACTATGAATACAGTCTGTATCTTTTTTTTTTTTTTTTTTGTCTAAATAGTTTTTATTTCCAGTTGTTTGTAACTAGCATATGGAAATACAATACAGGTTCTGCATACTAAGTTTGTATTCTACAACCTTGCTAAACTCATTTACCAGTTCTGGAGGTTTTTGTAGGTTCTGTGGGATTTTCCACACAGTGATGTCAAATGTGAATAGAAACAGTTTTATTTCTTCCTTTCCAATATGTTTGCCTTTTATATTTATTTTGCTTGCCTTGTTATATTTTATACTTCCAGTATGATGTTGAATAAGAGTTGCGAGAGGAGACATCTTTGCCTTTTTCCCAATATTAAGGGGGAAAAGAAATCAGTGTTTTACCACTGCATGTGGTGTTAGTTATAGGTTTTTCATAGATGCCGTGTGTGTCTGCCTGCCTGCCATTTAAGCACTTTAGCATTGAGTAACTTATTACTAACTCAGTCACCTAACACTATGTGGTATGTGCCAGTTGTGCTCTGCATTTTACTGATGAAAAAACTGAGGCACAAAGTCTAAGCAAATTGCTGGAATTCATCCAGTTAGATAGTAACTGAGCTGGAATGTTAACCTTGGCAGTCTGCATATATTGTCCCTCAGGATTCCTTATCATGTTAAATAAGTTCCCCTCTGTTCCCAGTTTTCAGAGAGGTGAATTTTGTCAGATGCTTTTTCTCCATCTATTGATTTAATTACGTGTGGTTTTCCTTTTTTTTTGTCTGTTCGTATGGTGGATTACAATGATTGATTTTCAAATTTCTGACAGACTTATTTCTGGGAGACAGCTCACTTGGTTAGGATATATTTATACATAGCTGGATTTGGTTTGCTAATGTAGTCAGCCTTCTGTATCTGTGGTTTCCACAGCCATGGATTCAACCAGCTGCAGGTAGAAAATATTTGGAAAAAAGCTGGCTGCAGTTGCTCACCCCCATAATCCCAGCACTTTGGGAGGCCAAGGAGTGTGGATCATTTGAAGCCAGGAGTTAAAGACAAACCTGGCCAACATGGTGAAACCCAGTCTCTACTAAAAATACAATAATTAGTCCCAGCTACTGGGCTGAGGCACGAGAATCGCTTGATTACCCAGACTGGAGTGCAGTGGTGCAATCACAGTTCACTGCAGCCTAAAACTCCTGGGCTCAAGTGATCCTCCCACCTCAGCCTTCCGAGTACCTGGGACTACAGATGCACACCATCGTACCCATCTAATTTTTTATTTTTTTGTAGAGACGAGGTCTCTTACCATGTTGCCCAGGCTGGTCTCAAACATCTGGCTTTGAGCCATCTTCCTGCCTTAGCCTCCCAAAGTGCTGGGATTACAGGTGTAAGAAAAACCTGGATTTGTTTGTTTTTAAAAGAAACAGGGTTTTGCTCTGTCACCCAGGCTGGAGTGCCGTGGCAAGATCACAGCTCAGCGAAGCCTTGAACTCCTGGCCTCAAGCGATCCTCCTGCCTTAACCTCCGAAAACATGTTTTTTTTTTTATTCACAGTTTTAATACTCTCTAAGAGCCTGGGTGTGGTGGCTCAGACCTGTAATTCCAGCACTTTGGGAGGCTGAGGTGGGTGGATCACTTGAGGCCAGGAGTTCAAGACTAGTCTCACCAACATGGCGAAATCCCGTCTCTACCAAAAATACAAAAATTAGCTGGGAGTGGTGGTGCATACCTGTAGTCTCAGCTATTGTTGAGACTGAGGCAGGAGAATCACTCGAACCAGGGAGGATCGTAGTGAGCCAAGATCGTTCCACTGCGCTCCAGCTTGGGCAACAGAGCAAGACTTGGCCTCAAAAAAAAAAAAAAAAAAAAAAAAAAAAAGAGGCCGGGCGCGGTGGCTCACGCCTGTAATCCCAGCACTTTGGGAGGCCAAGATGAGTGGATCACGAGGTCAAGAGATCGAAACCATCCTGGCCAACATGGTGAAACCCTGTCTCTACTAAAAATACAAAAAATTAGCTGGGCATAGTGGCAAGCGCCTGTAATCCCAACTGCTTGGGAGGCTGAGGCAGGAGAATTGCTTGAACCTGGGAGGCAGAGGTTGCAGTGACCTGAGATCGCACCATTGCACTCCAGCCTGGGCAAAAAGAGCAAAACTCTGTCTAAAAAGAAAAAAAAAAAAAAGAAAATATTTGGGAAAAGAATGGGTGGTTATATCTGTACTGAATGTGTACAAACTTTTCCTTGTCATTATTTCCTAAACAATACAGTAGAACAGCTATTCATATAGCACTTACGTTATATTAGGTGTTGTAAGTAATCTAGAGATGACTTAAAGTATGCTAGATTATATGTAAATATGACATCATTTTATATCAGGGACTTGAACATCTGTGGGTTTTGGTTTGGGGTGGGGGAGATCTTGGAACCAATTCCCCAGAAATATGGAGGGACAGCTGTATTTTGCTGAGGATTTTTGCATCTATGTTTATGAGGGATATTGATTGTAGTTTTTTGGTAATTTCCTTGTGTGGTTTTAGTATCAGATAATGCAAGCCTCGTAAAATAAGGAAATAAAGTCTTTGTTCTTCTAGGGTGATTTTTTATTCACCCTGTATGCTTGTTTAGGGTTTTATTATGTAAGAGGCTTTCTCAGATTTATAGTGATTCTTAGCTGTTTTGGCTCATATTTACGTTTGGGGCACTAAAAAGGTGATTGGAAGTGCTGAGTCTTTGGACAAGATTTGTTCCTTTTGTGCCTACATTGTCTGCAGGGATGTTATTCTGCTTCTTACTGTCTTTTTTCCCCTCATAGTAACTGCATGGAATTTGATCTTGAGTTTTTGGGGGGTTTTGTGTGTATAATTTAAAATTTGCTTATCTCTTATTGTTGCAGGACTTTTCCATAGTTTAGCTAAAGATGGAGTCCTTGTCTCACAGCCACGATAATTTAGGCTCGCAGATAATTTGAAGTGTGAGTAAAACAGGGTTTTATTGGGTGACAAGGGAAAAAAGGGGAAACAGACTCTGCGAGGCTAGAATTCCTGCTGCTGCGCTTCCTGCCTCACAGCTTTGAATCCCAGGTTCCACACAGGAAGAAGAGGGGCCAGGCTTCTTCCCGCTACAAAGAGCAGGAACCTCTGTGGCTCCACCCCAGGGTGCATTCCTCCCAGTCTGCTGGCTGGCTGGGGACTCTCTGGAGACCCCCTCCCACATGGCTGTCTCATTATTAATGAGATTAAGCATCTTTTTACATGTTTAAGATCCAGAGCCTTGTGCATCTACTTGACTGAACTGTCTACAACATTTGCCTGTTTTTATGATGAAAACAGGCAAAAGTTTTCAAAACTAGTGCAGAGCTTTGTACAAAATTAGAAAATGCAGTTAAATATAAAAATAATTACAGTTGAACTACCTAGAGACCATCAGTGTCAATCCCTTAGCGAATACTCACTCTGATTTTTTTTGTACACCTAGGTATAGATATTTGTATTTTTTCCTCAGCCTGCAATTGTGTTTACTCACATCACTTTTCTTTTTTTTTTTTTTTTGAGTCGGAGTCTCGCTGTGTCGCCCAGGCTGGAGTGCAGTGGCCGGATCTCAGCTCACTGCAAGCTCTGCCTCCCGGGTTTTTACGCCATTCTCCTGCCTCAGCCTCCCAAGTAGCCCGGACTACAGGCGCCCGCCACCTCGCCCGGCTAATTTTTTGTATTTTTTAGTAGAGACGGGGTTTCACCGTGTTAGCCAGGATGGTCTCGAACTCCTGACCTCGTGATCCGCCCGTCTCGGCCTCCCAAAGTGCTGGGATTACAGGCTTGAGCCACCGCGCCCGGCCTCACATCACTTTTCAACCTGCTCTTTTCAGTGGACAGTCTCTACCCATTTATTTTAGTAAATGTTTTATCTTACATACAGATCATACTCAAATTTTCCAAAATGGTTATAGCTTGTGTGTTCAAATCACAGTTGAGTTCAAGACTACACATATTATCCAGTTGTTCCATCCTTGAGTCTCTTTTAATCTAGCACACTCCCCTGTCTATAATGACATAGATTGCTGAAAAGATCAAGCCATACCTCCTGCAGCATATCTCACCTCTTGGATTTGTCTAGTTATTCTCTCATGGTGTTGTTTTAGTTGTTCCTTTGTTCCTTTAGTTCTCTATAAATCAGAAGTTAGATCTAAATGCTCGATGGGTTCCAATGAAATATTTTGGCTAGAATGCATTATCGATGGATGTCTGATGTTTGAATAGCGTCAGAAGACATACTATCAGGTTGATAACTATAGTGGTGACTACTAAATCAGGGTGATGACAGTCTGTCTGATCCCTATGTTGTATACTTGTTTTTTCCTTTGGAACTTTTAGAACTGGAAAGTATTCCATGTGACAGTATACTTAATGGTTAAAACTTAAATTGCTTTTTAATTTTTTTTGTTGTTGTTGAGTTGGAGGTCTCACTGTGTTGTTCAGTCTGGACTCAAATTCCTGAGCTCAAGAGAGCCTCTCAGGCAGCTGAGACTACCTGTTAACCTGAAAGGGGGTCCAGATCCAGACCCCAAGAGAGGGTTCTTAGATCTTGAGCAAGAAAGAATTCAAGGGAAATCCATACAGAAAAGTACACAAGTTTATTAAGAAAGTAGAGGAATAAAGAATATCTACTCCATAGACAGAGCAGACCCAAGGGCTGCTGGTTGTCCATTTTTATGGTTATTTCTTGATTATATGCTAAACAAGGGATGGATTATTCGTGCCTCCCCTTTTCAGACCATTTAGAGTAACTTCCTGACATTGCCATGGCATTTGTAAGCTGTCATGGCGCTGGTTTTGGTGGGTTTTAGCTGGCTTCTTTACAGCAGGCTGTTATATCAGCAAGGTCTTTATGACCTGTATCTTGTGCCAACCTTCTAGCTTACCCTGTGACTTAGAATACCTTAACCTCCTGGGAATGCATCCCAGCAGATTTCAACCTCATTTTATCCAGTCGCTATTCAGGATAGAGTTGCTCTGGTTCACACGCCTCTGGCATACCCAGCTTCTTAAATTGCTTTTTGACATCACTTGATAACCCTTGCCTAAACTACTACTGTCATTAGAGTTTGAGAAGTGTTTTTCTAATTCTGTGTTCTTCTATATTTATTAGTTGACATTTTTCTGTAAAGTGTAGCTTTCCTTTATCAATTGGAACAGTATAAATGTTTAATTCTTTTCCCTAAATTACAGTTTTCAAAATAGGTAGTAATTTTTAATAGCAGTGTAAAATGGTACAATTTTTTTCCTGTCTTTTAATATCATGAGGGGCTCACAGATTTTTATTGATTCAGTGTGTTTTCATTTTCTAACAATTACCTGTTTTAATGTTCAAGTCTTCACTGCTTTGGCCAGTAGGAGCTCTTTCTTTTTTTTTTTTTTTTTTTTTTTTTTTTGAGACGGAGTCTTGCTCTGTCACCCAGGCTGGAGTGCAGTGGCCGGATCTCAGCTCACTGCAAGCTCCACCTCCCGGGTTCACGCCATTCTCCTGCCTCAGCCTCCCAAGTAGCTGGGACTACAGACGCCCGCCACCTCGCCCGGCTAGTTTTTTTGTATTTTTAGTAGAGACGGGGTTTCACCGTGTTAGCCAGGATGGTCTCGATCTCCTGACCTCGTGATCCGCCCATCTCGGCCTCCCAAAGTGCTGGGATTACAGGCTTGAGCCACCGCGCCCGGCAGTAGGAGCTCTTTCAAGCTGGATCCTGTATCCTTTTAATTTGATCTTTTTTATTATTATTTATTTTTTATGAGTCAGCGTCTTGCTTACTGTAGCCTTCAGTTCCTGGGCTCAAGTGATCCTCCTGCCTCAGGCTCCCCAGTAGATGGGAACTACAGGTGTGTGCCACTATGCCTGGCTAATTTTTAAAAAATCTCTGTAGAAACAGGCTCTTCCTCTGTTGCCCAGCCTGGTCTCGAACTCATGGGCTCAAGCATTCCCCCACCCCATACTCAGCCACTTTGGCCTCCTAAAGTTGTGGGATTACAGGCATGAGCCACTGCACCTGGCCTTGATCTATTATTTTTAAATAGCTTCCTGGCTTTCTGGCACAGAAAAATGTCTGGTTTTACCTTGTGCTTTCTTTGCCTCAGACCTGAAATGAGTTTTTTTTTCTCAGGGAGCCTTCTTGTGGTAAATTGTCTCAACTTTGAACTTTAGAGATGCTCGATGTTACCAGAATGATGTAGTTTGTATGCCGTTTGTCTAGTGGACAAAACTAGGAAATATTTATCTTAAAAAGGGTTCAAGTTCATATTGATATTTTTAATTCTTTTTTTTTTTTTTTTGAGATGGAGTTTC
The DNA here is from genome assembly GCF_043159975.1 of Macaca nemestrina. Classification (NCBI taxonomy): domain Eukaryota; kingdom Metazoa; phylum Chordata; class Mammalia; order Primates; family Cercopithecidae; genus Macaca; species Macaca nemestrina. The sequence continues at coordinate 74,277,965 of NC_092142.1, read as the reverse complement.
ACTCTTGTTGTCCAGGCTGGAGTGCAATGATGCGTCTCAGCTCATTGCAACCTCCGTCTCCCAGGTTCAAGTGATTCTCCTGCCTCAGCCCCCCCCCCCCCGCCCCGCCCCCCAGTAGCTGGAATTACAAACATGCATCACCACACCCAACTAATTGTGTATTTTTAGTAGAGATGGGGTTTCACCATGTTGGCCAGGCTGGTCTTGAATTCCTGACTTCAGACGATCTGCCAGCCTTGGCCTCCCAAAGTGCTGGGATTACAGGCATGAACCACCATGCCCGGCCTTTAATTTAACATCTGTGTTTTCACTTATTTATTTATTTTTGAGATGGAGTCTTGCTCTGTTGCCCAGGTTGGAGTGCAGTGGTGTGATCTTGACCTACTGCAACCTCTGTCTCGCGGGTTCAAGCAGTTCTCTTGCCTCAGCCTCCTGAGTAGCTGGGATTACAGGTGTGCACCACCATGCCTGGTAATTTTTTTTTTTTTTTTTTTTTTTTTTTTGAGATGGAGTTTCGCTTTGTTGAGATGGAGTCTAGCCTTGTTGCCCAGGCTAGAGTGCAATGGGGTGATCTCAGCTTGCCGCCACCTCCATCTCCTAGGTTCAAGCGATTCTCCTACCTCAGCCTTCGAAGTAGCTGGGATTACAGGCACACCACCACGCCCAACTAATTTTTTTATTTTTATTTTTATTTTTGTATTTTTAGTAGAGATGGGGTTTCACCATACTGACCAGGCTGGTCTCGAACTCCTGACCTTGTGACCCGCCTGCCTAGGCCTCCCAAAGTACTGGGATTACAGGCGTGAGCCACTGTGACTGGCTGGTAATTTTTGTATTTTTAGTAGAGATGGGGTTTTGCCATGTTGGCCAGGCTGGTCTAGAACTCCTTACCTCAAGTGATCCACCCACCTCAGCCTCCCGAAGTGCTGGGATTACAGACGTGAGCCACCACTCCCGGCCTATTTCTTTGATTTTATAATTGTGTCATTTCTCTTATTCTGAAGATCTAGATTCCTAACATGATTGATTACTTGCTTTAACCTATGATATAAAGGAAATAGTTTCAAAATACCAACATTGATGTTACTACACAGAGTAGAACTTTTTTTTGTCTTTGAAATGCATCTTGATGAAGATGTATAGTCAGAATACTGTTTTTAAAGTCCTGGGAATCTTTTGTTTATGTGGTTATGTTATTTTGGTATACAGTTATGTTTACTTATTCAAACTTTTGAATTTAAGGGATTTTCAAAGTTCTGTAGAGAGATAAACATAGTGAACTCTTGCTTCTACTCTGTTTTATCCTGACCCTTATAAGGAGCTGTTTTCATTAGTTTCTTGTTTATCCTTCTAGTGTCGCTTTTTCCGTATACAAACAAATATAAGCATATTCTTAATTCTTCCTTTTTCCTCATCCAAAGCTGACATATTTCATACATTGTTCTTTTGCTTTTCCTCTCCTTTTTTTTCTCTTTAACTTAAGAGTGTATCTTTGAGGTAAATACATAGAAATTCTACACATTGCATTGTAATGACTATGTGGTATTCCATTCTTTAGATAGACCATAGTCTTTTCAGCCAGTCACTTACTGTGAGACAAGTTGAGCTGTTTCTAATTTTTTGCTATTACAAACAGTGCTGAGTCAATAACCTATTATATATTCTGGGATAAAAGTGGGACTGCTGGATAAAAAGGTAAATACATTTGTGTTTCTTTGTATTTTGGGGTAGTTTTTGTTTTTGTTTTTGTTTTTGAGACAGGGTCTCATTCTGTGACCCAGGCTGGAATGCAGTAGCATGTTCATGGCTCACTTCATCCTTGACCTCCTGGATTCAAGTGATCCTCCCCTCAGCCTCCCAAGTAGTGGGGACCATAGGCATGCCCACTGTGCCTGGCTAATGTTTAAAATTTTTTTGTAGTTATAGGGTCTCACTTTGTTGCCCAGCCTGGTCTCAAACTGCTGGGCTCAAGCAGTCCTTCCACCTCAGCCTCCCAGAGTGTTGGAATTACAGGCATGAGCCACTGTGCCTGGCCCTGAGTTTTTTCTTTATTTTTATTTATTTATTTATTTTTTGAGACAGGGTTTCATTTTGTCACCCAGGCTTGGAGTACAGTGATGAAAACATGGCTCACTGCTACCTCAGCCTCCCGGGCTTAATCAGTTCTTCCACTTCAGCCTTCCAGGTGGCTGGAACTACAGGCACAGTTCAGCAGGCCTGGCTAATTTTTGAATTTTTGTATTTTTTGTGGAGACAGGGTTTCACCATGTTGCCCTGGCTGGTCTCCAACTCCGGAGCTCAAGAAATCCTCCTATCTTGGCCCCACAAAGTGCTGGGATTACAGGCATGAGCCATCTTGCCCAGCTCTGAGCTTTTCTTATATTTATAAAAATGTGAAATATATATATATGTATATATATATATGGCAGAGTATCACATGTACAGTTTAAAGAATACTAATCAAATGATACTTATGTACCTACCACCCAGTTTAATAACTAGAATATTTGTACTGTTGACATTGACATGTGCCTTGCTTTTCTTTTCTTTTTTTTTTTGAGATGGGGTCTACTCTGTCGCCTAGGCTGGAGTGCAGTGGTGCGATCTCGGCTCACTGCAAGCTCCGCTTCCCAGGTTCATGCCATTCTCCTGCCTCAGCCACCCAAGTAGCTAGGACTACAGGTGTCCACCACCATGCCCCGCTACTTTTTTGTATTTCCTAGTAGAGACAGGGTTTCATCATGTTAGCCAGGATGGTCTTGATCTCCTGACTTCGTGATCCGCCTGCCTCGGCCTCCCAAAGTGCTGGGATTACAGGCACGAGCCACCGCGCCCGGCTGCCTTGCTTTTCTTTATAGATTTACCACCTACCTAAATACAGTTTCAAAATATGAGTAGCAAGCAAAACTAGCTATGTAAGGAAAGGGTAGTAGTGCTGGGAATCTTAGTATTTAGCCTTAGTATTTATGTTGGTCACTTAATATTCCTGATTTCCTTAAAGTACCTATATGTCCTCCAACTATGCTTGGCATTCCCTCATCCACACTCCTCCAGGATACAACCTTCAGATTTTGCTTGGGGGTGGGGGCTAGGGGTGGGTGCTGTGGTAGAACTAGTTGCCCATGGCTTAGACCTGTGGAGGGCCAACTGCCTCTCTTACAGCTTTCCCCTGATTTGGGGGAACTCACCTTTACCTCTGGTCCCAGTGCCTTTTGAGGATTTTGCGTTGCATATCAACTTAGGCTTTTTCTTTCCCTAAGTCTGTAAGCAATTGCTGCTTACTCTCCAGGTTCCGGAGATGTGTTGCTGTTGTCTCCTTACCATTTCTTTCCAGCATTATAGGTTTACATGTTTCAAAAGTCCTTTTGTGCTGCTTAATTTTTTTTTTTGAGACAGAATCTCACTCTGTCGCCCAGGCTGGAGTGCAGTGGTGCCATCTTGGCTCACTGCACACTCTGCCTCCTGGGTTCAAGCAATTCTCCTGCCTCAGCCTCCTGAGTTGCTGGGATTACGGGAACACGCCACCATGCCTGGCCAATTTTTTGTATTTTTGGTAGAGATGGAATTTCAGCATGTTGCCCAGGCTGGTGTTGAACTCCTGGCCTCAAGTGATCCGCTCTCCTTGGGTTCCCAAAGTGCTGGGATTACAGGTATGAGCCACTGTGCCCGGCCTTGTGCTGATGATTTTACTTGAGGTTCAGGAGGAAGTAAAATTAACATTTGTGTGTTCAGACTGCTGTCTTAACCAGGAACTCACTGCTCTCTTCATGAAACACTGTCACTTAGTCCTTGGTGTTTGGGATATCAAACAGAATTCCATTTTGGATATTGATTGTTTCCACCTCAGCCTCAAATGCTCATTCTCCAGATTTTCACACAGCTGGCTCCTTCTGATTGCCTTTAAAAAAATTTGAATTTATGTATTTATGTTTTTGAGACAGGATCTTGCTTTATTACCCAGGCTGAAGTGCAGTGGTGTGATCTTGGCTCACTCCAGCCTTGACCTCCCAGGCTCAAGTGATCTTTCTACCTCAGCCTCCTGAGTAGCTTAGACTAGAGGTGTGTACCACCAAGCCCAGCTAATTTTTGTATTTTTTTTGTAGAGAGAGGGTTTCATAGTTGGCCAGGCTGGTCTTGAACTCCTGGGCTCAGGTTAACCACCTGCCTTGGCCTACCAAAAGGCTGAGATTATAGGCGTGAGCCACTGGTCTTTTTTTTTTTTTTTTTTTTTTTTTTTTTTTTTTTTAATTTCTTTTATCATTGCTTTAGTTTTCACGAGCTTTTTTGTTTGTTTTGTTGTTTTTCTTAATTATTTTAAAAGTCTTATTTTTATTCCATGGGTACCACAGTCTCTCTTATATCTTTAAGGATAGTAATTACAAAGCCTTTTTCCTTAAGTTTTTAGTCTGTCCCCCTCCCCACCCCCTCTTTCTGCACTAATTTTGTTTCCTCTGAATTCCTTTCTGTTTATCTTGAAACTTGCCTTTCATATTGGAGGTTTTTCTCAAGTGTTTGGTGGTCCTTGGTACGTTATGAGTGAAGTATTTAAAAGTTGATTGTAGGACATGTGTGGTGGCTCATGTCTGTAATCCCAGCACTTTGGGAGGCCAAGGCAGGCGGATCACCTGAGGTTGGGAGTTCCAGACCAGCCTGGCCAACAAGGTAAAACCCCATCTCTACTAAAAATATAAAAATCAGCTGGATATGGTGGTGCACTCCTGTTATCTCAGCTGCTCAGGAGGCCAAGGCAGGAGAATCACTTGAACCTGGGAGGCAGAGGTTGCAGTGGGCTGAGGTCGCGAGACTGCGTCTCAATAAATAAATAAATAAAGCTGATTGGATGTACAGGAGTATCAAAACAGTACTGTTTGTAATGACTCCAAACTGGAAACAACCTAGTTGTGCATCAACAGGGGAATGAATAAACAGATGGTGGTATAGTCATACAATGAAATACTATTTACTATTTAGGAGTGAGAATGAATAAACTACAGCTACATTGCAACAATGTGGATGAATTTCACAAACAAAATGTTGAATGAAAGAAGCCAGACACAGAAGAGTGCACACCGCAGGCTCCTGTTGAAAGTTGAAAAGCTGGTCTATCCTGGCTAACATGGTGAAACCCCGTCTCTACTAAAAATACAAAAAAAAAAACTAGCCGGGCGTGGTGGCGGGCGCCTGTAGTCTCAGCTACTTGGGAGGCTGAGGCGGGAGAATGGCGTGAACCCGGGAGGCGGAGCTTGCAGTGAGCCGAGATCACGCCACTGCACTCCAGCCTGGGAGACACAGCGAGACTCCGTCTCAAAAAAAAAAAAAAAAAGAAAGTTGAAAAGCTGGCAAAACTAACCCGTGACGTTAGAAGTCAGGATATTGGTTCCCTTTAAGGGTAGATTAGTGGTTAGTGACTGGAAGGGAGCACAAGGGGCCTTCTGGGATGCTGATAATGTTCAGTTCCTCAAGCTGGGGCCCTGGTTATGCAAGCGTGTTCACTGTGTGTCATTCCATTGAACTACATATTAGATTTGTGTGCTTTTTGGTGTGTACACTTCAAATGAAAGTTTATATGAAGTAAAAGAGGAAAAAGGTAGTGGAATCTCTGTGTGGGCAGGGTTGGTTTATTGACTGGTACCACAGCATGTGGTCAGACATCCAAGCGACACTCTTTTGTTGGGGACCCTTGAATGTCAGTGTCTGAAGATGGGACATGGGTGTTTTTGTTCTTTCTGCTATGTTTAACTGGAAGTCTTTAGGTTTTCTTTTAAACCTCTTTTATTGAGAAGACAAAGTGTTTTTTAAATTAGATTTGAAAGATACCCAAGATGAGGTAGTGCATCTTCTTTGAGAAACACATTAGTAGAATTGGAATTTCTGTTCATTCACTCATTCATTCAGCGAATACTTAAAAGTCAAGTTGAACAGGGTTTATGTCCTCTTGGAGTATATAAAGCACAGCAGAAATTACCAACATTAAATATAAGTGGGATGAGTTATGGAGCGGAAATAGAGACTGCCATGCAAGCCTAGGATAGAAGAACATAGGGTAGTCTTCAGGGGCAGAGAAGACTTCCCCAAGGAAATGATGTTTTCGTTAGGTGAAGAATGGAAGAATAGGGGAAAATTCACTTTTTCTTAATGAAAATGTCTTGGTGTGAAAGCTTGTATTGATGAAAGTGTCTCATCTTGATGTGAAAACCTTTATTCCTGTCTGATCACCCTGTTAATGTGATTTCAGGTGGAGAGTATAGTGAAGATGATGTAAATGAATTAGTGAAGGAAGATGAAGTGGATGGTGAAGAGCAGACACAGAAAACCCAAGGGAAAAAAAGAAAGGCCCAGAGCATTCCAGCCAGGTGATGCTGCCCTCAAGGCCCTTAGAAGTTAGGGGCTATTGTCACAACCATCCTGATTGCTAAGATTTATCTGATGATAGATTTAATGAAGCCAGAGTTTCTAATCCTTTTCTCTTTGAGGGAAACATTTGCTGTTATTTTAGGATTAACTTCTTGGTCTCTGGAAAGCTTTAAACATTTTGAGCTTTAATGTAAAAAACATGTTTATAGGTAATATGTATATATGGTTAAAACAGAAAATTCAGTCCCTAAAAAGATGTTTACCCTGTTCCTAGCCCTTGTTGCTTTGCCTCTGAAGAACTATGCTACCAGAGATAGTCTGTGCATGTAAAAGCATATATGTCTATATTTTCTTTCTTCCTTTTTTTTAAGAAAAAAATATAAATAGTAGCATACTCATTTTCTCATTTTCATTTCTCTTTATTTCACATCTCAGAGATGGTACCATGGCAGTATCTCCTCTTTTACATAGTATTACAGTATATGAATAGGCCTTACTTTATTTAGGCTTTCCTGTATTGAGGGATGTTTAGATTGTATCTAGTCTTTACTACAACAAACAAGACTGCAGTGAATATTCTTTTTATACATGTATACAAAGTATACATAAATACATAAATGTATATAATGTATACATGTATATCTGTAAATGAAACATTTAGAAGTGGAATTGTTTGATCTAAGGTTATATATGCAATTAAATTAAAAAAATATAGATTTAGCAAATTGCCTCACATAGGCCTGGTATGGGCTTATGTTCCCATGAAAATTATGAAAATTCTGACAGGCTATTTAACTTAGATAAGGGCATCTTCCATAGAAGTCTTTTACCTTACTTGGGTGTTTCTGTCTTCCTGGGCATTGAAGCAAAAAGCAGATTATCATTTATGAAAAGGAAAAAAGAATTGTAGATATTAGATGGATTTGCCTCAAGTCAAAATAGTCTAAGAAGCAATGTACTCTTATAAGTCTTGGGCCCAGTTTTTTTGTTCTTGAATTTTTTTTTTTTTTTGAGACAGAGTCTCGCTCTGTTGCCCAGGGTGGAGTGCAGTGGTGTGATCTCTGTTCACTGCAACCTCCGCCTCCTGGGTTCAATTCCCTGCCTCAGCCGCTGAGTAGCTGGGATTATAGGCACCCGTCAACACGTCTGGCTAATTTTTGTATTTTTAGTAGAGATGGAGTTTCACCATGTTGGCCAGGCTGGTCTTGAAGTGCTGACCTTGTCTCATCTTGATGTGATGAAAGTTTATATGAAGAAAAAGAGAAAAAAGGTAGTGGAATATCTGTGTGGGCCTTGGCCTCCCAGAGTGCTGGGATTACAGGCGTGAGCCACCTCGCCTGGCCTGTCCTTGAATTTTTCTGTATTCCAGCTCTCATGTCTTCCGAAAGTGGGAAGAAACATGGATTTTTTTCTTTTTCCTTGAGAACTCTTGGAAGAAATAGTGCAAATAAAGTTGAGGCTCTTCTCAATAGAACTTGTTCTACAAATGGAGTAGCTTTAAAAAGTCAACAATATCTGGCACATAAAGTATGTTCTTAGAATGTTCCTCCCGGGCAGATTAATTATGTGATTAGGTGATTTGGATGTTTTCGTTGTGAAAACAGCTGGTCCTGATTTAGAAGGAGAACGCCATACTTTGATTTTAAGTGACTGGAGAAAAGTTAGCAATAAGAGCTCAGTTCTTTTTTTTTTTTTTTTCCAATTTTTTTTTTTTTCTTCTACAAAATTTCAGCTTACTTCTTCCACTCACCTCTTGTACTCATTAATCAGTAGTCCCAGAATTTAAAATGTTCTCGGGTTTACAAGATTGTGTTTGGGATTGGGAGAGGGATAACTGAAATCATTTTGTGCTGTCTGTCTTTCCTTTTGCCTGTGGCTGCTGGTGATTAGGAAGAGAAAACAAGGTGGGCTCTCATTAGAAGAAGAGGAAGAGGAGGATGCCAATTCAGAATCTGAGGGAAGCAGTAGTGAGGAAGAAGATGAAGCTGCAGAGCAGGAAAAAGGCATTGGATCAGAGGATGCAAGGAAAAAGAAGGAGGACGAACTGTGGGCCAGCTTCCTCAATGATGTGGGACCAAAATCAAAAGTGCCCCCAAGTACACAAGTTAAGGTAAGTTGAGAGATTAATAAGGTGAATGCCTCTCCAGAAATACCCTACATTACTGACATTTGAAGCCTACGGAAATTGACCAGATGCCTTTTGTTAACAATTGTACTAAGTGAAAAGCAAAGCATTTCCTATGGTAGGAGAATAAGCTTCTCTAATCATATAAATTTCCAATAGGCCTTTAACTAATTAGAGATGAAACTTTTAAGAGTAGCTATAGGCTGAGTGCAGTGGCACACACCAACAATCCCAGCACTTTGGGAGGCTGAGGCAGGTGGATCATTTGAGGTCAGGAGTTTGAGACCAGCTTGGTCGACATGGCGAAACCCTGTCTCTACTAAAAATACAAAAATTAGTTGGGTGTGGTGGCGGTTGCCTATAATCCCAGCTACTTTGGACGCTGAGGCAAGGAGAATCGCTTTAACCTGGGAGGTGGGAAGGTTGCAGTGAGCCAAGATTGTGTTACTGTGCTCCAGCTTGGGCAACAGAGTGACACACTGTCTCAAAGAAAAAAAATAATAAAAAGTAGCTATAAACAATATGGTTCATCTTTTGGTGAAACTGATTACGTTTCTTGTTTTTTTTTGTAGAAAGGAGAGGAGACTGAAGAGACAAGTTCAAGTAAATTGTTGGTAAAAGCAGAAGAGCTAGAGAAACCTAAAGAAACAGAAAAAGTTAAAATCACCAAGGTGTTTGATTTTGCTGGTGAAGAAGTACGGTAAGTTTCACAAACTTTTCCAAGTTTCACAAACTTTGAAACTAGTGTGAGCATCTCTCTCTAACTGGTGTTAGCCATCTATCCTCATTTCAATCCATCATAATATTTTGGGAGAGTTATATTTGAACTCAAGGAAAACTGGCTCTATAAATTATCAGGGAGCATGAGAAAGGTCCTTTCACATATAGCAATGTAGTTTTTGAGCTTTACGAAGTGGTCAGCTGAACAGAAGCAAGGGAGTATAAGAGTTAAGTATTTTGTTCCACTTGATCATTGCCGTGTTTTGTGACTTTTGGTAAGTCATGTTTCCCTTTATTACTTTCCTTGACTGCAATCTGAGCCCCATTGAAGTCTGAAATCAGATAAGAAAATGCAAGGAGACAAATTTGGTTTCAGTATTATTTTCTTTTTCTGAAACGGAGTCTTGCTCTGTAGCCCAGGCTATAATGCAGTGGCATGATCTCGGCTCACTGCAATCTCCACCTCCCGTATCCCATTTCAAGCAATTCTCCTGCCTCAGCCTCCCGAGTAGCTGGGATTACAGGCACACGCCACTATACCCAGCTAATTTTTTTGTAGTTTTTTTGTTTTGTTTTGTTTTTGTTTTTGTGTTTTTTTAGATGGAGTTTCACTTCTGTTGCCCAGGCTGGAATGCAGGGTGCGATCTCAGCTCATTGCAATCTCCACCTCCCAGGTTCAAGCAGTTCTCCTTCCTCAGCCTCTCGAGTAGCTGGGATTGCAGGCGTGTGCCACCATGCCCAGCTAGTTTTTGTGTTTTTAGTAGAGATGGGGTTTCGCCATGTTGGCCAGGCTGGTCTTGAACCCCTGACCTCAGGTGATCCACCTGCCTCGGCCTCCCGAAGTGCTAGGATTACAGGCATGAGCTGCCACGCCCGGCCTTGCTTTTTTTTTTTTTTTTTTTTTGAGACAGAGTCTTGCTCCGTCGCCCAGGCTGGAGTGCAGTGGTGCAATCTTGGCTCGTGGCGCGATCTTGGCTCACTGCAAGCTCCACCTCCCGGGTTCACGCCATTCTCCTGCCTCAGCCTCCCGAGTAGCTGGGACTACAGGTGCTTGCCACCATGCCCTGCTAATTTTTTTATATTTTTAGTAGAGACGGGATTTCACTGTGTTAGGATGATCTTGGATCTCCTGACCGAGGCCCGCCTTGGCCTCCCAAAGTGCTGGGATTACAGGCGTGAGCCACAGTGCCTGGCCATTTGTTTGTAGTTTTAGTAGAGATGGGGTTTCACCATGTTGGCCAGGCTGGTCTTGAACTCCTGACCTCGTAATCCACCTGCCTCGGCCTCACGAAGTGCTGAGATTATAGGCGTGAGCCACCGTGCTCTGCCTCAATATTATTTTCTTACCTTAATGATATTTTTCTGATTGGGTAATAAGGTTTATTTACCATAGGTTAAGTAGGGGCTTAATGCCTTGACCAGGTTAGCCTCCTGGTTGTTAGGTAAGAGCCACATACCTCTAATTTCCCCTCCCCCATTTATTTCAATTTTATTATGTGAAAATAGCAGATTTGTAATTTAGAACTAAATGAGAACAGAGAAAGTGCCAATCAATAAATTTATAGGCGGTCCCATTGATTTTCGTTGGCAGTAATTAATTAGACCTGTAGGCTCTCTGAAAATACAATTTTCCCTAAAATTGTTATTCTTAAAAATAATGTTTTCAACAATTATTTATCTAGTGAAGGTATATTTATGAAAAAATTGACTATCAGTTTTTTTGTTTTGTGTTTGTTTTTGTTTTTGTTTGAGAAAGGGTCTTGCTGTGTTGCCTAGGCTGTTCTTGAACACCTGGGCTCAAGCGATCCTCCAGCCTCGGCCTCTTAAGTAACTGGGACTTCAGGGTTGAACTACTCTCCCTGGCCATTATCACTTTTATAAATGGTATGGAACAAAACTTTTTATTATTAAAAATTTCTCTCTGACATCTTCTTCTGAAAAAAAGTCACACTTATAGAAATGTTGCAAGAATAGTGTTATAACAAACACCTACATACCTATCATCCGGATTCACTACTGGTTAATGTATTGCCTCTCTCTCACCATTTGTATCTGGGTTTTTCTTTTGTTTTGGCTGAACCATTTGAGATTTACTTGTAGACATTGTGACACCTCAGCCTTTAATACTTTAGCACATGTCTTCTACAACCAAGGGCATTCTCCATTGTAACACAGTATAACTCTCATATTCAGTAAAGTTAACATTAGAGCAGATTGCTATGTATGGTGAAGGACCCCAACTTAAAATTTTCAATCTATTGCAGACCAGTACTTTTCTAAAAACACAATACAAAGGAATTATTAGAAGAACAAATATAAAAGTTAACTAATGTTTTACTAAGATTCAGCAGTTACCCTACTACCTCTCTTTGTGGCCATGGGGCTCAGGCTGCAGCACCACAGCACTATGTGCGTATAACTGGGGCCACCTGCCCCCTCCAAGTGTGGGCCTTTTAACCTCTGTCGACAGGTGTGGGGGGAAAAAAGGATTTAATAGACATAACATTACATTTCAATGCATGTGGTCAAAACGAACCGCAGACAGGAAAAAGGAAAGAATTATGTAACTATACAGGCTGTTCATTGAAAGTGTTAATATACGGGGAATGACTGTTACCTTTTATTCTGTTATTAAGACAAAAAGCTGGCCTGGCATGGTGGCTCATGCCTATAATCCCAGCACTTTGGGAGGCCAAGGTGGGTGGATCGCTTGAGGTCAGGAGTTCGAGACCAGCCTGAGCAACATGGTGAAACCCCATCTCTACTAAAAATACAAAAATTAGCCAGGTGTGGTGGTGCACATCTGTAATCCCAGCTACTTGGGAGGCTGAGGCAGGAGAATCGCTTGAATCCGGTAGGCAGAGGTTGCAGTAAGCCGAGATCGCACCACTGCACTCCAGCCTGGGCAACAGAGCGAGACTCTGTCTCAAAACAAAAAAACAAAAAGCTGAGTAAAATATCAATTCTCAGTATTAAATGTCAGACACACACTTTGAATGAGCACTATTTTGTTTTTATTACTATTATTTTTTTGAGATAGAGTCTTGATCTGTCACCCAGGCTAGAGTACAGTGGCATGATCTCGAGTATCTGCAACCTCCGCCTCCCCAGTTCAAGTGATTCTCTTGCTTCAGCCTTCCGAGTGGCTGGGATTACAGGTGCCTTCCACCATGCCTGGCTAATTTTTGTGTTTTTGGTAGAGATGGGGTTTCACCGAGTTGACCAGGCTCATCTTGAAATCTTGACCTTATGACCCACCCTCCTCGGCCTCCCAAAGTGCTGGAATTACAGGCGTTAGCCACTGCACCCGGCCCACTGTTTATATTAATATTTAAAGTTTTAATTGTGATGAAAGACCTTATTTCTTTCTTGTTAATCTAAGTTGTATTGATGACTCTGCTCCTCCTGGTGGATAATTTATATGTAAATTATTTCTTTGTTGGTTTTCTCCTTCCTGCCTTCTGTCCACCATTCCATCTTTCACACAATTTTTTTTTTTAACATGGGATCTGCCAGGGTGTAACACAGAGATATTTTCATGGGATCAGAAGTATACATTTTAAAGCAGTTTCATTTAGTTCAGAGTTTTCGTTTTTTGCCTTTATCCAGAATGAATCTGGATAAAAGTAAAAAATGTACTGTTTTGTTTCCTTTCCTTCCTTTCCTTCCTTTCCTTCCCTTCCTTCCTTCCCTCCTTCCCTCCCTCCCTCCCTCCTTCCCTCCCTTCCTTCCTTCCTTCCTTCAGACTCCCTCCCTCCCTTCCTTTCTTTCTTTTTTTTTTTTTTTTTTGAGACAGAGTCTCTGTTTGTCACCCAAGCTGGAGTGCAGTGACACAGTCTCAGCTCGCTACAGCCTCAACCTTCAGGACTCAAGTCATTCTCCCACCTCAGCCTCCCGAGTGGGTGAGACTACAGGCACATACCACCATGCTTGGCTAATTTTTGTATTTTCTGTAGAGATGGGTTTCACCATTTTGCCTAGGCTGGTCTCGAACTTCTGGGCTGAAGTGATCCTTCTGCCTTCGCCTCCCGAAGTGCTGGGATTGCAGGTGTGAGCCACTGCACCCTGCCTGTGATACTGTGTTTTCAAAGTTTATATTAAATGCTTCATTAGTAGCCATTTTCAATAATTTATCCCGTCAAGTTATAATTAAATTTAAGTTATATTTTAGTGAAAGAAAAAAGGAATTCTGGAAGCCCGAATTTCCTATACATGAATTTTTTTTTTTTTGAGACAGGGTCTTGCTCTGTCGTTCACGCTAGCCTCAACCAACTACAAGGCTCAATTGATTTCCTCCGACCTCAGCCTCCTGAGTAACTGGGGCTACAGGTATATGCCACCCGTGCCCATCTAACTTTTTTTTTTTTTTTTTTTTGAGACGGAGTCTTGCTCTGTGCCCCAGGCTGGAGTGTAGTGGCGCGATCTCGGCTCACTGCAAGCTCCGCCCTGCCGGATTCACGCATTTCTCCTGCCTCAGCCTCCCAAGTAGCTGGGACTACAGGCGCCCGCCACCTCGCCCGGCTAATTTTCTTGTATTTTTAGTAGAGACGGGGTTTCACCGTGTTAGCCAGGATGGTCTCGATCTCCTGACCTCGTGATCCGCCCGTCTCGGCCTCCCAAAGTGCTGGGATTACAGGCTTGAGCCACCGCGCCTGGCCTCCATCTAACTTTTAAAATTGTTTTGTAGTCATGCCGTCTCACTGTGTTGCCCAGGCTGCTCTTGAACTCCTGGGCTCAAGCGATCCTGCTGCCTTGGCCCCAAAGTTCTGGAATTACAAAATGTGAGCCACCACACCCAGCCATGTGTGAATATTTTTTTAATAGAAAATACAATTCAAAACATTCTATGAAACGTATTAATTTATAGAAACACTAGTTTTCTAACTTTCATTTTTACCCGTATAATTTATTTGCTACTGAAAACATGTTAAATTACTTTCTTGCCTGGAACTACTAGGATTATTTTTTGATTTTTAGAGACAGGAGCTATCTCACTCTGTCACCCAGGTTGGTGTGTGGTTGTGCAATCATTGCTTACTGTAATCTTGAACTCACCGACTCAAGTGATCCTTCCATTTCAGCCTCCCACCACAGCCTTCTAAGTGAACATCACCACAACTAGCTAATTATTTTATTTCATTTATTTGTTTGCTTGTTTATCTATCTGTCTGTCTGTCTGTCTGTCTGTCTATCTATCTGTCTGTCTGTCTGTCTATTTGAGACGGAGTCTCTGTTGTCCAAGCTTGAGTGCAGTGGCATGATCTCGGCTCACTACAACCTCTGCCTCTCAGGTTCAGGTGATTCTCCTGCCTCAGTCTCTCGAGGAGTTGGGATTACAGGCATCTGCCACCACACCTGGCTAATTTTTGTATTTTTAGTACAGATGGTCACCGTGTTGACCAGGTTGGTTTTGAAATCCTGACCTCAAGTGATGCTCCCGCCTCAGCCTCCCAAAGTGCTGGGATTACAGGCGTGAGCTACCGCGCCCGGCTTATTTGTTTATTTTTGTTTATTTATTTATTTTTTATTTTTGAGATGGAGTCTTGCTCTGTCACCCAGGCTGGAGTGCAGTGGTGTGATCTTGGCTCACCACAACCTACGCCTCCCGGGTTCAGGCCGTTCTCCTGCCTCAGCCTCCTGGGTAGCTGGGATTACAGGTGCGCGCCACCACACCCAGCTAATTTTTGTATTTTGAGTAGAAATGGGGTTTCACCATGTTGGCTAGGCTGATCTTGAACTCCTGACCTTGTGATCCACCCGCCTTGGCCTCCCAAACTGCTGGAATTACAGGCGTGAGCCACTGCGCCTGGCCTATTTATTTATTTGTTTATTTTTCATATTTTATTTAATTTTTTGAGACAGGGTGTCACTCTGTTGCCCAGGCTGGAGTGTAGTGGTACCATCATGGCCCACTACAGCCGTGATCTCCCAGGCTCAAGAGATCCTTTCACCTCAGCCTCCCTGCTACCTGGTGCCAAGACTAGCTTGGTCGGGGAGACCCTAACCCAGTGGCACTGGAGGAATTAAAGACACACACACAGAAATACAGAGCTGTGAAGTGGGAAATCAGGGGTCTCACAGCCTTCAGAGCTGAGAGCCCTGAACAGAGATTTACCCACATATTTATTAACAGCAAGCCAGTCATTAGCATTGTTTCTATAGATATTTGATTAACTAAAAGTATGCCTTATGGGAAACGAAGGGATGGGCCTAATTAAAGGAATAGGTTGGGCTAGTTAACTGTAGCAGGAGCATGTCCTTAAGGCACAGATTGCTCGTGCTATTGTTTGTGACTTAAGAATGCCTTTTAGAGAGCTCCGTGGCCAGTCTGTTGTGCGCACCCACCTGAGGCATCTTAGGTCAGCCTGCTCTTAGAGTAGTAGTAACCGCCAGAAAGGAGTCGGAAGAGGTCCCACGAGGCTGTCTTCACCGCTATGCCCAAGAATAAAGGTAAAGGAGGTAAAAACAGGCGCAGGGGTAAAAATGAGAATGAATCTGAAAAAAGAGAGCTGGTGTTTAAAGAGGATGGACAAGAGTATGCTCAGGTAATCAAAATGTTGGGAAATGGACGATTGGAAGCACTGTGTTTTGATGGTGTAAAGAGGTTATGCCATATCAGAGGGAAATTGAGAAAAAAGGTTTGGATAAATACTTCAGACATTATATTGGTTGGTCTACGAGACTATCAGGATAACAAAACTGATGTAATTTTAAAGTACAATGCAGATGAAGCTAGAAGCCTGAAGGTATATGGCGAGCTTCCAGAGCATGCTAAAATCAATGAAACAGACACATTTGGTCCTGGAGATGATGATGAAATCCAATTTGATGATATTGGAGATGACGATGAAGACATTGATGATATCTAAATTGAACTGAGTGTTTTTACATGACAAGTTTTCTGAGGATTGTTCTACAGTTGGGATTTTGGCCGTCATCAGTTAAGAAGAGAAATTCATTTAGTGTGTCATTTCTGAAAGCAAACTGATTTATTTTCAATGTTTTAAAGTATTTATTTCTTTGGAAGCTGATGACCCTGAATTATCTTGTTAAATGTTAATACTTTATTGTTTCGATGTAATGGAATTTAGGAATAAAAGACCATAATATTTACCATTAAAAGAAATAAACGAATGCCTTTCCTACTCTAATAACTTCAAGTAATTGGATATTTTGAATACATTTCTGCCTTATAATCATGCTGGGTTCTAATAAGCCCTACTTCCAGCTAATCTGTTTATAGTCTTTCTGTATGTTTCAGTTACTTACATGTTCTTGTAAGGTTTCTGATAAAGTTTGAATACAGAAATCTCCATTTAGAATCAGAAAAAAATTGACATTTTTCATATATATCTAACCATATATATTTTTATAGTAACATTGATAGTTTATAAATTGTTTTTGTCCTTTGTGCACTAGTTATTAAGGAAAAAGAATATATCCAACACAGTTTTTAAAGTGTGGCAGTTTTGAGTAGTAATTCAGAATGTGTAAGATTAAGAGTTGCAGAAATTGAACAATAGATGGCAACCAATTATCTTAACATTGGAAATACTAGGATGCCATTTTGTTTTCAAAAGTTATTCATTGTAACCCACTGTTTTGCCTTTCATGAACAAGTGAATTACAATGTATAAATGAAGAACTAATTTCGTAATAAATTCTCTAAACTGGAAAAAAAAAAAAAAAAAAAAAAGAATGCCTTTAAGTGGTTTTCCGCCCTGGGCGGGCCAGGTGTTCCTTGCCCTCATTCCTGTAAACCCACAACCTTCCAGCTTGGGCGTTAGGGCCATTATGAACATGTTAGTGCTGCAGAGATTTTGTTTATGGCCAGCTTTGGGGCCAGTTTATGGCCAGATTTCGGGGGACCTGCTCCCAACACCTGGGAATATAGGTATTGGCCACCATGCCTAGCTAATTTGTTTTTATTTTTTTGAGACGAGGTCTCCCTATGTTGCTTAGGCTCGTCTTGAACTCCTGTGCTCAAGTGATCCTCCTGCCTTAACCTCCCAAAGTGTTGGGATTACAGGCATGAGCCACTGCACCTGGCCTATTTTATTTTTTTGTAGAGATGGGGTCTTGCTGTGTTGCCCAAGGTGGTCTTGACCTCTTGTCCTCAAGTGATCCTCCTGCTTTGGCCTCCCAAAGTGCTGGGATTACAGGTGTGAGCCATCGCGCCTGACTATCTGCATAAATTTTTTTTTCTTTTCTTTTCGTTTCTTTTTTTTTTTTTTTTTTTTTTGAGACAGGGTTTTGCTCTGTCACCCAGGCTGGAATACAGTGGTGCAGTCTTGGCTCATTGCAGCCCATGCCTCCTGGGCTCAGGCAATCCTCTCACCTCAGCCTCCTGAGTACCTAGCATTGTAGATGCATACCACCACGCCTGGCTCATTTGGTTTTTTTTGAGATGGAGTCTAACTCTGTCACCCAGGCTGAAGTGCAGTGGCACAATCTCAGCTCACTGCAACTTTACTTCCTGGGTTCAAGCAATTCTCCTGCCTCAGCCTCCTGAGTAGCTGGACTGCAGGCATGTACCACCATGCCTGGCTAAATTTTTTTTGTATTTTTAGTAGAGAAGAAGTTTCTCTGACCTTGTTGGTCAGGCTGGTCTGGAACTCCTGACCTCAAATGATCTGCCTGCCTCATTCTCCCAAAGTGCCAGGATTACAGGCATGAGCCACCATGCCCAGCCTGTTGTGTTTTTTGTATAGCTGGGTTTACCCAGGCTGGTCTCAAACTCCTGGGCTCAAGCCGTCTGCCTGCCTCGGCCTCCCAAAGTGTTGGGATTACAGGCGTGAGCCACCACGCCTGGCACCTGTATAAATTTAAAAAATTACAATTGATTAACAATTGAAATGATTGTAAAAATAAGTTATAAAAATAAATGCTTACATTTTATTACATTTTTAGGCTTTAGTTGACAAAATAATTCTAAAATACCACACACATTGTAATGTCCTACTGCATGTGATTGATAATTCATATCACATGTGACTCACCTTACAAATGTGACATAACTGAATTTATACTCTGTTTAATGGAAGGGCCGACTGCTCATGTCTTGAGTATTGTGACATTGTCAAATTGCTGTACAAGTTTCTAAATACTCCCAGTTTCTGTGCCCATCTCATCTTGGACCAATAACAGGTAGTTTTGCAGTCAAAACTTGAATAGCACTATATGCAAATGATTCCATTCAGTTTTCCCCCAGTTATCCCAATAATATACTTTATAGCTGTATTTCTTGTGCAATCCAAGATCCAATCTAGAAGTCCAGTGTGCTTTCCGTTGCGCTGTGGAGCCATCTCTAAGATCCAATCTAAGATGGAAACCGTAATTGGTCTTTTGTTGTTGTTTTTGCATTTGGTCTTTTTAAACTCCTTGTACTTAGAACTGTTTTTCATGCCTTTTCTGTATTTCACAACATTGGTTTTAAACTTTTTGTTTTTTGTTTTTTAAGAGTCCAGGCCATTTGTATTGCATAATGTCCCTCAATTTGGATTGCTGCATTGTTTATGATGAGCTTCAGATTAATTATGTTAGACAAAAACACTACATTGATGATGCTTGTCATCCATCAAGAGACTCAACATTGATGGGGATAAGTTAGGCCACTAGTATCTTAAGACAGTACCTTCCTGAATTCTTCATTGTAAGGCATCCTTTTCTTTGGTAATTAGTTGTTTTCATGATCCATAAATATTAATAATAATTATTATTTTGAGATAAGGTCTTACTCTGTTGCCCAGACTGGAGTGCAGTGGTGTGATCTCGGCTCACTGCAACCTCCGCCTCCTGGGTTCAAGCGATTCTTCTGCCTCAGCCTCATGAGTAGCTGGGATTACAGACACCTGCCACCCACGCCTGGCTAAATTTTGTATTTTTAGTAGAGACAGGGTTTCATCATATTGGCCAGGCTGGTCTCGAACTCCTGACCTCAAATGATCCACCCACTTTGGCCCCCCAAAGTGCTGGGATTACAGACGTGAACCACCACGCCTGGCCCCATAAATAATTATTGATGATATGAATTAGTAATGTATTTTACTGCCTGAAATCATTCCGGAAGCTATTGAGTTGTCCATCCAGTAGGGGACCAACAGAACACTGACAGTATAAACTTTTAATAGTTTGAAAGTCCTATAAACATAATATAGAAAGTATATTAATGTACCATTAGGAATATAGGTTTAAAAGTTTTTTTGAAGTTAAGTCTTTTTTGGCTTGAATTATTTTCTATGTGTTATGTAGACTATCTAAGAAATATTTATTTATAACTTCACCAGTGGCGCTCACACAGAGTGTACAAAAAGCTGGTGAATAACTGTTGCTGTAAGAAGTCACGGCCGGGCGCGGTGGCTCAAGCCTGTAATCCCAGCACTTTGGGAGGCCGAGACGGGTGGATCACGAGGTCAGAAGATCGAGACCATCCTGGCTAACACGGTGAAACCCCGTCTCTACTAAAAAATACAAAAAACTAGCCGGGGGAGGTGGCGGGCGCCTGTAGTCCCAGCTACTCGGGAGGCTGAGGCAGGAGAATGGCGTGAACCCGGGAGGCGGGGCTTGCAGTGAGCTGAGATCCGGCCACTGCACTCCAGCCTGGGCGACAGAGCAAGACTCCGTCTCAAAAAAAAAAAAAAAAAAAAAAAAAAGTCACTAGGCTGGGCGCAGAGGCACATGCCTGTAATCCCAGCACTTTGGGAGGCTAAGGAAGGAGGATTGCTTGAGTCCAGTAGTTGAAAACCAGCCTGGGCAACGTGGAGAAACTCCATTTGTACAAAAGTGGTGTGTGTCTATAGTCTCACCTACTCGGGAGGCTGAAGTAGAAGGATCCCTTGAGACCAGGAGGCAGAGGTTGCTGTGTGCCAAGATCGTGCCACTGAACTCCAGCCTAGGTGACAGAGTGAGACCCTGTCTCAAAAAAAGTCATAAATTTTCAGTCAAATTAAATGTTGTGGACTTGTTAATAAATACTAAGATAGTTTTGTGCCATAAATTTCCTATTTCAGGTTTGAAAACAAGTGGATGGTAATTTTAAATGTATTTGATGGGTATTCAGGGAGTTGGCTGTTTTCATAATTTGCCAGGAGAGGGCAGCACCATGTCTATAAAAAAACAAATGAGTATGGAAGCACGTTTTTTCATATAAATTACATTATATTTCAAAATGATGCATGCTTATTACTTTAAAATTCATACGTTACAGAGATATATAACATGAAAAGTGAAAGTTCTGTAACTCCCTTCCCCTAAAGAAAACAAAAACCGGCCGGGCGCGGTGGCTCACGCCTGTAATCCCAGCACTTTGGGAGGCCGAGGCGGGCGGATCACAAGGTCAGGAGATCGAGACCACGGTGAAACCCCATCTCTACTAAAAATACAAAAATTAGCCGGGCGCGGTGGCGGGTGCCTGTAGTCCCAGCTACTCAGGAGGCTGAGGCAGGAGAATGGCGTGAACCCGGGAGGCGGAGCTTGCAGTGAGCCGGGATCGCGCCATTGCACTCCAGCCTGGGTGACAGCACGAGACTCCGTCTCAAAAAAAAAAAAAAAAAAAAATCCTGTTAATAGTGGGCATGTTGACCGGATTTTTTTTTTTTTTTAACTTAAATTATTTACACTTAAATTTAGGCATTATAAGGAATTCTCATGAGGGGACTTACGAGATCTGAATTTTCATTGATAACCAGATACAAATTTGTTGTATGGATTTGAGCATACGTTTTAATTTCTTCATGTAATTATTTTTGTGTCTGTATCAAGTTAAGAACATTACTACATCTTTAAGAAATGTGAGAAGAGCTAGTGATGATGGAAGGAATTTGTAGGTCTAAGTGTAAGGTAGTGTTAGCACAAAGTTAGTCTTGGGTTTTCTAACTGTATTTTAATGTTAAATTTTGGGCTTTGGTCTTTTTGTTTTGTTTTTGTCCCCACTTGAAAAATGTTTAGCTTATTAACCTAGGGGAATGGGGGAATATAGTATTTTGTATTCTGCCCTATCACATAACTAGCTGAGCCAGTTAGCTCAGACTTTCCTAAATGATTCACCTTTTGGAAAAAGCCAGTCATGGAAAGTTTCTGCCCAAATAAAGACTTTCAGGAAGTTCTGAGTAAGAGAAAATAAAGTTAAAATGGAATTTCTGCTGAGAACACTTGAATTAACTATTGCTAATAATAGGCCTTTTCCTGTCAGGGTTCCCTCTTGTGCATTAGAGGTGGTCTATAATAATTTAAGTGTTCACAGTTATAAAATAACTGTGAAGATATTTTGATAGTTGAATCCCTTATTGCTTGTTAAAAGTGGAGTTGTTCTAGGCATACTAGCAATACTAGTAATAGTAGCATCTGCTAGTATTATTTGGTGTCAATTACTGAAGTTCCTGAGATAAATATACCAGTGTTTCCTAGTGAATATAGATGGGACTTTGGCACTAAGAAATTATGAGAGATACTCCCACAGTTTATACTTTTTCCATGCTGTTTTTATGCCACTTACTATATATCATGTATTACCATGACCTGCTTTCATGGTTGACTGTTCTGCTGAACTGTGAGCTCCTTAAAAACAAAGGTTATGCTGTATTTTTTTATATGTTCAACATCTAACAGTGCTTGGAGCTAGGTCACTTTTCAGAAAATGTTGACCTGATTGTCTTAGGTGACTCTTTCCAGATTTGTCATTTCTATAAAGGTAGTAAAAAACAAAACCAAACATGAATTACATAGAGGCTACTTTTCCTTAAGCTATCACTTAGGTCATTGGATTTCATCTTCTCTATCACCGACATTCTAAAACTTCACAGTGATTTGCCTTGATGTGAATCTTTTTATTTTTTATTTTTTTGAGACAGAGTCACACCCTGTCACACCCAGACTGGAGTGCAATGGCACGATCTCAGCTTACTGCAACAACTGCCTTCCGGGTTCAAACACATCTCCTGGCTTAGCTTCCCGAGAACCTGGGATTACAGGTGCCTTCCACCACGCCCAGCTAATTTTTGTTTGTTTGTTTATTTTTGAGACGGAGTGTTGCTCTATTGCTCAGGCTGGAGTGCAGTGGCATGATCTCGGCTCACTGTAAGCTCCACCTCCCTGGTTCACGCCATACTCCTGCCTCACCGTCCCCAGTAGCTGGGACTATAGGCACCCACCACCACGCCCGGCTAATATTTTATATTTTTAGTAGAGACAGGGTTTCACCGTGTTAGTCAGGATGGTCTCGATCTCCTGACCTCATGATCCACCTGCCTTGGTCTCCCAAAGTGCTGAGATTACAGGCGTGAGCCACCGTGCCCAGCCAATTTTTGTATGTTTTAATAGAGACAGGGTTTCACCATGTTGCCAGGCTGGTCTGGAACTCCTGACCTCATGATCCGCCCACCTCGGCCTCCCAAAGTGTTGGGATTACAGGTGTGAGCCACCACGTCCAGCCGGATGCTTTTAAATTGGCTGCATCCATTGTTCTATGGCTCTTTTTATGGAAGCTCATCCTTCACTTCTAGGACGTTTTCTTTTATTGTTTTTAACTTCCCCGTATTTTCTGTTTTTGTGAAATTCATATTGGTAGAATTGATACGACAGGCCAGGGCAGGCTAGGCTGAGGTAACAAACTCAGCAACTCAGTAGCATAATACAGTACATTATTTCTTACTGGTGTAAAGTCCAGTGTGAGGTGGGTAGCACTCTATCTTGTAACTCAATTGTATAGAACACCTAGGCTTCAGGGTTGCTCTGGCAAAGGAAGCATGAATACATAGATTTTCATGTAGTTCCTCTGTTTTCAGAATGGACTTCAGCCATGCCTTTTGAGTCTGGAACTTCTGTGGTTTTCATTTCTCCAGAGTAATGGGTTCTGCTGAATTGGGGATGGGGTAGAGCAGTAGCCTATGGTATGAGGTGCTGCTGAAGGAGATCTGGGACCTAGTTGCTCCTGATGGAGAATTCTAACTGGTTTTAGCCCTATTCCTTTCCTCTACCTGGAAAGGTTCCTGGTATCTCAATTTAATGAGCCTTTCTAGGGTACAGTAGTACACATTGGCTTGCCTGTTTTTGGCCATTCCACATGGCTATAGGCTTAGGAGATCAGAGAAAACAAAAACCAAATCTAGTTATTACTTGTCTACTTGCTTTCTACTTTCTTTCTTTTTTTTTTTTTTTTTTTTTTTTTGAGACAGGGTCTCACTCTGTTGCCCAGGCTATATATAGTACCACGATAATAGCCAACTGTAACCTTGAACTCCTGGCTTCAAGCGATCTTCTTGCTTCAGCCTCCCAGGCAGCTGAGACTACAGGTGCACACCATGATGCCTGGCTAATTTTTTTTTTTTTTTTTTTTTGAGATGAAATTTTGCTCTTGTTGCCCAGGCTGGAGTGCAGTGGCACAATCTCGGCTCACTGCAACCTCCGCCTCCTGGGTTCAAGCGATTCTCCTGCCTCAGCCTCCCAAGCGGCTGGGATTACAGGCATGTGCCACCACGGTGGCCTGGATAATTTTGTATTTTTAGTGGAGACAGGGTTTCTCCATGTTGATCAGGCTGATCTCGAACTCCTGACCTCAGGTGATCCGCCCACCTCAGCTTCCCAAAGTGCTGGGATTACAGGCATGAGCCACTGCGCCCGGCCGATTTTTAAAAAATTTTTGTAGAGACAGGGTCTTGCCGTGTTGCCCAGGGCTCAGGTAATCCTCCCGCCCTTGGCCTCCCAAAGTGCTGGAATTACAGGCCCGAGCTACTGCACCTGGCTGCTTTCTACTGTCAGAAAATTTGGACTGGGCACGGTGGCTCACGCCTGTAATCCCAGCACTGGGAGGCCAAGGCAGGAGGACCGCTTGAGCCCAGGAGTTTGAATCCAGCCCAGGCAACATGGTGAGACCCTGTCTTTAAAACATAAAAAAAGAAGAAAATTCTATTGACATCCCTTTTCTGTTACATTTCTTCTCATTATCCTTGTGTAGTTTCATCTTTTTAAACTTGCCACTATTTAGTAGGGTTTTGGCAGGATTGGAATAAAGCATGTGTTCAGATTACTATATGTAAGTGGCAGCTTCTGCTTGTTCTTCATTAGCTGGTCTGCCCCAGATTCTACCCAGAGCAAGGAAATTTAAAGGTACCCTTTCTAGTTTAGTACTCTGGAACACTGCTTTAAGCCGGAGATTTGGATGTGGGTTTATTTTGTAATTTTTAAAACAGTGTAAGAAAGCACCTCAAAATTTAGTGACTTTAAAAAATAATTGTTTTATTTTTTATTTTTTATTTTTTTGAAACGGAGTCTCGCTCTGTCACCCAGGCTGCAGTGCAGTGACCGGATCGCAGCTCACTGCAAGCTCCGCCTCCCGGGTTTACACCATTCTCCTGCCTCAGCCTCCCGAGTAGCTGGGACTACAGGCGCCCGCCACCTCGCCCGGCTAGTTTTTCGCATTTTCAGTAGAGACGGGGTTTCACCGTGTTAGCCAGGATGGTCTCGATCTCCTGACCTCGTGATCCGCCCGTCTCGGCCTCCCAAAGTGCTGGGATTACAGGCTTGAGCCACCGCGCCCGGCCTAATTGTTTTATTTTAATTTCTCTTGATTCCAGGGGTAGCTGGGCTCAGCTAGGCCGTTCTTACTCGGGGTCTGTTGTACAGTTGTAATCAGATAGTGGCTAAGTATGGAACCACTTCACAAGTTTCCTTACTCCCATGTCTGATGCCAGAGCTAGGTCAAACACCTGGGGGTTGGTACAGGCTTCTCAGACGTCTTGTCTCTGTGTGATCTTCCTATATGATCTCTCCAACATAGTGGCTCTAGAGTAACCAGACTTGTTTTGTGGTAGCTTGGAGTTTCAAAGGTACATTCTTGAGAAAGACTGAGACAGGGACAGACAGACAGAGCGTGCCAGGTGGAAACTATATCATCTTTTATTCGCTAGCCTCAGAAGTCATGTCGTGCCACTTCCACAGAACTCTTTGAGTTGAGACAGCCACGAAAGCCCATTCACTGTCAAGGGGTGATGACACAGACTCCCCCTCTAACTGGGGTAGTATCACATTTCTGGAAGAGCATGTGGGGATGGGAAATTTGTGGCAACCATCTTTGGAATATACTATCTGCTATAGGGTTCTCTCTAGCATTGCTGCTTAATCTCAGGATAGCCTTGAATAAGTAACATAACCTTATATTTCGGTTTTCTTACTCACAAAATGTAAATGTGTCAGTCAGCTCTTGGTACACTAGTGCTGTGTGGCACACCATTCCAAAACTCAGTGATATACAATGATAAGCGTTTACTTGTTGCCTGTGTTCCTCTAAGTATCTGAGATTGAGTGATTTAGACTCGGCTCAGCTCAGCTCCAAGCTGCTTGTTTGTTGGATTCAGGTCTGCAGCATGTCTTTCTGCCATTTTGGACCAGCAGCTAGTTGAGGTGTATTCATTCTCCTTATGACTCAAGGGACGAATTCAAGGGGCAGGAGAAACAGCACAAACATGTTTAAACTTCTCTTCCTCTCAGATCAGCTAATACTTCATTGGCCTTTGAAGCAAGTCATGTATCCAAGCTCAGCATCAGTGGAGTAGGGAAGTATTTTTTTTGTTTTGTTTTGGTTTTGTCCTTTTATTTTTATTTATTTATTTATTTGAGATGTAGTGTCACTCTGTTGCCTGGGTTGGAGTGCAGTGGTGGGATCTCGGCTCACTGCAGCCTCTGCCTCCCAGGTTCATGTGGTTCTCCTGCCTCAGCCTCCCGAGTAGCTGGGATTACAGGCACCTGCCACTATGCCCAGCTAATTTTTTGTACTTTTTTTAGTAAAGACAGGGTTTCACCATGTTGGCCAGGCTGGTCTTGAACTCCTGACTTCATGATCTGCCCGCCTTGACCTCCCAAAGTGCTGGGATTACAGGCGTGAGCCACTGCGCCCAGCCTGTTTTTTTCTTTTTGAGACGAAGTTTTGCTGTGTTGTCCAGGCTAGAGTGCAGTGATGCTGTCTCAGCTCACTGCAACCTCTGCCTCCCAGGTTCAAGCGATTCAGCCTCCTAAGTAACTGGGATTACAGGCACGCACCACCCAGTTAATTTTTGTATTTTTAGTAGAGATGGGGTTTCATCATGTTGGCCAGGCTGGTCTTGAACTCCTGACCTCAAATGATCTGCCCACTTCGGCCTCCCAAAGTGCCGGAATTACAGTCGTGAGCCACCGTGCCTGGCCCTGGGCTCACTATTATAGCACATCCCAAAGTGCTGGTATTACAGGCATGAGCCACTGTACCTGACCTGGTTTTAAAACAAAAAAATGCTGGGTGCGGTGGCTCACGCCTGTAATCCCAGCACTTTGGGAGGCCTAGGCAGGTGGATCACGAGGTCAGAAGATCAAGACCATCCTGGCTAACACAGTGAAACCCCGTCTCTACTAAAAATACAAAAAATTTAGCCAGGCGTGGTGGCAGGCACATGTAATCCCAGCTACTTGGGAGGCTGAGACAGAAGAATGGCGTGAACCCAGGAGGTGGAGGTTGCAGTGAGCCTAGATCGCATCACTGCATTCCAGCTTAGGAGACAGAGCAAGACTCCGTATCAAACAAAAACAAACAAACAAACAAAAACAAACAAGAAAAAACTTATCAGAGGGCTACAAAAGAGGCCACCGCTGCTGGCCATAATAGACTGCATTTAAACAAAATTCCTCAGGTGTTTTTGTTAACCTGGAAAGCCTAGGCAGGGATTAAACATTTCTCCTTCTCTCTTTATCTGAATTCTCAGGTACCATAAATACACTTTATTTGAGCTGTTAGGACTCAGTTTTAGTGAAGATAATTTTTTCAGATTTGAAATTAGACAAAATTCTCAGTCATGTTGCTTTCGTCCATTCTCAAATTATTGCTACTTTAACCAATTTTAAGGGATTTTGTTTCATCTTTGGGTTGTTTTGGATATAAAACAAGAGTCTTCTGCAGAGTCTTCTCTATTTATTTATTTATTTTTGAGACAGAGTCTCGCTCTGTTGCCCAGGCTGGAGTGCAGTGGCGTGGTCTCAGCTCACTACAACCTCCACCTCCTGGATTCAAGCAGTTCTCCTGCCTCAGCCTCCCAAGTAGCTGGGATTACAGGCGCCTGCCACCACGCCCAGTTAATTTTTTGTATTTTTAGTAGAGACAGGGTTTCACCATGTTGGCCAGGCTAGTCTCGAATTCCTGACCTCATGTTCCGCCTGCCTTGGCCTCCCAAAGTGCTGGGATTACAGGCATCAGCCACCGCGCCTGGTGGCCTTTTTTTTTTTTTCTTAAACTCTTATTTTTCTCCTTGAAATAGTGCCAGCCTAGGCATTATTTCCCAGTTCTATCACCCACATTCCCAATATTCCATCTCCCCATCTCAGCTTTCACTGGACCTTTAAGTCTGAGTGCTAATCTGCATGTGGGGTGCAGTGTGAGGGCGTTTTTCAGCCTTCACGTCAGTAACCCAGCATGGAGATTTAGTATTGACTGCTGCAGTGTATTTCATGCTGAGAAGTCATGGAGGGGAGATAGACTACATTTAAACAACATTCCTCAGGTGTTTTTGTTAACCTGGAAAGCCTAGGCAGAGATTAGACATTTCTCCTTCTCTCTTTATCTGAATTCTCAGGTACCATAAATACCTTTATTTGATCCTTTAGGACTCAGTTTTAATGAAGATAATTGTTTCAGATTTGAAATTAGACAAAATTCTCAGTCATGTTGCTTTTGTCCATTCCCAAATTATTGCTAATTTAGCCAGTTTTAAGGGATTTTGTTTCATCTTTGGGCTGTTTTAGGGAGATACAATTTATACACATTGTTGTTTCATTTGTTAATTTTAGTGAGGGAAAGTGTCTTTTTTTTTTTTGAGATGGCACCTTGCTCTGTCGCCCAGGCTAGAGTGCAATGGCATGATCTCGGCTCACTGCTACTTGGGAGGCTGAGGCAGGAGAATTGCTTGAACCCAGGAGGCAGAGGTTGGGAGCCAAGCATGGTTCACACCTGCAGTCCCGACTATTTTGGAGATTGAGGAGGAAAGAATGCTTGAGGCCAGAAGTTTGAAGTTGCAGTGTGCTGTGATCACTCCTGTGAATCACCACTGCACTCCAGCCTGGGCAACATAGTGAGCGAGACCTTGTCTCTAAAAAAGAAAGAAATTAACATTGGTACAGTGCCATTAACTAAACGATAGACTTCAGATTTTGACAGTTTTTCCACTAATAATCATTTGTGTTCCAGGACCCAAACCCATTTTCCACCTTTAGTTAATTGTCATGTCTCCTTGGTCTCCTCCCGTCCCATGACAGTTTCTCAGCCTATATTTTTCATGATATTGCCTTTGGAAAGTGCTGGTCAGGTATTTTGTAGAATGTCTCTTCATTTGGGTTTGCTTCGTGATTTCGCATTAGAATGAGGTTATGGATGTTGGAGAGACCACCAGAGAGGGGACTTGCCCTTCTTATCTCATATATCAATGTATTACTGATGTATTACTGATGTTAGCTTTAATCATTTGGTAAGGTGGAGTTTGTCAGATGTCTCCACTGCAAAGTTTTCCCTTTAAATTTATGGTTGTATATTGCTTTGTTCTTCCTTTTTTTTTTTTTTTTTGAGACGGAGTGTCACTCTGTTGCCAGGGCTGGAGTGCAGTGGCGCAATCTTGGCTCACTGAAACCTCTGCATCCTGGGTTCAAGTGATTCTCCTGCCTCAGCCTCCCTAGTAACTGGGACTGCAGGCTCCCACCACCACGCCCAGCTAATTTTTATATTTTTAGTAGAGACTATGTTTCACCATGTTGGCCAGGATGGTCTCGATCTCTTGACCTCATGATCCGCCTGCCTCGGCCTCGCAAAGTACTGGGATTACAGGCGTGAGCCACTGCACCCAGCCAGGAAAATGTCTTTATTGAAAGTTATTGTAGTAAACTTTTATCATAACGCTGAGCATCCAGAATTTATTGAAAGCCCAGTGGATCTTTTTCTAGTTGTCTTTATTTCCTTTTCTAGCTTGTTTCTTTGTCTTTATTCTTCTTGTAAGCTTGATGTCTTTTTCCTTGGCACAGGGTGACTAAGGAAGTGGATGCTACATCTAAAGAGGCCAAATCCTTCTTCAAGCAGAATGAGAAAGAAAAACCACCAGCTAATGTCCCTTCAGCTCTGCCGTCACTCCCTGCTGGGTCAGGGTGAGTATTTGAGTCTCAGTCCCTGATGTACTTGGCATGTTGGAGAAGCTTTCAGTGCAAATACCTGCTTTCGCTGCAGATCAAACTCCTTGCCTGAGAGAGAGAGAGTTACGATGCTGCTTTGCCTTTGCTGCAGTGTTTACCAGAATGGAAGATGCAAAGGAAAATTAGCCATAACTTTCTCAGGAGGATTGCTTGAGCCCAGGAATTTGTGATTAGCCTGGGCAATACATTAAGACCCTGTCTCTTAGAAAAAAAATTAGCTGGGCATGGTGGCTTGCACCTGTGTCCCAGCTACTGTGGAGGCTGAAGCAGGAAGATCACTTGAGCCCAGAAGGTTGAGGCTGCAGTGAGCCGTGATTGTGCCACTGCACTCCAGCCTGGGTGACAGAGAGAGATCCTGTCTCTTAAAAAAAAAAAAAAAAAAAAGAAGGGAGAAAATTAGCTGTAGCTTTCTTATTTGTTGCCAGCCTTAAAGAAGTCCTGGTTTATAGGATTGAACACGAAGCTGAACATGTAAACTTTACATTTAAAAATAATGCTTTTCAAATGAAAATATCAGCCTTCTTTAGAACTTTTCATGAAGATTTGGGATTCCCTCCCCATCTTTGCAGCCCTGGCTCTAAACAACAGAATTATACTAGTGTACTCTCTTAGGTTGCATATACCCAGAAATAGACCCTGAGATAAAGGTTTAAGTGCGTGTCGTTTATATGAGAGGTGATTCCAGGAAGCCCCAGTAGAGAGGTACAAGAGAGGAAAGAAGCCAGTAAATGTTGAGTTATCAAGCAGGTGACTGCTAGTTGTGGCTGGCACTCATTCCTGCTGGGAAACTTAGAGATTGGAAACAACACAGTGAGGGCTGAGGAGGGTGGAATGTTTAACCTCCACTGCTCATCGGACATTGGCTCAGAGCTGCTTCCACACATTCCTTGCCCTGTGTCCTCAGGCTGGGAGCTGCAGGTGCTTGCAGTAAGATGCTGCTCTCAGCATGTACCATGGCACTGAATGCCAGGAAATGTGGATGGGGCTAGTTCCTCAACTGTTACATCTTTATCTGCTTCATACTCAAGATATTTCTCTCCCACTGAGCAGAAGTCATGTAGTAGTTACACAGAAACCTAAGGAGGAAGAGGATTTGATTGCTTGCTACCACAATAGAAATGACATAAAATCAGATGAAGGCAGATGCAGAACAGAATTCTACAGACCTGCCCTGTTAATACTCTAGGCAAGTACTTTGTACACTGTGGTTTGGAATCATCAATTAAGAGAAAATATCAGAGCACATCACATGTAGTAAGAGTAAATACTGTTTTCCAGCCTGGCCAACATGGTGAAACCCCATGCCTACTCAAAAGACAAAAATTAGCTGGGCGTTGGTGGCACTTACCCATAATCCCAGCTGCCTGGGAGGCCGAGGCAGCAGAATCGCTTGAACCCAGGAGGCAGAGGTTGAAGTGAGCTGAGATTGCACCACTGCACTCCCGCCTAGGTGACAGAGGGAGACCTTATCTCAAAAGAAAAATAAATAAATAAATACTGTTTTATAGAACTTTTATTTCAGTTACTGATATGCTTATGTTTGGCAACAAGCTGTATTTATTTTTTGTTTTTTTGAATTGGAATCTTACACCGTCGCCTGGACTGGAGTACAATGGTGCGATCTTGGCTCACTGCAACCTCTGCCTCCCGGGTTCAGGTGATTCTCCTGCCTCAGCCTTCCGCCGAGTAGCTGGGATTACAGGCGCGCGCCGCCATGCCTGGCTAATTTTGTGTATTTTTAGTAGAGATGGGGTTTCACTATGTTGACCAGGCTGGTCTCGAACTCCTGACTTCGTGATCCATTTCCCCCCTCCCCCGACCTCCCAAAGTGCTGGCGTTACAGGCCTGAGCCACTGCGCCCATCCAGCAAGCTGTATTTTTAATAAAGATTCGGATTTTTAAAATTTGAAGCTGTAGGCTGAAACATGTTTTTAGCTTTATATTTATTGTATTGTTTGAAGGGGGTTCTCTTCAGACCAGTACCTTTATTTATTTACTTTTTTTTCGAGGCAGAGTCTTGCTCTGTCGTCCAGGCTGGAGTGCAGTGGCAGGATCTCAGCTCACTGCAACCTTCACCTCCTGGGTTTAAGCAGTTCCCTGCCTCAGCCTCCCGAGTAGCTGGGATTGCAGGCGCCCACCACCATGCCCGGCTAATTTTTGTAATTTTAGTAGAGACGGGGTTTCACCATGTTGGCCAGGCTGGTCTTGAACTCCTGACCTCGGCCTCCCAAAGTGCTGGCATTACGGGTGTGAGCCACCACGACTGGCCGCCCAGACCAGTAGCTTTCAAACTTTCTTGACTGCCACCCATCATAAGGAATACATTTTACATTATGCCCTTGTACACCTATAAAAATAGGTATGTAAAAAGGTGAGATAAAAATTTGGTGAAATATTTATGCTTACTATGTATAATATGCTCTGATTTTCTGTTTTACATTATTGTGTATAGAGGTGTCATTTAAAAAACTGTTAGGACCTGCTGAATTGATTTCACAATCAACTACAACCTGAATTTGACAAATACTGCTCTAGACTATGTATGGAATTAGCCTTCAGCAGGTGATTAAGAGTTGCCAGGTTTGTATGTGGTATTATTAAGGTGTTTCTTGCACTTATTAAAAGTATTACTATGAACGTTACCGCTGGATATAACCACCAGCTGGAAATAAAGGCAAAGAAGCTCTTCTTA
Source organism: Macaca nemestrina (assembly GCF_043159975.1). NCBI lineage: Eukaryota > Metazoa > Chordata > Mammalia > Primates > Cercopithecidae > Macaca > Macaca nemestrina. The sequence continues at coordinate 74,245,884 of NC_092142.1, read as the reverse complement.
GGTTTCTGGTTAGTTTTAGCTAACACAGTTTTTTTTGTTGTTGTTGTTTGTTTTTTTTTGAGACGGAGTCTCGCTTTGTCCCCCAGGCTGGAGTGCAGTGGCCGGATCTCAGCTCACTGCAAGCTCCGCCTCCCGGGTTTACGCCATTCTCCCGCCTCAGCCTCCCGAGTAGCTGGGACTACAGGCGCCCGCCACCTCGCCCGGCTAGTTTTTTGTATTTTTTAGTAGAGACGGGGTTTCACCGTGTTAGTCAGGGTGGTCTCGATCTCCTGACCCTGTGATCCGCCCATCTCGGCCTCCCAAAGTGCTGGAATTACAGGCTTGAGTCACCGCGCCTGGTGATAACACAGTTTTTACTTCTAGTTTCCTTGGATATTTCTTCTTAAAATGATCCCTGTTGATGCTTAGAGATTCTACTTGGAAACTATACGTTTCAGAAAATACTCTGCTACTATAATTATAAAAATAACTAGAGAATGGAGAAATGGCAGCTTAAAATCAGCTTATTTAAGTCACTCATATAGAAATCTCACTGCTTGTCACATCTGTGCCTGCCTTTCTTAGAGCTAATAGCCTTTTTAGAATAAGAAATCTGCTGAGATGATATCTGTATTAGGGAGATCCAGCAGGAAACAGATGGCATTCTCAAATACAGTACTTTGAGGAGAGTTTAATAACTCACAAAGTGGTGGAAAACCATGGGGATACAAATATTGGTGTGGCCTCCCTGGGGCTGGTAATAATGAGACTCTATTACTACCCTAGGCCTGAAAGGGCAAGAATGGGAACAGTTAATGGCAGGGGAAGACAGGGTTAGGTAGAATGGACCTCCTGACAGGAGCTGAGACCTTCTGTTCAGTAATGGACTTCCCCCAGAGGGAAGCCGAGGGAATAAATACCCAGATCTGTTTCTTCTCTCTCTGCAGCCTCTTAGGGAGCTCCATTGCCCTCTGAGACTTATTAAAGAATATTCCAACACTTGTTGAAACTGTGAGAACACTTTATCCAAAACTATTGCAATGGGTGTCAAGACTATCTCTAGGGTAGAGAGAGAGGGCTCAACTCTGAATACAGCAAAAACAGCTGGGGATTTTTAGCAGAATCGGGAGGCAGGTGGTCAGTGGATGGAAAATTACTAAGAGACATCAAGGATAGGGGTATTCTTGCTCAAGGCAGTCTAGTGTGATCAGATATCAAGGGTAGGGGATTCTCTCTAAACTGACTTAGCGCAGAATTATTTCTAAAACTGGGCCGTGCAGGCCCAGCAAGGGCAGGGGCCAATTTCAAGCCTTGGTTGAGAAGAAGGCTCATTGGAGTCTGACTAAAGTTTGGTTTAAGGAGAGTCTTCATCAGGCCGTCCTTACAGAACAGCTCCTAGAGCAGAGAGCCATGTGGGGAAGGGTATAGAGGGAATCTAGGGGCCAACCAGGAGCTATCTCAGGAGCTATACAAGTGAAATATTTTTCAGTAAAGAATGCTGACTCCCTTATAAACAGGGTAAAGTGAAATTTGACCAAAATCAGTTTCTTTGAAAGCCCTGATGGAACATAACACATTACAAGGATATGTCTGCCAAGTGCCTGAGTAAAAGTCTTCAGAGTTGTACATTAAAATGTACATGTTTAAGTATGATACTGTGAACCTTGGATTTCCGAGTAAATCCAGAATGACCTTCAAGGTTGGTATGCTCATTTTTATGAAATGCATCTCAGAAAGCTTTACAATTACAATTGTGCTTGGGAAAAGACGGGGCCAAGAGGAAATCAGCTGATCTAGGGTAACTGAGTGGGCACATTTTATCAGTGTAAATATTAGTATCTGTCAACACACTCCACATGCAGGGTATAGAAAGTCTTTTCAAGGGAAGGATCTACAGGAATAATCTAGTATATTAAAAGAAAATTATCTTAATGCAGTCAAATTTTTTTCCCACAGAGTTTTTTTCATTTTGGGAGCTGCTTCAGTTTATAGAAATTGTCCTAAAGAAACACTTTATTTGTTTATTTTCCTCTAAACAGATTTAAGCAATATAGGAAAACCAGAGCAGGAGAGTAAAACATCCTGTCCCACATCTTTTGCTAACATAAGCACAGATTCAGAAATAAGAACAGATTTAGAGGAGCAAATGTTTATAACTGAAAATGCATTTCCTCCATGTGTTTAAAATAGCACACTGCTTAGGCTATAAAAAGCCAAAGTTTATGTTTTGGGAATGGAATAAGCCCAATTTTAATTAGAGGCAGGAATGAGACTACAAAAATTACTCTCCTACATTTGGTAGTAAAGCACAAAGCTTAGTATGTCTAAATTCTCATGGTCTTGTCATTCCATGCTCTTGATCCGCCTCTTCCCTCACTCCCCAGTCCTTACTACTAGTACTGTTAGCTACTTGCATCCAGTTTTCTCAACATTTGCTGGTATCTGGCTGGCCAGGCTTCAACCCCACATTTGCTATCTATTTTCAAGCCAACATTTACTATTTACTTTATTCCAACAGCAGGCCACCATCAGTGTCATTAAAATTTGTAATCCTACCCTTAGGCATTGACTTGTTTAATTAAGGGCCTGCTGTTTAGCTGCCTCTTTATAGATTGAGAATGACCTAAAGCAATATAACTTAAGAGGGAAAGATATCATTTTCCCGTGTAGTTTTAGCCTTCTTGATCTATGGAGTGAAAAAAAAAGAAGGCCTTCATTTTGAGTCTCAAACAACATCATAGGTGATGTCAGTGTAGCAATGTTTTCCCCAAAGATAGAAGACACAGAATCCCTCACAGTACCATCCTGAAGATACAAGACCCAGACTAAGGACTGAGAAGACAGTAATGCTGACCATTGTGGTTTGCCAAAATTCAGTGTATGTAATCAGTCACCAGCAATCTTTGGTTTTTGAGCAGAGTCTTCCTGTCTGAGCAGCTAATGGTGTGATCTCTCTCGGTCTCCTCATTTGGCCAATATTTTAAACTCTAGAAAGTTGACATAAAAATCTGGATTACTGGCTTTTCTTGAGAAATGAAAATTTCTGCCACTACCTTCCCTCTTCACCTATGGTAACACTGGGTTGGCACAGAGTAGATGAGATTTGCCCTTTTGTGGTCCCTACTCAGTGGCTTTACTCATTTATATTACCTGCATGGTTCCTGTAGGCAACTGTTTTTCCCACTCTAGGGTAACATGTTTCCCTTTGATGACCATGTTAATTTCCTTTTGGAAACAATTTGTTCTCTGGATTAAATACCAAACCTACTATCTTCTCAGACTGCGGGTTAAATATTCTTTACCCTTTTTGAAAGAATAAATAACTCCTATTTATTGACTGCTTCACCACATTTAAGGCACAATTCTAAATGTTTTACATATATTATTTCACTTAACCCACATAAACATTCCAAGATGTAGGCACTAACTTTGTGCCCATTTCACAGATCAGGACACTGAGGTTCAGAGAGGCACCCTTCACTTGTTGAAGTTACATAGTTGATGATTGGTCGAGCTTGGATTTCAGCCCAAATCTATTTGAGACCAAAGCCTGGGCTCTCAGCCACTTTGCCATTGCCACTGCTCTTTCTTATCCTCCTGATAGATTTTGTTGTTGTTGTTGTTGTTGTTAAAAAGAATCTCTCCTCAGTTTCATAACTGGTGAGGGACTCTTTGAAAGCTATTTTGTTATTTTTGAAGAAAGTGAGAGGACTGTTTCTCCCCTTTTCCTTTGTAAGCTTTTCCTCATTAATATAACCATTTTCTATACTTTTGTTTCATTCCTGTCTCAAGAAAGTGAAGGCCTAGCACATTAAAAAAAAGAGTTCCAGTGTGTTTGTACATTGATACCTGTCAGCAGCAACAGTGAAGCTGTGGACAAGATGTGATGTGGGGAATAGTGGCTATTACTGTTTTTAGAGGGTAATCATCTCCTACTGAGGTGTGAATCCTACGTTGTGGGCAACTTATATGTTGATGGAGAGCCAGGTAGGAGTATCTTTGTCCAGCTTGTGTCAAGTGCATTTCTTCTAGTGATCATTTGTTCCAGGATAGGACTAGCTAGAGATAGCTTTTAATAGGATGTTACAGAAACTAGTGGTGACAATGGAAATGATTGATTTTAGCAGCTCTGGTGGTACTGTTGTTATCTTACTTATCGACTCCAGAATGATGTGGTTTGAGTAGAAGTAAGAATACCCTGTACCTAGCTCGCCTTCATGTTCTTCAGTGGATATTAATACCCTGCTTCATTTGTTTTTAACTTATTCTTGATTTGTTTTAAAATAAGCCTTTATAGGTATTGCAGGTGCAGAGTAAATAGGAATTGAATAAGGAAAATAATTTTTTAAAGATTTTCCCATGAATATCTGGAGTATTTTGAATCTTTTAAAGGCAATTTCATTCACATTGTTGATTCAAAGCTCTTATTCCAGGCTAAACTAGTAACTGAGATAAGTATGAATGGAGAGTCTAGTGATATCCTTTTGGGAGGGAAGAGGATATCTGACAATTCGGATCATGAAATAAAGTCCTTGCCAATCTGAGCATCTAAATGAGACTCCAAACGTAGAAAAGGTTTCTCTTTTTTTTTTTGAGATGGAGTCTCGCTCTGTTGCCCAGGCTGGAGTGCAGTGTCGGGATCTCGGCTCACTGCAGCCTTCATCTCCCAAGTTCAAGTTATTCACTTGCCTCAGCCTCCCAAGTAGCTGGAGTTACAGGCGCCCGCCACCATGCCCAACTAATTGTTGTATTTTTAGTAGAGACGGGATTTCACCATGTTGGCCAGGCTGGTCTCAAACTCTTGACCTCAAGCAGTCCACTTGCCTCGGCCTCCCAAAGTGCTGGGATTACAGGCGTGAGCCACTGTGCCTGGCCAAAAAGTTTTCTTTTTTTTTTGAGGTGGAGTCTCGCTCTGTCGCCCAGGCTGGAGTGCAGTGGCCGGATCTCAGCTCACTGCAAGCTCCGCCTCCTGGGTTCACACCATTCTCCTGCCTCAGCCTCCCAAGTAGCTGGACTACAGGCGCCCGCCACCTCGCCCGGCTAGTTTTCTGTATTTTTTTTTTTTAGATCCGCCCGTCTTGGCCTCCCAAAGTGCTGGGATTACAGGCTTGAGCCACCGCGCCCGGCCCAAAAAGTTTTCAAAGCAAAAACTTTTTTCATTTATGGTCACCAGGATGACATAACCTCTGTCAGTTTGGATTGAATACCTACAGCAAATACTCTGAACCTAGGAATTATCTATAGTGATTTTCAAGGTTGCCTGGAGTTAAATAAATTCTAGTGTTCTTAGAAAATTCTATGAAGAGATGAACTTTATTACACACAGCAGCCTTTTTCCTTTGCTCTTAGCCTCAAATTATAGTGCCAATAAGTTTCAAACATCTGTGATTTTAAGACCCAGATGTCTATCAGGATCACAAACTTTTTTTTTTTTTTTAAATCTTACTTTAAGTTCCGGGATACATGTACAGAACGTGCAGGTTTGTTACATAGGAATACATGTGCCATGGTGGTTTGCTAGGATCACAGACTTTTAAAACTTTATTTTGTCCTATTCCTGTACCCTTGGTTGTGCCAAATTGTCTTGGTGAGAAAAATGAGTCAGTTAAATGCTTTAGGTGCTTCTTGGAAGTGTAGGGAAGAATAGAATAGGTATGTGAAGTTACGATAGTCATACAGTTTACTTAGTATGATAATATAAATTGATTTGGGAACAAGAAAAGGAAGACCTTCATTTAAGAAGATGATTATGGTACTCTAGGAATGAAGTGAAAATATTTTGGTTAACTTTAAAACCGTAATTTATTATTGTTTCATAGGACTTTAACTTCTTTTCGTGTACACTAGAGGGCAGAATTCCACCTGAAAAGATAGCTCGTCTTGGCCAAGATCCCAGGAAGCATTAAGCAGCATTCTTAAGATTGGGTGAAAGAGTGTTGTACATTTTTCTTTGCTTAATTAGATTAGTCTCTTGGTATGAGATTTCTATGTACTCTGCAGTTTCTATTTTTTTTCTTTTATTAGAATTTATTTTTTTCAACTCTACCATTGTGCTTAGAAAATGAGAAATGATTTTTCTTCTCTCATTTTTTTCTTTGGGATACAAAAACTCTTGTTGTTTTCAGTTTTTTTTTTTTTTTTAAATTACAAATAAGAAAGTAACAATGACCTGTAGTCCCACCACTTAAATTTTTTCAGAGAGAAAGCAGTGAAAGTTCCTTTCTGCCTGTCCAGTTGTTAATTCTCATCCCTAGAAGCTGATAGCTGTTAACTGATGATCAGTTTTGTGCAGATCCTTCCCTGTGCTATGATAATATATTGTATTCATATATATTAATGTTAGTCACAAGACTCTCCATTCATACTTATCTCAGTTACTAGCTAGCTTGGCCTGGGATAATATCTTTGAATCAAGAATGTGAATGAAATTCCCTTTAATAGATTCAAAATATTCCAAGTATTCATGGGAACATCTTTTAAAAATTATTTTCCTTATTCAATTTCTAATCTATATACTCTGTACCTACAATACCTATCAAGGTTTATATAAAAATAAATTAAGAAGTTAAAATCAATGATCAGGAAAAAGAATATATACATATATATTGTATACATACATATGTATTGCATTCGTATATACTTAAAACAAAAATGGACTTGCGCTGTCTGTACTGGTCTGCAGTATATATATACACGCATATATTTGGTTTCTTCTTGCAACTTATATTTTTACCTAACAGTCTATCTTGTGCATCTCTCCAGGTTCAGTATAAACATCTATGTTTGTTTATGCCTGCCTGGTACTCCATTTTGTGACTGTTCCATAATTTGAGTGCCCCTTCTCTTATTGATGAACATTTACTAGTTTTCCAAATTTTACAGTTATTGATAATTCTGTGGTAATTCTTACACGTAAGTTTTTCATGTTCTCAGGCTGTTATTTCTGAAGGACAGAATTTTAGAAGTGGGATTGCTGGGTCATTGGGTATGTGCATCTTAAATTCTAATAGCTGCTGCTGAATAGGCAGTAGCAATTTGAAGTCATGCCAGTATTATGTGAGAAGACCAGTTTCCATACAATTACCAATATGTATTTATTTGCATTTCTCCACAATAATTGTAGTAACTGTATCTTTATAACCTGTTGGTTTGTGTGGTGGTTTAAAATTTTTCCTCTTTTTTTTTTTTTTTTTTTTGAGATGGAGTCTCGTCTGTCACCCAGGCAGGAGTGCCGTGGTGTGATCTTGGCTCACTGCATCCTCTGCCTCCTGGGTTCAAGGAGTTCTCCTGCCTTAGCCTCCCAAGTAGCTGGGATTACAGGCATGTGCCACCACGCCCGGCTAATTTTTGTATTTTTAGTAGAGATGTGGTTTCGCCATGTTGGCCAGGCTGCTCTCCTGACCTCAGGTGATCCGCCTGCCTCAGCCTCCCAAAGTGCTAGGATTACAGGTGTGAGCCACCATACCCAGCCAAAATTTTTCGTCTTTTGAAAACCGTTACCAAAACAGACTTTTTATTAAAGTAATACTATTTTGTGCATTTGTCAAATGTTATGGAATGAATAAATTAAGGTTTGCATATTACCTGTAGGTAGTTTCCATATTGTATCAAATTATCAAGGTTAATTAATCCTCAGTCATTTAAGAGATCAGGTTAAAAAAAATCTAAATTTTATAAACACTGAGATAAATTGTGAGCCAAATTTGGGGCTGTATCTTTGTTTTTTTTAAGACGGAGTCTTGCTCTTTCGCCAGGCTGGAGTGCAGTGGCACGATCTCGGCTCATTGCAACCTCCACCTCCCAGGTTCAAGCAATTCTCTTGCCTCAGCCTCCCAAGTATCTGGGACTACAGGTGCCTGCCACCACGCCGAGCTAATTTTTGTATTTTTAGTAGAGACAGGGTTTCACCATATTGACCAGGATGGTCTCAATCACTTGACCTCATGATCCACTCGCCTCAGCCTCCCAAAGTGTTGGGATTATAGGCTTGAGCCACCGTGCCCAGCCGGGGCTGTATCTTATTGATCCTTTGCAAATGCTATGTGCTGCTTCACTCTTAGGTTCTTTGTGTTGGAAGGTACTATTTCAAAATGTTTCAACATCAGGGAAGAATGTCATTCATCCTAATCATAGCAATCAGTGATTTTTATGTTCTGATTAAGGTTCTTATAAAGGCAACTTGCTGCCATTTCCTGAGTGGTTCTAACTGTACAGAAAGATTTATATTAGATAAATAATTTGGATTGAGGAATTTTTCTTTTGGGAGAGGCTGAGCAGCTGTGTTTTAATTATTTTGGTCAAGGACTGAAAATCAGGCTAGTCTGAAGTCCAGCACTTAACTATATTCAGTTACTTGAATTTTGGATTGTGCCACAACCCTATTACCCAAGCGAACTTATGATAAATTTAAGCTGAAATAATTTAAAGCCAGGCTAATATTTTCCCATCATTGAGGAAATGGAAGATTCTAATCAAACACTCGTCTTTAGACCTAGTAATTCTGGATGCTTAAGACCATAAAACATAACCTTTTGATTATTAGCATTTCCTTGAATTTGAAATGTAGTACAATTTCAACAGTTGCTAATTTGAGAATGCACAGGAAAAACTCATGCTTTGCATCGGCTTCTGCTTTAAACTGAGATCCTATAGTCCTAGCTGCTTGTGAGATGATGTCCCTGTAGGAAGTGGAAACAAAAGGAGAAGAGTTTTCCCTACAGTCAGATACAGCATGACATGACTTGTTTGGCCAGAAGTGAGAATTAGGAAGGTCCAAGGAATATCATGTACAAAACGCTCTTGATCTTGGTCTCTAGTATAGTGTTATTTGCTTCAAAGCAAAACTTGGAGGAAGTTTCCTTTAGAACAGTAACCACAAGCATCACGTCTGCTTTTCAGCCATGTTTCTGTTTGCGCTATGAGGTTAACTAAATCCAAGTTTTTGATACCATTTTAGAAGGGCACACTGATTTGGCCTGTGTTGGACCAGTGTGACCTCGATTTCTCTGTCTAGATGTGGTGAAACCAGCTTTCCTGTTGGGCTAACTTGGGTCAGCTGTGTGTTTCACAGTATCCTGCAAGCCTAAGCCAGGCAGAATTTCAGCTGTGTAAAGGCTTAGATTATGAAGTATCTATCTGTCTTTATAGAATATATTTTTTAAACCCTTTGAAGTAGAACTTTTAACACCACAATGAAAGAACTTTTAACACCATAATGAAATCAGTATTTTCAAGGGATACTAGGGAAGGTTTGTGACAAAGGCTTTTATTTTGCTTATATTTTATCAATCACTCAGGAAATTAGTTGGCAATGGAAAATGGAACACAACTCTGTGCCAGTATAGTATGTCATCTAATTGTGGTACTCTATCTCAGAATACTCCTTCTCGGTAAGACTGGTATGCCTCTGAGCTTTTTTTTTTTTTTTCTTTTTTTCGTTTTTCAGACAGGGTTTCACTCCCATCGCCCAGGCTGGAGTGCAGTGGCAAGGTCTCAGCTCACTACAACCTCTGCATTCTGACTCAAGTGATCTTCCTGCCTCAGCCTCCTTTGTAGCTGGGACTACAGGCATGCACCACCATGCCTGCCTTATTGCCTCTGAGCCTTTTCTGTATTTGTTTAGGGTTTTCTCAAGATTCACAGGCCTCTTGTCTTTATGCATCTAATAATGTCATCGGCTGGGCGCGGTGGCTCAAGCCTGTAATCCCAGCACTTTGGGAGGCTGAGACGGGCGGATCACGAGGTCAGGAGATCGAGACCATCCTGGCTAACACGGTGAAACCCCATCTCTACTAAAAAAAATACAAAAAACTAGCCGGGCGAGGTGGCGGGCTCCTGTAGTCCCAGCTACTCGGGAGGCTGAGGCAGGAGAATGGTGTGGACCCGGGAGGTGGAGCTTGCAGTGAGCTGAGATCCGGCCACTGCACTCCAGCCTGGGTGACACAGCTAGACTCCGTCTCAAAAAAAAAAAAAAAAAAGTCATCTACTGCTGCAGCTTTAACCATTTTTTCAACATTGATGATTCTCTCTCTGCTCTGTCCTTTCAGTATTGCTTTTCTCCTGAGCTCCAGACCCATATCTCTTGCTGCTTGCAAGCGATTTATTCTGAAACCCCTTGATCCACAACTGGTCCAATATTTAACTCATTTTCCCTAAATCCTCCCGTATTACAGAAGTGAAGAAACCAAACCTGTGAAATTAAGTAGCTTGCCAAAGAAAGAGAACCTGGACTGGAATCTGAGGCTTCTTTCCAGTCTAGTGTTCTCATCTGCTGGGCCAAAACTGCCATTGTCGGTGAAGGGAGAATGTACCACTATTTTCCTCAATAGTAGTTGAGTCCCAGCCTCAGTGTCACCTTTAGTTTTTCCCTTTGTTGTCTCTCGCCCTAGCCCCTAACTGCCCAATCCAGTGAGTTTAACTCTACTTTCAAGATGCCTCTAAGTATTCATTCATATCCCCCTCCTCTCATTTTCTCTCCTCTCTCATTGCCTTTTTCTGGGTCTTACATTCTTTCTTTCCTTTTTAAAAAAACTATGTTAATCTTAATTTTTTTTATTGAGACAGGGTCACTTTGTTGCCCAGGCTGGTCTCCAACTCCTGCCTTCAGGCATTCCTCCCGTGTTGGCCTCTGAAAGTGCTGGGATTACAGGTATAGGCCATTGCTCCTGGCCCTGGGTGTTACATTCTGAAGCATCTGTTGCTATGTAATTAAAATATTTTCTAAAGTCTTTTGAAAGGCTTGGACTGTTGTAATCATTTCCTAAGTTTACATAAAGCCTGTAGTCACTCTTCCTCTCTCTACGTGCCACTGCTAGGGTAATTTGGCAGAGATTTAGCTTAGATAGTGTCACATGCTCAAAAATTTTATCTTTGTTGTCTGTAAGTTCTAGTTGATTTAGCTGCTACTGTCTTGCTAACTCTCAAAAAAATCCTTCAGTTCACTGTCAATATTTCCTTTTATGTTTAATATGTTTTTACTCTTTAGCGAGGTTTTATCTGTGGTGTGATCTTTTATGACCTGGGGTTAAACTTGTTTTTCTTAAAAGTGGGGATGAATTTGCTTCTTCTAGATGCTCTTGCCTGGGCCGATTTTTATGTTAATTCTTTGGTTTGGAGTGCCTGGAACATTCAGATATTATAATTGAAAGTATAATTTTGAAGCCCAAATCTATGTGGGTTGCAGGCCCAAGGTTTCATTCTGATTCTTTTTTTTTTTTTTGAGACGGAGTCTCGCTCTGTCGCCCAGGCTGCAGTGCAGTGACCGGATCGCAGCTCACTGCAAGCTCCGCCTCCCGGGTTTAAGCCATTCTCCTGCCTCAGCCTCCCGAGTAGCTGGGACTACAGGCGCCCGCCACCTCGCCCGGCTAGTTTTTCGTATTTTTAGTAGAGACGGGGTTTCACCGTGTTAGCCAGGATGGTCTCGATCTCCTGACCTCATGATCCGCCCGTCTCGGCCTCCCAAAGTGCTGGGATTACAGGCTTGAGCCACCGCGCCCGGCATCATTCTGATTCTTAAGAGAGACCTTTTTTCCTACCCCCTACAGCCCAAAGCTTAGATGCACTTTCTTCTCTGTTCCTTGGGCTGTTACATTATTATTATTTTTTTTTTCTAACTCGATCCTTTTATTGAGGATGCGTAGACTTTCCACTTTCAGTCTTAGTTCTAGTTTTCTACTGCCTGTAAGCTCAAGACCATTTTTATTATCACGTGGCAAATAAAACCCAGACTGGAAGTTATTGAAACTGTCTTCCCCCACCCCACCCGCCCGCTGTAACCACTATATCAGCTCATGTCCTCTACTGTGGTTTTCAGTTCCTTCTTTGATCCAAACACCCGGGGGTTGCCCGTTCTTCCTTATGAGTTTAGCAATACACTTAAAATAATTTTTGGTATATTTTATCTAGCATTTCTGGATCTTTATCTGGAAAATGTTTCGGTTATCTTAAGCATTCATCTTGCCTAAAATAGAAGTTCTTTGGCTTTAAGTGCAGATACCCTATATAGCTTTTCTTTCTTGTTTTTGAGGTGGAGTTTCACTGTGTTGCCCAGGCTGGAGTGCAGTGGCTCGATCTCAGCTCACTGCAACCTCCACCTCCTGAGTTCAAGCAATTTTCCCGCCTCAGCTTCCTAAGTAGCTGGGACTACCAATGTGTACCTGTACGCCTGTCTAATTTTTGTGTTTTTAGTAGACACAGGGTTCCACCATATTGCCCAGGCTGGTCTCAAAAGCTTCTGGGCTCAAGTAATATGCCCATCTTGTCCTCCCGAAGTGCTTGGATTACACGCATGAGTCACTATGCCCAGCGATCCCTTTTTTTAAAGGGTACTTTAAAAAAAACAAATAAATAAACCTTTCATTTTGAGAGGTTGTATACTCATGTGTAGTCATATAAAATAATGCAGAGATTCCTTGTACCTTTGACCCAGTTTCCCCCTATGGTACTATCTTATAATATTACAACTGGGATATTGACATTGACACATATAGTCAAGTTGTAGAACATTTTCATATCTGCTGAGATTCCTCATGTTCTCTATAGTTACATACACTTTCCTCCTGCCCTCACCCCCTCCTTAACCTCTGGTAATCACTAATCTAGAGATTTCCTTTTTGGGAGTTTTTAAATGACAAATTGTTTCCTTAATAGTTACAGGGCTCTTTCATATTGAGTGTCTTATTGTTTGTCATTTTTGAGGAATTGGTCTACGTTGTCAAATTTATTTGGGTAGAATTCTGCATAATATTCTCTTATCCTTTTGATACCTGTAGTGATATCCCATTTCATTCTCTCCGATAGTGGTAATTTGTGCCTTCTCTCTCTCTCTCTCTTTTTTTTTTTTGGTCAGTCTTGCTAGACATTCGTTGATTTTATTGATCCATTCAAAGAACCAGCTCTTTGTTTCATTGATCTTTCCCTATTGTCTTTGTTTTCAATTTCATTCACTTCTATAATTATTTCCTTGCTTCTGCTTGGTTTGCCTGTATATTGCCCTTTTTTTTTACTAGGTTCTTGAAGTTGGAACTTAGATAATTGATTTGAGACTTTTCCTCTTTACACTGTATGTATTTATTACTACACATTTCCCTCACACACTGCTTTAGCTATGTCCAACAATTTTTGATACGTGTATGATTTTATCCCGTTCATTATTTTTTACTTCCCTTGAGACTTTCTTTTTGACCCATGCATTATTTAGAAGTGTATTGTTTCATTTCCAAGTGTTCAGAGAGTTTTCTGTTGTCTTTCTGTTGTTGCTTTCTAGTTTGATCACGTTGTTGGTGAATACATTCTTTGTGATTTCAACTCTTTTAAATTTGTTGATATTAATTTAATGGGCCATTGATATTAATTTTATGTCTTGTATATTCTATGGACACTTGGAAAGACCAGTATCTTTGCTTTTACCCCAATATCTTTTAAATAAATTCTTTTTCTGTCATCCAGTCAGTGTCTGTATCTTGTATCTAAAAACTCTAATTACTACCCCTTTGCAACTGCATTTGTTTAATAGCCTTTATTGTAGCACTAACTATCCCATACTCTCTAATCGTCAGTTTACACCCTAGTCTCGACCACTACACTGTGAGCTTAAAGGCATAGATTTTGTCTTTTTGGTATGTGTCCAGCCTGCTACGTGGCAAATAATTTATAGTATTTGATTAAGGAGTAAATGAATAGCTTTTTTTAATGATCACCGTTTTTTAAAACTTTGATCTGTGGAGATTTAATTCTTATCCTTTTAGTTTTGTGTATTTTGTCAGTTTTCATCTTAAAAGCAGGGTGGTTTTGGTTTCATAGCTTGTGTTCAGCAAGTAACTGACCCCAGAAACAGACTGTAAATGTCTATTATATGATTGGAATGACATTTTATTTCGGCTTAATCATGCCCTAGTTCAAGTAGAGACATGTGAGAAGTTCCTTACTCATTCCACAAGACCTATTTTGCAACTCCTGCTATTTCCTTTATTTCAGGTTGGCTTGTCCTCTAGTTGTGGAAGTGTTGTTTCTATAGCAATGCAGTTTACAATGCACATGCCTGTCAGAGTGTGCAGAAACCCTGCTATGTTGCCTGGAAGCTTTGTTTTCCAGGCAGAAAGGAAGCACATGGTATTCCCTCAGCCTTTCCTGCACTTAACTTTGGGTTGCCTTGTGGATAACAAGAAACTCTTGGTTGTTTTCTACCATAGATGCTGGGTTAAAATGTATCTAAGGGATTTTGATGTATAATGTACCCTGTTACTACAGTGTTCAGGCTGTGGCTGGTGACTGCTAGCAAAGTTGCTGCATGGAATAGATGTAGGGGACATTACAGGAATGTGAGCTAAACATTCTGCCACTCAGCGTGAAATTCTATTTATTGCTAAGGCAGTTTGGGGCAATTGCCTGTTTGTTGCTTTGGAGGATTTTCTTATGGTTTTTACTGCCTGTGAGAACACAGTAGAACTGACTGAACCTGGAGAAGTGGAGAAGCAAACTGTTGGCCTTTCTGAGTGGTTTCCCTGACCTTCAACTAGGAGCATATTTAGTGACTTCATGTTTTTCTTCCTTTGGAACTAAATTGACTAGATTGTACTTGAACACAAGGAGTCTTTTTCATATCTTCTCTCACACTTAGTGTCTTCTTTGCCACCATTTTCTTTTATTTCTTTTGTTACTTCAGCTGGAAACCTTGTTATATGGACATTCATTGGAAATATTCGAGAAAGAGATGAGTTATAAATAGAGCAGCATTTCAGAGAGACAAGGATATCATCTTAATTGTGATTGGTCAAGTAAATTGAAGAGATTTGTGTGGACTCACACCAATATAGTGGTAGAAGAATGATGGAGAGCATTTTAATGATAATTATACTCCACACTTCAATATTTTCTCAGTCTTCATGTATTCATCTATTCATCATGTATCAAACAGCATTCATTAAGTACTGTTTTTTGGTTTCCATAGCATTTGACTTTTATGACAGTAGGTAGGTTCATTTTCACAGCGGCCTTAAGTGCTCAATTCAATGAGTTTTCACAATTGCTTACATCTGTATAACTGATACAGGGCACAGCCAGGCCCCCAGTTGGGGCTTAGCCCTGGAGGGTCTTGGCTTTGCTCAGGAAATAATTCAAGAGCTAGCTGGTGGTAGAAGAAAATAGCTTTATTGAAGCGGCAGTGTTACAGCTCCTTGACTGCTCCTGCAGAGCAGGGTTACCACATAGGCATTGTGCTGAGAGTAGCAGTAGCAGCTCAGGGCATTTCTGCAGTCATATTTGTACCTACTTTTAATTACATGCAGATTAAGGGACAGTTTATGCAGAAATTTCTAGGAAAAGGGTTGTAACTTATGGATCATCAAGTAATTGCCATGGGAAGGGGCGGTAACTCTCAGGTGTTATCATAGCAATGGTAAACATGGCACACTGGTGGGTGTGTCTTGCAGAAAGCTGCTTCTGCCCCATACCTGTTTTAGCTAGTCATCAATTTGGTTTGGTGTCCAAGCCCCGCCTCCGGAGTCCTGTCCTGCCTACTACTTCATAGCCACTATCCAAGATAAGGTATAGTATGATTCCATGATCCCAGAAAGTTCTTTCATGCCCCTTTCCAGTTGCTTTTGCCCTATGCTCTTTGCCCTAGGCAACTACTGATTTTTATTATGATAGATTAGTTTTGCTTTTCCAGAACGCCATGGAAATCAAAGCATACATTTTTAAACTTTTTGTGCCTGGATTTTTTTTACCTACAGTGAAAGAACATGTATTTGAGACTCATCATGTTGCTGTGTATGTCAGTGGTTCATTGCTTTTTATTTTTATTGTTCATATATACCACAGTTTATCCATCTATCCTGCTGATAAACATATGGGTTATTTCCAAATCTTTTTGAAGACATATATTTTTATTTATCTTGGGTACCTAAATACTTAGGAATGGAATTGCTAGGTCATAGAGTAGATATGTGTTTAATGTTTTTGTTTGGGTTTTGATTTGGTTTTTCTGAGACAGGGTCTTGCTCTGTCACTCAGACTGGAATGCAATGGCATAATCACGGCTTACTGCAGCCTCGAACTCTAGGGCTCAAGAGATCTTCCCACCGCAGCCTCCCGAGTAGCTGGGACTATAGGTGCACACCACTGTGCCTGGCTAATGTTTAATTTTTTTTGTAGAGATGGGGTCTCCCCATGTTGCAGGCTGGTCTCAAACTCCTAGCTCAAGCAGTCCTCCTGCCACAGCCACCCAAACTGCAGGTATTATAGGCATGAGCCACAATGCTCAGTCTTAATGTTATGAGAAACTGCCAAACTGTTCCCCAAGATGGTTGTACCATTTTATATTTCTGCCAGTGACGTATGAGGGTTCTACTTGGTCCGTCCATATCCTTGGTCACATTTAATGTTGTCAGTCTTTTTTTTTTTTTTTTTTTTTTTTTTGAGACGGAGTCTTGCTCTCTCGCCCAGGCTGGAGTGCAGTGGCGTGATCTCAGCTCACTGCAGCCTCCACTTCCCGGGTTCAAATGATTCTCCTGTCTCAGCCTTGGAGTAGCTGGAACTACAGGTGGATGCCACCACACCTGGCTAATTTTTGTATTTTTCGTAGAGATGGGCTTTCATCATATTGGTTAGGCTGGTCTTGAACTCCTGACCTCCTCAGGTGATCCACTTGTCTTGGCCTCCCAAAGTGCTGTGATTATTACAGGCGTGATCTACCGTGCCCAGCCTTGTCAGTCTTTTTTATTTTGGTAAGTGTGAAATGGTATCTCCTCTGATTTTAGTTTGCATTGCTCTGAAAACTAATAATAATGACATCTTTTCATGTGTAAAGTGACTTTTCAGTCTTACCCATTTTTATTGGGTTGTTTCATTCTGTTATTGGTTTGTAGGAGTTCTTCGTATATTCTGAATATGGATAGTTTGTCAGATGTAAATGCTGTGAATTTTTTCTTAGTGTTTATCTTGCCTTTTTTTTTTTTTTTTTTTTTGGTGGTGTGTTTAGATAAGCAAAGCTTTTAATTTTGATGTTCAGTTCGTCTTTTACAGTTAGTGCTTTTTGTGTCCTAAGAAATCTGCCTATAAAGTTGAGAAGATTTTGCCTTTTTTTAATGGTCCTGGCTTTGATGCATAGGTTTTTGTTTTACCTTGAATTAATTTTCATATATGGACACATTTAGGTTTTTTTTTTTTTAGAAACATAGAAGTAATATATACATGTTCTTCTAAAAATTCAAACAACACAGAGATATAGAAGACAAAATGAAAGTTAATAATTTGGTGGGGTTTTTGTAAGGTCACCACTGTTCAGTAGAGTATTCACTAGCTATATGTGGCTGTTGAACACTTGAAATGTGACTGGTCTGAATTGAGATGTGCTATAGGTGTAAATACACACTAAATTTTGAAGAATTAGTAAGAAAAAATCAGTCAATTTTTATTTCAGTTACAATGTTGAAATAGTAACATTTTTGACATATTGGGTTAAATGTATTAAAAATAATTTCACTGATTTATTTTTATATTTAATAGGGCTACAATACATTTTTAAACTATGTATGTGGCTCCCATTTTATTTCCGTGTTTTTTTTTTTAAGAGATGGAGTCTCACTATGTTGCCCAGGCTGGTCTCAAACTCCAGGGATCAAGTGATCCTGCCTTCTCAGCCTCCCAAAATGCTGGGACTACAGGCATGAGCCACTATGCCCCGCCCATTTTATTTCTATTTGACAGCTCCGTTCTAGACCTTTCCCTAAGCATTTAGTAATCTATGTATATGAATGTGTATCTGTATGAGCTACTTTTATGTTCACATATAAGTGTTTTTAATTTATATAAATGGAGTCATCTAAACCTATTTTCCTGAAGTTTGTATTTTTTGCTTGAAAATACAAAAAAAAATGTATATTAACGTATTTCATCTTATTTCCTATACATTTATCTGATTCTTGTTAATGGCTAGCATAGTGTTCTACAATTTATTTTATTTTATTTTTTTGAGACAGAGTCTCGGGAGTGCAATGGTGTGATCTCGGCTCATTGCAACCTCCACCTCCCAGGTTCAAGCGATTCCCATGTCTCAGCCTCCCAAGTAGCTGGGATTGTAGGCACCCACCACCACGCCTGGCTGATTTTTGTATTTTTAGTAGAGATGAGATTTCGTCATGTTGGCCAGGTTAATCTTGAACTCCTTACCTCAGGTCATCCACCTGGCTCAGCCTCCCAAAGTGCTGGGATTACAGGCATGAGCCACTGAGCTTGGCCAGTTCTGTAATTTTCAAAACTGACTCCCTATGGGGACATTTAGGTTGTTTATCATTTTCTTTCTGAGAAACAGTATGTTTATAAAGATTGCCTCATGTTAAGAAAGATGATACAATGCCTATCAGAATTTTTTTCTCAAATGAAAATGCTTATTACAACTAGGATGAGTAAGTTGTGTAGAGGAAGTCAAGGCTTCCCTCGTAAGGGACAAAATGGCTTCATATCTAGAGCGGAATACAGTTTCATAGCCAGGAGTTTCAGACCAGCCAGGGCAACATAGGGAGATACCATTCATACAAAAAAAAAAAAAATACAGTCTTTAGGGAAGCAAACCCTTTGAATGTAGTGTATACCTCTAGCTGAAATTCAAACTGTGCCTCTCTTTTGTTCATGATTAGATACTCAATGAGTTTAGGTAGAAGGGGGGTGGGCAGGAGTCATAGAGAAAAAGATCCCAGTGTTCTGTATCTTATCTTGGAGACATTTTTATTGCCCACTATGTGAAAGTTCTTTTGAAAAGCTTCCCTCTCCTGCAGTTATCTTCTTTTTTAGTACAAAACAACCTTTTTCATGTTTATAAAACTTGGTATAAGGCCAGTCATTTTGTGGGAAGAAAGTCCAATAAGAGAATGAATCTGTGAGCATTAGCAAGAGTGAATGAGATGAGATTATTTAAATATACTTTGGCCAATTTAACATCTGTGTGTGTAAGTGTTGAAATGGGTCACCATGTTACTTCCAAAAACGTGGCTTGGGAGTTATGCCTTCTTTTCACTTAGCACATGTAACTGGATAAACTGAGACTTAAGTAGCTTTTTTTTTTTTTTTTTTTTTTTTGAGACGGAGTCTTGCTCTGTCGCCCAAGCTGGAGTGCAGTGGCGCGATCCTGGCTCACTGCAGGCTCCGCCTCCTGGGTTCACGCCATTCTCCTGCCCCAGCCTCCCGAGTAGCTGGGACTACAGGCGCCCGCCACTGCGCCCGGCTAATTTTTTGTATTTTTAGTAGAGACGGGGTTTCACCGTGGTCTCGATCTCCTGACCTTGTGATCCGCCTGCCTCGGCCTCCCAAAGTGCTGGGATTACAGGCGTGAGCCACCGCGCCCGGCTTTTAAGTAGCTTTTAGGGGAAGGAGGGAAAGTAGACAGATGGGAGTAGCTGCTCGAGCATAGGTGTGTCAAGCAAACTGTCACCCTTTTATCTCTGGGCCAGAGTTGTTTCAGTTCCTACACCAGGAATCAAGTATATGATCTGCTTCCACGTCGGGAACTCCTTTAAAACAAGAAGATGATGAATTTTTTTCTTTTACAGTTGATAAAGTTAATTTCCCTTTTCAGTTAGCAGTTTGCCTTTAGAATTTTGGAACTAAAATATTCCTTGCTAAGGCTTTTATTTTCCCCTCCCTCACATGTACTCTGGGTTATTTAGGATTTAAATTAGACATTCGAAGGGTATATATTTGTGTGTGTGTGCGTTTTCTTTTACCTCTGTGAGTGACAGCAATACCACGAGAAAAGTTAATACTTCATCTTGCCAAAAGATGATGGTTTTATTTTGCTCTCGTGAAACAAAACCTGGGAGGAACAGTTGAATGAACTTTGCAAGCAGTGGAGCAAGTAAATTGGCTTCCAGACGAAACCCTGGATTGAGTACATCTAGAGTAATTCACTTAGGTTTTCTGTTGATTCTTTCAGGAAGAAGAAATTTGATGCCTAGAGCCTGGTCTGTTTTTTTGGTTTTAAGTTCTAGTTCTGGTTCGATTTCAGAACCAGTCTGCAGGCAACTCTGCATTGTCTCCTTAGAGAACTGGAAAATTCCACTGATCTGGATCCTTTGGCAGCAAGCTGACATTTTATTGAGGCTGGTCAGCACTCCTGGCCGGAGTCTTGAAATTGTGTGGGTGTGTTTTTGCTGCCCATTGTTGAGTTATTCATGAACAGATATGAAAACCATGTATATTCAAATTTTGTTACCACTAGATGTGATGAGTTTTTCTTTTTGATTATTTGGGGATTCTTAGTTTGTTGTCAAACTCTTCAGATTAAAACCCTTCTTATAGCTATTACTTTGGACTTCTTCTAGTTTACAGTATAGGGAAGAGAATGCTGTCATGGATATTATTGGCCTCTGTTTTAGAAATAGGTAGAGTATTATGTATGCCTTTAACTTGAACAGGCTTGCCTGGTGCAAAATAATAGTTTTACTTAATTCTTTTAGCTGTAAAATAGGGATCGTAATTCCTACTTCATAGAGCTGTTTTGAGCATGAAATAAGGTGTCTTACTACACTTCCTGGTACGGAAGGACACAATGAAAATTAGTAATTTTTCCCTTTTTCCCCTTTTTAAATAACAAAGTTAATCTTCACTTACTAGTTCATATTAGGACAAAGAAATGAAATCATCAAGGAAACAGAGAGCAGACTTAACAAATAAATGAAACTTAAAACTATTAAAAACCTGTATAGATTTAATCAATATTTTCATCCTCTTCCTACTAAATGAAACCTTTGAATTAGAGGAGAATATACCAAGACTGAAATTCACTTACTTTTCTTTCCTCTGATTATTCTAGTATGTAACAAAACACTTGAGAGGTTCTCAAAAAAGACCAAGAGATTCTTCCTATGAATGTTAGGCTATAGTAATATTTTCATGCACTAAAATATATAAACCTGTATTCAGAAAAGAGCCTGAATTAGCAGAACAGGAATTTCCCAACTACAAACGAAGCGTAACCAAAGGGCTTAGAGATTAGTTTTTAAAAAACATATGAATATATAAGAACTTTGTTCAGTTTTTTTTAACCCTGCCCCCATTCAAGTTTCTTAGTCTGCTTTGACATTACTATTTTTTTAATGTCCACAGTTTTATTTACTTAAGACATTAGCCAGTGTTTAATCATCTTTAGAGAGATACATAATTGATTATGAAGTTGTATCATATTATGTTGACATTACTTAAAATGTTTTAACTTGTATTTGTCCTAGGGGACATTTGGCAGTGTCTAGAGACATTCTGGTTGTATAACCTGGGCAGGGCAGGGGATGCTACTGGCATTTAGGGGGTAAAAAGTTTGAGATGCTGCTAAACATCCTGCAGTACAAAGGACAGCTCCTCAAAACAAAAAATTGTCCTGGTCAAAATGTTAGTAGTTCCCGAGTTAAGAAGCCCTGCGAAACACTACAGTGAAGTCCACATGAACATGTGATTGTTTGTTTTTTACAGTTCTGGAATTGGCTTTTTTCTGCATTTGGCACAGTGTATGCTCATATAGGGCATATTGGATGAATGAATAAACTAACAAAGTAAGATAGATCTCAACCTGAATTTTGTAGTAAACAAGTCCTTTTGCAAGTGAGTTGATTTCTGCAAATGGACCTTTAATTTTTGTTTAATTCTTCTTTTAAATTTTTGAGACAGCGTTGCTTTGTCACTCAGCCTAGAGTGCAGTGGTATGATCTTGGCTCATTGCAGCCTCTGCCTCCTGGGTTCAAGCAATTCTTGTGCCTCAGCCTCCCAAGTAGCTGGCATTACAGGCACACACCACCATGCCAGCTAATTTTTGTATTTTTAGTAGAGACGGGGTTTTGCCATGTAGGCCAGGCTGGTCTCGAACTCCTGACCTCAGGTGATCCGCTCTCCTCAGCCTCCTAAAGTGCTGGGATTACAGGCGTCAGCTACTGTACCCTGCCACACATTATTATTATTTTATTATACTTTAACTTCTAGGGTACATGTGCACAACATGCAGGTTTGTTACATATGTATACATGTGCCATGTTAGTGTGCTGCACCCATCAACTCATCATTTACATTAGGTATATCTCCTAATGCTATCCCTCCCCCTACATTATTTTTTAAATAGAAAAAATTTGGCTGAGCGCCGTGGTTCATGTTGGTAATCCCAGCACTTTGGGAGGCCGAGGTGAATGGATCACCTGAGGTCAGGAGTTCGAGACCAGCCTGGCCAACATGGCAAAACCCCATCTCTACTAAAAATACAAAAATTAGCTGGGCATGGTGGCAGGCACCTGTAATCCTAGCTACTCAGGAGGCCAAGGCAGGAGAATCGCTTGAACCTGGGAGGCAGAGGTTGCAGTGAGCTGAGATCACGCCACTGCACTCCAGCCTGGCAACAAGAGCGAAACTCTGTCTCAAAAAAAAGAAAAAATAAATAAATAATGGAAAAAATTCAAGGCCAGGCATGGTGGCTCATGCCTGTAATCCCAGCATTTTTGAGAGCCGAAGTGGGCAGATCACTTGAGGTAAGGAGTTCAAGACCAGCCTGGACAACATGGTGTAACCCTGTCTCTACTAAAAAAAAACCAAAAAAACAAAAATTAGCTGAGCTTGGTGGTGCAGGCCTGTAGTTCCAGCCACTGGGGAGGATGTGGCATGAGAATCGTTTGAACCTGAACCTGGGAGGCGGAGGTTGTAGTGAGCCAAGATTGCTCCACTGCACTCCAGCCTGGGTGACAGAGTGAGACTCCGTCTCATAAATAAATAAATAAATAAATACAGTAAGTAAAGTGTGGGTCAAACAAAAGGAGGCCAGTTTGGAAACTCTGGTTCCTTAACCTATTGTTGAGACTCTGAGCAGTAGAGAATAACCTGGTCTTACTTAGTTTTCTTTGTTTCTGGTAGACAGGTTTGCAAATTGCTTTTCCAGTTTCATCAGAAGAAATAAGTGTGGGCACATACATCTCTATCATAGTCTGTTTAGATTATTGGAGAATAAATAGGCAGCCCACTGCAAAACCTTGTGTCTACATGTATATAATAGTTAAAGCAGAAGCCTGCATCTAGCTAGAATTCTACATAGCAATATGTGGGTTTTTTGGCTTTTTGTTTTTTTGTGGGTTGTTTTGTTTTTGTTTTTTTTGAAGCAAACTTTTGCTATATTGCTGAGGCTGGTCTTGAACTCCTGGGCTCAAGCAATCCTGCCTTGACTTCCTAAAGTGCTTGGATTACAGGCATGAGCTACTGCACCTGGCCTGCAATATGTATTTTAAGCTACTTTTTTTATTATTCCCTAAATAAAAAGAATTTCTCCTATGCCTGATGAAATCAGTCTTATTTACGTTCAAAAACTATACTGAAGAGAGGAGGACTGTATTTACTTTGGACTTTTGAGCAACTCACTTACACATATTACACTTACATTTCTGATCTGCCTATTTTTAACCAAACCTTGAATTTGATACATTAGCTGATTGGCCACATAAATGTTTTGGGTCTTCATAAAGCAAGACATGTTTGTGCTAATATTGGAATATTTTATTCCATTTTATTCTTACTTCGTTTAAATTGTTGAAAAATGTAAAAAGGAAAGTGCTGATACCCGTAATGAAAATGTGTAAGTATCAGACTCCTTAAAAAAGCAAAAAAACTTTTTATTATGAAAAATTGCACCAGCCTGGGCACATGGCAAAACTACATCTCTACAAAAAATGCACAAATTAGCTGGGCGTAGTGGCATGTGCCTGTAGTACTCAGAAGGCTGAAGTGGGAGGATTGTGTGAGCCTAGGAGGTTGAGGCTGCAGCAAGCCAAGATGTTACCACTGCACTCCAGC
The DNA here is from genome assembly GCF_043159975.1 of Macaca nemestrina. Classification (NCBI taxonomy): domain Eukaryota; kingdom Metazoa; phylum Chordata; class Mammalia; order Primates; family Cercopithecidae; genus Macaca; species Macaca nemestrina. Next base: position 74,222,097 of record NC_092142.1, on the reverse strand, counting down.
CTCGGCTGGAGTGAGACCCTGTCTTAAAAAAAAAAAAAAAAAAAAAAGAAAAGAAAATATCAAACATACACACAAAAGTAAAGTGTAAGGTATAATGAATCCAATCCCTGTACCCATCACTAAACTTCAACAGTTATCAGTATTTTGCCAGTCTTTTATATTAAGTCCTTTGTATGTGTTATCAAGTTGAATACTCAAATCTTTGCAGGTAGATATTACTATACTCCTTTTATTTTTTATTGTGGAAAATTTCATACAATAGAGAGACTAGCATAATGAATCTCCATATGCATGTAACCCATCACAGCACTTAACACATGTCCCATTTTACATCATCTATGATAGCTCTCCATCCACTCCACCACCAAAACCTCCACTGAATATTTTGAAGCAAAACTTTAACGTGATGTCATTTTAGCTGTAAATATTCAAGTGTATATCCCTTAAAAGTAAGTATTCTTTTAAAAGCAATTCCCATTATTACATCTAAAAATAACAGTAATTTCTTGATATCAAGTATTTAGTCATTGTTCGTATTTCCTTAATTGTATCATAAGTTTTTTGTTATAGCTACTTTCTTTGAGTCAGGATGTAAACAAGGTCCACATACTCCATTTGACTGTTAAATCTTTTTGTTTTGTTTTGTTTGTATGAGATGAAATTTTCTCTGTGGCCAGAGGGCAGTGGTGCGATCTTGGCTCACTGCAGCCTCTGCCTCCTGTGTTCAAGCGATTCTCCTGCCTCAGCCCCTTGAGTAGCTGGGATTACAGGTGCCCACCACCACGTCCAGTTAATTTTTGTACTTTTAGTAGAGACAGGGTTTCACCATGTTGGCCAGGCTGGTCTCGAACTCCTGACCTCAAGTGATCCACCTGCCTTGGCCTCCCAAAGTGCTGGAATTACAGGCATGAGCCACTGTATCCGGTCTGGCTGTTAAGTTTTTTTTTTTTTGAGATGGAGTCTTACTCTGTCACCTAGGCTGGAGTGTAATGGCGGGATCTTGACTCACTGCAACCTCTGCCTCTTGGGTTCAAGTGATTCTCCTGCCTCAGCCTCCCAAGTAGCTGGGATTACAGGCACCTGCCGTCACGACCGGTTAATTTTTGTATTTTTTGTAGAGATGGCGTTTCACCATGTTGGCTAGGCTGGTCTTGAACTCCTATCCTCAGGTGATCTGCCCACCTCGGCCTCCCACAGTGCTGGGATTACAGACGTGAGCCACCACACCCAGCTGACTGTTAAGTCTTTAAGTCTCATTTTATCTCTCCCACCCTGCCCCCTCATCCCTAGCAATTTTTTTTTTTTTTTTTAAGTTTTGGAGTATGTGTGCAGAATGTGCAGGTTTGTTACATAGGTAAACGTGTGCCATAGTGGTTTGCTGCACCTGTCAACCCATCCACCACCTAGGTATTAGGCCCAGCATGCGTTAGCTATTTTTGTTAATACTCTCCCTAAATTTTTCTATTGTTTTAAACAGCTTTTTTGGGTGGTGGTGGGGATTTATCATACCATAAAATTCATCCAAATGCAAATGTATAGTTTAATAGTTTACAGTTTTTTTTGTTTGTTTGTTTGTTTGTTTGTTTGAGGTGGAGTTTCGCTCCTGTCCCTCAGGCTCTCTGCAACTTCTGTCTTCTATCTCCCAGGTTCAAGTGGTTCCCCTTCCTCAGCCTCCCGAGTAGCCCGGATTACAGGCATGCGCCACCACACCCAGCTAATTTTTGTATTTTTGGTAGAGACGGGGTTTTGCCATGTTGGCCAGGCTGGTCTTGAACTCCTGACCTCAGGTGATCCACCTGCCTCGGCCTCCCAAAGTGTTAGGATTATAGGCATGAGCCACTGCGCCCAGCCTATAGTAAATTTTTTAAAGTAGTAACTTTCATCATGTACGATTTCATTTTAGAACACTTCCGTCACCCGAAAAGTTCCCTGCTGCCCATTTGCAGTCAGTTCCTGCTCCCATCTTCAGCCCCAAAAGATGGGAGCCCTCCAGACAACCACTGATCTGCTTTCTGTCTCTGTAGATTCGTCTTGTCTGGAAATTTCACTATATAGTGTTTCAGTGTCTATTTTTCCTATAATGGTTTTTTTGTTTGTTTGTTTTTGAGACAGAGTCTCACTCACTCAGTCTCACTCACTCTGTCCACTCCAGGTTAGAGTACAGTGGCATGATCTCGGCTCACTGCAACGTCCGCCTCCCACATTCATGTGATTCTCTTGCCTCAGCCTCCCCAGTAGCTTACAGGCGTGTGCCACCACACCTGGCTAATTTTTGTATTTTTAGTAGAGACAGGGTTTCACCATGTTGGACAGGCTGATCTCGGGCTCCTGACCTCAAGTGATCTGCCCACCTCGGCCTCCCAAAGTGCTGAGATTATAGGTGTGAGCGACTGTGCTCCCTATAAGGTGTTTTTGAAGTTCTTCCAAAAATGAATGAATGAAGATCTTTGGGGAACTCATCAGTTTCCCATTTGTTAGTGTTGAGCAGTTCTGGACAATTGCCAGAAGACAGATGTCAATAATTCATTCCTTTTTTTGGCTAAATATTCTATTTTATAGATATACCACATTATACTTATCCCATCCATCAGTTGATGGACACTGGGTTGTTTTTACTTTTTGGCTTTTTGAATAATGCTGCTGTGAACATTTTGTGTACAGGTCTTTATGTGGACATGTTTTCATTTTCTAGGGTTAATACCTAGGAATGAAATATGCTGACTGGTAAATTATTTTCAAATAAATTTTAAGGAATTGCTCATTGTTTTCCAAAGTGGTCACACCATTTTACATTCCTGCCAGCAGTGCATGAGGGTTCCCATTTGTCCACTTCGTCATCAACAGCTGGTAGTGTTGGCCTTTTTGATCTAGCAGATGGGTAGTGGTACTTCATTGTATTTAATTTGCATTGCCTTAATGCCAAATGATGTTGAGTAACTTTTCATGTGCTTACTGGCCACTTGTGTATCTTCTCTGATGAATTATGAGTTGTATATCTTCTTTGTTTTTTTGTTTGTTTTTTGAGACAGGGTTTCACTGTATTGCCCAAGCTGGAGTATAGTGAGGTATAGTGGCCTTGAACCCCTGGCCTCAAGTGATCCTCCCACCCTAGCCTCCTGAGTAGCTAGTACTACAAGCACAGGCTACTATGCCTGACTGTGTATCTTACTGAGTTGGGGCTTCCTCCCTCACTTTCCAGCTGTTCTGACAGCCAGACTTAGTCGTCTCCTTAACCCATGGAGAAGCATCTTTCTGCTTAAGTTTTAGTCCCTCTGTGCCACAGAGACTGACTAATCTCACACAGTCCGTCCCCTTCTCTCAAAGGTTGAATCCACTCCAATTTCTGCCTGGCTTTGGTTGCTCTCCAGTGCCTTCAAATAGGCAAGAATTTTCTATATATTGGCCAGAGTATATGGTTGTTATCTGTGTGAGGGAGGGTTAGTCCCAAAAACTGCTTTGTTACTATGTTATTCCATTTAATAATAGCTTCTCTTTTGACTCAACACAGATGTGTTTAACCTTGCCATTCAACTTCAGTTATCACATAAAAGTTATAATTACTTTCTGATTTGTAAGATGTTTATGGGCTTGGAGTAACTCCACATATTAATATACCAAATATTTAAGATGCTATGGAAAAACAACTAGCCAGTCACCATGGTGAAATTTGTGTTGTGTTGATAGCCAAATAATCCACAACACATTATAGCCACCGATAAGTAACTTGATTTCCTTATCAGCATCCATCTATTTAAAATACACTAAAAAACATCTCCCAAAATGATGCAGTTAATGACCAGTGTTTAGCAGTGTTTAGCACTTGACATACATTTATAAATGTTTAGTGGTTCTCAAACTCTTTGGTCTTAGGACTTCTTTACATCCATATCAATGATTGAGGACTCCAAAGAGCTCTTAATACCTACTGATATTTACAGTAGTAGAAATTAGGCTGGGCGCGGTGGCTCAAGCCTGTAATCCCAGCACTTTGGGAGGCCGAGACGGGCGGATCACGAGGTCAGGAGATCGAGACCATCCTGGCTAACACGGTGAAACCCCGTCTCTACTAAAAAATACAAAAAACTAGCCGGGCGAGGTGGCGGGCGCCTGTAGTCCCAGCTACTCGGGAGGCTGAGGCAGGAGAATGGTCTAAACCCGGGAGGCGGAGCTTGCAGTGAGCTGAGATCCGGCCACTGCACCCCAGCCTGGGCGACAGAGCAAGACTCTGTCTCAAAAAAAAAAAATTAAAACTGAGAAATTTAAAACTTTAACTTATTTTCAAATAACAGTGGTAAACTCATTACATGTTAACATAAATAGCATATTTTTGTGAAAAATAAGTATATTTTCCAAAAAAAAAATAAATGTCGTGAGAAGAGTGGCATTGTTTTACATTTTTACAAATCTTTTAAATATCTGTCTTAATTGAAGATAGCCGACTCTGCATCTTCTCACATTGCATTAGCTGTCAGAGCAATAATACCATACCATCACCTACCATGTAGCCTCTGGAAAAATCCACTTGTGACAGAATACAAGAGAAAAAGGCAAATAATGTCTTCATGTTGTTATGAAAATAGTTTTAACCTTTTCAGCTCCCTGAAAGTATCTCCCGTCTCTCTGGGGTCCCTGAACCACACTGAGAACTGCAGGTTTAACATATCTCTGGAAGGATACTCAAGCAACTAAGAACAGTGTTTGTCTTGGGGAAAGGGGACTTTGGCAGTTAAAAGACAGCAAAGGGTAGAATGGAGGCTTATTTTAAAATACCTTTTGAGTATTTTACTTGGTACATTGAAAGTGAATTGTTAAATAAAGCCCTTATCTTCCTTCTGGCAGAAAGGTGCTTAAAGTAATTGTTTTTGTTTTTGTTTTTTAATTTCACTTTAGACACATAGATCTAGAGGGGAGAAGTACCTCAGAGGACACATCTCCAATCTACATTAGGTTCCCACTGGCATGAACCTTCATAGCCCCTAATTATTTTCTGTAGCACTTACCTCAACTTATAATTGTATGGCTATGTGTTTGTGTGTGTGTGTGTGTGTCACCTCTTTTCTCTCCCACTAAACTATTACCTGAGGGCATGAATCAAATCTGTTTTGCTCACTATTCTCAGTTCAGTACTTGGTTCATAATAGTTTGTTAGTAAATATTTATTGAATTAATGAATGAGGATCTTTGGGAAACTCCTACCAATTTCCTGTGTCAGTACTGAGCAGTTCTGGACAGTTGCCAGAAGACAGTTCTTGACCAAACACCTTTTTTTGCGTAGATAAAAATGCTTCTTGGCCGGACATGGTGGCTCACACCTGTAATCACAGCACTTTGGGAAGCCAAGGTGGGTTGATCATTTGAGGTCAGGAGTTTGAGACCAGCTTGACTAACATGGTAAAACCCCATCTCTATTAAAAATACAAAAATTAGCTGGTGTGATGCCAGGCACCTGTAATCCCAGCTACTCGGGAGACTGAGGCAGGAGAATCCCTTGAACCCAAGAGGCAGAGGTTGCAGTGAGCCGAGATTGCACCACTGCACTCCAGCCTGGGTGACAGTGCAAGACACCATCTCAAAAAAAAAGAAAAGATGCTTCTTGCATTTGTTCTCATTCCTCTAAGACTGTGCACTAGACGATCCGTAAATATTAATAATCCATTTAGGAGTGTCACGAGAGGGGATGGCAAAATGCTTGTTTTTTTTATTTTTTATTTTTTTTTGGGTGCTCAGACTTTCATACATTAAGTCTTTTTACTATTTCAAAGAATTCTTTGTCATTCTTTGGTTGTTACATTTTTCTGTAGAAAAACAAAATAGTATTTTTTTCTTAAGACCCTATTGGATTTGTCAAACCTGACTCCAGTGCCAGGATAAAGAGCATTATACTAACTTAACACTTACTTGTGTCTGAATGAAGTTGGCCAAATGCTTACATCTGTTTCCTGGTGGTGATTCTTTCAGTATTCTCAGTTCACATACCACTGGGTCGTCAGAAGACAAGTATCTGGATTTCAGAGCCAACAGTTTGCTTTTAAGCTGCAAGGCCCTCCATTGCCGTAAGATCTGCCACTGCCATAATAACAAAACCTCAGCTGGAACTTGTGCTGCAGCCATTGAGGTCTGTTCGTAGACCTCCTGCTCTCGCTTCTGGTTCCATGTAATATTGTTTATAAAAAGAATTAGCATCTGTTCTGTGTAAAACAACACTGTGGGGCAGAAGCTTTGCAGTCAGTAGTAAGAGGGGCCACTGCGAACTACAGTTTCATTGTAAAGCAAATTCTTTTCCCTCTTAGGAAATAGAAATTTAACTTAAGCTTGCTTTTATAACAACTGAAGGGGCTTTGCAGATGCTGCCGCCGAGGAAAGTCTTGTACTACTAGCCATGGTCAACCCTACCATGTTCTTCGACATTGCCGTCGACGGCGAGCCCTTGGGCCGCATCTGCATCGAGCTGTTTGCAGACAAGGTTCCAAAGACAGCAGAAAATTTTCGTGCTCTGAGCACTGGAGAGAAAGGATTTGGTTACAAGGATTCCTGCTTTCACAGAATTATTCCAGGGTTTATGTGTCAGGGTGGTGACTTCACACGCCATAATGGCACTGGTGGCAAGTCCATCTATGGGGAGAAATTTGAAGATGAGAACTTCATCCTAAAGCATACAGGTCCTGGCATCTTGTCCATGGCAAATGCTGGACCCAACACAAATGGTTCCCAGTTTTTCATCTGCACTGCCAAGACTGAGTGGTTGGATGGCAAGCATGTGGTCTTTGGCAAAGTGAAAGAAGGCATGAATATCGTGGAGGCCATGGAGCGCTTTGGGTCCAGGAATGGCAAGACCAGCAAGAAGATCACCATTGCTGACTGTGGACAACTCGAATAAGTTTGACTTGTGTTTTATCTTAACCGCCAGACCATTCCTTCTGTAGCTCAGGAGAGCACCCCTCCACCCCATTTGCTCGCAGTATCCTAGAATCTTTGTGCTCTCGCTGCAGTTCCCTTTGGGTTCCATGTTTTCCTTGTTCTCTCCCATGCCTAGCTGGATTGCAGAGTTAAGTTCATGATTATGAAATAAAAACTAAGTAACAATTGTCAAAAAAAAAAAAAAAAAAAAAAACAACTCAAGGAATGAAGAGCAAAGAGTAGTGTTCTAGAGGGTACCTTAACTTACAGCTTGTGTTGTAGGTCGAGATTGGCTGCATTATGATGTTACATGGTTTCTTGAGCTATGGTGAGCATATTTTCCAAACCAAAAATCAACACACCTATTCTGACAATATTTTTTAAAGTCAAATGTAATTATACATTTAGAAGTAAAATTAAAAGTTGAGACTGTCCAGGAAAACCCAGAACATAGGGATGCCTTGCCTGGAAGACAGGAATTTGACTCCTTAAAGGAGGAGTATGCTGAACTTTAAACTTCACTCCACTGGCCTTTGAGCACAGTGTTGATATCAGCCCTCCTACAGCTGCAGCTGGGCCCCGCCTCTCTGCCTAAAGTAGGATGCAACACCATAGGCCATAGGCAAGACCACTGATCTGTATGGAGACTTGATTTTTAGTATAAAGGATATTTTTTGCCTGGCCTTGAAGACTGTAGGGCAGACATGGAAAAGGAGATGACAGTACTGACCCAGGACTGTCCCATCTGACATATTACCCAATTTGTGTAGATCTTGCAATCTAGGAACTAGCAAGCATTCGATTGCGGGAAAAGCATCTCCCAGTGAATAACTTCATTGAATTCTTGGGTTTTTCTGAGTTCCTTCATTTTGTACAAATGACTTCCTGTAGGTATGGGAATTATTGGTCAAGATAGGCTCTTTTGCTTTGTTTTCCTGAGGCCATGCTTTCAGCTCATGCCATAGCTGCTTACTGCAGAATAGGAGAAGGAAGAGAGCGAAAAATAATAAAAAATACTTCTGAAAACAAATACAAGGAAACCTGCGACCCAAAGAGGAAACAGACATTGAGAAATTCAAAAAGAAACCAGACAAGGAGAGAACATGTTCATGTGTTCAGAGTTGTTTTCTACAGTTTATTTATGGAGGGTACAAGTGCCTTTTGACAGTTCTATTGTGTGTTGTAAAACAACTTTTTTTTTATTCTTTGAGCTTTTTACATGGTTATCCCTTCCTAAGTTGATTTTTGTGTTTTTTTGTTTTGTTTTTCTTTTTGAGACAGAGTCTTACTCTGTTGCCCGGGCTGGAGTGCAGCGGCACAATCTCAGCTCACAGCAACCTCCATCTCCCAGGTTCAAGTGATTCTTGTGCCTCAACCTACTGAGTAGCTGGGATTATAGGCGTGCGGCACCATGCTCGGCTAATTATTGTATTTTTAGTATACGTGGGGTTTCACTGTGTTGGCTAGGATGGTCTTGAACTCCTGACTTCAAGTGATCCACCTGCCTCAGCCTCCCAGAGTGCTGGGATTACACGCATGAGCCACTGCACCCGGCTTTAAGCTTAAACAGTGTCTGGCTTGCCTGGGTGCAGTGACTCATGCCTATAATCACAGCACTTTGGGAGGCCGAGGCAGGTGGATCACTTGAGGCCAGAAGATCAAGAGCAGCCTGGCCAACCTGGCAAAATCCCATCTCTACCAAAAAATACAAAAATTAGCCGAGTGTGGTGGTGCGCACCTGTATTCGCAGCTACTGCAGAGGCTGAGGCAGGAGAATCACTTGAACCCAGGAGGTGGAGGTTGTAGTAAGCCAAGATCACACCACTACACTCCAGCCTGGGCCACAGAGTAAGACCCTGCTTCAGAAAAAAAGAAAAGAAAAGAAAATTGGTGAATGGGTGGAATGTTTGAAAGGATAGCCAAAAATGTGTCTTAACATTGGGTGATGTTTCTAGAGATGGTGTGGAAGATTAACTGCTGTTTCTTACTATTTCTTTTTAAAAAAGAATTCTTATGTGAATCTTTTTAACATCTTACCTGTAATATTTTTATGGTTTGTTTAATGGTCAGTTGTTGAATTTGTCTTGAAAATTAACGTTGCTTAAATATTACATACAAATTAATTTAACGTGGCTTGTTCTTTTAAGCACTTTAAACATCTTAACAGATAAAAATATAAATACAATTATTAATAAGACTTATTCTGTGTGGTTTGGGGTAAACTAGTGGCAGATTTCCAGTTATCTTGATTTTCAACAATTTCTACTAGAAGGGATTTTATTCAGGCACAGAAAGGTTATTGTTACGTATGCTCTGTTTTTGTCTTTAACTTGTGCTCCCATTGGGAGTTACTGAGATGTAAGAAGAGGGCTAGTATTCCTTTCCATGTGCAAAAACCCATTTTAGACCCTCTGGTGCTAAATTATTTTTACAAAATTAGTTTTGTTTCGGTTTCTTTCAGTTAACCATAGTTATTTTCTTTTTGAAGCTCAGATTGTCATAGATTGGCTAATGGCATTATCTTTGAGCTGATTCCTTTGTCCTTTTGACACTGACTCTGGCAGTCTGAAAAGTATTCTTTTTTTTTTTTTTTGAAAAGTATTCTTACTTTCTGGCAGTACTAGAAAATACCAGAATGGTCTTTATTGGTTTTTTTGCCCAAGACATGGAGTCATCTCCCATCTAGGTTCCTGGTTCCTTTAGTGGTAGGTAATATTAGAAACCAAAATCTGGGCTGGGCACAGTGGCTCATGCCTGTAATCCCAGCACTTTTTGGGAGGCCAGGATGGGAGGATTGCTTGAGGCCAGAAGTTCAAGACAGCCTGCCCAACATAGTGAGACCCCCTTCTCTACCAAAATTTTAAAAACGAGCACACGTCTGTAGTCCTAGCTATTAGGAAGGCTGAGGCAGGAGGATCATTTTAGCCCAGGAGTTCAAGGCTGCAGTGAGCTAAGAAGGTGCTACTGCACTCCAAACTTTAGCCTGGGTGACAGAGTGAGACCCTGTCTCAAAAAGAAAAACACACAAAATCTGGGTTCAAGGAAACTCACGAAGGGTGGTGATCAGTAAAACTTCTGTTGTTGCTGTTAAACTAATTTTAGTGACAACTTTATTATTTTTTTAATTACAAGATATTTTCTACATGCAAAAAATATAAATCAGACACCCATGCACTTATTACCCAGCCTTCTTTACATCTCCTTTCATCCCGAAAGAGGAAAGTAACCACCATATTAAATTTTTTATCATTCTCTTCTTCTTCTTCTTCTTTTTTAAGACAGAGTGTTGCTCTGTCACCCAGGCTGGAATGCAGGGGCGCAATCTTGGCTCACTGCAACCTCTGCCTCCTGGGTTCAAGAGATTCTCCTACCTCAGCCTCCCAAGTAGCTGGGATTACAGGTGTGTGCCACCACGCCCAGCTAAATTTTGTATTTTTAGTAGAGATGGGGTTTCACCATGTTGGTCAGGGTGGTCTTGAACTCCTCAAGTGATCCACCCACCTCGGCCTTCCAAAGTGCTGGGATTACAGGCATGAGCCACTGTGCCCGGCCTCTTATTTTCCTTTATAGTTTTTTTTTTCTTTTTTTACCACTTATGCGAGTACCCCTAGATAGTTGTTATTTGAATTTGCTTGTTTTTGAACTTGAAATAAATGCCATCTCGCAGCATGTATTTTTCTGTGACTGACTTTTCACTTTACGTTATTTTGAGATTTATGTTGATGCAGTAGCACAGTAGCATCCACTGCTTTATTATAGTTTGTTGTATGAATATGCCACAATTTTTGTGTTTTCCTGCATTATTTCTAGTTTTTTGCTATTGGAAAAATACTGCTGTGGACATTCCCATACATGCTTTTTTGTGCTTATGTGTAGGGGTTTCTCCAGGTTGCCATGTTTGCAAAGTGTTTTTACATGAGCCCATAGTAAGAAATATAGTTTCATCATGACTCCAATATACCCACACACACTAACCTACACATGACTGAAACAAAAATTTTATTATACTTAATGTATAATAAAATGAAATGCAGTACTTAGTGTAATGAGGTAAAAATATAACACTAGGCCGGGCGCGGTGGCTCAAGCCTGTAATCCCAGCACTTTGGGAGGCCGAGACGGGCGGATCACGAGGTCAGGAGATCGAGACCATCCTGGCTAACACGGTGAAACCCCATCTCTACTAAAAAAAAATACAAAAAAAACTAGCCGGGCGAGGTGGCGGGCGCCTGTAGTCCCAGCTACTCGGGAGGCTGAGGCAGGAGAATGGCGTGAACCCGGGAGGCGGAGCTTGCAGTGAGCTGAGATCCGGCCACTGCACTCCAGCCTGGGCGACAGAGCGAGACTCCGTCTCAAAAAAAAAAAAAAAAATATATAACACTATTTCATTAAAATATGGCTATGATCCTCTAAATTGATTTGGGACCCATTGAGTAACAACCAGCAATGTGCAAAACTACTGTAAGAACGAAGTTGCTGGCTGTAGAATACGTTTAAATGTTGACCTAAAAAGATTATGTTGATTTGTTTTTCAAAGTGGTTGAACTAGTCTTAACATCAGGTGAGAGTTCCTATTGTCCCGATCCTTGCTGTTGGCAGGCTGTTCTGAGGGTCTCATGGGTATAAAATGGCATGTCCTAGAGTTTGAATTTGTATTTTCCCATTACTAGTTGGATTAGCTAGTGAGGAGACAGGAAGCACAGGTGGTATTACAGTGTAGTGGTAGAGGTACGCACATGGTGTTTGTGAAAACTAGAGATTAAAGCACCTCCCTGATCCTGGGGCAGTCAGGGAGAGTTCTACAAATAAGGGCTTTCAGAAGGTTGCTATAAGAAGGCATTTAGAATTTCAGAAGTCATTGCTGACCTGAGTTCTTCCTAGGTAAAATTCTTTCTACTATTAGAGTATTCTGTGGTGTTTATCTAATACAAGGTAAATTGGAACTCTTTTCTTGGATCTTGAGAGAGGTCTTTGAATATCTGATGAAAATTATGGACTTGCCTCCCAGAAAAATATTGTGCGTGTGTGTGTGTGTGTTTGTGTTTGTGTAAATTTGACATAAAATTTCAGCATGTTCTTGGTCATTCTAGGACCTTCCAGGGAATGGATAGTCAATGAAAAGTTCCCAAGGACTCTTAACAAAAGAGACGGCTATTACTTTGTTATATCTAAGTCTGGGTTATTTACTCTGCTGGCTTGAGACCTCTGCCCCCACACCCCTCAACGTAGTAACCTTCCATAGACATTCCATATGGCCTGCAGCTTTGCATTGGTGGCAGAATTGAGTTGGTGTCCATCATGGGTCCCCAACATAGAGAGCGATGTGTCACAGAGCCATGAGTCACAGAGCTAACATTAGGAATTTGTCACAACCAACAAAAATGAAGCTGGAAGCAACTAGCAAAAGAAAGACCCTAAGACCACCCAGATAGAGTAGATGGGATGCTTGTTTTCCCTACGTATGAAATGGTAGATTGAACCAATTTTATTTATGTCTTAATGGACAGGTTAATCCAGTAGTCTTGAGGCCTTGGTGACACCTTGGTAACTGATAAGAGTTACGTGGACTCCAGATATACACAACCTAATTTGTCCATGCTACTGATACAGCTAATAGGTGGTTATAATTTCACATGTGTAAATTGATCTTAAAACAAAATTTGTTTATGCTTTCTTAATCTGCCACAAGAATCTTTCAGCTGTTTTCCCTAAGGCTTCTTTTATTCATCTCATGCCAGGTTTTAGAGTCTGTCCCACTGCTTTGGTCCAAGGAACTTTATTCACTACAAGCAGTTTGACTCAATACCCAGTCAGGGCATGACACTTAATTAGATGCAATACTGTCTTCTGAGATGCCCCTAGCTCTTCCCCACCTTCCAGCTGAGTCCACAAGTCTGAAATAAAGCTGTATTATAAGGACTCTTGTGTTCACTTTCTGACATTACCTCCCTCCAGAAGCGATCTTTTGATTTGTTAAGAGGTATGTGTGGGTAAGTCACAAAACCAAGTATTCCAATCTCTATTGGGAGTTAAGTGTTTTAACAGGTAGAAAGTATACATGATTCAACCAAGCAGAAAGCTGTTGTCTCTCAGTGGATCATTTTCAGCTTTCTTTGGAGAGTTGCCATTAGCAATGCAAATGTTAAGTTTGATAGCACAACAAATAAAACACTGAAAACTATAGATATTACTTATAAAACACTGGTACTCAAAGAAATTGGGTTTGGTCAAGAAGACAGTGAAACATTTCCCTGTTGGGCCGGAGGCTGTTATCATTTTGCTCTGAATTCAAAACCTGATATGTCTCCAAATTTGCTTAGGGCTGTTATCCTGGAAAATAGAATCTGATAGAAGGCGAGCACTGGTACTTAGTGCAAGGTGGAGGTGATCATGGTTAGGACAATTGCATACAGGTTATGACTACCTTGGAGTCTCAGGAAAGATTGGTTTACTGATTTGGCAAATCCGAGGCATGAGTTTTGGGTGGTTTTGTTGTTTTGTCTTATTTTTCCATCCTTTAAGAGTCTTAGGGGAAAACAACATCATTGAATAGACTGACTAAAAATTCAGCACTTAATCTGCTTCACAGCATATTAACCTCTGCAGAGCTTTGCTATTTTGGAACCAGAGGTGTGAATTATTCTCTGTTAATAAGAATCTGGCTTTCTTTTCTTATTGGAAAAGAGGCTCATGTGCATGTTACTCTGACTCAGTAGTTCTCAAACTTTTTGTTCTCAGGATCTCTTTACACTCTTCAAAATTATTGACTGGATTATAACTGTTGTTATTTATAGTATAAGAAATTAAAATAAACTAGTATATTTTTAAAATCTAGAATAGCATTGTGATTTTGTAAATTTCTTTAATATCTGGCTTAATCGAAGATAGCTGGAGTGTCAGATCTTCGTTTCCATTCAGTCTGTTTTAATCAGTTGTTTTGGCTGAATTATATGAAGAAAATTTACTCTCACTCAGATATGTAGTTGGAAAAGGAAGGAGTATTTTAATAGCTGTTTTGATAATTTTGATTATCCTTTAGTGATACTACACCAAAATGTGAACAGTGATGTAACAGCATGCATTCAAAACTACTGGTTACTGGGTTATACAGCTCTTCTAACGTTGACTACTTTCATTAGACCTTCTCAACAAGTCACATTCATTAATATCAGTGCCAATCAGAAACGTCTTTACAGGGAAGCTGTTTAGTTCACGGTGGTAGGCAACAAGTTTTCCAAAATTCTAAAGCTCAGAATTTATCACTGCCAACAGATACTGTCAGGTCTTGGACAGACAGACATTGTTCAGTTTCGAGAAAAGAGAAAATGTCTGTCAAATACTTAAGTATGAATAACTATAGTTTATCTGCCAGTCATTTTTTCAGGTAAAAATGGTATTCATGAGGAAAAGTAGATAATTCAACTTGCAATTCAGTTGTGCAAATGGAGTCCTGGAGACTCCCACTCTTGGCAGAAGTGCTTATGATCACTTTCATTTTCATAAAAAATAGTTACAAGATACCTAGTTAAGAATCAAGATTTAATAAATTACCTCATTTTATGTAAAATATTTATTTTACTTAATAACTTGCTGCTTCATTCTTTTTTTAATAAAAAACTTTAGAATAATGTTGTATTGAATATCTGAAGAGATTATTATGTCAGAAAAGCTGCTAAAATGACATGGAGAGTTCCCATATGTAGACGTGCCTCATCTGATGGCACTGTGCTTTACTGTGCCTCACAGATACTCTGTTTCTTACAAATTGAAGGTTTGAGTTGAGCATGTCTACCAGTGCCATTTTTCCAGCAGCTTGTATTCACTTCATGTCTCTGTCCTATTTTGGTAATTTTCATAATATCTCAAATTTTGTCATTATTATTATTATGGCCATCTGCAACCAGTAATCCTTACTGGTACTATTGTAATTGTTTTGGAGCACCATGAGCCACACCCACATAGGATAGCAAACTTAATTGGTAAATGTTGTATTCCCTGAGACAAAACAATATTGAAATTAGGCTAGTTAGTAACCCTACAGTGACCTCTAAGTGTTCAAGTAAAAAGAAGAGTCACATCTCTCACTTTAAATCAAAAGCTAGAAATGATTTAAGGTTAGTGAGAAAAGCATGTTGAAAGCCAAGACAGGCTAAAAGCTAGGCCTCTTGTACCAAACAGCCAAGTTGTAAATGCAAAAGAAAAGTTACTGAAGGAAGCTAAAAGTGCTACTCCGGTGAACATACAAATGATAAAGTGAAACAGCTTTATTGCTGATCTGAAGACAGTTTGAATGGTCTGAATAAGAAGATCAAACCAACGACACAACATTCCCTTAAGCCAAAGCCTAATTCAGAGTAAGGGCCTAACCCTTCAATTCTGTGAAGGCTGAGGGAGGAGAGAAAGCTGCAGGAGAAAAGTTTGAAGTTAGCAGAGGTTGTTCATGAGATTCTTCCCTTAGAAAGAAGCTGTTTCACCAGCTGCAGGAGCTTACACCTGTAACCCCAGCACTTTGGAAGTCGAGGCAGGTGGATCACTTGATGTCAGGAGTTTGAGACCAGCCTGGCCAGTATGGTGAAACCCCATCTCTACTAAAGATACAAAAAATTAGCTGGTCATGGTGGCATGTATCTGTAATCCCAGCCACTCAGGATGCTGAGGCAGGAGAATCGCTTGAACTCGGGAGGTGGAGGTTGCGCTGAGCTGAGATTGTGCCACCACACTCCATCCTGGGTGACAGGGTGAGACTTCGTCTCAAAAAAATAAAAACTAGCTGGGCGCGGTGGCTCATGCTTGTAATCCCAGCACTTTGGGAGGCCGAGGCAGGTGGATCACCTGAGGTCGGGAGTTCAAGACCAGCCTGACCAACATGGAGAAAACCCGTCTCTACTAAAAATACAAAATTAGCCGGGGTGGTGGCACATGCCTGTAATCCCAGCTACTCGGGAGGCTGAGGCAGGAGAATCGCTTGAACCCGGGAGGCGGAGGTTGCGGTGAGCCGAGATTGTGCCATTGCACTCCAGCCTGGGCAAAAAGAGCGAAACTCTGTCTCAAAAAAAAAAAAAACCTAAAAATAAATAAAGTAATTTTAAAAAAGAAAGAAGCTGTTTCCGGGCTGGTTGAGGTGGCTCATGCCTGTAGTCCAAGCACTTTGGGAGGCCAAGGCGGGTGGATCACTTGAGGCAAGAAGTTCAAGACCAGCCTGGCCAACATGGCAAAGCCCATCTCTACTAAAAATACAAAAATTAGCCAGGCATGGTGGTACACGACTGTAGTCCCAGCTACTTGGGAGGCTGAGGCAGGAGAATTGCTTAAACCTGGGAGGCGGAGGTTGCAGTGAGTCGAGATCATACCACTGCACTCCAGCCTGGGCAACAGAGCAAGACTCTGTCTCCAAAAAAAAAAAAAAAGAAAGAAAGAAAGAAAGCAGCTGTTTCCATAACATGGAAGTACAAGATGAAGCAGCAAGTTCTGATGCGGAAGCTGTAGTAAGTTATTCAGAAGATTTAGCTAAGATAATTGATGAAGGTGGCTGCACTAAACAACAGATTTTCAGTGTAAATGGAACAGCCTTTTCTTTTTCCTTTCTTCTTCTTATATTTTTTAAACAGCTTTCTGTTGGAAGAAGATGCCATCTAGGACTTCTGTTAGCTCGGAAGGAGAAGTTAATGCTTGGCTTCAAAACTTCAACTGATAGGCTGGCTCTCTTGTTAAGGGCTAATGTAGCTGGTGACTTAAAGTTGAAGCCAGTGCTCATTTGCCATTCTAAAAATCCTAAGACCCTTAAGAATTATAATCTACTCTGTGTTTTTTAAGTGAAACAACAAAACATAGATGACAGCACATCTGTTTCCAGCATAGTTTCCTGAATATTTTAACCCCACTTTTGAGACATCCTGCTCAGACAGAAGGATTCCTTTCAAAATGTTACTGCTCATTGACAATGTACCCAGTCACCCATGTGCTCTGATGGATGTGTACAAGAAGATTAATGTTGTGTTGTTTACTGTTAACATCCATTCTGCAGTCCATGGATCAAGGAGTAATTTCAGCTTTCAAGTGTTACTTGTTTATTTGTTTATTTTCACTCCTGGCAAACTGTGATGGTCTTACTACTTAAGAAATATATTTAATAAGGCTATAGCTGCCATAGATAGTGATTTCTCTGATGAATCTGGACAGAGTTTATTGAAAACCTTCTGGAAAGAGTTCACTATCCTAGATGCCATTAAGAACATCTGTGATTCACGGGAGGAGGCCAAAGTATCCACAGGAACAGGAGTTTAGAAGAAGTTTATTCCAACCCTTATGGGTAACTTTGAGGGGTTCAAGACTTCAGTAGAGGAAGTAACTGCAGATATGATGGAAATATCAAGAGAGCTACTATGAGAAGTAGAGCCTATATTAGTCCATTCTCACGCTGCTATGAAGAAATAGCCGAGACTGAGTAATTTGTAAAGAAAAGAGATTTAATTGACTCGCAGTTCCGCATAGCTGGGGAAGCCTCGGGAAACTTACAGTCATGGCGGAAGGCACCTCTTCACAGGGTGACAGTAGAGAGAATGAGTACAAGCAGGGGAAATGCCAGAGGCTTATGAAACCATCAGATCTCAGGAGACTCACTCATTATGACGAGAACAGCATGGCGGAACTGCCCCCATGATTCAATTACCTCCACCTTGTCCTGCATTTGACACGTGGAGATTATTATAATTCAAGGTGAGATTTAGATGGGGATACAGAGTCAAACCATATCAGAGCCTGAAGATGTAACTGAATTGCTTCAATTTTATGATAAAACTTTGACAGATGAGGAGTGGCTTCTTACGGATGAGCAAAGAAAGTGGTTTCTTAAGATGGAATCTACTCCTTGTAAAAATGCTGTGAACATTGTTGAAATGACAGCAAAGGATTTAGAATAGTGCATATTTAGTTGATAAAGCAACAGCAGGGTTTGAGAGGATTGACTTCAGTTTTGAAAGAAGCTTTACTGTGGGTAAAATGCTATCAAACAGCATTGCATGCTACAGAGAAATCTTTCATGAAAGGAAGAGTCAATGTGACAGACTTCATTGTTGTTTTATTTTAAGAAATTGCCACAACTACCCCAGCCTTCAGCAACCACCACCCTGATCAGTCATCATTCATCAACATTGAAGCTAGACCTTCTACCAACAAAATGATTTTGATTCACTGAAGGCTCAGATGATCATCAGCATTTTAAGCAATATTTTAAAATGAAGATCTATACATTGTTTTTCTTAGACATAATGCTATTACACACTTAATAGACTACAGTGCAGTGTAAACATAACTTACATATACACTAGGAAATCAAAAAAAATTGTGTGGCTCACTTTACTGTGATATTTGCTTCATTGCTATGGTCTGGAACTGAACCCAAAATATCTCCTAGGTGTGCCTGCCTGCATGTGTCACCCAGCTTTCTCTGATGTTAACATCTTGTATTTGGCAGTGGTACATTTGTCAAAATTAAGAGATTAACAATGAGACAGTACTATTATCCAAACTCCACTCTTTATTATAATTTCCCTTTTTCCCACAAGTGTCTTTTAGCATGTTATTCCAGGATCCAGTTCAGGATACCCTGTTGCATTTAAGCAGTAACTTTTAAAACAGCACTTTTTCCCTTTCCCCACCACATTTAAGAAAACAAGTACATTTTAGACTTACAGAAGAGTTGGAAAGATGGAACAGTGAGTGCCATGTACCTTTACCCAACATCTTGCATAGCCATGGTGCATTTGTCACAACTGAGAGACTAACAGTGCCACCACGTTTTTATACATCATGAGGACACTTCTCTTGGAGATACGTCTTGGATTTTTTTTTTTTTTTTTGGAACACCAAGGCTGTGAGACTCATGCTCATATGACTATAAGGCTGGAGTTAGGCAGACCAGGACTTCACATTCGTCCCTGGCCATATACTGCTGTGTGGTCTCCTTCACCTTCCTTCTCCACAAATGAACAAATGCAGAGCCGTGAGAGAATGTGCGAGTATGTGGCAGGTACTCAGCAAGTAACTACACGTGTTCCTTGACATATGATGGGATTATGTCCCAATAAATGCATTGTAAGTTGAAAATGCATTTAATATACCCAACCTACCAAACATCAAAGCTTGGCCTAGCCTACCTTGAATGTGCTCACAACACTTATATTAGCCTGTAGTTGGACAAAATCATCTAACACAAAGTCTGTTTTATAATCAAGTGTTGATTATCTTATGTAATTTATCAAATACTGTACTGGAAGTGAAAACCAGAATGGGTATATGGGTACTCACAGTAGTTTCTACTGAATGCATATCACTTTCACACCACGATAAAGGCAAAAATTTATAAGTCAAACCATAGTCAGGGACATAGTCTTTTCTGTTCCCAGAAAAGGGCTTAGAACAGAGATTCAGTAAAATAACAAAAAGCTTTAAAACTGAAGGAGAAAATGGTTTGAAAACTCTGCTAAGGAATTTTTTGTCATTATTTCTTTTAATACCATGGTCCATTTTTAAAATCGACTTCAGTAATTAACCATTATGACTATTTATCACCTGAATTCCTACCTACCCAGCCATATGGTTTTGAAGCAAATCTCAGATATTGTATATAATTTTACCCATGTATTTTTGATATATCTCTAAAAATATTTACCCATAAACATTTCAGTATGTATCTCTTCTTCTTAAACATAACTACATACTATTGGCATACCCCAGAAAAAATAATGTCTTCATGATATGACCAAATACCCAGTCAGTGTTTAAATATCTAATTAGTCTAATACGTTTGGTTAATTGTTTACAGTTTGTTTGGATCTATTATGGTCCATACATGGCAGTTGGTTGACACTGTCTCAGTCGTTTTTAATCATCAGATTTCTATTCCATCTTTTTTTTGTTTTTCTACTTGGAATGTATTTGTTGAAGTAACTGAGCTGAAGAAACTGAGGATGTTGTCCACATCCTCATGGGTTTTGCTGGTTACATCCTCATGGTAGAGTTTAACATGTTCCTCTGTCCTGTGTGTTTCTTGTAAATTGGTAGTTTTATCTAAAGACTTGACTAGATTTCAGTTTCACATACATATTTTTTCTTATCAAGACTGTATTAGAGTGATGTTCTATTTTGGGACACATAAAGTCTGGTTTTCTTTTTCTGTGATGTTAGTAGCTGTTGATGATCCTAGATACACTTATGGTTATGAAATGATGGCAGTCTAAGTTTATCATTTTTTCATTTATTTGTTATAATGCTTCTAAAGATAATAAATCTCATCTCCTCCTCTGTTTGGTTCCCAATTCATATAGGAAGAAAAATTCTTTTTTTTTTTTTTTTAATTGGGTGGTCTTTTTGTTGATTTTTAAGTTCTTTTTTTTTTTTTTTTTTTTTTTTTTTTGAGACAAAGTCTCACTCTGTTGCCCAGGATGGAGTGCAGTGGCATGGTCTCGGCTCACTGCAACCTTCGCCTCCTGAGTTCAAGCAATTCTCCTGCCTCAGCCTCCCCAGTAGCTGGGACTACAGGTATGCACCACCATGCGTGGCTTATTTTTGTATTTTTGGTAGAGAGGGGGTTTCACCATGTTGGCCAGGCTGGTCTCGAACTCCTGACCTCAAGTGATCCACCCGTCTCAGCCTCCCAGAGTGCTGGGATTACAGGTATGAGCCACAGAGCCCAGCGAATAAATACTTTCATTTACCTTTTCTTTTCTTTTCTTTTTTTTTTTTTTTTTTTTTTGAGAGACAGAGTCTCACTCTGTTGCCCAGGCTGGAGTGCAGTGGCGCTATCTCGGCTCACTGCAAGCTCCGCCTCCCGGGTTTACGCCATTCTCCTGCCTCAGCCTCCCAAGTAGCTGGGACTACAGGCGCCCGCCACCTCGCCTGGCTAATTTTTTTGTATTTTTAGTAGAGACGGGGTTTCATTGTGTTAGCCAGGATGGTCTCGATTTCCTGACCTCGTGATCCGCCCGTCTCGGCCTCCCAAAGTGCTGGGATTACAGGCTTGAGCTACCGCGCCCGGCCTTCGTATCCTTTTATTTTCCCAATTCATTTAGGAAAGATAAATATTTTTCCTTTCATTTTCAAAATGAGTTGGTACACTAACCTCCGTAGTAACCGATTTGTATTTTTTTATTATGAACTCATGAATTTAAACATTTGATGTTGTTTCAGTCCATTGCAGTCATTATCCTCATTGATTCTCAAATTGTTTTATATTTGACAAATAAGTTCTTCAAATTAGTAAGTTATTTTGATAGTGACCTTAATAGTTTTTGCTAGCTTCCATGCCTGTATGGCGTAACAAAACATTCCAGGCTCCTTTTGTACATTTCCTGTCCCAGACCTGGTATTAGTCATCTAATCTGGAAGCCCTGCTCTCTTTCTGTGGGAAACATTATTTCAAGACATTAGGGATAAGAGTGCCAGTTGCTACTGAGTTGGTCATTGTTTCAAAGATTTATCAATACATAGAGCAAAGAATTATATTTTGCTTTGTCCTATGTTTATTTCTTCACTTTAGAAACAGTACAGCTACTTCCAAGTCAAGTTTAGAACTCTCAGGTTATCTTAAATCTGCAGCTTCTACCTTCCTAAGAATAAAACACTGGAATGACGAAATGTCACATAAATATCCATTTATTTTATTTCACAATACATACACTCACCTGTTTTATGTATGATTAGTACAAATGGTTTAAATTGGCTTGTTGTGCTTTGTTTTTTTTTTTTTTTTTTGCAGTTTTTTTTTGTCATTAGATTTTATTTCATTAGAAATGTATAGTCGGCCGGGCGCAGTGGCTCAAGCCTGTAATCCCAGCACTTTGGGAGGCCGAGACGGGCGGATCACGAGGTCAGGAGATCGAGACCATCCTGGCTAACACAGTGAAACCCCGTCTCTACTAAAAATACAAAAAAACTTAGCCGGGCGAGGTGGCAGGCGCCTATAGTCCCAGCTACTCGGGAGGCTGAGGCAGGAGAATGGCGTGAACCCGGGAGACGGAGCTTGCAGTGAGCTGAGATCCGGCCACTGCACTCCAGCCTGGGTGACAGAGCGAGACTCTGTCTCAAACAAAAAAAAAAAAAAAAAAAGAAATGTATAGTCAAATTTCTGTGTTCTAAAGTCACTTGAAGTAGTTTTTCTGTTTGTAGTAATGTTACCAGTTGGACACAGATTCATTTATTTTTGGGAATTGCTTTTGTTTCCATTTAAATTTTTATTTGTCTTGCGTATCTTGGATTAACGGTAGTAGAGCATATATAGTTTTCTCTATTTCATTTGAGAGTTTCCTCATTTATTTCGTTTTCAGATGCAAAGTATTTCATTGTATGAATTACCAGAGTTTGTTCAATTAGTTTTCTTTGATAACATTTGGGTTGCTTCTAGTCTTTTGTTATTACAGTCTTGCAATGAATAGTCTTATGCTTGTATGTTTTTGTGGTTTCTGGCAAGGAGTTCAGTGTAATTTAAGGCTATCCTCTACTTAAGTTATGGCCAATTAAGTGTCTGATTAAATGTCTGTAATAATTTTAAAATAACAATACTTAATTTAAAAGAGCTTATAATACATAATTATTCATTAGAGAAATGCAAATCAAACCACAGTGAGATAATACTTCACACCCAGTAGGATGATTATAATTTAAAAAGATGGAAATAGCAAGTGTTGGCAAGGGTATGGAGAAATTGAAACTCTCATACCTTGCTGGTTGGATGGAGAATGGTGTAGCCACACAGGAAAAAAGTTTGGCAGATTCTCAAAGTTAAACCTAACAATTCTATGCATATACTCACAAAAAATGAAAACATATATCCACACAAAAACTTGCATACGTGTTCATAGCAGCATTATTCATCCAAAAAGTAGAAGTACTCAATGACTTTCAACTGATAAATACAGATGAAGAAAATATATGTCCAAACAGTAGAATGTTATTCAGCTATAAAAAGGAACAAAATACACTTAGCAAACTAGAATAGAAGGAACTTCCTCAATCTGATGAAAAATCCACCACGATATCATACTTAATCATGAAAAACCGAATGTTTTTCTACTAAGATAGGAAAAAGACAAGTATGTCTACTCATGCCATCTCTATTCAACTTTGTATTGGAGCTTCTAGCCAGGGCAGTTAGACAAGAAAATGATACAAGAGGCATCCAAATTGGAGAGAAAGGAGTTGAACTATTCACAGATGACATGATCTAATATGTAGAAAATCCTAAACAATCCACTAAATAATGATTAGAACTAATAAACAATTCAGCAAAGTTACAAGATACAAGATCAATATGTAAAAATCAACTATATATATTTTTTAAAGATGGTCTTGCTCTGTCACTCAGGCTGGAGTACAGCAGCACAAACACAGCTCACTGCAGCCTCAACCTGGGGTCAAGCAATCTTTCTGCCTTAGCCTCCCAAAGTGCTAGGGACTATATGTCTTTTGTTTGTTTGTTTTTGACAGAGTCTTGCTCTGTCACCCAGGCTAGAGTCCAGTGGCACGATCCCAGCTCACTGCAACCTCCACCTACCAGGTTCAGGTGATTCTCCTGCCTCAGCCTCCTGAGTAACTGGGATTACAGGCGCCTGCCACCACGCCCGGCTAATTTTTGTATTTGTAGTGGAGATGGGAGTTCACCATTTTGGCCTGGCTGGTCCTGAACTGCACTCAAGTAATCCACCTGCCTTGGCCTCCCACAGTGCCTTGGGATTACAGGTGTGACCCACCACACCCAGCCTAGGAACTATATTTCTGTAAACTAGCAGTGAACCATCCAAAAATGAAATTAAGGAGACAGCCCTGGCAAAGTGGCTTATGCCTGTAATCCTAGCACTTTGGGAGGCTCTAAGAGGCTGAATTGCTTGAGGCCAGGAATTTAAAACCAGCCTGATCAACAGAGTGAGACTCCAACTCTACCAAAAAGCAAACAAAAAAACAAAGTTATCCAGGTGTGGTGGCATGCCCCTGTAGTCCCAGCTACTCAGGGTACTGAGGCAGGAGGATCGCTTGAGCCCAGGAGTTTGAGGCTGCAGTGAGCTGTGATCGTACCACTGTACTCCAGCCTGGGTGGCAGACAGCAAGACCCTGTCTCTGAAAACAAAAATTAAATGGAGACAGTTTCATTTACAAAAGCATCAAAAAGAATAGGAATTAGTTTGACAATAGATGTGCACGATTGTTTGCTGAAGTCTACAAAATACTGTTCAAAGAAATTAAATCTGAGTAAAGACATTTAATGTTCATGAATTGAAAGATAATATGGCAACACAGACATGATTCACATAAGAGCTGTATCTTATGATGTGCAAATTATATCAATACAAAAAAAAAAGCTTGCAGTAAATAATTACTGCAGTAAAATTTGAATTTTAAAAATATAGGGCCAGGCGCGGTGGCTCACGCCTATAATCCCAGCACTTTGGGAGGCCGAGGTGGGCGGATCACGTGGTCGGGAGATCGAGACCATCCTGGCTGAAACGGTGAAACCGCGTCTCTACTAAAAATACAAAAAATTAGCCAGGCGTGATGGTGTGTGCCTGTAGTCCCAGCTACTGGGGAGGCTGAGGCAGGAGAATGGCGTGAACCTGGGAGGCGGAGCTTGCAGTGAGCCGAGCTGAGATCGCACCACTGCACTCCAGCCTGGGTGACAAAGTGAGACTCCATCTCAAAAAAAAAAAAAAAAAAATTATAAAGTGAGCCGAAAGAGGAAAAAACTTATGGTCTACTGCAGGTTTTTAATATTAAATGAGCATTTCTTTCCCATTCAAGATGAGCCACAAAAGCAGAGCCCAGGAAATTTTAGGCTTTGGGCTTAAAATTGATTTTTTTGTTTCTTGTTTTTAAATTTTATTTTGAAATAACTTTAGATTTACAGAAGTGTTGTAAAGATAGCACAAAGTTCCCATAAGCGCTTTACCCAGCTTCTTCTAACGCTAACATCTTATATAACCTTAGTACATTTATCAAAACTAAGAAATTAACATTGGGAGCCAAGCATGGTTCACACCTGCAGTCCCGACTATTTTGGAGATTGAGGAGGAAAGAATGCTTGAGGCCAGAAGTTTGAAGTTGCATTGTGCTGTGATCACTCCTGTGAATCACCACTGCACTCCAGCCTGGGCAACATAGTGAGCGAGACCTTGTCTCTAAAAAAGAAAGAAATTAACATTGGTACAGTGCCATTAACTAAACGATAGACTTCAGATTTTGACAGTTTTTCCACTAATAATCATTTGTGTTCCAGGACCCAAACCCATTTTCCACCTTTAGTTAATTGTCATGTCTCCTTGGTCTCCTCCCGTCCCATAACAGTTTCTCAGCCTATATTTTTCATGATATTGCCTTTGGAAAGTGCTGGTCAGGTATTTTGTAGAATGTCTCTTCATTTGGGTTTGCTTCGTGATTTCGCATTAGAATGAGGTTATGGATGTTGGAGAGACCACCAGAGAGGGGACTTGCCCTTCTTATCTCATATATCAATGTATTACTGATGTATTACTGATGTTAGCTTTAATCATTTGGCAAGATGGAGTTTGTCAGATGTCACCACTGTAAAGTTTTCCCTTTAAATTTATGGTTTTATATTGCTTTGTTCTTCTTTTTTTTTTTTTTTTTTGAGACGGAGTGTCACTCTGTTGCCAGGGCTGGAGTGCAGTGGCGCAATCTTGGCTCACTGCAACCTCTGCATCCTGGGTTCAAATGATTCTCCTGCCTCAGCCTCCTGAGTAGCTGGGATTACAGGCGCCCGCCACTATGCCCAGCTAATTTTTGTATTTTTAGTAGAGACGGGGTTTCACCATGTTGGCCAGGCTGTTCTCGAACTCTGACCTCATGATTCACCCACCTCGGCCTCCCAAAGTACTGGGATTACAGGTGTGAGCCACCGCACCTGGCCTGTTCTTCCTTCTATTTTTAAGGTCACTTTGGATGCATTTTCATGGTATTAATAAAGAAATGCAGACCCTTGTTACTGAACTCCAGCTCCCAGGATGCATTGTGGCAGCAACTACTTGCTGTCACATGGAAGGACAGACGAGACCATCTCTGTTTTCCCAAGCAAAGCAGAATTGTTTTTCAGGAGTGAGGTGGGCGAGTCCTGTTGACTAAATAGATTTTCAAGTTTTGATTAGGTACCTCATAGGAGAGGAATAGGGCAGGGTTATTTTCAGAGTTTGGATGGCATATCAGTTCCTTATAATAGGTGTTGACTTTTTTTTTTTTTTTTAGTGGAAGATTTTAGAGCTATCTTGGAAAATCAAAGTATATGCAGTATTGATTATATAAAACTTAGTTTGTTGTTGCTTCCTTCATCCTGTCTGTCCACCTGGTACTCTGTACAGTGGAGAGTTTACCCCTAGAGAACTTCAGCACATTGACGTTCCTGGTCCTTGGGCTACTTCATTTACATTTACCTACAGCTTTGGTGTCAGAATCCAGGACACAATCTCACCACCTTTCTGTTACTAGCATTACGCGTGTGCTAGTAAGCACTGAGGATTCAGCAGAATTTAAGCACGGTGAAGTACTAATGGGAGATGCATTAGAAGTACTGAACATTGACATTTGAGTCATTACTCCGTGTTGCTCACACTGCCATCCAATTCTATTATTTTTCACTTTGCATACATTCAGATTTCTTCTTGAGTAGAGACTAGGAAGCCTCAGAGCTCATATCTAGAAGACCTTGATTATATCCTCTGGTGCAGCCTCAGCTTAGTCACCAATGACATGACCAGGTCTTACAGCAAATGAGCACCAACGTAGGACCCATTATCATGTGCCTTGAACATTTTTCAAGGTTTTCAGCATTTTTCAAGGTTTTAAAGTTGACTTAATTATATTCCTCATGGTGGTCTAATTGATCACAGTAAGAAAACAAATGATGTTTTGTTTAATAACTCATGGCATGAAAAAAAACACATGATCTTGGCCGGGCGCGGTGGCTCAAGCCTGTAATCCCAGCACTTTGGGAGGCCGAGACGGGCGGATCACGAGGTCAGGAGATCGAGACCATCCTGGCTAACACCGTGAAACCCCGTCTCTACTAAAAATACAAAAAACTAGCCGGGCGAGGTGGCGGGCGCCTGTAGTCCCAGCTACTCCGGAGGCTGAGGCAGGAGAATGGCCTAAACCTGGGAGGCGGAGCTTGCAGTGAGCTGAGATCCGGCCACTGCACTCCAGCCTGGGCTACAGAGCAAGACTCTGTCTCAAAAAAAAAAAAAAAAAAAAACACATGATCTTGATCTCTTACTACCAAAGTCTCTCGCAGATTTTGGGATGTTCTTTTCTTTCTTTTTTAAGAGACAGAGTCTCTGTCATCTAGGGAGGAGAACAGTGACATGATTATAGTTGACTGCAGCCTTGAACTCCTGGGTTTAAACAAGTCTCCTTCCTCTTGCTCAGCCTCTCAAGTGCCAGGACTACAGGTGCACAGCCACTATGCCCGGATAATGTTTTGTTTTTTGTTTTGTTTTTGAGACAGAGTCTTACTCTGTCACCCAGGCTGAAGTACAGTGGTACAGTCTGGGCTCACTGCAACTTCCACTTCCCACATTCAAGCGATTCTCGTGTCTTAGCCTCCTGAGTGGCTGGGACTACAGGCATGCACCACCATGCCCAGCTAATTTTTGTATTTTTAGTAGAGACAGGGTTTTGCTGTGTTGGCCAGGCTGGTCTCAAACTCCTGACCTTAAGTGATCCGCCTGCCTCAGCCTCCCAAAGTGCTGGGATTATATGTATGAGCGACTGCGCCCAGCCTTTGTTTTATTTTTGTAGTGATGGGGTCTTGCTTTGTTGCCCAGGCTGGTCTCAAACTTTAGGGCTTAAGTGATCCTCCTGCCTCAGTCTTCCAAAGTGCTGGGATTGCCCAGGCTGGTCTCCAACTCTTGGGCTTAAGTAATCTTCCCACCTCAGTCTCTCAAAGTGCTGGGATTACAGACATGAGCCACTTTACCCAGCCTGAAGATGTTCTTTCTTTTTTTCTTTCTTCCTTTTCTTTTTGAGATGGAGTCTCCTTCTGTTGCCCAGGCTGGAGTGCAGTGGCACAATCTCAGCTCACTGCAACCTCCGCCTCCTGGGTTCAAGTGATTCTCCTGCCTCAGCCTCCCAAGTAGCTGGGACTACAGGCATGTGCCACCACGCCCAGCTAATTTTTGTATTTTTAGTAGAGACAAGGTTTCACCATATTGGCCAGTCTGGTCTCAAACTCCTGACCTTGTAATCCACCCACCTTGGCCTCACATAGTGCTGGGGTTACAGGTGTGTGCCACCATGCCCGGCCAGGATGTTCTTTCTAAATTATGTTACTTCTGGGCTCTTCATAAGGGTTATTATTCCCTTTCTGAAGATTTGTTTTGAGTAGCTTTTCATTCAGCTTTTCTTCTTATTTTAGTTTTTCTTAGGTGAATACACGTCTACTGAACATAAGCTATAATATGGTGGTTCAGTGAATTGTACCTATATTTTATAGATATTTTTCTAATGGGCATAAGTCCCACGATTTTGTTTTCTAAAGCAATTAAAGTGATTTGACTCCTGATTTCCTTTGTTTTCTTACTGTGGTGAAATACACCTAACATAAAATTAACCATTTTAAAGTGTACAATTCAGTGGCATTTAGTACATACACAACGTTGTGTAGCCATCACTCTGGTTCCTTTTTATGTTTGTGTATAGCAGTGAAAAAACATGCACAGTCCCTCAAAGCCTTGTATGCACTGACAGAGCAAGCTTTTCATCAGTTTCAGAATTTATGCACTACCGCCAAAGTTAGTTTCATCCAGCAGCCAAGCAATTCATCGGTTGGGTTTTAAGTAACTGGTTTATTACAGCTTGTTGTCATACAGTAATTGCACTAAATAAGACCTCTAAAATTATTCATGCTGCTTTAATTTGGGAATGGGGGAAAACTGATTCCTACTAGAGATCCTAATTTTAGTATACATGCTGCTGAAGCGAGTACCCTACTAGAGATTCTTAAAATGTTAGAAGCAAATGCCTTCTTTTTTTTTTTTTTTTTTTTGAGACGGAGTCTTGCTCTGTCGCCCAGGCTGGAGTGCAGTGGCCAGATCTCAGCTCACTACAAGCTCCGCCCCCCGGGTTTACGCCATTCTCCTGTCTCAGCCTCCCGAGTAGCTGGGACTACAGGCGCCCACCACCGCGCCCGGCTAATTTTTTGTATTTTTTTAAAATTTTTTTTAGTAGAGACGAGGTTTCACCATGTTAGCCAGGATGGTCTCGATATCCTGACCTCGTGATCCGCCCACCTCAGCCTCCCAAAGTGCTGGGATTACAGGCTTGAGCCACCGCGCCCGGCTGCAAATGCCTTTTAAAAATTCTGCATAAAATGTTGCATGCTTATGTATTGCCCAGTCTACTCAACTATCAAATCATCTACAGAATTACTTCCTTTTCTTTGCCTTCTTAGGAAATCAGTCTTTCATGCACGAGATGACCCTGCATTGATTAACTGAGTTACAGTGAATGGTATGGCAGGAAAGAGACTAGGGCTAGTCAGTACTAGGATATTGACAATTTTCAGTTTACTGGCCAAGGCGGTTCTGAAACTTAATGCCTAGTTTATTTTTGGAAGTTTGTAAAATAATTGAGCTAGTGATGAAGTCATGAATTCTTTCCCAGGCTTCCTTAGGTGCCCTGGGGCCTTGTGTCCCCCAACCCGCCAAATGACTGGGAATTGACTTAGCTGTTTTGTCATATACATACATTTTTTCTACAATTCCTTTCCATCTTGGAACTGTTCCATTAGCATTTGTTCCTCATCTACATCATGTGGAACTGCACCTTTTTTGCTGGAAAAAAATGGAGTCCACACATTTAGTGTAAAGAAACCATAGCCTGGCTGTTCCCAGACCCCTTGAGGACTGCTCAGAGGTGGAATCCTCAACAAAGGAACTGCTGTTAAGCAAGAGAGAACATGTGTGTGTGGAGAAGCCTGCTATCTAGTGCCAGCAGCATTTTGTTCTCTAGACAGCTAAAATGTAAAAGAGTTTTTGCTGGAACATTTTTTAACATGTTTAGTGTCATGTAATAGAGTCTTTCAGTTTAGCCCAGGGACTTTTGTCCATTTTTCTGAGGACTAAGCAAGTCTCTGTCTTCCCCAAGAACAACCAGAAGTTGGTACCTATGGGGTTTGTTCACTGATGGTCCTGACCTTAAATCTAGTTGTTTTCTTCTAGGGAGCTCAGAGTGCCTTACTAGGGAGACTGCCGTCCTTCTTGCAGCAGATCGGCAATGACCCCATTGGATGGAGTGTATGCCATCTCACCTAGGGCAGACTCCTCAACCTTAGCACCACTGATATTTGGGCTGGATAATTCTTTGGCCTGCGCATTACTGCATATTGAGCAGCATCCCTAGCCTTACCCACTAGATGTCTGTAATATCTTCCCCAAATTGTGACAACCAAAAATTTCCCCAGACAGTGCCAAATGTTTCCTGAGGGCAGAATCACCTAAGGTTGAGAATCACTGCCCTCTGATTTCTTCCAAAGGCAAGAGGAAGATTCCTGATTCTTAACCTAGCCACCTAACCTCAAAATATTTGTTCTTCCCCCAAGTCAGAACCTAGAAAAAGGATGTCTTTTCCACTGTAGTATGCAGATAGAGCCCACATGTGTGGATGTACAGGACCAGGCAGAACTCTAACTCTGCATTTGGCTTTGGCTACCACTAGGGATGGGAAGTGATGAGCCAGCAGTGACCTCCTTACTACCTGCCCTTCTTGTTCCAAGTAAACAAACTTTTACAGCCTTTCTGTTAATGAGTCAGCTGGTAAAGAAAACAATCTCCTTTTCCAAAGCTATTCTGAAGCTGAGACATGGCAGAGTTTTGGACACATAAGTTCCTGTTTTACTGACCTTTTCTTCCTGGCGAATGAGGAAGGACACTAGTGCAGACAGGAGCGCCAGCAAGGATTTGTGACTGTAGCAAGTAGTAGTTTTTTAAAACAATACATCCCAGATTTTTCCAGCAATGATCATTCAAAAGAACCAGTGTTCTCTACATCTTAAAGTAAAAAGTAAACTTCAATGTTAACAGAGGGTTATAAAATCATTGGCATAGCAGAAACCACAAATCAATCCTGACAGTGAAGTTTTGGCAGTGTGCTGGCCTTTGGAAACATCTGTTGGTGTGGCCTGTGATACTCAGGTATGAGGTACATCCTTAAAGCATTTAACTTGGAATGTGTGAACTATACAAATATTTGGAATTAATAAAATGCCATTGGAGTTTTAGAAGAGAAGGAGACCACAGGGACCTGCTTCTTTTGCCAGAAGGTGAAGTTCAGAGAGGCAAAGGGCCAGAAGAGCGTCAAAAGACCTAGGTCTTTTGATTGCTCCAGTTAGAGTTATTTTTCTGTGGAACCACGCTGCCTCGTTACCTGGCTGCTTGACTACAGCAATAAACTAAGCACAGAAAGGGAGTCCTAGAAACGGTGGAAAATGCCATAACAGGAAGGGGAAAGAGAACAGGACAGCTTAGCCTCCCCTAGAAATGCTATGGCTGGAGCTGTGGAAAGTGTGTCAGCATTGCAGGGTCAGGCCTTTTGTTTTCTTCTATACTCTGCTGAAACCTTCTGCTGTCAAAGAAGCCTTCCCAAATTGCCAGAGCAATGGCAAACATAGGATTTCCATTTACAATCCCCTCACTGAGAGGGTTCCCTCGAAGGTTTGCTTTAAACTCTCTGCTAATCTGCCAATCTCTTATTTGGAGAAAAACTACCAATCTTCTCTTGACAGCCTCAAGATAATCTATTCATAGTTTCCTTCCTCCATGGTAGATGCTAGGAACAAGATTACAAAAGAAAACCTTTCCGAACATTATAGCAAAGCCAATTGGGTTGCCATAGGGTTATTAATAACTTTGAATCCCACTGTGGACTAGGAATAGTAGGTTCCAGAGAAGAACAGCAGCCGTCAAGGAGAATTGTAGCTGGTGGTATGTGGTGCAGGTGGACGGGTGGGCCATTACTGCTGCAACTTGCCTAATTTATTGCAACTTGCCTAATTTACATCCATTAATATTTACATAAAAATTCATTTAAAAACTGGTGCCTTGTCAGTAAAACGCAATGAGATACACATAACATCATTAGGAATAATTAACTGGAGAGGGAAAAAAGCATTAGAAAGGGCTCTGGGATTGGAAGCACTGTGCATGCCCAGTGTGTTTTTGGGCCAAATGTAACGCCGGCCTGAGAAAAGAATGATCATCATGAAAATTTTTTTTTTTCTTCCAAGTCAGGAAACAGACTCACAATGGAGTCTACTTCTCTGCTTGGAATTTTGAGATGTGCAGGAAACAACCAGCCATTACCAGCTGAGGTTTTCCTGCTGATAAATGAACCCTGAGGCCACAGTGACCTGTCTTGTTAATGAGTTAATGAAGAAGCTGGTCCTCGCATTGACCTCATCCTTAAAAGCTTTCTGTAGAGCTGAAACAACATTCCTCTCATTTATGAGTTAACTCTTTTCTTACTCAGCAAATGAGAAACAAAAAACAGAAAAGAATCTGTGACAGAGAAGTAGAGTGTCTATCAATGGGCTTTTCTTTCTTAAGTTTTTTAAAACTTTAACTTCACTTGCAGAAAGAAATTTCATCCAAAAAATAGTTCCTCTTATTGCAGAACCTTAATAAAACTGGTTTTTCATTTATGTTCTATTTACCCTCAAGGCAATGACATTTATTGAAGAATTTTCCCCTCACTCTGACAAGAAACTTTTTGGAATAGAGCAACATAAGTGGTTTGAGTTTATGTAAATATTTTAGTGTGGAGGGAAATAAAGAGAAATTTTTACTTTGGTAAATAAGTGTTATTAACCAAGCATCTTATTAAAGGAAGCAGATCCTGTCTGTAGCTTACTAGAGAAAAGAAAGAACAATCTCCTTTAAATTGGGTTATATTTGAGTAACCAAAAATGAATTCTTCTTCCAAATTATTTCTTCTCTTAGTGATTGATTGTTGGTGATGTCCCATAATTTGAAGGAGGCTCCAGGGTTGTTGTCCATATCTCTGTTACAGGATCATCATAGGAACATTGAGGTTCTGGAAATGTGATTTTATCAGTTGATTAGGTTGTGGTTAATTGATTCATGACAATCATAAGGCTGATGTTACATTTGTTTTAGAAAACTCAAATGCTTGCTTATTAACTTATAATTACTATTTCACTAACTAGAGGAGTTTGTCCTATTGAGGCATCCCAAAACTAGTATGAGAAAATCATAAAGAAACAAAACCAGAAAAATCATAAAAAGTAACAGGAAGATTTGTTTGGTAAGCAAAGCAAAGAAAATGGATTGAAGACATCTTCTCCATGTGCCATTTAAAGATTTTTAAGGAATCTTTGTCTTCCACTGTAAGATCCTTGGTATTAGTGGTTCATATCTAGAACAGCTTCTACCTGGTGAGTGCTAAAGGGCTCCTGTTAAGATGGTTCTCGAGTTGGCAGGCTGAAGACATGTCATATGTATGCCCCAAATCCCTAATAAATTAGGTGTATGTCCTAGCAATGCTAGAAGAAAAGAAGCATCCTGAGAAGTCTAGAAATCTGAGGAATTCTTAAAGGGCAGAAGGCTGAGGGAATCAGATTAAAGGTGGAAGTCAGAGTCCAGAAGCCCTGCATATCCTGCCCTTCCCCTGTAACCAGTGGAGATTGGCGGTGGTGAAGTAATGCAGCATTTACACACCGAGAATCTAGACAGCCATGAGCAAGCACATAACAGTCACCAAACATTAGCGGGAAATCATCATCATAAAAGAAACACCAAACTGAAGAAACTGAAAAGCTCACATTGGAGGATCCTTATAAGTAGAACATAAAGAAGACTTTAAGAGAAGTGAATTTATCCCGAAAGGGATAAAAAGAGAATGCTGCACTCATGAAATAAGAAAAAAGAATGATTTTTATTTCCTAGACCTTGGAAATAAAACGTGATCCTTTAGTTAGAACCTTGTTAAAGGGTTGAGTAGCAGAACCGATACAACTAAAGGAAGTAAGTGAGCAGGATGAACGAGCCAAATAATTGTCCTAGAATATAAAATAAGACAAAGAGATAGAAAGGCTGACAGAAAAGTGAATATAATAAGGAGGCTCATTTCAGAAGTTCCAGTGTTCATCTAGTAGGACTTCTAGGAGGAGACAGAGACAGTGGAGGAAGGAGCAAATAACCCAACGAAATAATGGGAGAAAATTTCCCAGAACGTAAGAAAAGCAAGAATTTGGGCCAGACGCGGTGGCTCAAGCCTGTAATCCCAGCACTTTGGGAGGCCGAGATGGCGGATCATGAGGTCAGGAAATCGAGACCATCCTGGCTAACACCGTGAAACCCTGTTTCTACTAAAAAAATACAAAAAACTAGCCGGGCGAGGTGGCGGGCGCCTGTAGCCCCAGCTACTCAGGAGGCTGAGGCAGGAGAATGGCGTAAACCCAGGAGGTGGAGCTTGCAGTGAGCTGAGATCCGGCCACTGCACTCTAGCCTGGGCGACAGAGCGAGACTCCGTCTCAAAAAAAATAAAAAAAAAAAAAATAATAATTAAAAAAAAGAAAAGCAAGAATTTGTAGATTGAAAGAGACCACTGAGTGCCCACTGTGAAGTTATGAATTTAAGAAGACTCAAATTGTACACATAATGGAAGCTTCCAGAGAGAGAAAACTGGCCAGCCTATAAAGTATCAAGGATCAAGCGGGCATCAGAGTCTTCTGGCAACACACAAGAGGATGATAAAATAACATATTCAGAGTTCTGAAACAGCACAGTCCAGAACCCAGGAGTCTGTACCCACAGAAGCTATCCCTTAGGTATTAAGGGCAAATGAAGACATTTTTCAGGTGTAAAGGAATTCAATTTCTCACTCATAATCCCTATTTTATAGAATTATCAAAGGGATGTTTTCCAGAAAAATGAAAGGGGGGATCAAAAAGAATTGATGAGCAAAAAACCAGAAAATGCATTAGGTCAGTAACCGTCTGGAAGGTGAGCAGCTGCACGCTCTCAACAGCAGTGACATCTCTAGACACACGTAGAAACAGCCACCCAGAAGTTCTCATCCGTGCTGTGCTCTGATATCCATCGCAGTTGTCACCAGAAATCCAGTCCTCCAGATCATGTTCATCTTTAAGATGTCATCTGTATTCTGTCCTGAACATTCCCTGAATCGACCCCTCCCTATCCTCTCATTCTGTGTACACACTAGAACCCATTGGTTCCTTTCAGTTTCTGCTTCCTTGATGAATGATCCCTTTACCTTCTTGCCTTCTCTGAAATGGCCCAGTGGTTCCCTGGAAACACTGCCACCTGCCTCAGAAAAAGAGCCTCATGCAGAGGCTCTTTTTTCTCCCATGCTTCACGTTCCCGAAGAGTGAGAGGTGAAGTAAATGTCTCCCTTGTAACCCATCATTGCTTACAAATTCTCTCTCTCTCCTGAATTTGCCATTGAGTTCAGTGGAAGTACAAAAGTATCCAAGCTAAGAAGGGTATGAGGAAATGAACAGAGAACAGAACCTTTGAAGTAAAAGTTGCAGCAGTTTCATTGGGTATGAGAGAATGCTGTGTGAATAAGTGGCTGAGCTGGGTGAAAGACAAAGTTGATTGGCTCTGAGAAGGTTGAAAAAATTGAGGCCAGGTTTGGATCATCTGTGGATGCTGAAGTCACTTGAAAGAGGAAAAAGGAAAACAAGAGCAAACCCCTCCCAAGCGCTGAAGTCGTCAGTCAGTGATACGGTTTGGATTAGTGTCCCACCCAAATCTCATGTCCAATTATAATCCCCAGTGTTAGAGGAGTTGCCTGGTGGGATCATGGGTGTGGACTTCCCCCTTGCTGTTTTCATGATAGTGAGTTCTCATGAGATTTGGTTGTTTAAAAGTGTGTGGCACCTCCCACTTCTGTCTCTTCCTCCTGTGCCACCCATGTAAGACGCGCTTGCCTCCCCTTCTGCCATGATTGAAAGTTTCTTGAGACCTTCCCAGCCATGTTTCTGTACAACCTGCAGAACCATGAGGCAATTAAACTTCTTTTCTGTATAAATTATCCAGTCTCTGGTAGTTCTTGATAGCAGTGTGAGAACGGACTAATACAGTCAGTGACAGGGGATTGAGTGACTGGAGAAGTTAGTTGTGGCAGCAATAAGGAGGGGCAAAGGGCAGTAAAGCCTAATGGCCTGCGCCTCAAAGTTGCTCTGTGTTT
Organism: Macaca nemestrina; assembly: GCF_043159975.1. NCBI lineage: Eukaryota > Metazoa > Chordata > Mammalia > Primates > Cercopithecidae > Macaca > Macaca nemestrina. The sequence continues at coordinate 74,185,977 of NC_092142.1, read as the reverse complement.
GGCTAAGAAAAGAGGAGGGAGAGTTTGGAAGCAGCGACTCCACCATCCTTACAGTGCCAGTACCCGTGGATCCTGCCTGCCTTGTGGTACTGCCTGTGGCCACTGCTCCACCTTTGTGCCGGGCCTCACTCCCTCTCCCAGTGTCGTCATTCCTGCACTTAGTCCCTCTCACATTGCTGTCTTCTCCCTTTCAGCTGGATTATTCGCATCAGCGAGCAGATTCCACCGCCTCAGTAGGAAGTTCATTTCAACTGAGACAACATCCTTCAAAGGCTTAGAACAATGATACATTCATAAATTTTTTTTAAAACTTGTGCATGTCAAAGACCGCCATAAACAAAGACAGCAAACCAGAAGAAAACTATTTGCAACTCAGAGCCAAACAAGGTGCAGATTTCCATAAGATCCCCTGCAAATCAGTAAACATGGGAACTGCCCAGTTTTTAAAGGGCAAGGGACCAAAAGCTCGAAAGAAAGGAAATACAAATGACTCTTACACATTAGAAAAGATGCTTAAATTTTGCAAATAAAAAGACAAATTTAAATGACAAGGATGTGCCATTTTTCACCTATTGGCAGAAATCCTAAAATAACACTGTTTTGACAAGGGTGTGGCTATCCATGTTTGTAGTGGCACAGGATTGCCATTGGCAGTCCAGCAGTAACCGCTGTTGAATAAATTATGGCTCTTCCCTACAATGGAATAACATGAAGCTTTAACAGAATGAGCACATGTTTTCTGTGCTGATCAGGAATGATCCCTGAAATACGTAGTAGATAATTGAAAAAGCTAGGAGCAGAATAGTGAAGGGGCATACAGCCATTTAAGTTGTTAAAGAGGCATATATGCATTGTTGTATGTGCAGGAAAGGAAGAAGTGGAGGGCCTTCTCCTGGCTCAAGCCAAACTCCCTTTTCTGTTTTTGACCAGGTTGTGCTCAGGATCACTGCCTGTTCTTGCTGCTTACAATGTTCATCTCTCTCATTTCCATACTGCTCCCTACCTACCTCTCATCACTGAGCTCTCAACTGTCCCTTCTCAGAGAGGCCTCCCCAAGCACTCTAGCTGCAGCACAACTTCCCTGCCCCCTTAACTCGTGTGCCTGCCAGGGTCTAGCATCTTCACACAGGTTCCTGTGCTACCTGTCTGCACCACAAGGATTCTGCTCCTTGAGGGCAAAGTGTCTTGTTCTCTGCTGTATTTCCACCTCCTAGAACAGTGTGTCTGGCTCAGAGAAAGTGCTCAGTGTTTGCTTAATAAAAACTAAAATCCTAAGTGATAGTGATTCTGATGATGGTGGGAGGAAAGAAGACAAGAAAAGGGCAGAGGGGCAGCTGCAATTTTTCCCCCACTTATTTGGGAGAGGCTTATATTAATTTCATTTAGATGATTTTCATCCCCTTCTAATTGTCTTCCCCCCAATTCTGTCATCATTTTGAAGTCAGTCACCTATTTTTTGTGTTAGATCAAGCCCCTACTATATCATTGGTATTTTTTATTCTTGCTTGCAGAGCTTTATTTCCAAACACAAATGTAAGCTAAATATATGGAGATTTGTCACAAAAGCTTATAGATCAAGTAGGAAATCAATTGAAGGGGAGATAGTCTATGAACTGTTAATGATTATGTATGCAGAAAATCTCTCTGGATGGACACATAAGAAACTGGTAACAGTGGTTGCCTTTGAGAAAAAATAATTTGGTGGGGAAGGAAACAGGTGGGAGATTTTTTTCAGTGGGTCCTTTTTTGATCATTTTGAATTTTGACCATGAGCATAAGCCAAATAAAGGTTTAAGTTATTTTTCCCCCCTAAGGTTTAAGTTATTTTTCCCCCCTAAGGGCAAAAGGGCACTGACAAGACATCTAACAAGTTACTGTGTCATGTTCTAATAGCTCAAACATGTAATTGTAAATCAAGATACCTGAGGGCATTTGAAGCCCAACCAGGAGGCAACTTACCACATTTATGAGCTGGCAAGACTAACCTGAAATAGAATGATCACAGGATTAGGTAGGTCCATGGACTGTAACCCACATGAAGAATAATTTTAGGGGTACATGAGCCATTTCTCTGCCTCCATACACATGCCCTTAGTCTATCAGTTGACCTGCCGAATAGATGTTTTGCTTTGTCTCCAGACTTTTCTTTTTCTTTTTTTCTTTTTTCTTTTCTTTTCTTTTTTTTTTTTTTTTTGAGGCAGAGTGTCTTGCTTTGTCATCCAGGCTGGAGTGCAGTGGTATGATCTCGGTTCACTGCAACCGCAACCTCCAGGGTTCAAACGATTCTTGTGCCTTAGCTTCCTAGGTAGCTGGGATTACAGGCATGTACCACCACACCTGACTAATTTTTGTGTTTTTAGTAGAGACTGGGTTTTGCCATGTTGGCCAGGCTGGTCCTGAACTCCTGACCTCCAGTTACCTGCCTCTGTCAGCCTCCCAAAGTGCTGGGATTACAGATGTGAGCCACTGCACCTGGCTTCTAGACTTCAATTTCACAAGGTTTAGCTTGTGCTTTGGTTTCTTCGTAAGTCTTGTCTTGACAGATTTCAACATGAATAGTAAAAGAGGGGCAAGGGGTTTATGCCTAAGTCACCTTTCTCCCTTCCTTCCTCCTTTATTCTGATAGAAACCTCCTCCACCCTCTGCACTGCCTCCTACTGATGGCTTCTGCTTGGTTCTAGGTCAGCTGGCCATCTAGTAGCCTATTTCTGGGGCTTGCATCCCAGGGAAGTGCAGATATTCTCTAGAGCACTTCGGGCTGGCCGGATTGTCTCAACAGGTGGGACTGTGCAGTTTTATCTTCATTAACCATCGTCTTTCCCGGTCCTTTTCACCCATTGTTTTAAAGGGTTTTGTTGTGATTAATTACAGAAGGGAAAAAAGGCAAACGTTTGCTTAGCTGCAGGGGGTAAGGTGCTGTGAGGAGGAGGCAAGTCAAGTCATGAATGTGTGGGAGGGGGTGGGGCTGGCAATGACTGGCCCTTGCAGATGATTGTGAGGTAGCTGGTATTTCCATACCTCTGTTGCACAAAGGCTCTGGCAGAACATTAATGATTAATAATGCTCACAGCCTCTCACAGAGTTACACTGGCCTCTCTGTGTCTCAGTCACTGAAGTAGAAAATGTGAAGGAGTGATATATCCAGGGTGGGGGCAGCCCACACAGCAGATGAATTAGGAGTGCAGCCCAGAAGTCTTGGCATCTTCACGCCTTGCTCTAACCACCATAACTTCCTTCCTTATTTTTGAATTGCTTGTGGAGAGAGCAAAATGTAATGGGCTGTCTTAAAAACCAGAATGTGGTATGAAAGGCTTTACAGACTTCCTTCTTCATATTTTTTTACTTCCCTCTATTTCAAAAAATAACAACTTTCTGGTTTGATGACAATCTGTGGCATTTCAGGACTTCCCTTCCTAATTCTCATTTGACAGAGCCATTTCCTGGGATCAGCGTTGGCTCAGCAGCACAGCATATATCTGAAAGGGGCATCCATCAAATATTTTTGTCTTTTAAAATTTAGCCTGCAGTAAGTATAATGGTTCTGCATTTGCTAAGATAGAGAATTGGCTTCTAAAAGCAAATAGTTTAAAGAAGAAATGCTGATCGTTTTGTTTCTTCAAATCTGTAACATTACTACTTTTTTCCTTGTTTGTTGACTTGGTAGCCATGCAAATAATTCTCCTCTGCCCATCGAAAGATGTCATTAAGCACATGAATAGGCCGGGCATGGTGGCTCATGCCTGTAATCCCAGCACTTTGGGAGGCCAAGGTGGGCAGATCATGAGGTCAGGAGATCGAGACCATCCTGGCTAACACGGTGAAACCCCATCTCTACTAAAAATACAAAAAATTAGCCAGGCGTGGCGGCCTGAGCCTGTAGTCCCAGCTACTCGGGAGGCTGAGGCAGGAGAATGGCGTGAACCTGGGAGGCGGAGCTTGCAGTGAGCTGAGATCGTGCCACTGCACTCCAGCCTGGGTGAGAGAGCGAGACTCCGTCTCCAAAAAAAAAAAAAATGTACATGAATAGGTTGGCTGGGCGCAGTGGCTCATGCCTGTAATCCCAGCACTTTGGGAGGCCAGAGCAGGCAGATCACTTGAGGTTAGGAGTTCGAGACCAGCCTGGCCAACATGGTGAAACCCCATCTCTACTAAAAATACAAAAATTAGCCAGGCATGGTGGCGGGCCTTTGTAATCCTAGCTACTCCAGAGGCTGAGGCAGGAGAATCACTTGAACGGGGAGGCGGAGGTTGCAGTGAGCCGAGATTGTGCCACTGCACTCCAGCCTGGGCGAAAGAGCGAGACTCTGTCTCAAAAAAAAAAAAAAAAAAAAAAGAACATGAATAGGCAAGCCACAGACAGAAAAAAAACTGTAAAATATATATCTGAAGTATGTTTATATAAATATATATATTTATATAGAATTGTAAATATATAAATATATAAAGAATTTATATATATAGATATATATAAATATATATAGAACTGACTTAGTAATAAAAAAATATAGCCAACCTTTTTTTTCCTCCTCCCCCAAGACAGGGTTTTCTTGCTCTGTTGCCCAGGCTGTGGTCTACTTCTAAGTTTTCATCTGAAAGAAATGAAAACATCTCTACAAAAGCTATACAAGCCTGATAGTGTAAAACTGGAAACAACCAGGTGTCCATCGATAGGAGAATGGATAAACAAAGTGTGGCAATAACAAGGAACAACCCATTATACACACAACATGGATGAACTCAAAAACATTGTGCTGCATGAAAGAAATCAGGCACAAAAGAAAAAATACCCTATTATTCCATCTATATAAAGTTCAAAACAAGGTAGAACTTACCTATGATGATAAAAGTCAGAATAGTCATTGCTGGAGGGTGGGGAATTGACTGGGAAGGGAACTTCTGTGATGGTGGAAATGTTCTGTATTTTGACTGTGGAGGGGTATACATTTGCCAAAACTGATGGAAGATAAACAGTACCTTTAATCCGTGAGTTTCAGGCTGGGCATGGTGGTTTACGCCTGTAATTCCAGCACTTTGGGAGGCCAAGGCGAGAGGTTTGCTTGAGTCCAGGAGTTTGAGACCAGCCTGGGCAACATAACAAGACTCTGTCTCTACAAAAATAAAAATCAAAATTTTAAAAAATCTGTGCATTTCACTGTATGTAAGTTTTGATGCCAAGTCAAGGGAGGAGAGTACCCTGGGAAAGATGGAAATGACTGAGCCATTGGCCACTCATCCTTCTCCCCTGCTGTCAATGCACGAATCCTGATGTGGAGAGAGGGACACAAACTGCATTTAGCCCCCATTGGAACAGGGCAGGTGCAGAAGCAAGCAGCACCTTGTGGCAGAGGAGGCCTGTCCTGAATAGCTGTGAAATAAGTCCCATTGCCCATTGAAGTATCCCTGGTGAATAAGGCTCACATTTTTTTTTTTTTTTTTTAAATAATTGGAATTTGCTTCATTTTATCATAAGGACTGGCCTGTCTGCCTCAGAGGCAGCCTTCAGAATAATAGCAAATTGTGCTACTTGGACTCAGTGTACTTGGGGATGTACAGTGGAACTTGATAATTAGTAAAATGAAAGACATTCTCATTTACAAGAGTTGTAAACTCTTCATGTCTAGTTAACAGCATACAGAATTACCAAGAAATAAATATGATTCTGCATCAGCTTTTCCAATGGAAAAGAGCAATAAATTGAGTGTTTTTTAGAGAGTTCAAAACCAGCTGTAGAAGAAAAACTTCTCCATCCTGGCCTTCCCTCTGTCCTAAAGCCAGACTTTCATCATTTGTTTTTGTTTTTGTTTTGAGACAGAGTTTCACTCTCGTTGCCCAGGCTGGAGTGCACTGGTGCTATCTTGGTTCACTGCAACCTGCGCCTTCTGGGTTCAAGTGATTCTCCTGCTTCAGCCTCCCGAATAGCTGGGATTACAGGCATGTGCCACCACACCTGGCTAATTTTTTTGTATTTTTAGTAGAGACAGGGTTTCACCGTGTTGGTCAGGCTGGTCTTGAACTCCTGACCTCAAGTGATCCACCTGCCTTTGCCTACTCCCAAAGTGCTGGGATTATGCGCATGAGCCACCATCCCAGGCTGATCATTATTTTTGAAAACTAGCCTCAGGCTGTCTTAATGACTAGGTCCAGCTGACCTAAATTGAGTCCACAGCCTTGCCTGTTTCAGTTTATCTCCAAGCCATAATGTGTGGATAATTACTGAAGTGGTCATGTGGGTCATTGAGGAATATCAGGAACTTAAACAGTGGCCTTCAACCCTTAGTGTGCTGCTAGTGAAATGCAAATACTGGGACCCTGTTCCCTGAGAATCTTGGGGTCAGGGAAGTAACCCTAGAGTTTGCATTTCTAATAACCTTTGGGGATTCTAAAGCAAGTGGTTCTTAGCACTGAAAAACACTAAAAAATATAGCAGGTGTTTGGGGGAGAAGGAGGAAAGAGGAATTCATTCTTGGTATTTATCAGGGACTGTCAGGGGCCATAGCTCCCCAAAAACGGGAACCATGCTTACTCTCTGTATCCCTGGCATCAGCATGGTTGCTAGTACTGAGTAAGAATGTAAGACATTTTGAGTGAGTAAATTAATTAAAACAAATGGATAAATGACCTACACATAGGATGCTATCAAATACAACTCTCTTCAGGTACTTTGATGTTATAAAAAGGATTGCACATGTAGAAAATCTTTATTATGAATAAATAAGAAACATGTTAAGTGACAACAGTAGCAGAGATAAAACAGCACATGTTCAAAATTAGGGAAGTCAGTGAGGCAGGAGGATTGCTTGAGCTCAGGTGTTCAGGGGTGCTGTGAGTTACGATCATGCCACTGCACTCCAGCCTGATTACAGTGAGACCTTGTCTCTTAAAAAAAGAAGCAGCAGCAGCCAAGAGACTGATATTGATTAAGTCAAATTAGTTATCAGGGATTTTTTTTTAACATCAAAATCATGCAGATGCATAATTTGAAAAGTCAGAATGTACTATACAATTGCCTGACTCAGTCCAGGGTCCACTTGCCAGGGGCATTCACTTTAAACTCTTAGCTGTTTCTTTTGGTATTTTTGTCCATATTGTAAAATTCTGTGCTTAGGTTGGTCATGGTGGTTCATGCCTGTAATCCCAGTGCTTTGAGAGGCTGGGGCAGGTGGATCACCTGAGGTCAGGAGTTCGAGACCAGCCCAGTCAACATGGGGAAACCCTGTCTCCACTAAAAATACAAAAATTGGCCGGGCGCAGTGGCTGTCATGCCTGTAATCCCAGCACTTTGGGAGGCCAGGGCGGGCGGATCACCTGAGGTCAAGAGTTCGAGACCAGCCTGACCAACATAGAGAAACCCTGTCTCTACTAAAAATACAAAAAATTAGCCAGGCATGGTGGTGCATGCCTGTGATCCCAGCTACTCGGGAGGCTGAGGCGGGAGAATCGCCAGAACCCAGGAGGTGGAGGTTGCGGTGATCCGAGTTTGCGCCAGGGCATTCCAGCCTGGGCAACAAGAGCGAAACTCCATCTCAAAAAAAAAAAAATTAGCTGGGCATGGTGGCATGTGCCTGTAATCCCAGCTACTCAGGAGGCTGAGGCAGGAGAATCGCTTGAATCCAGGAGGTGGAGGTTGCATTGAGCCAAGATCACACCACTACACTCTAGCCCAGGCAACAGAGTGAGAATTCGTCTCAAAAAAAAAAAAAAAAAAGGTGCTTATTGTACTGCTGTTTCTTTATTTATCATTATTTATTGACTTCCTCTTCACTCTAGCTTTTTTTTTTTTTTTTTTTAAGACAGAGTTTCATTCATATCACCCAGACTGAGGTACAATGGCATGATCTTGGCTCACTGCACCCTCCGCCTCCAGGGTTCAAGCGAGTCTCCTGCTTCAGCCTCCTAAAGTAGCGGGGATTACAGGCACCTGCCACCACGCCCAGCTAATTTTTTTTCTTTTTTTTTTTTTTTTTTTTGAGACGGAGTCTCGCTCTGTCTCCCGGGCTGGAGTTGCAGTGGCCAGATCTCAGCTCACTGCAAGCTCCGCCTCCCGGGTTCACGCCATTCTCCTGCCTCAGCCTCCCGAGTAGCTGGGACTACAGGCGCCGCCACCTCGCCCGGCTAGTTTTTTGTATTTTTTAGTAGAGACGGGGTTTCACCATGTTCACCAGGTTGGTCTCGATCTCCTGACCTCGTGATCCACCCGTCTCGGCCTCCCAAAGTGCTGGGATTACAGGCTTGAGCCACCGCGCCCGGCCTTTTTTGTATTTTTCTATGAAACAGGGTTTCACCGTGTTGGCCAGGCTGGTCTCGAACTCCTGACCTCAGGCAATCCACCTGCCTTGGCCTCCCAAAGTGCCGGGATTGCAGGTGTGAGCCACCATGCCTGGCCATCGCTCTAGTTTTTAAAATGTACTAATTCCTGGCTCACACCTATAATCCCAGTGCTTTGGGAGTTCGAGGCAGGAGGATTGCCTGAGGCCAGGAGTTTGAGACCAGCCTGGGCAACATAATGAGACCTCCCTCTCTTAAAAAGAAAAAAAAGGCCAGGCGCGGTGGCTCAAGCCTGTAATCTCAGTACTTTGGGAGGCCAAGGCGAGTGGATCACCTGAGGTCAGGAGTTCGAGACCAGCCTGGCTAACATGGTGAAACCCCATCTGTACTAAAAATACACACAAAAAATTTAGCCGGGCGTGGTGGCGAGCACCTGTAATCCCAGCTACTTGGGAGGCTGAGGCAGGAGAATCGCTTGAACCCTAGAGGTAGAGGTTGCAGTGAGCCAAGAATGCTCCATTGCACTCCAACCTAGGTGACAAGAGTATTTTGACTCTGTCTCAAAATAATAATAATAATAATAATTTGGCATTGACCTGATTATCCGGTATTGTTCACTACTGAGCCATGGCATGGACTATTTTTATATTTCCTTTTATGTATATATGTGTATATTTGGTTGGCTGGATGATTTTCTGTCCCTATCACAAATTTTTTTTCCAAACTCTTCAACAAAGCCATAAAATCCTTCCGAATACTCTTTCTACCATACTTTATATTCGACTATAGTCTATACTATTCTACTATATTCTATAATTTGTCAGTCCCATCCTTCCCCTTCTGTCCCATTTCCCATAACATCCCTCTGGAGCCTTCCATCCTCCTGCACAAGTCTGGGCTCTTTGTTCTCTTTGCTTTCTGTACAGCTGTTGTTCTGGGACTGCCTTTTTTTCCTCTTTGTGGAGCTCTGTTTCTTGGATTCTATGTCTTCCTCTTCCAGGTTTATTCCCCTGTTTTGATAGAACTCATCCTCTAATAACTTCCTCAGGAAAAGGTTTATGGGAGCTAAATTTTTGAAACTTTGCATGTCTGGAAATGATTTTTTTCTCCCTTCACATGTTATTTGTGGTTTTCTGGGTATAGCGTTATAGGTGGAAAATGCCTTCGTCAGTCTTCTAGCTTCTAATGTTGAGAAATCTGAAGCCATTTGGATGTCTTGAATCTGTATATATGACCTCATTTTACCCCTCTCTTTGGAAGATTTTAGGCTCTTCTTTTTACCCCTGACATTCCTACCAGGCACCATGGTCCCCAGCGGTAAGAAGCACCAGTTCCTTTTTGCATCTTTTTCCAGCTGCTGTTAGTTGCCTTACCTGTTCACTGTGCTTCCCAGCTCAGACCACTGAACGAGAGAGGAAGTTTGTGTCTGCATAATTCTCTTACCTTGCCATGGCAGGATGTGACAGCTTTAGGGAGTGGCCATCTTTTCTGCAGCTTAGCTTGCTGCCTGTAGCAAATTTGTACACCTAAATTAATTCTTTCTGGCAGATTCTGACAAGGAGTTGTTCAGTTGACTGAGTATTGAGTGAGATAATTGCTCCAATTATGTCCATCCACTGTTGGTTTTTAGCTTCCAGAGGGGACTAAGGCATTGCTCTTGGCTGATAACGTGGTAGTGTACATGACTTTAAAACTAGCCCTCCAAAACCAACCAAACAAAAGCAACCCGGCTGCAGTGTAGCCAGTGACAAGGGGAAAAACTCATTTGGCACACCAGAGTCTTTCAGTAGATCCCCTGATTTTGTTGTTACAGAGCTTCATTTTCACGTAAAATGACTCCAATATCACTTTTTGATCATAAAAAGTCATAAAATGACTCCAATATCACAAGATTCTGTTTTCATGGACCAAAAAACAAAGAAAAATTTGTCCAGACTTCTCCTTAATTCTGTTCCTTATTTGTTTGTCAACTAAGATATCTTATACCCTGTACCTCAGATTACGGTTTATGACAAAATCATTGAACATTCTGCAGGCTCTCATGAGAGGTGCCTAAGCCAGCCTAGGACAAATTCTAGGCTATTGACAGCCATTCAAGAATGTCTGTTGCAATTAATAAATGGTTCCCTGTGCTTGCTCTGAAATACTTAGTTCCCCTGTAGAAAACCTAGCTAGCTTGAGTAGCAACTAAGAGGTTAGCCAATGCGGAGTTGTTACTTTAATCAGTATCACTTCACTGGGATTTATGTGTGACGTTGATATGGTTTCCCAAGATCCATACATTCTTTCAACAAATATTTTTTGAGTGCCTACCAAGTGCCAGGCACCATGCCAGGTGCTTGGGTTATATCAGTGAACAAAATAGACATTTGTTCCAGCCATTGTAGAGTTTCCACTACAGCAGAGAAATAGACAGTAAAAGAATAAGCATAACAAATAAATCATGGGGTACATTAGAAAATGCTAAGTGTGATAGAGAAAAGACAATCAGAGGAGGGGAGGAGGATCAGGTATGTGGGATGAAGAGGAAGCTTGCAGTATTAAATGGGATGGTCAGCGTAAGCCTCATTGAGAAATGGAGATTTGACCAAAGACTTGAAGGAGGTCAGGAAGTTAGCCAAGGTGATAACTGGGCAGAGAGTCATTGGGGAGAAGGGGTAGCTTGAGGCAAGGCCTGTAAGGTGGATGCATGCTTGAAGGGGACTGTACAAGGGGCTGTACTAGGAGAGGGGGTCTGGGAGGTAAGGACTGGACAGATGTTGTCCCCCACAACTAAGATGTGCAAGGCTATAAGCAGAGCAGAGTAGGGCACTCAAAGCTGTTGGGTATATATATAAAGCTGGAGTTAGAGTCTGGGCTGAAGGTAAGACATTTGGGGGTCATAGGCATACAAATAGTATTTAAACCATGGGACTGGATGCAGTCACCCAAAGAGTGGGTATAGATGGAGAAAAGTTCAAGGACTTTTTCCATGCTAGAAGACTCCCAGATGCCGTCAAAGAAGCTCAAATTAACAATCAGACAAGTCCAAATAGCAGGCCATTTTACAGGTAGGGGGACTATTCTTGATTAAAGGACATCAGCTTTTCTTGGCTTGAAATTTCTCAAAATTAAAAGTTTGTGGGGAAAGAAGCCATCTAAATTTAAAATACACTTTGCTGCCAAAGATGACTTAGCCTCAGAAAAAGAACAAGCAACTTCTAAGTCCCAGATCCACTAATCTTTCCTAGCAGCAGCAATTTTTTTTTTTTTTTTTTTTTTTTGAGACAAAGTCTCACTCTGTCGCCCAGGATGTAGTGCAATAGCATGATCTCAACTCACTGCAACCTCCACCTCCCAGGTTCAAGTGATTCTCCTGCCTCAGACTCCTGAGTAGCTAGGATTACAGGCGCCTGCCACCACCACTCCTGGCTAATTTTTGTATTTTTAATAGAGACGGGGTTTCACCATGTTGGCCAGGCTGGTCTCAAACTCCTGACCTCAGGTGATCCACCTGCCTTGACCTCCTAAAGTGCTGGGATTACAGGCATGAGCCACTGTGCCTGGCCAGCAACAGCAATTTTTAAAATTTCTTTCTGGATTCTAGAGTGAGTTTTTTTCATAACACGAGGATAAGAGTGAGGACGACGGGAGGTATTGATGATCTGCTGTGCACCAGGCATTATGCTAAGTGCATTCACACACATCTCAGTGCCTATTGCCTTATTCTGGACTTCTCTATCCCACCTTGTCCCCGTGGCAAATTCTTTCTCATCCTTCAACTCTCAGACACCTCCCCCACCCTCTCTATAGCTTTCCCCATCTCAGACTCATGCTCTACTGCACTTCCTGTGTAGTGGTTTTCTCCTAATGTAATTGCTTGTTTGTGTATCTGTCTCTTGTGACTAAATTAAATGAGGGCAAGAAATCTGTCTATCTCCAGTGGCCAAAAAAGAGTCTGGCACACTGAAGGCACTCAAGGATAAGGGCTGAGTTGATGAATATCTCATTTAATCATCACCCTGCAAGGTAGTTCTTATTATCTTCATTTTACTAATTGGTTACTTATTTGAGCCTCAGAGAAATTAACTTGCCCAGAGTAAAAATAAATACAGCCACACACCACTCGTGTGTTCATGGTGATGCTGGTGTTAACAAACCTACCATGCTGCCAGTCATATAAAATAGAATAAACAGCTATGTTACTGTTTTATGTATTTATAGTGTACTTATTCTTCTTCTTCTTTTTTTTTTTTTTTTTTTTGAGACAGAGTTTCGCTCTTGTTGCCCAGGCTGGAGTGCAATGGCATGATCTCGGCTCACTGAAACTTCCACCTCCTGGGTTCAAGCAATTCTCCTTCCTCAACCTCTAGAGTAGCTGGGATTACAGGCACGTGCCACCAGGCCCGGCAAATTTGTATTTTTGGTAGAGATGGGGTTTCACCATGTTAGTCAGGCTGGTCTTGAATTCCTGACCTCAGGTGATCCACCTGCCTCAGCCTTCCCAAGTGCTGGGATTACAGGTGTGAACCACCGCACCGGCCCTATAGTATACTTTTAATTGTTATTTTAGAGTGTATTCCTTCTACTTGTTAAAAAAAAAAAAGTTAACATAAAACAGCCTCAGGCAGGTCCTTCAGGAAGGATTCCATATGAAAGCATTGTTGTCATAGGGGATGGCAGCTCCAGACCTGTTGTTGCTCTTGAAGACTTTCCAATGGGACAAAGTAAGGAGGTGAAAGACAGTGATACTGATGATCCTGGCCCTGTGTAGGCCTAGACTAATGTGTGTGTTTGTCTTAGTTTTCCTTTTTTTTTGTTAAAAAGTAAAAACAATGAAAACATTTTAAAATAGAAAAAACCTTATGGAAACAGGATATAAAGTTTTTCTACAGCTGTGCTATGTTTTAAGCTAAGCATTACCACAAAACAGTCAAAAAGTTTTAAAAGGGCCGGGCGCGGTGGCTCAATCCTGTAATCCCAGCACTTTGGGAGGTCGAGACGGGCAGATCACGAGGTCAGGAAATCGAGACCATCCTGGCTAACACGGTAAAACTCCGTCTCTACTAAAAAATCCAAAAAAAAAAAAAAACTAGCTGGGCGAGGTGGCGGGCGCCTGTAGTCCCAGCTACTCCGGAGGGTAAGGCAGGAGAATGGCGTGAACCTGGGAGGCGGAGCTTGCAGTGAGCTGAGATCCAGCCACTGCACTCCAGCCTGGGCGACAGAGTAAGACTCTGTCTCAAAAAAAAAAAAAAAAAAAAAAGTTTTAAAAGATTAAAAAATTTATAAAGTTACAGTAAGCTAAGGTTAAATTTTTATTGAAGAAAGAAAAAATTTTTTAAATAAATGTAGCCTAAGTGTACAGAGGTTATAAAATCCCACAGTAGTGTGCAGTAATGTCCTTGGCCTTGACATTCACTCACCACTCATTCACTGACTCACCCAGAGCAACTTCCAGTCCTGCAGGCTCCATTCATGGTAAACGTCCTATACAGCTGTACCATTTTTTTATCTTTTATGCACAGGTTAAGTATCCCTTACCCAAAATGCATGGGACCAGAAACATTTCAGATTTGGGATTTTTTTTTTTTTTTAATATTTGTATTTTACTTAGTGGTTGAGCGTCCCAAATCTGGAAATTCAAAATTCGAAATGTTCCTCTGAGTGTCATGTCAGTGCTCAAAATGTTTTAGATTTTGGAACATTTTGGATTTCAGATTTTTGGGTTTAGGATGCTCAACTGTACCATATTTTTACTGTACCTTTTCTAGGTTTCGATGTGTTTAGGCACACAGATACTTACCATTGTGTTACAGTTGTCTACCGTATTTAGTACAGTAACATGCTATACAGATTGGTAGCCTAGGAGCAATCAACTTTACCATACAATGTAAGCGTGTAGTAAGCTATACTATCTAGGTTTGTGTAAGTACACTCTATGATGTTGGCACAGCAATGAAGTCACCTAACATATTTCTCAGAACACAAGCAACACATGACTATAAATAAAAATTGATTAAGCAGAAGGGACAGGTTTCTACACTGACTGCAAAGCCACTGTACCCAAGTGCTTTAAAAACACAGATCCGAAATACTGTTGGTGATATCTGGGACTTCACTTTTCAAGCAATGCTCAGATATTCTAATATTCCTGTGTAAAAACTAGATTTCTGATTCTTCTTACAAAATGTATGCATGACCATCATGTAGAAAACAAATTAGGAAAGTTTAAATGTGTTTCCTATAGGAGGCTGTGATAGATACCAATTGAGAGATGTGTTGTTTCTTCTGGATGCTTATATATAATCTTTTTTTTTTTTTTTTTTTTTTTTTTGAGACGGAGTCTCACGCTGTCGCCCAGGCTGGAGTGCAGTGGCGCGATCTCGGCTCACTGCAAGCTCCGCCTCCTGGGTTCACGCCATTCTCCTGCCTCAGCCTCCTGAGTAGCTAGGACTACAGGCGCCCGCCACCGCGCCCGGCTAATTTTTTGTATTTTTTTAGTAGAGACGGGGTTTCACTGTGGTCTCGATCTCCTGACCTTGTGATCCGCCCGCCTCGGCCTCCCAAAGTGCTGGGATTACAGGCTTGAGCCACCGCGCCCGGCCTCTTATATATAATCTTAAATTTATGGTTTAAACAGGGGTGTCCAAGGGAGAAAATAAGACCAGTCATGGGTTCTTAGTTTCTATATCTGGGTGGGCCAATAAAGCCCCTTCCTCACCCCTCTTTTCTGCTTATCACTACAGACAGAAACTAAAAAACATGGCTTCAGGCTGCTAAAAGCCCAAAACAATAACAACAGAATAAGGCAAGTTGGACAAGGTTGGTTTAAAGTATTGCCTGAGAGAGGGGTAAATCTGTTGAAGCAGAAAGTAGTAGTTGCCAAGAGTTGGTTGGGGGAATGAAGAGTAACTGCTACTGGATATAAGGGGCTTTTTGGCAGTAGTGACAATTTTCTAAAATGAGATTGTGGTAATGAATATACTAAAAACCACTGAGTTGTACCATTTTAAATAGGTGAAATCTTTAGAATGTGGATTACATCTCAGTAAAGCTATTATAAAAGTATTAGCCAGACTGGGCGCTGTGGCTCACACCTGTAATTCCAGCACTTTGGGAGGCCGAGGTAGGAGGATCCCTTGAGCCCAGGAGTTCAGGATCAGCCTGAGCAACAGAGTGAGACCTTGTCTTATAATAATAATAATAATAATAATAATAAATTAAAATATTAAAGTATTAGCTGCTAGCTGAGTGAGGCATGATGACATGTGCCTGTGAGTCCCAGCTACTCAGGAAGCTGAGGCAGGAGGATGACTTGTGCCCAGGAGTTCAAAACCAGCAAGATCCCATCTCTTAAAAAAAAAAATGCTAGCTGAGAATAAGAAATAATAAGTCATCAGATTTTCCAGCATTCTTCCAGAGTACAAGTAAATTTAGTAGCTTATATTTAGGTTCTTGTTTCTCTTCATTCTTAGAGGGAACTCTTCCTTGGTGTGACTGAGGTCATGTTTTTGGATTTTGTTCTTTTATTTGCATGAGTCTCCCTCCTTTCAGTTGTTTCATTCACATGAGACCATCAGTGTCCCATATTCTGAGCCCCGTTCCTTCATCTGAACACTGAGAACAATGAACACGCTCATGCAATCCTTGCAGAGTTACCAGCTGAGCCTCTCTGTGACTGGAAGGCCATAACAAAGTCACTGGTCCCCCAGGAGAAGGTGTTAGTCACACAGTCTCACAGTTTGGGGTGAGGAGCACCAGGTCAGAGGCCTTGCTCTCACAGCAGGGAGATCGTGATGCCAAGTTTCCCAAAACAAATGAATAATACACAGGGAAGAATCAAGGAATAGAAGGGTCTGCCCTACTTTCGTTGATTGCACTTGATTTTTTTTCTTTTTTTAACTAGTATTCCTTCAGTCTATGCTGGCAGAGCCAGCCAGCTTTGTTTCAACAGACCTTCGTCTGCCAGCCAGTGAATGCTAAAGCATCTCTTTCAAACTTTTTGGCCTTCCATCATAGTTATACGTTTTACATTATGACCCAGTGTGAGTCATGGTCACATAAAAGCGCATGCTCCGAGGGGTTCTCAGAATGCAAAGAAACTGGACTTGTTCAAGGGTTTGTACATCACCTAGCAGTAGGGATGGGTGACATGAACCTTGGAGGACAAACTACATTTCTGAATGAAAAGGCTGTTTTAGCAACCCCTGGCTAGCAGATTAAGGAAAGAAACTCTACTTACTGTTTTTTCTTGCTCTAGAGATGGAGGATGGGAATTCTTTTTGATGGTCAGTGATGCCATGGGTAAAAATCTTTCATTTGTTAAAGAGAAACAATGTTGTGGTTTACAGATGGCTCAGCTGTGGTTAGCATCTATGAAAACCATTTCCTGTATGCAGTAAAAAGAAAGTTTTCTGCTTTCAGTATCAAACTACATGAGAACGAATATTTCTTTGTTGAAATCCCTTGCATTGCCTTAGCGTAGTGACACTTAGGGCTCAAATGCTTAAGTAACCCCATTCTTGTGATCACCCTTGTATAGATTGCTTCCTAAGGGCTCTTTAAATCCTGTGTTGTGAGGGGTGGCACCACAGGGGGAACGCTAATGATGCCGTATCCCAGCTTTGTAAGGAGAGGTGGGAGCTGCCTCTGGAGGAAGAGAGGCAGATTGGGATCTGAGCCTCATTAAGTTTCCCATTGATGTTAGTAGAATTGTGGCCTGTAGGAAGCCAGAGATGCTACCCTGGCAACTGAATGAGCAAGCGATGTTGTGGATGCCACTGAGAAAATAGACTTGGGAGTCAGGACCCTAGCAGGAGTGCCAAGTGCTGAAAAATGACCTTCACCACTTCAGCCTCCTGTAATGCAAGGACCATAAAGCACGCTCCCCTCCAACCCCAGACGTAACTTTGAGGTGTCAAGAATCACAGCTGTGTCCAATGTCTATCTCTCGTCCTCATTTGGAATTTTGCATGCTTATTTAGTAGCAGTGAGAAGTTTGGGGCTGGGCATGGCGGCTCACACCTGTAATTCCAGCACTTTGGGAGGCCAAGGTAGGCAGATCACAAGGTCAAGAGATTGAGACCATCCTGGCCAACATGGTGAAACCCAGTCTCTACTAAAAATACAAAAAAATTAGCTGGGCATGGTGGCATGTGCCTGTAGTCCCAGCTACTCGGGGGTTTGAGGCAGAAGAATCGCTTGAACCCGGGAGGCAGAGGTTGCAGTGAGCCGAGATCGCGCCACTGCACTCCAGTTTGGCAACAGAGACTTCATCTCAAAAAAATAAATAAGTTTGGTATTGAGAGGGAGTAATTTTGCAAAATGTGTTCAGCTCATATGAGTTTCATTTAAAACCGTGTGCTTAATGTGCCTACTCATTTCTAGAAAGGGGCAGGCATGGCTCGTTTTAAGAGAGGTGTCTATGATGTAAGGAATTATTTCTGATTTGACTGAGGACACCCCTGTGTCCTGAAACTTTAGCCTGGTCTCAACCTGAGAGGTGCCCAAGAATTGAAAATTTATGTTAACATCCTCAGGTTTCGTTATGAAGAGACAGAGACTTGCATCCGTGGGAGAAAAAAGAAAGCTGAATGTCTAAAAGCAGGATGCTGATGTTTAAGAAAGCATGCCAACTCCCTAATCAGCAGTCAGCCAAACAACCCACCACTGAGGCACATTGATCCTCTGCCCAGTGCTTTGTCTGTCCTGTTGACTTAGTTGGAGAGATGTGCTATTTGCCTGGCCATGCTGTCCCTAATGGGAACGATCAGGGGAGTGCTCATGAGAATGTGTGGCTCCAGACCGGCACAGACCAGCCACAGTCACAGCACAGCACAGCACAGCACAGTTATCCTTGAAAGGAGTCATTGACTTTTTTTGTGTGTGTGTGTGATACGAAGTCTTGCTCTGTTGCCCAGGCTGGGGTGCAGTGGTGCACTGGAGTGCAGTGGCACAATCTCGGCTCACTGCAACCTCTGCCTCCCAGGTACAAGCAATTATCCTGTTTCAGCCTCCTGAGTAGCTGGGATTACAGGCGTGCACCACCATGCTTGACTAAGTTTTTGTATTTTTTTAGTAGAGACAAGGAATCTCACCATGTTGGCCAGCCTGGTCTCCAACTCCTGAACTTAGGTAATCCGCCCACCTCGGCCTCCCAAAGTGCTGGGATTAAGGGGTGAGCCACCACACCTGGCCAGGTCATTGACTTTTAATGCCAGATGCTCACTACGCCTCAGCTTTTTTTGGCCTCTGCAACTGTAACTGGTGGTAGCCCATATGGAACCAGTATCTGGAAAATAAGCTGTGTCTTCCTCTGTTGAGCTCCCAGGGTTCTGCATAAAGAAAGATGTCATTATGGTCTTTGTTAGAAGCTGTATTTAATAATTCCTTTAAAATTGTGTCTCAGAAATGTAAATTGTCTGTATTGGTCAGTAAATTATTCTCCCCAGCTGTGTCTAATCATACAAATTAAAGCGACAGCAGTTTGCACCTCAGGGGCAAAGCATCTCCTCCCCAGGCAGAATCTAGTTTCCATTACACTCAACATTTCCTCCTTGGAGAGCCCCCTGGCCTTCTTTACTCCCACACTGCTGTGAAATGGTGGAGTGTCCTTCTCTGCTTTGCCAGGACTCCCCCACCATGGGAGTGGTTCAAAGAAGGAAATTGCTAGAGCAGAGGCGGGAAGGGCTTGCAGCATTATCTCTTTCCCGGGGAGGAGATGAAACCACATTTGAGTGGACAAAGGGGAAGGGAAATTCAGAAGTATTATTTCCTTAGCGGTCTGGCGGCAGGTCAGAAGAGGTTTTCTCTGCTGCTGATTTATGTGATTTAACCCTCATGCGTACCAGGCACCAGGCCTTGAGAAGAGTCTCCACTCATCTAGGTGAGGGCCTCCATATTGACCAGAGAGGCCTCTGTCCTCACTACTTGCCTGTCCAATCTAGGACTCTGCTGAAGATCCCATAGCCCTTTGCCTTTTCTCTAGTTAACTGCTCTTTTACTTTTTAAAGACTTTTTTACAGCTAGAGCTTTACTCTCCTTTGGGGATTTCCTGAATATTTGTATATTTGTCCTTCAAATAGGACTCTTTTTTTTTTTTTTTTTGAGACAGGGTCTCATCCTGTTACCCAGTCTGGAGTGCAGTGGCACAATAACAGCTTTCTTCAGTCTCGAACTCCTAGGCTCAAGCAATCCTCCCTCCCTGGCCTCCCAAAGTGCTCAAATTATAGGTGTGAGCCAGCACACTGCCTGGCCTTTCAAATAGGATTCTTTACTATTAATTCACTCTAGTCTGTCTGTAGACATAACCAAAGACGTTATAGAGTGAGGCATAAGAAGTAAGAAGCGGTCAGAACTTCCTGAACTTCCTGAGGGTATTATCCCACATATTTTACATGAATTACAAATTAATTACAGAGGGAAAATATACCTTTACAAGTGAGAGTTCTGGCAGTCAGAACCTTAGCAAAGGGATCACACTTGGCATCGCCAGGATGGGCTGACCTGACACTAGTGCCCCTGATGATAGTTCAGTAAGAAGTACCCAACCTCATCTTTTTAGCATCCTTGGCAAAAATATTTAACCTGAATCTGGTCATAGGAAACAGACAAATCCAATGAGCAACATTCTGTAGGTCAGCCAGACTGGACTCTTAAAAATGAACAAGACACCGAAGACCAAAAATCAAAACAACAAAACCAAAGGCAAGAGACTGCTAGATTACAAGATTAAAAGAGACTAAAGAAACTTTCAAATGTGATGCATGATGGGAGAGAATGGGGAGCAACTGACAAGGCCATTTTGGGAGGTGCATTGAAGGAAATTTGAACCTGGACTTTATATTGGACTATATATTGTGTCATTATATCAATGTTAAATTTTTTGGGTGTATGTTGGAAAGTGTCCTTGGGAGACACATGCTAAAGTGTGTAGAGGTGAAGTGATGCAATGACTGTACACAGCCACAAAAAAGTAAATTTATTTTTTATTTTTATTTTTTTTTTGAGACAGAGTCTTGCTGTCGCCCAGGCTGGAGTGCAGTGGCCGGATCTCAGCTCACTGCAAGCTCCGCCTCCCGGGTTTACGCCATTCTCCTGCCTCAGCCTCCCGAGTAGCTGGGACTACAGGCGCCTGCCACCTCGCCCGGCTAGTTTTTTGTATTTTTTAGTAGAGACGGGTTTTCACCGTGTTAGCCAGGATGGTCTTGATCTCCTGACCTCGTGATCCGCCCGTCTCGGCCTCCCAAAGTGCTGGGATTACAGGCTTGAGCCACCGCGCCCGGCTAAAAAGTAAATTTATATATAGAAAGAAAAGTTATATGTGGCAAAATGTTAACAATTAAATCTAAGTGAAGCATATTTAGATAAATAGTGGTTCTGTTTTCAACTTTTCTTTCAGTTTGACATTTTTCAAACTATAAAGTTGGGGGGAATTTCGCACCAGACCATACTGGAATTCCTCACCAGACGATAATGGAATTCTTGTACATAACCCTTCCAAGATACCACCTTAAGGTTACAAAAACAAAGAAGAAAAAGCAAGAGCCAGCCTCAAGGCTGATTAATGCCAGCACCCATTTCTCATTATTGAATATCATTATTATAAATTGCTCTGCTAGGAAACTCTTCTCTTTTTTTTTTTTTTTTGAGATAGGGTCTCACTCTGTCACCCAGGCTGGTGTGTAGTGGCATGATCTCGGCTCACTGCAACCTCCGCCTCCCAGGCTCAAGCAATCCTCCCCCCACTTCAGCCCCCCAAGTAGCTGGGACTACAGGCACACACCATCACATCTGGCAAATTTTTTGTAGAGACGGGGTTTTGCCATGTCGCCTAGGCTAAAGCCTTTCTTTAGGTTGGCCAAACGATGGCCCAATTATGTGATGCTTTTGTGAGTCCAGGAAACACATTTTTGCTTTAATAACATTTTCCTGGCCGGGTATGGTGGCTCACACCTGTAATCTCTGCACTTTGGGAGGCTGAGGCAGGCGGATCACTTGAGGTCAGGAGATGAAGACCAGCTTGGCCAACATTGTGAAACCGCATCTCTACTAAAAATACAAAAGTTAGCCAGGCATGGTGGCAGGTGCTTGTAGTCTCAGCTATGTGGGAGACTGAGGCAGGAGAATTGCTTGAACTCAGTAGGCAGAGGTGGCAGTGACCCGAGATCGTGCTACTGCACTCCAGCCTGGGTGACAGAGCGAGACTCCGTGTCAAAATAAAAATAAAAATTTCCTTTATTTCCTTTTATTTTTCCTGAATAATAAAAGATAAATTGAGCGTGTAAATCCAGTACCTAGAGAAAGAGTAGCCACTTATCATCTTTCAAAACAGCTTATAGGTATAATTCCCATACCAGTCTACAGTTAAATGGCTTTTAGTATGTTTGCAGAATTGTGCATCACTACAACTTAGGACATATTCATTATTCCAGGAAGAAACCCTGCACCCTTTATTTGTCATTAGCTGTCAGCAACTACCACCCCAAACTCCTAACCCCATTTCTCCTTGACCCTGGCAACCCTTAAACTACTTTCTGTGTAGGTTTGTCTATTCTGGACATTTCATATAATTGAATCACACAATATATGGTCCTTTGCTCCTGGCTTCTCTCACTTAGCATAATGTTTTCATGGTCCATCCATGTTGTAGCATGTATTGGCACTTCCATGTATTGGTATTCCTTGTTGTAGCCCATTAAGTAACTTATCTTACTGCCATTGAAGGTAGTTATTCACTTCCTTTTCTTTCTGTTCAAATAGACAAATATAACAATGAACAAGGCCAGGTGCGATGGTTCACGCCTGTAATCTCTGCACTTTGGGAGGCTGAGGCGGGCGGATCACCTGAGGTTGGGCGTTCGAGACCGGCCTAACCAACATGGTGAAACCCCATCTCTATTAAAAATGCAAAAATTAGCCAGGCATGGTAGCGGGCACCTGTAACCCCAGCTACTCCGGAGGCTGAGGCAGGAGAATTGCTTGAACCCTGGTGGCAGAGGTTGCAGTGAGCCAAGAGCATGCCACTGCACTCTAGCTCAGGCAACAGAGCAGGGCTCTGTCTCAAAAAAAAACAAAAAACAAACAAAAAAAACAAACAAAAACTAACACTCATTTGACTTTAAGACATCTCATTTGCTTTGGTTAGGGGCAGCAACTCAAACTTTCAACGTGAGATTCTCTGTGGAATTTCTTTTATGTAATTCAAGGGAATACATGCAAAGAGAGAAGACAGCTTGATGATATTTTGCTTTCTGAAGAACTAAGGCATGTTTCACCATATAACTTCCCTCAGAGGCAAGAGTGGAATGAACACTCGCACACATTAAAACTCACATGCCAACCGGGCACGGAGGGAGGCTCACGTCTGTAATCCCAGCACCATGGGAGGCCCAAGCGGGCAGATCACTTGAGGCCAGGCCTCATGGCGACCAGCCTGGCCAACATAGTGAAACCCTATCACTACTAAAAATACATAAATTCGCTGGCTGTGATGGTGGGTGCCTGCAATCCCAGCTATCAGGAGGCTGAGGCAGGAGAATCGCTTGAACCCAGGAGGCAGAGGCTGTAGTGAGCCAAGATCACGCCACTGCACTTCAGCCTGGATGACAGAGCGAGACCCTGTCCCAAAAAAAACAAAAAAACTCTCACATGTTTACCTGGTAGCACAAGTTCTTTTACATCTTCCTGCAGCATTTCTCTCTGCATTATATGGTGTGAACCAAGCATCACAGATGTTTTACATGCACCAAGGAAGGGTGTGGAAGAGGATCTGCACTTTCCTAACACTTATCAAATATAGAGCGTCTCTGAAAGTTCTGAAATAAACAGAGTAATAAACACAAACAACACATTATTGTTTGTGGCAAGAGACCCAAAGCCACTGAGTTGGTTGGTTGCAGTGGAACAATAGACCAGTAAAGGACTGTTCTTCATAGAGAAGAATGTTAGCTTTCTCTTGGTCCTTGTACTGAGACTGCCCAGCAGGTCAGTTAGCTTGTCCCAGAGAAAAAGTCCATTTCAGTGTCACTTGAGAGCCCCAATCCCCATCTGACATTCTCAAAATGAATGCCCTTGATTATAATAGAGACCAGGAGTCTGTGCATTTAGAGTACCTTTACTGCTTTTGGGAAAACAGTCCTTGTCTTAGTAATTACAAACGGATGGTGGTATCTTATATAGGAAGAGCTCTTCATTTAAATAGAACCAAAGTCAGCTAAAATTTCTTAGTTCTCCCTGGCAGTCAGCTGAGAGGCCAGAACAGGGCAAAACACACCTCCGCTCAACAACACATGGAAGGAAGGGTTGGCAAGGGCTTTCTGTAACGTGTTTCAGGAGATATTAGAATTCAGGACTTCTGTCACTAAAATAGGTATGTTTCAGACACACGTTATAAAGATGTAGAGCAGCTGAAATCAAATCAGACAAATGTAAGTGCCCTTCATTATTGGCTTAGCAAAGAACAATAGAACTGAGGAATAAATCATTTTCTATTTGTATAAAAACAGTAAAGCTGTTGCTATTTGCCAGCTTTTCTTTTTGCCTTTTGCTGATAGATGGCACTTTTTTTTACTGGCACTGTTATCAACTTTATTAATAGATTTAAAAGTACTGACAATTTTTCAAGCCATAAGAGGTTTAAAATCTTTGGAACTTGTCATACTTCTGGTTTTCTGCTTTCCTGAGGCCGTTGGCCCGTAGAGTACTGTCAATACAGTGTTGAGAAGTGAACAGGAGTTAAACTAGCTCCCTAATATGCCATCAGTGGCTTCCAGTCCATTTCCTTGAGTGGTCTAATCTTGGGCTTTGGGGAGATTACTTAGAGATTTATACAGGTGGGTAGTGAAATTTGCCCAGGGCTTTGAGTTGTACTTTTTAGTCTTATGGATTTTAGCTAATTCCAGAGAAAATGTGAAAGAGAAACCTTGGTTCCAGACAGACAACCCTCAACGAAGAATTAGCTTCATAAGCTTGCTTTCTTCCTGTTTCTCAGAGAGTTCCAGGCCAGTGTCAGACCTTCCATGACTCTGGACAATATTAATAGTTCATGAATGAGCTACAAAAAGATTCATTCCTGATGAGTACGGTGGTGTGAGCCTATAGTCCCAGCTACTTAGTAAGCTGAGGCAGGAAGATTGCTTGAGCCCAGGAGTTCGGGGCCAGTCTGGGCAACATAGCAAGACTCTATTTCTTTTAAAAAAAAAAAAATTGTAAAGGTCCATTCCTACATTGTAAGCAGATGACAAATACTAGGGAAACTGCGTATCTCTGCCAAAGAATTTTTGTTCCAAATAAGTTGCATTTTAGTAATTATCCAGGCTATTAGATGGAAGGCATAGACTTAATCCAGCCTTCACTTGTTGAAGTTTAGAGTAAAGGTCAGTGGTGCTTCTGTACACGTGTTAACCCTATCCTTGCGGTCCACTTTTGGTACTGGTCTGTCAGTTCAAGTGTAGTGTTGAATATTTTGTTATGAGAAAAATAGTGTTTGGGTAAGTCCATTGTCAAATCATGGGGATTTAGTCCATTAAAAATGTAATAGATTGGACATAGTGGTTCACACTTGTAATCCCAGCACTTTTGAGAGGCCAAAGTGGGATGATTGAGGCCAGGAGTTCAAGACCAGCCTGGGCAAAATAGCAAGCTCGCTGTCTGTACAAAAATGTTTTTTAAATTATCTGGGTTTGAGGCCGGGCGCGGTGGCTCAAGCCTGTAATCCCAGCACTTTGAGAGGCCGAGACGGGTGGATCACAAGGTCAGAAGATCGAGACCATCCTGGCTAACATGGTGAAACCCCGTCTCTACTAAAAAATACAGAAAACTAGCCGGGCGAGGTGGCCGGCACCTGTAGTCCCGGCTACTCGGGAGGCTGAGGCAGGAGAATGGCGTAAACCCGGGAGGCGGAGCTTGCAGTGAGCTGAGATCTGGCCACTGCACTCCAGCCTGGGCGACAGAGCGAGACTTCGTCTCAAAAAAAAGAAAAAAAAATTGTCTGGGTTTGGTGACATATGTATATAGTCCCAGCTACTTGGACTTAAATCTAGCACCAGGCAAGGTAGAAAAGACAGTAGTCTGGGCATCAAGAACACTGAGTACTAATCCCAAGTCTCCTGCTATAAACTTGGGCAGGTTTCTTAACCTTTTGGAGTTTAGTTGACTGATCTATAAAATAAGGAGGTTGGACTAAACATCCCTTCAGCTCTTCTTCTTTTGTGCCCTTATAATATGTGGTTACAGTTTGCCTGTATGTTGATCTGTCCTCCACTGGATTTTTGTTTTGAAGCCGATAATTAAGCTTTATATATTTTTATATCC
Source organism: Macaca nemestrina (assembly GCF_043159975.1). Taxonomy (NCBI): domain Eukaryota; kingdom Metazoa; phylum Chordata; class Mammalia; order Primates; family Cercopithecidae; genus Macaca; species Macaca nemestrina. The sequence continues at coordinate 74,160,420 of NC_092142.1, read as the reverse complement.
CCATTCTGAGCACAGTGTCTGGTAGAGAGTAAGTTCTCAGTAATCTCTGTTGGATAAATACAGTGAATGAATGACTCTGAATTCCTTTCCAAACCTAAAATTCTATTCTGTGAGATGGCTGGGTACCTGGGGATGATTTTAAAGATCACCAGGAAAGATCTTCCTACCGTCCTTCACAAACAGTTGGTAAGCCCTGTCAGCCTTTCCACTTGGCAAGTTACTCTCCCAGCTCCTTTCCACTGCCTCTTTTAAGCAAACAGCAGGCATTGCTGAGGGTGGTCAGATAGAACAGTGCTCTTGCTACAAAATCAGTCGGTTGGACAAATCCAAGTCCATGCTAATGGATGTGGAACAAAGTAAACAAGTTACCATAATATCTCTGTGACAGACTCAACAGGATGAAGTTTATTGTTTAGTTACAATGACATTTTTGTTAAAATTACATTTCTTTTGCTAAAGAGAAGCAGAGTAAGTTCTAGAAAATTATCATTATAAACTTTGAACCTAGAAGGGAAAAACATGACTTGTCATTTTACATTCTGTGTCTCTTTTACTTTTCTTAGTTTCTTAATCAGGGTTTTGGTTGGTGTCTGATGTTATGGTAGGTCTTGGTCTGGCATGGTGGGAAGGGAGTTGAAGATAATTGCTGATTGATGGATAACTGAACAAAATACGCAAGAAAGATAAGCTTGGAAAATAAGTGTCTCTTTCACCAGTATGAGCTGCACTCAGCCACGCTCTCTTACGGCATGGAAGCTGGCTGGTGAAAGCAAAGGCCACATTCCTTGAACAGGATTAGTCTTTACATCAAATTTATGGTAGTAAGGTCAACAAAGTCTCGTTATGTTCAGGAGGAGGTGGTTGCAATGTCATTGTGACATTGGAAACATCTTGGTAATAACATTCCAGAGTCCCTCAGCATAACATTCGGGATGTAATCTGGGTGAGCAAGTGCATGGTGCATTTCTTTGAACTCTGACTTGTAACAGGTGGGTGAGGAGTCTCTTGACTCAATGAAGTACCGTCATCTGAAGGGTGGTCTGTTAAAACAGACTTTCTGGCAGTACCTTGCCCTACGGTTTAGGATCCAGAACAAAGAAACCAGTGGTTCTGTTGGTCTGGAACTGGATTGGTTCTTGATGAAAACAAATCTACAAGGGAATTCTGACTTCCCCATTCCAATATACACAGCTGCCAGATGCCTGGAGAGCCAATGCTGGTTTGTCCCCTGCTAGCCACAGTTCTCAGAGGTTAAGTACGTGGCTGAAGTAGGTTTTCCTGTGTTCTTTCTCAGAGTAAGGTCAGCGGCCCCTGCCCAGAGACTGATTCTCTCCTGCCTTGGCTTCCTGAAAGCCTAGTTGATGTACCTTTGTGGCAGAGAAAGGGGCAAGGTCATAGTAAATCTGCCTTTCTGAAAGCTGTGCTGAAATGACGCCAGGATTAGGACACTGAAACCCCTGTCGGGGTGGGAGGGTGAGTGGGAGGGCTCAGAATCTTGAGGGAGCCCACACACCAGGTTCTCGGAAGAAGCTGCTGGTCTCCTGGTTATGATGAGCCCCCCTGTGTGTTCTGGCTGCTGCTATCAGTGTGTCATTCATTTTGAGTTAGCCTCAAATAAAAGACATATCGTTTTGCTTTAGAGACTATCACATTAGGACATCTTACACCATGTTGATGACCCAGTGAAAGGAGAGCTGGAAGCCTTCCCCAAAAGCATAATAGCACAGTTGACATTTTACTGATGTTTTATGGTGAGCAAGCCAAAGGGGTATTATGGTTTTTTTCCTTTCTGGAAACCTTCTCACTGCTGTCCATCAAAAAATCAAGTTTCTCATAGACTTCTCAAAGTAATTCGTCAAAAAGATGGCCTAACCCAGGAATACCACTGGAGCTGTAGGCCGAATGGGAGAGGTGGCATACATGGCCTGTGGTGCTGCCCAAATTAAATGGCAAACCCTGGGCTGTTGAGAGCTGATGGAAGAATAAAAGTGAATTGTTCCCTGTAAAATCTTCAGTGTAGAAGTGCTCTAAAAAATATTTTGTTCTACAAAGATCTGATTCTCTTCCATGAATTGGTTCTGTAATCCAGGTGACATGGTTATTGAGTGCCCATTGTTCACAGAACTCTGTCGATGGTTAGAGAGGTTTGGAGACCCAGGAACTTAAATAGCCACAGAAAGATAAAGACTACACGAGGAAAATAATTTTTCTCCTAACAGCCTTAGTTAGATTCCCCTCAAAGCAGAACGTAAGACAAGGATTTTGAGTGCAGAGAGTTTATTTGGGAAATGATCCCAGGGTGCAGGTGTGAGTAGTGGAAAGAATGAGATAAGGAAGAAGGAAAAGTTAATATAAGAGTACAATTCCAAGGCCACAAGGACTTGATGGCACCAGAATTTCTGAGAAGCATTCAGGGCACCTCCTACAACTACCTTGTGAGGGGTAGGAGGCTGGCCATTTAACCACCAGCTTTTGTGTTCTTTCTGGCTAGCCCCAATGGCTTGAGCTCCACCACCTGTGCAGGCAGTACTTGTGGCATGCAGGCAGGCTCAGAGGAGATCCTGCAGCCAGAAATGGAAAGTCTTCAGGCATGTGCTTTTGGTGGGGTGTTGTCAACAGTGAATGAACCTGCACTTGCCCAGAACCATCTAATACAGCTGCAGCTGAAATAAGAGTTCACAAGCATCTAAAGAGAAATCAGTGTTCCCATATGAAAAGAACTGGTGTGATAGAAATACCAACAGGGGCACCTAACCCAGAGATTAGGGAAGGCTTCCTGGAGGAAGTGGTTTTAAAGCTGAGATAAGGCTTGATATGGTGGCTCATGCCTATAATCCCAGTATTTCGGGAGACCAAGGCAGGAGGATTGCTTGAGTCCAAGAGTTTGAGACCAGCCTTGGGCAACATAGCAAGACCCTAGCTCTAGAAAACATAAAAAAATTAGTTGAACGTGGTGTCACACACCAGTAGTCTCAGCAACTCAGGAGGCTGAGGTGGGAGGATCACTTGACCCGGGGAGGTTGAGGCTGTAGTGAGCTGTGATTTCACTGCTGTACTCCAGCCTGGGTAACAGAGTGGGAACCTGTCTCTAAAAGAGTAAATACATAAAAATTTATTTTAATTATTATATTTTTAAAAAGGGTCAATGGGCCTGGCCTCAGTGGCTCACACCTGTAATCCCAGCACTTTGGGAGGCCAAGGTGAGCAGATCACCCGAGGTCAGGAGTTTCAGACCAGCCTGCCCAACATGGCGAAACCCTGTCTATTAAAAATCAAAAAATTAGCCAGATGTGGTGGAGGGCACCTGTAATCCCAGCTACTTGGGAGGCTGAGGCAGGAGAATTGCTTGAACCCGGGAGGTGGAGGTTGCAGTGAGCCGAGATCATGCCACTGCACTCCAGCCTGGGCAACAAGAGAGAAACTCCATCTCAAAAAATAAAAATAAAATAAAAAGGAGTCAGTGAAGAGACATTTAAGCAGAAAGACATGGTAAGCTTTGTGTTTTGGAATATTCAGTCTAATTACAGCATGTCAGTAGATATCAGGATAGGACCACTGAGTGAGGATGGGGAAAAACAGGTTAGGGAGACCAGTAAAGAGGCTGTTTAGTTATCCAGGTGATATAAGAATGAGAAGTCGGGCAGTAGCAGTAAGGAAGATGAGAAGGAAAAAGATTTGAGACACAGTAAGTTTCCATATCCCCACTCATGGTCCATTCCTGGTAAAATGGTGAAAGAGAAAGAGTATGTGTGTGTGCGCGCGTGACATTGTAGGAGTTGAGTTGTCTAGAAAACAGCGCTTAGAAGATATGAATTGAAAGCTCATAAAGAGCTATTGGAGTTCTCTTAAGCAAACTGGGAAGTAAAGTAACTGAAGAGAAAATCTCTCCAGTCACTTCTCATCTGGAGGTGAGATAGTGCAGTGCAGACTGAGAGTCAGGAGAGGTCTTGCTTTGTCCCGGATCTCTGTTGTCTATTGCTTTGACCCGTGTTTTTTCATTTAACCTCTCTGAACTTTGTTTATTTGTCCAACTTAATACAAAGATGATGAAGCTTGCCCAGCCTATTCTGAGTTGATCTTAAGCTCAGCATGTACTGGGGTGTGACCCAAACAGGGAAGCTGACATCCTCTCTACTAAAGTTAATAGAATGAGAATGCTTAGGGTCATTGTTCAGTCCCAGCAGTCTGGTGTTCAGTGTGGACGTTGGCCTGTTGGCTCACCCCAGGCACAGGGGGTGAGTGGTCGTTCACCGTGCTGTGCGGCAGGGATGTGGGGTTTCGGAATGGGTTAGGGTGATACTAGGTTATTTCAAAGGTGATCCCTTCCAACTCTGAGACTGGGTCCTGTGTCACAGGCCTTAGTAAGAGTTAGATGAGATCATGGCTACAAAAGCACTTGGAGAACAAACATTCTAGACAAGTAAAGGTATTATTATCAGTAGACCATTTGACATTAGCTTATAGTTTTTAAATGTTTAACTTTCTTGCATATCCCCATGAGGCAGAAAATAACTTCCAAGTTCCTACATGCTGGTAGATGATTTCGTTTCATTTCATAAAGAGACCAAACTTTCCCTCATACCATCTTCTTAACTGCATTTTGCTTTTCTTACATTATCTCATATGTTTAACAATGACTGGAAATATTTGACTTGCCAAGACTTGAATTTGGGCATCTGGGGTTTCTCCCACTGTCCATGATAGCATCACCAGCAAGTGGAGCACAGTCTGTACATTCCGCATGTGAGCTTTCAGAGTGAGGAATGTTCTCCACCTCCTGGGAAAAACCAGGGCCCAATTCACAGGAGTTGAAAGGAAACTGGTTTTAGAACCCTTTTACAGTACTGGGACTTTTCACTCATCAGTGCTGGGAACTGGTTCTCTTTCTGTTAAAAGAATCCCCTGGGGCTTTAAGCTTAAACGATGACAGTGACTCAGAGTGGCTCATGCTTATTGCACCTTGACGCTGTGCCAAGTGCAATTTTAGCCCTTTACATGTAAAATACACCACAGCCTGTGAGTAAGCATTCGCTTTGTAGATTAGGAAACCAAGGAACATGCAGTAAATAACTAGCCTAGAGTCGCACAGTTAAGCTGGAAGTTGGACCTTGGCATGTGACTCCAAAGCCCTGCCTGAAGTGCTGCTCCTCCCCTCCTTGCAAGCAGAGACCTGCCACACAGAGCCCACAGAGGTCTGAAGGAGGCAGGATTTCCTGTTCGCAGCTCAGGAGAGCAGACAGTGGTGTTAAGCAGGAAAAGCACATTAGAATTCCAGTTTACTTACAGTGCTCTCCACACCAGGAAGGAAATGCCCCAAATATGAACATGACTTCCACTAAGATAAATGGCTGCAATCTAGGGGATTCCCATGTGCAGCAGAAAAAGTGTTAATCTAGAGATCAGAGTTTTTACCTGCTACCTCTTTCATATTTTCTTTCCTTAGGTTAAAAAGATCAAGTGGCATGAGCAACCTTTTGGGGAAAATTGGTGCCAAGAAACAGAAAATGAGCACCCTCGAGAAGTCCAAACTGGACTGGGAGAGCTTCAAGGAGGAAGAGGGGATTGGTGAAGAACTGGCCATCCATAATCGAGGGAAAGAGGGGTAAGAAGGAGTAGGTTATATGCCTTGAAAAATCCTCAGAACCCTGAAATCAAATGATTTATTGGAGACAGACTGCCCACTGTAAGCAAGCAGGAGCTTTTCATGATGGAACTAAAAATGTGAGCACTTTGTTCTGTCAGTAAGGCTTTGTTCCAATGTGGGGCAGGGCCCGTCACTGGGAAGGCCACTGCAGATGGAGGGAAGGCGGGGCATGTGAGGAGTACTCTCAGGGCCAGTCACGTCTGCCAAGCTGAATTTGCTGAATTACAGCTCCAGTGAACTATAAGTTGCCTAGTGGTTGGATCTGGCCCATGGTAGCAGCCTTGGCCTTATCTGAATCATTTGTCCTTCTGAGAAGCCAAACTAGTTCAAATCTTTCAAAAACAGAGCCACTGGAGTGCCTAGATGTTGCATTATTGTGACATTTTTTTTTGGTCTGTGTCATCATGGCCCAGGGCGGGGCTTTACCCTTGGCTATAGCCTGTGTGATAGGCCAGGCCCTCAGACAGCACCACAGGCCATCACTTGCACCTCTTTCTCTTCACTGTGGAATACAAAGAGGATGTTCATAACCTATGTATTCAGTTGTAAAAAGGGTCCTTTCCTTGTCATATTTGTCTTACTGGTGATTAAACAAAACATCAAGAAAGAAATGGTGGCCAGGCATGGTGGTTCACACCTGTAATCTCGGCACTTTGGGAGGCTGAGGCAGGCAGATCACTTGAAGTCAGGAGTTCGAGACCAGCTTGGCCAACATGGCAAAACCCCATCTCTACTAAAAATACAAGAATTAGCCAGGCATAGTGGTGCACGCTTGTAATCCCAGCTACTTGGGAGGCTGGGGCAGGAGGATCACTTGAACCCGGGAGGTACGGAGGTTGCAGTGAGCCAAGATTGAACCACTGCACTCCAGCCTGGGTGACAGAGCAAGACTCTGTCTCAAAAAGAAAGAAAGAAAGAAAGAAATGGTGTTCATAAGTACTTAGGGACCTCAGAAGGCACCAAGGAAGTTACCACAGAAGTGACTTCATGGCTCAAAATCAATAGTCCTCACCCCTAGCCATGAAAGGAAATGTTGAGTGTCCCACTCAGAGAGCCCTGGCTGCTCAGCAGCTCTGCCCTCACCAGTAAGCTCTTCTCCAGCAGCATGCTGGACACCTCTGAGGCTCAGCTCCATCACCAATAAAATTGGGATAATGATACCATCCTCACTATGTGGTTGTGATGATCTCATGAGATAATACATGTATTGCTTACATATATGTAATATGCATAAAGCACTTTACGGAACACCTGTCACATAAAGGCTTGCATTAAGTCCAAGTCATTCAAGTTTTTTTTTTTAAGAGAGAGAGTCTCACTATGTTGCCCAGGCTGGTCTCAAACTTTTGGGCTCAGGCAATCCTCCTGCCTTGGCCTCCTATGGAGCTAGGACTACAGGGGCACATCTCTGCACCTAGCTCATTCAGGTTATTAATGATAGGCAAAGGATTTATTTTGGGAGGGGTCATATTTCTAAATTAGGCTTCAAGATTATCTAAATGAACCTGGAAGCTGACCAGTATTTTTTTTTTAACATTATTTATTTATTTATTTATTTATTTATTTAGAGAGGGAGTCTCACCCTGTCACCCAGGCTAGAGTGCAGTGGCGCGATCTTGGCTCACTGCAACCTCCGCCTGCCGAGTTCAAGCAATTCTCCTGCCTCAGCCTCCCAAGTAACTGGGATTACAGACATGCGCCTCCATGCCTGCTAATTTTTGTATTTTTAGTAGATAGAGATGGGGTTTCACCATGTTGACCAGGCTGGTCTCGAACTCCTGACCTCATGATCCACCCGCCTCGGCCTCCCAAAGTTCTGGGATTACAGGCATGAGCCACAGCGCCCAGCCCAAAAAAAAAAAACATTTTAAACAGCTTCATGAGCTTATTTAACTAGCAGACTTCTAGGTCAGTCTAAGCTGGAATGCTACAGGACAGGGAGAAGGAGCCAGAGTGATCAGGGGAAGGCTCCGCATAAAGTGCAGTGTTGTCTCTTTACGAGTGGCAGCTCTGACATGCGCCCCAAACCTCTCCATTCAGATTCAGCTCTAGTAACTTGCAGCTCCGTCCTGTTCTCCACTCTTGCACAGTGATCTGAGACAGCAGAGGAACTATCAGTGTGTGCTACACATTATTGCTTTTCTGAATATTGATTATTTGAGTTGGACAGTGTTGACTCTGCTTGAGTTAATAGCGGTCTTAGAAAAGTAAGGAGTTCTGGGAGCAGTGGTTCACTCCTGCAATCCCAGCACTTTGGGAGTCCAAGGCAGGAGGATTGCTTGAGCTCAGGACAAGCCTAGGCAACATAGCAAGACCTCGCCTCTACTAAAAATCCAAAACATTAGTTGGGCATGGTGCACACCTGTAGTCCCAGTTACTTGGGAGGCTGAGGTGTGAGGATCGCTCACCTCCAGAAGATCGAGGCTGCAGTGAGCTCTAATCGCACCAGTGCACTCCAGCCTGGGTGAAAGCGTGAGACTCTGTCCCAAAAAATAAAAATTTTCAATTAAAAAAAAGGTAAGGAGTGGTGCTGTTAAAGATAGTAAGAGTTAACAAAATGTAGACTAGAAGAGAAGACAAGATTAAAAATAACATCTGCCTAGTGAGAACTTTTCAGGAGGGGAAAGTCACACAATTGGGTTAGGGAACAACTAACTAATACTGTTCTCCTTTATGCTCTGCTTTTCCCTCCTTTGTTTGAGGCTTCTCCCCTCATTCACCCAGCCAGATTCCACAGATGTGACTGTGTTTTCAGTGCAGATCTACTGGCTCTGTGCTCTGCCTCAGCCCTTCTCATCTGCTTTCTTGAGTGCCCAGCCCCATACCTCCACTCACTCTCCTTTTCTGGCTCCCGCAGATGGTTTAAGGGAGCCCAGCCCCTAGGCCAGTGAAGGGACTGGAGCTCTGTTCCTCACCTTGGCTGAGCATGAGAATCCTCTGGTGACATTTTCCAAAGTTCAGGTGACCACCTCTGTACAGAGCTGCTGAATCAAGAGTCTAGAACAGGTAGGTCACAAATATCTGCATCTTTAAATTTTATTTCTCAGGTAATTCTCATGCACAGCCAAGGTTGAGAATCACAAGACCACAGGTTCAAAATTCTAGAGGCATAAGACAGGTGCAGTGACATGCACCCATAGTCCCAGCTACTCACAGCACTCCAGCCTGGACAACAGAGAAAGGTCCTGTCTCTTTACAAAAAAAAAAAAAAAGACACAACGAAACTCTAATGTTGAGAAAAAAGAAACTTAAAGCAAGGAAATGAACACACAGACACAGGCTCTGGGCAGGCTGTCACCTGAGTGAGCTGCAGGTTTTTGGGGAAGAATTATACAGGCACCTCCTCGGGGCTCCAGCCTTCTACTTCTAACCAAGTCAGAGCCACGCGAGCACTTGTTTTATAATGATTCATTGCCCTTGCCCAGTTCTTGCACTCTTCTGTATGTATGTTTTACAATAAGCAATTCAAATATTGGGTCTTCCCATACCAGCCCCATTTTCTTCATCTGTAAAGTGGAAACATTTTAATATACCTCTCATGATTATTGTGGGAATTATATAAGTAGAGGAAAGGCCGGGCATGTTTTTCAATAGGAGTCCTCTCCCTTTTCCATGAGTCCTGTGCTCACTTTTCTTTCTCCCACCTGCCATTACTGACCCCACCATACCTCGGGCCTTACTGGAAAACTAGATGCTTTATTCCTTTAAGTTTCTTCTTGATGTGTTCCTGCCAACTCTTCAGGAATATTTACCACAGTGGTGGGAAGCAGAGCTTGGTGGCATCTCCGCCCAGACTCCCTGGCTGGTTTTTCTTCCTTCCCTGGGCCTTTAAACTTGGAAAGTCCCAGGGCTGGGCCCTGGGCAGCCATCTCTTCCTCCCCAGGAAAGCTCACAAGTTGCAAGTTGCAGCTACCATTCTTAACTGAAGACTCAAAAAAAAAAGTATCCCCTGCTCTGACCATTCCACTAAGGTCCGGACTTACATTTCAGCTGTTAGTTGACATCTCCTTCTGGTTGTCCAAGACACATCAAACTTAACTTTCAAAACCAAATACTTGCTTTCCCTCCATAAACAGAACCGTCACTCCTCAGAATTCTTAGAAAATGGCACATCACTGTGTACCCTACTGTTAAAAGAAAAACTTGGGGCCGAGCATGGTGGCTCACGCCTGTAATCCCAACACTTTGGGAGGCCGAGGCAGGCAGATCACCTGAGGTCAGGAGTTCGAGACCATCCTGGCCAACATGGTGAAACCCCGTCTTTCCTGAAATACAAAAATTATTTTTTTTTGTATTTCATGCCACCGGGCATGGTGGTGGGCACCTATAATCCCAGCTACTCGGGAGGCTGAGGCTGGAGAATTGCTTGAACCCAGGACGCAGAGGTGGCAATGAGCCGAGATCATGCCATTGCACTCCAGCCTGGGCAACAAGAGCGAAACTCCGTCTCAAAAAAAAAAAAAGAAAAACTTGGGCTTCATCCTTGATTTCCTGTCTTTCCACCAACGTCCCACAATTCCAGTTGATGGTTTCATCACAAAATACTTCAGCTCATTTATATTCGTGCAGCCCCACTACCGCCACCCCAGTACAGGCCGCAGACATCTCCTCCGCTCCCTGCTTCTACCTCTGTACCCTTTCATCCATTCTCCACCCAGCAGCAGAAGCAGTCATTTAAAAATACCATTTTTCATCTCTTCCCTGCGGAACGCCCCCCGGTAGCCCTTCAAATCAGTGTTAGCCAGGCCCTCTCCCAGCTGTCCCCTGCCTACCTCTGTCCTCTTCTCCCCTAGCTCGCTGCAGGCCATCCTCACTGTCTCTATGTAGTGCTCCTCCCCCGGGAGGCTCTGGTTTGTCATCCAGGGCTCTACACGGGTGGCGTTCTAGAGTAACCCCAACCCAAGGAACCCTCAGTCACATTACCCTGTTTGGTTTTCTCCGTGACATTTACTATCATCTGATGCATGTTGTCATGTTTTGTTCATCTATGGTAAGCCCCTGAGGGCAACATCTTGTTCCCTATTCTGTTACCAGCCCAGAGCAGGTGCTGCACCATGGCAGTGTCTAAACACCCATCCCACTAGCTAGCAAATAGTCATGGCTTTTGTTTGGCAGTCTAGTAGGATTAGAATTAACCGCCCAGAAAAGAAGAGCATAATACATCAGAATGTTTCCATCCAGGCGTCATTTCAGTCAGCAGAGATGGTTGAAGTCCCTGTACTGGAGACAGTCATCTGTCCGGCAAAGAACTGCTGCTTTTCCTCTGAGCTCCAGACTCCCAGGGCCCAGTACAGCATTCCAGGATCAGAGTCAGCCCTGCAGTCCTGTAACCCATTACACAGGTATCTTGGTTGTGATCAGCAGCAGCAGCTTGGCATCTAGCAGTGCTAAGGCAGGGGCCGACTGACTTAGGGGGAGGAATCAATGCACAGAGAAGAGAAATACTGGCTAATGCCAGCTGCTGCTGTCTGACCAATCGATTGAAGTTACGATTGGAGACCAGGTGTTTTTGTGAGTTGGAGAGGCATGAAGGAGGGACTGGAGAAAATAATTTTCTTTCTCCAAAAAAACCTATTTTCATGACCCCTCAGAGTTACTCTTTCAGAACCAGCACAACCTGGAGGTGATAGGGGAAGAAGGCAGTGGAGAAGAAACTTAATTAGAATCACCGCCCTTCCAGTCTAACCCTTGAGATGTTTGCAAGTTAAATCCTCCGGAAGGGGGGAGATGTACTCTTGGGCAAACTGCTTCTTTCAATTGCATTTCTCAGGATAGCAAAGTCTGTATCTCTGTACATCATTCCCAGAGCTTTATTCTAGCCTCGGTGTGCTTCCATAGCCCATTGCTTTGTGGTGTTGGAAAATGCGTTTACCCACTTTTTGTCCTGTGTCTGTGCTGCCTTGAATGCTCACTTGGGGAACAGAATGCTAGCTTTGGGCAGCGTGATGGTAATGCAGCCTTAGTGTGTCCTTAGTGACTGCCTCAGGTTTCCCTCCGCTTCCCTGTGCTCTCCCTTTTCCTGACCAGCAGTGCAGGAAGCATCTCAGGGACTTCAGCCAGGGTGACTACATCTGATCAGCACTCTCTTGGACCTTACCACCCTCAGAGGCCCTCTGTCCTCCTGCAGTGTGGGTGCCCAGATACAGGTTGAATATCCCTTATCTGAAATGCTTAGGACTGGAAGTGTTTTGGATTTCATACCTTTTTCAATTTTGTAATATTTGCTTTTACATCATCAGCAATCTTGGGGACGGGACCCAAGTCTAAACACAGAATTCATTTGTTTTATATGTACTTTATACACAAAGCCTGGAGGTAATTTTATGCAGTATTTTAAATAATTGTGTGCTTGAAACAAAGCTTGTGTACATTGAACCATCAGAAAGCAAAGGCGTCAGGTGTAGAATTTTCCACTTGTGTCTTGTTAGTGCTTTAAAGGTTTCTGATTTTGGAGGAATTCAGATTTCGGATTTTTGGATTTGGGATGCTCACCTTGTACTGACATGTTCGCTAGTAGCATTTTCTACCCTTCTCTTGTCCTCTTCCATTTCTCCCTCCCTCTTCATTGGCCTAGATCTCAGGGAAATTGGTGGCAGATAAATAATTTGGGTTGGAAGATTCAAAAGATGTCAGAGCCTTTTGTGCCTAACCTGGTTCTAAAAGGAAAAACTAGAAAATCCCTTAGGTTCTTAGCATATTTTATTAAAGAAAGTGAAGAGCCTCTTAATTGGGCCACAGAAGGCAATGGGAGCAGAAAGGGATGATGCACCCCCCACCACTGGGCTTCCCTGTGGACTGGGCTGAGTCATGCTGGGCCCCCAAAAGGGCTGCTCACAGGCCAGAAAAGCACCTGGACACATGAAGAGCAAGAGCCATGATTCCCATTGCACTTGTCCTCAGGTGGGTCTGTTCTGGGGCCACGACCCACTTAAAGTGCATGAAAACGTCCTGAGTCTCAGTGGCCACCTTTGAGGAGGTGGCCTTCCTAATGAGCCCTTCCTCTTTTGGGGACATTTAGTCTCTCGGTCTCTGTTCCAGTTGCCCTGGGTTTTGAGGGTCCGTAGAGGTAAAGTCAAGTCAGAAGAAATGTGAAGCAAGACCGGGCAGAATGACTCACGCCTGTAGTCCCAGCACTTCGGGAGGCTGAGGCGGGCAGATCACTTGAGGCCAGGAGTTCAAGACCAGCCTGACCAACATGGCAAAACCCCATCTCTACTAAAAATGCCAAAAAAAAAAAAAAAGAAGAAGAAGAAGAAGAAACGGGAAGCAAGAACCCCAAGCCCGTGACAAATCCCATGTCTGTTTTTTTGTTTTATTGTATACAAAGCACTTCTCACAGTTTCATTGTATTGCCAGAGGGTTATTGTAATTGTTATTCCTGTTTTACAGAGAAGGGAAAAAAAAGGCACAGAAAAATAAGTATCTTGCCCAAAGTCACACAAAAACTAAATGTCAGAGCTACTGTCATCCTTAGCACCTTTTCTGTCTCTTGGCAGTGGGAGAGTATATCAAGAGTTTTGTTCATGGTCAGCTCTTGGCAGTAAACCAAGGCCGTCACAGGCATCCTGTTAGCAGCTGCAGATAGCTGTGAATCGGGGGATACTTGCCAGACCTGCCTTGATGGCCTTTGTCTGGGTTGCCCTTGAGAATTCAGTTGCATCCTGCACATGTGCCCCTCATTGCTGCCTGAGGCCTCCCTAAACCTGAACTCCGACTGCACCTGCCTGTTTAGCACCCAACCTGGGCTTCACTCTTGATAGTGTCAAGGTTAGCTGGACCCAACACAGCTTCTGGGAACGTGCAGGACCTTTATTCATACCCAGTTAGCATCCTTATTTAAGTGTCACTTCTTATTTTCAGGAAAGTCAGGGCTGGGCCCGATGGCTCTCACCTGTAATCCTAGCACTTGGGAGGCCAAGGTGGGAGGATCGATTGAGCCCAGGAGTTCGAGACCAGCATGGGCAACATGGAGAGAACCCTATCTCTACAAAAGATTTAAAATTAGCCTTGGCCGGGCGCGGTGGCTCAAGCCTGTAATCCCAGCATTTGGGAGGCCGAGACGGGCGGATCACGAGCTCAGGAGATCGAGACCATCCTGGCCTACACGGTGAAACCCCGTCTCTACTAAAAAATACAAAAAACTAGCCGGGCGAGGAGGCGGGCGCCTGTAGTCCCAGCTACTCGGGAGGCTGAGGCAGGAGAATGGCGTCAACTCGGGAGGCGGAGCTTGCAGTGAGCTGAGATCCGGCCACTGCGCTCCAGCCTGGGTGACAGAGCGAGACTCCGTCTCAAAAAAAAATAAAATAAAATAAAATAAAATTAGCCAGGTGGTATGTGCCTGTGGTCCCAGCTACCTGAGAGGCTGAAGCAGGAGGATTGTTTGAGCCTGAGAGGTCAAGGCTGCAGTGAACTGTGTTTGCACCACTGCATTCCAGCCTGAGCAACAAAGCAAGACCCTGTCTCAAAAAAATAAAGTCAGGAAGAAAGACCCCAAATGCTTAAAGCCACATACTTACTCCTTTCCTCCACCTGATCTCCCAGACAGGTAGCACTGGAAGATGGCTCTTGAAACATACCCTAAATTCCTCTTACACCCCTGGGCCAACAACAGCACAGCAAGATCTCATGCTGAGGCTCACCTCTCTTTTTTCTGCTGGCACTTCCAAGGGACAGTTAAAGTTCAGTGCTGTCAAAATCCTGGTCCCCATGGTAGTGAGCCTCCCTGGGGCTGGTGGGGCTGGGGTGGAAAGATGACCAGTTGTAGTGAACCTCAAAATGTAGTGAACCTCAAAATGGCCTCTCAGGCCATTTTGGTTAGCAGCCCCCACTTGAGAATCACAGGTCTCTTAGTGGGAGGTGGGAAGTGAGTTTGTTGTTAGATGTCTACACTTCCCTACCTGTCTCCCCTTTTTCTCTTTTTATCTAAAGGGGTCCACACTGTCTGCAGCTTCCCTGACTGCCAGGGACTCTGAAGTTCGAATTCAACCAGGCAGCCTGTATTTTTATTTGTTGAATCTGACAACCCTGACCCCAGGGGCTTTTATCAAACCTAAGAGCAGGCCCTGTCATTGTGTTTCCAGCCATTCTGGCCTCATGGATGGTTTTGACACAGCAGCTTAATATCTGAGCCAGACCAGGTATTTTGGTTACTCACTGCTGAAACCATAAGTCCAGACTTGGGCCATCTACTATCGTCAGGAGCCTGTTGGAAGCTGGCTTCCTAAAACCATGGTGACAACATTACCTACCATTTTATTGAGCATCTTTTCTGTGCCCAGTGTGATGTAGACACTATTTTATTTAATCCACACAACAGTCCTTCAGAATGGAGTTGACTAGCCATTATTTATCATCATTATTACAAATTAGGAAACAGAACTAGCAAGGTTAAGTGACTTGTCCAGAGTCACACAGACAGCAAATGACAGGACTCAAACCTCCAGCCCTCTGGCCTCAGAGCCTGTACATTTCTGGCCAGCCCTCCAGAAGGGTCAAAGTAGTCAGGCCTAGCTGGAAATGAGGTAGGATGATGGATGGTACTTCCCAGGATGCCGCCAGGAGGGAAAGCAAGGCCCTGGACTCAGCAGGGGAACACAGGTTCCTGAACCCAGTAGCATTCTCACTATAAATGTAATGACTTTGTAATGACAGATGCACATTTTCCACAGTGCAACAAAAGAAAAATTAGTGCAGAGATTCAATTATGTCTCCCATTTTCGATGGCAATTTTTGCTCTCTCGATAGATTAATTAGCGGCAGAGATCTCCTCCCCCCAGGCAAATCGCAGCACACTTTATGGCGAGGAGGTGCATTAAGATGCAGCTGTGTCTCATTAAGCAGCCAGCCTCGCTCCCAGCAAGCACGCCTGTGCTTCAGCCCTTGCTGCTTTCCCGTCCTGCCTGGAGGACAGAGGGAAAGTTTGCTGAACCCAACCAGATTCGGGAGCAGAGTGTCCACCTTTCAAGGGGATCCTGTATGTGGACTACAGGCCACAGAGGCCCTTAACCTCATTCTCTTAGAGGAATTTAGGGAAAGAGTTCTCCTGTCATCTTAGCAGAAGCAACCTAGATCCAAACAGGGTGGAGGAGATACCACGGAGAGGAGAAAAGGGTGAGGGGGGAAGAAAAGAGCTCAGAGCAGTTAAATCGCTTCTGAAGTGTGCAGTTTATGAACCTCAGCTCACTTCATCTTCACAGCAGCCCTGTGAGGTCATTTTTACTGTCTTCTTTCCTTCATTACCACATGCCCCCTTTTCACGTTTTGATGTATGTACGCAAGAGGCATAGCTTTCTCTTACCCACCAATTCAACACACCACTAAAGCCAAGAAATACAGCATCACCATGCTGCTGTATAGAAAAGTGAGGCTCAAAGATGTTCATTCCTTTGCCCAGCTAATAAGTGAGCTAGAGCTAGGACGTGAACCCATGCTTGTGTAAACCTGTATTCTTTCTTCTTACCTTAAAGTCCTGTTAGAAAATTGCAGCATCTTCCTGCCACCCAGCCTCTGATATACTTTCCCTTTGATAAGCTGTTGCCTTCCTTTTATTTTCACCATCCTTGTTTAGACCAAATGTGAGTGGTTTGGATTGTACTGGAAGAGTCATGGGTGGTCACTCTCGGCACCATTTACTGTAAGTTAGTTTATCCCTGGGGCACGGGACCATGCAGAGAAGGAGTTTCTCCTACTGGATTCTACTGACAAACACTGTTTTCATCTTCTTCTAGGTACATTGAACGGAAAGCCTTCCTCGACCGAGTGGATCACAGGCAGTTTGAAATTGAGCGAGATCTCAGGCTGAGCAAAATGAAACCTTGATGTTACGGACAAAATCAAGAGCAGCTTAATCCTGTTTACAATGTGAGCTTTTTGTGCGTCTGTGAAATGTTTTCCAGTGTTTCTCATCTGTTTCCCAGCAAGGTCTTTTTTTTTTTTTCTACATTGAAGTTCTGTCTATGTATCTTAATCACAAATGGTTTCATTCACTTTACTTTTAAAAATTTGTCCTTAAATGAATAAATAAAATAAAAGTTGGTCCTGTGAGAGGATGATGAAGATGACGACCTCACTCACCTTCCTTTTATTCTGCTGCAAAGTCCCACCCAGTTCAAGACAGCACATTCCAGGTCTGTCCAGGTTGGCAGAGGTCTTGCCAGGCATGGTGAAGAGAGCTGACCAACCCGGGTGTGAATTTTCTGGGACCAAGAGGCTCTTTCTGCAGCCAGCCTTGTCCCGAAGAGCTAGAGGAGGTGGCTCACTAGAGTGACTGGAATGCCAGGCCCCTTTGCAGCTTGTTCTCATTTCCACTCGGGCTTCTCTCCTGATCTGTCTCTCTCCTGAATGGATTCCTACTGATGGCATGTAAGGCTGAAAAGAAGGATATGGTATTGCTGAATTAGCTGTTTTTTCCCTTCAGCCTTTTTCCTCTTCCCAAAGAAAAGTTAAATTCAGATATGCTCCCACTTCAATAGTTCATTAGTTTTTAGTTTGTCGGAGAATATTCTGAAGGATTTTCTTTTTTATACTCATAAGAAAATGTAAATTCCAGACTTCCTGCTTAGAGTCAGACATTCTTTGCAGAACAGCAGGGAGGAGAGTAACAAATCTTCAGTGAAGAGGGAAAGGGTGATAGAGAGCATTCATATTAATAAAGCAGGAAACCCCACAACCTGCTCCTGGTGTGTGTGCCTGCATGTGCACGTGTGTTACTCGAGTAACATGACAGGTTTGGGTGATGACAGGATCCCTAAGACTGCATTCCATTTCTTGCTGGACCAGCTCTGTGGCCCTGACCACAGGTCATTTTTCTGTGCCTCCATTTTCTGGTCTGCAAATGGCATGAATAACACCAGTACCTCCAACGGGTGGCGTAAGCTAACAACACACCCGGCGGGTATGAGTGCTAGTTTATGGCAGGTCTCCCACTCTAGGCCTCTAATGTGGTGAGAATTCATAGCAGCAAAGACCCGACTGTCAACAGTAGATGGTTATGGGCTATGGATCTTATTACTCAGAAAGGTAGTTGACAAGTTAAATTTGAACACAGTGTCTATTCACATCCCCTCTGATAAATAATTCTTAAGTGATTATAGAGCATTTCAGGCCAGCGTCACAACAGGCAGCCTGCGAGGTCTTAGTTATGGTCCCAAATGGGACATAAGAATAACAGAGGAAGGTGGGCGAGGTGGCTCATACCTGTAATCCCAGCACTTTGGGAGGCTGAGGCAGGTGGATTGCTTGAGCTCAGGTGTTCAAGATCAGCCTGGGCAACAAGATGAAACCCAGTCTCCACCAAAAATACAAAAAGAAATTAGCCAGGCATGGTGGTGCGTGCCTGTAGTCCCAGCTACTCAGGCAACTAAGGTGGGAGGATCACTTAAGCCCTGGAAGTTGAGGCTGCAGTTAGCCTAGATCATGCCATTTCGCTCCGACCTGGGCAAAGGGAGTGAGACCCTGTCTCAAAAACAAAAAAAGAATAACCTAAGAGCTGCCAGTATTTTGATGAGAGGACATCCACACCTTCAGGAGGTAGCAGCCAAGATTTGATGTGAACGTCCTCCCACATGGTACTCTCTGGCTTATCATCCGTCATTCACCACCATTTGGCAACTGTTTCCCTAACTTTTCTCTGGAGTTCTGAGTCCCTCTTCCATTGCGTTTCACAAAGTTCTTCATCTTAGCAGCCAGTATCTCAGCAACACGTGAGCTGGCGCTCTCCCTGTTTGAAAAATGATCTGGAATCCAATAGAATGAATGGTGCTGAGTTCGTGGTAAGTTAGGGTTTTTCTTTTTAGCCAGTGTTAACACCTGTGAAGCCTAAGGGATTAAGACAAAAGCTGCAAAGCCTGCTGGGTTCTTCTTACAGGTGGGTTTGCTATTCCTGTTTTGCTCCAAGCCATGAAGAGAGAAGTCAGGTGTGTCAGTGAAAGTCATAGCTGTGTGCTTGGGCCCTGCCTGTCTTGTTCAGGATCCAGCCCCCACACAGGTTTCTCCATCTGTACCTGTGTTCAGTTAATGTCACAATTCTGGAGAAATGTTGGTTCCTTTCTGCTGTCTCTTGACTGGTGCCCCTTTTCCCAGCAGGGTTGCTGCCCACATCTGACTTCCACACAATCACCCATTACCTTTCCATGAGTCTTTTAGAAAGCCCCTCTAGTCTAATCTTTTTTGACAGATTCTGGCTGCCTGTCAGGGAATACATGGCTATTTGCATCAATCCTGTTACAGGTGCCCTGTTTCCCAATTTGTAGATCCCTACTTCAGAGTCTCACACTTTGCCACTTTAAACTGTGCTGTTTGCCTTGACTTCAGCTGTCACTCTCTTGATCTACATGGAACCTCTTTAAAAGCCTCCTGTACTGACCTCACTTCATCTCACTAATGAACTGCTTCCTCTGGCTGATACATATGCATCTGTGTGTATGTATTATGTACACGTGTGTCATCTTACAATGAGAGTTCATATCAGACTTTCATTTATGTCTCAGTGCCCATAGCTGGGTCACTGAACTACCTCTACCTGTAGGAAAGGCTGGAAAAGTGAGTGTCATGGAAAACAGGCAAGGATGGGGGTAATTAGGAGTATGTAGTAGGTCAGCCAACCAGTGTACCTGGCACACCCAAGTCTTTGTTATAAACCAACGGGCTTTTCTCTATTTGTTCTTTAAAATTGTCCCAGGCTGGGCACAGTGGGTCATGCCTATAATCCCAGCACTTTGGGAGACCAGGGCTGGAGAATCACGTGAGCCCAGGAGTTTGAGACTAGCCTGGGCAACATAGTGAGACCCCATCTCTAAAAAAAATAAATTTTAAAAAATTAGCCAGTTGCACTGGCACATTTCTGTAGTCTCAGCTACTCGGGAGGCGGCAGTGGGATGATCAGTTGAGCCCAGGAGGTTGAGAGGTTGCAATGAGCCATGGTCACACCACTGCACTTCAGCCAGGGCAACAAAGAAGACTCCGTCTAAAACAAACAAACAAAAAATGGTCACAGAGAGGCAGATAGGTAACTAGGTAGGTAGATACGTAGGTAATAAGATTAGACTAGATAGGTTAGATTAGATTAGGTGGTCCCAGAGTGAGACCCCATCTCAATAAATAAAATTGTCCCCAGAGGAGTGGGTGGGGTTTATTGAAGCTGAGAGAGGAGTATTTTAGATTTATTATACTATTCTCTCTACTTCTATATAGATTGAATTTTTCATGTTTTTTAAATTGTCACAGGGAGGCCAGGCACAGTGGCTCACGCCTATAATCCCAATACTTTGGAAGGCCAAGGTGGGTGGTTCACCTGAGGTCAGGAGTTCAAGACCAGCCTGACCAACATGGTGAAACCCCATCTCTACTAAAAATACAAAAATTAGCCAGATGTGGTTTGCACGCCTGTAATCCCAGCAACTCAGGAGGCTGAGGCAGGAAAATCACTTGAACCCGAGAGATGGAGGCTGCAGTGAGCCAAGATCGCACCACTGCACTCCAGCCTGGGTGACAAAGTGAGACTCCATCTGGAAAAAAAAAAAGGTTGTTAGAGGCTCTAAGGAAGGACTTTGATGTGCTCAGGCTGTTCTAGGAGAGTGTGGGCAGCCTCCCAGGGCTCACCTCCCCACCCTGCAAGTCTCACAATGGCCATGAGTGTGGTAGAGGGGACCCTGGTCCAGGAAGGAGGTCCTCTCTGGCTCCTAAGATCCTGTGCCTGTTTTTCTTTTTTCTTTTCTTTTCTTTCTTTCTTTTTTTTTTTAGACAGGGTCTTGCTCTGTTGCCCAATTAGTGCAGTGGCCTGATCGTGGTTCACTGTAGCCTCGACATCTTGGGCTCGGGAGATCCTTTCACTTCAGCTTCCCAAGCAGCTGGGACCACAGGTATACGCCACTGCACCCAGCTAACTTTTTAATTTTTTGTATAGATGGGGGCTCACTGTGTTGCCCAGGCTGGTCTTAACTATGCCTGTTTTAACAACTTGGAAACCAAGCTTTGCAAATTCTATGTCACCTCATCTTCCCAGACTCTGAAGGACTTCCTTTGGCCCCTTCTTTTTACTCCTTACTGGTGTGGATCAAGTTCAAGGGACAGGGGAACTGGCCAGCAAGACAGGGTCCTTGGGCATTGGCAGTGGGTATCTGCAAATGGGTGGCTGTTTCTTGTACGTGTAAGCCAGGCCCCAGGAGGCAGGAGTCTTCTCAAGCCCTGCCTGACCATCCCCAAGGGCTGGGTGCTGTGGCTGCAGAATGGAGCAGGCCTTTGGCACCAGCCAGTGACCCAGGCAGAGGACCAAGCAGGTGGGTGTCCATGGGGGTGCCAAGATGGGGATGGGCCACTCTTGGGTATTCCTGTTGGTCATCTGTGCTGCCTGAGCCCATCTGTGCCCTCAGTGGACCTACCTTCTCTGCCAGCATTGCTACCTGTCCCACCCTCTTCCTACCTCATGCTCAAAGGACTGAGCCTCCTCAGCAAATGCCTGGCCTTTCTCAGTGGACCCACTGAGACCAGGCTGATGGGTGGGACTGATTAAAGTGTGTTTGCCTTCAATCAAGAATCACCTTTTCAGCCAGGCACGGTGGCTCACACCTGTAATCCCAGTACTTTGAGAGGCTGAGGCAGGCAGATTGCTTGAGGCCAGGAGTTTGAGACCAGCCTGGGCGCTATATACTTGTAGATATAGCAAGACCCTATCTCTACAAAAAAAAATTGAAAATTAGCTGCACATAGTGGTACGTGGCTGTGATCCCAGCTACCTGGGAGATTGAGGTGGGAGGATCACTTGAGCCCGGGGGTTCAAGGCTATAGTAAGCTGTGATTGTGCCCTTGCACTCCAGCCTGGGCGACAGAGCAAGACCCCGTCTCAAAAAAAAAAAAAACACCTTTTTTTAATTACAAGTCTGATTTGAACCATGACAGACACTATCCTGCCCAAAGTGACTAATATTTTATCTGGCTCTCACATCCACATTTAGTGAAAACTCATCTATCTAACTCCCAAAGGAAGTGATGTCCCTTTATCCAGGAGTTGGAAATTGTCAAGGAAACTGTTTGCAGGAAGTGGGAAGTGGAAAGAGTGAGTCAGTGCTAAGAGGTGTTTGGCAGCCTTCTGCAGGGCACAGTGCTTGTCCCCTGCTGTGGTGTGAATGGCGGACAACGACAGTCCAAGGATACCTTAGCTGGTCCTGCGGAGTCCAGAGACTCCCCTGGAGTTGACTTTCCTGGCCTTGCTCTTGTCCTCTTCAAGTCCCAAATGGGTGTGTCAGATTTCCAGGGCATCTGGCACCTTCTCATTACTGAAAAAAGCTGTCCTAAAACAGGATAATGTCAAAAATAAAATAAGCCTCTTGATGTGCTCTGCTCACCTATTTTCTGAGGAACGCAGTGCTCTAATTAGGAACTCTGCATAAGGTCTCTAGGGGCAAAAGGGGACACATTAAGAAGGAAATCCTGAGTGAGCTGTACACTGTCAGCGCCCATAAAAAGGTGCTGGACTAAGGCCTGACAGACACTTAGCTGGTACCTGACTTCAGAACTGGGCAGTGCAGGTTACTGAGTGGCTGGCACTGCAAAGGCCAGGAGACCTCCCGGGCAGGAGTGGAGTGATGGTGCTTCTGGCATCTGGGCAGGGACCAGGAAGGCCAGTGACAGGCTTTCCAGGTGCCATGCTGCCTCGTGGCAGGAGAACAGAGGCGGTGTGGTTGGTGTGGCGAGATGGGAGTGTGTGGTGTGGCGTAGTTAATGTGGTGTGGTGTGATGTGGTCTGCGGTCTGACACGGGGTGGTGGAAAGGGCCTAGAACAGGCTTTCAAGAGCAGTCTTCTGCTTTTTGGTATCAGTCCTTAGCCAGATCTGGAATTGCTCAGGCATATTGGGTAAGACTTAACGACTTTTTTAATTACCAAAAAGCACAGGTGAACAAACAGGAATTGGGCTGAGAATGGTGGGCTCCTGGGAAGGATCAGAAGCTTTTAGCTTCATCAGCAAATGATCGGTTGGTCCTGTGTGCCAGGTGCTTCCTGGCATGCTATCTTGTTAGATCCTCTGCCCTTTCAGAGGAGGAAACTTTCCTGAGGTCATCCGGTAACACAGCCAGGGCTGCACACACATGGCATGGCTGGGGGGCAGGATGTGGGAGGGAGCAAGATTAAACAGCCTCTCTTCACCCCCTGGATCCCAGCGCCATGTTGGGAAGGAAAGACCTGAGCGCAAGGAGACAGAAAAACCAAAGGTTGAGAAGGTTCTTGCAGATGAAGAGAATGGCACCTCCCTGCTGGTACCGAATTTTTGTGTCAAGAGTTCACTGAGATGAGCTCAGCTGAGGCACCCTGGCCTCAGCTCTGGTACTGCCCAGTCTAGGGCAGCTTCTGACCCACTCTCTGCAGAGGAGAGGGTGCTGGTGAGAAGTCCTTACCTAGGACTCCAGCCTTGCTTCAGACAGGCCTAGTGGCCAGGTGTCACCCACGTCTAAGCTCTGCTCCATGGTCACGTTTCTGTGCTGAGCGTTTCTGAGTGAAGGGTGTTGCCCTCTTCGCTTTGAGACACTACCTGGGGTTAGGGAGTGAAGAGAGGAGATGCCCAGATAACTGCAGCCACTTGGTGTGTGGGAGGTTCAGCAACTCAGGGACATTGAGTGCCACTCCCCTGCCCCGCCTTCTCTGGGTTAGAGATTCCCGTCTTGGCCTCTTCTGCTACTTCTTCTTTTGAAACAGAGTCTTGCTCTGTTGCCCAGGTTGGAGTACAGTGGGGCGATCTCAGCTCACTGCAGCCTAAGCCTCCCTGGGCTTAAGCAATCCCGCCACCTCAGCCTCTTAAGTAGATGGGACTACAGGCATGCACCACCACGCCTGGCTAAGTTTTATATTTTTGGTAGAGATGGGGTTTCACCATGTTGCCCAGGCTAGTCTCCAACTCCTGAGCTTAAGCAATCGGTGTGAGCTACCACGCCCAGTCTGCTAAGTCTTTTTTACTATTGCTTTTGTTTATGCCCTCCTAGAGCAACTTAAGTCCAAAAATACTACCAGATGCAATCTTCGTGCACAGCAAGTTGACCCCAACAAGGAAACTGGGATGGAGAAGTCCAGCAGGGTCACACCACAGAGCCCCTCCTTTGGGCCTCTCTCCCTGCTATGCAGCCAGCTTTCATTGTTTGTGGTCTCAGAAAGCTGATGCATAGGCTGAGTCTGTGCTCATATAAGGTACAAGGTGGCTGTGCTAGGGAGGAGGAGGGAGAGAAACTAACATAAGGAGAGTGCTGTGGGGTCAGACACATGACTTGACATCCTGCCTCTAACCCTCCTATCTCCAGGATCCAGCTAAATCCCTCCACCCCTGCGTCTTGGATTCCTCACCTTGGAAAGGTTGCTGAGGATGGTGAATAATCCTGCTCTGCCTAGCTCACAACACTTTATTAAGTGAAATACACCATCCACGTTACTGTAATTAAATTGTGCCTGTGAGTCCTCCTTCCCCAAGACAGCCAAACTTGCAGGAGTATAAATTAGTGCCACTTTACAGAGCACTTTGGCAATGTCTAATAAATCCGAAGTTGTACCTGACCCCGGATGCAGCAACTGCACTCCCGAGATACATCTTGGAGAAGCATCAGCACGTGCACAAAGAGACAGGAGTACAGGTTAAGTACCCCTCGTCTGGTGCTCACTTTGGCAGCACATATACTAAAAAAAAATGGAATGATACAGAGAACATTAGCATGGCCTCTGCACAAGGATGTGATATGGTTTGGCTGTGTCCCCAATCAAATCTCATCTTGAATTGTACTCCCATAATTCCCATGTGTATGGGAGGGACCTGGTCGGAGATATTTGAATCATGGCGGCGGTTTCCCCCATTCTGTTCTCATGGTAGTGAATAAGTCTCACGAGATCTGTTGGATTTATCAGGGGTTTCTGCTTTTGCATCTTCCTCGTTTTATCTTGCCTCCACCATGTAAGAAGTGCCTTTCGCCTCCTGCCATGATTCTCAGGCCTCCCCAGCCATGTTAAGTCCAATTAAACTTCTTTTTCTTCCCAGTCTCAGGTATGTCTTTATCAGCAGCGTGCAAATGGACTAATACAGGATGACATGCAAATTCATGAAGCGTTCTATTTAAAAAAAGAAAAAGTATCCCTTACTTGAAATGCTTGGGACAGGAAGTGTCTCCGATTTCAGATTTCTTTGGATTTTGGAATATTTGCATTAGACTGATCCAGCATCCCAAATCCAAAAATCTGAAATCCAACATGCTCCAATTAGCATTTCCTTTTAGCATCATGTTGGCACTCAAAAAGTTTCATATTTTGGAGCATTTTGGATTTGAAAGCTTAACCTGTATTGATAATTATAAAAACTTGGAAACTACTGTAGAGGAGGAAAAATTTTTCTTCTACTCTATTTATTTATTTATTTATTTTACATGTACATAGGTGTCCTCACAAGAAACATGAAGACCCAAAGAAACAAGAGTTGAAAGCTCATATACTGGGTTGGGCAAAGAGTAGTAAGTGTGACAAGGTGAAAGGGCCTGAGCTAGGGGAGTTACATTCGTTGGAAAAGTGGGAAGATACAGGTTTGTTAACAAGGTTCGTACAGATTTCTCTCAGCCTTTAACTTCCCCTCCTTGGTGATAAGAGCGTCTCTTTCCTTCTGGTATAAGAAGGATACATTGGGTCAGGCGCTGTGGCTCACACCTGTAATCCCAGCACTTTGGGAGGCCGAGGCGGGTGGTTCACAAGGTCAGGAGATCGAGACCATCCTGGCTAACAGGGTGAAACCCCGTCTCTACTAAAAATACAAAAAAATTAGCCAGGCGTGGTGGCGGGCGCCTTTATTCCCAGCCACTCAGGAGGCTGAGGCAGGAGAACGGTGTGAACCCAGGAGGCAGAGCTTGCAGTGAGCCGAGATTATGCCACTGCACTCCAGCCTGGGCAACAGAGCAACACTCCATCTCAAAAGAAAAAAAGAAGGATACATTGGCTGGGCATGTGGCTCATGCCTATAATCCCAGCACTTTGGGAGGCTGAGACAGGCGGATCACCTGAGGTCAGGAGTTTGAGACCAGCCTGGCCAACATGGTGAAACCCCATATTTACCAAAAACACAAAAATTAGCCTGGCATGGTGGCACACGCCTGCAATCCCAGCTACTCGGGAGGCTGAGGCAGGAGAATTGCTTGAACCCAGGAGGCAGAGGTTGCAGTGAGCCAAGATTATGCCACTGCACTCCAGCCTGAGTAATAGAGTGACACACTCCATATCAAAAAAAATAGGCCGGGCATGGTGGCTTACGCCTGTAATCCCAGCACTTTGGGAGGCCGAGGTGGGCGGATCCCAGGGTCAGGAGATCGAGACCATCCTGGCTAACACGGTGAAACCCCTTTTAAAAATACAAAAAATTAGCCGGGTGTAGTGGCGAGTACCTGTAGTCCCAGCTTCTCGGGAGGCTGAGGCAGGAGAATGGCGTGAACCCGGGAGGTGGAGCTTGCAGTGAGCCCAGATCACGCCCCTGCACTGCAGCCTGGGTGACAGAGTGAGACTCCATCTCAAAAAAAAAAAAAAAAAGGTTTCATTTCACATGACAATTTCATCTGTTTTTAAAGAAAAAGAAGGACGGTCAGAGTGTCCTTACACCTGTTTTTCAGGTGCCTTTTCTTAGAGACAGGTTCTTACTCTATCTCCTAGGCTGGAGTGCAGTGGTGCAATCATAGGTCACTGTAGCCTCAACTTCCTGTGCTCAAGTGATCTTCACATTCAGCCTCCTGAGTAGCTAAGACTATAGGTACATATCACCACGCCCAGATAATTTTTTTGTTCTTTTTAATGACAGGGTCTCACCATGTTGGCCAGGCTGGTCTCAAACTCAAGCAATCCTCCCACCTCGGCCCCCCAGAGTGCTGGGACTACAGGCATGAGCCACTTCACCAGGCCACAGGTGCCTTTAACTCAAAATAGTCAATAGGCCAGAGTGGCATATTTTGGGGTGGCATGTTGTGAACACCTTCACAGCCCAATGCCTGCCAGGAGAATGGGTCAATTGTAAAGCAGTCACACAATGGTATACGATTTGGCAGTGAAACGCACAAGGTGGCGGCGATGTGCATCAACACAGACGAACCTTGTAAGCAGCATTGATGTAAAAATCAAATTGTGAAAGACCTGCTGTACAATCCCAGTTGTACAGATTTTAAAACATGCAAATATAAAGGTATTGGTTGCCCACCCTTGTGATGTATAATTCTATACACTTTAAAATGGTTTTATGTTCTGTGGGTCAGAACATGCATGTATGTATATATATAGTGATAAACCTTAAGCTCAGCATAGAGGAAGTCTCTTGTGGGGTAAGGAAGGCCATATGATAAGAGATCAAAAAAGAGCTTTGGGCCAGGTGCGTGGCTCATGCCTGTAATCCCAGCACTTTGGGAGGCCGAGGCAAGAGGATCCCTTGAGTTCAGGAGTTCAAAACTAGCCTGGGCAACATAGTGAAACTCCATCTCTGCAAAAAAGTAGGAAAAAAAAAATAAGCTGGGCATGGTGGTGCACACCTGTGGTCCCAGGTACAGGAGGGTGAAGTGGGAGGATGGCTTGAGCCCAGAAGGTGGAGGTTGCAGTGAACCAAGATCACGCCACTGTACTCCAGCCTGGGCAACAGAGCAAGACCCTGTCCCCCCACTAAAAAAAGGAGCTCTGGGCCAGGCGCAGTGGTTCATTCCTGTAATTCCAGCACTTTTGGAGGCTGAGGCAGGAGGATCCCTTAAGCTCAGGAGCTTGAGACCAGCCTGGGTAACAGCGAAACCCCATCGCTAAAAACAATACAAAAAAAAAATTAGCTAGGCATGGTGGTGTGTGCCTATAGTCTCTGCTACTGGGGAGGCTGAGGTGGGAGGATGGCTTGAGTCCAGGAGGCGGAAGTTGCAGTGAGCTGAGATCACACCACCGCCCTCCAGCCTGGGCGACAGAGCCAGACCCTCTGTTAAACAAACAAAAAAGGAGCTTTATTTACAGCTGTGGTTTTATATCTTAAATTGGGAGGTAGTGACACAGATTTTTTTTTTTTTTTTTTTTTTTTTTTTTTGAGATGGAGTTTCCCTCTTGTTGCCCAGGCTGGAGTGCAATGGCACGATCTTAGCTCACCGCAACCTCCACCTCCCGGGTTCAAGCAATTCTCCTGCCTCAGCCTTCCGAGTAGCTGGTGTTACAGATATGCGCTACCTCGGCCGGCTAATTTTATGTATTTTTAGTAGAGACAGGGTTTCTCCATGTTGGTCAGGCTGATCTCAAACTCCCGACCTCAAGTGATCCACCCGCCTCGGCCTCCCAAAGTGCTGGGATTACAGGCATAAGACACCATGCCCAGCCGTGGCACAGGTATTTCTTATATTATTCATTATATCTATTTATCTGAAATATTTCAAGATAGCTTTGTTTCGATGAGAGATGAGCCTCACCTCAGAGAAACGTGCGTCACCCCAGTCAGCCTCCTTTTTGGAGGCCCCAGGGAAGAGCAGCTCAGGATGGATAGGTTGCCATGGTGATGGGCTTGCTGGGCATCAGGGAGCTTTCCAGAGTGATCTCCTCCAAGTGGCGTCTGGAACATTTCCCAGGAGATGAGTGACTCACAAGTAGCCTGCCAGGTGCCCCCCTTTCTTTCTCTAAAAAGCAGGTTTTGAGGGGCCGGGGAAGCCAAGGGGGCTGGGCTAGGCCACGTGCCCCTCCTCAAGCAGCTGCACAGTGGGATTGCCCCGCCAGCTGACGATGCGAAACTGGCTGAGTCAGTCTCCTCCCAAAACATGGCTATGACAGATGCTCAGAGGCAGGGCATGAACAGGCCATATGTTAGAAGGATGCTGCACAGGCCTCAACTTGTTAGATGCAAAATAAATGGTTCCTGACCTGGATAAATGAGCTTGAAATGTGAAGACACCAAAACGAATTACACTCAATGTCTGTATTTTCTGGCGGAAGTTATGGAGTTGCCTGTCTTCAAACTGCCCCATATGCTGTGCTGTCCCTGGGCCGGTAGGCCCAGGCTGTGCCTTGAACCTCCTGTGAGTGCCTTATCTCAGTAGGAGGTGTGGCCAGATCTCCTGAGGGTGTGCAGGAGTCTTACTGGGCAGAGCCCTCCTCTCCCAGGCCCACTGAGCAGCCCTGTTCATCTCTGAATGATTTCATGCCTTCTTCCACTGAACACGTTTGCATTATAACCTGGGCCTGCCAGAGTTTGAGGCACCCCAACTGACAAATGGAACACATTTTTTAAGCTCACTGGATGCCTAAGGGCGCTGTCTGCAGCAGGCTGAGCCCTCCCTGTATCGAACACCCCGTCAGGTTGTCTCTAGCAGGCTCCCAGTTTTGTTACCACTCTGCAATTGTGCTCCATTATTGGCTCCTTGAATTTGAAGTTCAAGGTCCTGAGTCATGGGAAGGAAAACCTGCCCATCTCCCAGTCACCATTCCCCCCACATACCAACAGGGTCCGGCGTGTGCCCTTGAGCCGTCTGTAGACAACTGAGCTAGAGACGACCGGAATAAGCATTATCATTATAAAGGCTTATTTTGTCTTTGCTGTGCAGTGGTATTTTCCAAAAAAAAATTGCAAATACCCCATGTGTTGTAATAAAAAAAATATGACTCACCCCTGTAATCCCAGCACTTTGGGAGCCTGAGGCAAGAGGATCATTCTAGCCCAGGGGTTCAAGACCAGCCTGGGCAACATACCAAGATCCCATCTCTAAAAAATCAAAAAATTGGCTGGGCGTGGTGTCGCGTGCCTGTGGTTCCAGCTACTTAGGCGGCTGAGGCAGGGGAATCACAGCTGGGAGGTCAAGGCTGGAGTGAGCTGGGATCATGCCATTGCACTCCAGCCTGGGTGTGCAAAAGCAAGATCCTGTCTCAATTAACTATTAATTAATTATTTGGCTTTTGTATTCCTGGCACAGAGCTCCTAAAACCCTTGGAATTTACTGTCTTTTGTGTGCTAATGAGAGACCATGGCTTATCATAGGGGAGCCCTAGATAGCTTCAGGATGGGGACTGGGTGCCAGAAAACCAACCACATGATTAGAGGGACAGGACTTTCAGCCCTACCCTCCCAGCCTCCAGGGTGGGGAGAGGGGCCAGAGATGGAGTTCAATCACCACGGACCAGTGATTTAATCTATCATACCTAGGTAATGAAACCTTCACAAAAACCCCAAACCCCCTTGCCCCCCAAGTCTATGGGGACAGAGGCTACTACACTCAGGACCCTTCCAGACCTCACCTATATACTTCATCTGGCTGTTCATTCTCATCCTGCATAATAAACGGCAGTGGTGAGTAGAGCACTTGCCTGAGTCTGAGTTATTCTAGCAAATTATCAAACTTGATAGGAGTGTGGGCTCAGTGGCCCATGCCAGTAATTCCAACACTTTGGGAGGCCAAGGCAGGAGGATCAGTTTGAGTCTAGGAGTTCAAGACCAGCCTGGGCAATATAGTGAGACCCTGTCTCTAGCAAAAAACTTAAAAATTAGCTGAGCATGGTAGCTGTGTTGTCCCAGCTACTCAGGAGGCTGAGGTGGGAGGGTTGCTTGAGCCCAGGAGGTGGAGGTTGCAGTGAGCCAAGATTGTACCACTGTACTTTAGCCTGCGCAATAGAGCAAGACCCTGTCTCAAAAAAGCCCAATAGGAAGAAGGGTTCATGGGAACCTCCAAATTTATACCCAGCTGGGCAGAAGTATGGGTAGCCTGGACACCCCATTTGTAGCTGGTGTCAGAAGTGTGGGCAGTCTTGTAGGACCAAGTCCTTAGCCTGTGGGGTGTATGCTAATTCTGGGTAGTGTCAGAATTGAATTGTTGGACATCCAGTTGGTGATGGAGAATTGGTTGGTGGTGGGAAAAAACCTCGGAGCCCTTTTTGTCTAACACTTCCTTTAAGGCAAACAACTGACACAGGCAAATTGAGAGGCAAGGCAATTAGTGAAAGACACCCACATCAGATGCCCAGATCCTAATCCCGGCACTGCTGACCAGCTGGTGCCCTTGGGCACATGGCTTGGCCCTCTGCCTCCCCTGGCCTGTCTTTAAAATGAGGGGGTTGATTAAATTATCCCTGGGGCTTAACACTAGGAATCTCCACTTCTAACAAGCGGCCAGGTGATTCTTCGGCACTCCAAAGCTTGAGAACCACTGCTTATGACCTCCTTGGCAGTAAAATAATTAAAAGGCCTCCAGCTATGTATTTAGGAAAATTACATCTTTCTTTATCCTTGCCACTTCAAATAACTCAAATTCCTAAACTGCTGCACCAGCAAAGCCACAAAGAATAAGCTAGCCTAGGTTCCATCCCCGATGTCTGCTGAGACTCACCTGCAGGAACTTCCTCCTACTTTCCAAAGAGCTTGGCTGAAGTCTCCTAAAAGTTGTTGGGGTCGGCGTCCGGGCATGGTGATTCACGCCTGTAATCCCAGCATTTTGGGAGGTGGAAGTGGGCTGATCGCTTGAGCCCAGGAGTTGTGAGACCAGCCTGAACAATATAGTGAGACCCGGCCGGGCGCGGTGGCTCACGCCTGTAATCCCAGCACTTTGGGAGGCCGAGGCGGGCGGATCACAAGGTCAGGAGATCGAGACCACGGTGAAACCCCGTCTCTACTAAAAATACAAAAAATTAGCCGGGCGCGGTTGTGGGCGCCTGTAGTCCCAGCTACTCGGGAGGCTGAGGCAGGAGAATGGCGTGAACCCGGGAGGCGGAGCTTGCAGTGAGCCGAGATTGCGCCACTGCACTCCAGCCTGGGCGACAGAGCGAGACTCCGTCTCAAAAAAAAAAAAAAAAAAAAAAAAATATATATATATATATATATATATATAGTGAGACCCTGTCTGTGCAAAAAAATACAAAAATTAGGTCGGGTGCAGTGGCTCATGCCTGTAATTCCAGCACTTTGGGAGACCAAGGCCAGTGGATCACCTGAGGTCAGGAGTTCAAGACCAGCCTGGCCAACATGGTGAAACTCCATCTCTACTAAAAATACAAAAATTAGCCAGGCGTGGTTGTATGTGCTTGTAGTCCCAGTTGCTCAGAAGGCTGAGGCAGAAGGATCGCTTGAGCCCAGGAGGAAGAAGTTGTAGTGAGCCGAGAGCGCACCACTGCACTCCAGCCTGGGTGACAGGAGTGAAACCCTGTCTCAAAAAGAAATTAGCCAGGCATGGTGGCACATACCTGTAGTCCCAGCTACTAGGGAGGCTAAGGTGGGAGGATCACTTAAGCTAGGAGGTGGAGGTTGCAGTGAGCCAAGATTGCCCCACCACTGCACTCCAACCTGGGTGACACAGTGAGACTGTCTCGAGTGTTTTGTAAGAAAAAGTTGTTGGTAACTGGGAGAAGCAGCTGAAGTCAGGCTAGGAAGCAAGTGAGAAATTCAAACAACAAAATCTACTGAAGACCCAACAAATACAGCTGAAGAGACAACACTTTCCTGCCAGGTGGGCAACAGATGGTAGGACCTACGTGCACACACACACTCACACCAACGAAGCCGAGCTTGCAGTGTGTCCGCTAGGTTGCCCTGCCTCTTGGAGAAGACCCAGCTCCCACGCACCACACTCCTGTCAAAACAAGCCCTGTGCTAGGCGGATTCTCCCCACTCCCACTCCTGCCAGCTCAGCCAGGGGAGCCCCGCTGGGCTCTTCCTGCCAACCTGAGTTCCACTGGCACTCCTCTTACCTCCTTTTTTTCTCCTCCTGATATTCCTCTGCTGTTCTGATGGAGAAGAAATCTGTTCATTGTCTAAGAATTTGAAAGCAGGAAAATGAGAGCAAATTTAAAACTCCTATAACCTGCCTAACAGAGAAAACTACTGTATACACTTTGGAATACTCTTTCAGCCATTTTTTATGTGTTTCATGTGTTTTTCATACCTTTTTCTTTTCTTTTTTTTTTTTTTTTGAGACGGGGTCTGTCACCTGGGCTGCAGTGCATTGCTGTGATCACAGCTCACTGCGTCCTCTACTTTGGCTCAAGCGACTCTCCTGCCTCACCCTCCTGAGTAGCTGGGACTACAGGTGTGCACCACCACACATGGCGAGTTTTTGTATTTTTTTGTAGAAATGGGGTTTTGCCATGTTGCCCAGGCTTGTCTTGAACTCCTGGCCTCAAGTGATCTGCCTGCCTTGGCCTCCCGAAGTGCTAGAATTACAGGCATGAGCCACCACGCCCAGCCACCCACACCTTTTCATAACATACTTGGGATTTAGTGTACCTGTGCAATTCAATACAGAAGTCACTAACCAAATGCAGCTCTTTAAATGTTAAATTTGTTAAAATGTAAAATTCAGTTCTGCAGTTGTGCTAGCCCAAGACATCATGTGTTCATTAGTAGCCTATGGTTATTGTCTATGGAATAAGGGACCAGGCAGGTGCAGAACGTTTCCATCATCACAGTCGTATCGGCCTGCACTGGTGTGTGCAGTTTTAACCAAGTGTTACGCGCTAAGCATTTCCCCATTTATGTAAACATTCTCAACATTGTTTGAGTACATTATTATTATTTTTTTGAAAGAGAGGGTCTCACTCTGTCGCCCAGGCTGGAGTACAGTGGCACGATCTCAGCTCACCGCAACCTCTGCCTCCCAGGTTCAAGCGATTCTCCCACCTCAGCCTCCTGAGTAGCTGGGATTACAGGCATTCACCACCACGCCTGGCTAATTTTTGTATTTTTAGTAGAGACGGAGTTTCGCCATGTTGGCCAGGCTGATCTCGAACTCCTAACCTTAAGTGATCCACCCTCCCAAAGTGCTAGAATTACAGGCGTGAGCCACTGCACCTGGCCAAGCACACGGTTTTTAAGGGCTGCAGAGCATGCCATTTGTGGTTGTGCCATGGTTTATTTTACCGATCTTCCACCATTGGCCATTCAGGTCACCCACTGTTGTGATTATGAATGACACTGTGGTGCACTGCTTTAGCCCTTAGATCATTTTCCACATCCCTGATTCTTTCTAGATTACTTCTACAGGTGCGTTTGTTGTGTTGGGCAGGGCACATATTTTCTTTTTCTTTTTCTTTTTTTTTTTTTTGAGTCGGAGTCTCGCTCTGTTGCCCAGGCTGGAGTGCAGTGGCCGGATCTCAGCTCACTGCAAGCTCCGCCTCCCAGGTTTACGCCATTCTCCTGCCTCAGCCTCCCGAGTAGCTGGGACTACAGGCGCCCGCCATCTTGCCCGGCTAGTTTTTTGTATTTTTAGTAGAGGTGGGGTTTCACCGTGTTAGCCAGGATGGTCTCGATCTCCTGACCTTGTGATCCGCCCGTCTCGGCCTCCCAAAGTGCTGGGATTACAGGCTTCAGCCACCGCGCCCGGCAAGGGCACATATTTTCAAGGCCACAAAATGGAATGCCCAGCTACCTCCCATAAAAGGTTCTCTCATTTAGACAGGGCAAGTGTGCCCCTCTCTGCTTATGTGAACCCTCTGAGGGGAGAGGACTCATCGAGGAAGCCCTGCCTGCCTGTTTGAGCAGAGAGCCAGGTGCTTTGGGAGAGACTTGTCTGAACTAGGAGGAGAATGGCCATCCAAGGAACAGACTGGACTAGATTGTCCCTGAATTCCAGAACCTTCTGCCATATCAGCCCAGGGCTCTGTCTCTAAAGGCAGCATCTGGACGGGAGGGATATGCTGCCCCAAGGACCCGGATTCATTCAAGCCCAGCCTTGTGGTGCATTCATCTGTGAGTTGCTGTGAATGTGCTTTCTGAATCCTTCTATCCTCTCACCTCTCAGGGTAAGTGAGTTCTGTTCCACTAAAAAGGAGGGTTTTCCGGGCTCGGTGGCTCACGCCTGTATTCCCAACACTTTGGGAGGCTGAGGCAGGAGGATCATGAGATCAGGAGTTCAAGACCAGCCTGACCAGCATGGTGAAACTCCATCTCTACTAAAAATACAAAAATTTGCCACATGGTGGTGTGCGCCTGTAATCCCAGCTACTCAAGAGGCTGAAGCATGAGAATCACTTAAACCCAGGAGGCGAAGGTTGTGGTGAGGCAAGATCGCACCACTGCACTCCAGCCTGGGCGACAGAGCGAGACTCTGGCGTGGCGGCTCAAGCCTATAATCCCAGCACTTTGGGAGGCTTAGGTGGGCGGATCATCTGAGGTCGGGAGTTGGAGACCAGCCTGACCAACATGGAGAAACCCCATCTCTACTAAAAATACAAAATTAGCTGGGCATGGTGGCACATGCCTGTAATCCCAGCTACTCAGGAGGCTGAGGCAGGAGAATTGCTTGAACCTGGGAGGCGGAGGTTGCGGTGAGCTGAGATCACACCATTGCATTCCAGCCTGAGCAACAAGAGCGAAATTTCGTTCCCAAAATAAATAAATACATACATAAAAATTCATACCCTAGGGCCGGGCGCGGTGGCTCAAGCCTGTAATCCCAGCACTTTGGGAGGCCGAGGCGGGCGGATCACAAGGTCAGGAGATCGAGACCACAGTGAAACCCCGTCTCTACTAAAAATACAAAAAATTAGCCGGGCACGGTGGCGGGCGCCTGTAGTCCCAGCTACTCAGGAGGCTGAGGCAGGAGAATGGCGGGAACCCGGGAGGCGGAGCTTGCAGTGTGCCGAGATCGCGCCACTGCACTCCAGCCTGGGCAACAGCGTGAGACTCCGTCTCAAAAAAAAAAAAAAAAAAAAAATTCATACCCTATATTATAGCCAAGTGATGGAACCAAAAAAAAAAGAAAGATTCTCCAAGAGAGGTGTTTTAACTTCCCCAAAAAACAGAATCTGCTATTTGAATAAGTTAAAGTTGCCACCTGTTTCTCTGAATTGTATTGCAGGCTTTTTGTTTGTTTGAGACAGGGTATCACTTTGTCACCCAGGCTGGAGTGCAGTGGTGCCATCTTGACTCACTGCAGCCTCGACCTCTCAGGCTTAAGTGATCTTCCTGCCTTAGCCCCCAAAGTAGCTGGGACTACAGGCACACACCATGACACCCAGCTGATTTTATTTATTTATTTATTTATTTATTTATGAGATGGAGTTTTGCTCTTGTTGCCCAGGCTGGAGTGCAATAGTGCAATCTTGGCTTACCACAACCTCCGCTTCCTGGGTTCAAGCAATTCTCCCGCATCAACCTCCCATATAGCTGGGATTATAGGCATGCACCACCACGCCCTGCTAATTTTATATTTTTTTAGTAGAGATGGGGTTTCTCCATGTTGGTCAGGCTGATCTTGAACTCCCGACCTCAGGTGATCTGCCCGCCTCGGCCTCCCAAAGTGCTAGGATTACAGGTGTGAGCCACCGCGCCCGGCCTGACACCCAGCTAATGTTTTTTGGTATTTTTTGTAGAGAAGGGATTTTACCATGTTGCCCAGGCTGGTCTCTTAACTCCTGACCTCAAGTGATCCTCCCGCTTTGTATTCTAGTTTTAAACTTTGAAGAATTTAGGGCCTTTTTGTTACTTATGAATACAAAAGACATATTATTAAATGGATTGCTACTTTTAAAACATTTCATACTTTTGACCCAGTAATTCAATGTCCAGGAATTTATTCTCAGAAAATACAGTAATCAGATTGCGGAGAAAGATCCACTTACAAGTATACTCATCTCAGCATTATTTGTACATTATTTGTCCCAAAATGGAAAAAGCCGCAACACCCACATGCAGAGAATGGTTAAATCAGGTGTGGGAATCCTGTACAATGAATGATTGATTATTTTACAGCCTCTGAGGCCAGGTGCATTGGCTCATGCCTATAATCCTAGCACTTTGGGAGGTTAAGGCAGGAGGATTGCTTGAGGCCAGGAACTCGAGGCTGTGGTGAACTACGACTGCACCCCTGCATTTCAGCCTGCGTGACAAGAGTGAGACCCTGTCTCTAAAAATAAAAAATAAAAAGGAAAGTTATTCATTGAGCTCCTACTATTTGCCAAGATGATTTCAGCCCTCACGTAGTTTATAGTTCACAGGAGCAGATAGACAGCTATCAAATGCACAAGTAGCTATACAATATCAGGAAGTGGTAAATACCACAAATGAAAATTCCTCCCACTTGTTGGTTTCCATGTACCCAGCCCTGTTCTAAATGTTTTACCTAGATTATCTCACTTAATCTTCGCAGCAACCTATGACAAGATAATATTTCCATTATGACCAAAAATAAATCAGGGAAGGCCTCCTGAGAAGGCAATCTTGAATAGACCTTGAAGGAAGGAAGGGATGCATCAGAGGAGACTCTGGGGGCCTGTATCAAGGGCAGAAGAGCAGTGCAAAAGCCCTGGGCAGGAAGGCACCAACTTGAAGCCAGCAGGGTTCAATCTAGCAAGGCTAAGTCATGAAGAGTGGAGTTTGCAACCCTCGCTGCACACGAGAAGCACCCAGCCAGGGAACTATATTATTGTTATTTAAAATATTGATGACTAGCTGTATGTGGTGGCTCATGCCTGTAATCTCAGCACTTAGGGAGACTGAGGTGGGAGGATTGCTTGAGCCCAGGAGTTAGAGACCAACTTGACAACATAGTAGGCCCCGTCTCTACAAAAAAAATTTTTTTAATTAGCCGGGCCTAGTAATGCACACATGTAGTCCCAGCTACTCAGGAGGCTGAGGTGGAAGGAGCGCTTCAGCACAGGAGTTCAAGGCTACAGTCAGCTATGATCACACCACTGCACTCCAGCCTGGGTGACAGAGCAAGGGCCTATTAAAATAATAAAAGAAGAAGAAGAAATTGATGGCTGAATCCTCCTTCCAGTCCCACTCAGTCAGAACACCTCTGAACGCGTCTGAAATGCCCCAGTGATTTTAACGTGCAGCCTGGGGCTGGGAACCACACATGTCAACCCTTGTAGATCTCTGGGTTTTATTCTGAGTGGACAAAGAAGACGTTGAACAGTTTCAGCAGGAAAGGGACATGGCCTAATAATTTTTCTTTCTTTGAATTACTTAAAGGCAGCCGGGCGTGACGGTTCACATCTGTAATCCCAGCACTTTGGGAAACCGAGGCAGGCACCTGAGGTCGAGAGTTCGAGACCAGCCTGACCAACATGGAGAAACCCCATCTCTACTAAAAATAAAAATTAGCCAGGCATGGTGGCACATGCCTGTAATCCCTGCTACTCAGGAGGCTGAGGCAGTAGAATTGCTTGAACCCGGGAGGTGGAGATTGCGGTGAGTCAAGATTGTGCCATTGTACTCTAGCCTGGGCAACAAGAACGAAACTCCATCTCAAAAAAAAAAAAAAAAAAATTTCTTAAAGGTTCTGTAGAAAAGCAGTTTTAGGGGCCCAGGTGAAGGTGGGAAGGCCAGTTGGAGGTCACTGTCATGATCTGACGTGGCTTGTACCAGAGTGTAGACATGGAGGTGAAGCAGCCAGATGCTTGATCTACTTTGAGGTAGACCCTGGAAGGTGAGCCGCCCCTGACTCATCGTTTAAACTCCTCTTCAGGGCCACCTCCTTCAGGAAGCCTCTGCCAATCCCTGGCAGGCCAGGAGGAAAGGCCCCACGACTGTGGCTACTCTGTCGGAGTCCATCTCCGCATATCTAGGCCTTATCTTGACTTTCACGGGGATGTTTCCCAGATGGAACAGTAAGACCTCAGTGAGCCTCGCTCCATGGCATCAGGAGTTCTGTCATCTGGAAAATGTGCAGCTCTGTCTGGAATCTTCTGCCAGACATTCCCCTGTCAAACACTGAGCCCAAGGGCGTTGTAGAAAGGCCCTGCCCGAGGTTATCCAAGAGACCAGAACTTGGGCCAGCCTCCAGCATCCTAACTAGTCTGTCGTCTGTTCAGCCCCATGGAGAACAGGGCATCCTTCCGGAGGGGTGGGGCTGTCTACTGCCGTAGTGGAGCTCCAGAGGCAGAAGTGCAGTCTGGTGGTGTGACGCTGGAGAGACTGAGTCAGACCGTGACCCCCACAGCGTCAGTGTTTTAACTGAGAGCTTCCTGCATACCAGGTGCCGAGAACAGCCCCATACACCTTATACCTGAGTCCTTCCAGGGCTTCGGGAAGTGGATGCCGTGTGTCCCAATCAGGGCCACGGTGGTGCACGACTCCAGGGGTGCCATTCACAGAGCAAAATAGAGCAGCCACTCCCTGCAATGTGATGTACTTTGCTGCTTTCTCCTTCCTCCCTCCTTCTCTGCCTCCATCTCTACCTCCCTCTCTCCCTCCCTCCCTCTCTCCCTCTCTCTCTCTCTCTCTCTCTTTCTCTCTTACTTTCCTTCTTTCTTACCGAGTCTCGCTCTGTCACCCAGGCTGGAGTGCATGGTGTGATCTCGGCTCACTGCAACCTGCGCCTCTTGGGTTCAAGCTATCCTCGTGCCTCAGTCTCCCAAGTAGCTGGGATTACAGATGCACACCACCACACCTGGCCAGTTTTTGTATTTTTAATAGAGACAGGGTTTCACCATGTTGAAGCTGGTCTTGAACTCCTGACCTCAGGTGATCTGCCCACCTCAGCCTCCCAAAGTGTTGGGATTACGGGCGTGAGCCACCGCGCCCAGCTTCACTGCTTTGTGGATCCCTGTTTTACAGATGGAGAGGAAGCATGCTTAGAGAGTATGAAGATCATGCTGAAGCTCACACAGCAGGACCAGAACCAGGTCAGCCTCACCCCACCCTGCCCTGCCACTGGAGGTCAATGGTGACAGGAGCCTGGGTTCCTGTCAAAGTGCAGACCTCACTCCCCGCAGTGAGTTCCTTCCTGTTTTCACAAGGATTGTTCTCACTCCCAGGGAACAGCAAGATTTTCCTAGTGTCCCCTACCCCCCACTCCAACCCTGGGCGGACCCTTGGCCTCGGGCAACATCACAGGGCAGCTGCCGGGGATGCCTGGCATTCAAGCCTTGCTGAGAACATGAAACTGCTGCTCTGGGGACTCGCACTGGTGACCCCAATGTGGCAGCCGCTCTTTCGGCTCTTTAATAATTTAGAGAATGCATACAATTCAGCGGGCAGTTTCATCTCTGGGTTCAGAAACACAATGCCCAGGGGATTGCTGCCAGCGAAGAGTGAAATTTCACTTGTCACAGTGACCGAGGATGTGAGCCTGTTCCTGGAAGGGGCTCTGGTCTCTGGGTGTTTGTGAACATCCTAGAAGACAGGAGGCCAGCAGCCAGCGTGCCAGGAGCTTGAGGGTCTGCCCCAGCTCAGCTCTCCAAAGATGGGCCTTCCTGTGAATCCCTTTCCCCCTGTCTGTTGCCTGTAGGGGAGAGAGAGGGGGCTGCACAG
The DNA here is from genome assembly GCF_043159975.1 of Macaca nemestrina. Classification (NCBI taxonomy): domain Eukaryota; kingdom Metazoa; phylum Chordata; class Mammalia; order Primates; family Cercopithecidae; genus Macaca; species Macaca nemestrina. The sequence goes on along the minus strand of NC_092142.1, from coordinate 74,120,598 downwards.
ACTGGTGTGTGTGGCTCCACATTTGCGTTTGATGCCTAGCTGCACCTCTGACCCCAGCCTCCCTCCATGTCAGCCCCTGGGAAAACCCTTGCACCAGGCCCCAGAGGGTCCTTGGGAAGCTTTCTGGGACACTTGCAGTTCCTAAAACTTGGCAATTGCCTTTTTCCCTTAAAAAAAAAAAATCATTCTTTGCCGGCTTGGTGGCCTATAGTCCCAGCACTTTGGAAGCCATGGCAGGAGGATTGCTTGAGCCCAGGAGTTTGAGACCAGCCTGGGCAACATAGTGAGACCCTGCCTCTACAAAACATAAAAAACAAAATTAGCCAGGGGTGTGTGCCTGGGGTCCCAGCTACTTGGGAGGCTGAGGTGGGAGGATTGCTTGAGCTCATTGGAGTGGAGGTTACAGTGTGCTATGACACCACTGCATTCCAAGCTGGGCGACAGAGTGAGACCATGTCTCAAAAAAGAACAAAAAAACCCAAAAATTGGCGGCCGGGTGCAGTGGCTTATGCCTGTAATCCCAGCACTTTGGGAGGCTGAGGCGGGCGGATCACGAGGTCAGGAGATTGAGATCATCCTGGCTAATACGGTGAAACCCCATCTCTACTAAAACTACAAAAAATTAGTCGGGCGTGGTGGCAGATGCCTGTAGTCCCAGCTACTGAGGAGGCTGAGGCAGGAGAATGGCATGAACCCAGGAGGCGGAGCTTACAGTGAGCTGAGATTGCGCCACTGCACTCCAGCCTGGATGAGAGAGCAAGACTCTGTCTCAAAAAAAAAAAAAAAAAGAAAGAAAGAAAAAAAACAAGAAAACAAAAATTGTTCTTTAAAAAAATTACACTTGAAAACATGATGTTAGGCCAGGCACGGTGGCTCATGCTTGTAATCCCAGCATTTTGGGAGGCTGAGGAGGGTGGATCATGAGGTCAGGAGATCCAGACCATCCTGGCCAACATGGTAAAACCCCGTCTCTATTAAAAAATACAGGCCGGGCGCGGTGGCTCAAGCCTGTAATCCCAGCACTTTGGGAGGCCGAGACGGGCGGATCCACGAGGTCAGGAGATCGAGACCATCCTGGCTAACACGGTGAAACCCCGTCTCTACTAAAAAGTACAAAAAACTAGCCGGGCGAGGTGGCGGGCGCCTGTAGTCCCAGCTACTCGGGAGGCTGAGGCAGGAGAATGGTCTAAACCCGGGAGGCGGAGCTTGCAGTGAGCTGAGATTCGGCCACTGCACCCCAGCCTAGGCGACAGAGCAAGACTCTGTCTTAAAAAAAAAAAAAGAAAAATTAACTGGGCGAGGTGGTGGGCGCCTGTAGTCCCTGCTACTCGGGAGGCTGAAGCAGGAGAATGGCATGAACCCGGGAGACGGAGCTTGCAGTGAGCCGAGATTGCGCCACTGCACTCCAGCCTGGGAGACACAGTAAGACTCCGTCTTAAAAAAAAAAAAAAAAAAAAAGAAAAGAAAAGAAAACATGATGTTAAGTAAAATTAGCCACACACAAAAAGACAAACAATATATGATTGCACTTATCCAAGATACAGAGAATAAGCAAATTTATGGAGACAGAAGTAGAATGGGGATTACCAGGGACTGAGGGGCTGGGGAGCGGGGAGTTATTCAATGACTACAGCATTTCTGTTTCGGAGATGAAAACGTCTGGAAATGGACAGTGATGGTTGCACAACATTGTGAATGTACTTAATGCCATGGAATTGTACACTTAAAAATGGTGAAAATGGTAAATGCTGTGTTATGTATATATATATATATATATATTTTTTTTTTTTTTTTTTTTGAGACGGAGTCTCACGCTGTTGCCCAGGCTGGAGTGCAGTGGCGAGATCTCGGCTCACTGCAAGCTCCGCCTCCCGGGTTCCCGCCATTCTCCTGCCTCAGCCTCCTGAGTAGCTGGGACTACAGGCACCCGCCACCGCGCCCGGCTAATTTTTTGTATTTTTTTTTTTTAGTAGAGACGGGGTTTCACTGTGGTCTCGATCTCCTGACCTTGTGATCCGCCCGCCTCGGCCTCCCAAAGTGCTGGGATTACAGGCTTGAGCCACCGCGCCCGGCGTTATGTATATTTTATCACAATTTTAAAAGTATGTTTACTGTAAAAACAAAAAATTGCACAAGAGGCCTGGTGCAGTGGCACATGCCTGTAATCCCAGCACTTTGGGAAGCCTGAGGAGGAAGGATCACTTGAGTTCAGGAGTTTGAGACCAGCCTGGGCAACATGGTGAAACTCCATCTCTACCAAAAAAAAATAATAATAATAATACAAAAATTAACAGAAGGTAGTGGTACGTGCCTGTAGTCCCAGCTACTTGGGAGGCTGCGGTGGGAGGATCATTTGAGCCCAGGAGGTCGAGGCTGCAGTGAGCCGTGATGGCACCACTGCACTCCAGCTTGGGAGATAGAGTGAGACCCTGTCTCAAAAAAATAAAAATAGGCCGGGCGGGGTGATTCATGCCTGTAATCCCAGCACTTTCGGAGGCTGAGGCAGGTGGATCATGAGGTCAGGAGTTCAAGACCAACCTGGCCAACATGGTGAAACCCTGTCTCTACTAAAAATACAAAAATTAGCCGGGCATGATAGCAGGTGCCTGTAATCCAGCTACTCAGGAGGCTAAGGCAGGAGAATCGCTTGAACCCAGATGTCAGAGATTGTAGTGAGCCAAGCTGGTGCCGTTGCACTCCAGCCTGGGTGACAGAGTGAGGCTCCATATCAAAAAAATAAAATAAAATAAATATCCATAAATCCATACTGATATAAATAAATGATTGAATACATAAATAAGTGAGGGAGAACAGGCAACCTCTCATCCAGAATTCCAAATCATCTCTATAGAGAGTCCACCCTCAGGAGGTAGAACATAGGAACTCCCTCCTCCTTGGCTGTGGATGGCAGACCGGGACTTCCTTCCAAGGAGTACCCTACAGAAAGCAGGGGGAAAAAGAGTCGCCTTACAGTGGAGACCCCTGACGAACACTCCCTCAGCCAGGTGGTCAGGGTGAGCCTCAACAGTGATCATACGTCATGTTGTCTGTATGCACCCTGAGATGATGGGATGAAAATGGCACTTGACCTCTGGGGTCTCCCTCCCTGAAACCCACAACCCAGTCTAATCGTGAGAAAAACGTCAGACAAATCCTAACTGAGGGACATCTATAAATGTTTTATTTCATTCTGTAAATGTTTCCAACACACCTCAAAACTGTCAAGGTCATCAAAAACAAAGTCTGAGAAACTGTCACAGCCCAGAGGAACCCAAGGAGATGCTGGGAACTTGGATGGGATCCCAGAACAGAAAAAGGACATTAGGTAAAAACTGGAGAAATCTTTGGCTGGGCACAGTGGCTCACGCCTGTAATCCCAGCACTTTGGGAGGCTGAGGCAGGTGGATCACTTGAGGTCAGTAGTTCAAGACCAGCCTGACCAAAACCGTATCTTTACTAAAAATACAAGAAAAAAATTGGCCGGCGCAGTGGCTCACACCTGTAATCCTAGCACTTTGGGAGGTTGAGGCGGGCAGATCATGAGGTCAGGAGTTTGAGACCAGCCTGACCAACATGCTGAAACCCCGTCTCTACTAAAAATAAAAAATAAAAAATAATTAGCCGGGCACGGTGGCACGCGCCTGTAATCCCAGCTACTCAGGAGGCTGAGGCAGGAGAATCGCTTGAACCCAGGAGGCAGAGGTTGCAGTGAGCTGAGATGGAGCCACTGCACTCCAGCCTGGGCAACAGAGTGAAACTCCATCACCAAAAAAAAAAAAAAAATTAGCAGGGCATGGTGGCATACCCCTGTAATCCCAGCTACTTGGGAGGCTGAGGCAGAAGAATCGCTTGAACCCAGGAGGCAGAGGTTGCAGTGAGCCAAGATTGTGCCACTGGGGTCCAGGCTGGGCAAGAAGAGCAAAAGTCTGTCAAAAAAAAAAAAAGGAGAAATCTGAATCAACTGTGGACTTCAGTTAACAAAGATGTATCAGTATTGGTTCATTACTGATGCTACACGTCCCATGCTGATGTGAGAATTTTTTTTTTTTTTTTTTGAGATGGAGTCTCCCTCTGTTGCCCATGCTGGAGTGCAGTGGTGCGATCTTGGCTCACTGCAACCCCTGCCTCCCGGGTTCAAGTGATTCTCCAGCCTCAGCCTCCCAAGTAGCTGGGATTATAGGTGCACACCACCATGCCCAGCTAATTTTTGTATTTTTAGTAGAGATGGGGTTTCACCACCATGTTGGTCTTGAATGCCTGACCTCAGGTGATCTGCCCACCTTGGCCTTTCAAAGTGCTGAGATTACAGGCGTGAGCCACCGCTCCCCAACTGACGGGAGATTATTATTAGTGCCTGGTAATCATTGCACTCTCCCAGGGCAGAAGCTCCTTTGCCAGAGAAGTCCCTGGTCACCTGAAGGCGGGTACAGGGAGAAAAAGAGCCACTTCCCAGCCCTCAGCCCCTCTAGACATGGCAAGGCCCTGGGGACAGAGGCCAGCTTGGGTGTTGGAAGAGCTGGGCGTGAAGCTTGTCTCTGCACAGATTTACTCCATGGCCAGGTCCAAATTCCTTTCCCTCCAGAAGCCAGGGACAACAATAGTCCCGGTGTGAGGGCCTCGCTCAGCATTCAAGGACCCTCTCAGGGCGCAGGCGCCTGCTCTGACAGCCCAGCTGTTGCTTCTGGTTGGAACTGCCAGCCTTGAAGCCCCAGAGGCTGTTCCCTGTAGGACGGAGTGAGTCATCCTGGGATCATTTGCCTGCCAGGAGTGGGTGAGGGAGGAGCAGCTGCCGTCTTCACAGACACCTGGTAGTGTCAGAAGAGGGCATGCACTGCCCTGGTGAGGCTCCTCTGGCTGCCCCCAGGCCCACACCCAAGGATCCCTGCCTCAGAGTAAGTGAGTGCTCTAGCCAGGGTCCCCTCTCACTCTGCTAAGGGCTGGGTTAGTGATGCCCTACATAAGCAGCCGCTTGGGCGGTCGGAGGCAGGACAAGATGCGTTGGAGGGTCCAGGTCCATCTGTGCCCCTCCCTTGGGCTCTCCTTTCCCTGTACCCAGGCAGGTGGAAGGGATCTTTCTCCCATTCTGGCTGGGGCACCTAGAGATGGGGGAGATGGGAAAGGAGACAGAAACAGTGGGCCCCAGGTAGGAGCGAGGGAGGCAGGCAAGGTCTAGGCAAGGAGCGAGGAAGAGGGCCAGGGTGGTGGTGGGTGGGGGCATCAGAGACAGCGGGGCATGTGGCCAGGAGCCCGGGCGCCAGGCTGAGCTGCTGCTCCCAGCTCAGGAGCCCCTGTGCCAGCTGGATGCGGGCGGGTGGGCACGGGCAGGGCCACGTGCCAGACATGCACAGAGCGCCCTTTGAGGAGGTGGCAGCTGTGGGTCCAGGCCCCCCTCCTCTTGCTGTGGCCCTGCTTGGCCCCTCCAACAATGCCTTGCTGAGCACTGGGCTGTGGATGCTGATGTGCACAGTTGGGAACCCCACTCAAGAGGTGAAGGGGCAACCATACTAAACCGGAGCAGGGAGGTACACCCCATCATTGCCAGAACAGGGACTTGGGTCTCTTGTGGGAGGCCTGGATTTCCCTCTTTCTCGCATAACTCATACCCCCTCATTGCTGCTGGCCTCTTGGGATCCTCCCCTGGACACTCCTGGAGAAAAGATCAAGGCTGCTTGCCCCTTGGGGAAAAAGGCCGAAAACCCAGTCGGTGACCTGCTACTGGGGGCTTTTGGGAGCTGGGGGAAGTCAGCCTCCTGCCTGGCTCTGCTTCCTCCATCCAGCCACCATGGCCTCCTGGCACAGCATCCCTGGCAGACAGAAGGGCCCGCCCCCCACATGGACACCCACACAGAGATTCCCTAGGCAGCTGGAGCTCTCTGTCTGCCCCCAGCCTCATGGAGCTGGCTCTGTCTTTCCTCCCTGTGGTGGGTAGCGCTGACCTCTGGGCACTGCCCTGGACCCCAGCCCCACTTGCTCTAGATGCTCACCCACTGTCCCCAGGCAGCAGAACAGAGGGGTCAGACCCCTGCTCCTTCCTTTGGGTGGGTGAGGGATCTCAGTGCCTAGGCCTATGAAACGTAGGCAACAGCAAGGCCCATGGGCAAGAGCAAGGCCTGCCTGGCAGGGGTAGAGGGATGGGGACGAACATGCATGTGCCCAGTGGCTGTGGATGCCATGTGTGGGCACCATGGTAGATGCGGAACAGCTGAAATTGGGGGTGTCTGGCCTGGGGAAAGGAAGTCTCAGGCCCACGAAGGCTTGTCTTCCAGCCTCTGGGAGGACGATGGGCTGAGGGTGGGCCCAGGAGTGGGGGTTACAAGGACACAGGATCCTCCCTAGAAGCCAGGCCAGATGACTTCAGGATGAGCCAGACTGTTTCCGGGGAGTGGGAGCTCCTCTTCCCTGGGGGTCTCGGGGCTCGCTCTCAGCTGGGGGAGGGCAGAGGGGCTCCCGGAGGCCTGCTCTGCTGCCCCGCGATCGCCTTCCGCCGGCCGACCCCTCCCCCGTCTGCGCCCGGACCCAGGGCCTAGGAGGCCGGCCAGGGCCACAGGGCAGGCGCCCAGCCCCCGGGGACGTGCAGTGTTGGGGGAGGGGACTGGTTAGGCGACCTGGAGCTGGTGCGACCGGAGGTGGCCTGCAAGGGATGGGCGAGGAGCGGAGGAGACCGCGCCTCTCCGCCGAGTTGGGCCGACAGAAAAAGGCCAAGGTCTGGGGTCCTCGCCTTTAACGTGGCCCCGGCCGCGGAGACGGGGGGAGGGGCGGCGCGGGCGGCGCATGCGCGGCGCGGCTGGAGCCGCCGGACTGTCCGGCGTCCGGGAACGCTAGGGAGCCCAAGAAGCCGGAGAGCGCCCGGACCCCTCGCGGGGGCTCTGAGCGGCGCGGGCGGACCCGAGCCCCCAGCCCGCGGGTGCCGCTGCCCGCCAGGCCCCGGGGGCGACGGCCAAGATGTCCGTGCCGGTGAGTACCGCGCCGCTCCGGACCCCGGGCCGGCTGCCCCCCGCCCGCCTGCGACCTCGCGCCGCCCGCGCCTGATGCCTCGCGACCTCGCGCCCCTGGGCCTGATGCCGCGGGGGCTCCCGGACTGGGGGTCGCCTGACCGGGGTCTGCTCGGCCCCGGGGGAGAGCGCACAGTCTCGGGGAGGCTCCCACAAGCCGGCCTGTATGCCCCAGCCTTTGCATCCTCTTTGAGGAGAGCCAGGTCGGGCTGGGGTCCGTGTTGTCCCCTCGGGGAGCCCCCCAAGATGGCTGGGTCGGGAAGGCTCTTTGTTGGTCCGGGAAACCCCTGGGACAGCTGGGCCAGGCGGGAGTCTGCCGCCCGCCGGGACCCCGCAACAGGACAGTTAGGCCTAGCGGGGAGGGGTCTCTGCCACTCCCGGGACTCCCTTCCGGGACTGCTGGGCTGGATGAAGGGTGGGAGGCCTGTGCTGCTCCTCCAAGACCTCCCTCTGATTGCTGCCCTGCGGCGCTTCCGGGACTCCCCTGGGGTGGCCAGGTTGGGGCGCGATCTCTGCCAGTCACCGGAGCCACCCCTCCCCCAGGACGGCTTGTCTGGATGGGAGCCGTGCCTGCCCTCCACAACTGATGCGCTCACTTTCCTGGGAAGTTTTTCTCCCGCCGCGGAACCCCCGGGGCCCTGACTGGCCGCTTGCTACCCGTTGGCCGTTGGCCGTGGGCGTTTTCTATCCGACACCCCCTCTTCCTGGCCGGGCAGCCTGGGTTTGGCAGACCCCCGGGCCATGGTTCCACACTTGGGCACTGGCATCTCTGAGCATCTCAGTCTCATATTCTGAGTACAGCAAGTGATCCTGGCTACCCTGGGTGACTAGGCCTCACATTACAGATGGACAGACTGAGGTGGGAGGCGGACACCCTGGCGAACTGCCAGGAAGGGACACCATCCGCACCTGGTGAGCTGTGGCCTCCAACCATCGTTTCCCTGCCTAGTTAGGGGCTTTACCCTCCAGAGCCCTGTCCACTCTGGCCTTGTTTCTGGAACTGCTCCTCACCGGGAGGACCCAATCCTTTCCATGAAGCAGGCAGTGGGGGCTTCCTGGCAAGTGGCCTCTTCATTAACTACTCCAGAGTGTGTGCAGATGACTGGAGGGGAGGCTGGCCAAGTGCAAAGCATTGTTACTGCGCAATTAAAGATCCCGCTCCCGCCCACCTCCAGAAGTGGTAATGCAGTTACAGATGAAAAAATGAGGGCTTCCAGACTGTGCTGAAGTAAGCCCTGCCATCCGTCCTGGTTCAGAGCATAATCGCCTCGTCTTCAGAAAGAAAGAAAACAGAGCATGCCTACCAAGCCCTTCCTCTCTTCTGCTCTGCTCTCCTGGAAAGTTCTGGACTTCTCTGGCCCAGGGCCTCAGGAGACTGGCCAGCCCCGCTCCTGTGGGCACGAGACAGAGGGACAAGGTGAACCACCTGAGCCTGCTGGAGGGCCAGTGTCCCAGGGCAGTAGTGATTAGGGAATGTCAGTCTGGCCACATCCGAGCCCGCGTGGGCCTCTATGGGGAGGTCTCCATTTGCTTTGGTCTGGTTGTCCACAGTCAGAACCAAGCTCTGGACAGAGTCTGGGATGGCGCCCTGACCCCTTGCCTTACAGGACTTTGGGCAGCCTTCTTTGGCGCTGTGCCTCATCTGTAACAAGAGAGGGACGGCAGGCTGGGTAGGACTTGGACAGATAGGCACCGTTGTGGGGACCTGCAACCTGGCCAGACCATCACGGGCTCCAAGTCACCTCCTACCCTCTCCCTTGTAGTCACAGCCCAGCAGAATTCTGCTAGGGGTGGGCAGGGGTCTTCGCCATCTGTCCGTTATGTGCCTGGCTGGCAGATCAGCATGGCTCTCTCTCCTGGGACCTTGGGCAGTGTGTGAGGTGGTGGGGCCAAGAGGAGAATTCATTTTTGGAACAGTCTTGAAGTGTTCGGAAAATTGCTTTCATGTGCTGAGGAGGCCCTGTGGAGGCTTCCAGACCAAGCTGCCTGCTCAAGCCCTGCCCTTGGAACCCAGAGTGGCGACTGCTCAGGGACACGTCTGGGTTTTAAGCACACCCATTCATTTGGGCAGTCTTTTCCTAGATGGGCTGACGCAGGCACTTTGGCCCACAGAAATAAGATACTTCAGAAGGGGGTGGGAGGGTAAGCAGGGTGAGAGGTTGGTGGGCTGATTGTGCGGGGAGCAACCCCATGAGTGTTGGGGCAGGGGGCACGTCGGGGGTCAGCTGGTGTCACCTTGTCGTTTGACTCACATGGAGTCCCGGACCCAGAGAGGGGAAAGTCCCAGGGCGTCCCAGCTGCCTGCTCAGTGCCCCTTCCTCTGCTCCAGGCATAGAGCAGTGCAGTGCTCAGGCGGTGCCTGGATACCCCATGCGTATTCCCATGCCTTCTTCTTGGGCATGGCTACCCAGCGCCCTGGGCCTGTCTCTTCCTGCAGCTGAGAGGACACATTTGGAAGGAAATGTGCCGCCCATCTCAGACCTCTGGCTGGCATTGGCTTGGGAGTCCATGTTTAGGGGTGGCAGGTGCTGGCCACACCCGGCCCCGCCAGGTGAGAGGCCAGCTTCCAGTTGCAGAGTGGCCTCCTTGCTATCTGTTCTGCCTCTTGCTTCCCATCTGTGAAGTGAGTGCAGCCACTCCAGCTCCTCCTGTGCTCCTTCATTGAGGGATGGCTCCTTTCAGGGATGCTGCCTTGTGTGCTGGGCACTGGGCTCAGGGTCTCACAGGCCCACAGAGGGCCTGTGTCGTGTCTTGCCAGGGTCACATGGCCAGTGAGAGGTGGAGCCAGGGTGGGAGCCGAGTGTGGCAGGATCCACAACCATAAAATGACCATCATCCTGCATGGCCTCTACCTGTGGGGGCCGCAGCCTGTTGAGCTGTGGACGGCAGCCAACCCTCTACCTATGGCTTCCCAAACATGAGTTTGCGTCACCCCTTCTGTGTCCCTGGGAGGCAAGGCAGCTTGGGCTCAGAGCAGGTAGCACCCAGGGTTGTGTAGCACGGTGGGTCTAGTCCCAGCCAGCCCCAGCAGTGGTAGATGGAGATGAGTGGACCAGCCTGCATCTGGTTGAAACCTTGGCCAGCAATCCTGGGACTGGCTCTGTGCCAGGCAGTGGTGTGAGAGGGAGAGCCGCCCAAGGAGCCATGAGGGGCTGGCCTGGGCAGCCAGGCAGCGGACAGAGAGAGTGGGAAGAGGCAGTGTCCATGTTCAAAGTCCGCAGCTCAGGCACCACCGCCCCTGCAGCACCCTCTCCGGCCACTGGGCCTTGGCTCAGCCTGTCCCTCCCTCTATAGGAAGTGATCCCCAGCCAGCTGCCTTCTTCACCAGGTCATTCCCGTTCACCTCGAGTTCTGCGAGCCTGGGGTCTCAGCCACTCTCCTCAGAGCCTTGCTTAGGGCTGAAAGGGGTTCCTGGAGAGGCTGCTTCGGGGTGGGGAGAGTGTTTTGGTGGGTCAAGGGCGAGGGCTCTAGAGTGAGCAGTGTTGGCTCTGTGCCTTGAGTGAGTTACTGAACCTCCTGAGCCTCAGTTTCCTCCTCTATGTCGTGGGGATGTTAACAGCACAGAGCTCCTGGGGTTTTGTGAGAACTTGGTGAGGGGCGCCCAGAGCTGTTAGAAGGAGGGTAATTAAGTAACAGCAGCTACTGCTATGGAGATTATTGTCTTTATGTGGCCGTGGTTGGCTAGTGCAGTGGCCCAGACTCCATTTCTGACTCCCAGGCAGCCAGCATAGGGAGGAGGCTGGGCTGGGCCCAGACCGATTGGCCTCTGCCCCCAGGGTTCCGTGGCCCTTTCTTTATGGTCAGTGTGGTTTCCGCCAAGGCCTTGGTGGTGGGATGACCCTGGCCTCTCCCCTGCCCGGGCGTGGCCTGCAGGACCCTAGCCTCTTGAGCCTTGGATAGGCAGGTCCTTGTCTTCATCCCATCCAGAGAGAGTGACCTGCACTGAGGCCACCAGCTGGCCCATCGCATCTAGGCAGCTGCTGCCCTGCTCCAAGTGCCCCCAGGAATGAGGCGGCATTGCAGACCGTGGGAGCCACCGCAGTGGTGCAGGCCTCTGCTCAGGTGTAGTCTGCAGCAGCTGGGCCAGCACAGGGCAGCCAGGGCCTGGAGGGAGGCTGGTTCCACCCCTGCCTGAGGATCATGGCTCCTACAGCCGGGAGGGTGAGTGGGGGCCTGGGTAATACCTGCAGACCTCCCCATTTCCTACCACTGGTGCCCTGGTGTCCTTGGGCCCATACCACCTTCCCTCTGTGTGCTTACCTTCACCCCGGCCTTGGACTTGGCTTCACTGCAGCCCTGCGTGTGTCCTCCCAGTCAAGCCCCATGGTTTCTGTGGCTCACTCTCAGTCCTCGTGTGCTGAGCCGTTGTCTCCCTCTCTTCAGGAAAAAGGAAAAGAGTTCTGGGGGACAGGTTGGGGACCTCAGTAGAGGAGTGGAAGGTATGCTTGCTTTGTTGAGATGGTCACAAGTTGCGGCTCTGAAGTTAATCTCTTCTCCAACGGGGATTAGAGGCTGGGAAGGTTTTTCAGTCATTTTAATTTATTGTTTAAGCCCTGCCAAATTCCAAGAAGAATTTGAAGCAGATTATAGCAGAAGACACAAATAGTCTGGGATCATGAAAAGATCTGGAATTATGTAATGTATTGTGAAGGAGGAAGAATTATCCCAGAAAGCCTGGGCTCAGTAGGCCTCCAAATTTAACTTGAAGCTCCCTGATGGTCAGGGCAAAAAGAGTAGCATGGTGGGTTTGGGCTTGCAGTATCTGTTTTTGGTATTTGTAATACCATGTATTTTTTCTTTGCTTTGTTTTATTTTTTACCAGTCGAAACTCTTACTGAGGTAAATTTTACATGTTGTGAAATGTGCAGATGTTAAACATACAGTTAGTTGGATGAGTTTTGATTAATATAGACCTTCATGTAGCCATCAATCAAATCAAAATAACAAATGTCTCCATCACCTCAGAAAGTTCTCAAAAGCCCCCTTACAGTCAAGATTCTATCACCCTGGCTTAAGTTTGCCTGTTCTTAAACTTTCTGCAACTGGAAGCCTGCAGTAGATGCGCTTTGGGGTCTGGCTTTTTTCTCTTTTTTTCTGAGACAGAATCTCACTCTGTCACCCAGGCTGGAGTGCAGTGGCAGGATCTCGGCTCACTGCAACCTCTTCCTCCCGGGGTCAAGCGATACTCCTGCCTTAGCCTCCCGAATAGCTGGGATTATAGGTGACCACCACTATTCCCAGCTAATTTTTGTATTTTTAGTAGAGATAGGGTTTTACCATGTGGCCAGACTGGTCTCGAACTCCTGACCTCAGGTAATCCGCCCACCTTGGCCTCCCAAAGTGCTAGGATTACAGGCATGAACCACCAAGCCCGGCCAAGTCTGGCTTTTTTCATCGAGCATATTGGTTTTATTCTTTTTTTTTTTTTAAATAGACGGAGTGTCATTCTGTTGCCCAGGCTGGAGTGCAGTGGCGCGATCTTGGCTCACTGCAAGTTCCACCTCCTGGGTTCAAGCGATTCTCCTGCCTCAGCCTCCCAAGTGGCTGGGATTACAGGTGCCCACCACCATGCTGGCTCGTTTTTGTATTTTTAGTTGAGACGGTTTCACCATGTTGGCCAGGCTGGTCTCAAACTCCTGATCTCAGGTGATCCACCTGCCTTGGCCTCCCAAAGTGCCGGGATTATAGGCATGAGCCACAGCACCCAGCCCCAATAGTTTATTCTTTTTTCTGAGACGGAGTCTTGCTCTGTCCCCCAGGCTGGAGTGCAGTGGCACGATCTCGGCACACTGCAAGCTCTGCCTCCCGGGTTCACACCACTCCCCTGCCACAGCCTCCCGAGTAGTTGGGACTACAGGCACCCACCACCATGCCTGGCTAATTTTTTGTGCTTTTAGTAGAGATGGGGTTTCACTGTGTTAGCCAGGATGGTCTCCTGACCTCATGATTGCCTGCCTTCGCCTCCCAAAGTGCTGAGATGACAGGTGTGAGCCACTGCGCCCGGCCAGTTTATTATTTTTTGTTGCTGAGCAACGTTCCAGTAATGGATGTGCCACAAGATATGTATCCATTCCCTTGTGGATGGATATCTATCTCTACCTTTAGTGTGCTGTGTCTGTATCTGAGTTTCAGTCTTGCTGTGTTGCCCAGGCTGGCCTCCTAGACTCAAACGATCCTCCTGCCTCAGCCTTCCCAGTAGCTGGGACTGAGCCACTGAGGCCAGCTTGTGCTGTGTGTTATTAAGTACTGGAACACCAGCACTATTGTTGGCAAAATACCCCATTTAAGTATTTTATAAAAACTGATATCCAATTGTATGCCTTGAGACATACCTGGAGATCTGTGTCCCCAAATCCTGGATCTACCAAAGTTACTTGTTTGCTCAGAAAGTGGTATGACCACACTCCTCCCTGTCCCATCCCTCACCAGGTGTCTTAGAGTTTGAACTGCCTTTTCGCAGGTTATCTGGGAGGTTAAGTGTCTTAGGCTGTGGAGTCATCTATGTTTCTGCCAGGACCGGTGACAACTCCAGAGGTCCTGGTTGGGAGGTTTCTAAGGAGAGCAGGAAGCGGGAGAGGATGGAACAGAAGCTGCCTGTGTTCCTCCTCCTCCTTCCCAGCCTACACAGATTCCTGGGCTCTCTCTTCTTCTTCCCTGGCCATCTGCCAAGGCACCCCTCCAGGAAGACCCCAGCACTGGAATCCCCAAGCCCAGGAGGCATGCACCACTGAGCCAAGACTGAGGAGGGTAGAGGGAGACTCCCTGCGTCCCGGGCCCCCAGTGTCTGGGTTTCTTCTGTGTGCTCCTGAGGCCACCCTGGCTCTTCACACCAAAGGAGCTGGCTTGCCTCTGCTATTTTTACAAATCCTTGCTGTTATTTTTTTCTGCATAATGAGTCTTAGCAAAAGAGTCACCCATCTGCTCAAATGTCACCTCCGCAGAGAAGCCCTCAAGCACCTTGCATAGAACAGCTTCCCCCATCCCTCTGCTGTCTGCTTTGCAAGCATTTATGTTTGTGCCCCTTAACACACACCTTGGAGTGTGAGTTCCCTGAGGACACAGCTGTCCTTTTACACAGCAGTGCTGCCAACAGTTAGACCTCAGTCAGGAGGTGCAGATGCACGAGTTTTGCTTTATAATGTGCATAATGAAAGGGACTGCAACCAGCCACTTCCTGCTTTCCCCAGAGCAGTCCAAGAGGAGACCCTGCCTGCCTCCAGTGTTGGCGGGTGGATCTGGGGGCAGCAGAGCTCCAAGGAAAGATTTTTGCCCCCGTCTCTCAGACAAGGTTTCAGGGAAGGTAAGGGATGTTCAGGGCATCTGAGGAGCGGTGTCTGTGCAGCCTATAGGGAGAGCAGGGAGGGCTTGGTTGGGGGATGGACTTAGCACATGGGGTAGGCCAAGGGAGGGTGTGCCCTGGTGCCCAGCGGGTGGGGCCAGTGTATGATGGCACAGAGTGTGGGTGTGCTGCGGGCAGTGGGACACTAGAGTGCCCCTGTGTGCTTGCAGGCCACCTGTGCCATCACTCTTATGGCCCTGGGGCAGCCAGGGCTGTTGGTGGTAGGTACATTTAACAGATGGGCAAACTGAGACCTGAGCTGTACAGTGACTGGCTGAAGGCCCAAGGCCAGTTGGAGTCATTAATATCTGCTCCCTTCCTCTAGTCTAAGCCTAGGTCTTCCAGGGCAAAGGAGCCTTTATCTGTAGGCTGGCGTAGGCTCCAGTGGGATGCTCAGCCTATCCCCATGATGCTGTCTGTCCAGGGAAGGAGAGGAAGCATTGCTTTTCCATCAGGCACTGTGGCTCATGCTTATAATCCCAGCACTTTGGGAAGTCAAGGCAGGAGGATCACTTGAGCCCAGGAGTTGGAGACCAGCCTGGGCAATATAGTGAAACCCCATTTCTACAAAAAAATTAAAAAATTAGCCAGGCGGCCGGGCGCGGTGGCTCAAGCCTGTAATCCCAGCACTTTGGGAGGCCGAGACGGGCGGATCACGAGGTCAGGAGATCAAGACCATCCTGGCTAACACGGTGAAAACCCGTCTCTACTAAAAAATACAGAAAACTAGCCGGGCGAGGTGGCAGGCGCCTGTAGTCCCAGCTACACAGGAGGCTGAGGCAGGAGAATGGCGTAAACCCGGGAGGCGGAGCTTGCAGTGAGCTGAGATCCAGCCACTGCACTCCAGCCTGGGCGACAGAGCGAGACTCCATCTCAAAAATATAAAAAAAAATAAAAAGTAATTAGCCAGGCATGGTGGTGCACACCTGTAGACCCAGCTAG
Organism: Macaca nemestrina; assembly: GCF_043159975.1. Classification (NCBI taxonomy): domain Eukaryota; kingdom Metazoa; phylum Chordata; class Mammalia; order Primates; family Cercopithecidae; genus Macaca; species Macaca nemestrina. The sequence goes on along the minus strand of NC_092142.1, from coordinate 74,105,325 downwards.
TCAAGAGGCTGAGGTGGGAGGATCGTTTGAGCCTAGGAGGTTGAGGCTGCAGTGAGCTATGACTGTGCCACTACACTCCAGCCTGGGTGATAGAGACCTTCTCTTTAAAAAAAGGAAAAAAAAGCATTGCTTTCCCTGTGGCTGCCACAGCTCTGTCTTCTCTGTATTCACTCTTTCCATCACTGCCATGCAGAGCCTCCAGGGTCCCCTCTTGTGACTCCACTGACCCCTGGCCTGCTGACCCCAGAGTGGCCGGGTGGGTATCTGTGGATGTGGGCACCTGTGTTCTGCGGAAGCAGCCAGGAGTGGGCAGCAGATGGTGTGTGAAGTCAACCCCCTCCGCCCAGTACGCTGGGGCTGGTTGCCATGGGAGAGCAGATGGCTGGGCTGGGTTGAGCTGGGGAGGCCTCCTGACCACACCCTCATCCCTGCCCACTGGCCAGTCAGCGGAGAGCTGGGCAGCCTCCAGCCATGGAGCTTCCTCTCTGAGCACGAGGACTGAACTTGCCCCTTTGCCCCTCTTTCCCCCTTCCAGCCAGGACTGAGCCCCTCTCTTTCCCCTCCCCCAGTCAGTGCTGAAGGGCCACCTCTGCCATAGGGCGCAGATGCAGGAGGGGGACCTGGTGGTCAGCAGCAGGGCAGAGCTCACATGGCCCCTCCTTACTGCACACAGGGGCACTGCTGGTCCAGGAGGACCTGTCTGGGAGGGCCCTGTGCTGGTATCCGCCCCACCTGCCAGCCCCAGGAGGCTGGGCAGGAGGAGAGAGCTGAGAGAGGAGGGTGCACAAGAGGAAGGGGTCGCTGGGGTGGGCGGAGAGCCTCTGAATGGCGCCCCGGGGCTGCCTTGCTGGACCACTCCAGCCTCGGGCCGCTGCGAGCTGTGCCCCTCTCTGAGGCAGGTACCTCCGGCAGGGGCCTCTGCTGCTTGTTAATTTCCAGATAATTTGGAAAGTTGTGCTGCCTCTTCCAGTGCTGTTCCTGACAGGCCTGAAGTGGAGGCGTAGGGCTGGATTTACTGGGATGCGGGCCAGGACTTGGAGCGCAGGGAGGCCCCACCCCACCCCTGTGCTGTGTCCCCTACCTGGCAGCTCCGCCCTCACACCTTGGGTCCTGCCCCTGACCCCGGGTCTCTGGGGACTGGCCTCGGGCATGCCAAAGGGGATGACCACTGGAGGGATTTGGCTTTAGGCTGTAGGGCCCGCCCACCTTCCCACAGTCAGAGCTGCTACTGTAATGACAAACCCTGCCCCGCAATCACTCCACCCTCGAGAGCAGGGAAGGATGGGAAAGCCCTTTAAGGCAACAGCTCCAGCTTGAGTCTTGAGCGCACGCTCTGCGGTCTGGGGTCACCCGGGGTGCTTTCTGGCAGGCACCCGCCTGGGTTATGAGGTAGAGGGTGCGAGCTCTGCTGGCCGTGAGAGCTGCGTGGGGCATTGCCCTTCTCTCTGCCTCCAGGTAGCTGTCGTCTGTCCTGGTCCCAGGGCAGCAGTGAGGAATGACTGGTGTTGGGGTGTAGGCTGTCCATTCTGGGTGTAACAGTAGGCTCACCTCTGCGCTATCCACAAGGGTTCCGTGCCCTTGCCTGGGTTTTTTTGTTTTTTGGGGTTTTTTTTTGAGATGGAGTTTTGCTCTCTCACCCAGGCTGAAGTGCAATGGCGCAATCTCGGCTCACTGCAACCTCCACCTCCCGAGTTCAAGCGATTCTCCTTCCTCAGCCTCCTGAGTAGCTGGGATTACAGGCATATGCCACCACACCCGGCTAATTTTGTATTTTTAGTAGAGACGGGGTTTCACCATGTTGGTCAGGCTGGTCTTGAACTCTTGGCCTCAGATGATCTGCCTGCCTTGGCCTCCCAAAATGCTGGGATTACAGGCATGAGCCACCGTGCCCGGCTGTTTTTTGTTTTTTGTTTTTTTTTGAGATGGAGTCTTGCCCTATTGCCCAGGCTGGAGTGCAGTGGCGTGATCTCAACTCACTGCTACCTCCGCCTCCTGGGTTTAAGCGATTCTCCTGCCTCAGCCTCCTGAGTAGCTGGGATTACAGGTGCCTGCCACCACGGCCAGCTAATTTTTGTAGTTTTAGTTGGCCAGTCTAGTCTTGAATTCCTGACTTCAGGTGATCTGCCTGTGTCCGCCTCCCAAAGTTCTGAGATTACAGGCGTGAGCTGCCTCGCCTGGCCTCTCCTGGGTTTTGAGCTTGCCACTGTGAGTGTCCAGCCTAGGGGGATGGCGTCAGCTCTCATTGGCCCTCCAGAGATACCGTTTCTTCCTGTTCCTGCGGCTGGCAGTGCTCACCTCCGGCCTCAGGAAATCCTCTCCTGCTGGCGCTCCCAGAGCCGGCCATCAACCAAGCCCACCCTCACTGCTGCTGGGAGGCCAAGGCTTCAGGAGGGGAAGGGCTGCGGGCCTTTACACTGTGCAAGCCAGTTTTAGCCTGCTCTTTTCACTTTAGTTTGTTGTAAGCATCTTCTTGCATTATTTAAGTCTTTGGAAGAGGCCATCTAATAGCTGCAAACTATTCTATTGAGGGGCTGTGGTTTTTCTCACCGGTCCCCTGGAGTTGGCATTGATATTTTGCTCCATACTTTGCTGTCATAAATACTGCAGTGGACATTGGTGAACATCGAGCAAGAAAACTTCTCCTGTGCATTGGGTCTGTCCTGAAGGCAGATGTCAGAAAGTCCAAAGAGCAGGAACCCTATCCCAGACTTTTCTTTCCACTTGGGTCCAGTATAACCCCCTCCACTCCACTTAGTGTCCTGGTGTGCTGGGTCTACCTGTTTTCTGTATAAACAGCTACTCCAGGCCCTGAGGGGTTGGAGACATCCCTTCGAGCCTGTGAGCTCATCTTGAACCTGGCTGGAGGTGCCAGGCCACTCCTGCGATGACACAACTGTCGGGGAGGGCCCTGTGCTGGTGTGCTGGCCACATTGTCTGCAGCTGTCTCCCTTGGTCCGGCAGCAACCTCTCCCAGCTCCTTCTCATCCAGGGCCTCTCTCCTTGCTGCCAGTCCCACTGTGTGTGTGCGCATGCGTGTGTGCTGTGTGTATGCAAGTATGTGCCTCTGCACTTATGCGTGACTTAACCACCGCCATCCTCCAGACTAGGGCAGCCTCAGATTTCTTCACCCAGGCCAGCGCATCCCATGAGGGCCACCTCTGAGGTCCCATCCAGTCAACAAATGTTTACTGCACCCCTTCTCACCAATGGGGCTAAACTTCATTGGGGTGGGGGTGGTGCTGGCCCCAGTGCTAAACTCATATTTTTTGGAGAGGAGGGTGCTTAGGTCTCAGCTGCCTGTCCTTTTGCAGTCTGAGTGTGACAAGGGTCTTTGGCTTTTCTGAGCCTGGAGTGCTGCTGTCCCTGTCCCTAGATTCCCTTCCAGCTGCAGGGTGGGCTGAGGTCTAGCAGCTCCATTTCTTCCCTGGCTCTGTCTCCTCTGTTCCCTGAAGTGTATGGGATGGGACAGTGGTTGCTAAACTGGGTCTCAGTCTCTTCATGTGAAAAATGGTCCTAGGCCATGCACAGTGGCTCACGCCTGTAATCCCAGCACTTTGGGAGGCTGAGGCGGGTGAATCACTTGAGGTCAGGAGTTCGAGACCAGCCTGACCAATATGGTGAAACCCCGTCTCAAAAAAACCCAAAAAACGGCCGGGCGCGGTGGCTCAAGCCTGTAATCCCAGCACTTTGGGAGGCCGAGACGGGCGGATCACGAGGTCAGGAGATCGAGACCATCCTGGCAAAACACGGTGAAACCCCGTCTCTACTAAAAAATACAAAAAACTAGCCGGGCGAGGTGGCGGGCGCCTGTGGTCCCAGCTACTCAGGAGGCTGAGGCAGGAGAATGGCGTAAACCCGGGAGGCGGAGCTTGCAGTGAGCTGAGATCCGGCCACTGCACTCCAGCCTGGGCGACAGAGCGAGACTCCGTCTCAAAAAAAAAAAAAAAAAAAAAAAACCAAAAAACAAACTGGGGCTAATGGTGAGCCTGTTTTGCAGGATTGCTGTGTGCACAAAATAAGTGCATGGGCATAGGGTCCCTGGCACTGGCTAGGCGTGGAGGCTCTGCTGGGTATGTGGGGCTGCATCCCTGTCCTTGACAGCAGAGGTCCGGGAGGCTGGACTGGGGGTGGGGTAGGTTCTGCCCCCATATACCCCAGCCAGAGCCTGCCCAGTGGGTGCTCCTTCCCCACCCCCCAGCTACATCCCCTTCAACACAGTGGGGCTTAACTCCTGGGGCCTTGTTTCCAAAGCGGAAATGCCATTCTGGGAGGCACAGGCTTTGGGGGGAGGGAATTTAAGTGGAAAACGAGCAAATTTTTGAAATGCCTGTGTCGGAGCCTGTTCCCTTTGCTGCCTCCCGCTCACACCAGCAGCCCCACCCCCAGTGCTGCTCTAATCCAGCTCCTGGGGGAGGAGGGCCCCATCCCTCAGGGTCCCAGCCATCCACCTCCTCTCTGCACCCCTCTCCTTGGCCAACTAGGATGGAGCAGGGGCCGGCTCCCTTGAGGGCCAGGCCTTTTGTGTCCCTGCCCGTCCCTGCAGACTCCTGCCTGGAGCCCTGCCAGCAGGGCACTGCCTGCCCATGAGGCCTGGTCTCCCCTTCCCACAGAAGTGGAGGCCCAGGGATCACCTGAGGCTCCTGAGGGTCCCGCTGGTTCAGACCTGCTCTCTAGGAAGCTGGTTTGTGTGCCAGTCAGGCTGAGGAGTGGGTGGCTGGACAGGGTCAGTGCAGGAGGGGCCAGGCACAGCTCTTGGGAACAAGCAGGAGGAGATGCTCCAGGCAGCCTCCCTGAAGGCTGGCTCCTCTTCTGAGGTGAGGTGGGCTGTGTCCAGGAGGCAAAGGGTGTTGGCGAGCTGTTCTGTTCCTCCTGAGGACTCTGGGTCACGCTGTGTCCCATCCCACTGGTCCTTCCTCACCCGCTGTGCTGTGAGTTCTGGCCAGTGGTTCCCAAGCCAAATATTGAGGAAATGCAGACGTCCAGTTTTTTGGGAGGGGTGGGACGCAGGAGTCTGCTTTTAAACAAGCTCCCCAGAGCACCTGAGCAGCCAAACCTGGGCTGCCCTAGCCACTTTTCAGATGAGAAAGGAGCCCAGAGAGGGGAGAGGGTCTGCCAAGGCGGCACATCTCGCCAGGTGCTGTGTAGGCTGAGCCTTGGGTGTCAGGCAGAGGGGCAGCTGCAGGCCCACCTAGGCTTATGTCTGTCATAGGCCACGCTTGAGAATTCTCTGCTGTGGGAAGCCGGGTCCACCCCACTGCTTCCCTGCCACTAGGGCTGCCTCATGGCATCCCCTTGCTCAGCCAGTGGCCCAGGATTGTTGACTGAGGGTCCTGTCTGGTCTGGACCAGGCTCGTCTTACGTTCTTACTGCAGGTTGTACATCCCTGGCCAGGCCCAGGGGCTCTGGCACCGTGGTTTTGCTGCAGGGGGTGACAGTCACTGACCTGCAACCGAGCAAGGGGCAACTCAGGACAGCCAAGGTTGTCTCCACTCCGTTTCCCCTGGGTGATTCTTCCTTCTGTCTCCCTCATTCCCCCAGTGCCGCCCTCCTACCCCATGTCGCTGAAGCAGATGAGTTGGAGCAGGACTCAAGAGGGTACTGGGCCCAGGTTTTAGGCTGAGCCTAGGAATGAGTAATGAGAGGAGGCAGATCAACTCAGCTGGAGTCCCCAGATGTCGGCACAATTCAGGGGAAGATAGGTGCTGCCCGTGAAAAGTGCTGGATTGAGAGCTCGCCAGCCTCCTTGCTTGAGGCTTCATTTCCAGGGTCTTTACACGGTGGGACCGTCTACAGTCGGAGCTGTGGTGGTGGTGATTCTTCTCCTGCAGGCTGGCGCACGCCCCCTCCCCTTTCCCACTAGATTCAGATCTGAGTCCCACGGCCCATCGACACGCGATGAATGCCCTGGGGTTGGTTAGCGGGAAAGACAGAAGTCGACTTGACGCCGTGGCTCGGCTCTGGAGGAGGAAGGCAATCCGGGCAGCCTTCCCAGAAGTGGAGGCATTTGCATAGGCCTTCGGTGCGTTCTCGCCCGGGTGGAAGGCGGGGACTTGGATTTGTTGGAGAGCGGTGTCCTGCGCTCTAGGCTGGAAGCCTGGCCTCGGCCGGGTGCCTGGAGCCTCGGGGTGGGAGGTGGGGGGCGGGGCGGGGGGCGGCACCTACTGGGCGGGCTTCTGTCTGCGCGCCCGCGCCGCTGACAGGCGGCTCATTTGCATGGAGAGCGGCGGCGGCCAATGGGCGCGCGCGGCTGGGCATGCTGGGATCGGGCTGGGCCGGCTGGGCCGCGGCGGCTGGCGGATCGCGGCTGGACCGGCTCTGGGTGGCCGAGGTGGCAGCTGCGCGGCGGCAGCGGGGCAGCTGTGGCGCTCTCGGAGCCCCGAGGGCACGCGGCCAGAGCAGCTCGGTGTGCGCCACCGCGGGAGCCGGGGCCCCAGGCCCGCTGGACACCATGAACCACCTGGTGAGGGCGGCAGGCGGGGCCGGGCCGCGTCTGGGCTTCGAGGCGGTAGCCCTGCCGGCTCCGGGTCTGGCGCGGGCTGGAAGGGGTTAAGTGAGCGGCATTTCCTGCCGGACCTGCGGGGCCTGGGAACCGCCGACCGGGATCCGCGGCCCCGGGACCTCCTTGCGCCCTGGTCGGGGAGCCGGGAGGCAGGAACCGCGGGGGCTCCGGAGCCTGCGCGCTTCGGGGGCGTTGGCGGGGCCGGGCACGGGGGCCGCCAACCGGCAGGAAGATGCCTGTGTCGGGAAAGTGACTGGCGGGGCCCGCGCTCCCCGGCCGGCGGCCGCCTGCTGTGTCACCTTGGGCCTCTGCGCCCTGCCTCCGAGCCTGTTTCCTCGGCTGCGAGGAGGGACCGTTGAGTCTCGGGCGGGTGGTCCGTCTGGTGTGGCGTGGGACTGCCCACCGCTCCCGGAGAGGGAGGAGCTCCGGGGGACCGAGGCCGGGCGGGCAAGTGCTTGGCGCCAGCGGGGAAGGCTGTGCGGCCGGAGCACCCGGGTCCGGTTAATGATTCACTCCGGCCGCCGGCGCTGGGTTCCGGGAGCGGAGCGGGGGTGGGGGCGGGCGCGCCGCGGGCTTTGCAGCCCTGCACGCCGAGCGCCGGTGGAAGCCGGGTCCTGGCTGGCTACAGGAGTCCTAGCTGCACACGAGAGTCGCGGGAGTGGGCCGGGGCCGGGTTCTACAATGTGAACGTGAAGGCTTTGGAGTCCATGGTTGGGGGACCCACAGAGCTAGAGCAGGGGCGGGGCTGCCTCTCGGCGGAGGTGAGGGAGCTGGGAAAGCTGAGATTTGCCTAGGGGTGCGTGGTGAGGGGCTTACGACCCGGAAGATGGGGTTTTGGGTTCCTATCGGGAACAGCAGCTCCTTTTCCCACCACAAGGCTCCCGTTCCCTCTTAAGAGTCCCTGGTGTCCTTTCCCGCACTCCTCCTGGGTCCCACTGCTTTTTTGGTCACCTCAGAATGACCATGGGTTGATTTCCTTACTGGATTCGGCCAGGTGAGATGTTTCCCATCGCCCTGGGCCGGGGCACGCCCCCTCTTGTGCTCATTCCTTTCCTTCGGTGGAGAGTTGGGTGGTGGGGACTGGCTGGCCTGTGAGAGCAGGTGTCGGGGTGCCTGGAGAATCGGGGCCCAGGTACCGGGGCGGCGGGGCTGTGGGGAAAGGAGCTTTGGGGAGGAGCTGCTGACGCTTCCTGCTGGCACTGCTTGCTTGGGAGCTGGGTGGAGGCAGGGCAGGGCAGTTCCAGGTTCTGCCAGGAAAGTCACCTTGGGCTGGGGCAGGAGGCTTGGAGCTTCTGGCCGTTACTGTTTGTCGGAGCAGGAGGGTGAGCCCTATGGACTGGTACCATGGCCCCAGGTCTGGGCAAAGAATAGAAATAAGGACAGTGCCACTAGGGCCTCCTGTCTGTGCAGGAAGGGCCCTGAGACAGCTCTTAAAGCCCCTTTCCCATTATACGGATGGTGCAGATGGGGACACTGAGGTACAGAGAGACAGTTAGTTGTCCTCAGAACTGGATCCAGAACCTGGTCTCCTGACATGGCCCCCAGTGCAGCACCACATGTGGCTTCTGAATTCCCAGTCTGGGATTGAGGAAGCTCTGGTCCTTGGGGGACCACCATGCTCTTTTGGGATTATCAACTTGGTAGGGACCCTCTGGTTCCAAGGCTGTGCCTTTGTGGCCCTCTGCTGGCATCTACTGTCCCTTTAGTGGGTCCTACTACCCTTTTCTCCTGAGCCTGGACAACTTCTTCCCTTGACCTCAGGAGCCCACAGCCAGCTGAAGCAGCTAGAACCAACCAGCAGGGGAGGTGCGCTCCAGGGGGGCTTCTTGGAGGAGGCAGTATTGGAGTCAGACTTGAAGTGTGGGGCGTGGAGTTGGGTGATAGGGATGTTTCTCCAGCAAAGACACTGGGCAAGCCTCTTCTTCAGCCCCCAAAAAAGGGGCTGCAGGGTGGTCTCCCTGTAAGAGGGCGGGGCTCTGCCCTCTGTCAGGCCCTTCCTGGCCCTCTGAGCACAGGAGAGGCCCTGGCTCCATCTGCATCTTGCTGCCCTGACTTCCTCCCACCTCTAGGTGCTAGTCTGGGGCAGAAGTAGGGTGAAGGGGCGGGTCCAGCCTCCTTGATGACTCAGTTGGGGTTGAAGGTGGGAGCTACCCCTATTCTGGGCCTGTTGCTGTCTCTGAAGTCAGGGGTCAGCCTCACACTGAACTCTCTGCCAAAAGTCCGGATCACAAGCATGAGCTCCAGCAAGTCCACTTGAGTGAACCCCGCTGATCCTGCCTGCAGGGGTACAGGCCTGGGGCCTGCCAGCCGTCCCCACTGTCCATGGGGTGTTTTGGGTTGCAGATTCCATGTCCTGAAGCAGGAGGGCCCTCCCCATGCCACCTCCTCTGCCCAGCCTCTTAGGGACAGTGCCTGGGATGCCCTGGCAGGAGTAGGGGCTGGGGCGTGCTTCCAGACCATAGCTGGCCTGGGCATAAAGGCATCTGCTGTGGCACTGCAACGAAAGCCAGGCTGTGCTCTGTGCTTGTGTCAGGGCACCCTTGGCAGTGGCCACCCCACAGGTGTCTTTTTATTCCCTCCTGCTGCTGAGTGTCACGCGTGGGGCTGAGGGCCTGCACGCCTTCCCTGCCTCATCCTCTCCGAGGTTTCACGCCCTACTAAGGCCGGCAGGACAGGAGCCATGCTCCCCTGGGGTGGCTCTGGAACGTGGGCCCCGCGCATAGGCTATGTGATCTGCCCACGCCCTTGCTGCCTGCCACCTGGGCACCCAGGACTTGAGCCCAGACCCTGGCCACCCAGTTGTCTGTGGGAGTATTAGGGGAAGATGCCACTAAACTGGCAGGTCCTGGAGTTCCACCCAGGATAGGGACATGGAGGAGGGAAGAGGAGGTGCCCCTCAGAGCCTGAGGCCAGGGCCAAGTGGGGTGATCAGGACCCCTCCAGGTGGGTCCCGGGTGCGGATGGCCAGTTGGGCGCACGCTCATTGGGCCTGCATCCGTTGGCCATGGAGGCTCTTTGGGACAAGCAAATAGAATGCTCCAGAAATAAACTTGGCCCAAGTTTGTGACGGTTCTGGGTATGAAAGAAAGCAGTGTTTCCCAAGTGCCTGCTGTGTGTGAGGCTCTGTGCTGGGGCGGGTGCATGTGTGTGTTGGGGGTGTGGACAGGAGGGGTGGGAAAGGCCCGTGACATTTCCTCTCGTGGTTTCCACGAACCCAGGCATCACCCCTGGGTGGAGATAAAGTGGAGCCACCCAGCTCTACTGTGTCTGAGCCTGGGGTTGGCGTCTGCTGCTTCTGGACTCAGTGACCCTGGACTGTCAGGGAGCTTCTGAGCCTTGGTTTTCCTGTCTAGTAAGATGCAGGTATTTCTGTCTTATGGGGTTGTTTTGAGGGTTAAATGAGCTGGTGGCTGTGAGGGAAAGAACTCTGCCTCCGGCAGGGAGGAACTGTGCTGTTCTTACTGTTGTGAACCTAGTGACAACTGTGGTCGTGTTACCCGTTTCCTTGTCTGCTCCCAACCCCGGGGTCTTGGGCAGAGACCAGGAGTTCTTGCCATTTTCTCCCAGCTCCCACCTTGTGCTGGCTTGTGGGTGCTGTGCTGAAGTCACATTTGCTGGGTGAAAGGGTGCAGGCCAGATGTGAGCCAGGCCTGGCAGAGAGGGTTTTGGTCAGTGGTGATACCTGCAGTGTTCTCTGCAGTTGGCTCGGGCTGGCCCTGCTCCTGAGAACTCCTCGGTTGTCCCTTCAGGCAACCAGGGAAGGCTCCTTGGAGCAGCAGCATCTCCCCTTACCACTCCCCGACACCAGCTTCCCCCCAACCCAGAGTCAGAGTTTGGGGACAGCCACAGCATGTCCAGGGCTCCCAAGGCAGCTGGCAGAGCCAATGAGGAGAACCCAACACCCATCCGACGGCTGCAGCTCTCCCTGACGTGTGCCACCCGCAGCCCTGGTCCCAGCCGCTCTGCTTCTCAGGGCCTGCCTGCCCAGCCCGGGTGGATCTGGTGCCCAGGCGGGCCCCAGGGATACAATGAGGGCCATTCTCAGAGCCAGGCAGAGCCTGTGGGGCAGTCCTGTCAGCTCCCATGTGCAACAGCTGGGATATTGTTTGGGGAGTGCTGGCATCAGGCTGGGGATCTCCTCCTCTGGCCCTGCCCTCTGGGATGAGCGAGCCCTCGAGGGCCTTCCTGGGTTCCTCTGGTGCACATACCCTGGAGCTACCCTTCTGAAGGAGGTAGATTTGTCCTCCTGTCCCAGGTGCCTGGGGTCCAGGGGTATGAATTGGGCTATGTCAAGACATGCTGGGTGGTACTGTGAGGTGGGGGCCGAGGGAAGGGGGTGTCCCAGGAGGAGCCTTCCTGGACGGGATGATAGTCCAGCAGGTCCTGAAGTGGGAGTGGGGTGCGGCAGGAGTGAGGTACCAGAGACTCAGCAGCCTCCACTGTGCCTTGGACACAGGTGACTGACAGTGTCCACCTGGACTGGCTTTGCACCCCATTTGAGGTCACAGTTGTATCCCTTGAGAAGTTGGGCAGGAGCACCTGACTGGCCCAGCTTGGGTCATGCCCTAGGCCCAGTAGTGCAGGAGGCCAGGAAAGTAGGCTTAGGGAGGCTGGCCTCTCCTCCAGTTTGGAGCATGGCAGGGGTTCCGGGGGAGGCTGCTGGGGGGCCTGCGAGCATGTCCAGAGCAGGAATGCTTGAGGTGGTGTGCGCTTTGCTCGTCTGGGCTTATCTGGCCATGGGAAGCTGGTTGTGTGGATGACGTTCACTGAGCTGTGCACGCATCACCCATGGAGTCTGTGGCGTGAGTCCTTCTGCCGCTCCAGGGTCACAGCCTGCCTCCCTGCTCCAGCCCCCTGGCTGAGACCCTTCCTCTGCCCCATGCTCTTCCCAGACGGGAATCCTGTGGAATATCATCTCTTTGGGGAGGCCATCTCTGACCCTGTATGCAAAGGCCTTCTCCCACATTATTTTTGGCCCCCCACTTTCTTCCCCATGAGAGCAAATTGTTTGCTGTCTTTCTGTCCCACTACATTATAGGCCCCGTTCAGACAGAGGCCTCGTCCACTAGGCCTGCGCTATCTCTGCGGAGCCTGGCTGAAGCAAGGGCCAGGCGAATCTTTTGTTAAAAGAACAGTGTGCGCTGGGCACAGTGGCTCACGCCTGTAATCCCAGCACTCTGGGAGTCCGAAGCTGGATGATCACTTGAGCCCAAGAGTTTGAGAACAGCCTGGGCAACATAAGGAGACCCCATCTCTATACAAAATTAGCTGGGCATGGTGGTGCGTGCCTGTTGTCCTAGCTACCTGGGAGGCTGAGGTGGGAGGAGGCTGAGGTGGGAGGATCGCTTGAGCCTGGGAGGTGGATGCTGTGAGAGCCATGATCGTGCTACTGGGCAATAGAGCAGGACCCTGTCTCAAAAAAAAAAAAAAAAAAGAACAATCCTATGAAACCAGGGCTGTCATCCAGCAGAGAGGATATAAGTGCTCAGAGGGGCTAAGGGATTTGCCCAAAGTCCCACAGCGGGGCCCAGGTCTGAGTCTTAGCTGCTGCCTAGTGAGGAGGAAGGAGTGTGTGTTCTTGGGGAACAGATGGGGAGGCAGAGAGGCCCAAAGAGGCGGGGCCCTGGCCAGCTAGAGTGGTCGGTTGTGTACCAGCAGCAGCGGCGTCCAGAGCTCAGGCTGGGCGGGGGCACGCCAGCTGACGCAGGCAGGGGAGCTCCTGGTGCCAGGCGCCCGGTGCCACGTGCCCAGCCTGTGAGGTGCTTCCCAGCCTGGCTTCAGTGGCCCCAGACTGGGCTGTGGCCAATCAGTGAGCTCATTCCAGGAGGGGTTGGACCTTGAGGCCAGAGGCCACAGCCACTCACCTGGGCCGGACTTTCCCTCCCTGCCTGGCCCTTCCCTCTGCAGAGCCCCCGGCCTCCCTGCCTGTGCTCCCTCAGTCTCCCTGAGTGCCTGGCCCTGCCTGGCGGGGCCTCTGCCAGCCTTTCCTGGGCCGCCCTTCTAGGAGGTGAGGGGCCTTCGCAGGGCGGTCCCCTCTGTCTAAACCCCCACCTTCTCTGACTTGGCTGGAGGGGAATTTTCCTGTGACTCACTCTGCTGGCACTTCCTGTGGTCACCAGGGCAGGGGCTGGGGGACCTGGAGGGGCAACTCTGTGGTGTGTAGGGTCACTGGGGGAGGGTGGCCCGCCCCCTGATGGGCTGTGATTCCCAGAGGCAGGCTGCAGACCATATTTGGGAAATGCTTGTCTTGCTGGCTGCCTGGGATGGGGGCCCTGAGCACGGGTGGGCTGCAGGAGAGCCCCTGCCCTCCCGCTCCTCTGTGGGGCTCTGGCCCCTGGACCTGCCGCAGTGCCTGTCCCATTCTGCCTCAGAGCCTGGGACACAGTCCACTGTTTTTTTTATTTTTTCTTTTTGTGTATTTTTTCAGCCCCAAAGCAAGAAACACTCATTCCTGAAAAACAGGAAGAGAAAGTGTCTCCAATGTCTCAGACACCTCTGGAGTCGTCCTGACCCTCTCCTGTCTTTACATTTCACAGGATGTTTTCTTGAGGCGGGCTTTTCACTTGAGTTCCTTTTTCATTCTGTTGTAATTGTGGTGTGAACAGTGTTGCAGCCATCTAGGGCCTCTGCCCTTGCGCTCACCTTGGCTCTGATGTGACTCCACCTGGGCCTGCCTTCTCTGAGCTGCCCCCTGGCCCCTCCCTTGGGCCTTGCTCCTCCTGGCTCCCCACACTCTAGCCTGTGGCCCTTTTAGGGACTGGAGGCTCCTAGCTGCTCTGGAGAAATAGGCTCCCAGCTGATGACGCCCACCCAGGGCAAATGAGCTGTGGGGTCTGAATGTCTGCTCCTGGGACCTGGGGCACCTACTGCCTACTCAGGCTGCTTGCCTGGTGTACCATTGCCCTCTGATGCCGGCCAGGGAGACGGAGCTCAGAGGGGTTCTGTCCAGTCCCTGCTGGTGTAGGGGAGGCTGGGCCCTAGGGACTTGGAAGAGGTGTCACCCCCACTCTGCCCCAAGGCCCAGGCTCCGGCTTCCTGTTTTTGCCCAAGGAGGCGTGGCCCTTTCTTCCTTGTTTCACTCCTTGCAAATGGAGTCCAGAAAATGGGACTTGGGCCCAAGTGGGGATGGTCACACAGCTGCTGGCTGGCCGGAACCCAGGTCCCATTTCTGAGTCAGTCTCGACCAGGCTGCACGTCTAAGACCCCAGGAGACTCCAAGGAGGGACCTTGCAGGGCAGCCCAGACCTGAGGCCAGGCTGGTGGGGTGGCTGGAGCCAGTCAGGTCACCACCCAGCCGGCCTGGCACTTTTCTCAGACCCGGCTTCCCTGTGTGTGAAGTCTGGGGCCCCTGTGGAACCTATGCAGCCCTCGGCCGCCCTAGGAGGGGCTGCAACCCTGGCCTTGTCTCACCCCATGCCTCCCTCACACCTGCCTTCTGCTGGAACTGACCACACCCTCCAGCCAGGGACCCTCTGTCTCTCTGGGCGCATCCTGCGCCTGGCACCTCAATGGGGCAGCAGCAGCAGGGGCAAGGACGCAGGGGTGTGGCGGGAAACTTCGAGGCCTCCCTGCCTGGGCTCTTGTGTCCCAGCGAGGCTCTGCACCTGCCCTCACCATCGCCCTCATGCCTCTGATCTCACAGCCTCCTCCAAGTCCCTCTCCGACTGCTTGGCTCCTGGGCCACGTGGAGGATGTGCCCTGCCCTGGGAGGGTTTGCTGAGGGCAGCGGGGCCAGGCCCGGGAGGGCGTGCCTCCTGTTTGCTTCCCAGCCTTGGGGAAGGTGTTTTAAGTTTCTAAACTAATTACTGACTTTTTGGATTTTGGGTAGATGGACTTTGTTAAGGAAGCTTCCTTTCATTTTTGTTCAGTTTTTTATCCTAAGAAGCTGTCCTTTTTGTCAGATTATTTTCGTGCATCTCAAGAGAGAACCATTTGCTATTTGTTTTAACTTGGCAGCGTTGTCGTTGTTACTGCCGCTCTCCCTGTGTTGGTCCAGGTAGCAGAGTGGCCTTGGGTGGGGCTTTTAGGGGTATCTTAAGGGTCATCCCTGGAGTTTTGGTGGTGGCAGTGGTCAAGAGGATTTTGAGGTGCTCTACAGGTGCAGTGGAAAGAAAGGCCAGGCTCAGCTGGGCCTTTCTGCTGGGGAACAGATGGAGACATTGGAGGCAAAGGCACAATGATCTCACCAAACTCCACTAAGTTATTTTCCCAGTGTCAAAGCTGGGCACCTCCCCAGATGGGGCAGGAGCTGGGGATCGCCTGATGCCCCATGAACATCCTCCTGGTCTCACACCTGTGTCCTCTCTCCCCAGAACGTGCTGGCTAAAGCCCTCTATGACAACGTGGCCGAGTCCCCAGATGAGCTGTCCTTCCGAAAGGGTGACATCATGACGGTGCTGGAGCAGGACACGCAGGGCCTGGACGGCTGGTGGCTCTGCTCGCTGCACGGGCGCCAGGGCATCGTTCCTGGGAACCGCCTCAAGATCTTGGTGGGCATGTATGATAAGAAGCCAGCAGGGCCTGGCCCCGGCCCCCCCACCATCCCAGCCCAGCCTCAGCCTGGCCTCCACGCCCCGGCGCCTCCGGCCTCCCAGTACACGCCCATGCTCCCCACCACCTACCAGCCCCAGCCTGACAGTGTCTACCTGGTGCCCACTCCCAGCAAGGCTCAACAAGGCCTCTACCAAGCCCCAGGTCCCAGCCCTCAGTTCCAGTCGCCCCCAGCCAAGCAGACATCCACCTTCTCGAAGCAGACGCCCCATCACCAGTTTCCCAGCCCCGCCGCAGACCTGTATCAAGTGCCCCCGGGGCCTGGAGGCCCCGCCCAGGACATTTACCAGGTGCCGCCTTCTGCCGGGATGGGGCATGACATCTACCAGGTCCCCCCGTCCATGGACACACGCAGCTGGGAGGGCACAAAGCCCCAGGCAAAGGTAAGGCTGTCCTGGCACAGTCGTGCAGCCCCACAGGTATAGACCCAGGCCCTGGTTTCTGGGCACAGAAAGGCCCAGCCACCCTCAGTCACTGGCCGTCCAGGAGTGGCTGTGTGTTTGGTCTGGGGTCAAAATGGGAAGTGAGTGTTTGGGGAGTGTTCATTTGTCTGGGGAAGATGGATGTGAATGGACCCAGAGGGGAGACGCCCCGCTGGCCTCAGCCAAGCCAATGTGAGTAGCGGTGTCACCACAGGGATCAGAATGTTGAGGCATTCCAGCGGGCAGGCGGGGCTTGGCACGTGGGCCCCCGCAAGGGAGAGGACAGCCACTTCATGCTCATGCTGTGCCCTCTGGGTTTACGTGTCAGCGTCTAGATGGGGTTCCAGTACATCTGACCGCCTCTGCCTCCACGGGCCAACCCCTCTCCTCTTATGGGGGATGCTAGGGTCCAGTGGGTGCTTACGGTGATCTGGATGTGACTCCTGGGAGGACACTGCCCCTGGAATTGCTAGAGGAGGGCTACTCTGAGAGCCTCCTGAGCTCTTGCCAATGGGATGCTGGGCCTGGGAACAATATCTCTGGCCTCCAGACCCTGAGCCCACTCCCCAAGTCCACAGGCCCCCTGCCTCTCAAGCTCACCTGCCTGTAGGAAGGAGTCAGAACTGGAGAGGGCAGCGAGGTCCACTGGCTGCAGCAGGAGCAACCTTTTCTCACCTTTGATTGGTCCGTTCCCCTTGTGCCAAAGCCCCCTCGAGAGCTGGGGTGTGGAGTTTCCAGGCCTAGACATGGAGAGGGTGTCTCAGGGTCTCTCGTCTTCTCCTGCCTGCTTCTTAGGGCTCACCAGGAGGACCTGAGAAACCCAGCCCATGCTGCTGTCTCAGCACTCCTGGGGGACATAGCCGCCCAGGCTGTTTGGGGTCAGCTTCCCAGGACCCAGGCCAAGCCTTGTTTTGCTGTGTCCCATCTAGAGCCACCTGTGTCTGGAGAGACACTGGCCAAGTGGACACTCAGCCTAGGGCTAAGGTGGAGAACTCATTGGTGCCAGCTGGGCAGCACGTCAGCAGGGAGTTACCCCCACCCCTGCCCATGGGTGGCCTGGTACCCAGGAAGTGTGGCCGGAGGACATTGGCAGGTGGGACTCCATGGACATGGGCCACCAAACCTGGCCGCCAGGGGAACCTGGGTCACTGGCTCCCACTTCCTGCTCTACCTGCTCCTTCAGCCATCTGGTCAGACGTGAGCCTGGCTGGTGTGAGGCTGCCTGGGTGGGGCTGCTCCCACACTGGCTTTAGCAAGAGGAGCAGGGTCCTGTTATCCCCCGGGGAGGCAGCAGGGAGCAGCGTCCTGTGGGGGAGCCTTAGACCATGGTCCATGTATACCCACACTCCACACAAATGAACACACGTGCATGATACCTGTACCCCACAGGTACAGACACCCGTGCACACACCATATGCACGAGCACACACATGCGCTACATGAATGTGCATGAACATATGCACATATCTGCATCCCATACCCCACAAATGGACACACGTATACGCCCACACATGCACACATCATATCCATGAACATGTGCACACCCAAACCCCATATGTATAAACACGTGCATACACACCCCACACAGACACGTGTACGTCCACACATACAAAGCATATGCACCCACCAGTATCCCACAAACATGTACAAATGCATGTGCGTATGCACACACACACACAGTCCACACTCCACATGCCCCAAGGTCAGGCACACCCCCTCTCCTCCTCTCCCGCCTTTGCAGTGAAGCTTGTCCTGGTGTGGCTGGAAGCCCTGTGGGCTGGGGAGCAGCAGCGAGACCCCCAGACAGAGCCTGGCCTCAAGCCTTTGTTATGGCAGCTGTTCTGTTTCCCTCTCTGGCAAGGGGCCTGCTCTCAGTTACATCAGGGGCTCCACCAGCTGGGTCCTTCTCCGCCCATGGCCTCTGGTGGAGCTGCCCAGGCCTGTGCCACAAGGGCCCTGACCTGGCTGATGGCCCAGGAAGGAGAGCCCTACGTCCTGGGCCCGGTTGCTCTCCCCTAGGAAAGCCCCGCCAGTCCTTATTGTGTCTGCTTGTATTTTATGGTCACAAAAGCAATGCTTGTTTGCTGTAGAAAATGCATAATGTATGGAAAAGTCTGGAGATGAAATTTTCCAATCGAGGTAATCACTGGGAAATTCTGGCATATTTTGTCTAGCATCTGCCCTGTATTTCATAGATTTGTACATGTAGTTTTGCGTTTCAAAGTTGTAAATCCAACATTAGATATCAAAAGAATTTTGTTGCATTCTTAAAGCTTCTCCCTGAGCCGCCTTGGACGTCACTGGGTTGCCCCCTCTGCTGGGACGGGCCCTGGGCAGTTTCCATTTGCTCGTGTCTTCAGTACAGTGGCACGGCGGTAACACCTGGCTGCGGGCCATCTGTGTCCGAACCTCCATGTCCTCCCCTTTAAGCCTCAGGCCTGCCCCTCAAATGCCTGGGAAACTGAGTCTCCCAGTTCCAGGGTAGTGGTTGGCTGGGCTGACAAGGAGCCCTTGCCAGGACAGCGTGTGGGCAGGATGGACACTGGCTCTCAGGAAGCCAAGAGGGTGAGTAACAAGGGTGGTGGACAGGAGGGTCAGACCCCTGGGGCCTGGAGCAGGGTCCAGCGGGTGCTGAGATGGGAGCCTGGTGGCCCGTATGGCTGGGGGAGAAGTGAGGGCCACACTGGCATCGAGACTCTTTGGGCCGGGTGTGGTCTGTAGGAATCTGAGGGCATAGGCTCTTTCATGGGCAGGTGGGACTTCCTGGGGAAGGCATCTGTGGGAGGTCACTCAGGTCGTGACCCTGGTCAGTGCCCAGGGAGACAGCCATGGCCTGGGGTCAGGTGTGTACGCGGTCCTGTTGGGCCTGAGTTTCACCGTCCTCGCCCTAGAAGCTTTATCTTGCCCCAGGCCCCCATGTGCTGGGACCTCAGGCCAGGGGGCCTGGAGCTGGGGAGGGAGGGGAGTGGGCTGTGGTGCTGGCCCCTCAGGCCACCATGACCCAGGTCAGGTGAGCCCCTCGCACTTGGGTGTGTCCTGGTGGCCGTGGTCACAGCGCTCCTGTGGTGCTCCATTTCCCGAGGAGGAAACGAGGCTCCTGAATGGGGACCTGGGGATGCCAGAGCCAGGAGCCAGCCCAGGTCAGGGGTGACACCCATTTTGCAGAAGGGGGAGACCAGCCACTGAGCTCCAGGGTGGGGGCCTACCTTGTCCCCTTCTTCCAACCTGATGCCTGCCTCTTGGACCCTGACTGGGAGTCTGGGATGTATTCCTGAGTTCACTCATCCCCTTGCTTGATGCCTGATCCTGGGGGAGGAGAGGGGCAGCACCCTGGCCCTGGTGCTGCCTGGGTTCTGTGCTTGTACCTGGCAGTTGGCCTGTGTTGTGTTTTCCCTGCTTGTATGAGGCGTGTGTGTCAGAGACCGTGTGGGTGTTATGTCAGTGTCTGTGACTCTGTCCCCTCCTCCTGGGCTCTGGCTGTGTTCCCCTAACCCCCAGGGGACCTCCAGGGCCTGCTGGTGGGGTCTCAGGTGTGTAGCAGGGTGGCCTGTGATTAGCAGCGTCATTCCCCTAATGAGCGTTTTCCGCTGGTGGCTGCCTTGCTCTGTTTTTCTAACAGAAACATTTGGTCACTGTGGCTGCCTACTGCCACCCGACTCAGCTCCAAGAGTGGCAGGCAGCCGTTTGCCTGGGGAGGCTGGCCTGGGTCCAGCTGCGCCCCTGGGCCTCACCGCATGAGGTTGGGACGGCCACCAGCGGGGTGCTCTTGGAGGATGCTCACGCCTCCCTCCTGCTGGTGCTGGGTCCTGGCTGAGCCTTGGGGCTGGGTCCCCACCTGCCTTTGGGAGGCTGGGAGGCCTGGAGAAGCCTTAGGCCGTGCCTCAAGGCCCAGCCAACCTGCCACGTCCCTCCGCCCCGCCTGCACCACTGTTGGCAGGTCCCTGCATCTAAAAATAGTTCTGGAGGAGACTCAAGTCTGGAGCGCGTGGAGGGAGATGAGTCTGGAGAGGCAGCCGCCAAATCCACTCCCAGACGCACTGGAGGGGGGTGGGGACACCCCGCGGAGGCCCCCAGCCTGTGGGGCTCTGCTACCAGGCGCGCTGGAGACCCACTGGGCCCAGCTCTGCTGCGCTGCGGGGGGCTCTGCCAGGCCTGGGGCTGCTGGGGGGTGCTGGGCGCCTCTGCCGCCCCCATGCCCTGCGCCCCCTCACAGCACCCTCAGTGAGCAGGGCTGGCTGCCTGCCTGCATTGGGAGGGCCTCTCGGGGTTCAGGGGCACTGGGCCCGAGGGAGAGGCTGCTTTGGCGCTGCTGCCCTGGGGGATGTGCAGGGAGGCCCTGAGTCAACCCTGTCCCAGACATCCCCTTTGATGAGGGAACAAAAGGTCTTTCAGTGGAGAGAGCTGAACAGGGAGCCTGGTGGTGGAGGCGTGTGGGTGCAGTGTGCCAGGGGCTGGAGAATCCCACCAGGGAGGCCTTGTCCTCCCCAAGGCAGGGAGGCTTTTGGGGAATGAGGCTGCCTGGCATGGCCCCTACCCCCTTCAGGCCATTACTAGTGAGGGGCAGCGTGGTCCTGGGCAGGTGCTTGTGCTGCCTGCCTTGGCCGCCCCGGGCTCTGGACCAGGGTAAGAGAGCCTGGGGAGGGAGGGTTGGCCCTGGACCTGCCTCCCCCACTAAGCCTCATCCTTTCAGGTTGCTGGGGATCCAACCTGCTGCAGGCAGCTCCCCCGGGGCAGGCGCGGCAAGGCAGGGCAGCCTTGGTTCCAGCTGCTGTGGCCCCCAGCACACGCTCAACTTGCCCCTCTGCTCCTGTCCTCCAGAGTCTCCCCATGCTGTGCTGTGGGGCAGGGGGTGCTAGGCTCTGTCTGGTCCTGGGCTGGACGCAGTCCCCTGCTGGGCCGATCCTTCTGAGGAGGCTACAGCTCGGTGGTGTGGGCAGCAGGCTCCGAGGCCTCCGACGTGACCTCTTGTCCCGCGGGGCTGGGCGCCCCAGTCACGGGGGGTTCCTTGCCTGTGGGTAGTGCCCTCCAGAGCCAGGGCCCCAGCCCCTCACCCCACCGGTGTCCCCCACCGTCATCAGCTCACACCCATACTCATCTGTGGAGCCTTCCGGGTCAGCAGGCTGTAGAGATGGTGGTGTCCTGGCCCAGGACCAGGCAGCTCTGAATAAAACCCGGGGTTCTTGCTGTACCCAGCACTACGTTCCGCTGGAGGAAGGTCAGAGGGTGCAGAGTGGGTGAGAACTGGCGTCCTTGGGGAGCCCCGTCCCTTCCACCTGGTGTGCCCTGCCCACCTCCCAAAAGGACTTGGCTCCCAGGTGTGAGTGGAGCCTCCCTGAGGGCCGCTTCGAGGGCAGCAGTGAAGTCAGCTCTCTGCCCCCAGGTGGTGGTGCCCGCCCGCGTGGGGCAGGGCTACGTGTATGAGGCCGCCCAGCCGGAGCAGGACGAGTACGACATCCCGCGACACCTGCTGGCCCCGGGGTCACAGGACATCTATGATGTGCCCCCGGTTCGGGGGCTGCTTCCCAGCCAGTATGGCCAGGAGGTAGGTGTGGGGTGCGCAGCAGCGGGAGGGCAGGGCGGCGAGTCTGTGCCTCTGCTTGACCCTGGGCAGGGAGCTGCATCTTCTCAGCCCTGGCCAGGCCTGGGGGCAGCGCCGCGGGGTTTCTGCCTTTCCCGTTCCCCCTGGCGCCATTAACCCTCCACTGTTTCTGCCCCCAGGTGTATGACACGCCCCCCATGGCTGTCAAGGGTCCCAATGGCCGAGACCCGTTGCTGGAGGTGTATGATGTGCCCCCCAGCGTGGAGAAGGGCCTGCCACTGTCCAGCCACCACGCGGTGAGCACATGCCAGGGCCAGGCTGAGACTGTGGGGTGTCTGGGTGTGTGCACTGGGTGTGACCAGTGTCTTCAGGGCTCGGGGTGGTGGGCAGGCAGAGACTGGCTCCAGACCCGGGTTCTGCTCCTCACTGGATCATTGATAGAAGAGGAAACCGAGCTCTCTTCTGAGCCTCAGCTGCTTCGTCTGCAGAGCCGCCTGTGGGAAGGCCTTCCCCATGAGCTCCTGAGAGGGTATCTGCAAGGTGACCACAGGGTATGTCCTGTCACCTGAGATACTTCCAAGAGTGAAGGGGGGACTAGTAATTATGTGGGAGCATCAGGGACAAACCAGGACTGTCCGGAGCAAACCAGAATTTGATCCCCTGATAATACCCGCAGAGCTCAGTCACACACGTGCTGCAGAGTGGAAAGTTCACACGTGGTGGTGGTACTGGGTGGTACAGTGGTGGTGGTGGTGATGAAATCATGATATGATGGTGGTGGCAGTGGCAGTATGAGAGCTAACCTTTCAGTGAGTCTGAAGTGACACAATTATGTGAATTAACACGTGTCATTCCTTGAGAGGAAGTTCTCCCACCTTCAGGTTCTAGAGCCGGCTCGTCCCAGAGCTGTCTTGGATGGGAATCGTGAAGGATGTGTGTGCCGGGGCTGTGTGTGTACATGTGTGTGGCTGGGTGCTGCCCCCAGCCCCTGGGGTGGGCAGATGGACGGATGGACAGCCTTGACTGCCGCTTGTTCCCCCAGGTCTATGACGTTCCTCCATCGGTGAGCAAGGATGTGCCTGATGGCCCGCTGCTCCGTGAGGAGACCTACGATGTGCCCCCCGCCTTCGCCAAGGCCAAGCCCTTTGACCCGGCCCGCACCCCACTGGTCCTGGCTGTGCCCCCTCCAGACTCCCCGCCGGCCGAGGACGTGTATGACGTGCCGCCCCCGGCTCCTGACCTCTACGACGTGCCCCCTGGCTTGCGGCGGCCTGGCCCAGGCACCCTGTATGATGTGCCCCGTG
This sequence comes from Macaca nemestrina, assembly GCF_043159975.1. Lineage (NCBI taxonomy): Eukaryota > Metazoa > Chordata > Mammalia > Primates > Cercopithecidae > Macaca > Macaca nemestrina. The sequence continues at coordinate 74,083,011 of NC_092142.1, read as the reverse complement.
AACGGGTGCTTCCTCCTGAGTTGGCTGATGGTGGCACGGTTGACAACGGTGTGTATGCGGTGCCTCCCCCAGCTGAACGTGAAGCCCCGGCGGATGGCAAGCGCCTTTCGGCCTCCAGCACCAGCAGCACACGTAGCAGCCAGTCCGCATCCTCCTTGGAGGTGGCGGGGCCGGGCCGGGAACCCCTGGAGCTGGAAGTTGCCGTGGAGGCCCTGGCACGGCTGCAGCAGGGTGTGAGCACCACCGTTGCCCACCTTCTGGACCTGGCAGGCAGCGCCGGTGGGACTGGGAGCTGGCGTAACCCCTCTGAGCCGCAGGAGCCGCTGGTGCAGGACCTGCAGGCTGCTGTGGCTGCCGTCCAGAGTGCCGTCCACGAGCTGTTGGAGTTTTCCCGCAGCGCCGTGGGCAATGCTGCCCACACATCTGACCGTGCCCTGCATGCCAAGCTTAGCCGGCAACTACAGAAGATGGAAGACGTGCACCAGACGCTGGTGGCACACGGTCAGGCTTTTGACGCTGGCCGGGGAGGCCCTGGAGCCACCCCTGAGGACCTGGACCGGCTGGTGGCCTGCTCGAGGGCTGTGCCCGAGGACGCCAAGCAGCTGGCCTCCTTCCTGCACGGCAATGCCTCACTGCTCTTCAGACGGACCAAGGCCCCCGCTCCGGGGCCCGAGGGGGGTGGCACCCTGCACCCCAACCCCACTGACAAGACCAGCAGCATCCAGTCACGGCCCCTGCCCTCACCCCCTAAGTTCACCTCCCAGGACTCGCCGGATGGGCAGTACGAGAACAGCGAGGGGGGCTGGATGGAGGACTATGACTACGTCCACCTGCAGGTGGGTGCCGCCTGCCCAGCCCCGGCTCCTCTTTTGCCGCACGGGGCTCCCGTGCTTAGGGGGAGATTTGTTCCCAGCTGGGCCTGGTCCCTGGCAAGGCCCTGTACCCTCCTCTCACTCTGACCTTCCTCACCCCACATTGGCCCCATGTGCTAGCATGGCCGTGTCATCGAGTCCTTCATTGAGTCCCTCGGGCTGGTGTGTCCGGTGACCAGCAGCAGTGACTGTTGTGTTGGGAGACAGATCTGCAGAAATGTGCATGCAGAGAAAGATCCTCCGAGGGTGGGGGAGCAGCAGGAGGTGGCAGGAGGTGGCTGGGACTGCTCCTCCCAGGCCAGGCCCTGGAGCAGAGGCCTGGGTGCCAGCCGGGTGGGAGTCCCGGTGAGGAACATTCCAGGCTGAGCTGGGCCAGAGAGGCATCCAGGGGCAGGGAACAGGTGGCCAGGCCTTTAGGCCAACAGGGAGAGATTGGGTTTGATTCCTCGTGTGGGAGCCTAGGCAGGCAGGGTGGAGCTTGTGGCCTTTCTGCAGGTGGCCCACCCTATGCCCAGTCTCTTCCTGGACTGGCAGGCGGTGAAAGGGGCAGCCAGGGCTGCTTCCTAGGAAGCCACCTTATCTGTCCCTGCATGTGCCAGCCTGTGTATGTGTATGTGGGGCTGTGTCCCCACATGGGCCAGCGTGAAGGGGTGTGTGTGTGTGTCCCCATGTGTCATCCTGGGGGATGTGTGTCTGCCCCTGCATGTGCCAGCCTGTTTGGTGTGTCTGTGAGCGCGTGTGTGCATGCGTGCGCGCACAGCACCACCTGGTGGCCACTCAGCTCACTGCGCCCCCACAGGGCTGGCCTGCTCTTCTGGCTCAGAAGAGAACTGGCCTCAGTACAGCCCCTGTCTCTCCCCTCCAGGGGAAGGAGGAGTTTGAAAAGACCCAGAAGGAGCTGCTGGAAAAGGGCAGCATCACGCGGCAGGGCAAGAGCCAGCTGGAGCTGCAGCAGGTGAGGCCCTGGAGCAGAGCAAGGCCCTGCCTTGCCCGCTGACCCCTTGAGCCCTCAGCTCTTGCCCCACAGGGCCGACCCCGGGTCCCCAGCTTCTCCCCACACATTGTCTGGTAGTTCTCAGAGCTGGGCCCAGCCCGCCACCCCCCTGCCTCCTGACCATCTTCATCTTTTCATTTGGTTTATTTTAAAGTTGTCAAGAGTAATTGTTGGAGACATTTAGGGAGTTAGAGAGAGGGGTGAGAGCAGAAAATAGGCTCGGCTCGGGGCTGGCTCTGCCTTGCTCCTTCCTCCAAGCTGCTCCCTGCGTGTCCGGGATGGTGTCCTGTGGGCATTCGACTCTTCTGTCCCAGCAGCTGCCATGGCATTAAGCATTCTTTGTGGATTCCTTCAAAGACCACATAGCATGTATTGAATGTTTGTATTGTACCCACACTTCCTTAGTATTATTTTATTTTTTTTTTGAGACAGAGTCTTGTTCTGTCACACAGGCTAGAGTACAGTGGTGCAATCTCGACTCACTGCAGCTTCAGCCTTCTGGGCTCAAGTGATTCTCCTGCCTCAGCCTCCCCAGTAGTTGGGATTACAGGGGCCTGCCACCATACCTGGCTGAATTTTGTATTTTTTGTAGAGACAAGGTTTCACCATGTTGCCCAGGCTGGTCTCAAACTCCTGGGCTCAAATGATCCACCTGCCTTGGCCTCCCAAAATGCTAGGATTACAGTGTGAGCCACCACATCTGGCCCCTTATTATAAATACACTGCTATGTTTATATGCTGACATATTAATAGACTTTTCTTCATATTTTGAATCATTTCCTGAGGGTAGGAAAGAGGTATGTAAAAAAATATTAAGGGAGCTTTATTCCGATTATGAAGATAATTTTAAAAGTGAAAATACAGGATAGTACAAAGTGAACATAAAAATATCACCCGTCAAAGCTCCCTCGCCCACCTTCTGGGCGTCAAGGAAGTGGCAGAGGCGGGGGCCTGAGACCCACGACGCACAGCGGCGAGGCTGCAGCTGTCTCATGAGAGCTCGATGAGGATCAGTGAAGAGTGGAAGATGCCCGGGGAGGACCCGGCACATAGAGACATTCAGGAGAGGCTAGACATTGACATCTCAGAACTGTGGCCGGGTGGGAGGGGTGAGGGCTGAGAAATTACCCGTCGGATACAGTGTACCCATGTAACAAAACCATACCTGTACCCCCTGTTAAATCTATTACAACACCCAAGAAAAGAATAAATGTCACACCTGTAATCTTAACACTTCGGGAGGCTGAGGCAGGAGGATCACTTGAGGCCAAGGGTTTGAGACCAGCCGGGCCACATAGTGAGACCCAAGACTCTATATATTAATAAAAATTAATGGCTCACAACTGTAATTCCAGCACTTTGGGAGGCCAAGGCAGGCAGATCACTTGAGGTCAGGAGTTTGGGACCAGCCTGGCCAACATGGTAGAACCCCATCTCTACTAAAAATACAAAAATTAGCTGGGCGTGGTGGCATGCACCTGTAGTCCCAACTGCTTGTGAAGCTGAGGTGATACAATCATTTGAACCCAGGAGGTGGAGCTTGCAGTGAGCCACGATCGCGCCACTGCACTCCAGCCTGGGCGATGGGTGAGACTTTGTCTCAAAATAAATAAATAATAATTGTTTTAAAAACCTGAATGCCGAGGCGGGCGTATCACCTGAGGTGAGGAGTTCGAGACCAGCCGGACCAACATGGGGACACCCCATCTCTACTAAAAATACAAAAAAATTAACCAGGCATAGTGGCACATGCCTGTAATCCCAGCTACTTGGGAGGCTGAGGCAGAAGAATCGCTTCAACCCAGGAGGCAGAGGTTGCGGTGAGCCGAGATTACACCACTGCACTCTAGCCTGGGCAACAAGAGCGAAACTCCATCTCAAAAAAAAAAAAAACCTCCTGAAATATGAACAATATATGTGTCTATATCTCCGTCTGTAGAGAGAGAACTCTGGGATCGCTGTGTTTTCAGAAGTGGTCATGTGCTGTATCCTTCCTCTGTGTGCCTCCAGCACTGCACCAGTTCCCTGCTGTTGGACACTTAGGCTGTTCCCAGAGTTTTACTTTTGACAACAATGCTGTGACGAATACAAGTCTTTGCACTTATCTAATCAGTCACTTAGATAACTTGGTAGAAGCTGGATTAAAGGGCAAGAATATATGTGAAAAACTCTGAAGATGTAGAATTCCAAAGCCAAGGACGTAAAGTCCATGTTAAATGCAAGCCCATGGAGACTTACTCATGAGAACATCTATTGCCCCATTTTTGTATCGGTGAAGAATCTGAAATCTCTACCCGCAAAGTGTCTAATAGGAGAGTATTGGTTCAATAAAGTATGGACATTTGTGCAGTAGGATATTATATAACTATTAAGAGTTGTCAAAGAATAAAAAGGGCTGGGCGCAGTGGCTCACACCTGTAATGCCAGCACTTTGGGAGGCAGAGGCGGGAGGATCATCTGTGGTCAGGAGTTTGAGACCAGCCTGGCCAACATGGTGAAACCCCGTCTTTACCAAAAATACAAAAATTAGCTGGAGGTGGTGGCGCAGGCCTGTAATCCCAGCTGAGGCAGGAGAATGGCTTGAAACCAGGAGGCAGAGGTTGCAGTGAGCTGAGATCGTGCCACTTCACTTCAGCCTGGGTGACAGAGCAAGACTCCCTCTTTATAAAAATAAAAATAGTTTTGAAAAAAAAAGAACAACAAAGACCCACAGAGCTTGTTGCCTGTGCTCTGTAGGGCTCACTGCAGCCTCGACTTCCCAGACTCAGTGATTCACCTGCCTCAGCCTCCCAAAGTGCTGAGATCACAGGCATGAGCCACCTCACCCTGCCTCACCAGAGCGTTGCAAAGAAAAAAAGCCGAGTATGTATCTCACTGGCTAAGAGAACGGAGAGATGAAGGATTTCACCAAATAGCTGCCTAAGAGGGACAGTGCCAGGTTCTGAGTGTTAGGAGGGGGAGGTTTACTATTGGTTTTGCTCATTGTGGCTTGGAGCTTTGCGCCTAGGGTGGGACAGAGCTTACCTGTCCTGAGTCTGGGTGTGGCTGGTAATTTCCGGGGCCAGAGCAGTGTAGTGAGGACACGTCGTCCCCTTCAGCTGACTCCCAGGCACAGGAGTGGAAATGTTAACTTTCCTGTGTGGTTCTGGAAGGTGATGGTAGCAGAAGTTCTATTTAGGGGCGTTGGATTACAGGTGATGTCTTCCTTTTTTCTGTTAGATATATTTGAATCTTTTTATAATGTGTATGTTACTTTTGAACTAAGGAGAAAAATTTTTTAACTTTTTGTTTTGAAATATTTATAGATTCACAGGAAGTTGCAAAGATAGGGTCGAGGGATCCCCAGTGCCCTTCAGCCAGTTTCCCCAGTGCCACATCTCAAGTCACGTGGGACAGTACCCAAGCCAGGACGATGACCGCCCCCACCCCCCCCCCCTCCGACCCCAGGCTGCCACTTTTCTGTTGTCCATCTTGTCATTTCAAAAATGTTCAGGGCACGGAGTCTGATCTTCTGAGATTGGTGGAAAGGTAACTGAACAACCTCCAGAAGGCTTGCCATGGTTCCTGGTCCCGTCCCCGGGAGAGGAGACTGCCGGTTTCCCCACAGTCCCGTGCACTCTGAGTAGCAGCCCTTTTAGAGAAGCCCAGCCCAGGGTGCCCAGGTCTTGGCCTGTGGTTCTGACTCGCCCGAGAGCCTAACCCTGCTCCTGCTTCCCTCCCGCCCCAGCTGAAGCAATTTGAACGACTGGAACAGGAGGTGTCGCGGCCCATAGACCACGACTTGGCCAACTGGACACCAGCCCAACCCTTGGCCCCGGGGCGGACAGGCGGCCTGGGGCCCTCAGACCGGCAGCTGCTGCTCTTCTACCTGGAGCAGTGTGAGGCCAACCTGACCACACTGACCAATGCCGTGGACGCCTTCTTCACCGCCGTGGCCACCAACCAGCCACCCAAGATCTTTGTGGCGCACAGCAAATTCGTCATCCTTAGCGCCCACAAGCTGGTGTTCATTGGGGACACACTGTCACGGCAGGCCAAGGCTGCTGACGTGCGCAGCCAGGTGACCCACTACAGCAACCTGCTGTGCGACCTCCTGCGTGGCATCGTGGCCACCACCAAGGCCGCCGCCTTGCAGTACCCATCACCTGCTGCTGCCCAGGACATGGTAGAGAGGGTCAAGGAGCTGGGCCACAGCACCCAGCAGTTCCGCCGCGTCCTAGGCCAGCTGGCAGCCGCCTGAGGGCCGTGACCCCAGGAGGGAGGCAGGGGAGGGGCATGGTGGTCCCAGCTCCCTGGCTCCCATCTCAAGAGTCGCTGCGCCACAGGCTTAGAGACAGGACCCCAGCTCTGCCTCAGGCCTGGTACCCTTGATGCCCAGGAATCTGTATATATTTATGACTGGGCAGGGTGTGGGGCCGTGCCTCCCCAGGAGCCGAAGCCCAGGGGTCAGCCAGTGGCCTTCCCCAGCGTGCACCATGGGCCCAGGGCGGGTCACCAGGCAGGGTCTGGAGTGTGAGGGCCCCGCAGCCTCCAGGACCTCATGCTGCCCCAAGGTCTGAGCCTGGCCCCGCGAGGGTGCCGTGTCCCCTGACAGGGCCAGTGCAGTTTGGTGTGTCCTCCACCTTACCAGGAGAAGACCCTGAAGAACTAGAACTATTTTTCATTACTGGTTTTCCAATCATTTGACTAATAGTCTCCATTTAAATAAAGTTTTTAAAATGAAGAGCAGCTGCCTGAGGGTGCCAGATGAGAGCACCCCGGGGCAGGTGACGGTTCCAGGGAAGGCACCCAGGGGCAAGTGCCATGCATGGCATCTCCCAGGAGGGCAGAGGAGTGGGTCTCTCCAGAAAAAAACTAAGGGACACTGAGGCTGGGTGTCTCCTGCAGGTGGGGTGGGGCCCTGGGAGCCAGGGCAGAGCCTGGGCCCAGGAGAGGAGTTGGGGTCGGTTTCGGAGCTACAAGGTCTGGGGCCCAGAAGGCACAGCCTGGGCGTGGCCCCCTCGAGCCCTAGGGATCTGCCACAGCAGCGAGCACCTGCCCATGCCCACAACTGGCATCTGGAGCGAGGGCAGATCAGGGCAGGAGCAGCTGCAGGAGGGGACGGGTTCCTGTGAGCCGAGGGCACCGTCAGGGGCTGCATCTAGAACTCTGCTGAAAAGAATCTCATCCCAGCCTGTGGAACTCCCGAAGCACACGCAGAATTACACATGGATCTGGCCTCCAAGTTGGGAGGGAGGGGCCTGGAGAAGACCTTTGCCCTGGGCAAGTGTGTGCCCCCCGTGGCTCCCCCACCCAGCAGCCCGCAGCCTAGATGGAAGCTCCAGGGTGCCTGGAGCCCCTGGTGCTCCTCCCAGCCCTGACCATTCTGCATGTCAACATGCGCCTTGGGTTCCCCATCTGTATGAAGAAGGGGGTAGTACTGGGTGATCTTCAAGCCCTCCTGATCTTACCTCTACAGAGGGGTCCCCGTGACAGCATCTGTCCCCTCAACTCAGCCACATCATGCTCAGCCCACCCTCCTTGGTGAGGACACAGAAGTAAAGGTGTCTGCAGTCGCTCTCAGTGGCTTTGTGTTTTACACAGACGTGGGGTAGGGAGGGTCTCAGCTTCCCAGGCATGAGCTTCATGATGTGGGCATCCACGTCCGGTGAGAACGGGAGGTGCTGGTGCTGCTCCAGGACACGATGCCCTCCAGGGTCCAGGGTCCATCCTGGCAGGCAAGGGCTGCCGGAGTTGCCCTGCAGGAAGGACAGGATGTGTCGCCAGGCCTGAACTGGGTGCCGGGGCCTGGGAGACCTTGACCTGGCGGAGTCCAGGGAGGGATGCAGAGAAATGGCAAGCGTGGGTGCAGGGGCTGTGCCAGGGTCCTGAGGCCTGGGTTCACGTGGCAGCCCCAGCTCTGCCATGCACATTCCTGGAGGGAGCTGGGGCAAGTGGCTTTCATTCCTGCCGGGGCGCCATTTGTCCTGTGAGCTGACCTTCCAGCTCAGAGGGCTGGGGAGAGGAGGGGGTCCCCAGGCACCCTCACCTGCCTGGTCCAGGAAGCTGTGAGCCTGAGGCCTGGGAAGGAGGCAGAGAGGAGTGGGGAGCCCAGACCTCCATCAGAGGAGTGGAGAGTCCTGGAGTACATTGAGAAAGGAACAGGAATGGGACTGGACAGGTGAGTCTGTGGAGACGCCAGGCAGGTGGAGTCTATGGAGACTGAAGGAGAACAGCCCGTGGCACGTGATTTTTAATGATTGTCTTTCCACTTTTTTCTACAATGAACAAAATTTTATCATTGAAGACACCTGTCAGGATGCTTTCAGACGCTTTAACACTTGGGAAGGAAAAGACAGCTGGGAGAGGTAGGTGCCCATGGGCCCTGGCAGCCAAGGGTGCAAGGTGAGGCCCAGGCCAGCTGGGAAAGGGCCCCTGTATCCTCTCACCTCCTCTGCCAGAGGCTGATTTGTCCCATGGTGGCGTCACGAGCCACCTCTGCCTGCCTGTGTGGCCTTGCATTAGCCATCCTTAGCACCTGGAAGGCCTCCGGGTGAGAGCCAAGGTCAGACGCCCCGGCCACCACACGGTGGCTCTTCTGGAGAGTGAGGGTGGCAGACGGCGCTTGGGCTCATGGGGGTGAGCCCCGCTTGGCCACTGAGTCTCATGGTGATCTCGGCATCCCTTTCTCACTTAGGGCCTCAGTTTCCCCACCTGCACAGTGAGGGCGCAGGACCTCCCAGGTTTCCCCAAGCTGTGATCCGGGTGGCCTGAGGATGTGCAAAGGTGGAGGTGGGGTGCACGGCCCGGGGTGGGCGTCTCCTGCAGGCTCTGCCTGTGGCCGGGGAATGGGGGTGCTGTTTCCCCAGCCTGCAGTTCATTTCCGACCCTTTTCCTGCTGGTTGCAGGGTGTAGTTGGGGTTGGGAAGAGGGGGTGAGTGTCATTCCTTGACACCTGGTGGGCCCCAACTCCTCAAGCTCAAGCCTCACCTGACCCCTAGTGGGCAGCGGTGACCACCCAGCCCCCGCAGAAGTGGAAGCCAGGTTTGCACTGGGACGATAGGACTGGCAACTCCCACAAGGGCAGGAGGGACCTGAGGGGTGAGGGCTGTGCAATCCTAGCACTTTGAGAGGCTGAGGCAGGAGGATCACTTGAGGCCAAGAGTTCAAGACCAGTCAGGCCATATAGTGAGACCCAAGTCTCTATGTATAAATAAAAATTGTTTAAACTTCCCCCACCTCTAGTTTGGCCACCACCCAGGGTCCCCCCCACTGCATGGGCAGGACCCCACTCTGATCTGCAGGGACACCTGCCAGGCCCAGGAGCTGGGGATGGCATCCTCCCCATGGACATCCTGGATAGGATGCTGAGTCAGGGTGGATGGTGGGGACCCTGCAGCCTGGGGTTGGGGCAGGGCAGCCGGCAGTTGATGGTGTCCTTAGGTGCCACTGCAGTGCCCACAGCCCCCTCCCCTGATCGCTGTGCACCCAAGGGAGTGTCCGTCCCTCTCCAAGCCCAGGGTGCTGTGACGTGGTGGCTGGATCTCCCTGGGGCCCTGTGCTCTCGTGGGCTCTGAGTCAGTGACTGGGGTGGATTGGGGTGCGGGGCCTGGGGACACACAAACCCAGGAGGCCGCCCGGGTGCAGAGGGTACAGGGGCTGGGGGTGGGGGGTGGGCAAGAGGTGTGGATGCAGGAAACCGTCGGGAGGCAGAATCTGCAGGGTGTGGGGGCCAAGGAAGGGAGGAAACATGCCCCAAGCATGGCTGAGGGAGCAGGGGTAGTGGCCAGAGGGGTAGGAGCCAGCTGGCAGAGTGTGAGGAGGAAGGGGAGGAGGATCTGGCCATGGAGGATGTGGTGCCCCCGTGTAACATGGCACAGTGCGGTTTTTTGCTTCTGGGCATTTGGGGCTGGGGATGGGCGTGTTTGACCTGGGGCTCCCAGCCTGCCTGAGCCTCGAACTTTCAAGAATCACTGCAGAGAGAGGGAAGCCCAGCGATCCAGAGAAAGGCCATGGGGTGTCAGAGGGTCCCCATCCTGTCCCCTGAGCCCACCAATCACGGCCCACCTCGCCACCACCCCCCTCATCAGCAGTCCTTGTGTTGATAACGCTCCTGGCTCCAGCATGTCTGGCAGCGCTAGGAGTGGCCCTGGGAAGATTCCTTGGAACCGCAGGTGTGTGCGGCCGGAGTGAGTTCGTCCCCCTTACTGCCCATGCCCTGTTGCAGGGCCCTGAGCAAGGGAGCAAGGGTGGGTGGCAAGAACCCTGCCGCCCGGGGGCAGGTGCTGAGGATGGGGGCCAAGGTCCTCCCGGTCCCCACCAGCCACATCCCCCGTCCGTCTCTGCGCCCCTTTTTATCTGCCTGTGTGTTTCTGGCCACTCTTCGGGAAGCAGGAGCCTGAGTGGTGGGAAAGGCGACTAGGGAAGGGTCCTCCCAGAGGCCGCCCGTGCCTGGCCCAGCCCAGCCCAGTGGGGGCCCAAGTTCTGGAGTGGAGTGAGGCTTTGGAGGCCCCAAACAGGAGACGGACAGCACCGACGTGTGCTCCACGGGTTTACTGAAGTTCTGTGGGGAGCAAGGTCGGAGGGAGCCACGGCCTCAGTTGGCAGCCAGGATCTCCTGCACCCGGGGTATGAGCTTGGTAACATGGGTGTACACGCCAGGGCTGGAGGTGGAGCAGGTGCCACTGCCCCAGGACACAATGCCCATGAGGGTCCAGGCTCTGTCCTTCTGGCAGACCAGGGGGCCGCCGGAGTCACCCTTTGGGAGAGGGAGAAGGGGACTTGGATCTGGCAGCCCAGACTGGTCCCAGGGGCCACTGGATATAGTTCCCAGAGTCCAGGCCAGGACCCCACACACAGCAGCGACTCAGCATGTGCTGTTGCAGGGGTCATGAAAGATCCAGCAGCTGCTTGTGTGGCTCATGCCCCTGGAAACCTGAGCCACCCTGGAATGGGGCCCTTTATTGGAAGCTTAGTAAAGCTGGTTTGACCAATAGAAGGAAGAGCCTGGTGGGGCTTGCCAAGGGGTCCTTGTGAGGGAGGGAGGGCTGCTGGAGCCCGCTGGACTGCTGGGATCCACTGCCCAGGTTGTGCACTGCACAACTCCAAGGGCCATTGGCTCTGACATTGGCCATGGAATTTTGCAGCAAGGTGACTCTGACATCAGGAAGGAGTAGGGTTAGTAGATGAGGGCAGAGAGGGGTGGGGAACCCGGGCCTCCGCTGCACCCCGCTCGCCTGGCCAGGGCCTGGGCGGGGCCAGCCTCACCTTGCAGGAGGAGACACCGCTGGCCCCAGCGCAGATCACCTCGGTGATCTTGCTGCCCCAGAACTTCCTGCATTGGGCATTGGACAGGAGGGGCAGGGCCGCCTGCTGCAGCTTGTCAGGGATCTTGTTGGCTGCAGGACAGGAGGAAGGTCAGGGCTCACCCAGCCCACTTAGGAGGGAGAGACCCGAGGCCGACACGCCTGCCCTCCCCTGCACCATCACCACGATGTTGGGTACGGCCCCTGGAGCCTCGGAAGCGCCTGTGGGACAAAGGGGGCCTCGGTCCTGCCCGGGTGGGAGCCCCGCACTGTGACTCCAGGCAGGTCAGCCAGGGCAGGGCTCACCCGGCCAGGTGCGCTCAGAAGCCCCCTGTGGAGGCTTCTCATGATCCGACCTGGATTTTATTTGCATTGGGGGGATTTTAAATTCAGAGGATTATCAATAAAGAACGGAAAGTTAGGAGGGTGTTGGAATTTACAGCCAAACAGTCACGGGGGCACTCCACAGCCAGGCAGCCCCGACCCCAGAGGCAGCCCCGCGGCCCCTCACCGTTGTACTTGGTCTTGCCCCAGCCTGTGGTGACGCACACTGTCCCCGTGGGGAAGTCATCGTCGGTGCTGGGCAGGCACACGGCGGACACCGTCTGGGAGAAGACGGCGGGTGTGGCCAGCTTCAGCAGGGTGATGTCATTGTGCACGGTGAAAATGCTGAAGCTGGGGTTCTTGAAGACCTGGGGGTGGGGGCCAGAGTGCCAGGGTGAGGCCCTGGGAGGAGGCAGGACCTGCAGGCTTCGAGGACACAGACTCCTTCCCTGGTGCCCATTAAGGAGCAGTCCATCCCCAGGGCCGGAATGGGAACCACGAGGCTGGGCCGGCCCCACTGGGCACCTGTCCCTGAAGCAGCCGAGGGATCTCCCCCCGTGCCCGCTGCCTCTGCCCTCTGCTGCACGGGGCCTGGGTACCTTGGCGATCTTCAGGACCTGGATGTTCTCCTCATCAGAGCCCTGGTCAAACTCCCCGGCCATGACCACATTGGAGGTCCTGGGCAGAGCGTTGTGGGTGAGAGAACATGCCCTGCTCCCCTCCCACCCAGCTGGGCTGGAAGCAGAGCCCGAGGCTGCCCGGTCCTCACCTGACCCCGCAGTGGGCGGCGGTGACCACCCAGTCCTCGCTGATGAGGGAACCTCCGCAGAAGTGGAAGCCGGTTTTGTCCTGGCAGGAAGATGGGGAGGGTCAGCAACTCCCACCTGGCGGCACCCCCAGCCTGGCCCCCACCCAGGGTGCCCACTGCCTTGCAGAAGCCCCCTCACCTGCAGGGACACCTGCCAGGGCCAGGAGCCAGGGACGGCGTCCTCCCCATTGACGATCCTGGTCAGGCCGCTGAGCACGGAGGGGATGGCGGGGACCCCACAGCCTGGGGGCAGGAGTGGGCGGAGGGGTGGGTACCACTCACCCAGGTCTCAGTGCTCCAGCGTCCTCTCACTCCCAACTCTTTTCCAGTCTCTGGGACCTAGGCTGGCTCCCACATCCCCTCCTCTGAGAAGTTGGCCCTGGCTCTCCTCTCGCCAGTGCTGGAATCTCCGGGTACAATTGAGTCCAAGGCACTGGACTGTGGGCTGCTGAGGAATGGGGTGTTGACCCCTCCTCAGTTCAGAGAAGCCACACAGGTGGAGCGTGCAGTCCCGACACTCAGGCTGGGAGGCCAGACTCTGTGGATTTGACCCTGGCTCCCTCCCTGCCCAGCTAAGCCGCTCAGTGTCCCCATCAGCAAAGTGGGGATCACACCGTTTCTGACCTCTCAGGTTTGGAAGAGTGAGCAGGCAGAGCGCCAGCTCTGCTCCTGGCACCCGGGAAGTGCTCCGTAAGCAGGAGTTTAAAAGGATGAGGCTCGCCTGAAAGGTTTGGACTGAACGGTGCCAAGCCCTAGCTGCCCACATGCTCACCGCCCAAGCCTGTACTGGGGCCACTGACTGTTGGGGGGTTTCCTGAAGGCCTCAGGGTGGCCCCCCAGACACCTACCTCCTCCCCTGGGAGCCTCAGGTCGGCTGGGGGTGAGGAAGGGGAGCGGGACTCCCCAGCTCCTGAGCTCCGAGGTGGCAGCTGAGCCTGGGACGGAAGCTGTGACCTGGTGCAGGTCTTGCAGTGCCCACGGCAGAGATGGAGCCGGTGACTCGCCCAGGCCCACACTGTGGTGCACAACTAAACTGGGAACTGGGACCCTGCTGCCCCTTGCTGGCCTCGGGGCTGGGAGTGAGGGGAGACAACCCTTCAGCCTCCGCGGGGCCCGGCCCTCACCGAAGGCGGTACCCAGGAGGGCTCAGCAGGAGAGGATCCAGAGGAAAGCCATGGTGCCGCTGGCGGGGGGGTGGGACGCCTGTCTGTGGGTCCCCGTTGTAGCCCTGTGTGCCGGCTGTTATCTGGAGACGTTGGGGCAATAATCCCTTCCCTGGAAGTGGGCAGGATGTGTCAGCGCAGGGCTGGCCAGGGAGCCTGGGATGACAGCAGCTGTGGCCTCAGCTGAGCTGGGCTAACCCAGGTGGCCTTTTACCATGGCCTTTCTCCTTCAGGCCCAGGCTTGGGCAGGGGCCTCCAGGGACTGAGTCCAGCAGCCCCGGGTTTGAGCCCCAGCTGAGTCTCTTGTGCTCTGCAAATAATTCACTTGATCTTTTCATGGTTTGAAAACCCCTGGGCAGGCCGGGGGTGGTGGCTCACGCCTGTAATCCCAGCACTTTGGGAGGCCAAGACGGGCAGATCACGAGGTCAAGAGATCAAGACCATCCTGGCCAACACGGTGAAACCCCGTCTCTACTAAAAATACAAAAAATTAGCTGGGCGTGGTGGTGGGTACCTGTAGTCCCAGTTACTTGGGAGGCTGAGGCAGGAGAATGGTGTGAACCTGGGAGGTGGAGGTTGCAGTGAGCCGAGATTGCACCACTGCACTCCAGCCTGGTGACAGAGTGAGACTCTGTCTCAAAAAAAAAAAAAAAAAAAAAGGGCCGGGCGCGGTGGCTCAAGCCTGTAATCCCAGCACTTTGGGAGGCCGAGACGGGCGGATCACGAGGTCAGGAGATCGAGACCATCCTGGCTAACCCAGTGAAACCCCGTCTCTACTAAAAAATAGAAAAAACTAGCCGGGCGAGGTGGCGGGCGCCTGTAGTCCCAGCTACTCGGGAGGCTGAGGCAGGAGAATGGCGTGAACCTGGGAGGCGGAGCTTGCAGTGAGCTGAGATCCGGCCACTGCACTCCAGCCTGGGCGGCAGAGCGAGACTCCGTCTCAAAAAAAAAAAAAAAAAAAAAAAAAAAGGAAAAAGAAAACCCCTGGGCAATGTGACCAAGTAGAGGAGAGACTGGGGGAGCAGGCCTGTGCCCCATGGTGTAGCCAGAGGCTGGGATGCAGGTGCTCCCCGGGTCCCAGGGGATGGCTAAGGAGGTTCAGTGAAGGCCCAGTTGACATCTGTGTTGGACACTTGGGCTGTGTACAGAGGAGGGGTAGCTGCCCGCTGTCCTCATGCTGGGCCACCCCTGCACACAGGTGCCAGCACACCTGGGCCCTGGAGCCAAGCATGTGGCATCAGAGGGCAAGACTGGGCCTAGGGCCTGATGAGAACTGATGGAGGCTGAACCTCAAGGCGGAGCATGGGCAGGGACACCTGGTTCCTAGAGTGGGTGGCAGCATGGGTGGTGGAGCCCTTTCTCAGCAACTGGGAAACGGGGGAGGGAGAAATTTTGGATTGAGGCTGCCAGGTGGAGGGCAAGTTCCCCAAAATGCACAAGGAAAGGGTGCCTCGTGGCTGTTTTTAATTCCACCGCATTGATGACTGCAGCATGTGTGTTTACAGCACGGGCTTTGGGGTCAGGCAACTGTGGAGCCGTGGGCAAATGAGTTGCCGTCTCTGATCCTGTATGTAATTGAGGACGTTTAGAGTATGGGTCCCATGACAAAAGGAAGAGCCTTCTTGAGCGCAAGGACCAGGCCAAGCACACAATCCATGCTGGCGGGGCCCCTACATTCCTCTTTCTTGAGTGAATCGCCTGTCCAGGCCCTTTGCTCATTCTAGAAGATTGTCTGGGGACAGAGGGGTGGGCAGGCACCAGCCAGGATGGGGCGTGGCCTGGTCTGGATGAGACGCACCCACCTCTGCACGCACGTGGGCTTCTCCTGCCAGCCAGCGCCCACCAGGCCCGCGGGAACAGCTGAACAAAACAAACAAATTCCTGCCTGTAGCAGCTGACTAGGGGAGGAGGCTGGAGAGTTTAGGGAAAAGAGTCAAGTTTTAACATAAGTAAAATATACACACCAGCGGCTAAGGAGTTATTATTATTACTGATACTGAGGGAGGGCCTCACTCTGAGAGCGACATTTAAGCAAACAGCCTAGGAGTTGGTGGGAGCAGCCCGGAGCATCCTTGGAGGATAGGAAACGAACCTGGGGTTGCAGGACCCAAAGAGGCCTGCGTCCTAAGGGCAGCGAAGGGCTTAGAAGTCAAGGGGGCAGGTCCAGGAGGGCCCTAGAGAAGATGGTACTAGAGCCTCGGGGGCAGCCCCTAGCTATAAGCTGGCTGGGGCAGAGGGGGGAAAGGGCGTGGCAGCCACGAGCAGTCAGCCCTCACCTGGCCTGAGTGACCCGTAGTCCCAGCTATGTGGCCTTGGGAGCTGACAGCTGGCCAGGACCCTGCCTGCCATGTCCCCACCCTGCACTGGGAGCTGACGGCTGGCCAGGACCCTGTCTGCCATTTCCCCACCCCACACAGGGTACAGAGGCTCATGGGGACTGTGCAGCTGCAGCTGGGGTGGGGGACAGGCACGCACAGGTGTCCCCACTCCACTGCTCCTGGGGATGGGACCCCCCAACCCACACTGCCCTCCAGCCCCCACATGGGATCTGGACCCGAACGGCGAGGAAGGAGCCCAGGGACACTCAGGACAGATGAGTCAGGACACACGCGACCCGGGGCCCAGGTGGGTGGGGGAGGTAGAGCTGTGGCCTTGGCCAGAGTGGGAGCAGGAGGGATGAGCTGGGGGTCCCCACGTGCTGCAGCCTCCTGGCTACCTCTTCCTTTACTTATGTTGAAATGCCCCCACTTAAAATGCATATAAAGCCAGGTGCAGTAGCTCATGCCCATAATCCCAGCACTTTGGGAGGCCGAGGCAGGAGGATCACTTGAGCCCAGGAGTTCAAGACCAGCCTGGGCAACATGGTGAGACCCCCATCTGTACAAAAAATAAATCAGTCAGGTGTGATGGCACATGCATGGAGTCCCAGCTCCAGGCTGGGACTTGGGAAACTGAGGTAGGAGGATCACTTGAGCCTAGGAGGTGGAGGCTGCAGTGAGCAGTGATCATGCCACTGGACTCCAGCCTGGGCGACAGAGTGAGAGCCTGTCTCAAGAAAAAAAAAAAAAAAGCAAGTGGATATAGGTTGATGACTTGTGAGGATCCAGGCACCCCTGTAACCACCACCTGCATCAAGGCAGAGACCATCTCCTTCACAGCCCCTTGGCAGTCAATCCCCCATCTCCAGAAGCAACCACTGTTCTGATTTCCTTCCCCGGAAGGAAGGTTTTGGTTTTGGTTGAGAGAGGCTCGCTCTGACGCCCAGACTGTAATGCAGTGGCATGATCACGGCTCACTGCAGCCTCAACCTCCTCAGCTCAAGCAATCCTCCCACCTCAGCCTCCCAAAGTGCCGGGATTACAGGTGTGAGTCTTCGCACCAGGGGATGTTGTTGTTATTGTTAAATTTAAAAAACTGTTAGCAGCCAGGTGCAGTGGCTCATGACTGTAATCCTGGCACTTTGGGAGGCCGAGAGGATCCCTTGAGCTCAGCAGTTCAAGACCAGCCTGGGCAACATAGTGAGACCCTGTCTCTAACAACAACAACAAAAAAAGCCAGGCATGGTAGCTGGCACCTGTAATCCCAGGTACTGGGAAGGCTGAGGTAGGAGGATGGCTTGACCCTGGGAGGTGGAGGTTGCAGTGAGCTGAGATCAGGCCATTGCACTCCAGCCTGGGCGACAGAGCCAGACCTTGTCTCAAAACAAAAACAAAAACAAAAAAACCTGTAAATTGTGGTAATACACATAACAAAATTGACCATCGCACCCATTTTTTGTTTCTTTGCTTGTTTGTTTTTGAAACAGAGTCTCACTCTGTCGCCCAGGCTGGAGTGCAGTGGCGCGATCTCGGCTCACTGCAAGCTCTGCCTTCTGGGTTCACGCCATTCTCCTGCCTCAGCCTCCCTGTAGCTGGCACTACAGGCGCCCGCCACCGCGCCCGGCTAATTTTTTGTATTTTTTAGTAGAAATGGGGTTTCACTGTGTTAGCCAGGATGGTCTCGATCTCCTGACCTTGTGATCCGCCCGCCTCGGCCTCTCAAAGTGCTGGGATTACAGGCGTGAACCACCGCGCCCGGCCCACACCCATTTTTAAGTGTACCATTCAGTGCTAAGTACATCCACAGCGCTGTGTGGCCACTCGTCTCGCGGAACTGAAACTGAATCCTGCCCATCTATTCGTTTTCAGGTTCTGGAGTTTCCTGTGAACAGAACCCAGGTGTTTCTGGAAGTCCAGCTGCTTTCGCTCGGCATCTTGTCTTTGGAGTTCACCCACGCTGTTGCAGAGAGCAGCAGCCTCTTCCTTTTTATTGCTGGAATGCACTACAGGTTGTCTATCTGTTCTGTAGTTTTGATCTATTACGAATAAAGCTGCTATAATAACTAAAACATATATTAAAACATCCACGGGCAAGTCTTTATGCGGATGTGTGTTCATTTATCTTGGGCAAACACCTAGGAGTAGGCGGGGCACAGTGGCTCACGCCTGTAATCCCAGCACTTTGGGAGGCTGAGGCAGGCAGATCACTCGGGGTCAGGAGTTCAAGACCAGCCTGGCCAACATGGTGAAACCCTGTCTTTAGTAAAAATACAAATAGTAGCCGGGCATGGTGACGTGCGCGGGAAGCTGAGGTGGGAGAATTGCTTGAACCCGGGAGGCGGAGGTTGTGGTGAGCCGAGCCAGCCACACAGCACTTCAGCCTGGGTGACAGAATGAGACTCTGTCTCAAACAAAAAAACACCTAGGAATAGAACAGCAGGGTTGTAGGCTGGGGCCTGTGTTTATGGAAACGGTCAAACTGTTTTCTCAGTGGCCATCCACTTTTCCTTCAGAGCAAAGCAGGATCTGAGTCCCGCAGCCCCCTCTGAGAGGTACCTTCCTAGAATTCCCTTGCCCCCTTCCGAAAGGCAGAGGACTTGGGGACTGGTACAAAATGGGGTTGGGGATGAGACTCTTCTCTTTTTTTTTTGAGACAGGGTCTCACTCTGTCACCCAGGCTGGAGCAGAGTGGCACAATCACAGCTCAGCACAAGCTTGACCTCCCAGGTCCAGCCTCCCAGGTAGCTGGGACTACAGGTGTGTGCCACCATGCCTGGCTAATTTTTGTATTTTTTGTAGAGACAGGATCTCTCTATGTTGCCCCGGCTGGTCTCAAACTCCTGGGCTCAAGCAATCAGCCTGCCTCGGCTGCCCAAAGTGCTAGGATTACAGGTGTGAGTTACTGACTGTGCCTGGCCGGGCCCCTTCTCACAGCACCAATGGACGTGTCTAAAATTACCAAGTGGAGCGATTTAATTCAGTGGTTCTTTGCCTAAACCCTTTCCACTGGGATTTGTCCCTGTCCAAGTGAGGCTGGGGGGATGTTTTCTTAGTGAAAGCGCCGTGTGCTCCTTGAGTCAACGAGATCCCGTGCAGCTTGCTTAGAAAACAATTGTCCCCTTGCTCCGTGTTGATGCCTGGCTAACAACAGTGGGGAGATGGGCTGGGGAGGCGTTTCCTGACCCAGGAGGGCAGCGTATGTGGGGACCGGCTGTCTAGCTCATCCCTCGTGGAGATCAGTGACGCCGGCCCAAATGAGAACCAGCGAGGGCTGTTTATTCAGAGCTTGCCCCAGCAAGGGAATCGGCCACTGTCGCTTGCATTGACCAAGACGCCAAGGCTGGCAGGGGAGAGGGAAAGCTTCGTGGATGGAAAAGGAAGGTTCGCTGTGTCCTGGCCGGTGGCTGTTGGTGTGGGGAAGGGGGAGACAGGCTCCTGTGTGGTCTGCGTGTTTGTCCTACTGACATTTGTATTGAAATGTTGTTTCTTTTTTTTTTTTTTTTTTTTTTTGAGACGGAGTCTTGCTCTGTCGCCCAGGCTGGAGCGCAGTGACCAGATCTCGGCTCACTGCAAGCTCCGCCTCCCGGGTTCCCGCCATTCTCCTGCCTCAGCCTCCCGAGTAGCTGGGACTACAGGCGCCCGCCACCTCGCCCGGCTAGTTTTTTGTATTTTTTAGTAGAGACGGGGTTTCACCGTGTTAGCCAGGATGGTCTCGATCTCCTGACCTCATGATCCACCCGTCTCGGCCTCCCAAAGTGCTGGGATTACAGGCTTGAGCCACCGCGCCCGGCGAAATGTTGTTTCTTTCTTTCTTTTTTTTTTTTTTTTTAAGAGTCAGGGTCTTGCTTTGTTGGTCTAGGCCAGAGTGCGGTGGTGCGATCACAGCTTACTATAGCCTTGACCTCTTAGGCTCAAGCAATTCTCCCATCTCAGTGTCCCGAGTAGCTGGGACCACAGGTGCACGCCACCACCCTGGCTAATTACTTTTGCAGAGATGAGGTTTCACCATGTTGCCCAGGTTCATCTTGAACTCCTGGGCTCAAGTGATCTGCCTGCCTTGACCTCCCAAAGCACTGGAATTACAGGTTCGAGTCACTGCACCTGGCCGCATTGTTTGTATCAACAGTGGGACCTGTCAGAGGTGATTAGTGCGTGGGGGCTCTGCTTCCCAGGTGGGATTAATGCCATTAATAAAAGGTGAGGGACGCGCGTCTCGTCCTTCTTTGCCCTTCCACCTTCCATCAGGTGAAGACATGGAGTTCAAGGCATCAGCCTGGGGCCGGAATTGCCAACCCTGCTTCTTGCCTTTGAACTTGTAGCCTTCAGAACTGTGAGAAAATACGTTTCTGTCCACAATAAATGACCCAGTCTGAGGTATTCTGTCTGGCAGCACTCAGGGCCTCAGGTGCAGGCGAGCTCCAAGTGGGCATTTTCTGTGGTTGTCAGGGCGTGTGTGGCTTTTCAGGGCTGGCCGGTGGGGGTCCTGCTGTTTGGCGCCCTGGGCAGGTGTGGGCAGTGTTCTCTTTGTTTTAGGTGGTCTGGCCCCTGTTCGCATGTGTATTCGGTCTCTCCCCTTCCATGCAGAGTTTTGTGTCCTGGACGCGGGTACCGGGAGCTCCAAAGAGCTGGGGCCATTTCTCAGTTGGCAGCAGGATCTGCTCTTGGAGGTGGTGGGGAATGCTGGGGTGGGTTCTACGGAGAATTGGTGTTCTCTTGTGGCCACCACCCTGGTTGTCACTGAGAGCTCTGATGCAGAGACAGATCGGCTCCCTCAGTCGCAGTAAGGGGATGCTCGTGTGGGCGAGGGAGTCTTGGGGAGATTTGGGTTTGTGGTTCATTATCCTTGTTCTCTCTGCCCAGAAGCCCCTACCCTGTCTCGGGGTGCCCACGCCTGCTGCGTAGCTCCTCAGGTTAGGGAGCACAGTGGGGTCGCCCATCGTGGATTTAACAATTTTTTTTTTTTTTTTTTTTTTTTTGAGACAGGGTCTCTGTCACCCAGGGTGCAGTGCAGTGCCGCGATCTTGCTGCAACCTCCACCTCCCGGGTTCAAGCGATTCTCCTACCTCAGCCTCCTGAGTAGCTGGAATTACAGGCATGTGCACCACACCCAGCTAATTTTTGTGTTTTTCGTAGCAATGGGGTTTTGCCATGTTGGCCAGGCTGGTCTTGAACTTCTGACCTCAGGTGATCTGCCTGGCCTCCCAAAGTGCTGGGACTATAGTTGTGAGCCACCGCACCTGTCCTAACAGGTCTTGCACCTCCAGCCCTGATAGGCCCCTGGCTTGTCCTCAGCCACGTCTGTCCTGTGGCCCCTGGAGATGTGTGTGGGCTTCTCCAGCGCTGCCTCCAAGGCCTTCTGATTGTCAGCCACGCTCTAGGCTGAATATTCCCTTCCTTCAGCTTCTCCTTTTCCCTGAATTTGCTCTCCACAGCCATTGGAAGAAGACTTCTGACTCCACAATACTTAACAGCTTTACCGAGCTGTCATGTGTAATTCACGTAACATACAATTCACCCATGTAAAGTGTGCAGTTTGATGGATTTTGGCTTATTCCATTGATTTTATTTAATTATGGTAAAATATATGTAACATAACATTTGCTGTTTTAACATCTTCTTTTTTTTTTTTTTTTTTTTTTTGATGGAGTTTCGCTGTTGTCACCCAGGCTGGAGTGCAATGGCGGGATCTCAGTTCACAGCAACCTCCACCTCCCGGGTTCAAGCGATTCTCCTGCCTCAGCCTCCCGAGGAGCTGGGAGGACAGGTGCACACCACTACACCCTGGCTGATTTTTGTATTTTTAGTAGAGATGGGGTTTTTCCATGTTGGTCAGGCTGGTCTCGAACTCCCTACCTCAGGTGATCTCCCCACATTGGCCTCCCAAAGTGCTGGGATTACAGGTGTAAGCCACCATGCCCAGCCCATTTTAACCATTTTTAAGTGTACAATTAGTGGCGCTAATTACATTATACAATAGTAATTACATGCACAATTTGTGCAGGCATCACCACTATTTACAAAATTCTATACCCCGTGAACAATAACTCTGCATTCCTCTCTCCCCTCGGTGCCTATGGGCCTCTAACCTAGTTTTTGTCTTTTTGAATTTGCCTATTAAGAAAGTTTCATGGCCGGGCGCAGTGGCTCATGCCGGTAATCCTAGCACTTTGGGATGCTGAGGCGGGCAGATCATGAGGTCAAGAGATTGAGACCATCCTGGCTAACACAGTGAAACCCCGTCTCTACTAAAAATACAAAAAATTAGCCAGGCGTGGTGGCGGGCGACTGTAGTCCCAGCAACTCGGGAGGCTGAGGCAGGAGAATGACATGAACCTGGGAGGCAGAGCTTGCAATGAGCCGAGATGGTGCCACTGCCATCCAGCCTGGGTGACAGAGTGAGACTCCATCTAAAAAAAAAAAAAAAAAAAAAAGTTTCATATATTGGGTATGGTGGCACATGCCTGTAATCCCAGTTACTCAGGAGGCTGAGGCAGGAGAATCGCTTGAATCTGGGATGCGGAGGTTGCAGTTGAGCCGCGATCACGCCACTGTACTCCAGCCTGGGCGACAGAGTGAGACTCTGTTTCAAAAATAAAGTAAATAAAGATAAGACACTCCAAGTCAGCCAGGCGTGGTGGCTCACAAAAAAGTTTTTTTTTTTAAAAAGTTTCATATAAATGGAATAATGCAATACTTATCTTTGTATTGCTTATTTCACGTAGCAGACATCATTTAAGATTCGGCTGGGTGTGGTGGCTCACTCCTGTAATCCCACCTTTTGGGAGGCCAAGGCGGGTGGACCACAAAGTCAAGAGATTTTGAGACCATCCTGAGCAACACAGTGAAACTGGGTCTCTACTAAAAATACAAAATTAGGTGGGTGTGGTGGCACATCCCCATAATCCCAGCTACTCGGGAGGCTGAGGCAGGAGAATTGCTTGAACCTGGGAGCAGGAGGTTGCAGTGAGCCAAGATCACGCCACTGCACTCCAGCCTGGGCAACAAGAGCAAAACTCCATCTCAAAAAAAAAAAAAAATTCTGTGTTTTGGCATTTGGCATGTATCAGTACGTGATTCATTTTGTGTTGTGTTTGTGTTTGAGACAGGGTCTCACTCTGTTGCCCGGGCTGGAATGTGGTGGCACA
This sequence comes from Macaca nemestrina, assembly GCF_043159975.1. NCBI lineage: Eukaryota > Metazoa > Chordata > Mammalia > Primates > Cercopithecidae > Macaca > Macaca nemestrina. The sequence continues at coordinate 74,060,103 of NC_092142.1, read as the reverse complement.
AACACAGCTCACTTCAGCCTCGACCACCTGGGCTCAAGCGATCCTCCTGCCTCAGACTCCCATGTAGCTGGGACCACAGGCATGTACCACCACACCCAGCTCATTAAAAACAAATTTTGTAGAGAAGGGGTCTTACTTTCTTGCCCAGGCTGGTCTCAAACTCCTGGTCTTAAACAATCCTCCCACCTTGTCCTTCCACAGTGCAGGGATTACAGGTGTGCGTCCCCACACCAGGCCTGCTTCATTCCTTCTTATGACTGAATAATAGTGGCGTGGAGAGCTCACATTTTACTCATTCCTCTGCTGATGAACAATGGGGGTGGTTTCTATCTTTTGGTTGTCGGGAATAGTGCTGCTGTGAACCCTGGTGTGCAAATGTCTGCTTAAGTCCTTTTATTCTGGGGGAGTGTACCTCCAAGGAGTGGAATTGTAGGGTTATGAGGTAACTCCATGTTTGTTTGTTTTTGTGGAACTGCCAAACTGCTTTCTTTGTACTTTTTTAAAAATTATTATTATTATTTTAAGACAAGGCCTTGCTCTGTTGCCTAGGCTGGATCTCAGCTCACTGTAGCCTTGACCTCCCAGGCTCAAGTTATCCTCCTACTTCAGCCTCTTGAGTAGCTGGAACTATGCTACCATGCCCAGCTAATGTGGTTTTTTAAATTTTTTTGTAGAGACGGAGTCTCACTATGTTGCCCAGGCTGGTCTTGGACTCCTTAGCTTAAGTGATCCTCCCACCTTGGCGTCCCAAAGTGCCAAGATTCCAGGCATGAGTCACTGCGCCCAGCCATGCTGAACTGTTTCCATAGCAGCTTCACCATTTTACATTCCCAGCAACAATGTAGGAGGGTTCTAGTTTTTCCACATCTACCACTTGTTGTTTCCTGTTTTTTAAATGGTAGCTATCAGCCTGGTGTGGTGGCTTATGACTGTAATCCCAGCACTTTGGGAGGCCAAGGCGAGTGGATCACTTGAGGTCAGGAGTTCAAGACCAGCCTGGCCAACATGGCAAAACTCCATCTCTACTGAAAATACAAAAATTAGCCGGGTATAGTGGTGCATGCCTATAATCTCAGCTACTTGGGAGACTGAGGCAGGAGAATCACTTGAACCCAGGAGGCAGAGGTTGCAGTGAGCTGAGCTCACACCCCTGCACTCCAGCCTGGGCGACAGAGCGAGACTCTGTCTCAAAAAAAAAAAAAAAGAAAGAAAGAAAAAAAAAGCAACATGGTTGATGTGAACTTGGTTTCTTTTGAAATTTTGTCTTTAGTGTATAAATTTAGTTTTGCTTTATAGTTCTGTTCTCCAGCAGCGGTGGAAGTGGGGAGGGGATATTCTTATTTTTTTTGGGACGGAGTCTCGCTCTGTCGCCCAGGCTGGAGTGCAGTGGTGTGAGCTCGGCTCACTGCAAGCTCCGCCTCCCGGGTTCGCGCCATTTTCCTGCCTCAGCCTCCCAAGTAGCTGGGACAACAGGCGCCCACCACCACGCCTGGCTAATTTTTTGTATTTTTAGTAGTTCAAGGGTTAGCCAGGATGGTCTCTATCTCCTGACCTTGTGATCCGACCGCCTCAGCCTCCCAAAGTGCTGGGATTACAGGCGTGAGCCAACCGCGCCAGGCTGGGGAGGGGATATTCTAAATCCAAGGTGATGCGGCCCACTGACCACAGAGCCCAAGGCCTTCAGTGGAAATGCCATCCTCCCACTGCATCTTCCTTTCAGACCCCCATTGTCCGGAACTACAGTGCAGCCCGTCCTGTTCAGCCTTGCCCCAGGTGACTGTGGTGGTCACTACGTTACATGCTAATCTGTGTCATGTGTGTGTGTCACGAGCGTCTCAGGCCCGTAAGGGCAGGGATGCTGTGGGCTCTGTCCCCTGAATACCTGCCCACAGGGTGCCGAGGATCCCTTGGCCTCTGCTTCCTGCCCAGAGTCACCGACCTGTCACCCACATCTGTCTTTCCTCCTTGTTTTGTGACAACGAAAAGTTTTTCTGCTTCCTCAAAAAAGTTTATTTTCAGACAGGCGCAGTGGCTCACGCCTGTAATGTTAGCACTTTGGGAGGCCAAGGCCATAGGATCACCTGAGGCCAGGAGTTCGAGATGAGCCTGGTCAATGTGGTGAAACCCTGTCTCTACTAAAAATACAACAATTGGCCGGGCGCAGTGGCTCACGCCTGTAATCCCAGCACTTTGAGAGGCCGAGGAGGGTGGATCACCCGAGGCCAGGAGTTTGGGACCAGCCTGGACAACATGGTGAAATCCTGTCTCTACGAAAAATACAAAAATTAGCCGCGTGTGGTGCTACGCCTGTAATCCCAGCTACTCAAGAGGCTGAGGTGGGAGAAAAGCTTGAACCTGGGAGGCAGAGGCTGCAGTAAGCCAAGATTGCACCACTGCACTCCAGCCTAGGCAGCAGAGTGAGACCCCATCTCAAAAAAAAAAAAAAAAAAAACATTAGCTGGGCGCGGTGGCAGGTACCTGTAATCCCAGCTACTTGGAAGGCTGAGGCAGGGAATCACTTGAACCCAGGAAGCGGAGGCTGCAGTGAGCCGAAATTGCGCCGCTGCACTCTGGCCTGGGTGAGAGTGAGACTCCATCTTAAAAAAAAAGTTTTCTGTGTCATTTTATGGTGTGGAATCAAAGTTCCATTTTGTAAGAAACTGAAACTTTGAAATGATTAGTTCCTTATGAGTCATTGAAGAAAGAGTGAATCCTGTCGGGTGCTGCGGCAGAGGGGGACACGTGTCAGTGGCTTTGCCCACCTGTTAGGGCCACCAAGCCGTGTCACCCAGACCCTCGCCACACTCAGAAATGACTTGGCTTCACTGGTGACGTGCGGTGACACTGGAGAATCCACAGTGCCCTGAGCCCTTTGCTTCTAGGACAGTGTTAGGTGGAAACACCGTCCACTGAGAACCGGAGTTCCCGGAGGTCTGGCTCCGTGACAGCGGCTGGGCCTCCATGAGCCTGGGGTGGGACTGCCTCCACTTCCCCGCTGGGAACAGAAGAGCCTGGTGCTGGCTCCTGGCAGGGTTACTGCAGCTCACAGCTGGCTCTGTGGGGTCATGTCCCCAAGGCTGCCGGGTGATGTCAGGGCAGCTGCCCATTTCCCAGGGGCTGGGGTTGTCCGGCAGAGAACCCGGCCGGGCTCTGCCTCCGCTTATCGCCCAAGGTCCCTGGGTAACAGGGAGGGTGGGCTCAGGCCTCCCTGGCTGGGCGGGGCTGGGGGTCCCCCAGGGAGGTAGAAAGGGCCCCGCAGCTGGCAGGCCCCACACCTTCTGAGGCAGCGGCATGGCTTTCCCCTGGCTCCTCTCCTGCTTCGCCCTGGTGGGGGCCGCCTTTGGTGAGTGCTGGGGTCCAAGGGGCCTGTCCTGAGGGAGCCCGGAGCCTGGCCGACAGGGGGATCTGAGTCCCCTGCTCTGCCCCCGGGGCCTCATCCCCAGCACAGGTAACCTGAGGGCTCAGAGAAGAGGGTCCTTCTGGGGCTTTCTGAGCCCACACAACCTGCTCCAGGAGTGGGAAGGACCATGCTGGCCTCTGCCATGGTCTGAGGCTCCAGAAGTGGCTGGGGTGGGGGTGCCGTGCGTAGGATAAGGTGTGGCCCCAGGAGACCTCCCAAGGCCTCCCTTGGGGTTTTTATTTATTGTGCCGGGTACTTGCCAAGCATTTTCTTTTTCTTTCTTTCTTTTTTTTGTTGTTGTTGAGACGGAGTTTCACTCTTACTGCCCAGGCTGGAGTGCAGTGGTGTGATATCCACTCAGGGCAACCTCCGCCTCCCGGGTTCAAACGATCTTCCGGCCTCAGCCTCCTGAGTAGCTGGGATTACAGGCGCCCACCACCATGCCCGGCTGATTTTTATTTATTTATTTTTTTTTTTATTTTTTTGAGACGGAGTCTTGCTCTGCCGCCCAGGCTGGAGTGCAGTGGCCGGATCTCAGCTCACTGCAGGCTCCGCCTCCCGGGTTCACGCAATTCTCCTGCCTCAGCCTCCCCAGTAGCTGGGACTACAGGCGCCCGCCACCTCGCCCGGCTAGTTTTTTTTTTGTATTTTTTAGTAGAGACGGGGTTTCACCGTGTCAGCCAGGATGGTCTCGATCTCCTGACCTCGTGATCCGCCCGCCTCAGCCTCCCAAAGTGCTGGGATTACAGGCTTGAGCCACCGCGCCCGGCCTGATTTTTATATTTTTTATAGAGATGGGGTTTCACCATGTTGGCCAGGCTGGTCTCAAACTCTTGGCCTCAGGTGATACCCCCGCCTTGGCCTCCCAAAGTGCTGGGATTACAGGCGTGACCTACTGTGCCCGGCCGTATTTTCTGTTTTTTAAAAGAGAAATAGTAAAATATAGAAAAGAATATGACATCCTTATATCTACGGTCAGAATTCAGAAAATCTTTTTGCAGATTTGCTTCAGATATTTCTGTCCAAAACAGATTCTGCTCAGGTTTCCTTTTTCTCCCTGCTTTCCTGTCTGGAATGGGAGCTTTATTCTGAACTTGCTGTAAATCATTGCAATGTGGGCTTATACAAATTTCCTACATATTTATGCATCTATACATGAGGTTTCAAAAAGTTTTACATCAATGAAACGGTATTCTATCCTGTTTGTTTGTTTTTGAGACAGGATCTCACTCTGTCACCCAGGCTGGCGTGCAGTGGTGTGAGTCTGTAGCCTCAAACTCCAGGGCTCAAGTGATCCTAAGTTTAAAAACTTTTTTTTTTTTTGTAGAAATGGAGGTTTTTGGTTTTTTTTTTTCCTTTTTTTGAGAGTTTCCCTCTTGTCACCCAGGCTGGAGTGCAGTGGCGTGATCTTGGCTCACTACAACTTTTGCCTCCCGGGTTCAAGCGATTCTCCTGCCTCAGTCTATTGAGTAGCTGGGATTACAGGAATGTGTAACCACACCCAGCTAATTTTTCTACTTTTAATAGAGACAGGGTTTCATCATATTGGTCAGGCTGGTCTTGAACTCCTAACCTCCGGTGATCCACCTGCCTCAGCCTCCCAAAGTGATGGGATTACAGGCGTGAGCCACTGCACCCGGCCTGGGGTCTTATTATGTTGTCCAGGCTGGTCTTGAAATCCTGGGCTCAAGTGATCCACTCACCTTGACCTCCCAGAGTGCTGATACAGGCGTGAGCCACCATGTCTGGCTGATGTAACTAATACTCCATTCTACCTCCATTCTACAACAATGTGCTTTTTCCCCACTCAAATCTTCTCGTTTCCTGCGTGTTGACATGGAGTTCCAGCTCATTCACCAGAATTTTTTTTATTTTTTTTTATTTTTATTTTTTATTTTTTTTGAGACAGAGTCTCACTCTGTCACCCAGGCTGGAGTGCAGTGGCCGGATCTCAGCTCACTGCAAGCTCCGCCTCCCGGGTTCACGCCATTCTCCTGCCTCAGCCTCCCAAGTAGCTGGGACTACAGGCGCCCGCCACCTCGCCCGGCTAGTTTTTTTTTGTATTTTTTAGTAGAGACGGGGTTTCACCGTGTTAGCCAGGATGGTCTCGATCTCCTGACCTCGTGATCCACCCGTCTCGGCCTCCCGAAGTGCTGGGATTACAGGCTTGAGCCACCGCGCCCGGCCCACCTGAATTTTTATAATGCGTGCTCTGTTTTGTGAGTATGCCACCATCTATTTCTCTTATTTATTTTTGAGATGGAGTTTTACTCTTGTCGCCCAGGCGGGAGTGCAGTGGCACGATCTCAGTTCACTACAACCTACACCTCCAAGGTTCAAGCATTTCTCCTGCCTCAGCCTCCTGAGTAACTGGGACTACACACACATACCACCATGCCCAGCTAATTTTTGTATTTTTAGTTGAAACGAGGGTTTTACCATGTTGGCCAGGCTGGTCTCGAACTCCTGACCTTGTGATCCACCCGCCCTGGCCTCCCAACATGCTCTTTCTCATTTTTTTGCTATTACCAGTTGTTTTTGATGCTCTCAAACGTCAGGGAGGCGCCTTGCCTGCTTGTATTCCTGTGGGCAGGAGAGGCAGGCGCTGCCCTGTAGCAGCCGAATATGACCCCAGAAGGGGCCGGCTGGTGTGAGGGACTGGGTCTGCTCAAATGTAAAACCCAATTGTGAGGCCTGCGCACAGGAGCCGAGAATCTGGTCCTGAGATAGCAGAGGTGTGGTGCGCATATGTGGCACACCTGACTATTCTCATTGTTCTGTTTGTTTTCTGCTTCTGTCTGTGCCATTTGATGGTGTGGAATTAAAGTCCAGCTGTGTTTTGACTTTTTTTGAGATGGAGTTTGGCTCTGTCACCCAGGCTGGAGTGCAGTGGCGCGGTCTCAGCTCAGTGCAACCTCCACCCCCTAGGTTCAAGCGATTCTCCTGCCTCAGCCTCCCAAGTAGCTGGGACTACAGGCGTCTGCCACCATGCCTGGCTAAGTTTTGTATTTTTAGTAGAGATGGGGTTTCACCATGTTGGCCAGACTGGTCTTGAACTCCTAACCTCAGGTGATGCACCCCCTTTGGCCTCCCAAAGTGTTAGGATTACAGGCGTGAGCCCCTATGCCGGCCAAAGTCCAGTTTTATTAAATAATTAAGAAACCAAGACTGGATATAGGGGCTCATGCCTGTAATCCCAGCACCTTGGGAGACCAAGGCAATAGGATTGCTTCAGCCCAGGAATTTGAGGTTGCAGTGGGCCATGATCGTGGCACTGCACTCCAGCCAGGGTGACACAGCAAGACCCTATCTGAAAAAAAAAAAAAGAAAAGAAAAGAAACCAAAACTTTACACAATGTTTCCTGAAATTGTGGAGTTCAGCCTCCCAGGGTCCACAGTACCATTTCACTCTCCTGTCTGCAAATTGTCAGCGCCCCAGGTTCCCAGCGGACTTGGGGTTATCAGATTTTCTTCCCACTTGCCCTCTCCCCGCCAGTCTAACAGAGGCGTGTCAGCGGTGGAGCTCACGTGGTTCTGCTGCCCGTTTTATAGCTGAGGACACCAAGGCCTGAGTGCTGCCCTGCCTGGTCTAGGGTCACACAGCAAGGAAAGGGTGGCCTCGAGGCTGAGCCCAGGCAGTCTTACAGCCCGGCCTGTTTTCTGCTTCTTCAGGCAGGACAGGCCCCAGGTAGGCGTAGACATGACCCTCTGCATCCTGGAAGGATGACTGGAGCCAGCAGGCCAAGAGTTAGGGACATTTGAGCCTAGAGACTGGGGGACCAGGGAGGCAGAGGCGGCATGTGCCAGGGAGGTACTGAGCTGGCCTCAGTGGACTGGGGTAGAACCGAGAGTCCTGCACGCAGGCAGGTGAGGCCCAGGTTGGTTTGGGGCCTCAGCCCTTCTTTACCCCACTCCCGTCCCCAGGCTGCGGGGTCCCCGCCATCCCCCCCGTGCTCAGTGGCCTGACCAGGATCGTCAATGGGGAGGACGCCGTCCCTGGCTCCTGGCCCTGGCAGGTGTCCCTGCAGGTGAGGGGGCTTCTGCAAGGCAGTGGGCACCCTGGGTGGGGGCCAGGCTGGGGGTGCCGCCAGGTGGGAGTTGCTGACCCTCCCCATCTTCCTGCCAGGACAAAACCGGCTTCCACTTCTGCGGAGGTTCCCTCATCAGCGAGGACTGGGTGGTCACCGCCGCCCACTGCGGGGTCAGGTGAGGACCGGGCAGCCTCGGGCTCTGCTTCCAGCCCAGCTGGGTGGGAGGGGAGCAGGGCATGTTCTCTCACCCACAACGCTCTGCCCAGGACCTCTGACGTGGTCGTGGCCGGGGAGTTTGACCAGGGCTCTGATGAGGAGAACATCCAGGTCCTGAAGATCGCCAAGGTACCCAGGCCCCGTGCAGCAGAGGGCAGGGGCAGCGGGCACGGGGGGAGATCCCTCGGCTGCTTCAGGGACAGGTGCCCAGGGGGGCCGGGTTGGCCTCGCGGTTACCATTCTGGCCCTGGGGATGGACTGCTCCTTAATGGGCACCAGGGAAGGAGTCTGTGTCCTCGAAGCCTGCAGGTCCTGCCTCCTCCCAGGGCCTCACTCCGGCACTCTGGCCCCCACCCCCAGGTCTTCAAGAACCCCAGCTTCAGCATTTTCACCGTGCGCAATGACATCACCCTGCTGAAGCTGGCCACACCCGCCGTCTTCTCCCAGACGGTGTCCGCCGTGTGCCTGCCCAGCGCCGACGATGACTTCCCCACGGGGACAGTGTGCGTCACCACAGGCTGGGGCAAGACCAAGTACAACGGTGAGGGGCCGCGGGGCTGCCTCTGGGGTCGGGGCTGCCTGGCTGTGGAGTGCCCCCGTGACTGTTTGGCTCTAAATTCCAACACCCTCCTAACTTTCCGTTCTTTATTGATAATCCTCTGAATTTAAAATCCCCCCAGTGCAAATAAAATCCAGGTCAGATCATGAGGAGCCTGCACAGGGCTTCTGAGCAGTGCCCAACCGGGTGAGCCCTGCCCTGGCTGACCTGCCTGAAGTCACAGTGTGGGGCTCTCACCCGGGCAGGGCCGAGGCCCCCTTTGTCCCACAGGCGCTTCCGAGGCTCCAGGGGCCGTACCCAACATCGTGGTGATGGTGCAGGGGAGGGCAGGTGTGACGGCCCTGGGTCTCTCCCTCCTAAGTGGGCTGGGTGAGCCCAGGGGCCCTGACCTTCCTCCTGTCCTGCAGCCAACAAGATCCCTGACAAGCTGCAGCAGGCGGCCCTGCCCCTCCTGTCCAATGTCCAATGCAAGAAGTTCTGGGGCAGCAAGATCACCGACGAGATGATCTGTGCCGGGGCCAGCGGTGTCTCCTCCTGCAAGGTGAGGCTGGCCCTGCCCAGGCCCTGGCCAGGCGAGCGGGGTGCAGGGCAGGCCTGGGCTTTCCACCCCTCTCTGCCCTCATCTGCTAACCCCACTGCTTCCTGGGGCCCAATGAGGGCCAGGACTTAGGGTCACAGCCGCCCGTGAGGGTTCCTCCAGGCCATGTGGGTGAGGCTGTCCCTGGGGATTTCCTTGCAGCCCTCTGACCTGGAGGTTTGGAGAGATGGATGGTGCCCCGGGTTAGGGGGAAGCCAGCCGCCCCAGCTCCCTCCAGGAGTGCATGGCAGAGAAGGGACTGCCACGTGAACCCATATCTCAGGACCCAGGCACCCCTATGCCCATGCTTGCCATTTCTCTGCTCTCCTCCCTAGACTCCACCAGCTCAGGGTCCCCTAGGCCCTGGAACCCCTTTCAGGCCGGAGATACTTCCTCTCTCCTTCCTGCAGGGTGACTCTGGAGGCCCTCTGGTCTGCCAGAAAGACGGAGCCTGGACCCTGGCGGGCATCGTGTCCTGGGGCAGCCGCACATGCTCTACCACCACGCCCGCCGTGTACGCCCGTGTCACCAAGCTCATACCCTGGGTGCAGAAGATCCTGGTCGCTAACTGAGCCCGCAGCTCCTGCCACCTCTGCCCCAAGAGTTGCCATTAAATGCATCTGTTTAGAAGCACTGACTGCACTGCCCGTCTCTCTGTGTGGCCCGGGGAGATGGGGTTGAAGTTGTCCTTGTCACCCACAAAGGGGCGGCACTACTGTTGCCTTTCCAGGCTGCAGTTCATCTTGGCAATCCAGCCTTCTCAGGAAGCTGAGGTCTTCATATCTCCTCCCTGCTCACGGCTCCACCCCGGGTTTAGAATTGAGGCCCTACCTGCTGAAGGTAGGTTGACCCATGGGGCTTTCTGGAAGGTAGCAGTCCTTGGCCAGGCTCTGCAAGCCATAGCCCCCTGGGGTTGTCACTGGGACCAATGCTGACACACACTCCAGGTGCCTTTCTCTGCCTTTAGTGCCCCATGTCCAGTGCCCAGGAATGTGCATGCAAGCACCACCTCTCCCCCGTCAGACCCCAGCCCCTCAAACCTTCTGCATCCAGTGCTGGGAGCTGGTGCCACTGTCCTCTCAGCTCCCACACTCTTCCCCGCCTCCCTCTCTGCATTTTCTCTGACCCTGCAGTTAGATTTTTTTGTTTTTTGTTTTTTGAGACAGTCTTGCTCTGTCGCCTAGGCTGGAGTGCAGTGACATGATCTTGGCTCACTGCAACCTCTGCCTCCCAGGTTCAAGGCATTCTTCTGCCTCAGCCTCCCAAGTAACTAGGATTATAGGCACTCAACACCACGCCTGGCTAATCGTCGTATTTTTAGTAGAGATGCGGTTTCACTATGTTGTCCAGTCTGGTCTCAAATTCCTGACCTCATGCGATCTGTCTGCCTCGGCCCCGCAAAATGCTGGAATCACAGGTATGAGCCACCGTGCCCACTCTCTGCTGTTAGATCTTGAGGCTTCCTCAAGCTCAGGTTCCATTGCTTCGGCCAGGCCATGGAGGGGGCCGGTCCGTCCCCAGGATGTGTCCGGATTGGCAGTCTGTCTTTCTGTCTCTGTCTCTCTCTGTCTCTCTCTCTCTCTCTCTCTCTGTCTCTGGAACCTTTTAGTCTTTAATGCAGTGAAAATTATGTTGGAGAAAATTCTCCTGTTGTTCCACTGTCTGAAAAGATATTTATTCATTTTGATTATGTAAAAGTCACCTGTCACGCTGAAAAATAATTTTTGTCACAGCGTGCATATGGGTATGTATATGGATATTTGGACTTGGAAGGTATTTCAGTGTCTTCTGGCTTCTGTTGTTTCGTGGAGAAGTCAGTGATTAATCTTACTGTTGCTTTTAAAAAGGTTTAATGGTTTTTCTTTGGATGCTTTTAAGATTTTACTTTGATTTTCATTTGTTTACCAAGATGCTTAGTTTCTTTTTTTTTTTTTTTTTTTTTTTGAGACGGAGTCCCGCTGTGTGGCCCAGGCTGGAGTGCAGTGGCCCGATCTTGGCTCACTGCAAGCTCCACCTCCCGGGTTCACGCCATTCTCCCGCCTCAGCCGCCGAGTAGCTGGGACTACAGGCGCCCGCCACCACGTCCGGCTAGTTTTTTGTATTTTTAGTAGAGACGGGGTTTCACCATGTTAGCCAGGATGGTCTCGATCTCCTGACCTCGTGATCCACCCGCCTCGGCCTCCCAAAGTGCTGGGATTACAGGCTTCAGCCACCGCGCCCGGCCCGATGCTTAGTTTCTTAGTTTCCTTTGTACTCAGCCTGCTTGGGGTTCTTAGTCTTTTTTTTTTTTCTTTTTTTTCTTTTAGGGTCTTGCTTTGTTGCCCAGGTGGGAGTGCAGAGGTTCGATCTGAGCTCGCTGCAACCTCCATCTTCCAGGGTCAAATGAGTCTCGTGCCTCAGCCTCCCAAGTAGCTTGGAGTACAGGCCTATGCTACCATGCCTGGCTTATTTTTTATTATTTTTTGAGATGGAGTTTTGCTTTTGTTGCCCAGGCTGGAGTGCAGTGGCATGATCTCGGCTCACCACAACCTCCACCTCCTGGGTTCAAAAGACTATCCTGCTTCAGCCTCCTGAGTAGCTGGGATTATAGGTGTGAGCCACCACACCCAGCTAATTTTTGTATTTTCAGTAGAGATGAGGTTCCACCATGTTAGTCAGGCTGGTCTCAAACTCCTGACCTTATGTGATCCACCCTCCTCAGCCTCCCAAAGTGCTGGGATTAGGCGTGAGCCACCATGTCTAGCCTCTGAGTGCTTTTTACCATGAAAGGTGTTGGAATTTGTCAAAGGCCTTTTCTGCATCAATTGAGGTAATCATACGATTTTTTTTTCCCCTTTCATTCGATTAATGTTGTATATTATACTGATTGATTTTTATTTTTTTATTTCTATTTTTGAGACAGTCTCATTCTGTCACCCAGGCTGGAATGCAGTGGCATGATCTCGGCTCACTGCAGCCTCCACCTCCCAGAATTAAACAATTTTCCTGCCTCACCCTCCCAAGTAGCTGGGATTACAGGCGCCCACCATGATGCCCGGCTAACTTTTGTATTTTTAGTAGAGATAGGGTTTTGCCATGTTGGCCAAGCTGGTCTTGAACTCCTGACCTCAGGTGACACACCCACCTTGGCCTCCCAAAGTGCTAGGATTACAGGTGTGAGCCACCGTGCCTGGCTCTTTAATTTCTTTCAGCAGTGTTGTATTCTTTTTAGTGTGTAAGTCTTTCACTTCCTTGGTTAACTATTTTCCTATGTATTTGACTCTTTTCGGTGCTATTGTAAATGGAACTGCTTTTTAAATTCCCTTTTCAGATTACTCATTGCAGGTGCAGCTGTGAAGAAACATCTGATTTGGGTGTATTGAGCTTGCACCCTGCAACTTTCCTGAATTTGTTTATTTGAGTAGCTTTCTTGTGGATCCTTTGGGGTTTTCTATATACAGGATCATGTGATCTACCATTAGAGGTAGTTTTACTTTTTCCTTTCCAATTTGGATGACTTTTACTTCCTGTTTCATTGCTCTATCTAGAACTTCCAGTACAGTGTTGGATAGCAGTGGTAAAAGCAGGCATCCTTGTCTAATTCTTGACCTTAGGAAAAAAGCTTTGTGGCTCTTCACCATTGAAATATGTTATGTATGGGTTTTTCTTTTTTTGTTGTTTTTTTGAGATGGAGTCTCGTTCTGTCACCCAGGCTGGAGTGCAGTGGCCGGATCTCAGCTCACTGCAAGCTCCGCCTCCCGGGTTCACGCCATTCTCCTGCCTCAGCCTCCCAAGTAGCTGGGACTACAGGCGCCTGCCACGTCGCCCGGCTAGTTTTTTCTATTTTTTTTTTTTTTTAATAGAGACGGGGTTTCACCATGTTAGCCAGGCTGGTCTCGATCTCCTGACCTCGTGATCCGCCCGTCTCGGCCTCCCAAAGTGCTGGGATTACAGGCTTGAGCCACCACCCCCAGCCTATGTGTGGGTTTTAAAAAAATTCCCTTTATCGTGTTAAGGAAGTTCCTTTCTATTCCTACATTTCTCAGTGCTTTTTATCATGAACGGTGTTGGATCTTGTCAAAGGCCTTTTCTGCATCAATTTAAGTGATCACGTGATTTTCCCCTTTCATTCGATTAATGTGGCATATTACGCTGATGGATTTTCTTGTTATTTCCTATAGCGCTTTGCATGCCAGGATAAATCCCACTTCATCATGGTGTATAATCCTTTTAATATGCTGTTGGGTTCAGTTTGCTGGTACTTTATTGAAGGTTTTTGCATCTTATATTCATGACAGATACTGGTTGGTAATTTTCTTTTCTTCTGGCTTTGGTATCACGGGTAATGCTGGCTTCCTAATCTGTATGTATCCATTTGTGATTTTTTCACATCACAAATTTAGATATTCAGCTCATTAATTTTCAGTCTCTTATTTTCTCATAAAAGTATTTCAGGAGGCAAGCTTTCCTCCAAGCACTGCTTTCATTGCAATTTGGGTGGTTTTTTTTTTTTTTTTTTTTTTTTTTTGAGACGGAGTCTCACGCTGTTGCCCAGGCTGGAGTGCAGTGGCGCGATCTCGGCTCACTGCAAGCTCCGCCTCCTGGGTTCACGCCATTCTCCTGCCTCAGCCTCCTGAGTAGCTAGGACTACAGGCGCCCGCCACCGCGCCCGGCTAATTTTTTGTATTTTTAGTAGAGACGGGGTTTCACTGTGGTCTCGATCTCCTGACCTTGTGATCCGCCCGCCTCGGCCTCCCAAAGTGCTGGGATTACAGGCTTGAGCCACCGCGCCCGGCCGGTTTTTTTTTTTTTTGAGATGGAGTCTTGCTCTTGTACCCAGACTGGAGTGCAGTGGCATGATTTCTGCTCACTGCAAGGTCCACATCCTGAGTTCAAGCAATTCTCCCTCCTCAGCCTCCCAAATAGCTGGGATTACAGGTGCCTACCACCATGCCTGGCTAATTTTTGTATTTTTAGTAGGGACAGGGTTTCACCATCTTGGCCAGTCTGGTCTCGAACTCCTGACTTCAAGAGAGAGATCCACCCGCCTTGGCTTCTCAAAATGCTGAGATTACAGGTGTGAGCCACCACACCCGGCCTTTTTTATTGCAATTTGATATGCTGTAGTTCTAAGTATTTTTCATTTCCTCCCCTGCACAGAGCCTCTGCATGACCCGCTTTATCCTGAGGACACCTGCAGGCCGGGGCCAGGCACCCATTGCCCAAAGCCCTGAAGCTGGGTCGGAAGCAGAGCAGAACTCTGGCGCTCATTTACTGCTTTCTCCTCCCACAACCGAGTCCACAGCCTCCTGCCTTGGGCCATAGCCCTGGCCTCCCCACACAACCTTCGCTTCCTCTCCCAGGTCTTCCTGTCTCTCAATGTTTCCCTCTAAAGATCCATCATGGGCTGGGAGTGGTGGCTCACACCTGTAATCCTAGCAGTTTGAGGGGCCGAGGAGGGAGGATCACGAGGCCAGGAAATCAAGACCATCCTGGCCAACATGGTGAAACCCCATTGCTACTAAAATACAAAAATTAGCCAGGTATGGTAGTGGGTACCTGTAGTCCCAGCTACTCAGGAGGCTGGGGCAGGAGAAACGCTTCAACTCGGGAGGCAGAAGTTGCAGTGAGGCGAGATCGCGCCACTGCAGTCCAGCTTGGCAACAGACTGAGACTCCATCTAAAAAAAAAAAAAAAAAAAAAAAAAAAAATCCATCATGGCTGGTCTTGCGGGGCAGCCAACAATCCACACTAACCCGGCATCTTGGCAGGAATGGAATGCGCTCCCTCCTGCGTTTTCTCCTTCACTGGCTTTCCTAATACCTTTCTCTGCCCTTGCAATATCAGACGTTCCAATGATGCATCTAATAGGTTGAAATTAAAGTTATAGATGCAATTTAATTCTAAGGACATGAAGAGAAATTGATGTGGAGAATGAATGTGTGAAAAGGGGAAAAGCAAAATGAGAGAGGGCTTGGACACAGGAGTGAAGCCCAAAATCGACTATTAAAAATAGTGTTAACCGGCCGGGCACGGTAGCCCATGCCTGTAATCCCAGCACTTTGGGAGGCTGAGGCGGGCAGATCATGAGGTCAGGAGATCAAGACCATCCTGGCTAACACGGTGAAACCCCGTCTCTACTAAAAATACAAAAAATTAGCTGGGCATGGTGCCAGGTGCCTGTAGTCCCAGCTACTTGGGAGGCTGAGGCAGGAGAATAGCATGAACCTGGGAGGTGGAGCTTGCAGTGAGCCTAGATTGCGCCACTGCACTCCAGCCTGGGTGACAGAGCAAGACTCCATCTCAAAAAAAAAAAAAAAAAAAAAAAAAATTAAGCTGGCTGGGTATGGTGGCTCATGCCTGTAATCCCAACACTTTGGAAGGCCGAGGCAGGCAGATCATCTGAGGTCAGGAGTTCGAGTCCAGCCTGGCCAACATGGTGAAACCCGTCTCTACCAAAAATACAAAAATTAGCCAGGCATGATGGTGTACGCCTGTAATCCCAGCTACTTAGGAGGCTGAGATACAAGAATTGCTTGAACCCAGGAAGCAAGAGGTTGCAATGAGCCAAGATGGTGCCACTGCACTCCAGCCTGGGCAACAGAGTGAGATTGTCTCAAAAAAAAAAAAAAAAAAAAAAAAAAAGCATTAAGCTGAGGTAGGTGGATTACTTGAGGCCAGGAGTTTGAGACTAGCCTGGGCAACATAGTGAGACTCCTTTTCTCTAAAAAAAAGAAAAAGTAGCCTGATGCAGTGGTTTGCACTTGTAGTGTGCTGCTCAGGAGGCTGGGGCAGGAGGATCTCTTGGGCCCAGGAGTTCCAGCTTGCAGTGAACTATGATCACACCACTGCACTGCAGCATAGGTTGTCGACAGAGCAAGACCTTGTCACCCTATCATCCTGTCTCTGTCTCTGTGTGTGATTTATTTATTTATTTATTTTTTGAGATGGAGTGTTACTCTGTTGCCCAGGCTGGGGTGCAGTGGTGCAGTCTCAGCTCACTGTAACCTCTGCCTCCCAGGTTCAAGCAATTCTCCTGCCTCAGCCTCCTGAGTAGCTGGGATTACAGGTGCATGCCACCATGCTCGGGTAATTTTTGTATTTTTTAGTGGAGACAGGGTTTCACCATGTTGGTCAAGCTGGTCTCGAACCCCTGACCTCAGGTGATCCACCCACCTAGGCCTCCCAAAGCGCTGGGATCACAGGCGTGAGCCACCGCGCTTGGTCTCTATATATAATTAGAGCCACCGCGCCCAGTCTCTCTATAAAGAGCCAGGTGTTTTCAGGAAACTGCCAGCTCAGTGAGGGAGAACTGCTCTTAAACAGAGGGGAAAGGACATATATTTTATTATGTCAGCAACCATCTACATACAAATAAATGTGAGTCGTAATTAATATAAAAACGGAGTAGCAACCACAAACCTGGCTAAGCGACTTTTTCATTTGCTGGTGAAATCTACGTCTGTCGCCCGCTCCACTCACCGGCCTCCCCAGAGTCTGAAAACGACAGTCCCGGTATAAGGCTGCCACCTGGTGGCCAACCTGAAAACTGTATGGCTATGCCTTGCTGTTCCTAACGCAGCGTTGTTTCAAAGAAACACAAAAGAAATACAAGGCGAGCCAAATGGATGATTTTAAATTATCTGGTAGCCCTATTGAAAAAGTAAAAAGATATTGGGCACGGTGGCTCACGCCTGTAATCCCAGCACCTTTGAGAGGCTGAGGCGGGCGGATCGCTTGACCCCAGGAGTTCGAGACCAGTTTGGGCAACATAGACCCTCTTCTCTACAAAAAAAGTCCCAAAAATTAGCCGGGTGTGGTGGTAAGACCGTGTCTCTAAAAAAAAAAAAATAATAATACATTTTATTTAACCCAATATATCAACATATTTCAACATGTAATCAATGTTTTTAAATTATTGATATATTTTACATTCTTAAACTGTCTTTCAAACCTAGTGTGTAATTTGCACATCCATCACCTCTCCACCTGGATGCTACATTTTGATGAGAAATACTCGATCTGCATTTACAACTTGTAAAACTTACAGTTGAAAAGGCAGACTCACACCCAAATTGTCCCAAATACGCTTAAAAGCTTCCAATTAGGTGTTACATTGACAAGTACAGTTGGGTCTCACTTGATTTAATCTCAGCTTAAAAACAGATTCCTCCTCAGGTAGGGGTTGCTGCACCCTTGGTCTCAGTTAAACATTGGGCACACACCTCTCCCTGCCCATCGGGTGATCTGGCTTTCTACTAACAGAAACGTCTGGAGCGGTTGCAAGAGAATCCGGTCTGGGACCAGCCTGCATCTGTACCTAATCTAGTGGCTGCGTAATCAGTCACCCAGATTCCCTCCAGGACTGTAGGCCGACCTCCCCAAGTGGTGCTGTGGCCAGCAGACAGTCCACAGCTGCTGTCCTCTCTGGCAATTTCCTCAGCTGAAGAGCATCATCTTGACCTCGGGTCGTGCGTCCTTTCTGAGCTGCCTGCAGCCAGTGATTGGTCAGTGGGGTTTTTAAAGGCCGAGTCTTTTCACCCAAACCTGGGATAGTGTTGCGGTTCCATCTTCCTCTGCTCAACGCTGTTCTTTCCCTTCCGCTCCGTATCTTCGGTTTCACAGGTATTGATCCTGGTGTACCGGTAAACTGTGCGGTCATCTTCATCTCAGAGTCTACTTCCTGAGGGGGCCTTCAGCTATGATCATGCGTGCCAGGAGTGGGCTGTAGAACGCAGATGCTGAGGTGGGATTCTGGAGCTGGACTGCTGACTAGTGGGCTAGCAGTGACGATCTCTTCATGGTTGGCAGGGGGAGCGCAGATAGCTCGGGCACATGGTAGCAATGGGGTTGTGAAAACGTCCGCTGCTGATGAAATGCAATGGTATTCTGGGGAAGACTATTCACTAGTGGGTTCCCTGTGTCAGGAGTTTGAGATATGAGTGGACACAATACCTACGGAACGTCGGGCCAGGAGCGGCAGCTCACGCCTGGAATCCCAGCACTTTGAGAGGCTAAGGTAAGAGTATTGCTTGAGCCCAGGAGTTCAAGACCCGCCTGGGCCACGTACCAAGACCCACGTCCCCATAAAAAAATCAAAATTAGCCAGGTGTGGTGGTGTAGTCCCTGCTATTTGGCAGGCTGAGGCAGAAGGATCTCTTGAGCCTGGGAGGTCGAGGTTGCAATGAGCTGTGATTATGCCGCTGCACTTCAGCCTGGGTGACAGAGCAAGACACCCCGTCTCAAAAACCCCAAAACCACAGTGAAACTAGGTGGTTGTTGCTAAACACAAAGATGGTGGAAAATGAAAAAAGCTGAGAGTGATTAACAGGCAATTAAAAGCTAAGGGTGAAAGCCTCCTTAGGAGCACGTAAAGGTTTTTATATATTGCAGCTGCAAGGTAGAGAAAGCTGAGGACTAGACCCAGGATTTAGTTGTAAGATCAGCCAAGCTTCCAAGAAGGTTAAATCCTCCACCTAGACAGCCTGCTGTGCCAGAGGCAGGGCCCTAGTTCATGAGATGCGGACGTCTGGGTTGATGTGCTCCCAAAACCTCAAATCCCCAGAGCCCATAAGCCCTGAGTGCACATAAGTGGCCACTCTTCCCACCAGGGGTGAGAGTATCCTCCTCCCCCCAGGAGACGGAGGCTTCCCTCCTGCAGGATATTACCCCCAGCATCAGGCACCAGGCCTGGTAAGGGAGGAAAAGGACCTTGTACCAAGGGAGCTGCAGAATGGAGCCAAAACGCGCTTGCAGGGACTGGGCACACATGACAGGAACCGGGTGCTGAGAGAGCTGGACCAAGGGGAAAGCTCATAAAGCTGGAAAAAGGTGGGGCTTCTCAATTCAGGAGTACTCCCCAGGATACAGGACTTAATGTCCTGCTCGGGACCCTAGGGGATGGGCCACCGTGCTGCCGGATGGCTCCTAGAAGCAGGCAGAAGGCAGAGCACACTAAGCAAAGGAGAGATGCTGGCGCTGCTGTCAGGTGGTGGAAAGAGGCGTTAAAAGGCTCAGAGGCGGGCGCAGTTGTGTGAATGTACCCTGTGAGGCAGAACACCCACGGGAAGGCCTGGAAGATTCATTCATCTATGGAAGCAGGAATGTGACAGTGCTGGTGAGGGGGCCGGCACAGCTGAGCTCATGGGCTGCTCCCCTCTAGAAGTCAGGGAGAAGGTAGGAGGTGCTGCTATGGAACAGGCTGCTGGGTGATGAGGGTGCTGGGAGCCTGAGATCATAAGACCAGGCGATGCCAGCAGCCGGGGGCCTGCCCTGTGGCCCTATGGAGATGCTTAAGAGTTGGCCACATGGCAAAACCAGTGGTATTGTTCAAACTGTGCAAGCAAAGTCATGATGGGTGACAGGGGGCTAGGTGGCCTCCATGAGAACATCTGGCTTTCTGTGGCACCGGAAGTTTGTCTCGGGCTTTTCCCTTGACCAGAGGCGGGTGCTGCACCTGTGTGCTCCCACAGGGCACCTGGGCTTCCTCTGTTGGAAACTAATTACTCTCCATTGGATCCACCTCTTCACCCGACCGTCTTCAAGCTCGATGGTGGGTTTCGAGGCGGGAGCTGTTTCTCAGATGAAGCATTGGGCTTAATTGCCCACGGGGCTTCTCCAAGTGTGAACACCTGGGGACCTTGTTAGCAATGCAGATTCCCAGGCCCCACGCCGGCCTACAGATGCAGAAATGGTAGGGACAGGGCCTGGCCGTCAGTGCATTACACCTTCCAGGTGATTCTGATGCATGCTCAAGTGTGAGAATCTGATACAGAGTTCAGCGGCTGCTGGAAGAATGTATCCCCGGGCTGGAGGGATCAGAGGGGTGTATTAAAGCAGAGGGGAGGTTAAGAGAAATGTCACCTCATTTTTGGCCAGTAGTGGGGAATTATTAGTCCAGGGAAGGCAGCACAGCTGTGAAGCTGTGTCACATCTGAGGACTGCTCCCCAGCAGGACTCGGAGCGCTGCCATGGAACATGCCAGAAGGTAGGACAGACAGGTTAAAGACCTTAGATTTTACGATCTGGCAACTCTGGGTCCAAATCCTTTGTCGGCCGTGGACCTGTCCCCATCCTACACTTCCCTGCTTCCCAGCCCCAACGAAGTCTGGACTGTCCTTAGCTTGGGCAAATCTTTCATTTTTTTCCAGAGATAGGGTCTTGCTCTGTTACCTAGGTTGGAGTGCAGTGGTGCTATCATAGCTTACTGCAGCCTCAAACTCCTGGCCTCAAGCAGTCCTCCCATCTCAGCCTCCTGAATAGCTAGAACTATGGGCACACACCACCGTGGCCAGCTGGTTTTTCTTTTAAACTTTTTTTTGAAGAGATGGGGGTCTGGCCATGTTGCCCTGGTTGGACTAGAACTCCTGGCCCCAAGCAAACCTGCCCCAGCCTCCAAAAGTGCTGGGATTATAGGTGTGGGCCCCGTGCCCAGACCGCCTATGTCTTTATATTTAAAATGCCTCTTATATATCATTCGGCCTTGCCTGTGAATCTTGATCCCTTTGACAATTTCTGCCTTTTGATATGGTTGTTTTAGGTCTACCATTTCACTCTCCACTTTGCTTTCCCACTCCCTCCCCTATTTTGGTCCCTCTTCTTTCTTGCCCTATTTTGTGTTAAAAATATGTCTTTTGAGATGGAGTCTTGCTCTGTCACCCAGGCTGGAGTGTAGTGGCGCAATCTTGGCTCACTGCAACCTCTGCCTCCTAGGTTCAAGCAATTCTCCTGCCTCAGCCTCCTGAGTAGCTGAAATGACAGGCGCCTGCCACCACTCCCAGCTAATTTTTGTATTTTTAGTAGAGATGGGGTTTCATGTTGACCAGGCTGGTCTTAAACTCCTGACCTCAAGTGATCTGCCTGCCTTGGCCTCTCAAAGTGCTGGGATTACAGGTGTGAGCCACCAGACCGGGCCTAAAAATACTAGTTTCAGTTTTAATGTATCCACTAGCGTTTTGGAGATGCTGTTCCTTTTCTTCAGTGGTTGCTCTAATAGGGTCTTAACTTCTCATATTCTTAGTATTGTACCACTTCATGCACCTTGAAAATCCCTTAACCTCTCTGAACTTCAGTTATTTCATTTATAAGATGAGAATGGTGACTTTCTCTCATGGGTTATCTGACTCCCGGATGAGAGAACTCAAGCCGAGTATACAGCCAAGGGCAGAACAGCAATGCCTGTTGACTGTCAGGGCTGATCCTAGTCTGAAGGGGTGGCCTGCCCCTCCACACCTGTGGGCGTTTCTCGTTAGGTGGAACGAGAGACTTGAGAAAAGAAATGAGACAGAGACAAAGTAAAGAGAAAGAAAAAGTGGGCCCAAGGGACCAGCGCTCAGCATACCGAGGACCCACGCCGGCACCTGTCTCTGAGTTCCCTTAGTATTTATTGATAATTATCTTTACCATCTTAAAGAAAAGGAAGTGGCAAGATAATAGGATCATTGTAGGGAGAAAGTCAGCAGTAAGACATGAATAAAGATCTCTGTGACATGAATAAGTTTAAGGAAAACTGCTGTGCCTTGATATGCATATGCAAACATCTCCATAAACCTTTTTAGTGTATAAAGAGCAGCATTGCGCTAGCAAGTCCCGCCTTTCACCCTAAGGCGGTGTTCTCCTTTCTCAGTAAACAGAACACACAATTGGGTTCCTTTGCCCAGGGACAGGCAGGAGACAGATGCTTTTCTCTATCACAACTGCCAACAACCGCCAAGAGGCCTTCTTTCCTCTTGTACTGGTCCTCCTCAGCACAGACCCTTCACGGGTGTCAGGCTGGGGGACGATCAGGTCTTTCCCTTCCCACGAGGCCATATTTCAGACCATCACCTGGGGAGAAACCTTGGACAATACCTAGCTTTCCTAGGCAGAGGTCCCTGCGACCTTTGGCAGTGTACGTATTCCTGGGTAGTTGACATTAAGAGAATGGTGATGACTTTTAACCAGCAAGCTGCCTTCAGGCACTTGTTTAACAAAGCACACCCTGCACAGCCCAAAATCCTTTAAACCTTGAGTCACCACAGCACATGTCTCTTGCGAGGACAAGGTTGGGGGTAGGGTCACAGATGAACAGCATCTCAAATACAGAACAAAATAGTCTCTTATGTCTACTTTTTTCTATACAGACACAGCAACAGACTGATCTCTCTCTTCCCCACACTAGTCCTGCCACTAAAGAGTGTGGTTCTGATCAGCACTGGCCTCCTGAGACCACATGGAGCCACCACTGAGTATCCCCAGCGGCAGACCCACTGCACGGGGTCATGTGTCCACCAGCTGTGATCACCCATTCTGCTAAATGGCTGCCCCTCAGGGATGCTGGTATCTCACCAGGGCACCTCTCAGCTGCCCTTTCCTTGCCCAGACCTGACCATCCTGTGCCCCCTCTTCAGGCTGCTCCTGGGCCGGCAGAGCCAAACCAGCTGACCCAGCCAGGCCGATCACAGAAAAAGCCTGGCTTGATTTCCACCACTGCAGTCCTCCCTATGCCCTTCACATTCCTGGACTCTGTCCAAGCCTCCATCTGCTGCCCATTCTTCTCACTCGCAGTGATGGCTTTAGCAATCTGCAGGGACATAGGCCTCTGGGGATGCTGTCTTCTCACACTCAGCATCAGTCCCACAGAATGGAAGCACTAGCCCTCCTGGGGGCAGCCTGTGCAACCACTCCTAATGGGTTTTTGGGAATCTGGTTCTAGGCCTTTCTTTTGAGGGTTTTTTTGTTTTTTGTTTCTTTTTTTGGGGAGACAGAGTCTCACGTTGTCCCCAAAGCTGGTGTGGAGTGGTAGGAACATGGTTCACAACCTCCTGGGCTCAAGCAATCCTCCCACCCCAGACTCCTGAGTAGCTGGAACTACAGGCAAGCGCTATTATGCTAAGCTTATTTTTTGCAGAGACAAATTTCACTGTGTTGCCAGGCTGGTGTCAAATCCCTGAGCTCAAGTGATCCACCTGCCTGCTGCCTCCCAAAGTGCTGGGGTTGCCGGTGTAAGCCACTGCAGCTGGATAATTCTTGTGTTTTCAGTAGAGATGGGGTTTCACCATGTTGGCCAGGCTTGATTCCAGGGTTTGGAAGTGGGAGTGAGTAATGCTTGAAAATCTGGATGGGCTGGACACAGGTGGATTGGGGCAGCCCCGCAAGACACTGGAAACTGCTCTAGAAACACAGGAGGAATCCGAGTGACCTGGATCCTCACAGTATGGCTTCCAACTGCCAGCTATCAGCACCAGATAGAAGGAAGCACTTGTTGGCCAGGTGCAGTGGCTCATACCTATAACCCTAGCACTCTGGGAGGCTGAGGCGGGCGGATCAATAGGTCAGGAGTTCAAGACCAGCCTGGCCAAGATGGTGAAACCCCCTCTCTGCTAAAAATACAAAAATTAGCTGTGCATGGTGGCAGGTTCCTGTAATCCTAGCTACTTGGGAGGCTGAGGCAGGAGAATCACCTGAACCCAGGGGACCAAGGTTGCAGTGAGCCGAGATTGTACCATTGTACCTCAGCCTGGGAGAGATACTCAGTCTCAAAAAGAACAAACAAACAAAAAAAAACACTTGTTTCCTGCTTGAAGGGGTGTTACTGAAAGCAACTGAAGTGGTTGCCTTGAGCTGGCAGAACTCCATCTCTTAGCTTCTCTTCCTAAGTGGGGGTTTCTACTCCTGGGCAACTTTATCCAAATTCTCTTCCTGATTAGTATCAAGCTCACCTACTTTTGTGTGTGTGTGTTTTTTGTTTTTTCTTGAGAGAGTCTTGCTCTGTTGCCCAGGCTGGAGTGCAGTGGTGCGATCTGGGCTCACTGCAAGCTCTGCCTCCCAGGTTCAAGCGATTCTCTTGCCTCAGTGGCCCAAGTAGCTGGGATTACAGTAGTAGGTCCTCACCACCACTCCTGGCTAATTTTTTTTTTTTTAGTAGAGATGGGGTTTTGCCATGTTAGGGTGGTCTCGAACTCCTGACCTCAGGTGATCCACCCACCTCGGCCTCCCAGAGTGCTGGGATTATAGGCGTGAGCCACCAGGCTTGGCCAAGCTCACCTACTTTTTAAAATGCAGATGATGCTTTTTTTTTTTTTTTTTTGGAGTGACAAGGTCTTGCTATGTTGCCCAGGATGGTCTTGAACTCCTGGGTTAAAGGGAACTTCCTGTCTTGACCTACCAAAGTCCTGGGATTATAGGCATGAGCCCCATGCCCAGCCTGATGCTGCTCTTAACTCTGAACCCTCCCAGGGCTTCATATTTTCTCATGGGCAGGCCCGGCCCTCATGTGTTTCTGGCTTTGTCACATGGCCTGCCCTCTACTTGGGTTTTGTGTCTGCTCCTGGGATGTACTGCTGAGGTGGAATCCCCCTGTGGACAGGGCCCTTCTGTCAGTCATCTTGTTCACCAGTGTGTCGCCCAGCAGCCTCCTGTGCCTGCTTCATAGTCGGTGCCCAACAGGAGTGAAGATCCCACATCCACTTCCACGATTAGTGCCAACAGCCATGGGCAGGGCCTCTCCTTGGCTTCTGTGTTCTCGTTACTCTCTAGTGGCTGAAATTTGGAGTCCCCATCTCCAGGCTCTGGCACGCAAGTCATGCTAACCTTCATAGGCATGTCTGCTTTGCTGTCTTTTGTTTCACATTCTGACAGTCCTCAGAAAAGCTAGCGTGCGTTCGGGAGATTCTTTCACTCACACGTGCGTTACATGAGAAATTACTCAATGTCTGAGGTAGAAGCTTCTCTGCAGGGCCGGGCGCAGTGGTTCACTCCTGTAATCCCAGCACTTTAGGAGGCCAGTGCGGGCAGATCGCTTGAGGTCAGGAGTTGGAGATCAGCCTGACCAACATGGTGAAACATTATCTCTACTAAAAATTGGCCGGGCATGGGGGTGTGTGCCTGTAATCTCAGCTACTCAGGAGGCTGAGGCAAGAACATCACTTGACCCTGGGAGACGGAGGTTACGGTGAGCCACTGCACTCCAGTGCTGAGGTGACAGCAAGACTCCATCTCCCACCCCCGCCAAAACAAAAACAAAAAACAAAAAAATTGCCCTCCAGGGCCAGGAGGAGAGGAGATCTGAGGCCAAGAAGGCCACTAACGATGAGCTGAGAGCTGCAGCATCAAGCAGAGGGGTCCTGGAAGCGTCCCACTGGTTATGGCTCAGTAGGACAGGCTCATGGGTGTCTTCCCTCTCAAAACACCAGAGCACAGGCCGGGCGCGGTGGCTCAAGCCTGTAATCCCAGCACTTTGGGAGGCCGAGACGGGCGGATCATGAGGTCAGGAGATCGAGACCATCCTGGCTAACACGGTGAAACCCCGTCTCTACTAAAAATACAAGAAAATTAGCCGGGCGAGGTGGCGGGCGCCTGTAGTCCCAGCTACTCGGGAGGCTGAGGCAGGAGAATGGCATGAACCCGGGGGAGCGGAGCTTGCAGTGAGCCGAGATCGTGCCACTGCACTCCAGCCTGGGGCACAGAGCAAGACTCCGCGTCAAAAAAAAACAAAACAAAACAAAAAAAAACACCAGAGCACAGAGTGTGAAGCTGGAAGCCTCCTAGTGGAGTCCTAAGGGTCTAGTCCTACTTGGGCCAGTAGGACCATGAGATGGGCAGTTGAGCCAAGAGAAACTATACCCAAATGAGGTCTCAGGATACCACAGGCCCCTGACTTCCCAGGCCAGCTCCTGGCGGGGCAGGGCTCTGTCAGTCACACAACTGGAGGTAACAATGGCAGACTGTGGCCAAGGGTGGTGAATGTGTGGCACCACCTAAGCCTCCATCTACCTCCCACAACATCCCTCTGTCACCCACGCTGGGGACCCCTAGCATCTTATTTCTACACCATTGCAAGTCTTATGCCTGCAGCCTGGGATTCCCTGGCCTCATTCCCCTTCTGACTTGTCCTGGATTTACCAACAGTACGTGGAGGCCAGTTAGATTCAGCCACATCAGCCCGAGGCCAAAATAGGTGAGTCCCAACTTCAGACTTACAAATAAAGACATAACCCAATATGCAGTTTGGTTATATTTTTGTTTGTTTGTTTTGTTTTTTGTTTTTTTTTGAGACGGAGTCTCGCTCTGTCACCCAGGCTGGAGTGCAGTGGCCGGATCTCAGCTCACTGCAAGCTCCACCTCCCGGGTTTATGCCATTCTCCTGCTTCAGCCTCCCGAGTAGCTGGGACTACAGGCGCCCGCCACCTCGCCCAGCTAGTTTTTTGTATTTTTTTTTTTTTAGTAGAGATGGGGTTTCACCATGTTAGCCAGGATGGTCTCGATCTCCTGACCTCGTGATCCACCGGTCTCGGCCTCCCAAAGTGCTGGGATTACAGGCTTGAGCCACCGCGCCAGGCCTGCAGTTTGGTTATGAAAAACATCTATCAAGTGGAAAAAAAAAAATCTCTAAAATACCAGGATAAAAATGGGCTGTATGGCCAAATACAGTGAGCATGGACTGAGTCGAACAGGAAGAGGTCTCAACTGGAAATACACTCGATGAGCTGGGTTTTGTTGTTCTTGGCATTGCTGCTTTTGGCTGGCTGCCTCACCAGTAAGGCAAAAACCACTGCCTCCCAGGCTTGTGTGAGGATTAAATGAAGTACAGTTACATCTTGAGATATGCCCAGGCTGCAAGAACTTGTCTTTAAGAGGAGTTTCATCTAAAAGCACTGTGGTTTATGAGGATTACAAGGCACTTAAAAAGAGCTGTGATCTTCCGTCGCAGGATTTCACCATAGAGTCCTAAGAAGCACTTGAAGTGTGTTGCAGTGCCGAAGCACTGATGCTCAACAAACTAACGGGTGTATTTGCACCTCGTCCATCGACAGATCCCCACAAGCTTAGGGAATGTCTTCCCCTGATCGTCTTCCTCAGGAATAAACTCAAGTACGCGTTGACTGGAGATGAGGTAAAGAAGATACGTATGCAGTGCTTCATCACAATTGATGGCAAGGTTCGAGTGGCTATCACATACCCTGCTGGATTTATGGATGTCATTGGTATCGAGAAGACAGGGGAGCATTTCTGCCTGGTCTATGACACCAAGGGCTGTTTTGCTGTTCACCGCATCCCAGTGGAAGAGGCAAAGTACAACCTGTGCAAAGGGAGGAAGAGCCCTGTGGGGATGAAAGGAATCCCACACCTGGTGACTCATGATACTGGAACCATCCACTACCCAGATCCTCTCATCAAGGTGAACCATGCTGTGAAGACTGATTTAGGGACTGGCAAGATAATCAACTTTATCAAATTCCACACAGGCAGTGTCTGTATGGTGATGGGGTGGAGCCAGCCTCAGTCATGTTGGTGTGACCACCAACAGGGAAAGACATGCTGGTTCGCTCAATGTGCATGTGAGGGACGCTGATGGCAACAGCTTTGCCACAAGGCTGTCCAACATTTTTGTCATTGGCAATGGCAGTAAACCTTGGATTTCCCTGCCCAGGAGAGAGGGCATCCGACTTACTATTGCTGAAGAGAGAGAAGAGGCTAGCCACCAAACAGCGGTGGCTAAATTGCAGTAGCAGCATATCTTTTTTTTTTTTTTTCCCTCAAATAGTGAATTCTTGTTTCTAAGAAAAAAAAAGTTCTGATCAGAGGCTAGGTGTGGTGGCTCATTCCTATAAACCCAGCACTTTGGGAGGCAGAGGTGGGTGGATCACTTGAGGGTCAGGAGTTGGAGACCAGTCTGACCAACATGGTGAAACCTCACCTCTACTAAAAATAGCCAGGTGTGGTGGTACACTCCTGCAATCCCAACTACTTGGGGGGGCTGAGGCAGGAGTATCACTTGAACCTGGGAGAGGGAGGTTGCAGTGAGCTGAGATTGTGCTACTGCACTCCAGCCTGGGTGACAGACCAAGACTCCATCTCAAAAAAAAAAAAAAAGATATCTGGATTTTTAGAGCCTTGGGAACATGCAGCTGAGATAAGAGTAACCCCTGTGGTCACCTTCCTAGTCGTAGAGTGGGGTGTGTGAAGTTCTCAGCATTTGTAACTTGCTAGCTTATACTGACAACCCTGGCACTCCTTGCATTGTTTCCATTGACTTTTCTGCCTCTATTACTTTACCTTTTTGTATAAAGCGTTCTCTTATGTGAACGACGGATGTCAAATATGCTTTCTTTGGTAGTATAGTCTCAAGTGTACAATGCAGCTCCGAAAGACCTGGAGAAGTGTAGTGATATAGTTTGGTATTTGTCCCTGTCCAAGTCTCATGCTGAGATGTCATCCCCAATGTTGGAGGTGGGGCCTGCTGGGAGGACCCCTCATGGCTTGGTCCTGTCCTCAAGATAGTTCTTGTGAGAGCTGGTTGTTTGGAAGTGTGTGGCACCCCCTCACCCTGCTCCTAATTTTGTCACACGATGTGCCTGCTCCCCCTTCACTTTCCGCCGTAATTGTCAGTTTCCCGAGGCCTCCCCAGAAGCTGAACAGAGGTCAGTCTGCAGAACCACAAGCCAATTAAGTCTCTTTTCTTGGCCGGGTGTGGTGGCTCTCGCCTATAATCCCAGAACTTTGGGAGGCTGAGGCAGGCGGAACACCTGAGGTCAGGAATTCGAGACCAGCCTGGCCAACATGGTGAAACCCCGTATCTACTAAAAATACAAAAATTAGCTGGGCATGGTGGTGGGTGCCTGTAATCTCAGCTACTCAGCAAGTTGAGGCAGGAGAATCACTTGAAACTGGGAGGTTGAGGTTGCAGTGAGCTGAAATCATGCCACTGCACTCCAGCCTGGGTGAGAGTGAGACTCCATCTTAAAAAACAAAAACAAACCTCTTTCCTTTATAAATTACTCAGCCTCAGGTATTTATAGCAATGCATGAGCAGCTTAATGTATGTAGACAGCCATTTTATAGGGTAATTAAGAGACCTTGCTTATGTTGTGCTGTGTTAGTGGAGGTCAATTATCTGTGTCCATTTTAATGGGTTTATGGTATTTTAGGATAAATGAATGTGTGTTTAGGGACTAAGGTGTGCATACAAATTTTTCCACTGGAATTAATGGCAATTATATTCTCCACTTAGGAGAATTCATCCTAGGAGTGGTTTTTATGTACAAATTACCCTTTTAAAGCAGGAGAATGTAGGTGAAAAATACATCAGACTGCACAGCACAAAGTTTTCTTAAATGTTTTTATGTTTTGTTTTTGAGATGGGATTCTCACTCTGTTATCCAGGCTGGAGTGCAGTGGCACAATCTCTGCCTCCTGGGCTCAAGTGATCCTCCTACCTCACCCTCTTGAGTAGCTGTGACTACAGGCATGAGCCACCACATCTGGCTAATTTTTTGTATTTTTTGTAAAGATGGGGGTCTCACTATGTTGCCCAGGCTGGTCTCGAGCTCCTGGGTTCCAGCAATCCACCTGCCTTGGCCTCCCAAAGTGCTCGGATTACAGGTGTCAGCCACCACGTCATTATTAAATGTTTAATAACTGGAGGCATATCTAGAAATGTAAATATATACAAATACACATATTGTCTTGGGTGTGACTGGCTGGGGCTAGAATCACAAGCAATAAAGGTATTCACCAAGACAGTTGTGGGGAAAGGCAGATTTATTAGAGGAAGAATATGGCCTGGGTATGGTGGCTCATACCTGTAATCCCAGCACTTCAGAAAGTGGAGGCAGGCAGATCACTTGAGCTCAGGAGTTCGAGACTAGCCTGGGCAACATGGCAAAATCCTCCTCTACCAAAAATTTAAAAATTAGCCAGGAGTGGTGCCTGGTGCCTACAGTCCCAGTTACTTGGGAAGCTAAGGTGGGGATCACTCGAACCTGTGAGGCAGAGGTTGCAGTGAGGCGAGATGGTACCACTGCACTCCAGCCTGGGTGACAGAGCCAAACCCTTTCTCAAAAGTAGGAAGCCATGTTGCAAGGGTACAATGGGCAGCACAGCAGAGAAGGGGCTGCTTGCAAAGAGGCAGGGGCTTGAGGGAAGTCTTACAGGGTCATGTTGGAAGGGGCCGCATGTGGAACGAATGGGATGTTGTGTCTATAGGTTGTCTGATTAGCCTTCTCTTGGAATACTTGCTCTCCCTCTCCTGGGACCCCTTTCCTGTTGTTGCTGGCATAGCTTACCAGGACTCCACGTTCCCCCCTAACTGAACAATGCCAAAGCTTTGGCACTGGGGTGGCAGTTTCATTTGCAGCTACTTCCTGCTGGCCTGAGGCGTAGAGTTGACCCTACCTATGCCTGTTGGTCTGTCAGGAGACCCTGTGGGTCACTGTCCCGGGTTGTGAGGCCTAGGATGTTGGCTCTTGGTGGAGAAAGGGACTTGTTGGAGAAGGGGAGCCTGTCAAGGTGAAACTGATGTCCAGCTGCATCCAGGGGAGATGCCTTGTAAAGGCAGCTGGCATCACTGGGGAGACCGATATTCCATCCGCAGCATCATTTGAAGGTGAAACTGTTGAATTAGCCTTGGTGCTGTTTGGGATCACCTGGCTTAAGAGGTCCGGAGCAGCGTGGCTGCTGTCTTCACAGGAGAATTTAGCGTGAGAAAGGGGGGTTCTGAGTTCCCCAAAATGTGTGTAGGTTTGCCCTGGTTGAGCTTCCGCTGCCAATGGCACTACATGTAGGGATTGTGAACTTTTGGCTAGAAAGGATAGGAGAGGCCTTCCTCCCTTCCCAGCAAGGTAGCCAAACCTGTTTACCCCTTGGCCTCCAGGCTACACAAAGGAGTGGCCCTAGCCAGTGGCATGAATTGTCAGAGGGATACTAGAATTTGTCCCCTGGAAGACTGAAAAGGAAGGCAAACCTCTAAACTTTTACTGAATCAGGCATCTCTCCACCGGGACCTTCTGATGCATTAGGGAGTAGACCTGGCTGGGGGCCTTCAGCTGTCTCCAGGCTCGGGCGCTGTCCACTGAGAGGCTGGAGTTGGAGAAGAAAGGGA
This sequence comes from Macaca nemestrina, assembly GCF_043159975.1. Taxonomy (NCBI): domain Eukaryota; kingdom Metazoa; phylum Chordata; class Mammalia; order Primates; family Cercopithecidae; genus Macaca; species Macaca nemestrina. The sequence continues at coordinate 74,029,482 of NC_092142.1, read as the reverse complement.
CACAGGAGGGGAGGACTCCCGAAGCAGTCCCCGAGCACTTCCCATACGGGCCACCAAAATGTCGCGGGTGCAACAGGCTATGGCTGGTGTGGCAGGCGGTAAAGAAATTTACTAAGACAGTCATGGGGGAGAAAAAAGGCAGATTTATTAGAGGGAAAGCACGAAGATAAGTTGCAAGCGTACAATGGGCAGCCCAGCAGAGGAGGGGCTGTCTGCAAAGAGACAGGGGCTAGAGGGAAGTCTTGGGTTGTGCAGGCATGACATGCTGCTGGGCTACACAGGGAGTGAGGTATTTGGGAACATGCCAGCAGGTTATCTGTCATGAGCCATCTCTTGGAATAATTGTTCTCCCCCACAGAACACCCCTTCCTCGTCGCTTACTTTCCGTATACGTGTGGAGTCTTTATCTGAAAACTGAGCTAATAGAGTACAGTATTTTGTACTGATTTTTTATCTTCCAAATATTGATTAGAAAATATGTCAATGTAGAAGTCACCATTATAGCTCTAATCTATTTAAAACCTAAAGGTCCTTATCCCAGAGGTATACGCTGTTAGGGCTTGCTCCAAGTCCTTCTGAAGCCACCTTGCAAAAATTATGAGTGAGAAAATCATGACAATGAAACAGATCTAACCTAACCAACTCCAGCTTGCTCCTAACCTCCAAGCTGCCCTTAGTCATTCTTGCACATGGGCTGAACTAGCTTTGGAAGGAATTTATTTATTTTTATTTATTTATTTTTGAGACAGAGTCTCGCTCTGTTGCCCAGGCTGGAGTGCAGTGGTGCGATCTCTGCTCACTATAAGCTCTGGCCCCATTCTCCTGCCTCAGCCTCCCAGGTAGCTGGGATTACAGGCACCTGCCACCACACCTGGCTAATTTTTTTGTATTTTTAGTAGAGATGGGGTTTCACTGTGTTAGCCAGGATGGTCTCAATCTCCTGACCTCATGATCTGCCTGCCTCGGCCTCCCAAAGTGCTAGGATTACAGGTGTGAGCCACCGTGCCCGACCTGCAATGTATAGTTTAACTTTGGAACAAAGACAACAGTCCTTTTGCAAAACAAACCCCTTCTTGCCTGGGGACCAGACAGCCTTTGTAAGATTAACAAATTAACCATGAGATTAGAAATTATGGTTTAGGAATCTTGTAGCCAGAGGCCACAAGATCGCAAATCTCCCCATAACATCACTATTGTAAAATCTAAGATTGGTGCTCACGTATCTTTCAGACCCTGCATTCTGATGCACCAGCTAGTGCCACCCAGAATGGTAATCTGGTCAAGTCATTCAACCAGTTTCGTGATCCCACCCAGGAACAGAAGATAGCAAGAGCCCACTTTGACCTCTTTATTTTTTTGAGATGGAGTTTCACTCTTATTGCCCAGCCTGGAGTTCAGTGGCATGATCCTGGCTCACTGCAACCTCCGCCTCCTGGGTTCAAGTGATTCTCCTGCCTCAGCCTCCTGAGTAGCTGGGATTACAGGTGCAAGCCACCAAGCCTTGGCTAATTTTTGTGTTTTTAGTGGAGACAGGGTTTCACCATGTTGGCCAGGCTGGTCTAGAGCTCCTGACCTCAGGTGATCCACTCGCCTTGGCCTCCCAAAGTGCTGGGATTACAGGCTTGAGCCACCTTGCCCGCTGACCCCTTATTTCATCTCTAGACCCAACCAGTCAGCACTCCCCAGTCCCTGACCCCTTACCTGCCAAATTATCCTGAAAAAAACCTGAGTCTCCAAATTTTCAGGGAGACCGTATTGAGTAGTAAAACTCCGGTCCTGGTCAGCCAGTTCTGCATGAATTAAGCTCCCTCTATTACAATTGCCCTGTCTTGATAAATTGGCTGTATCTGGCCTGTGGGCAAGGAGAACGTGTCAGGCAGTTATACTTCCTGGTTTTTGTCTAAGTTTATATCCATATGTATATAAATATATATTCTATAAAAAAGCTATACATAATATCTTGTAACATTTTTCCACATTTTCAAAATTAGAAAATTAGAATTTTCTACAGAGGAGACTACATAATGAACATCCATACACTCTTCGTCTAGATTTGCCGATTGTATGTTGTCACATCTTCCTTCCTCCCTCTCATTTCTCCCCCTCTGTGTATGCGTATACACGTGTATGTGTCCCTTGATAATCCACAAGGAATTGGTTCCAGGACCTGCTACAGATACCAAAATCCAGAAGCTAAAGTGTCCCTAATAGAAAATGGCACAGTATTTGTGACCTACGCACATCCTCTTGTATATCTTAAATCATCCCTAGTCCTTATAATACCTAATACAATGTAAATATTATATAGTCATTATATTATTTAGGGAATAATGACAAAAGGTCTGTGTATATTCAGTACAGACGCAACCAACAATTTTTTTCTTTGTTCCCTGAATATTCATCCCAAGGTTGGCTGAATCCTCAGATGCAGAATCCATGGATACAGAAAGCCAACTGTCTGTGTGTGTGTGTACACACATTTTTGGCAACTTGTTTTTAAAACTCTATCAAACATTTTTCCAGGTCAACACAATTAGTCTGACTACTTTCACTCTTACAAGCTCTATGGTATCTACCATATGCAAGGAACCATATGGTATTCAAATATTCCTCGTATGACCTCGTACCAAGGATCAAGAAGGAGCCTCAAGTGCTCCAAGTCAGACCCACCTCCCCAGGCTTCCACATTTCTATTAGCAGGAGTGAAGAAGGGCCCAGAACTCTGGGTGTTCTTGGCAAGATGACTACCTTTCTCTCCTCCCAAGACTCCAGCTTCTCCACCATTTTCTGAGACTATCGGGTCTGATCTCATTAAAGCTTTTGTCCTTATTTGCTCAGTTATAAGAGGCTCAGGATTTCTGGGTCACCCCCTGCCTGACGCCACTCTAAACTTCCTCTACTTATATCCCTTTGTGATTCCATCTTTTGCCTTTCCCCAATTTCTAGAGATCTTCCTCTGCCCTCTGAAACTTACCACAGGGTTACAAGCAGAATTCCCTGTATCTTTTTTTTTTTTTTTTTTTTGAGATGGAGTCTTGGGCTGGGTGCGGTGGCTCACACCTGCTATCTCAGCACTCAGGGAGGCCGAGGTGGGTGGATCACGAGGTCAGGAGTTAGAGACCAGAATGAACAATATGGTGAAACCCCGTCTCTACTAAAAACACAAAAATTAGCCGGACGTGGTGGTGCGTGCCTGTAGTCCTGGCTACTTGAGAGGCTGAGGCAGAGGAATCGCTTCAACCCAGGAGGCGGAGGTTGCAGTGAGCCGAAATTACACCACTGCACTCCAGCCTGGGCGATAGCGAGACTGTCTCAAAAAAAAAAAAAAAAAAAAAAAAAAAAAAAAAAAAAAAAAAAAGATGGAGTCTTGCTCTCTTGCCCAGGCTGGAGTGCAGTGGCGTGATCTCAGGTCATTGTATCCTCTGCCTCCCGGTTTCAAGTGATTCTCCTGCCTCAGCCTCCTGAGTAGCTGGGGCTACAAGCATGTACCACCACTCCTGACTAATTTTTATATTTTTTTAAGTAGAGACGGGGTTTCACTGGTCAGGCTGGTCTCGAACTCCTGACCTCAACTGATCCACCAGCCTCAGCCTCCCAAAGTGCTGGGATTACAGGCGTGAGCCACCGCGCCTGGCCAGAATTCCCTGTGTATTAATGAACATTCCCTAAACTTTTCTACTTCACCCTTACCACTGGGCCTGGGAGGGGAAGATGTCCTTCTGGCTGAAAGGAGAAAGACCATTCTCCTTTCATCTTCTCTGAAACCCCTTGGCATGGACGCTCAGGCCATCAGACTATACCACCTAATACTTAAAGCAGTCATCTTCTGATCCCTGGATCTCTTAAATTTTAGTTCCCACTCTAACACTACCACCTGAATTTTTTTTTTTTTTTTTTTTTGAGACAGAGTCTCGCTCTGTCGCCCAGGCTGGAGTGCAGTGGCGCAATCTCGGCTCACTGCAAGCTCCGCCTCCCGGGTTCACGCCATTCTCCTGCCTCAGCCTCCTGAGTAGCTGGGACTACAGGCGCCCGCCACCGCGCCCAGCTAATTTTTTGTATTTTTAGTAGAAACGGGGTTTCACCGTGGTCTCGATCTCCTGACCTTGTGATCCGCCCGCCTCGGCCTCCCAAAGTGCTGGGATTACAGGCGTGAGCCACCGCGCCCGGCCTACCATCTGAATTTTTCATAATTTTAATGTTTATGTAGATTTAATACTTGGCTTTTCAGTTCCTTGATCTCCACTTTTCCAATGAGCCTGTATTCCTCCCTCCTTCAGCCAGTTATTCTCTTTTTTTTTTTTTTTTTTTTTTTGAGACGGAGTCTCGCTCTGTCGTCCAGGCTGGAGTGCAGTGGCCGGATCTCAGCTCACTGCAAGCTCCGCCTCCCGGGTTCACGCCATTCTCCTGCCTCAGCCTCCCGAGTAGCTGGGACTACAGGCGCCCACCACCTCGCCCGGCTAGTTTTTTGTATTTTTTTTTTTTTAGTAGAGACGGGGTTTCACCGTGTTAGCCAGGATGGTCTCGATCTCCTGACCTCGTGATCCGCCCGTCTCGGCCTCCCAAAGTGCTGGGATTACAGGCTTGAGCCACCGCGCCCGGCCAGCCAGTTATTCTCAAACATATTTATCTTGTTACTAGTAATAGCAACCTGTTCGTAATCTGTTTCATGCATTCCACACTCAACCAGATTTTTAGTACCCTAATAATCCTACCCCACGGAAACATACAATCTTTTCACTCTACCACTTTTCACACTCCTTTATCCCCTCAAGTTCTTTAGATTTGTTTTTAATTAACTTTTAAAAACTCACTTCCAAAATTATGTTTATTGGGGCCAGTTGTGGTGGCTCATACCTGTAATCGCAGCACTTTGGAAGGCCAAGGCAGGTGGATTACCGCAGATCAGGAGTTCCAGACCAGCTTGGTCAACAAGGTGAAATCCCATCTCTACTAAAAATACAAAAATTAGCCAAGCACAGTGGAGCATGCTTGTAGTTCCAGCTACTTGGGAGGCTGAGGCAAGAGAATCGCTTGAACCTGGGAGGCAGAGGTTGCAGTGAGCCGAGATTGCACCACTGCACTCCGGCCAGGGTGACAGGGCAAGACTGTCTTTAAAAAAAAAAAATATGTTTATTGTATACAACATGATGTTTACAAATGTATACATTGTAGAATGACTAAATCACACTAATTTGCATTTGTATTACATGTATTTTTGTGGTGTGAATATTTAAAATCTACTCTCGGTGATTTTTCAAGAATATATTACAGTCAGGCACAGTGATACAACCTGTAGTCCCAGCTACTTGGCAGGCTGAGATGGGAGAATTGTTTGAGCCCAGGAGTTTGAGATCAGCCTGGGCAATGTAGTGAGACCCCATCTCTTAATAATCTCTTAAATTTATTCCTCCTATTGAACTGAAATTGTGTATCTTTTCACTAACATCTCTTATCCCCTCCCACACTCCTAACCCCTGGTAATCACTATTCTGTTCTCTGCTTCTATGAGTTCAACTTTTTTAGATTCCACATATAAGTGAGATCATGTGGTATTTGTCTTTCCATGCCAGGCTTATTTCACTTAGCATAAAGTCCTCCAGGGTTCATCTATGTTACAAATAAGCTTCCTTCTTTATTTTTTGAGACAGGGTCTTGCTCTATCACTTAGGCTGGAGTATAATGGTGCAATCTTGGCTTGCTGCAACTTTGTATCCAAAGCTCAAATGATCTTGTTGCCTCAGTCTCCCAAGTAGCTAGGACTACAGGCACGTGCCACTGTGCCTGGCTAATTTTTTTTGTTTGCTTTTTTCTTTTTTTGAGAAAGGGTTTCATCATGTTGGCCAGGCTGGTCTCGAACTCCTGGACTTCAGCAATCTCCCTGACTCAGCCTTCCAAAGTGCTGGGGTTACTGGCATGAGCCACTGCGCCTGGCTAGAGTTTCCTTCTTTAAAGCTCAGTAGTATTCCATTGTGTATGTAGACCACGTCATCTTTATCCATTCATCCACTGATGGATACTTAGGTTGATTTCATACCTTGGCTATTGTGAATAATGCTGCAATGAGCATGGGAGTGCAGATACCTCTTTGACACACTAACTTCATTTCCTTTGGATAGATACCCAGTAGTGGAATTGCTGGATAACATGGTAGTTCTATTTAAGTTATTGAGGAGCTTCCATGCTGTTTTCCATAATGGCTGTACTAATTTACGTTCTCAATAACTTTGTGAGAGTTCTTTTCCCCACATCATCACACACACTTTTTTTTTTTTTTTTTTTTTTTGACACGGAGTCTTGCTCTTGTTGTCCTAGCTGGAGAGCAATGCCATGATCTTGGCTCACTGCAACCTCCGCCTCCCGGCTTCAAGCGATTCTCCTGCCTCAGCTTCCTGACAGCTGGGATTACAGGAGGTGCAGGGCACCACACCCGGCTAATTTTTTATATTTTTAGTAGAAACGGGGTTTCACGATGTTAGGCTGGTCTCGAACTCCTGACCTCAGGTGATCCACCTGCCTCGGCCTCCCAAACTACTGGGATTATAGGTGTGAGCCACTGCACCTGGCCCACAAACACTTTCATTCATCATTTTGCTAACAGCCATTCTAACAAGGTGTGAGATGATACCTCATTATAGTTTTAATCTGCATTTCCCTGATAATTCGTGACACTGAGCATTTTTTCATATATCTGTTAGGCACATGTATGTCTTCTTTTTGAGAAGTGTCTATTTAGGTCCTTTGCTCTTTACTTGGGGTATTTGTTTTCTTGCTATTGAGTTGTCTGAGTTCCCTGTATTTTAGATATCCCTTATCAGACTATGATTTGCAAATAATTCTCCCCATTCCAAAGGCTATCTTTTCACTCTGTTGATTGTTTCCTTTGCTGTGCAGGAGCTTTTTAGTTGGATGTAATCTCATTTGTCTGTTGTTGATTTTGTTGCCTGTGCTTTTGAAGTCAGATTAAAAAAAAAAAATTCATTGACCAGATCAATGTCACGGATCCCTGCTTTCTTCTAGTAAGTTTTACAGTTTCAGGTCTTACATTTAAGTCTTTGGTTTAGGCCGGGCGCGGTGGCTCAAGCCTGTAATCCCAGCACTTTGGGAGGCCGAGATGGGCGGATCACGAGGTCAGGAGATCGAGACCATCCTGGGTAACACAGTGAAACCCCGTCTCTACTAAAAATACAAAAACTTAGCCGGGTGAGGTGGCAGGCGCCTGTAGTCCCAGCTACTCGGGAGGCTGAGGCAGGAGAATGGCGTGAACCCGGGAGGCGGAGCTTGCAGTGAGCTGAGATCCGGCCACTGCACTCCAGCCTGGGTGACAGAGCAAGACTCCGTCTCAAAAAAAAAAAAAAAAAAAAAAGTCTTTGGTTTATTTTTCTGTATTTCATTATTTTATATGTGAATGTCCAGCATTTATTGAAGAGATTGTCCTTTGCCCATTATGTATTCTTGGCATCTTTGTCAAAAATCAGTTGACTGTAAATGCGTGGATTTATTTCTGGGAACTCTATTCTGTTTTGTTGGTCTATGTGTCTGTTTTGATACTAATATATTGTTTGGTTACTATACCTTTGTAGTGTAGTTTGAATTCAGGTAGTGATATGGTTTGGATTTGTGTCCCCACCCAAATGTCATGTCGAATTGGAGGAGGGGCCTGGTGGGAGGTGACTGGATCATGGGGGTGGATTTCTCCCTTGCTGCTCTCCTGATAGTGAGTTCTCATGAGATCTAACGGTTTACAAATGTGTGGCACTTCCCCCTTTGCTAGCATGCTGTCTGGTCACCATGTGAAGAAGGTGCTTGCTTCCCCTTTGCCTTCCACCATGATGGTAAGTTTCCTGAGGCTTCCCAGTCAAGCTTCTTGTTAAGCTTGTGGAACCGTGAGTCAATTACACCTTTTTTTCATAAATTGCCCAGTTTCAGGTAGTTCTTTATAGCAGTGTGAGAATGTACTAATGCAGGTAGTATGAAGCCTCAAGCTTTGTTCTTTTTGTTCAAGACTGCTTTGAGTATTTGGGGTCTTTTGTTGTTACATACAAGTTTTAGGATTGTTTTTCTATCTCTGTGGAAAATATAATTGGAATTTTGAAAGGCATTGCATTGAAACTGTAGATTGCTTTGGATAGTGTGAGCATTTTAACAATATTCCTCCAACCCACAAACACAAGATAGTTTTCCATTTAATTGTATCTTCAGTTTCTTTTATCAATGTCTTACAGTTTTTGGTGTACCAGTCTTTCATCTCCTTGGTTAAATTCATTCCTAGGTTCATTCATTAACTTTTTGTAGCTGTTGTAAATGGGATTGTCTTACTGATTCCTTGTATAGATAGGTCATGGTTCCATGAAACACTACTGATTTTTGTATGCTGATTTTTGTATCCTGCAACTTTATTCATTCATTAGTCCTGAAAGTTTTCTGGTGGACTCTGTTTTCTATATGAGATCATAGCATCTGCAAACATGGACAATTTACCTTCTTTCTTTCCCATCTGGAAGCCTCATTTCTTTCTCTTGCCTAACTGTTCTGGCTAGGACTTCCAATACTATGTTGAGTAGAAATAGTGAGAGTGAACATTCTTGTCTTGTTCATGAAAGTAGATGAAAAGCTTTCCCTTTTTCTCTTCTTTTTCTTCTTTTTTTTGAGACAGAGTCTCACTCTGTTGCCCAGGCTGGACTGGAGTGGTGTAATCTCGGCTCACTGCGACCTCTGCCTCCCAGGTTCAAGAAATTCTCCTGCCTCAGCCTCCCGAGTAGCTGGAATTACAGGGCTGTACCACCACACCCAGCTAATTTTTGTATTTTTAGTAGACAGAGGGTTTCGCCATGTTGGCCAGGCTGGTCTCAAACTCCTAACCTCAAGTGATCAGCCTGCCTCGGCCTCCCGAGGGGCTGGGATTACAGGTGTGAACCACTGCACCCAGCCAGATAAAAAGCTTTCAACTTTTCACTATTAAGTATGTTAGCTGTGAGCTTGTCATATACGGCCTGCCTTGTGCTGAGGTACATTCCTTCTATACCTATTGTGAGAGTTTTTATTATGAAAAGATGTTGAGTTTTGTCAAATGCTTTTCCTGCATCTATTAAGGTGATCAAAATAGATTTTGTCCTTCATACTGTGAATGTGGTAGATAACATTTATAGACTTGTGTATGTTGAAACATCCTTACATCCCTGGGATAGATCCCACTTGAACATAGTGAACTGTCTTTCAATGTGCTGTTGAATTTGGTTTGCTGGTATTTTGTTGATTTTGCATCTATTTTGTTGATTTTTGCATCTATGTTCATCAGGGATATTGGCCTATAATTTTTTTTTTCTTGCAGTGCCCTTGTCTGGCTTTGGTATCAGGGTAATGCTGGTTTCATAAAATAAGTTTGAAGGTGCTCCCTATTTTCCAATTTTTTTGGATGAGTTTGAGTAGAACTGGTACTAGTTCTTAAAATGTTAAGCAGAACTCAGTAATGACACCATTAAGTCCTGTGCTTTTCTTTGATGGACTTTTCTTTAATCGAGCCTCTTATTGGGTTTGTTGTTGTTGTTGTTGAGATGGAGTCTCATTCTGTCACCTAGGCTGGAGTGCAATGGCACAATCTTGGCTCACCCCAACCTCTGCCTCCCAGGTTCAAGTGATTCTCCCCGTCTAAGCCTCCGAAGCAGCTGGGATTACAGGTGCCCGTAACCATGCCCGGCTAATTTTTGTATTTTTGGTAGAGACAGGGTTTCGTCATGTTGGCCAGGTTGGTCTTGAACTCCTGAACTCGGGTAATCCGCCTGCCTCCGCCTCCCAAAGTGCTAGGATTACAGGCATGAGCCACTGTGTCTAGCCTTCCCCACCCCCCTGCCCCCGAGTCTCACTCTACTGTCCAGGCTGGAGTGCAGTGGCGCAATCTCAGCTCACTGCAACCTCTGCCTCCTGGGTTCAAGCAATTCTCCTGCCTCAGCCTCTCGAGTAGTGAGGATTACAGGCGTGCGCCACCACGGCCGGCTAATTTTTATACTTTTAGTAGTGATGGGGTTTCACCATGTTGCCCAGGCTGGTCTCAAACTCCCGACCTCAAGTGATCCACCTCGGCCTCCCAAAGTGCTGGAATTGCAGGTGTGAGTCACCATGCCCAGCCCATTATTGGTTTTTCTGTTTCTTCATGATTCATTGTTGGTAGTTTGTATGTGTTTAGAAATTTATCCATTTCTTCTAGGTTCTTTAATTTGTTGATGTATAATTGTGCATGGTATTCTTATCCTTTGTATTTCTGTGGTATCAGTTGTAACATTTCCTCTTTCACTTCTGATTTTGAGTCGTCTTTTTTATTATTCTACCTAAAAGTTTCCCAATTTTATCTTAAACAATTCTTAAGGTTTTTTCCTGCTGTCTTTCTCTAAGAAATGAATGAATAAATCTATGAATAATTTATTTCTGTTCTGATATTTTCTTCTAACTTTGGGCTTTGTTCTTTCTCTAGTTCTTTGAGGTGTAATATTATTTGCTCTCTTTTGATATAGGCATTTATTGTTATAAACATCTCTTAGAATTGCTTTTAGTGAATCCCATATTTTTTTTTTTTTTTTTTTTGAGATGCAGTCTCCCTCTGTTGCCCAGGCTGGAGTGCAGTGGTGCGATCTCAGCTGACTACAAATCCCATAAATTTTGGTATGTTGTGTTTGTTTTCATTTGTTTCAAGATGTTTTTAAATTTCTTCTCTGATCTATTGATTAGGAGCATGTTGTTTAATTTCCACATATTTGTGTATTTTTCAAAATTCTTCCTGTATTGACTTCTAATTTTATACTATTGTGGTAGGAAAAAAATACTTGATATAATTATAATCTTCTTACATTTAAGATTTGTTTTGTGGCCTAATGTACATCCTAGCCTAGAGAAGTTCCTTGTATGCTTGAGAAGAATGTGCATGCTGCTGCTTTTGGATGGAAATTCTGTGTATGTCTGTTAGGTTCATTTGGTTTAAGCTGTAGTTTACATCTCCTTACTGATTCTGTCTGGATGATCTCTCTGTTGCTGAAAGTGGGGTACTGAAGTCTCATATTGATATTATATTACAGTCTATCTCTCCCTTCAGATCTATTATTTACTTTACATATTTAGGTGCTCAGATGTTGAATGTATATAAATTTAGAGGTATATCTTCTTGATAAATTGACACCTTTATCTTATAATGACCTTTGTGTCACAATTTTTGACTTAAAATCTAGTTTATCTGATTTAAGTATAGCTACCCCTACTCCTTCGGTTTCCATTTCCATGGAATATTTTTTCCATCCTTTCACTTTCAGTATATATATGACCTTAAAGGTGAAGTGAGTTTTATAGGCAACATATAAATGGGTCTTTAAAAAATTTTACTCAGCCACTCTTAACCAAGGAATTTAATCCATTTATATGAATAATCCATCATTTATATATAATTTGTTATTATTTTTTGAGACGGAGTCTTGCTCTGTTGCCCAGGCTGGAGTGCAGTGGTACTATCTCCACTCACTGCAAGCTCTGCCCCCCGGGTTCGTGCCATTCTCCTGCCTCAGCTTCCCAAGTAGCTGGGACTACAGGCACCCGCCACCACGTCCAGCTAATTTTTTTGTATTTTTAGTGGAAACAGGTTTCACCGTGTTAGCCAGGATGGTCTCGATCTCCTGACCTCATGATCCATCCACCTCGGCCTCCCAAAGTGCTGGGATTACAGCTGTGAGCCACTGTGCCCGGCCTAATCCATTTATATTTAAGATAATTACTGATAGCCAAGGACCCACTACTGCCATTTGGTTAACTGCTTCTTTCCTAGATGCTTCGTTCCTTTCTTTCTCTTTTGCTGTCTTGTAATTAGGTGATTTTCTTTTGTGGTATGCTTTGGTTTCTTTTTAAAAATCTTTTATGTATCTACTATAGATTTTTGCTTTGTGGTTAGCATGAGGCTTACAGAAAATATAGTTATCACAGGCTATTTTAGGTAGATAACAACTTTGATTGTAAACCAAACATGTTTACCCCTTCCCACATTTTATGTTTTTAATGTCACAATTTACATCTTTTTATAGTGTGTATCCCTTAAAATTTTATAGCTATTATTTGTTGATTTTTTTTTTTTTTTTTTTGAGACGGAGTCTCGCTCTGTCGCCCAGGCTGGAGTGCAGTGGCACGATCTCGGCTCACTGCAAGCTCCGCTTCTCGGGTTCACGCCATTCTCCTGCCTCAGCCTCCTGAGTAGCTGGGACTACAGGCACCCGCCACCGTGCCCGGCTAATTTTTTGTATTTTTATTTTTATTTTTATTTATTTATTTATTTTTTTTGAGACGGAGTCTGGCTCTATCACCCAGGCTGGAGTGCAGTGGCCGGATCTCAGCTCACTGCAAGCTCCGCCTCCCGGGTTCACGCCATTCTCCGGCCTCAGCCTCCCGAGTAGCTGGGACTACAGGCGCCCGCCACCTCGCCCGGCTAGTTTTTTGTATTTCTTAATAGAGACGGGGTTTCACCGTGTTAGCCAGGATGGTCTCGATCTCCTGACCTCGTGATCCGCCCATCTCGGCCTCCCGAAGTGCTGGGATTACAGGCTTGAGCCACCGCGCCCGGCCAATTTTTTGTATTTTTAATAGAGACGGGGTTTCACTGTGGTCTTGATCTCCTGACCTTGTGATCCGCCCGCCTCGGCCTCCCAAAGTGCTGGGATTACAGGCGTGAGCCACCGCGCCCGGCCTTTTTTTTTTTTTTTTTTTTTGAGACAGTTTCATTCTGTCACCCAGGCTGAAGTACAGTGGCATGATCATGGGTCACTGCATCCTCAACCTCCTGGGCTCAAGGGATTCTCTCACTTCAGGCTCCCACGTAGCTGAGACTACAGGCTCACACCACCACATCAGGCTAAATTTTTGTATTTTTCTAGAGATGGGGGTTTCACTGTATTTCTCAGACTGGTCTTGAACTCTTGGGCTCAAGTGATCCTGCTGTGGCCTCCCAAAGTGTTGGGATTACAGGCGTGAACTACCCCCCAGTCTGGCCCTATTATTTAGGTAACCTTCCTGCCCTTTTGTCTCTCTTTCCTTCTTGAACTTCTGAGAGTCAAACATTTGTTCTTTTGATGCTATTCCATAAATCCCAAGTCTTTTCATTCATTCTCTGTTCTCCTCTGACTGGATATTTTCAAATAAAATGTCTTTGAGCTCAGATTCTTTCTTCTGCTTGATCCCTTCTGTTGTTGCTGCTCTCTATTGCATTTTTCATGTCATTAATTGTATTATTTAACTTCAGAATTTATTTTTATAATTTATGTTTCTAATGTTGGTCATTTTCTTGATTTAATCAAATTGTTTCTCTATTTTCTTAGATAAGAAAATTTAATATGCTGAGCTTCCTTAAAATAATTATTTTGAATTATCAGGCAGCTCATACATCACCCAAATCTTCTAAATTTCTTTAAGGTCAATTACTGACTGGTGTTTTTGTTCCTTTTTTAGAGGGTCATATTTCCCTGATTGTCCTTGATCGCTGTAGTGTGTTAATGTCTGGGCATTTGAAGAAATAGGGAATAAGTATTCCAGTCTGCCAACTGGCTTTGTCTGGGAAAGCTCTTCACCAGTCAGCCGGTTGAGATTCTGAAGAGGCGATCTGGTGTGATCTGCAAGTGGGCTTGCTGCTGGAGTCCTCAGCCAGGCTGGCCTGGTACCTGCATCAACAGATGGCCAGACCTGGTGCTTGGGTCTATAGAACTGGGCCTGAAGCTTGGATCTACTGGGGTGGACCTGTTGACTGGGTACATGGGGATAACCCTGGAACTTGGGTTCTTGAAGGTAAACCTGGAACCTGTATCCTCTTGGGTTGGCCTGAAGCCTGGTTCCATGGGGGTTTACATGGTGCTGGGGTAGGCCCCAGGCTGTGTACAGTGTGCCAGGGTAGATCTGGGCAGGCCTTGGTACCATGTCAGCCCCTGTAGACTGAGGTGAGGCAGGGGCCAGCCTGGAGCCTGAGGCCAGGGGTGCTGACCTGGCTCGGGAATGGTCTAGGACCCAGGACAGGCCTGAAGCCTTGCATCTGCAGGCCTGGGGATGGCCTAGAACCCCAGACTGTGGGACCAGACCTGAAGCTGGGGTGAGTCTGACCCACTGAGGTTGATCTGGAGGTGAGGTGAGCAGACCAAGTCTGCTCTGCTGGCCTGGGGCTATGGGATTCAACCTTATGGTAGTGTGGGCCTGGAAATTCACTCTGTGGGTAGTGAGTGGCCTGGGGTCTAGGGCAACGGGGGCCTGCCCAGCACTGAGTTTTACCCAGGTGAGCTGGTGCTAGGGATGGAGCCAAAGTCCAGTGTCCACTTCCTTCTCTTTCCCCTGTATGGGGGCGTTATCTCTGTTTACACAGTGGTGCCTGGGGTTGGGGAAGAGGTAACAAAAATAACGTAACACTGTCCTTCCTGCCCTCTTCAATGCATCTTTTGTTTGTTTGTTTTTGAGACGGAGTCTCGCTCTGTTGCCCAGGCTGGAGTGCAGTGGCACAATCTTAGCTCACTACAACCTCAGCCTCCCAGGTTCAAGCAATCCTCCTGCCTCAGCCCCTCTAGTAGCTGGGATTATAGGCATATACCACCATGCCCGGCTAATTTGTGTAGTTTTGGTAGAGATGGGGTTTTGCCATGTGGGCCAGGCTGGTGTTGAATTCCTGACCCCAGGTGATCCACCCACCTCAGCCTCCCAAAGTGCTGGGATTATAGGCGTGAGCCACCGTGCCTGGCCGCATCCTTTATTTCTATCCTATACTCAGGTGCTGTGATCTCTTACTTCGTTTCTTTAGCTCTTGTGAACGTAAATTTGTGCATGGAAAGCTATTCAAACTGATGTTTCTGCAGGGAGTCAAGTGCTGGAAAGTCCTATTCTGCCATCTTGCTAATATCCCTCACTCTGATTTCCCTCCCTGAAGCTGTGACTCTTCACCTCATCAGCTTAAGTCCCATGGTTCATATATTTCACACCAGTCAATCCAGGCTAAATCCAACTCTGCTGAATGTGGCTGGAACAAAACATACAACCTTGATGATTGATGTTAAACTCATGACCACTAACCTCAAGTGGGCCTTTAGTGTATCGTACATTTCCTTAATTTTTTCACTCTTCCCTATCCCCCAAACCTCTCAAACCACCTCCACCATCCTCTCTCTCAGCTAATAGCCATGTTTTCAGTTTAACAGAGCAAATGCAAATCAGACAAGAACACTCACAAGCTCTCGCATCTTCTGTGTCCACACTCTGCCTTCCTCCTGGTTGGTGCTCCACCATCTGACCTCTTCACTGGCACCCTGGATCCCGCTGTCTTCGCCTGCTCAGACTCTGCTCTGGTCCATTCTCCTCCTCCTTTTCTAGAGTGTCAATTTTTCTACTTGTCATTCCCGTGAGTATATAAATTTATCCTAGAATTTCTAATATTTTAAAACACCCCAATCCTCCAAAGCCCCTATCTCTTCAGTTACCCATCCATTTCTCTGTGTTGGGAGACAATTCTCCATGGGTTTTCCATGTTTCCGCCTATCTTACAAGTACAGATGGTGATGGCTTTTGTTACAGGCTGTTTTCAGGATGAATGAATAGCCTTAGATAGGTAATACGATCTCCAGAGCAATGGTTTAGCATCCAGTGTGTCTTCCTTGCAGACAAAGGTTTGACAGATTTACTTCTAGACCACTGTTTAAGATTCAGGCTCCCTAAACTTGGAGTTCCTCTCCTGTAACTCCACCCAGCGAATGTGTATTCTAGGTCAACACAAGGTCTTCTGCCAGCATCTGTGAAAACTGGTAGCTTGTTACCTTACAAGTAGGACAAAATCTCAGACTTTTCAGTCCTTAACACTTTGCCCCTTATTCACAGTTCCCGTTTCCAATTTGATCTTGAATCCTCCTTGATTTACCCTGACCACTCCTTTGTAACTGTTCTTATCAAAATGACCTCACTGATGGTTAATCTCAGTATATATCCAACTTCATAAAAATGATTAGTGTTTGATATTGTGGCCACTCTTCTACTTCAAAATAGTTTTTCTCTTGGCTTCAGATACCACCCTCTCCTGGTTTTCACCCTAACCCTGCTGGTTCCTTCTCAGTTTCCTTTGCCAGTTCCTGCCCAGCAAATACTGGGATTGAGTGCTTGGGGCTCAGTCCTTGACATTCTTTATACTTTTTTCCTAGGTAATCTCATTTAGCTTTATGGCTTAAAATATTAACCCTGTGACAACTCCCGAATTTTTATTTCCTCTGAAATTGGGTTTCAGAGTCATCTTACCTCTAAATGCGTAAGAGGCATGAGACAATTAGCTGCCACTTAGAATGACCATAGGGGAAGAAGGGTCCTTCTGGGAAAGCCTCATTACAGTCGGACCAGCAAGGCTGAAACTGAGATGGGAAATTTGCTGGTTGTGCTGTTTGCCCTCTTAGTCCATCTTCCATCCTTCTACCCTACTTTATCCCAGGAGGACAGCATCATCCGGGCTTTTTTTTTTTTTTTTTTTTGAGACGGAGTCTCGCTCTGTCGCCCAGGCTGGAGTGCAGTGGCCAGATCTCAGCTCACTGCAAGCTCCGCCTCCCGGGTTCACGCCATTCTCCTGCCTCAGCCTCCCGAGCAGCTGGGACCACAGGCGCCGCCACCTCGCCTGGCTAATTTTTTGTGTTTTTAGTAGAGACGGGGTTTCGCCGTGTTAGCCAGGATGGTCTCGATCTCCTGACCTTGTGATCCGCCCGTCTCGGCCTCCCAAAGTGCTGGAATTACAGGCTTGAGCCACCGCGCCCGGCCTCATCCGGGCTTCTGATCAGGTTAAGTCGAGGAGGTATCTTCAGGAGGAAGCAATAAAGAGCTGAGGCTCATCCCCCTATCCCCCCTCCCCCCGGCCCTCCCTTTCCTGACAGTTCTGTGTTTCTCACAGTAGCTGCATCTTTTTAGAGCTTCAACATCCACTTAAGAGACTCTCTTCCTTTTTATTCTGTATTTTTCCTATCTCTTACAGGAAAGAGACCTTACAACATTTTTGGCTCTCACTGGGCTCTGCAACACCATTTCTTCCTTTTGTCCCTACGGAGACAAGAGCTTCCTGGCACTGCTGGTCTCTGGATTCCTTACCATCATCCTTCTCTCATTTTCCAAGTTATCCTTTCATATGGGGCTAATTCAGTTTACTGCTAGAGCGCTCACTGATACAGCTGGTGAGGTCCACAGGTTAAAAATGGAAGGAATTCTGTTCACCAGGCCCATAAAATCATATACAAAGACACACATATATATGGGTTTATCTTTATTTTATAAAAACTGCTACACACACACATACACTCTCTCTCTCACCTCTTGCTTTCCTCATTTGACCTAGAGGAGTTTGGAGTTTGTTCCCATACATTCTTTTCAAGGAAATACCATCAGTCATGGTATGTTTTTACCACAATTTATTCATCCATTCCCTTACTGATGGTCTTTTTTCTTTCGGTCCTTACCAAAAAATACAATATACATTGGTAAACATATAATCTTAAGTACTGGCACTTTTTTTTCCTTAGGGATAGATTCCCAGGAGATTCCTAGGTTGAAGAGTATATTAATGTTAAAACAGAGTCACAATATTTTCTAAGGAGGCTGTTACAATTTACATTTCTAAAAGCAGCATATGAAAATGTTTTCCCCTCCTTTGTGAGTAGGTAAGATAACTTACACAAAAGCTTATTGGGCTACGGATGTTCTGGATAAATCTGTTCAGAAAGTCACTCAAATTCATATACAGTGACAGCACGTTAATAATATCCAAAAATATTTTTTAAAAGCCAGTTTTTGGTTGCCATTTATAATTTCCAATACATGATTTGTGATTGACAGGGAACAGCTGAACTTAAGAATCTGAAATCAAGGCCGGGCAAGGTGGCTCACACCTGTAATCCCTGCACTTTGGGAGGCCGAGGCAGGCGGATCACAAGGTCAGGAGATCGAGACCATCCTGGCTAACATGGTGAAACCCCGTCTCTACTAAAAATACAAACAAATTAGCTGGGCGCAGTGGCGGGCGCATGTAGTCCCAGCTACTCAGGAGGCTGAGGCAGGAGAATGGCGTGAACCCGGGTGTTGCAGCTTGCAGTGAGCTGAGATAGGGCCACTGCACTCCAGCCTGGGTGAAAAAGCGAGACTCCATAACAAAAAAAAAAAAAAAAAAAATTTTGAAATCAAGTCTATAAAAGCATATCTTTGAGTTACACAAAAATTCTTCATATATGGAGAGACCACTGAAAAATCTGACTTTTATAAAAGTGTAAACATTTAAAGGAAAGGTAATAACTTTTAAGTCATGTTCCAAAGGGAAATGTTTTAGGTTGGCAATAGTGCAACTCAAGGAAGTAGACATGCCTCCTTTAAACAAAATATTGTAAAAAATCATTTTTTTTTTTTTTTTTTTGAGACGGACTCTCGCTCTGTCACCCAGGCTGGAGTGCGGTGGCCGGATCTCAGCTCACTGCAAGCTCCGCCTCCCGGGTTCACGCCATTCTCCTGCCTCAGCCTCCCGAGTAGCTGGGACTACAGGCACCCGCCACCTCGCCCGGCTAGTTTTTTGTATTTTTTAGTAGAGACGGGGTTTCACCGTGTTAGCCAGGATGGTCTCGATCTCCTGACCTCGTGATCCGCCCGTCTCGGCCTCCCAAAGTGCTGGGATTACAGGCGTGAGCCACCGCGCCCGGCCGTAAAAAATCATTTCTTTTTTTTTTTTTTTTTTTTTGAGACGGAGTCTGGCTCTGTTGCCCAGGCTGGAGTGCAGTGGCGCGATCTCAGCTCACTGCAAGCTCCGCCTCCCGGGTTCATGCCATTCTCCTGCCTCAGCCTCCCGAGTAGCTGGGACTACAGGCGCCCACAACCGCGCCCGGCTAATTTTTTGTATTTTTAGTAGAGACGGGGTTTCACCGTGGTCTCGATCTCCTGACCTTGTGATCCGCCCGCCTCGGCCTCCCAAAGTGCTGGGATTACAGGCGTGAGCCACTGCGCCCGGCAAAAAATCATTTCTAAAGGGGTGTTATACACATGAAAAATTTAAAAAGCAATGAAACAGTTGACAGTTACTTAAAATAATGTTTCCTCTAAGGTCTCTGAAATGTAACATTTGTGAACTATAGAAGCATCCTACCATTTTTGCTAGACAATTCATGAAATATTAAGGGAAACAAGGAAAGACAACAGGTAGTTTCTGTCTGTGTTACACAATATTTTGGTAATAGACATGCATTTGTATGCAAATATCCCACTGGAAAATAAGAGCATGATGAATGGGGATATTGTCTTTACATGGCAAACTCTTATTCTGTGGTGCATACTGAGTAGTACAACTCATGTCTGCCTGCTTCACGCTATAGATCAATTATTTCACATTTGCATATTTGTATAAATAGTGCTTCTAGAAAATCTTCAGCAAACCAGAAGCAGGGAAAACTTCAACACTGTCTTCTGTTTCGTAAGAGGCAGCTCAAAAACAATGTTCATACCAACTTATATATGCCAGCAAGCAGTAGGGAAAGACGTAGGTTCCATGCTACTTTAAATCTGTTACACATTTCATTTGGAATGCAATCTCATTTGGAATGCATACTGGATTGCAGAGATACTGAAAAACACATGTGATGTTTAGTATAGAAAATCTTGTTATGTCCTAATTATCACAGAGGACAAGAATTTCAAATTCCCAGTGATTATGCTAAATTCATATGTGCAGATCTAAAACATACCACTTGTGTTTTGTGGCATATCCACATAAAACCACTAAATTCATAGGATACTGTTTGTATATCTCTTATGCTGCTGTCTAGAATACTCAATTCATTCAAGATTTTTAAAAGCTCATTGTAGTACAACTGGGTATGGCTATTTACAACTGGATATATTCTGATACGTATTCTTTACCTGGGTATCACATGTAACTTCCAGTATAATGTTCTCATGGGATCCTATTTTTAATACATTTTTGAGTTGAGAGATTGCATCTCAGTATGAATTCCCATGTTCCCTCAAAACTGTCATGAGGCTTCTCACCCGCTTGAAGAGTTCTGGCAGGAGTTTTCCACAGTACAACCTGGCTGGAGTTTCAGGGTTTATCCCCGACATGAACTCTCTGATGGACACTGAGTCGGGACTTCCTGCTAAAGGCCTTCCCACATTCAGAACACTCATATGGTTTCTCTCCTGTGTGGATTCGCAAGTGTAATCTAAGAGTTGACCTCTGGCTGAAAGTTTTGCCGCATTCAGTACATTCGTAGGGTTTCTCTCCTGTATGAGTTCTCATGTGGATAATGAGTTGTGAGTTCTGGATGAAGGATTTTCCACATTCACTGCACTCATACCGTTTCTCCCCCGTGTGAATCTTCTGATGTATGATAAGGTTTGACTTCTTGAAGAAGGTTTTTGCACATTCGTTACACTCATAGGGTCTCTCTCCTGTATGAATTCTCTGGTGTGTGGTGAGTTCAAACTTTTGGGCAAACGTCTTTCCACATTCACTGCATTCATAGGGCTTCTTCTCCATATGTGCTCTCTGGTGTACAATGAGGTTTGACTGGTGGGTAAAAGCTTTTCCACATTCCGGACACTCAAAGGGTTTCTCCCCAGTGTGAATTCTCTGATGTTTGATGAGGTTGGCCTTATGGGAGAAGGTTTTCTTACATACATTACATTCATATGGTTTTTCTCCAGTATGTATTCTCTTATGACTAATGAGGAGTGACTTAAAGGAGAAAGCCTTGTCACAATAAGTACAAATGAAAGGTTGAACCAAGTTTTTTATTTTCTGATGTTTAAAAATGGCTGCTTTATGGCTGAGGGCTTTTCCATTTTTATTGTATTCAGAATATTGTACTCCAGCGTGGGTTTTCTCTTGCTTCAGGTAGAGAAGTGCTTTTCCAAATTCATTACACTCATCAGTTTGCTTTCCTGCATGGCTTCTATTACTATTAAGCAAGTCTGAATTATATTTCAAAGTTTTTTCATATAAGTCATACTTATAGGGTACTTGTCTTAAAGAAACAAAGTCTGTGTTGAGATTAAGTGCTTTTCCAAACAGATCACCTCTTTCCTCAATTGGGGTTTGGTTCTTAAGAATTAAAAATTGCCTTGCCTGCTCATCTGGGTTTCTGTGGTCTCTCTCCATCTGGTCATCAGCCTTCCACACTTCTAGGATAGAGCACAATGAAAAGAACCTTGTCAACGCCTCTGCTGTCATGTTACAGAATGTGAAGTCTTCACAAGTGTTCAATCACAGGGCAGACTCTTTAGTTTGGGACCCAGTCTCCCAATATTAAAAAATTCCCAGCGCAAATGTTTCCTTTCAAACTTTGAAAGAGAAAGATAATAGCAAGATTTGGAACGCATACTGGATTGCAGAGATACTGAAAAACACATGTGATGTTTAGTATAGAAAATCTTGTTATGTCCTAATTATCACAGAAGACAAGAATTTCAAATTCCCAGTGATTATGCTAAATTCCCACGTGGTTAAAAAACAAAACCAAAATCAATACAAGTAGCAATGCCAGATGACAAAATGACCTTAAAGTGGGCAGAGAAGGTGAAAGAAGACAGAAAACAGAACACAAATAATATGAGAAGGCTGGCAATTCCAGGGATGGAGATTTATAGTATTCTTGAGGACACTGCAGTTAGCACAGAGACGGAGAAAGTAAGTAGATGAGGGAATTAAGGGAAAATACCTACGCAGATCTCGAGCAAGAGTATTATTTGCTAAACTCAGACTACTATGGTAGAACCAGCACCAGTCGGCATGGTTCTAAGCTTTTTCACCTTTTCCTCTTCTGTTCATCTTTACCAAAATGATTTCCAGAAAGCAGCACTTCTCATTAGGTTTGCAGTGACAGCCATACAGCAGAGCTCCAAATCTCAAAGTAAGAATCTTGCAAATGGTAAAACCTAGAAACTCATTCTCTAAGAAAAATACAACCCTTACAACAGGATCGTTGACGGCTGCTGGTTTTATTGCTTTTTTTCCTACTGAAGTTGTTGGGAGAGTGAACATGTTTTCACTATCATATCCTACTTTTCTTCCATTCCTATTTATTTTGAGATAGGGTCTCCCTCTGTTGCCTAGGCAGGAGTGCAGTGGCACAATCATAGCTCACTGCACCTTGACCTCCTGGGCTCAAAGGATCCTCTCAACATGACAGGCATGAGCCACCGTGCCCAGCCTACTTTTAATGTGTTCAGAATCTTAAGGATCAAGTTACCCATGTTCATTATTAAGAAGTCAAACAAACAGATACAGGCAAGGCTAAGACACACTGTTGGTGGGAATTTAAATTAGTTCAGCCACTGTGGAAAACAGTCTAAAGATTTCTCAAATAATTCAAAACTACCTCTTCACCCAGCAATCCCATTAAAAATCATTTGGCCAGGCACAGCGGCTCATGCCTGTAATCCCAGCACTTTGGGAGGCCAAGGCAGGAGGATCACTTGAGGTCAGGAGTTCTTACTGTTTTTTGAGATGGGGGTCTCTCTCTCTTGCCCAGGCTGGAGTACAATTGGTGTGATCTCCACTCACTACAACCTCCACCTCCCAAGTAGGTGGGATTACAGGCACACGCCACCATGCCCGGCTTATTTTATATTTTTAGTAGAAATGGGGTTGCATGTTGTTGGTGCTTGTATTGAACTGACCTCTGATGAACCTCCTGCCTCGGCCTTCCAAAATGCTAGGATTACAAGCAGGAGCCACCACGCCTGGCCTGAGGTCAGGATCTACAGTACTTGTTCTACAAAAGTAAAAATTAACAGGGCCTCTGTGGTCCCAGATACTCGAGGCTGAGGTGGGAAGATTACTTGAGCCCAGGAGGTGGAGGCTACAGTGCGCCATGATATCACCATTGAACCCTAGCCTGGGTGACAGAATGAGACCTGTCTCAAAAAAAAAAAAAGATTCTACCAAAAAGACACATGCCCACTTGTAGGTTCATCACAGCACTATGCACAATAGCAAAGACATGGAATCAGCCTAGGTGCCCATTAATGGTGGACTGGAAAAGAACGGTACATGTACAAGATACAACACTACGCAGCCATAAAAAATGAAATCCTGTCCTTTTCAGCAACATGGAGGCTCACAAATGGGAGCTAAACACTGGGTACTCATGGACATAAAGATGGCAATAGTAGACAGAATGGCTGGTGAGAAAGGGAGGCAAGGGTTGAAAAGCTAATGGGTACCATGCTCACGACCTAGGTGTCAGGATCAATCAAACCCAAACCTCAGCATCACAGAATATACCCATGTACCCCTACATCTAAAAAGCTAAAATCAATTTAAAATTACCCAGCAACAACCTAGACCGTCATCTTACGTTATTACTGGTTATGTTACTGTGATCCTGCTGCCATTTTTTCCAGGACAACACTGTCACTCTCACACTGAAAAACCTATCTTAAGGCCACCACACCGATTCCTAAGAGCTAAAATACAAATGTTACCATTCTGGCAAAACGAGAATGCTACTGAAAGAGCAACTAGTTACAACTAAAGTTTAAGATGTGTTGGGAAAGTACCAGGGTTCAAGTGTGAAAGGCAAATATCTAAGGTTAAACAGGAAAAAAAAGGTAAGCAGGGGAGACGGACATTTGGAGGTATGATTCAGAGACTTAAGGTACAGGTCATCTCTCCTCAGCTATATTTAAGGGTTAGGGACTCGAAAAACAGATTCCTGAAAAGTATTTCAAAGGTACTGAGCTGCTCATAATCTCCTGGATACTAATTCCACTGGCTTCTGCTTCCCCTTTCTCCTGTCATATTCCCCTAAAACGTTCTGAGTTGACAACTCTATGCTACCCAAAACTCTTCTTGTTGCTCCAACTTGAAAATTGCCTATGGCTTGACAGCAGTTTACTAATGGGACATAGCTCATAACTGCTCGGACTTCAGAAGCCTTGAAGGAAAGGAGAGACAGAGCTTTAAAAGCTGCAAGATCTCTCAGGTTTAACACCTGAAGACTTAGGCCAAAAACATTTAGTAATTCAGAAGCTCATTTCTGTTCACTGAGACAGGACATAAATACTTCTAGGAAAACGGTGAGCTGTACCTGAAAACCATCCTTACCCACTGAAAGTAAGTTGCTATAATTCTCCAGCATCACATCCATGTATAGGATCCTCTGAGAGGGGTCCAGTTGTTCCCATTCCTCCTGGGTAAAGTCCACAGTCACATCCGTGAATGAAACTGATCCCTAAAACAGCATATTGTTATTCATCCTAAGATGATCATTTGGTGATACAGAAAGGATAGATGAAAACTTTGTAAGTCATTCACCATGAAAATTTATATATTTACACCAACGATACATCTTGTTCACCGTTTTTTTCATATCTTCCAAAATATATTTTTATTCATTTATTTATTTATTTATTTATTTATTTTTTTGAGATGGAGTCTCGCTCTGTGGCCCAGGCTGGAGTGCAGTGGCCAGATCTCAGCTCACTGCAAGCTCCGCCTCCCGGGTTCACGCCATTCTCCTGCCTCAGCCTCCCAAATAGCTGGGACTACAGGCGCCCGCCACTTCGCCCGGCTAGTTTTTTGTACTTTTTAGTAGAGATGGGGTTTCACCGTATTAACCAGGATGGTCTCGATCTCCTGACCTCATGATCCGCCTGTCTCGGCCTCCCAAAGTGCTGGGATTACAGGCTTGAGCCACCGCGCCCGGCCCAAAATATATTTTTATAAATAGTTGAGATTTATTCAGATTCCCATTATCTCTGACACTGTCATATTTGATAGGTGTCTCAGATTAATAAAACACTGTTGGCCAGGCATGGTGGCTCACACCTGTAATCCCAGCACTTTGGGAGGCTGGGCTTGGGGGTGGGGGGTGGATCACTTGAGGTCAGGAGTTCGAGACCAGCCTGGTCAACATGGTGAAATCCCATCTTTACTAAAAGAAATTTAGCTGGGCATGGTGGCGCATGCCTGTAGTCCCAGCTACATGGTGGGCGGAGGCAGAAACTGCAGTGAGCCAAGACTGCACCACTGTTTCTGCTCTCAAGATGTGTACTGTGAGACAAGCACATTAGGTATTCAGTGTTACCAGTGTGCTTTTAATAAAGCTCACATAGGCATTATTTCTGTGATATCGATGTTAAATAGTTAAAACTTTGACTACTTAAAGGCAGAAAATCAACTTCCAACTATAAAATATCAGGTACAAGTAAGGATCTCTGTCCCCCCATCCCCCTATTCAAGCCATAAAAATTGTACAAAAAAATTTTTAAAAATTTATGATTGAATTTAACAGGCCAGACACAGCTGAAATGATTAGTCAAAAAATGTCAGTAAATATCTAGACTGAAATGCAAAAGGTACATTAAGGAGCCTAAAAGATACATGGGACAAGCTGAGAAGGTCTAATATACTTGCAGCGGGAGTCCCAAGAGGAGGGGCAAAATGCAGTCAAAACAATATTTGACGAGAGAATAGCTGAGAATTTTCCAGCACACCTCACAACAGGCTATAGTTTTAAAACCACCAACCCCAAGTACAATAAGTACAAACAAACCAAAAAACCAAAAAACCCACTCAGAGTATAACAAAACTGATTTTAAAACCCCAGAGGTGGCCAGGCTCAGGCCTGTAATCCCAGCACTTTGGGAAGCCAAGGTGGGTGGGTCACAAGGTCAGGCGTTCAGGGCCAAGATGGTGAAACCCCGTTTCTACTAAAAATATAAAAATTAGCCAGGCGTGGTGGCGGGCGCCTGTAATCCCTGCTGCACTTGAGCCTGGGTGACAGAGCAAGACTGTCTCAAAAAAAACCCAGAGGAAAAAAAGAGGTATTGTCTTCAGAGGTACAAAAAACTTGACAGCTGATTTCTCAACATAGACAATGGAAGTCAGGCCGGGCGCGGTGGCTCAAGCCTGTAATCCCAGCACTTTGGGAGGCCGAGACGGGCGGATCACGAGGTCAGGAGATCGAGACCATCCTGGCTAACACGGTGAAACCCCGTCTCTACTAAAAAATACAAAAACAAAAAAACTAGCCGGGCAAGGTGGCGGGCGCCTGTAGTCCCAGCTACTCGGGAGGCTGAGGCAGGAGAATGGTGTAAACCCGGGAGGTGGAGCTTGCAGTGAGCTGAGATCCGGCCACTGCATTCCAGCCTGGGTGACAGAGCGAGACTCCGTCTCAAAAAAAAAAAAAAACAAAAAAAAAACAATGGAATTCAGAAGACAAATCTTCAAAGTGCTGAAAATATCTAGAATGAGTTGGTTGACAAACTTTTTCTACAAAGGGTCAAGTAACTATTTGATTTTTTTTTCAGGCTACACGTAGTCTCTGCTAAAACAAACCGACTTGGCCGTCATACCATAAAAAGAAGCACAGGCGGCTGGGCACGGTGGCTCATGCATGTAATCCCTGCACTTTGGGAGGCCGAGACGGGCGGATCATGAAGTCAGGAGATCAAGGCCATCCCGGCTAACACGGTGAAACCCCGTCTCTACTAAAATTACAAAAAATTAGCCGGGCGTTGTGGCGGGTGCCTGTAGTCCCAGCTACTCGGGAGGCTGAGGCAGGAGAATGGCATGAACCCAGGTGGTGGAGCTTGCAGTGAGCTGAGATCTCGCCACTGCACACTAGCCTGGGCGACAGAGCAAGACTCCATCTCAAAAAAGAAAACAAAAACAGAAAAAAAAAAACAGGCACAGGCAACACGTCAACAAATAGGCATGGCTGTGTTCCAACAAAACTTGATTTATGGAGGCTGGGCATGGTGGCTCATGCCTGTAATCCCAGCACTTTGGGAAGCCGAGGTGGGTGGATCACTTGAGGTCAGGAGATCAAGACCAGCCTGACCAACATGGAGAAACCCCATCTCTACTAAAAATACAAAAATTAGTCGGCCATAGAAGCTTATGCCTGTAATCCCAGCTACTTGGGAGGCTGAGGCAGAAGAATCGCTTGAACCCGGGAGGTGGAGGCTGCGGTGAGCTGAGATGGTGCCATTACACTCCATCCTGGGCAACAAGAGAAACTCCACCTCAAAAAAAAAAAAAAAAAAACCAACTTGATCTATCATTTTTGTTTCAAATCATTTTCACAGCACAAAATACTCTTGATATTCCCTCCCAACCACTAAAACTAAAAACCATTCTTGGCCAGGCGCAGTGGTTTATGCCTGTAATCCCAGCACTTTAGGAGGCCGAGGCAGGCAGATCACAAGGTCAGGAGTTTGAGACCATCCTGGCTAACAAGGTGAAACCTGTTACCACTAAAAATACAAAAAATTAGCCAGGAGTGGTGGTGGGCACCTGTAGTCCCGGCTACTTGGGAGGCTGAGGCAGGAGAATGGTGTGAACCCGAGAGGCGGAGCTTGCAGTGAGCAGAGATTGCGTCACTGCACTCCAGGCTGGGAGACAGAGCAAGACTCTGTCTCAAAAAATTAAAAAAAACCATTCTTAGCTTGTGGGTCATACAAAAACAAGGCAGCAGCCCATTTGGACAACTGGCCAGAGTTTGACACCCCCTGATGTAGAGTCTAGAATGATGACTAGTACACAACAGATGTCAAGTATTAGGCATTATTACTACTATTAAAAGATGTACCAAAACCAAAATTAAGCCTAGCAAGAATCAGTTGAATGTGCAAAAAAAGCAATAGCAAACCAGTAAAACATATTAAAAGTATACAAATATGGAATGCGGAACGAAGTATTAAACTAATTTTCGCATGTCATCAACTTAAAGACATTGGGGCAGGAAGAAGTACCATGTTTGGAAGAAAAATTCTGATTAACTTTTGTTTAAAATAGGTAAGTACTGAAAAAGTAACGTAAACCTTTAAAGGGTAGAAATATGACAAGCAGAGAAGAAAAAGGAGATAAAATCAGTAATCAAAATAAAATGGGATAAATTTCTGCTAAAAGACTAAGACCTTCAGGGTTTAAAAACTTATATATAATTTTTGGCCGGGCGCGGTGGCTCAAGCCTGTAATCCCAGCACTTTGGGAGGCCGAGACGGGCGGATCACAAGGTCAGGAGATCGAGACCATCCTCGCTAACACGGTGAAACCCCGTCTCTACTAAAAAATGCAAAAAAACTAGCCGGGCGGGTTGGTGGGCGCCTGTAGTCCCAGCTACTCGGGAGGCTGAGGTAGGAGAATGGCGTAAACCTGGGAGGCGGAGCTTGCAGCGAGCTGAGATCCGGCCACTGCACCCCAGCCTGGGTGACAGAGCAAGACTCCGTCTCAAAAAAAAAAAAAAAAAAAAAAAAAAAAACATATATAATTTTTACAAGAGGCAAACTTTAAAAACACCACAAACTTCAATGATCCAGCTAAAATATAAACAAAGTAACAAAGCCTAAAAACAAAAGGCACTGAAAGCTGTCAAAGGAACATCAATAATTAAAATTCCAAAAAATGCACATAATATGACCCAAAATTCTATATAATCCTGTTCATGCAATATAAAAGTGATTTAACAAAGGGCATGGGTACACCCACACAAAACATACTGGTTATCTCTAAGATGGAAAGACTGACTTTAATGGTCAAAATGTTAGGGTTGAGTTGAGGTGACATGAACAGTGCTGGTGCTGTGGTTCATGCCTGTAATCCCAGCACTTTGGGAGGATGACGCAGGAGGACTGCTTGAGCCCAGGAGTTTGAGACCACCCTGGGCAACATGGCGAGACCCTGTCTCCACAACAACAAAACACCTAGCTGGACGTGGTGGTGAACACCTGTAGTCCCAGCTACACAGGAGGTTCAGGTAGGAGGACAGCTTGGGCCTGGGAGGTCAAGGCTGCAGTGAGCCGTGATCATGCCACTGTACTTCAGCCCTGGAGACACAGCAATACCCTGTCTCAAAAAAAAAAGGCTAGGTGCAGTGGCCACACCTGTAATCCCAGCACTTTGGGAGGCCAAGGCAGGTGGATCACCTGAGGTTAGGAGTTCGAGACCAGCTTGGTCAACATGGTGAAACCCAGTCTCTACTAAAAATACAAAAATTAGCCAGGCATAGTGGTGGGCACCTGTAGTCGCAGCTACTCACGAGGCTGAGGCAGGAGAATTGCTTGAACCCGGGAGGCAAAGGTTGCAGTGAGCGAGATCACGCCACTACACTACTACACTCTAGCCTGGGCAACATAGCAAGACTCTACTTAAAAAAAAAAAAAAAAAACCAGCATGCTGGGGAGGGCAGATCCTCATATGACAGAGACAGTAAGGGACAAAATTAATGTATGAATTTTGTAATATAAAAAACATTGGCCGGACGCAATGGCTCATGCCTGTAATCCCAACACTTTAGGAGGCCAAGGAAGGCGCATCATTACGTCAGGAGTTCAAGACCAGTCTGGCCAACATGGTGAAACTCTGTCTCTACTAAAAACACAAAAATTAGCCAGGCATGGTGGCGGGTGCCTGTAATCCCAGCTACTCGGGAGGCTGAGGCAGAAGAATCTCTTGAACCCAGGAGGTAGAGGTTGCAGTGAGCCAAGATCATGCCACTGCACTCCAGCCTGGATGACAGAGCGAGATTGTCTCAAAGAAAACAAAACCAACCAAACAAAAAAATTACATTTTAACACATTTAAAATGTAATATAATACAAGTAATATAAATTTAAAAACCTATCCATATAAAAGAATGAAATCATATCCTTTGCAGCAACATGGATGCAGATAGAGGACATTATCCCAAGTGAATTAACACAAACAGAAATCCAAACAGTGCATATCCTCATAAGTGGGAGCTAAACTCTGGGAACTCACGGACATAAAGATGGTAACAAGAGACACTGGGGTCTACTGGTAGAGAAGGGAGGGGGACAAAGCAAAAACTATTGGGTACTATCCTCACTACTCGATGACAGGATCAATCATATCCCAAACGTCAGCATCGTGAAAAATATCTATGTAACAAATCTGCACATGTACCCCCAAATCTGAAATAAGTTGAAATTATATTTAAAAAAAACTTCAACATACACAATACATGGAAACATGTCAAAATGTTAAGCACTGACTAGATAGCAAAACAGGCGGATAATTAAGTTGACCTACACTTGGGCCGGATGCAGTGGCTCATGCCTGTAATCCTAGCACTTTGGAGCCAAGGCAGGTGGGTCACTTAAGGTAAGGAGTTCAAGACCAGCCTGGGCAACAGGGCAAGATCCCATCTCTAAAAAAAAAGTACAAAAACTTAGCCAGGCATGATGGTGCACACCTGTAGTCCCAGCTACATGAGGGGCTGAGGTGGGAGGATTGCTTGAGCCAAGGAGTTCCAGGCTGCAGTGAGCTGAGATTACACCACCGCACTCCAGCCTGGGTGACAAAGTGAGACTCTGTCTCAAAAGTTGAACCATAGTGAAGTTTCTTTTTTTGTTTTTTTGTTTTTGAGACAGAGTCTCGCTCTGTCACCTGGGCTGGATGGAGTGCAGTGGCCGGATCTCAGCTCACTGCAAGCTCCACCTCCCGGGTTCACACCATTCTCCTGTCTCAGCCTCCCGAGTAGCTGGGACTACAAGCGCCTGCCACCTCGCCTGGCTAGCTTTTTGTATTTTTTAGTAGAGACGGGGTTTCACCGTGTTAGCCAGGATGGTCTCGATCTCCTGACCTCATGATCCGCCCGTCTCGGCCTCCCAAAGTGCTGGGATTACAGGCTTGAGCCACCGCGCCCGGCCATGAAGTTACTTTCAACTGTTTTAATACATAAAAATATTTTGGCTGGGCGCTGTGGCTCACGCCTGTAATCCCAGCATTTTGGGAGGCCGAGGCGGGTGGATCACATGAGGTCAGGAGTTCGAGACCAGCCTGGCCAACATGGGGAAACCCCGTCTCTACTAAAAATACAAAAATTAGCCGGGCACAGTAGCGGGCACTTGTAATCCCAGCTACTTGGGAGGCTGAGGCAGGGGAATCGCTTGAACCCGGGAGGCAGAGGCTGCAGTGAGCCGAGATTGTGTCACTGCACTCCAGCCTGGGTGACAGAGTAAGACTCCGTCTCGGGAAAAAAAAAAAAAAAAAAAGGTATATATATACACATATATATAATAATTTTTTTCATAAAACTACTATGCTTTATTTGTATTTCCGTGAAATAAATCTTATAATCTACCACGTAAAACGGAAGAAAAAAATTCCTAAGGAAATCTCAGAACACTGGCTGCAAAGACAAAAGCCTGTGAGTTTCAGGAGAGAACAGGTTACAAGTAAGTAGATTGAAAGCCTTCAGACCTCTTGACTACGCCGGAAAGCAGTATTTTCAAAATTATCAGAGAGGCAAACCATAAAAACTGGACAAAATAAAATAATTACTTGCAAGCACAGAAGAGCAATCACTGTAGGGCTACAATTACCAAAAGGCATACACGAGGAGAGGAGAGCCACGCATTCACAATGATGCTGAACCATGGCACAGAAAAACAAAGCCCAAGCAGAAGTGAGTGTCGTTGGCCGGGTGCGGTGGCGCATGCCTGTAATCCCAGCACTTTGAGAGGCCGAGGCACGGAGATCACTTGCGGCCAGGAGTTCGAGATGAGACTGGCCAACATGGAGAAACCCTGTCTCTACTAAAAATACAAAAATTAGCCAGGCGTGGTAGCACGTGCCTGTAGTGCCAGCTACTCGGGAGGCTGAGGCAGGAGAATCTCTTGAACCCAGAAGATGGAGGTGGCAGTGAGCCAAGATCATGCCACTGTACCCCAGCCTGGGTGACAGAGCAAGACTCTATCTCAAAAATTAATTAAATAAATTTAAAAAAAAACACAAACTGGTGTTTGGGTCTGTAAAGCAACTAGGATCTAGGGGCAGGGCTATGGTTTGAGTATTTCCGTCCCCTCTAAAAATTCATGTTGAAACTTAATCCCCAATTAAGTATTGGGAAGTGTGGCCTTTGGGAGGTGACTGGGTCATGGAGGCTCCTCCCCTTGTGAATGGGGTCAGGTGCCCTTCTAAAGGGGCTTGATGAAAGGAGTTCATCTCCTTTTTTGCCCTTTTGCTTTCTGCCATGCAAGGACACAGCACTCCTCCCCTCTGAAGGATGCAGCATTTAAAGTGCCATCTTGGAAAAACAGACCAGGCCTTCACCGGCACCTTGATCTTGGACTCTCAGCTTCCAGAACTGTGACAAAATAAATTTCTTACTTTTTTTTTTTTGAGACAAAGTCTCGCTTTGTCACCCAATCTGGAATGCAGTGGCGTGATCTCAGCTCACTGTAGCCTCCACCTTCCAGGTTCAAGTGATTCTCGTGCCTCAGTCACCCAAGTAGCTGGGGTTACAGGCAAGTGCCACCACACTTGGCTAATTTTTGTATTTTTAGTACAGATGGGGTTTTGCCATGTTGGCCAGACTGGTCTCAAACTCCTGCCCTCAAATGATCCACCCACCTTGGCCTCTCAGAGTACTGAGATCACAGGCATGAGCCACCTTGTCCAGCCGTGAAAATAAATTTCTGTTCTTTACAAATTACCTGGTCGCAAGTATTCTGCCATGGCAGCAAAAAATGGATTAAGACACAGGGTGATGGAGCTAAGAAAGACATAGAGAAGAAGCCTTAACATTCTGCATAGGCCGGGCGCGGTGGCTCAAGCCTGTAATCCCAGCACTTTGGGAGGCCGAGACGGGCGGATCACGAGGTCAGGAGATCAAGACCATCCTGGCTAACATGGTGAAACCCCGTCTCTACTAAAAAATACAAAAAACTAGCCGGGCGAGGTGGCGGGTGCCTGTAGTCCCAGCTACTTGGGAGGCTGAGGCAGGAGAATGGCGTAAACCCAGGAGGCGGAGCTTGCAGTGAGCTGAGATCCGGCCACTGCACTCCAGCCTGGGCGACAGAGCGAGACTCCGTCTCAAAAAAAAAAAAAAAACAAAAAAACACTCTGCATAAAGATTCCCCTCAGATCTAGTTCCTAATATGTGTAGGGGGAAGACAGGCCTCCAAGAGAACTAGTGGCAATGACTGGGAGACTGAAAGCTGAGTAGAGATATCAGAGGTTGCATAGTGCTGAGGAGCTAGGACAGTCTGAATCCAGCAAGATAGAGATACTGGCAAACAGTTGAGATGCCAGAAAAGCCATGCCCTAGAAGGATGGACCATACCCTAGGAGAAAGGAGTATGACCAAACTGACAGACCCACACCTGCAAATCTTAAAACATGCCCCAACGGGATCAGAATCATCTGCCAATAATTTAGCTATCTGGCAGACAAAACCTAACATTTTTTAGAAGGAGCTATGTATCATTCAACATATTCAGCATACAAACAAAACTGCTAGACATGTGAAAAAGCAAAACCAGGGCCAGGTGTAGTGGTTCATGACTGTAATCCCAGCACTTTGGGAGGCTGAGACAGGTGGACTGCTTGAGCCCAGGAGTTTGAGACCAGCTTGGGCAACATATCAAAACCCCATCTAAAAAAAGTACAAAAATTAGCTGGGCATAGTGGCACATGTCTGTGGACCCAGCTCCTCAAGAGGCTGGGGTGGGAGGGTTGCTTGAGCTCAGGAGGTCACGGCTACAGAGAACTGTGAGCGTGTCACTGTACTCCAGCCTGGGGGTAACCAAGACCCTGTTAAAAAAGAAAAAGAAAAAAAGAAAGAAAAAGAAAGCAAGCAGGCCGGGCGCGGTGGCTCACGCCTGTAATTCCAGCACTTTGGGAGGCCGAGGCGGGCGGATCACAAGGTCAGGAGATCGAGACCACGGTGAAACCCCATCTCTACTAAAAATACAAAAAATTAGTCGGGCGCGGTTGTGGGCGCCTGTAGTCCCAGCTACTCGGGAGGCTGAGGCAGGAGAATGGCGTGAACCCGGGAGGCAGAGCTTGCAGTGAGCTGAGATCCGGCCACCGCACTCCAGCCTGGGTGACAGAGCGAGACTCCGTCTCAAAAAAAAAAAAAAAAAAAAAAAAAAGCAAGCAAACAAAAACAATGAGGCCAGGCATGCAGTGCATACCTGAAATCCCAGCAGGTTGGGGGGCTAAGGTGGGTAGATTGCTTGAGCCCAGGAGTTCGAGACCCACCTGGACAACACAGAAAAATTCCCTGTCTACAAAAAAACACAAAAATTAGCTGGGCATGATGGCATGTGCCTGTAGTCCCAGCTATTAAGGAGGCCGAAGTGGGAGGATCACTTGAGCCCGGGAGGCAGAGGTTGCAGTGAATGGAAATCAAGACACTGCACTCCAGCCTGGGCAAGCCCCTAGAGCAAGACCCTGCCTCAAAAACAAAAAAAAAAAAAAAAAAAAAGACAAGACAAAAACAATCAAGAGATAAACAACCCAAAAGAGGCAGATGCAGAGAGTACCAATATATTAGTTAACCCATAAACACTTCAGACGACCTGTAAAGTACTATGCAAAATATTATAGAGGTGCTCAGTAAAGATTATAAGCTGTAATCTCTACAGCAACCACTTAAGATAAAAGGGAAAATAGGAACACACAGGACAACTAAAAATAAATAGCAAAATGACAGACTTAAACTCACCCATGCCTATAAAAAAATAAATCACAAATAAAATAATAAATCAATTAAAAGACAGAAATAGACCAGGCATGGTGGCTCACACGTATAATCCCAGCACTTTGGGAGGCAAGATCTCAACACTACAAAAAAATTAAAAAATAAAAATTAACTGGCACAGGCCTGTAGTCCCAGCTACTCAGGAGGCTGATGTGGGGGAACTGCTTGAGCTCAGGAGGTTGAGGCTTCAATGAGCCAAGATCACACCACTTCACTCCAGCACAGCAGCTGGGTGAGAAAGAGAGATCCTGTCTCAAAAAGAAAAAAAAAAAAAAACAGACAGAAATAGGCCGGATCAAGGAAGTTGAGGCTGCTGTGAGCTGTGTTCATGCCACTAAGTTCTAGCCTGGGCAACAGAGGAAGACCCTGTCTCAAAAAAAGGAAAAAGAAACAGGCTGGATCAAAACCATGACCAAACTACATGCTATTTAGGGGAAATATACTATAAATACATGAACATAAATAGGTTGAAGCAAAAATACCATAACACTAATCATTAAAAAAGTAGGTATGGGCCAGGCACAGTGGTACACATTTGTAATCCCAGCACTTTGGGAGGCTGAGGTAGGGAGATCCCGTGAGCCTAGGGGTTTGACACCAGCCTGGGCAACCTGGCAAGATCCCATTTCTACCAAAAAGAAAAGTACAAAAATTCCCTGGGCATAGTGGTACACGCCTGTAGTTCCAACTACTGGTAGGATCACTTGAGCCCAGGAGTTTAAGGCTGCAGTGAGTCAACATTAAGCCACTTCACTCAAGCCTAGGTACCAGAGCCAGATCTGGTCCTAAAAAAAAAAAAAAAAAAAAAAAAAAAAGACGTAGGTATGGCTTTATTTATACCAGAAAAGGAGTATTATCAGGGTTAAAGAGGGGCATTCCAAAATGATAAAAGGATAAATCCATCAGGAAGACAGAATCTTATGTGTGCACACATCCATAACCATATATGCAATGACTAACAAAGCTTCAAATTATATCAAGCAAAAACTGACAGAACTAAAGAGATGAATGGGCAAATCCACATTCATACCTAGCTATCAATCAAATACCAGAACAGAATGAGGGCCAGGCACAGTGGCTCTCACCTGTAATCCCAGCATTTTGGGATGCTGAGGAGGGCCTATCACTTGAGGCCAGGAGTTCAAGACCAGCTTGGCCAACAGGGCAAAATCCCATCTCTACCAAAAATACAAAAATTAACCAGATGTGGTGGCACACACCTGTAATCCCAGCTACTCAGGAGGCTGAGGCAGGGGAGAATCGCTTGAACCTGGTGGCAGAGGTTGCAGTGAGCCGAGATTGTGCCACTGCACTCCAGCCTGGAAGACAGAGTGAGACTGTCTCAAAAAAAAAGACATTTTCGGAAATTCATCCTAAAAACTGTGCCTCTCACAAACCCTTTCTCAAGAAGCTACAGAAGCATGTACTTCAATAAAACAACAGTAATCCAAAAAAGAGAGGCGGCAGACAAAAGATCACCACGAGAGACCAGAAGGAAATCCCTAGGAGGAGTGGGAAGGAGATGGCGGAATGGGAGATGGCAGAATAGCATTGATTCTCTACTATCACCACATTGCTTGTAGTAAAGATTGGAACACAGTGATTCAAAAGCTGGCATTTTGAGGGTTGTCATCAACAAGATACCTGTGGCCACTGTACCAACTTCTTATTAACCTGAGAGCAGAATGCCTGGGTAAGCCTGGCCCAGATTCTTATCTGTACTTGGTTTGGCTGATCGCGAACATGTTCTGATGGCATCTGTCTTTCCCCTCCACACCAGACTGCCTTGGATCAGATGAGAACACTCATTTCATGTCACAGAAGTGTGCTGCTTTAATCTACTCCTGCGAGGTGGCCATTCACCAGTGAACCAAGATGCAGAAACCGCACAGCATCCCACTCCCTCTAATTATATTCCCACCAAAACTTCAATACCTGGTCTACACTCTGACCCAGTCACATGGCCCAACTGTGTTGAGCCCTCTGCTTCTCATGATCTTGCCAATGACTTCCCCAAACAGGACTTCTGTAAACTCTCAGGAAAGTCAAAGCCAGGCTATACCTGGAAATTCAACTCAGCTTATCTTCTCCTGGGAGCCTTTGTCCAACAGGAGCAAAATTTCTTTCTTTCTTTTTTTTTTTTTTTTCTCTGAGACAGAGTCTCACTCTGTTGCCCAGGCTGGAGTGCAGCAGCATGATCTCAGCTCACTGCAACCTCTGCCTCCTGGGTTCAAGTGATTCTCTTGCTTTAGCCTCCGGACTAGCTGGGATTACATGCGCATGCTACCACGCCCAGCTAATTGTTTTTGTATTTTCAGTGAAGACAGGGTTTCGCCATGTTGGCCAGGTTGGTCTCGATCTCCTGACCTCAAGTGATCCACCAATCTCGGCCTCCCAAAGTGCTAGGATTACAGGCATGAGCCACCATGCCTGGCCCCAACAGTAGCCAAATTTCTAGACACAGTTGCTTTGCACTGCTAAATTTGCTTGGTGTTGCCACATTGCTCCCAGTAAGGCTGTATCATTCTATACTACCTCCAGCAATACATGAGCGCTTTCATTTCTTCTTAGCTAACACTAGCTAGTGTAATTTAAAAATAAATGATAATCTAAGTCTTGGCAAAGGGCCCACGGTTGCATCTTTTAGATCTCACGTCTGAAAGGAAAAAAAAACCTCCACCAATCAGACAAAAGATTATGCAAACAAACCAAGGCAATATTAATTCCAGTTATAGTTTATTAACTAAATTTTATATTAAGACTATATATAAGTGATATTAATTCCAGTTATAGGTTATCAACTGAATATTAGATTAAGAATGTATCTAAGTGGCGTTGGCTGGATGCGGTGGCTCAAGCCTGTAATCCCAGCACTTTGGGAGGCCGAGACGGGCGGATCCCGAGGTCAGGAGATCGAAACCATCCTGGCTAACACGGTGAAACCCCGTCTCTACTAAAAAATACAAAAAACTAGCTGGGTGAGGTGGCGGGCGCCTGTAGTCCCAGCTACTCGGGAGGCTGAGGCAGGAGAATGGCGTGAACCAGGGAGGCGGAGCTTGCAGTGAGCTGAGATCCGGCCACTGCACCCCAGCCTGGGCGACAGAGCAAGACTCTGTCTCTCAAAAAAAAAAAAAAAAAAGAATATATCTAAGTGGCAAAGTCTCTAAGGAAAGCAAGGGAACTAATAAGAAAAATATCAAGATAGTGGCTATCTACTAGGTGGATTCAATCAGAAAATTTCTCATAAGAACAGATAATGTTCTATTTCTTAACTTGGGTGCATACACGGGCACCCATTTTATTATTATTCTTTAATGGATATATATTTGTTATACATGTTGTTATAACACATATAAAAAGTGTTATGTTTTAATATACTATTCTGTATATGTGTTACACAATTGATTAGGGGGAAAAAAAGAATGAGTAAACTCTCTATGCTCTGATATGGAAATACTTCAAAGATACATTACTGAGTGATTTAAAAAACACAGAATTGGGCTAGGCACGGTGGCTCACACCTGTAATGCCAGCACTTTGGGAGACTGAGGTGGACATGGATTGCTTGAGCTCAGGAGTTGTAGACAAGCCTGAGCTACAGGGCAAAACTCCATCTGTACAAAAAAATACAAAAAATTAGCTGAGCATGGCGGCATGTGCCTGTAGTCCCAGCTACTTGCAGGGGTTTAGGTGGGAGGACTGCTTGAGTCCAGGAAGTCGAGGCTGCAGTGAGTCGTTCACACCACTGCACTCCTGCTTAGGTGACAGAGCGAGACCCTGTCTCAAAAACAAAACAATATCAAATCACATAATTAAGAGATTGAAACACAAACCATAACCAGGCACAGTGGCTCATGCTTGTAATCCCAGCATTTCGGGAGGCCAAGGCGGGTGGATCACTTGAGCCCAGGAGTTCGAAACCAGCCTGACCAACATGGTAAAACCCCATCTCTCCTAAAAATACAAAAATTAGCCAGGCATGGTGGTGCACACCTGTAATCCCAGCTACTGCTGAGGCAGGAGAATCACTTGAACCCGGGAAGTGGAGGTTGCACTGAGCCAAGATTGTGCCACTACACTCCAGCCTGTGTGACACAGCAAGACTCCGTCTCAAAAAAAAAAAAAAAAAAAAATTAAATTAAATAAATACATAAATAAATAAAGCGGCTAAAATCCAGAACACTGACAACACAAAATGCTGGTGAGGATGTGGAGTCACAGAAACTCTCATTTATTGCTGTTGGGAATGGAAAATGGTACAGCCACATGGGAGTTTCACAGTTTCTTACAAAATTAATTATATATATATATATATTTTTTTTTTTTTTTGAGGCGGAGTCTTGCTCTGTCGCCCAGGCTGGAGTGCAGTGGCCGATCTCAGCTCACTGCAAGCTCCGCCTCCCGGGTTTACGCCATTCTCCTGCCTCAGCCTCCCGAGTAGCTGGGACCACAGGCGCCGCCACCTCGCCCGGCTAGTTTTTTTTTTGTATTTTTTTAGTAGAGACGGGGTTTCACTGTGTTAGCCAGGATGGTCTCAATATCCTGACCTCGTGATCCGCCCGTCTCGGCCTCCCAAAGTGCTGGGATTACAGGCTTGAGCCACCGCGCCCGGCCAAAATTAATTATATTCTTAGTATATGATCCAGGGGCCTTAGTATTTCTCCAAATGAGTTGAAAACATGCCCCCAAAAAACCTGCACACAGATGTTTACAACAGCTTTCTTTATAATTGCCAAAACCTGGAAGCCACTAAGTTTATGGGTTCCTTCAATATGTGAATGGATAAATAAACCATGGTACATCACAACAAGACATATTCGGTACTAAGAAGACATGAGCTATCAAGCCAAGAAAAGACTTGGGAGGAACCTTCTCTCTCTCTTTTTTTTTTCTTTTGAGACGGAGTCTCGCTCTGTCGCCCAGGCTGGAGTGCAGTGGCCGGATCTCAGCTCACTGCAAGCTCTGCCTCCCGGGTTCACACCATTCTCCTGCCTCAGCATCCCGAGTAGCTGGGACTACAGGCGCCCACCACCTCGCCCGGCTAGTTTTTTGTATTTTTTAGTGGAGACGGGGTTTCACGATGTTAGCCCATGTTGGGATGGTCTCGATCTCCTGACCTCGGGATCCGCCCGTCTCGGCCTCCCAAAGTGCTGGGATTACAGGCTTGAGCCACCGCGCCCGGCCAACTACAGTCTTTAACATATCAATATTGGCTCATCAACTGTAACAATATACACATTAATACATATATTAATAATAAAGGAAACTGGGGGTAGGGGTTGGGAATGAGGGGGTATATGAGAACACACTGCATTCCCCATTCAATTTTTCTGTAAACCCAAAACTGCTCTAAAAAAAATGAAATCTATTCAAACAGAACGCATAGAAACAGAAAAGTATGATTAACATGCTATCTTATGTTTGTGCTTTTATTTGTACTTGTGTAAATATGTACAAATAAGCTCTGGATAGTTACACAAGAAAGTAATGACAGTGGCACCTGCTTGGGGTGGGGGGATTTAAATACAAACCCACATATTTACTGCATTCTCTGGCATTAGGCTAATCTGACTGGAAAAACCAAATACATACAGTAATCTTCTGCACTTGCACTGAGGAATGTTATATGAAACCACCATAGATAAAGTGATAACCGTTTCAAAGTTGGCTGTTTCTGGGGGTGCTGTCCAAAACACCATCTACATGAAGGTCCATAAAATGCATTCAGACCTAATGTACAGAACCAAAGAACTAGTATTCATAACCAATGCAAGACATTTAATTAACTCAATTTGCTTTTTGGCTGCTGGTATTGATCAGTTATTCTTACTGTGTTTCCCTTGTGTCTTATTCATACTTTTCTATTTCATTTTCTGGATCCTTATAAACTTCCTTAAATGCACTGAAAAGCAAAATGGGGAATAAACAAACAACTCACCTGGGATTTGTTCATTTTCTGCAGTTTTTGGGAGAGGCAGAGAACTATGAAGGCGAAACTGGAATAGACGAAAAAGAAAGGCATTGTTATTAAAGGTCTGACCTGCCTTACAACTCCTAGAGTGACTTGTTTAGAAATCCCTAGAGACCACCTGGGAACATACCACCTCCTGGGATAGTCCCTCTGCCTCTTCAGAAGGGGCAGAAAATATCATACTTACTGCACCTATCTTCAATCTAACATTATCAGACACCCATAAAGGCAAGACTAAGATAATCCACTATCAAAAGAGGCAAAACGATCAGCAGAACCCTCAACTGCTGAAATTATCAAACAGGGAATTTAACACAACTATGATTCATATACTAAAGGCTTTACTAGAAAAGGTGGACAACATGAATAAACAAATAGGGAATTTCAGCAGAGATGGAAACTTCAAGAAAAAAATCAAATGGAAATGCTGAGAAAGAAAAGTACAGTAACAGCTGGGCGCGGTGGCTCAAGCCTGTAATCCCAGCACTTTGGGAGGCCGAGACGGGCGGATCACGAGGTCAGGAGATCGAGACCATCCTGGCTAACACGGTGAAACCCCGTCTCTACTAAAAAATACAAAAAATTAGCCAGGCGCGGTGGTGGGCGCCTGTAGTCCCAGCTACTCGGGAGGCTGAGGCAGGAGAATGGCATGAACCCGGGAGGCGGAGCTTGCAGTGAGCTGAGATCCAGCGACTGCACTCCAGCCTGGGCGACAGAGCAAGACTCCGTCTCAAAAATAAATAAATAAATAAATAAAAGAAAAGTACAGTAACAGAGATGATCTTTCAGCAGGCTCGTCAGTAGACAAAGGAGCTAAGAAAAGTTTCAGTAAACTTGAAGATAGGTCAGAATAAATTACCCAAACTGAAATACAAAGAGAAATAGAAGAAAAAAATAAAAGGATAGAGCATCTGAGGGCTGTGAGACAATACCAAATGGTCTAATAAACATGTAATTGAAATTCCAAAAGGAGAAAAGAAGTATTTGAAGACATAATGCACAAGAATTTTCCAAAAATAATAATATCAAACTACAGGTCCAAGAAACTCAGATAATTTATCCAAACAGAGAAAACACCAAAAACTAAACTCAAACAAAAACACATGGACACATCGTATCCAAACAACTGAAAACCAAAGTTAAAATCTTCAAAGTAGCCAGAGGAAAAAAGACATATTACATATAGAAAAATCAAGATAATGAATCATAGCCACCTTCCTATCAGAAACTAAGCCAGAAAATAAAGTAATGACATCCTTAAAGTGCTTTAACAACAACAAAAAAGCAACTAAAGCAAAAACTATTAACTTAGAATTCTATACTCAGCAAAAAATCTTTCAAAAATGATACTGAAGTCAAAAACCTTTTTCAAACAACAAAAACATAGCAAGCAAATTCATTATCAGTAGACCTGTACTAGAAGAAATGTTTAATCAAGTTATTTAAATAGAAGAAATATGATATTAAAAACCTGAATCTACACAAATGAAAATCTCTTGAGAATGGTTAAAATAAGGATAAACATAATAGATACTTTTTCTTGCTTTTAATCACTGTGAAAGATTATCTAAAGCAAGAATAGTAGCAAAGTTTTGTGGGTTTACAGCATATGTCAATATGCTGTAAAATGTATGACAACGATAACAAAAAAGACGGGAGGGTGACATTGGGAGTATAATGCTGCAAGTATACTGACATAAAACAGTATGATATCTTTAAAGTTCCACTAAACTTGAGAGCAACAACCAAAAACTTTGTTAAATGTTTACAAATACACAGTAAGACAACACTGGAGATAAAATGTAATTATAAAAAAGACCCACTTAAGCCAAAAGTAGACAGAAAAAAGGAAAACAGAAACAAAGACCAAATGAGAAAAATAGAAAAAAAACAGCAAGATGGTATATTGTAATACAACTATATCAATAATTGGTATAAACACACCAATTAAATAACAGAGGTCAAATTATATTAAAAAAAGACCAAACCATATGCTGTCTATAAGCAATTTGTTTTAAATATAAAGACATAGCTACATTCAAAGTAAAAGGATGATCAGTTGTAGAAGTCAGGAAATTTAAAAAAAAAAAAAAAAGATAAAAGAATGAAAAAAGCTGGGTGCGGTGGCTCACACCTGTAATCCCAGCACTTTGGGAGGCCGAGGCAGGCGGATCACGAGGTCAGGAGATCGAGACCATCCTGGCTAACATGGTGAAACCCCGTCTCTACTAAAAATACAAAAAATTAGCCGGGCGTGGTGGTGCGTGCCTGTAGTCCCAGCTACTCGGAGGTTGAGGCAGGAGAATGGCGTGAACCCAGGAGGCGGAGCTTGCAGTGAGCCAAGATGGTGCCACTGCACTCCAGCCTGGGCGACAAAGCGAGACTCCGTCTCAAAAAAAAAAAAAAAAAAAGAATGAAAAAAGAGGGTCAGGCATGGTAGCTCATGTCTGTAGTCCCAGCACTTTTAGGAGGCAAAGGTGAGTGGACTGCTTGAGCCCAGGGGTTTGAGACCAGCCTGGGCAACATGGCAGAACCTCGTCTCTACAAAAAATACAGAAAATTAGCCGAGTGTGGTGGCTCCTACCTTGAGTCCTAGCTACTAGGGAGGCTGAGGCAAAAGGATCAGGGCGCACACCTGGAGTCCTAGCTACTTGGGAGGCTGAGGGAAAAGGTTTGAGGTTGCAGAGTTGTGACTGAACTACTGCACTCCAGCTTGGGCTACAGAGACAGACCCTGTCTCAATCAATCAATCAAGGAAGAGTCTACCATCAACAGCCCAATATTTATTCAAATATGCATGAAACAGTTACCCATGGAGATCATCACATCCTCGACCTTAAAACAAACTACAGCAGGCCTGGTGCAGTGGCTTTTGCCTGTAAAGCACTTTGGGAGGCCAAGGCCAGGGGATCACTGGAGACCAGGAGTTTGAGACTAGCCTGGCCAGCATGGCAAAACCCTGTCTCTACTAAAACAAAATGAGACAAAAATACAAAAACAAATCACAACAAATTTAAAATAACTGAAATTTGTAACACAGTATTCTGACCAAATCAGAATTAAACTATAAATCAATAATATAAAAAGATCTGGAAAGTCTCCAAAGACTTGGAAATTAAGCAATACAATCTAAATAACTAACGGGTAAAAAATGAAGTCACAAGGGAAGGTAAAAAAATTAGAATTGAATGGTAATGAAAACACAACATAAAGGCTGGGCACAGTGGTTCATACCTGTAATCCTAGCACTTTGGGAAGCCAAGGTAGGAGAATCACTTGAGGTCAAGGGTTCGAGACCAGCCTGGCCAACATGGTGAAACCCCGCCTCTACTAAGAAAAGAAAAATCAGCCAGGTGTGGTGGCGGGCACCTGTAATCCCAGCCAGGAGGACTGCTTGAACCTGGGAGGCAGAAGTTTCAGTGAGCTGAGTGAGTGCCACTGCACTCCATCCTGGGTGACGGAGTGAGACTCTGTCTCAAAATAAATAAATAAATAAAAATACAAGATATAAAAATTTGAGGCCGGGCACGGTGGCTCAAGCCTGTAATCCCAGCACTTTGGGAGGCCGAGGCGGGTGGATCACGAGGTCAGGAGATCGAGACTATCCTGGCTAACATGGTGAAACCCCGTCTCTACTAAAAATACAAAAAACTAGCCGGGCGTGGTGGCGGGCGCCTGTAGTCGCAGCTACTTGGGAGGCTGAGGCGGGAGAATGGCGTGAACCCGGGAGGCGGAGCTTGCAGTGAGCCGAGATCCCGCCACTGCACTCCAGCCTGGGAGACACAGCGAGACTCCGTCTCAAAAAAAAAAAAAAAAATTTG
Organism: Macaca nemestrina; assembly: GCF_043159975.1. Taxonomy (NCBI): domain Eukaryota; kingdom Metazoa; phylum Chordata; class Mammalia; order Primates; family Cercopithecidae; genus Macaca; species Macaca nemestrina. The sequence continues at coordinate 73,985,186 of NC_092142.1, read as the reverse complement.
AGTGATGTAGCTAAAGCAGTATTTAGAGGAACAGTTACATCAATAAATTGTTTCTGGCCAGGCGTGGTGGCTCAGGCCTGTAATCCCAGCTACTTGGGAGGCTGAGGCAGAGAACTGCTTGAACCCGGGAGGCGGAGCTTGCAGTAAGCCGAGATCGCGCCACTGCACTCCAGCCTGGGCGACAGAGTGAGACTCCGTCTCAAAAAAGAAAAGAAAAAAAAAAAGAAAAAACTAAGAAGAAAGAAACGGTACAATAAAAAAATACAGTGTTACAATCACATGGGACTACCATTTTACATGAGGTCCCTCGTTGACAGAAACATTGTTATGCAGAGCATGACTGTACCAGAATCATGGGAAAACTTTCGTATTTCAAAGTGGTGAAGACTTTCGGTGCCCCAAACGGAAAGAACTGTAAATTCCACCCGAGAGAAATTCAAAACGTGTACATGGCAAAATCTACCAGTGAGTAAAACCAAAAGATAAAAGAAAAAATATCTGCTGCTCACATGAAGTACCCCTGGGTTGTGAGACCTTAGGGAAATCACTTTCCCCTTCTGAGCCTCCCGTGTTCCTGGGGTAGCGACGGAGATGATAACGCTGGAAGTCACGGGGTGCATGCAAGTATCAGTGGGACACCTCACTGAAGACCCTCTGACAAAGGGATCACGGTTCTCCACCATCGGCACCTGCTCAGGCTCCAGTCCTTCCTCCACACGCGAGGCTCCGGGCATTGGGGCGTGGCCAGGTGTGTCAGACCACGCCCCCACCACGCCCCGCTGGGGCCTCGCCCCGCGCGCGCCCGCCGGAGCTTCCGGACTCGCTCGCGCGCGGCCCGAGCCCCTCGCCGCCCGTCTGAGGCGCATCTCCTGACAAAGAGAAGGCGGCGAAGCCTGGCAGCCGCCCTCCCGCAGCCGTCCCCGCACCTGAACGTTCGGCGAGGCCTGCCCCGCCGGCCCCGTTCGGAGGAGGGCGCCAGGCAACCCCGGACGCCGCCTTGAAGGTCACCGCCGCCTATGAGTCGCCGAAGTTTGGGCTCCCACCCTGCGCGGGCACGAGCCCATCCCTCATCTCCTTCCCCTCGGCCCCAGGCCGCGCGGAGCTACCTGGAAGGCCCTCTCGTACCTGGAGGGGCGCAGTCTCCACTCGTGGCCCAGTGCCACAGCGGGTCACGGCGCGGGGCGGCGAAGACGCGCGGAGACGGGGGCTCTGTCACCCACTCGCGGCTGGTGGTGGGGGAAGGGCGGCCACCGGCGCGCTCGCAGCACTGCACATGCGCAGATACCGGGGCGCGCGCCGTTCCCAGGGTCCTCGGAGGGGTGGTCCATCCACGTTCGGGACTACATTTCCCACAAGTCTCCGGGGCCGTGGCTTTAGGAACTCTCAGGAAGAGTCTGATGAGCCTACCAAAAAATCTCGTGGCCTGCACTGTTTTCTTTTTTCCTAGAGTGGGTCGCGAATTACAATTAACCACCTCCCCGTTAAATACAACAACTTGGCTTTTAAACATTACACCAATCTATAACTGTATTTAATTAGAATAGATGTACAAAATAAAAGTATCCATAATCTCACTTTCTAAAGATTAGCTGCATGTAACTTTAAGGTCACACTTTGATTTTTTTGTTGTTACAAAACTGGCCATACAGGTATCATGTGCTGCAACTAGCTTTCTTCCCGGGCCACTTTGTTGAGGTATATATATTTGTTGACATCTCTATATTTATACATATATAAAATGTAGATAACTTGATATCTACATTTGTGAAATATTCACCATAAGCTAATTAACATGTGCATCACCTCACATAGTTACTATTTTTTCGTCTGATGAGAACACTTAAGATCTTCTTAGCAAATTTCAAGTATACAATATTGTCAACTATTGTCACGTAGCTGTGCATCTCTCCAGAACTACTCGTCTTGCATAACTGAGACTTTGTACCCCTTGACCACCATCTTCCCATTTCCCTTCACTCTCAGTTCCTTTTATCCTTTATTTTTAGAACAGTTTTAGGTTCTCAGCAAAATTTGAGCAGAAAGTACATTGAATTCCCACATAACCTTGTCCCCCCAACACACACAACCTCCCCAAAGTCGATACCCCACACCAGAACAGTATATTTGTTACAATTGGTGAACCTACAGTTAAATATCAGCACCTGGCCAGGCTCAGTGGCTCACACCTGTAATCCCAGCACTTTGGGAGCCTGAGGCCAGCAGATTGCTTGAGCCCAGGAATTCAAAACCAGCCTGGCCAAAATGGCGAAACTTCATCTCTACAAAAAATAAAAATAAAAAAATTAGCCGGGCATGGTGGCACACACCTGTAGTCCCAGCTACTCGGGAGGCTGAGGTGGGAGGATCACTTAAGCCTGGGAGGCTGAGGTTTCAGTGAGCCAAGATTGTCCCCCTGCACTCCAGCTTGGGTGACCCTGTCTCAAAAAATATAAATTAAAAAACAAAATCACTGGCACCCAAAGTCCATAGCTTACGTTAGTATTCACTTGTTATTGTACATTCTATGGGTTTTGACAAATGCAGGTAACTGGAATGAGACCACCACTTCTCCTGCTGTCCTTCCCAGCTTCTCCCCCACCTTCCCTTTTCCCTAGTTTATAAGACAGGAGAGAAGGGGGAAAGCAAAAAGTTGGAAAGAAACAAAAGTAAGATAAATAGCTAGACGACCTTGGCGCCACCACCTGGCCCTGGTGGTTAAAATAATAACAACAATAATATTAACCCCTGACCAAAACTACTGGTGTTATCTGTGAATTCCAGACGTTGTATGAAAAAGCACTGTAAAACTTTTCTGCTAGCTGATGTATGTAGCCCCCAGTCACACTTTTCACGCTTACTTGACTTATCATGACCTTTTCGTGTGGACCCCTTAGAGTTGTAAGCCCTTAAAAGGGCTAGGAATTTCTTTTTCGGGGAGCTCGGCTCTTAAGACGCGAGTCTGCCGACGCTCCCGGCCGAATAAAAAACCCCTTCCGTCTTTAATCCAGTGTCTGAGGAGTTTTGTCTGCAGCTCGTCCTGCTACATAACCATTACAGTATCGTACAGAATAGTTTCACTGCCCCCAAAAAAATCATCTGTGCTCCATTTATTCATCCATCCCACAACCCCTGGAAATCTCTGATATTTTTACTGTCTCCATAGTTTTGCCTTTTGCAGGTTGTCAGATAGTTGGAATCATACATATGCTGCTTTTTCACATTGGCTTCTTTCACTTAGTAATATACATTTAAGTTTCCTTCATGTCTTTTCCTGGCCTTTTTTTTTTTTTTTTTTTACAGGGTCTTACTCTGTCACCCAGATTGGAATGCAGGGGCATGATCATGGCTCACTGCAGCCTCCACTTCCTGGGCTCAAGTGACCCTCCCAGTTCAGCCTCCCAAGTAGCTAAAACTACAGGCGTGCACAGCCATGCCTTTTTGTAGAGATGGCATTTTACCGTGTTGCCCAGGTTCGTCTCAAACTCCTAGGCTCAAGAAATCCTCCTGCCTTGGCCTCCCAAAGTGCGGGGATTACAGGCATGAGCCACTGTGCGCAGCCTCAATTCATTTTAGTGCTGCATAATATTCTGCTGTCTGGATGTACCACAGTGTTTTAAATCCATTCACCTACTGAATATACATTGGTTGCTTCTAAGTTTTGGCAACTATGAATAAAGCTGCTCTAAGTTCAGGTTTTGTGTGGATATAAGCTTCCAATTCATTTGGGTAAATAGTATGGTTGCTGGATTGTGTGGTAACAGTATGTTAGTGAGACAGGAGAGTTCCCTGGACCCCTTCGCAGGACTTGTCGTGGCAAGCTTACTCAGCCACTGCACTAAAACCCCTTATGGGAGAGGGAGCACACAGGCAAGTGGGTGACACGGCCAAGGTGAGCACCTTTGGGCTCTGGCCCCATGGTAGCATCTAACGGTGTGTCACAATTAATGCTCTTTTAGCAGTTGCCATCCATGGATGGCTAAGTGTTAACCAGCTCAGTGGAGAGTCAGGATGACAGCCTTTTACACCCTGCACTCTTGATACCCAGGTCCTTGTCCAGCATCCAGGAAGAATCAGGTCACATGGACTTGAAGAATGGTAAATGTGGAGGTTTTATTGAGTGAGGGAGATGACTCTCAGCAGGATGGGGAGCTGGAAAGGGGATGGAGTGGGAAGATATTCGTCCCCTGGAGTTCTGCTGTCCCTGGCCAAATTCCTCTCTGACCATCCAGCTGCCTCTTCAATGCTCAGATGCTTCTTCTCTTTTCTCCTTCTCCACTGTGTTGCTCTGCTGCTCTGCCACTCTTCTGCTTGTGGAGCCTGGGATTTGGGGTTCTTATGGGCACAGGATAGACAGTGGGGTGGGCCAGAGTGGTCTTGGAAAAGGCAACATACAGGCGTGAAAACAGGAAAGCCTGTTCTCATTTAGGGCCGTGGGTCCAGGCTTGAGGGTAGAGCCCTCACCAGGGACCCCCGCCCTCCTGCCTCCTGTCCATGTCATTAGTTTTGTAAGAGACTGTCAAAACTGCCTTCCAAAGTGGCTACAACATTTTGCATTCACCAACAATGAATAAGAATTCCTGTTGCTCCAATTTCTCACCAGCATTTGTTGTCAGTGTCCTGAATTTTGGCCATTCTAATAGGTATGCAGTGGTAGCAGCTCACTTTTAATTAAAACAGTAGCCTCAAACAGGTTCATAGAAAGGTGTTTACATCAATGTTCATAGCAGCATTATTCACAATATCCAAAGGTGGAGACAACCCCAGTGTCCATCAGCTGATGAATGCATACACTGCAATATTATTCAGCCATGTCAAAGAATGACGTTCTGAGGCTGGGCGCAGTGGCTCAAGCCTGTAATCCCAGCACTTTGGGAGGCTGAGACAGGCGGATCACAAGGTCAGGAGATCGAGACCATCCTGGCTAACACGGTGAAACCTCGTCTCTACCAAAAAATACAAAAAACTAGCCGGGCGAGGTGGCGGGCGCCTGTAGTCCCAGCTACTCGGGAGGCTGAGGCAGGAGAATGGCGTGAACCCGGGAGGCGGGGCTTGCAGTGAGCTGAGATCCGGCCACTGCACTCCAGCCTGGTCGACAGAGCGAGACTCCGTTTCAAAAAAAAAAAAAAAACAAAACAAAGAATGACGTTCTGGTACATGCTGCAACGTGATTAAAACTTGAAAATACACTAAGTGAAATAAGCCAAGCTGGATGTAGTGGCATGTGCCTGTGGCCCCGGATACTCAGGAGGCTGAGGCAGGAAGATCACTTGAGCCCAGGAGTTCAAGGCTGCAGTGAGCTATGATTGGGCGACTGCACTCCAGCCTGGGTAATAGAATGAGACTCTGTTTCTTAAAAGAAAAGAAAGAAGTCAGACACAAAAGGACAAATACTGTATGATTACACTTATATGAGGTACCTACGATAGGCAAATTTATAGAGACAGAAATTAAAACAGAGTTACCAGGGACTGGGAAAAAAAGGGATGGGGAGTTTGTGCTTAAAGGGTATAGCATTTCTGTTTGGGATAATGAGAAAGTTCTGGAAGGAGAAAGCGGTGATGGATATACAACATTGTGATGTGAGTGTATACATCAAATTTTTCTGAAGATCTTATACCAAAATTCAAAAATTATAAATTACCATAACCTATAATCTTACGGAAAGATGTATATTCAAGAATGTTCCTCACATTGCCATTTATATTTGCAAAACATTGGAAAGGATCTAAAAATCTTTTAGTGGGTATACGTAAAATAAATTGTGGTGATATGTAAGGAGAATTTGGGGAAACACTAAAAAGGATAAGGTGTACTACCCACATGGGGGTTATTTCATTGAGAAGTGAAATAATACTGATCACACAAGAATATGTGGAGCGTAATCCTATTTTTGTAAAAAACTACGCATATTTTAAAAAGACTAAACACTGAACTATACAAAGAGAATGGAGAACCCCCCACTATAACACACACACACAAGATAAACTCCCCTTACCGCCTTATGTGGAACAACACTGAGTAAGCACCATGTGTGGGGGCTGTATTTTTCAAGACCTTCTAAAATTTACAACCACATTGTCCTCTATTAATTTTCCCTGAAAAATCAAGAGAAAGTGTAGAGGGTGTTTTTGAAAAACACATTACTGACCTGGCCAGCTCATGCAGAGCTTCTAAATGTTGACACCTTTTATTATACAGTATCAAACAACTACATTAATATCACCACTGGCGGTCGGTGTGGTGGCTCATGCCTGTAATCCTAGCAGTTTGGGAGGCCAAGGCAGGCAGATCCCTTGAGCCCAGGAGTTTGAGACAAGCCTGGGGAACATGGCAAAACCAACTCTACCAAAAAAAAGTAAACAAAAATTACGTGGGAGCAGTGGCATGCGCCTGTAGTCCCAGTAACTCTGGAAGCTGAGGTGGGAGGATCACTTGAGCCCAGGAGGTTGAGACTGCAGTGAGCTGTGATCATGCCACTGCACTCCAGCCTGGGCAACAGAGTCAAAAAAAAAACCAAAAAACAAAAAAACAAAAAACAAGAGTTTCACCTCCTGGGTCCCCAGAAGAGGTCTTGGAGACCCCAGGGTCTGTAGATCATACTTTAAACGTAGTAACAATATTATCACACATAAAAAATTAACAGGGCTGGGTGCGGTGGCTCACGCCTGTAATTCCAGCACTTTGGGAGGCCAAGGTGGGCAGATCATCTGAGGTCAAGAGTTCGAGACCAGCCTGGCCAACATGGTGAAACCCCGTCTTTACTAAAAACACACAAAAAAATTAGCTGGGCCTGTTGGCATGCACCTGCAGTCCCAGCTACTCGGGAGGCTGAGGCAGGAGAATTGCTTGAACTCGAGGGGCGGAGGTTGCAGTGAGCCGAGATCACACCATGGCACTCCAGCCTGGGCAGCAAGAGTGAGATTCCATCTCAAAAACAAAAACAAAACAAAAAATTCAGGCCCAATGAATCCACATACTCAGATTGTTTGATATCTTCTCATATATATATTTCCCCTCCATATCTTTTCTTTTCTTTCTTTTTTTTTTTTTTTTTGAGATGGAGTCTCGCTCTGTCGCCCAGGCTGGAGTGCAGTGGCGCAATCTCGGCTCACTGCAAGCTCCGCCTCCCGGGTTCACGCCATTCTCCTGCCTCAGCCTCCTGAGTAGCTGGGACTACAGGCGCCCGCCACCACGCCCGGCTAATTTTTTTTTGTATTTTTTAGTACAGACGGGGTTTCACTGTGTTAGCCAGGATGGTCTCGATCTCCTGACCTCGTGATCCGCCCGTCTTGGCCGCCCAAAGTGCTGGGATTAAAGGCGTGAGCCACCGCGCCCGGCCCGTATCTTTTTTTTCTTTGCCATTTAGTTGTTGAAAACACTGGGTTATTTATTCTAAGGAATTTTCATATGGTCTGGATTTTCCTAACCATGTTTAATTTTGTATATCAATTGTCAAAGTCAAATAAAATATAGAAATGAATCTCTAAATTTAAAATGTTTTATTTAGGGACTGGGTGCAGTGGCTCAGGCCTGTAATCCCAGCACTTTGGGAGGCCAAGGTGGACAGATCACTTGAGGTCAGGAGTTCAAGACCAGCCTGGTGAACATGGTGAAACCTCATCTCTACTAAAAATACAAAAATTAGCTGGATGTGGTGATGGACACCTGTAGTCCCAGGTACTTGGGAGGCTGAGGCAGGAGAATCACTTGACCCTGGAGGCCAAGGTTGCAGCGAGCCAAGATCGTACCACTGCACTCCAAGCTGGATGACAAAGTGAGACTCTGTCTCAAAAAATAAAAATATAAATAAAATAACATGTTTTATTTGGGAAGCAAGAATTGCAATTTGAGGCATCCACATAGACGGGGTAGTCTTCAGTGTGTCAGAAGAACAAAGTGAAGTTTGGGAATTTTATGAGCAAGAGAAATACTATGAATTGTTTTGAAAGAAGCTCTCTGGTGCTAGATACACTTTTGGGAGCTAGCAAGCTCAAATTGGTGAGTGACAACAGTAGATTAAACTAGTCTTAGAGGCACGGCAGGTCACTTCAGCAGCTACTAGGTATAACTGGTCTTAGGGTTACAGCAGATCGTTTCAGGAGCTGGCCTCACAGAAAATTTCTTTTTCTTCTTTTTTTTGACAAAGTCTTGCTCTGTCGCCAGGCTGGAATGCAGTGGTGCCATCTCAGCTCACTGCAACTTCCACCCTCCGGGTTCAAATGATTCTCCTGCCTCAGCCTCCTGAGTAGCTGGGACTACAGGTGCGCACCACCATGCCCAGCTAATTTTTTTTTTTTTTTTGTATTTTTAGCAGAGACAGGGTTTCACCATGTTGGCCAGGATGGTGTCAATCTCTTGACATTGTGATCAGCCCGCCTCACCTTCCCAAAGTGCTGGGATTTTAGGTATGAGCCACCGCGCCCAGCCTCTTTTTTTTTTTTTTTTTTTTTTGAGATGGAGTCTTTCTCTGTTGCTCAGGCTGGAGTGCAGTGGCGCAATCTCGGCTCATTGCAACGTCTGCCTCCTGGGTTCAAGCAATTCTCCTGCCTCAGCCTCCCAAGTAGCTGGGATTACAGGTGCCTGCCACCACGCCCAGCTCATTTTTGCATTTTTAATGGAGATGGGATTTCACCATGTTGGCCAGGCTGGTCTTGAACTCCTGACCTCAAATGATCCCCTTGCCTCATTCTCCCAAAGTGCTGGGATTACAGACTTGAGCTACCATGGTGCAGCCTTTTTTTTCTCTCTTTTTTAAAAAATTTGTTTGTTTTGCAGAGACGGAGTCTCCTATCCTGCCCAGGTTGGTCTCAAACTCCTGGTCTCAAGCAATCCTCCCAAACCTTGGCCTCTCAAAGCACTGGGATTATAGGCGTGAGTCACTACACGCAGACATTTTATTTCCTGGAATAAGTGCTATGTGCCCCATATCTTGGATATGACAGGAATGACCCAGTTTCTATAATCAACTTTCACCCAATTTTCTGTTCCTTCTTCTGGACTCTGAACCAGAGAAAGTCAATGTTTAAGAACAATTTTTGGCCAAATATTAGCAATGATTATCTCCTTGCCAGGTTTTAAAATGATTATTTTTTGTGAAGTTCTGAATGATAAGTTTAGGCTTTTCCCCCAAGTGTTTTGTGTTTTTTTTTTTTTTTTTTTTGAGACGGATTCTCGCTCTGTCGCCCAGGCTGGAGTGCAGTGGTGTGATCTTGGCTCACTGCAAGCTCCGCCTCCCGGGTTCACGCCATTCTCCTGCCTCAGCCTCCCGAGTAGCTGCGACTACAGGCACCTGCCACCACGCCCGGCCAATTTTTTTTGTATTTTTACTAGAGACAGGGTTTCACCGTGTGAGCCAGCATGGTCTCGATCTCCTGACCTTGTGATCCGCCCGCCTTGGCCTTCCAAAGTGCTGAGATTACAGGCATGAGCCACCGCGCCCGTCCTCCCCCAAGTGTTTTTATTTTCTACTCCTTTATTCAGCATTCCTGCAATGCTCGGTCAAGCTTGTCACCTGCTGGTGGCAGGCGCCATGCCAGAGCACGGCTGTGACTAAGACACAGCTCTCTGTCCTTGTGGAGCTTACACTGTAGTTGGGGAGACAATAGGAATAAACAATAAGTAAAATATATAGCACATCAGATGGTGTTCATTGCTAAGGAGGTCATAGGAGGAGTTGGGGGGGCAATGCATTGTTATTCAATTTTTTTTCTTTTTTTTCTTTTGGTAGAGACAAGATCTCACTATGTTGCCCAGGCTGGTCTCAAACTCCTGAGCTCAAGTGGTCCTCCTGCCTCAGTCTCCCAAAGTGCTGGGATTAGAGGCATGAGCCACCACACCTGGCCTCAACTTTTTTTTTTTTCTCTTTTGAGATGGAGTTTCGCTCTTGTTGCCTAGGCTGGAGTGCAATGGCGCGATCTCAGCTCACCGCAACCTCCACCTCCCAGGTTCAAGAGATTCTCCTGCCTCAGCCTCCCGAGTAGCTGGGAGTACAGGAGTGCACCACCATGCCCGGCTAGTTTTGTATTTTTAGTACAGATAGGGTTTCTGCATGTTCATCAGGCTGGTCTTTAACTCCCGACCTCAGGTGATCCTCCCACCTCGGCCTCCCAAAATGGGGGAATTACAGGCATGAGCCACTGAGCCTGACCAGCCTCACCTTTTTTTATTGTGGTAAAATACACACATAATAAAATTTACCATCTTAACCATTTTCAATTGTACAGTTCAGAGGTATTAAATACATCCATAATATCGTGCAACTATCCCCACCATCCATCACTGGAACTCTTTTCATCTTGTAAAACTGAAACTCTACCCATGAAACACTAACTCCCATTTCTTCCTCCCCTAGCCCTTGGCAACCACCATTCTTCTTCCTGTTTCTATGATTCTTGATGACTCTAAGTATAGACTACCTGGCTTGTCCAAGGCCTCCACGTAAACAAAGCCACTCTTATCAAGAGGGATCTCCTGGCCAGGTGTGGTAGCTCACGCCTGTAATCCCAGCCTCCACTTTCTGGCCTCAAGCAATCCTCCCACCTCAGTCTCCTGAGTAGCTGTGACCACACGTGTGCACCACCATGCCCAACTTACTTATTTTTGATGGAGATGGGGTCTGTCTCTGTTGCCCAGGCTGGTCTGGAACTCCTGGACTCAAGCAATCCTCCTGGTTCAACCTCCCTAAGTGCTGGGATTATAGGCGTGAGCCCCCAGGCCCGACTGATTCGACAGTTTTAAGGAATTACTAGACAGGTATCTTGTAGGATGCTTTTCCATTGAAATGTATCTGATGTTTTTCTCAGGATTAGAATGGAGTTGTGGGTTTTGGGGAGGAAGATCCTAGAGGTAAAGTGCCACTTCGATTACATCATCAGAGCAAGGATCCAGCATTAATTTCCTAGAGCTGTCATCACAACGACCACATACTGGGCAGCTGAAAACAACATGCATTTATTTTTTCACAGTTGTGGAGAACGGAAGTCTAAAGGCAAGATGTCGTTGGCAAGGTCCTGCTGCACCCGAAACCCACAGGGGGCGGCATTCCACGCTTCTTCCTGGCTTCCAGGGGTTTCCCTCGCTGCTGCGGCTAGCGCTGCGTCACTTCCCTCATGTAGCGTTCTCCCCTCTGCGGTCCATTCCTCTTCACCTCTTCTTATCAGGACACCAGCCGTATTGGATTCAGGGCCCACCCTACTGCCACGTGACCTCATCTTAGCTAATTACGTCTGCAATCACTATTTGCAAATAAGGTCAGAGTCTGAGGTTGCAGGGAGGACATGAGCTTTGGGAGGTTGTGATTTTACCCAGTAAAGGTACATGCTATCTACTTGGCTTATGAGTGTTGATATGGACCTTGATCATCTTGCTGAAGGTGTGTCTCCACTATAAAGTTACTCCTTTTGTTTGTCCTTTTTATTCTGTACTCTTTGGAGGGAAGTCACTCTGCACAGTCCACATTTAAGAAGTGGGAAGTTGGCCGGGTGCGGTGGCTCACGCCTGTAATCCCAGCACTTTGGGAGGCCAAGGTGGGTGGATGATAAAGTCAAGAGATCGAGACCATCCTGGCCAACATGGTGAAACCTCGTCTCTACTAAAAATACAAAAATTAGCCAAGTGTGGTAGCACGTGCCTGTAGTCCCAGCTACTCGAGAGGCTGAGGCAGGAGAATCACATGAACCCAGGAGGTGGAGTTTGCAGTGAGCCGAGATCATACCATTGCACTCCAGCCTGACAACAGAGTGAGACTCCGTCTCAAAAAATAAAAATAAAAAAGGAAGTGGGAGGTTATGTCGCCCTCTCTTTAGGGTGAGGTACCTAAATAATTTATTTGGAATTCTGCAGGTGAGACTTGTCTTTTTTCCCCATTTACTAATGTATTCACAGAACCGGGCGCGGTGGCTCACGCCTGTAATCCCAGCACTTTGCGATGCTGAGGTGGGCTGATCACCTGAGGCTGGGAGTTGGAGACCAGCCTGACCCACACAGATAAACCCCATCTCTACTAAAAATACAAAATTAGCCAGGCTTGGTGGTGCATGCCTGTAATCCCAGCTACTCGGGAGGCTGAGGCAGGAGAATCGCTTGAACCTGGGAGGTGGAGGTTGTGGTGAGCCGATATCGCCCCACTGCACTCCAGCCTGGGTGACTAGAGCAAAACTCCATCTCAAAGAACAACAACAACAACAACAAGAACAAAACACACTAATGTATTCAATCATTTATTTATTTATTTGGAGACATAATCTCACTCTGCCACCTAAGCTGGAGTACAGTGATGGAATTCTAGCTCCCTGCAACTCCTGGGCTCAAGCGATGCTCCTGCCTCAGCCTCACTGCATGCAGCTCATTAAAGACTTTTTTTTTTTTTTTTTTTGAGACGGAGTCTTGCTCTGTCGCCCAGGCTGGAGTGCAGCGGCCGGATCTCGGCTCACTGCAAGCTCCGCCTCCAGGGTTCACGCCATTCTCCTGCCTCAGCCTCCTGAGTAGCTGGGACTACAGGCGCCCGCCACCTCGCCCGGCTAGTTTTTTGTATTTTTTAGTAGAGATGGGGTTTCACCGTGTTAGCCAGGATGGTCTCCATCTCCTGACCTCGTGATCCACCCAACTCGGCCTCCCAAAGTGCTGGGATTACAGGCTTGAGCCACCGCGCCCGGCCGCTAAAGACTTTTTTTTCTTTTTTTTGAGACAGAATCTCGCTGTGTTGCCCAGGCTGGAGTGCAGTGACACGATCTCCGCTCACTGCAACCTCCGCTTCCAGGATTCAAGCTATTCTCCTGCCTCAGCCTCCCAAGTAGCTGGGATTACAGGCATGCGCCACCACACCTGGCTAATTTTGTATTTTTAGCACAGATGGGGTTTCACCATGTTGGCCAGGCTGGTCTCAAATGCCTGGCCTCAAGTGATCCACCCGCCTCAGCCTCCCAAAGGGCTGGGATTAAAGGCATGAGCTAACATGCCTGGCAAAAGATCTAAAAGTTATTCTAAAATGTACATGGACACACAACACCATCTATGAAGTGGTCTTGCCAAAGAAAGTGGAATCTGAATTTAATCAAACCTCTGGATATGTGCTGTCCAATACAGTAGTCACTCAAAATTAAAAAGAATTAAAATAAAATGATGCAGCCATAAAAAAGATCGTGTCTTTTGCGGGAACATGGATGGAGATGGAGGCCATTATCCTTAGGAAACTAACATAGGAACAGAAGACACAGGTTCTCACTTATAAATGGGATGAGAATTTATAAACACAAAGAAGGAAACAACAGATGCTGGGGTCTATCTCAGGGTGGAGGGTGGGAGGGAGAAGAGCAGAAAAGGTTAACTATTGAATACTGGGCTTAATTCCTGGGTGATGAAATAATCTATACAGCAAACCCCCATGACTTGAGTTTACCTATGTAACAAACCTGCACATGTACCCCTGAATCTAAAATGAAAGTTAAAGGCCAGGCATGGTGGCTCACACTATAATCTCAGCGCTTTGGGAGGCCAATGTGGGCGGATCACCAGAGGTCAGGAGTTCGAGACCAGCCTGGCCAACATGGCGAAACCCTGTCTCTACTAAAAATACAAAATTAGTGGGGCATAGTGGCACACACCTGTAATCCCAGCTACTCAGGGGGCTGAGGCAGGAGAATCGCTTGAACCCAGCAGATGGAAGTTGTGGTGAGCCGAGATTATGTCACTGCACTCCAGCCTGGGTGACAGGGCAAGACTCGATCTCGAAAAAAAAAAAAGTAAAAAACTTAAAATGAAATGAGGCTGGGCATGGTGGCTCATGCCTGCAATTAAGCACTTTGGGAGGTTGAGGTGGGTGGATCATCTGAGGTCAGGAGTTTGAGACCAGCCGGGTCAACATGGTGAAACCTCATCTCTACTAAAACAAAAACAAACAAACAAACAAACAAATACTAGCCAGGCATGGTGGTGAACGCCTGTAATCCCAGCTGCACAGGAGGCTGAGATAAGAGAACCACTTGAACTCAGGAGGCAGAGGTTGCAACGAGCCAAGATTGGGCCACTACACTCAGCCTGGGCAACAGAGTGAGACTCTGTCCCGAAAAAAGAAAAAACAAAACAGAAATGAAATAGACAATTCAGTTACCTTAGCCACCTTTTGAGTGCTCCATAGCCACGCGTGGCCACTGGTTACCAAGTGGGAAGCTCAGATCTAGAATGGTTCCATCAGAAAGTTGTACTGGCCAGCATCTCACCTAGATCTAATAGTTCATAAGAAATACAGAGATTAGAGAAATATATTCAATACCACAAGGATGCAATCACCCGAATACAGAATATGGAAATTTCTTTTTTTTTTTTTTTTTTTTTTTTTTTTTTGAGACGGAGTCTCGCTCTGTCGCCCAGGCTGGAGTGCAGTGGCGCGATCTGGCTCACTGCAAGCTCCGCCTCCCGGGTTCACGCCATTCTCCTGCCTCAGCCTCCCGAGTAGCTGGGACTACAGGCGCCCACAACCGCGCCCGGCTAATTTTTTGTATTTTTAGTAGAGACGGGGTTTCACTGTGGTCTCGATCTCCTGACCTTGTGATCCGCCCGCCTCGGCCTCCCAAAGTGCTGGGATTACAGGCGTGAGCCACCGCGCCCGGCCTGAATATGGAAATTTCTATAGAACAAATGACCCAGCTCCATTTTTTTTTTTTTTTGAGACAGGGTCTCACTCTATTGCCCAGTGGCATGATCTCATCTCACTGCAAACTCTGCTTCCCAGACTCAAGCGATCCTCCCACCTTAGCCTCCCAAATAGCTGTGACTACAGGCATATGCCACCATGCCTGGCTAATTTTTTATATTTTTGGTAGATATGGGGTTTCGCTATGTTGCCCAGGCTGGTCTCAAACTTCTGACCTCAAGTGATACCCCCGCCTTGGCTTCCCAAAGGACCTCAAGTGATACCCCCACCTTGGCTTCCCAAAGCGCTGGGATAACAGGTGTGAGCCACCATGCCTGGCCAACCCAGTTTCTTTAACAAATACATGCCATGAATAAAGGAAGGGGGAAACTTGCAGATAAAAAGATTTAGGCCAGGTGCGGTGGCTCATGCCTGTAATCCCAGCACTTTGGGAGGCCGAAGCGGGCGGATCACGAGGTCAGGAGATCGAGACCATCCTGGCTAACACGGTGAAACCCCATGTCTGCTAAAAATACAAAAAATTACCTGGGTGTGGTGGCGGGCGCCTGTAGTCCCAGCTACTCAGGAGGCTGAGACAGGAGAATGGCATGAACCCGGGAGGCGGAGCTTGCAGTGAGCTGAGATCGCGCCACTCTAGCCTGGGCGATGAGCAAGACTCCATCTCAAAAAAAAAAAAAAAAAAGATTTATGAGCCCCATCAACCAAATGCATTGTTTGGATCTTCACTGTACTAGATTTGAAGTAACCAACTGTAAAACAGACATTTTTTTTTTTTTTGAGACGGAATCTTACTCTGTCATCCCAGCTGGAGTACAATGGTGTGATCTTGGTTCACTGTAACCTCCACCTCCCGGTTCAAGTGATCCTCCCACCTCAGCCTCCCAAGTAGCTGGGACTACTTTTGCACCTGGCTAGTTTTTTGCATTTTTAGTAGAGACAGGGTTGTATAATGTCTCAAACTCCTAACCTCAGGTGACCCACCCACCTCAGCCTCTCAAAGTGCTGGGATTACAGGCGTGAGCCACTGTGCCTGGACAAAATAGACATTTTTTGAGACAATTCAGGTAAGCAATGAACTGAGGTGGACGTATAAGTTCACTCAAATGTGGCAGGGGTGAAGGACCCAGCTAGGGGTGAGAGGGGAGTGTGTACTCCTGATTTGATGGGAAGAAAAACAAAGGTAGGTAGAGCTTTGTCTCCATGATGTTAGCAACATGATGTTTCTCATTTGCTGTGGGAGGAAAATGGAGCTAGGAATTAGCTTCAAGAACAGCAGCCACATCACTCCAGGATGGTCCTGAGCTCTGCCCATGGGAGGGTGAATATGAAAGAGGTGTGAAATCTTTTCTTTCACCAACCTGGAAAACTGCTGTTCATCCTCAAATTTCCTCTTTCAGGAAGCCTGCCTGGCTTGCCCCACTGCCCTACCCCATCCCATCCTGAAAGCCTTCCCTGAGCTTCCCTGCTCATGCTCCTGAGGGTGGCCCACTCTAAGTGTGACACTGTTACTTAGACTTGTAGGGTGAGGAAGAACTGGACAGGTGGAGAGCCTAGAGAACATGCCAGACCGAGGGCACAGTGTGTGTCAAGACCAAGCCTGGCTGGAGCTTGGGGTCCACAGGGACAGAAAGGAACGCTGGATCTGAGAGGTCAGTGAGGAGGTTGGGAGGAAGTGGGACACAGAAAAGATGGTAAATGGATATCAGGCCCTAAAAGGTGCCAGATCTATAGGGAGGTCAGCAGGGCACAGCAGGATTTTTAAGGTCACTGCAAGGGGGTTGCATTTGTTTGAGGGGCCACAGGAAGCCACTGAAGTGTTTTAGGCCATGCAATGGTCTTTATCCCTCAGTTTTCTGGACCGAAAAAAAAAAGCATCAAACTGTGAAATACTTGAAGGGATTTACTCATGTGAGTATTACAGTAGGTAGCTAGGCAGGCGTGAACAGGGCAAGAGAAGGCTTCCCCTCCACCCAACAGGAAAGTCAGGCCACCCTCGGGTGATGGTCAGGCAGTTACACTGTTTCTCTAAAGTAACAGTTGGTGGCAGCCTGCTCCAGGGAAAGGCAGTTTCCCAATAGATACAAAACCCTGAAACTGGTAATCAGTTTCCCATAAGCTCTCAGGAGTTGGGTGAGTGAGCTTGAGCATGCATACTAAGAAGCAAAATGGTGGAGTTTAACTGGTATATGACCTTCTAGGAACATCCAGCTGGTAAGGGAAGAAAGCCTCAAGTGAGCATGCGTACAACGCCAGTCAACACACTGCACGTTTCCCTCCCAAGCGCTAGCAGGCCACCGCTCTTGCGGACAACCCATGCCAAGAAAATAATCAGGGGAGAAGGGCTGCAAGACCCCTAGAAGCACGCCACCATATAAAACCCCAAGTCAGGCTGGACAAGGTGGCTCACGTCTGTAATCCCAACATTTTGAGAGGCTAAGGCGGGTGCATCACCTGAAGTCAGGAGTTTGAGATTAGTCGGGCCAACATGGTGAAACCCCATTTCTACTAAAAATACAAAGCCAGGTGTGGTGGCGCACACCTGTAATCCTACTGTAAAGCTACTGGAGAGGCTGAGGCAGGATAATTGCTTGAACCCAGGAGGTGGAGGTTGCAGTGAGCCAAGCTTGCGCCACTGCACTCCAGTCTGGGCAACAGAACGAGACTCTGCCTGAAAAACAACAAAAAACAAAAAAAATACAAGTCAAAAGGTCAAACCACACGCTTGTCTTTCAAGTCGCCCCCTTGGCCCTCTTCCAAGTGTACTTTCCTTCCTTTTTTTCCCACTCAAAAGCTTTTTAAATAAAATTTCACTCCTGCTCTAAAACTTGCCTTGGTCTCTCCTTCTGCCTTATGCTTCTGTGAACTCCAAAAATCTGAGACAGATCTCAGTTAACTTAGAAAGTTTGTTTTGCAAGGTTGAGGACACATGCCCATGACACAGCCTCAGGAGGTCTTGACGACATGTGCCCAAGGTGATCACAGCACAGTCTGTTTTTTCACATTTTAGGGAGACATGAGACATCAATCAACATATGTCAGATAAACATTGGTTCTGTCTGGAGAGGCGGGACAACTCCAAGTGGGGAAGGGGTTTCCAGGTCATAGGTAGATAAGAGACAAATGGTTGCATTCTTTTGAGGTTCTGATTAGTCTCTCCAAGAGAGGCAAAAGGATGTGCATTTACCTCCATGAGCACAGGGGTGACTTTGAATAGAACGGGAGGCGGGTTTGCGCTAAGCAGTTCCCAGCTTGACTTTTCCCTTTAGTTTAGTGATTTTGGGGGCTCAAGATATTTTCCTTCCACATTTCCCCCTTATTCTTTTTAAAAATCTTTTAGAGAAAGCATTTTAGAAGAAAATGAGTCTCTGATCTCAGGTTTCATCTGATCTCTCATGGCTAGGATGGTTTATTCCTAGACAGGTAAGTCCCCAGTTACTAGGAAAGCTCATTTTTAGAAGGTTGTGAAGTCTCATGTCCTCTGAAGAGAAAATAGGGGGAGGAAGGGACAACAACAACAACAACAAACAAAAGAACAATCCTGAAAAATTGATATAGGCTACTTACTCTGAAGTCCATACATCAGTAGACAGATACAAAAGTGGCTGGCCGGGTGCGATGGCTCACATCTGTAATCCCAGCACTTTGGGAGGCCAAAGCAGGTGGATCACCTGAGGTAGGGAGTTCGAGACCAGCCTGACCAAGATGGAGATACCCTGTCTCTACTAAAAATACAAAATTAGCCGGGCATGGTGGTGCATGCCTGTAATCCCAGCTACTTGGGAGGCTGAGGCAGGAGAATTGCTTGAACCCTGGAGGCGGAGGTTGCGACGAGCCAAGATCGTGCCATTGCACTCCAGCCTGGGCAACACAAAGAGCAAAACTCCATCTCAAAAATAAACAAACAAAAAAAGTAGCTTATGTATATAAATGTAAATAGGTTGCTGTTATTTTCTTCTGAAGTTTAAGTTGTCTAGCTTCAGTTCACAGGGCTCTATGAAAACACAACTTAGTTTTCAGTGACTCTAAATCAGGAAAAATGGGGAAAAAAAGAAGGAAAAATATGAAAACATTATTTTGAAGACACATTGCCAAGAAAAATTAGAATTTGGTTCAAATGGTAGATAATAAAAATTGAAAAATATTAGGCAAG
Source organism: Macaca nemestrina (assembly GCF_043159975.1). Lineage (NCBI taxonomy): Eukaryota > Metazoa > Chordata > Mammalia > Primates > Cercopithecidae > Macaca > Macaca nemestrina. Next base: position 73,966,386 of record NC_092142.1, on the reverse strand, counting down.
ACTAGACTCTAACAATGGGTGTACTATAGTTCTTGAAACAGAATTTTCCTCTCTCCAGTTTCCTATTTTTACTAAAGACAGATCATGGTAGGATTGATCTGCTTTATTATACTTGGCCTAATTATTTGTATACACTGCAGAAAAAATAATTAACGTTTACATAGGTTTTTAAACTAGTTTTGATGGAACTCTGTCCCACAGAAGGAATCTCAGATAAGACTTTTTAATTTTTTTTAAGATGGAGTCTCACTCTGTCGCCCAGACTGGAGTGCAGTAGAGCGATCTCAGCTCACTGCAAGCTCCGCCTCCTGGGTTCATGCCATTCTCCCACCTCAGCCTCCCAAGTAGCTGGGACTACAGGCGCCTGCCACCACACCCGGCTTTTTTTTTTCTATTTTTTAGTACAGACGGGGTTTCACCATGTTAGCCAGGATGCTCTCGATCTCCTGACCTCATGATCCACCCGTCTTGGCCTCCCAAAGTGCTGGGATTACAGGTGTGAGCCACCGTGCCTGGCAGATAACACTTTTTAAAGCCAAACCCAGCCATGAATTTGTACCATCAAATACTGATGAGCTGGGTGAATTCTTCTCCTCTTGAGGTTCCAAGATAAACTTGGGGCTCCTGGGTCTGTCAGAAAGTGAGATTCTTTGCTTACCACAGGTCAGGAACCCTGTACACGGACTGTGTAGACAAAGGTATGAGGCCAGTTTTTCAAGGGACTTTTACTGGCTCCATAAGTGAAGTTTGATTCCTTAAAGGAAAGCACACTGTTCTGGTCAAAGCCTTGGTAAAATAACTAGTTTCTCCAATTGTGTCCTGTTACAAATGAAAATAGATTATTTTTGCACTTATGCAAATAACTATTATCATAAGTTAAGAATACTCACAAATAGTTTCCAAATTCTATAGAAACCAGGTAGAGAGAAACAAATACGCTCCAAATTTTGTTCATGAGTATACTTAACTCAATTGTTAAAAGTTGTAAATAGCTTAAAAGTTTTCTTGACTCTGAAAAACAAAACAAAGATCAGCAATGTTTTCAGCAAAAAGTTAAAAAGATTACTTCAGACTTCTATTAGTTTAGTCCTGCAGTTAATTCCTGTTCTGCTTGATATTCATGAACATTTCAGCCCTCCATGAATCCTGAAAGTTTTTCCTTTATGCTGATGTCACAATCTCCAAAGTTATCAGAAACCTGTATTCAACAGCACCTGTCAGGCCAGGCATGGTAACTCATGCCTATAATTCCAGCACTTTGGGAGGCTGAGACCAGTGGATCTCTTGAGGCCAGGAGTTTGACACCAGCCTGGCCAACATGGCGAAACCCCATCTCTACTAAAAATACAAAAATTAGCCAGGCGTGGTAGTGCATACCTGTAGTCCTAGCTATCTGGGAGGCTGATCTCCTCATGCTTCCCTCCTCATGCTTATGCTTTTTTTCTGAGACAGAGTCTTGCTCTGTTGCCCAGGCTGGAATTAAGAATCACTTGAACCCAGGAGGTAGAGGTTGCAGTGAGCCGAGATCACGCCACTGCACTCCAGCCTGAGCAACAGAGCAAGACTCTGTCCTCACCCAAAAAAGAGCACCTGTTAAGAGTTTTTGAGTTTTACAGCTGATTGTAAAACCACCTTCTATAAAATCAGTTTTATAGCTGATTGTAAAACCAAAGAGGACCAAAACAAGACAACAATTGTCCGTGAATGACAAAAAGTTTTAGAGCAGCCATAGTCAAAGATACAATTGGCAAGGAAATCTGTTACTTCTGTAGCACACAATAATTTAACATAACAATGATAGTTATTACTGATAATGTACATTAAGTCAGATCAGAATTATAGGAGTTTCCCATAATTTTGGAACACGTACCAACAACATATTTATACAAATACAGCCCAAAGAAAACCAAACACCATTTTATGTTTGACAATGTTTCCTGTACAAGTTTTAGACCAAATAAGCCAAATATATCATTTTTGGATTTTAGGGAACCTATTAATAACATTTTAAAGGAGTAGTTAGGTCAGAAAAAAGCATAATTTATAATTTGATCTTGGAAAGTTTTTCAAATATCAAATGCATAAAACACTTGATATTACAAAATAGGATTACAAGTTATTGTAAACGAATTCATTTAACTGGCCAGGTGTGGTGGCTCATGCCTATAACCCCAGCATTCTGGAAGGCCCATATATATATATTTTAGACAGAGTCTCCCTGTCGCCCAGGCTGCAGTGCAGTGGTGTAATCTCGGCTCACTGCAACCTCCATCTCCCGGGTTCAAGTGATTTTCCTGCCTCAGCCTCCTGAGTAGCTGGGACTACAGGCATGCACCACTGTGCCCAGCTACTTTTTGTATTTTTTAATAGAGATGAGGTTTCACCATGTTGGCCAGGCTGGTCTCAAACTTCTGACCTCACGTGATCCACTCGCCTTTTCCTCCCCAAGTGCTGGGATTACAGGCGTGAGCCACTGCACTTGACCCAAATATATTTTTTATTGGAAAATACCCAAATAACAAAATATCTATTATTTAACTTTACATTCAAAATTATGAGTTTGTCTATATTTATCCTATAATATTCTATAATATTTACTAATTTTATTTTAATTATTTACCTAGATTATTTATAAAAACTGTGGTTGTCATTATTTTAAATTATGGAACTGTCATTGCAAAGTCATCACTGAGACAGTGAAAAAGATTGGACCTAAGTGACTCCATCTTGCTTCTAACCTACAAGATGTCCTTGTTCATTCCTGGGCACAGGCGAAACTAACTTTGGGAGGAACTTATAGTTTTGCTTTGAAACAAAGATGATAACAGTGCTTTTCCAAAACAAACTCTATTGCCTGTAGACTAGACTGCCTAAAGCCACAAGATGAGAAGTTATGGTAATCTTACTAAATTTAAGATGTAGCTATTTTTATTAAACCAATATTAATGTCTTATTTATTAAAGATTGTTAAACATAGTGAACCCCAAGTTTCTCTTCAAAGAATCAGTATATCAGTATATTCAGCTCTCTTATTCTTTGACTCTCCATTTTAAAGTTTAACTTCCTGGTTCTCTTTACCCCCTTGCTTCTAGTTTCAGTAAACAACTTTCCCACCACTCCTAATCAGTAGCTCACATCTGGTCACCTGCTTTGACCTCAGTCACTCTTGGTCACCTACTCTGCCCTGATTCATCCTGAGCCACCTGTTCTGTAACCGCTCTTCCTGTCAAACTACTTACCCTGTCACTCCAGCTGGTACTCCTGTTCTTTTTAAAATAGTCAATCGGAATTAGCTTAGACTGTGTGGTCCAACCATATCCAATAGAGAAACAACACAGCACTAGGGGCTACCTGCATCAGGAATAAGAACTCCTGCCTCTCCCCTGTCCAGGTGTGCTCTCACCATTGTTTCATCTGCGAGGGGCACCCTTTCTGCAGAAAGTGAAAATTGCCTTGCTGAGAAAATTAAATTTATGTTCGAGTGCTATTTCTTTGTGGCACTGGGGAACAAGCATTTTGCATTTCTAACAAGGTTACACAAGCAAAGATCATTCTGTTTTGGGCTGCATTTATAGTTTTGTAACCCCTATGACAAATTTTGACACCATATAGTATTTGGCAGGGATAAGTATGAAACTGCTTTATTAATAAATGCAAACAAAAATGTATGCTGACAATTCTTAAGATATTTCTAGTATTACTTTACCAGTAATTTTAAGTCTAGCTTATTTATTAACAATTTTACTGAGTTACATAAACTTGAAAAAACATTTGACTAGTCTTTTTTCCTGATAAAGCATTTCATTCAAGCACTTTTATTTTCTTAAACCAGTTAATTAGAGCTCTTTTATGTATTTTCAGTAGCGAAGCATTGTGTACAGAACACATAAATACATAGACGTATTAGGCATGCTGATAGAAGTACATCTTGGCCGGGTGTGGTGGCTCAAGCCTGTAATCCCAGCACTTTGGGAGGCCGAGACGGGCGGATCACGAGGTCAGGAGATCGAGACCATCCTGGCGAACACGGTGAAACCCCGTCTCTACTAAAAAATACAAAAAACTAGCCGGGCGAGGCGGCGGGCGCCTGTAGTCCCAGCTACTCGGGAGGCTGAGGCAGGAGAATGGCGTAAACCCGGGGGGCGGAGCTTGCAGTGAGCTGAGATCCGGCCACTGCACTCCAGCCCGGGCGACAGAGCCAGACTCCGTCTCAAAAAAAAAAAAAAAAAAAAAAAAAAAGAAGTACATCTTATGGATATACTCAGATTATTGATAACCTGTTTCACAACCCTAGGCAATTGTCAGCTAAATAGCCTTAAGTTTGCATAGTAATGGAAACAACTCAGGTGAAAATCAAATAGCAAAATTTACATCATAAGATACAGAGAGAAAAAGTCTGGTGGTGCTAGAGGGAGATTAAAGATGAATGCCAAATCAAACATAAAATTAAAGAAACTTGCCAGGTGTGGTGGCTCACACCTGTAATTCCAGCACTTTGGGAGGCCGAGGTGGGTGATCACAAGATCAGGAGATCGAGACCATCCTGGCTAACATGGTGAAACCTCATCTCTACTAAAAATACAAAAAGTTAGCTGGGCATGGTGGTGGGCACCTGTAGTCCCAGTTACTCGGGAGGCTGAGGCAAGAGAATGGCATGAACCTGGGAGGCGGAGCTTGCAGTGAGCCAAGATCGTGCCACTGCACTCTAGACTGGGCGACAGAGCGAGACTCCAACTCAAAAAAAAAAAAAAAAAAAAAAGAAGAAATTTATCATAGGATTGCCTAAGGAGACTAATTTTATTTAGATAGGGACTACCTATCTTTTAAGTGGATCTCTGAGCTCTGGGCAGAGCCCACACTGAATCCTGGGTCTCCAAAAAGGGAGAATTATTATGAGGTTAGACCATGCAATGCTTTTACAGTGCACTTTTAAAAAACAGCTTTTAAACAAAGACATTTCTAAGTGTCTAAACCATAGTCTTCCTTAAAAACCCAAGGGTAGGCTGGGCATAGTGGCTCATGCCTGTAATCCCAGCACTTTGAGAGGCTGAGGCGGGTGGATCACTAGGTCAGGAGATTGAGACCATCCTGGCTAACACGGTGAAATTCCACCTCCACTAAAAATACAAAAAATTAGCCGGGCGTGGTGGCAGGCCTGTAATCCCAGCTACTCGGGAGGTTGAGGCAGGAGAATAGCGTGAACCTGGAAGATGGAGCTTGCAGTGAGCAGAGATCGCGCCACTGCACTGCAGCCTGGGTGACAGAGTAAGACTCTATCTCAAAAAACAAACAAACAACAAAAAACAAAGAAAACAAAACAAAAAAATACCCCAAGGGTAACCTCTGTTGCAATAACTATCTTAGTTTAAAAAAAAAAGCAAACGTACACAAACAGGTAACACAATACAAAAGTAAGCAGTTTAAGAGATGAGACGAACATGCCTGTTTATACTCTTGGGATTGCATAAGGAAAAACAGACTTTTCTCCCCTAAACAGAGCCTGGTGCCTTCCCTGTTTTCTTTAAGGAACCCCTTGCTATCATAAACTATTTTAGGTCCCTCATGCAGCAGAGGGTGCAAGAGAAAGGAGAGGCAGCAGAAGTAAATGAAGAAAATAGAATTCAGTCAACTAAGAAGAAAAAAACTTTTGCTCAAAAAAAAAGATCCTTGGAGAAAAACAAAAACACGAAGGCCTTTTAAATACGCACATACAAGCGCACACACACGTGCATGTTCACCTTGGATGTTAGTTTTTAATTAAGCTGACTTTTAATCATTGAGCTCCTTAAAATCTCATTACCATATTTCAGCTAGTGTGTCCAGAATTGGTGGATTCTTGGTCTTGCTGACTTCAAGAATGACGGGGGTTCGGGCATGGGGGGCTGCAGGTCCTGAGCCCTGCCCCGCGGGGAGGCGGCTGAGGCTCAGGGAGCATTCGAGCACTGTGCATGCGGGCAGGCAGCGCTGAGGGACCCGGCGCAACCTCCTCAGCTGCTGGCCTGGGTGCTAAGCTCCTCACTGCCCTGGGCCGGCCCCTCCACGTGCGGGCCCGCGGAGCCCACGCGCCACCGGAACTCACGCTGGCCCACCGGCGCTGCCGCAGCCCATATTGCCGCCGGCGCCTCTTCCTCCACACCTCCCGGCAAGCAGAGGCAGGCGGCTGCAGCCTCCGCCAGCCCAGAGAGGGGCTCCCACAGTGCCGTGGCAGGCTAAAGGGCTCCCCAAGCACAGCCAGAGTGGGGGCTGAGGCCGAGGAGGCACCGAGAGCGAGGGCTGCTCTCACTAGGACAAATTGCTGCTATTTCAGAAATACAGCCATTGCTCTTTCAGTTTGGCCTGGCTAGCAAAAAGGTGGCCTTGTTACGTAAGTAAAGCCCCTTAGTAGTCAAAATAAAAAATCTTTCCTCTTTTTTTTCCTTTTGCTGGCCGTTTTTCACCCCCATCGCATCGTGTGTGTGTGTGTGTGTGCGCGTGTGTGTGTGTGTGTGTGTGAATTTAGCCACCTCAGAGGCCTCTTTCCCCATAATTTGGAACTTCCTTTGGATTTGATAAATTCAGATAGAGTTGATCAAACCCAATGGGAAAAAGACTGAAAGAACAACAAAAAGAGAAACAACAACACAACAGTTAAGCAAAACAAATGATCACACAATTTATATGATTACTGAGCTCTCTAGTGGTCAGGAGAAATTAAGAACAGCTGGTTGTAATCTTAACTTTAGCCAAGACAAACCCCAATTCAGTTACTTACCTAGGGATGGCTTTCAGGCTGAAGACTGCTCTCTACCGTCCTAGAAGCAGGGAAAAAACCTCATCTTCCCTGTTAGGTGCAAGCTCAAACACCATAAAGGAGTTACCTGCCTTCCATCGTCATGGAAGCAGGAAAAACTTGCCTTCCTTGTGTTAGAAGCAAGTAAAACCCCAAAGGAAAAAAAAAAAAAAAAAGGAGTTGTACTGTAAAATGAACTTTAGATCTTGACCAGATTTTGAGAGATAAGGTATTCTCTGGAGGGGGTGCTTCCGGGTCTCAGCAAGTTGTCTTACTGGTTTGAGCCATAAAGATAGCTCAAGCTGGTACCAAGCACTGATAGGGGCGTCTCCAGTCAGAATTCTTCCGTGGTTACCAAAATATGAACCCCCAAAATCTGACAAAGGTCTCAGTTAATTTAGAAAGTTTATTTTGCCAATGTTGATGTTGTGATAAAGCCTCAGGAGACCCCAATGACATGTCCCCAAGGTGGTCAGACCACAGTTCAGTTTTTTTTTTTTTTTGAGATGGAGTCTCGCTCTTTCACCCAGGCTGGAGTGCAGTGGTGTGATCTGGCCTCACTGCAAGCTCCGCCTCCCGTGTTCATGCCATTCTCTTGCCTCAGCCTACCAAGTAGCTGGGACCACAGGTGCCCGCCACCACGCCCGGCTAATTTTTTGTATTTTTAGTAGAGACGGGGTTTCGCCATGTTAGCCAGGATGGTCTCGATCTCCTGACCTCGTGATCTGCCCACCCAGGCCTCCCAAAGTGCTAGGATTACAGGCATGAGCCACGGCACCCGGCCAGCAAAGTTTAGTTTTATACATTTCGAGGAGACATGAGACATCAATCAACATATGTAAGATGAATATTGTTTGGGTCTGGAAAGACGGGGAGGGGGCTTCCCGGTCATAGGTAGATAGGAGACAAATGTTTGCATTCTTTTGAGTTTCTGATTCGTCTCTCCAAAGGAGGCAGTCAGATATGCATTTAGCTGAGTGATCAGAGGGGTGACTTTGAAAGAACGGGAGGCAGGTTTGCCTTAAGCAGTTCCCAGCTTGACTTTTCCCTTTAGCTTAGTAATTTTGGGGGCTCAAGATATTTTCGTTTCAGAACTCTTCAGTAGAATTCTTTCTTCTGACAAGGCAAGCATTGAGGTTTCTGTAGACCTGTATGGATTTGCCACCACTAACATGAAGACCATGACCTGTGACACATTCCCTGAAGGTCCTGAGAACATGTATCCAAGAGAGTCGAGTTATAGTTGCTTTTATACAGTTTAGGGAGACATCAGACACTAATCAATATGAGCAAGGTATGCGTTGGTTCCTTCCGATGGAGGGAGGAGCTTACAGATCATAGGTGAATTCAAAGACTTTTCTGATTGGCGCTGGGCACGGTTCATACCTGTAGTCCCAGCACTTTGGGGAGCCAAGGCGGGTGGATCACTTGAGGTCAGGAGTTCGAGACCAGCCTGGACCAACATGGTGAAACCCTGTCTCTACTAAAAATACAAAAATTAGCTGGGCATGGTGGCATACCTGTAATCCCAGCTACTTGGGAGGCTGAGGCATGAGAACAACTTGAACCCAGGAGATGGAGGTTGTAGTGAGCTGAGATCATGCCACTGCCTGAGCAACAGAGTGAGACTCTGTCTCAAAAAAAAAAAAAAAAAAAATTTTTTTCTGATTTTCAATTGGTTGAAAGAATTATTATCCATCAAGCCTGTAATTCCAGCACTTTGGGAGGCCAAGACGAGCGGATCACGAGGTCAGGAGATCGAGACCATCCTGGCTAACACAGTGAAACCCCGTCTCTACTAAAAAATACAAAAAACTAGCCGGGCAAGGTGGCGGGCGCCTGTAGTCCCAGCTACTCGGGAGGCTGAGGCACGAGAATGGTGGGAACCCGGGAGGCGGAGCTTGCAGTGAGCTGAGATCCGGCCACTGCACTCCAGCCTGGGTGACACAGTGAGACTCCGTCTCAAAAAAAAAAAAGAAAAAAAAAAAAAAGAATTATTATCCAAAGACTTGGAATCTTGGTATACAACAAAAAAATTTTTTTAATTAAAAAATTTTAAAAAGACAACCTGGAATCAATAGAAAGAAGCATCTGGGTTAAGATAAGGAGTTGTGGAGACCAAGGTTCTTTTTTTTTTTGAGGCGGAGTCTCACTCTGTCACCAGGCTGGAGTGCTGTGGCACGATCTCGGCTCACTGCAACCTCCGCCTCCTAGGTTCAAGCGATTCCCCTGCCTCAGCCTCCCAAGTAGCTGGGACTACAGGCGTGTACCACCATGCCCAGCTAATTTTTGTATTTTTAGTAGAGATGGGGTTTCACAATGTTGGCCAAGATGGTCTCTATCACTTGACCTCGTGATCCTTCCACTTTGGTCTCTGAAAGTGCTGGCATTACAGATGTGAGCCACCACGCCCGGCCCAAGGTTCTTATTATGTAACATAGATGGTAAATGTCTAAGGCCTTAAAAGGTGCCAGACTCTTAGTTAAATCTCCCTTAGATCAGGATAAAACCTGGAAAGAGGCTGGGCGCTCAGTGGCTCATGTCTGTAATCCCAGCACTTTGGGAGGCCGAGGCAGGTGGATCACGAGGTCAGGAGTTCAAGACCAGCCTGGCCAAGATGGTGAAACCCCATCTCTACTAAAAATACAAAAATTATCTGGGCACAGTGGCAGGCACCTGTAATCCCAGCTACTTGGGAGGCTGAGGCAGGAGAATTGCTTGAACCCAGGGGCTGGAGGTTGCCGCACGTCACTGCACTCCAGCCTGGGCAACAGAGTGAGACTCCGTCAAAAAAAAAAAAAAAAAAAAATTCCTGGCAGGGGGAGGGGCTTCTCTACAGATTCTAGATTTTCCCCACAAAAGACAGCTTTTTGGAGCTATTTTTAAAAATATCAAAGGAATAGATATTGGGGGTAAAAGACATCAATTTCTTTCAGGGCCTGCTATCTGTCAGGTGATGCTAGAGTCAGGTTGGAATTTGGTATCTTATTGCTACAAAGAGTGTTTTGTGTCTTAAGATCAGAATGCCTTAAGATCTCTGTTTTAGTGTTAATGCTAGTCAGTTGTGTCTGAATTCTAAAGGGAGGAGGGGGATAATGAGGCATGTCCTAAACCCCTTCCCATCACAGCCTGAATTAATTTTTCAGGTTTACTTTGGAATGCCCTTGGCTGAGACGAAAGTCCATTCGGTCGGTTGGGAGGCTTAGAATTTTATTTTTGCCTTACAGTTTCCCTAAACGTCCAGTGAACCTCACTTCTCCTTTAGAAGTGTCATCCCTGGCGTCCACGAAAATGTCTGCAAGATCTGCAAGGGCCACCTTAAAGCCCATGCCACCTTAAGCAGGCCCCACCCCCGGCCTAGCCAATGGGCTGACAGCAGCCGCAGCTGCTGCCACAGTAGCTGACTGGTCACCCTGCCACCCAGCGCTCACACCCTCTGGCAGGTGCCTGGCTATGGCCCGACTGCTCCGGGCTGCAACCTGGGGGCTGTTCCCCTGGAGGGGCTACTGCTCCCAGAAGGCAAAGGTACCGGGAGAGAAGAGAAGTCCCCTGGAGGGATGAGGTGGGGAGCGGGGGAACAGGGGGTTCTGATCCCAAGTTTCCTGGGCTCTGTGATGCCCCAGCACCAAGTGACCTGACCTTGGGCAAAAGGGCACTGGGCTTACCCTGTGGCAAGTGTGGGTGTAGAGTGAGTGTAGAGATCAGCTGAGTCCCCACTGCTACCATGAGTGGGGCTGGGGGAGTCAAATGGATGCCCCTGGGTGGCTCTGGAATAAAACACACCTGTGGAAGAAGGCCCTGGAGGAAAGGATCTAGGTTCCAGGCCAGGCTCTGTCCTTAACTTGGCCTCCATTTCTCATCTGTAAAATGGGAAGAAACTGCTCCCCTCCCCAGCCCCCCACGAAGGGCTCCAGAAGCCCCAGCCAGGGCAGAGTGGGGAGGGGGCAGTGAAAGCTTTTCCTCCCTGTCATTCCCTTATCAAGCTCTGAGTCCCCTGTGGCGGGGGTGGTGCTTGGTTGGCCCTGGAGAAAGGAGGAAGTGAGGGACCTTTTCAGTCGGCTCAGGCTGGGCTGGCTATTGAAGGAACACTGCTGATAGCCTTTTTGGAGAGCGAATTCTGGTTTTGTATTTGGATGGCCGGGCACCTTGGCTCATGCCTGTAACCCCAGCGCTTTGGGAGGCCGAGGCAGGTGGATCGCTTGAGCCCAGGAGTTTGAAATCATCCTGGGCAACATAGTAAGACCCTGTTTTTATTAAAAAAGAAAACATTAAAAAAAATTGTGGTAGCGTTTTTTTTCTGAGGGGCAACTTTGACCCCAATGGCTGTGTTTGGAAAAGAGGCATTTCTGGAGAGTGGGTTTGTTTAAAGAGGGCCTACCTGGCAAGGATGTTGTCAGCCGGGGGTCGGCAGGGGAAGCTCCCTCCAGCCCCCAGCCCTCCACGCTGACACTGGGGCAGGGCTGTGGCCCCAGGTGTCTTTCGGGGGACCCTGGCAGTGTGTTTCTCCCCTGCAGGGCGAGCTCTGCAGGGACTTCGTAGAGGCTCTGAAGGCCGTGGTGGGCGGCTCCCACGTGTCCACTGCCACGGTGGTCCGAGAGCAGCACGGGCGCGATGAGTCGGTGCACAGGTATGGGAGGGCTCGCAGACCCCTCCCATCTTCTGGATTCAACCCCAGCTGAGAGCGAGGGTCCTGGATTGCGTTCCCCCTCACTCACCTGTTTTGGGGTGCTCTGGCATGTTTTCTGCCCCTCGTTCGCTGTAGCCTCAGGCCCTGCAACACCTCGGGACCAGAGGGTGCCACGCCCCCGTAAATCACTGAGGGTCTGGTTCTAGGTGCGAACCTCCCGATGCTGTGGTGTGGCCCCAGAACGTGGAGCAGGTCAGCCGGCTGGCAGCCCTGTGCTACCGCCAAGGTGTGCCCATTATCCCATTCGGCACCGGCACCGGGCTTGAGGGTGGCGTCTGCGCTGTGCAGGTACCGTGTGGCTCCCCTGCCCGCCTCGGGGCTGGTCCCCCACCTTGGCACACCTGTGGCTGCCTCCCCCGCCGCACACAGCTCCTTGGGTCTGCGCCCGCCCGCGGGCTGCCTGCTTCTGGGGGTCTGGTCTGGCTGCTGGGGGGACACCCGCGGGCTGTGACCCGGGGACGTGGCCAGGTCAGAGACCCAGGTATGCAGTGGTCTCAGCACCCGCTCCCACCAGGGCGGCGTCTGCATTAACCTGACGCATATGGACCGAATCCTGGAGCTGAACCTGGAGGACTTCTCCGTGGTGGTGGAGCCGGGCGTCACCCGCAAAGCTCTCAACCTCCACCTGCGGGATAGCGGCCTCTGGTTTCCCGTGGGTAGGACTCGCGAACCTTTCCTGGGGCCCTGAGGGCACGTTGGGAGCAGGGTTGTGTCTGGGGCTCAGGGGACCTTCCTCCCCCAGCCCGAGGGAAAGGACCTCCCGTTCTGAGGCTGCCTTCTCCTGTACGCCGCGCTCCAGACCCGGGTGCGGACGCCTCTCTCTGTGGCATGGCGGCCACCGGGGCGTCGGGCACCAACGCGGTCCGCTACGGCACCATGCGGGACAACGTGCTCAACCTGGAGGTGGTGCTGCCCGACGGGCGGCTGCTGCACACGGCGGGCCAAGGCCGGCATTTCCGGTGAGTGCCCTCTGCGGGGGCCCTGGCCCTGGGCACTGCTGGGGGGCTGCCCGGGCTGTGAAAGGCACCTCCTGCCGGCCTCCTGGTTTGGCAGGCTAGGCTTCCCCAGGCTCTGAAGCCCTGTCACTTGAGCCAAAGTGGATGGGAACAGGGTTTGCTCTCCCTGCGTGAGGCCGATTTGCTTTGTGGAGCAGAAAGAATTGGGCCAGGGAATCTGGGCCCGAGGGAGGCCAGCCCAGACCTCAGTGCCTGGGGTCGGTGTCCTGGGTTCCAGCTTGGGCTTCTGGCCAGAAATCCCTCATCACACAGCCTGGTACTCACCTTGCGTGTCCCTGGGACCTAGGAAGAGTGCAGCCGGCTACAACCTCACTGGGCTGTTCGTGGGCTCTGAGGGGACGCTGGGCCTCATCACAGCCACCACCCTGCGCCTGCACCCTGTCCCTGAGGCCATAGTGGCCGCCACGTGTGCGTTCCCCAGTGTCCAGGCTGCTGTGGACAGCACTGTACACATCCTCCAGGCTGCAGTGCCCGTAGCCCGCATTGGTGAGCTGAGGACGGGGCAGTCAGGGTGGGCTCCCTGGAAGAGGCCCCCTGGGAAGGCCAGGACTCACCTGGCCTGCCCTCTCCCTGGATCCAGAGTTCCTGGATGAAGTCATGATGGATGCCTGCAACAGGTACAGCAAGCTGAACTGCTCAGTGGCACCCACACTCTTCCTGGAGTTCCATGGCTCCCAGCAGGCACTGGAGGAGCAGCTGCAACGCACAGGTATGCTGGGGTGGAGTGGGGCAGCAGGGTGGGCTGCCTCAGCGACAGCCGGGTGTCAGCCTCCCTCCCCCAACTGCAGAGGAGATAGTCCAGCAGAACGGAGCCTCTGACTTCTCCTGGGCCAAGGCAGCCGAGGAGCGCAGCCAGCTTTGGACAGCACGGCACAATGCCTGGTACGCAGCCCTGGCCATGCGGCCAGGCTGCAAGGTGAGCTGGGACTGGGGTGCAGATGGGGCCCACAGCTCAGCCCACAAACCCTTTCCTCAGCCCACCACTCTACTGCACAGAGCAACAGTCCGAGCCTCAACAAGGGGGCTGGGCCTGGCTGAGCAGGTGCTAGAACCGGGGGCTGCAGGTCGCCCCACCCAGCTGTTCAGATACTGTCTACAGGGAAAGCACAGTTGTCTGCTAAGCCCTCAAAAGCCCTTCCTGTGAGCCAGGTCGTGGGAACAGTGTAGTGCTCTTGGGAGTTGTAAACGGAAGGAAGGCTTCGTGGAGGAAGAGATGATAGAGAGGGGGATGTTAGCCTAACCTGGGGAAGGGGAATCTCGGCTCCAGGCAGCTGTGCAAAGGCTTAGCAGCCTGGAGCTTGGCGGTGGGAGCCACAGGGGAGTGGGAACAGCCTCTACCGGGAGGTGTGGCAAGCACGCCTGGGCCATTTGTCTCCTGTGTTGTGCTGGGGGGAGGTGAGGGCTGAGGCCTAGAGAAGAGCAGGATTATTTCCTTGTGCGAGGCCAAGAGCTGAAGCCCAGTGCCCCCAGACCTGTCCTCAGCTTTGACCACGGTGACCCCATACCCCCAGGCAGGCAGGGGTAACTCACAGGCCACCCTCTGACCAGGGCTACTCCACGGACGTGTGTGTGCCCATCTCCCGGCTGCCGGAGATCCTGGTGCAGACCAAGGAGGATCTGAACGCCTCGGGACTCACAGGTTCTGCCCACCCTGCTGCTGGGGAGAGGTGGGGGGGTGTCGGGGCTGACCAGAGCCTGGGGCAGCAGGAGGCAAGAGGGAGGGTGAACAGTTCTGTCCTCTGGGCCTCCAGGAAGCATTGTCGGGCATGTGGGTGACGGCAACTTCCACTGCATCCTGCTGGTCAACCCTGATGACGCTGAGGAACTGGGTAGGGTCAAGGCTTTTGCAGAACAGCTGGGCAGGTAGGAGCAAAGTCAGGGAGGGGAATAGCTGAGGGCAGAGGGAAGGGGGCCCCATGAGGATGTCTCCTTCCCGCCCCCAGGCGGGCACTGGCCCTCCACGGAACGTGCACGGGGGAGCATGGCATCGGACTGGGCAAGCGGCAGCTGCTGCGGGAGGAGGTGGGCGCCGTGGGCGTGGAGACCATGCGGCAGCTCAAGGCTGTGCTAGACCCTCAAGGCCTCATGAACCCGGGCAAAGTGCTGTGAGGGGCTCTGAGCACTTAGCCCACAAGTTCCCAGACTACGGAGCCCCTGCTCTGGAACTTTTCTTCATGCCACGGCCCCTGCAAGGGAATAGACAGTAGCTGACGCAGTCTTGCTGCCAGTGAGTCCACTGTATCTGGGCCCAAGGTCAGAGTGCCCAGAGAGAAGCCTGAGCACCGTGCTACTCCCCGTCCTTCTGGCTGGCTCCAGGAGCCTTTGGTTCAGTAAACAACCCTGGGTGGTTCCCAGCAAAGCTGCTTCCTCTCTGCTCCTACGCATCCTGTCCTGGCTGGAAGAGACCATCTGGGTCCACTCAAGACTCTGATGACACTCCTCCCCTGAGGCCTCCCACTGCTGGGGTCCCAGGACCCTTCCCTCTTCACCTGGTGACAGGCACTCCTTTCCTGGTATGGGACGTGAGCTCCCGTGCCATGCTGGTAGGTCTTCTCCTTGGAGCCTCCCCCAAGAAATCTGGAATAAACCTGAAACCCACCTGCAGCGACCTGGAAGTCAGCAGGCAGCACTTCCTCCCCTCCAGCTCCAGGTTCTCTGTCCTTTGGCTAGTGACCCCTTTGTTTTGGGGCTGTCCTCTGACTTGTTATAGCCTGAGGAGGGGGGCGGTGCTCAGGGTTCGGAAAGGAACCCAGGTCCCTGTCCCAGCTACTCGGCCTCAGGCCTGAGGACCTGCCCACGGCATGTCACTTGGATGGACTCTCCAACTGGACCTGAACCAGGCCTCTGAACACACTGAATGTGTTCCTCAGCAGCTGCCACGTCTTCAGAAACAGAGATGAAACTATTTTTGCACCCACCTCTTCATGGGGTTATGTATCGTACCACCAGCTGTTTTGCCCTCAAGGTCTGTCCACCGGAGGCCCTGTCTTGGGCCAGAGCCTCAGTCTTTAGTCTTGAGATGTTGGCAGTTGTTCCCCCTAAGCCCACAGGAGGGCGCCCGACATCATGAAGCTCAGATACGCGGCATCTGCTCCAGGCAGCTGCGGCTCAGGACTCACTTCTGCCCCGGGCCTGCAGCTCTCAGCCCTGGGCAAACCTCCTCCTAGGGTCAGGGAAGGCCTGGCAGCCCAGAAGCCAAGCTAAGTCCTCCACCCCCGCAGATCCCAGGAACCTGTAGTGCTGTCTCATCTTCCAGGCCCCTCTAGTCTTCGGTCCCTTTTGGAAAGGGGCATGCCACACCCCATGCCCTCCCTGGCCTCCGCCCCTCTCCTCCTCCCATCAGCTGTTCGGTGCTCAGGCAGGCTGCTAGGCCTTAGGCAGAGGCAGCTGCAGTGAGACGCCTCAGTCCAACTTCAGTTCTCGGAACCCCCCCCCCCCGCTCCATGCTAACACTGGGCTCCCGCCGACAGCGGTGACACCGACCTGAGCCTGGAGGCCACTCTGTGACGTTTCTGTCCCGTGCTGCCCTGGTGGGGAGCAGAGACCGTGCCAAGGGCTGATTGGTGACAAATCTCAGCCCTCTCCCCAAACCACCCCAGCACACGTGTGCTCATCACCGAGACAGCCCTCTCGCCCCTCCCCTTCCAGCCAGCCAGCCAGTCACCCACTCCTCCAGGTGGGAATCCTGCAGCAGCTGGATAGGACTCTTCTTTGATGCGCCCTCCAGCGCCTGGCAACTAGGAGGCGCTCAGCAAATGACCATTTCCCACAATCTTTTATTAAGAAAAATTCCAAACATACAGAAAAGTTGAAAGAACAAGTACACTGTTCACTGAAATACCAGCCACTGCAGATTCAACAATGAACATTTTGGCCTTATTTGCTTTGTGTATTTTGGGGGGAACCATTTGGAATTAAACTACACATTTCTTGAAGACATTCACCTATATAATTCAGCATCTATCTCCTAAGAATGAGGACATTTTCCCATGAACTTCAGTACCTTTAAATGGCTGTTAGAGGAATGGTTGGTCTTTGTGAGGGGCTCATATCTAGGAACCTCATCAAAGTGTGCTAGGCCCTTAGCAGAGTGGGTAGAACCTGCTCGCCGGCTCCCTCACGTTCTCTCCCATCCCAGAAAGGCAGAGCAGGGGCAACACAGGATTCTGGAGAGCTGTCCGGACAGAGGATCACAAACATGAGCTCCACCTGGCAAGCTCAGACAGCCCCAATCCCACCCCCACACCAAAAGCAGGCAACCTGGGTCTCGATTCAGAGGACCCCGCAGCCGGCAGAGGGCTGCAGCGTGCCAGGTAGGACTGAAGTCGCTGGGGGTGGGGATGAGCACCAGCCCCTGGAGCCTGGAATAGCACCCGGCGTGGGCTACAGCCCTGCCCCACCCAACTCACAGCTGCTCGGCTCACCCGTGGCACTGCCAAAGCAGCAGGCTTAAGCCGCCAAGGTGGGCACATGGAAGCCTCCGTTTCCCGATCCAGGGCTCAGGCAAGGAGATCTCCTTCAGGGCTGGGCCCTGCCTTGCCAGCTTTGCTGGTGGAATTAAATATAGCACAGGGAGACACAGTTGCCAGGCAGAAGCAGGAGGTGCTGTGAATAGAACAGTGCCCTTTGTGGTGACAAAGCTATGGGGAGCCTGCTGTGCATGTGCCAGGACCTGCAGGGCAGCTCCCCCGGCCCCCACAGGGACCTCTGAGCTGCATGGTTTTGTCCCCACTTCACATGTGAAAAATCTGAAGTTCAGATGAAGTCGTTTCCCCAAGATCATTCTGCCAAGTAGGAGAGCCTGAATGCACAGTCTAGAGCCCACGTTCCTGCCGTCGACTCACAACAGCCCCAAGGTCTTCACCCCAGACGGGTCCCGCGCTGAGGCCCAGGCTCTGAACCACCGAGTCGTCTTTAGTGTTTCTCCGCTGGCCCTGGCTCACATTTGCCCACTGGCCTGTTGTGAATGCCCTTGCACACAGTAGGTGCCTCTGGAAGCATCTGATGGAGGGTGACTGCGGAGCCAGGGGCTGTGGCAGCAGGGGGGTGGTCCAGACATCAGGCGGGCCTGAGAAGGGTCAGAGCAGAGAGGCGGTGGAGTCATCTCCCTCCACAGCTTTCCTTCGCTGGCTCTGCAGGAGGCTCTGGAACGCTGCTCCGGGAGCCCGCGGGGCATGGGGACACAGGCCAGGCCTGCACTGCTGCTCCCTGCCCCGAGCTGCCCGCCCAGCCTGCATTTTGCCAACTTTTGTGAGCCTGAGCAGTTGGTTCTGGTTCAAGGGCTCTGAACTGGCACAGCCCCAAACCAGGGCCTCTTCCTGGGCCTCAATGAAGCATGCCCGTGAGTCAGCACTGAGATGCAAACTGAACAACAGGCAGGGCGAGTGGAACGTGGGATGGGGAGCAGAGGCTGGAAGGAGGGGGGCTGGGCCCACACCTGGAAGAACCCACATCCTTGCAGCCTCCAGTGGCTGCAACATCTTGGCCCCTGCAGATCTTTTCAGAGGTCCGGCACAATGACTCCACAGAGGAGGGCTGACTGGTTCCATGATGCTTAAGAGGTTAGGAAGCTTGTAGGAGGCACGCCTGACTTGCCACTCTCCCTCCACCCAGGCCTGTCTGAGGACCAATTCACACACCTGGAGCCCCGAGCAGCAGCCTGAAGGAATGCTAAGGAGGTAGGTGAGGGATTGGGGGGCAGGCCCCTGCCCCCATTTCTTGGTTGTATAACAACACCTCATTAAAATAAAATCACACAGTGTATCTTTTATTAGACATTTTAATACCATATCAAAACACCTTGACTAATGAAGAAAGCTTTTCTCCCAAGCTTTGAACATTTTTTTAAACATTTTATAAGTTTTTTTTTGTATTTTAATATATAAATACAGAAACCTATCTTGCATGGGCTGATGCCACGTGTGAACATCAATGGCTAAAATGTTCTCAAACATAGTGCCTGAAAACAGGGGTAGCTGTACATATTTCTTAGTAAGTCTTTTTTTGTTTAAGTTTTCTGGGAAAAAAAATCCACAAGGGCCTAAGAATAAAGTTCAGGCATTTTTGCAGGACACTTGTGATTGTTAAATCCTCTGAACTGACCGGAACCAGGAGGAAAGAAGGGAAAAAGAGATGGGATCAGTGGGAAGAAAGTTCTCGATGGGTTGTTTTTTGGCAATGAAGTCAAGATATTAGGGTCTCAAGGGGAGAAAAGAGCAAAAAACCAAGCCAGAAAAATAGAAGAAAAAAAACCAAACCCAAAGTAGACAAGTTGGTGGTGGAGAAGGCCAGTTGGGGCAGGGGAAGAGACTGCGTGCTCGCCCACCGTCAGAAGGCTGGCGGCGAGGGCGTGGCTGTGTTCGTCTGTCACTGAGTGGGTTATGGCTGGGCAGCAAACAGCAAGCTGTAAACATCACGAGGGAAAACACCAGTCGACACTAGACTTTTTTTTATATAATTTTTTTTTTTGTAAACACTTTAAAGACAGACCCACAATGCCTTTCAAAGATGAAAAAGAAAATGCCCTTTCCCTCCTGGGCTGAGGGGTGAGGGGAAGGATAGCAGTTGATTCATTCTTCTCTCAAACTTGCTCTCATCCAATTTGGAGTCCTCAGGGAGGAAGGGAGAACCATGATCTGGAAGTCAGTGCAGAAGGGGTGCCCTGTTCCCGCTGGTGTCCCAAGCTCAGCTCCGCCCCAGGGTCCGGTGGGCCTCCTCCCTGGAGCAGGGGCTCTCTGTCCCTGTGTGGACCGTAATAAATAAGTCGTGCTCCGTCGGGCCGAGGGCTGGCGGCTGCATCCCAGGGCAGCTGCATCCCGAGAGGGCAGGCGGGGCTGGGGCATCTACACAGGACCCCAGAAGCCAAACAGCACATGGGGAATGTGCAGCCATGCGCCTGGGCAGGTTCTACTCCCCTGCCTCACTCTCCCCCTGGCTCTTTCTTCTCCCCTTGTCATCAGTTTTTGAGGTGAAGGTAAAAAAAAAAAGCAAATGTCCCTGATTTGTCTGACATCATCAGCTGTTCTGGGAGAGTTTACTTGGAATAAATAAAATAAACCTAACAAAAGAAAACAAAAACAAGACAGAGAGAAAGGGAGGGGAAGAAGAGAGGCCCCAAAACCTTTGGCTGTGAGATGGAGTTCGGCTTTTGGTTTTTATGGGGGTTTTGTCTACTTGTTTGCCAGAAAAAGGAAAATGCCAGCCCAGAACTTGGAAGGGACAGGTGAGATGGGGGTCAGGGGTGGATGGCTGGCAGCAAGCGGGGTACCCTTGGGGAAGAAATGGGGAGGCCAGACCCAGCGGTGAGCCAGAGCGATGTGTGGAGTCAGCACCCAGTGCTGTGGGATGGAGGGATCGAGATCGAGTCTGGCCTGGAGGCCTCAGATTCATCTGGAAGCGGCATGGGAAGAAGCAGTGGTCAAATGATCGCTGACAAGCACTTTGTAGGGAACAATGCACCGCTGCCCATGGCTGTCTGTTTAGTAAGTGCAATGTCCTTATGGCAACAGGGAGTGAGATTATCCCCGTTACCAGAGAAGAGGCAGAGACTCAGAGCTCAGCGAGGATGAGACCATGCCAGGCACAAACCCAGCGCTCAGGCTCCTTTTCCTGCCCGTGCACATTCCCAGGGGATATTCCTGAACTTTCCTTAGGAATGTAGAATGTACTGGTCTCTTCCCCAGCTGATCCTAACTCTTCTGAGCCTGTTCTTCATAACTGCCCATGTTGATTTGTATCTCTTGTCCTTCCCAGGGAAAATCATTTCCAGATGACTAATTGATAAGGTTCTCCTTCCCTCTGCTCCTGCTTTCTTCTCAGTGGCATAAGGGCAGCCCTGCTCCCTAAACTGCATGCCCCCAAAGTGACCTGACCCCAAGCCTTGAGCCGGGAGCACCCCCAAACGCGGGCTCACCTTTGAGAGGAGTCAGCAAGCAAGCCCGCAGGTCAGTCCGCAGGGTGTTCCGGACAAGATCTGTTCACTTCAAACCACGAGTCTATGCAGCTGGGGGGAGGGGGCCGCAAGGGAAACCACATTACCTGCTGCCCAGGCTGCTTTGAAGGGGCTCTTTCAAAGGGCCAGATTCCTGAGCAGGAGCTTCCTAAGTCTCTTCTGAAAGGACCCCAGAGAAACACAATCATGTCCCCAGATATGGCTACTTTCTGAAGCACGAAGAAGGGAGAACACCAAGATTAGTCTTGGCCCAGCCAGAGGCAGTGGTGGTGGGTACTGGCTCAGGGGGATCTGGTGCTGTAGGAAGGGGGAGAGTGGCCTTGAGAAGGACCAAAGCTTTCTGTGCACAGGGCCCAGGAGGATGGCAGCAGCCACCAGTGAGGTGAGAGCGGTGGACCCCGCAGGGCAGCTGGTCAGCTGTCTCTAAGACTCCAAGGGCAGGGAAGTGGGAACAATGGCACGGCAGAAGGGCCATGGCTCTGGGCGCCAGGGTCCTGAAAGAGCTCCTTCCTGGGTCAAAAGAACAGCTGTGAGGCTCCCTCCCAGTGGGTGACCTCTTAGGAGAGCCCCAAGCTCTACCCTGCTCAGCCATGATCAGCTGATAGCAGCACCTAGTCCTTACTGCAAGAGGCAGGAGGGGAGTCAGACCAGAGACAGTCAGCCCTGGTGTCCAGTGTTTACAGAGAAAGGCCCTCTGCATCAAAGAGGGAACAGAGATTGCCCCAAGACAGCTTCCTGATTTGTAAACCAACATCTGGGCATTTTCAAAGACAGGAACCAGACAGATAATTTGCATAATTCTCCCTGAGAGTCAAAGATTTCCTTTTCTGGTTCTGGTTAGTGCCTCCCTGGGACACAAGCAAGGCTCCGTGCTGGGAGCTAGACCAAGAATCTCTCCCAGGCCAGCCTTGAGCCTCCTCTGCACCAGCCATGCCGCGTGTCGTGCCTGGTTGTCATCCTGTGCAGCAGTGGCCCTGAGAGTCAGGCTTTGAAAGACCTGAGTGTCAGGAAGAAGCTCTGGGCTCAAGGATTCAGCAGGTGCTGGCGACAGGCAGCACAGTGTCCTCCTCTCTTGGGCAAGAGGATGCCTTCCTTCTGGCTGGAAACAAGGACCAGGCTCACACTGGAGCCTGAGGGTGAATCTGGGCCTGCTACTTACAACTGCTCCCAGTGCTGTGGCCCCACAGGAAAATGGCTCTTCCTGCCTCCTGGCCCTCTAGGGAGAAGGTCAGTGCAAGGCAGTGGGCACACCCTCCGCCTGGCCTTCCTCGCACAGATTGATGTTCTCCCCCCGTGGAGCAGAGGGCCCGTAGAAGAAGAAGAGGCAGGGAGACAGACGGAGAACCAACCTGCCCGGTGGCATCCTAAGCTCCTCCAACCTGTGAGGCTCCACAGGCCTCCCCATCAGCTCCCACCACCTGAGTCCTCAAACCAGAGCACACCTCTGGCAACTCAGCTCTGCCCTGCGCTTGGGATGCTCGCACCTTCCCGCCGGCACAGTGGACACCTGTCTGACAGCCTCTGCTCTTACCCACTCGGAGCCAGAGGTTGGGGGAGAGATCATCCCATAACCAAAGGAAACAGAATGGCTGGAGATGGGGGTCTGCCCCTCTGGGAGGTGGGGTGCACTGAGCTACCCTGCCAAACTCTCCTACCTTTTGTGATAGATGCACAGGCAGGGCAGCCTGGCTATCGTGTCCCCCTGCAGCAGCTCCTCCAGGCAGATCACACACTCACCCGCATCTTTAGTCAGCACATCATCTGCAAGGGGGACAGGGGAGAGTGCAAGAGGGTTAGTCACCAGTGGACAGGTGGCACGGGGCAGGTGACAGCCTAGGAACTAGGGAACTGCTAAGCTGCCCCAAGCTGTGCTCGGCTCTGCAGGGGACACAGAAACCCAAGAGGGACCTTGACTCTCACCATGGAGATAGATAATGCGTGGACACCACATGTTAATTACCCAAAGACAAAATGGGATTAATCCCAACACGCAATTAACCAAAAGCCTAGGTGACAGTGGACAAAAAAGGCTTGGAGAAGGGTAGACACGAAGCAGGGGCAACATGAGGCAAGCTGTTTCCCTCCACAGATGCTTTCCCTAAACACACACGCAGCTGGTGCGCTGATGTCTGGTTTAGAAAAATATGGTAATGGAGAGAGTGGTAGGAGGCAAGAATGAGAGGAAGAAACTGGTCCCCAAGAAAATCCTTGTGCATGGAGGTTCACAGCAGCGTTGTTCACAACAGCCCAAAGGTGGAAACAACCCAGTGTCTACCAGCTGTGCAACGGATCCACAGAGATGATGTATCCAGACGATGGACTACTACTCAGTCAGGAAAAGGAAGAACTGCCACATGCTACAACATGGATAAATGTCAAAAATATTACATAAAGTAAAAGAAACCACCTATTGTATGAACCCACTCATATGAAATGTCCAGAATAGATACATTCATAGAGAGAAAGGAGATTGGGATTGGGGACGGGGGAAACGGGGAGTGACTACTTAATGGGGAAGGGGTTTTCTTTCCCCCACCCTTTTATTTGAGGTGGAGTCTCACTTTGTCGCCCAGGCTGCAGTGTAGTGGCACTATCTCGGCTCACTGCAACCCCCGCCTCCTGGGTTCAAGTGATTCTCCTGTCTCAGCCTCCCAAGTACCTGGGATTACAGGCGCCCACCACTACGTCTGGCTCATTTTTGTATTTTTAGTAGAGATGGCTTTCACCATGTTGGCCGGGCTGGTCTTGAACTTCTGACCTTGTGATCTGCCCACCTTGGCCTCTCAAAGTGCTGGGATTAAGGCATGAGCCACCACGCCCGACCCATTTTTCCCCTTTTAAAAACTTTTTGTGGTAAGACTAACATATGCTGTATCCTCTTAATAAATCTTCAAGTATACAATACAGTATTGTCAACTGTAGGCACTATGTTGTACGGGAGATGTCTAGAACTTACTCATCAACATAACTAAAATGTTACACCCATTAATGCACCACTCCCCTCCCCCTCGCCCAGCCCCTGGCCGCCACTCGTTTTCTCCTCTCTGCTTCTGTGAGTTTGACTATTTTAGCTACCTCATATAAGTGGGATCACATCAGAGGTTCTCTTGTGGGGCAATGAAGTGTTTGGAACCAGATAAAGATGGGGGTTGTGAATGTCCTAAATGCTATTAAATTGCACATATAAAAATGGTTAATTTTATGGTGAATTTCATCTCAATGTTTAAAAAGAAAGAAACAAAAATGACCCTGCTCACCATCCCAAAAAGAAGAAATGGAAGGAAGCTCCTTGCACCTGTGGGAACCCAGTGGTTTTTATTAAGTCCTATGACATTCTGCGTGCCGGCGACAGTGAATAGTCGTGATCTTGGGATTCAAGCAGCTCACAGACTAGTAGGGATGCCGAACGAGGAGACCAAAAGGCACAGCGTGAGGACTTCCAGGACATCTTCTGACACGCAGGCCCAGGGGCCAGGGTATGGAGAAAGAGGCCTCAACAGGCTGTTCCAGGAAGGCTTTGGAGAAGGTTGAGGATGGATGATGCTGGGGTGGTGACGGGAGATTCTGGGCACAGGGAACAGCCTTGTGTTCTGCTGTGGTGACTGCAAGGAGTGCGCAGCAGCCCTGCGTGTGCCGATGGGGGCAGTGGGGCAAACAGCAGGTGCCTGCACTAAGGGAGGGTGCCCAGAAGGAAAGCATGAGAAGGAAGGGATGGATTCTGAGTTGGGTGGGAGGAGGCCTGGCCAGCTGATGGAGACCTCCAGGAGGCTGCTGAAGCCTAGAGCTGAGGTTTGGAACAGAGACATGGGTGCCAGGCATGGATGTGGGATAAAGAGGCAGTCCGGGGAGAAAGTTCAGACCAAAATCCAAAGAAGGCAGAAGACAAACCCAGGCTGACATGAGAATTTGAAGGGCAGGTGAAAGAGGCGGCGTGAACAAAAGGCGACCCAGAAGTTCTCCACGCCACAGGGGAAATATCAGGAGAGCAGTGTCTCGGCTGTGAAGAAGGCAGAGCTTGTGGCAGGATCCCTTCTCCATCACTAAAGGAGCTTAACTGTCCCGAACACTGCCAATGACAAACACGTGTGCATGTTTTCCTTTGAGCCTCACCATATTCCAAGCTGGGCAGGTCACCCGGTGTTATTCTCATTTTGCGAATGAGGATCCGGAAGCCCAAGGAAGTCACACACCTCATGAGAGGGTTCGCAGATGGTGGGGCTGGGACTGGGACCCTCTGCTTGAGAGGCCTTCTCATTGCTGTTTCTTTGTGTTCTCTTATTATTTCGGTGGAAAGGCAAACACCTGGGGCCCATAAAATGAAGATTCTTCAAGGCCCAGAAGCCTATGGCTTCCACTCCTCAAAGCCCCCTACCAGGAACCCCAAGGAAAAAGCATAAAATGGAACCGATTCGATCTTTAAGTCCCCAGGCACATGAGTTGCGAGAGAAGTCACTCGCTTCCTGGCCACCAGGACAACTTGTGGTCATTTTCTGTCTGGAACACCTGGCTAGCCTGAGGGCCCGCCTGAAAGGGCGACACAAACTGAGAAGGGAGATGGCACAGAGTCTGCTGCTGGAGTGTCTGTCCCCTCAGACTCCAAACATGGCAAGTAGTGGATGAACACATGGGCGTGATCCCCCTGCTTGAAAGCACTAGCTACCATACATATTCAAATGCGTGTGTAGGCACAGATCAAAGTCTGGAAGGATGCACACACTTTCATAGTGGTAGAGGAAAGGAGGACCTGGAGAAAAATCCTTTTATGTACTTCTGTAGTGTTCGAATGTGCACTACTTTATTTTTTTCTATTTTTTTTTTTTTTTTTGAGACGGAGTCTTGCTCTGTCACCCAGGCTGGAATGCAGTGGTGCGATCTCGGCTCACTGCAAGCTCTGCCTCCCGGGTTCACGCCATTCTCCTGCCTAAGCCTCCCAAATAGCTGGTATTACAGGCGCCCGCCACCACGCCCGGCTAATTATTTGTATTTTTGGTAGAGACGGGGTTTCACCGTGTTAGCCAGGATGGTCTCAATCTCCTGACCTCGTGATCCACCCGCCTCGGCCTCCCAACGTGCTGGGATTACAGGTGTGAGCCACTGCGCCCGGCCTCGAATGTGCACTACTTTAGTTAAAAACCCCGACAGGGAAGCATACTGGTGTTTGCATTTTACTATGAAATGCATCAGAAGGATAAGATGGGTTGGTGGATGGATAAACGGGTCTAGTACACTGCAGACTCCAGGTGGTGCCTGTGTTGTGTAACAGGGGTGTTCTCGTTTTTTTTGAGACGGAGTCTCGCTCTGTCGCCCAGGCTGGAGTGCAGTGGCCGGATCTCAGCTCACTGCAAGCTCTGTCTCCCGGGTTCAAGCGTTTCTCCTGCCTCAACCACCTGAGTACCTGGGACTACAGGTGTGCGCCACCATGCCCGGGTAATTTTTGTATTTTTAGTACAGACGGGGTTTCACCATGTTGGCCAGGATGGTCTTGATCTCTTGACCTCATGACCCACCTACCTTGGCCTCCCAAAGTGCTGGGATTACAGGTGTGAGCCATCATGCCCCAGCAATAGGGGTGTTCTTTACACACTTTCAACTTTGCTGTACACCGGGTGCAGTGGTTCACGCCTGTAATCACAGCATTCTGGGACGCTGAGGCAGATGGATCACCTGAAGTCAGGAGTTTGAGACCAGTGCGGCCAACATGGTGAAAGCCTGTCTCTACCAAAAAAACAAAAATTAGGCAGGCATGGTGGCACGCACCTGTAGTCCCAGCTACTTGGGAGGCTGAGGCAGGAGAATCATTTGAACATGGGAGGCAGAGGTTGCAGTGAGCCAAGACTGTGCCACTGCACTCCAGCCTGGGTGACAGAATGAGACTGTCTCAAAAAACATAAAAACTTTGCTGTGTGTTTGACATTCTTCATAATAAAACAGAGGGAAAAACCTCAACATAGATGGGAGGAAAAACGGCATAGCTTAGTGAGGACAGAGTCATCCTGCTGACATTCTTGGACCTGTATTCCCTACTCTCTTTGTCTTGGGCACCTCATCTATGACATGAGTGTATGGGCTACAGCCCTTAGTTTCCTCTAAAGCATTCCTTCCCCTCCATACTTAAGGAGGATTTCCTGGGAACACAGCAATTACTGATTCCGAAGTAGTTTCCCTTTGCATTTTCTCCTACTGATTAGTAACTCCACTGTGAACCGAAGGGACTAGCTAGAATTATCTGCGTCCCATACAGCTTCCCACACCAGGTGTATTCTCTCCCCATCTGTGTCAGCTCCAGGAGGGCACAGGCGGTCTCCCTCATCGCCCCGCAGGAGGTGATGGATTCAGGGAAGGGACAGGCAGGTATGAGGATAAGGCTTAGGCGCTGTATAACAAGACTGTACTTCACTCTCCTTTCTTTTTGCACTGAACCTCACTGGTGGAAAGGGAAGGGGAAGGGGAAGGGGAAAGGCAGGGGGCACGAGGGCGATTCTTCTTGTCCTGGGACAGAAGGCCTGTGCACTAAAGGACTCGGACTTGAGCACAGGAAGGTTAGAGGCAGCTTTTCCTCACCACTCCACAGGCGGTTTTATGCAGTGCAGTGTTGTGCCTTACCAGCTGGCCTGAGTCTGCGGCACTGGTGGGAAGAACTAAAATGTGCAGGCACCCCATGCAGGCTGGCACATGGCAGGGAGCACATTTCACTGGGACCAAGAGCCACTGGCTGCAAAAGGCCACCTGGAGGTTCCTGGCAATAGGGAGGAGTCGTGGGCTTCCACTCAGACTGCATGGGGAAGCCAGCAGTGCCCACACAGAGCCCAGTGCCCAGGGAGCAGCATTCTTCCATGGCAGAAGGCAGGAGGCACACAAACCCAGCAAGAGGTTGGAGTGGGCCGAGTACAACTTCCTGTCCCCACCCCTGGGGCTGTGGGAGTTAGTGGCCTCCGGATGTCCCTGGGATCCTAGCAGGGAAGTGGAAATGGCTGAAGCTGATGCTTGACTATCAACTGGTTCCTACAAGACTTCCAGACGCATCTGACGCGAACCTGCTGCCCGCAGTCAGAGAAAAGCCATGGCGGTGGCCTTGCAGCACAAAACCCAGGCTCCTGGCCCACACAAACTGAGACTCTGTGGCAGATGGAGTCAAATGTCCCCTGGTATCTCCAGGCCCCCAGAGAAGGAGTTCAACAAATGCTGCCGGATGGTCATGCGCGGTGGCTCACACCTGAAATCCCAGCACTTTGGGAGGCTGAGGCGGGTGGATCACAAGGTCAGGAGATCGAGATCATCCTGGCTAATACGGTGAAACCCCGTTGCTACTAAAAAATACAAAAAAAAAATTAGTCGGGCGTGGTGGCGGGTACCTGTAGTCCCAGCTACTCGGGAGGCTGAGGTAGAAGAATGGCGTGAACCCGGGAGGCAGAGCTTGCAGTGAGCCGAGATTGCACCACTGCACTCCAGCCTGGGTGACTGAGCGAGACTGTGTCTCAAAAAAATAAAAAATTTAAAAAAAAAATTAAACAAACAAACAAAAAACCAAATGCTGCCGGATAAGAACACAGGAACAAAGCCAAACGTTCTGCCATTTGGGTTCTGCCCTTTTCTTACTAGCTCTCAAGCACCTCCCAAGTTTCCTGACACCACTGTACAACACCAGCCAATGTCACTGCCCAAGGGGGAGCTTGGAAGTGTGTTTGGCCTGGCCGGGGATGGTGCCAGTGCCTGTCCCTCTAACCAGACCAGCGAACCAAACCAGAATGGCAGGCACAGCCCTAGAGCCAAAACAGGAGGGAGGGATGATGCCTGTGATGGGCTGGGGGTGGGAGGCGGTGGCATCTTCTGCTCCCTCCTTGGGATCCAGGCACGGTGCTTCTGACAGCTGCTATTTGTCAAAGCAAAGATATCCAGGAGGAGGAGAAAAACAGTCTTACTTCTCTGAGCCAGCTATATGCAGGTAACTCCCCAGACACACAGATCATGACTCCTAAAACCCCTGTGGGGATCTCCGGATAAGCTCATGCAGCTGCTAAGTGTTGATGACTCCCAAGCCCAAGTTTCTGCCACCCAGTGACCGGCCCCTTTTCCTTAAAAGACCAGTCCATAAGGGTGTCTTCCCTCAGGGCTGGAAAACACCACCCATCTCACAGGCACTTCACTCACATCTCCCCCTTTCTGTGAAGTGTGTGCAGGGGGCCCAAGGTGGATGCAGGAACCTGGTCACTGAGTGAACAGACCAGACAGGACAGACACACACCTGCCCTCCACCACGCCAGGCTTGAGTGTCCTGCGGAGAGCTCTGGCAACACATCCTCAAGAGACTCTGGAGCTGCTAGAAGTATGGAGGGATGAGGCTCACACAGCTGCAGACACAGGTCTGCGCCTGGCTGGGAGGGAAAGCTCGTGCAGCTCCGAGGCAGCAGCTGAATGCAGGAACATACCTCTCCATCTCCACTTGGGCCTGGTGGACATTACGGGCCCACAGAGAAGGAAGGTGGGAGTCAGAGGGGAAACCCCTAGCAAATGACGCAGAGGCTCAGGTTCCGCCCTCTGGCCTCATTTCCAGCCTAGGTTCGGTGGAGTGCCTGGTCCTGCCGCCTCTTCAGCATGCAGAGCTGCTGGCCCAGTCTGCCAAGGACAGGACAGGGCAGTGCCACCCATGCCAGGCCTTGTCAGCTCCCCTTTTGGGAAATCTGGGGGGCTGTGCTCTTCAGGCAACGGGGTGACCTTGAGCAGAGAGCATGGCCTACTAGCAGCGGCCCATCCAACTCCCCAGGCCTTTGAAGTGCAATACAATTGTTTTGGTGAGCTAGGTCACCCGCAATGAGGATAGTGGGGACAGCCAACTAAAGCTCAGGCCTGGAGTGCTTCATACTTTCCTACTGAGGCCACCACAGCTCCCTCCCACAGTCCCCTTTCCTGTAGCCACCTGTTTCTGGTTTCCCCACTTGTGTCAGGGCCCTGCAGGCCTGCCCTCATGGCTTTCGCCCCTCATGCACCTAGCAGTGGCCAGTCTGGCGGTTGGTGCAGCTGGTCAGCAACAACTGGACACCTTGGGTGAGCGGTCGCCTGCCCCTCCCTGCCCTCCTGTAGGAGAAGTAACAGGACAGACACCTCCGCAGTCTGACTCCAGCCTGTCCAGCCTGATTCCAGCCCGTATAGCATCTAACAATGGCTCTGGGCAGTGCCCCAAGCAAGGCTGGGCAAACTCCTCAGCCAGCACCCAGTCTCCCCAGGCAGGGAAAGGGGAGGGCGCTTTCATCCTGACCACAGGGTCTCTGAGAGGAGGAGACACGGGACAAAGAAGTGCCTGCAGGCACAGGGCAGGCTACAGCCGGAGCCATTTCTGCTTTTCCAGGAAGCCAGATCCTCTCACATTTTTATTTTATATTTTATTTTTTGAGACAGGGTCAAACTCTGCTGCCTAGGCTGGAGTGCAGTGGCGTGATCAAGCCCGCTGCTGCCTCGATCTCCTGGGCTCAAGTGGTCCTCTCACCTCGGCCTCCTGAGTAGCTGGGACTATAGGCGCTTGCCACCATGTCAGACAAAATTTTTATTTTTAGTAAATGGGGTCTCACTATGTTGCCCAGGCTGGTTTCAAATTCCTGAGCTCAAGCAAGCTTGGCTTCCCAAAGTGTTGGGATGACAGGCGTGAGCCACTGCACCCGGCCTCCTTTGACTTTAAAAGATAGCTTGTGTGACATTTAGCATCTCAAGAGCCTTGAAGATGGGGGCAATGGCCTTTGGCAGAGGGGAGGAAGAGGGCATCATGACTTAAGAAGCTGGGCATGGGCTTCCGCCCCCCAGAACACAGCTGAAGGGAGCTCTCCTTGGTGCTGCTGGCAAATGAACCTGCCGCCCCCCAGATTCTCCCTAGGCCGAGGACCCCTAAGCTTTCAGTTAACAGCGGGTCATCTGCACGACTCCACAGGATTACGATGCTCTTCCATTCAGAGCATCGTCAGTCAGACCCCCATCTCCACGCTTGTTCTGCTAGCCCAGAGACTCAGGGTAAAAATGTGAGTGCGTATTCTTTAGGGCACGGTCCCTCACTCTCAGAGTCACAAACAGAGATGTTAGAAAGGGAGAGAAATTAAAAGACCCATTCGGGTTGATCCATCTTACCCACAAAAAAGAACCAACAAACCCCCTCCCTTCTATACATTATCCTCACCTTCCAGGAAGGCACTTAGGAGGACAGGGGTTTAACGTTCAGTGCTCTGGGGTCGACGGACTGCCCTTCCCTGCCCCTCCAGCAGGGGCTCAGCACATTCCCAAACCTCCCCAGCCAGGTGCCTGTCCTCAGAGCATCAGGCACTGGCTAAACCAGTTAAACTAGTCTTGCCTTTCGTAAGTTGTGTTTTTTCTAAGCTGGCAGGCAGCTACTGGAGGCCTTCCAACCCACCACTCAGGCCAACCCTCATAATAAGAAAAATACTACTTTCTATCTGCCTCATTTAGGAGGTTTCTACTTTTTTCCTTTGGTGGTTAACTAAATTTCATCTTATATAACCATCATAAATTTTCTAAAAATTTCCGCAATTGGTGCCAACAACCACAGAAAGTGTGTGTGTAAATGGGAAGTCTTCAGGGGAGTGACCAGGAGTTCTAGTGAATCTTCATAAGAAATCTCTTCACTCTCTAAGAAAGCCCCACCTCACCTCCTTTCCAGAAAGATTCCAAGAACTCACACCTCTGACTCTGAAGTCTTTTTTTAAATTAGAAAAGGTAACATGCAGCAGGTGAGGGTGGGATGATGACAAATCACGGAGAAAACATCGGAGCTCCTGAACCTTGGCCCACGGTCTGTGCTCCCTCTGAGCTGGAGCAGGCCCTGGGCGTGCCTGGGGATGCCCACTCCACATACACCCCCGGAAGCAAATGCTCTCTTCTTACCTGGAAGGTTTAGGGTCTTCAGAGAAGACAAAGACTGAACATGAGGAGTCCATACCACATGAACAGTGTCCACAGAGGGCCAGACCATTGTTTCTGAACAAAGCACTTCACCACCTTGAGACAAAGTCCACTGGAAGGACTGGAGACAACCGGCCTCTCTTTGCCTTCAGTGGTAAAGGACTGGCTTTTGCAAAAAAGATCCTTAGGTTTAAAGCCTCTAGTTTACACGCACACACACACACACACACACGTACACATACAGAGACACACACACCCTTGAGGAGGTGGCCTGCTTCTCAATTCCAGGACAAAGGAAAAACTAGAACCAGAACCAGAGGAGCAGTGGTCATGCCTCAGGCTGGCTGGCCAACCTCCCCTTCCTCTAAGGGGGCCCCGGCTCCCAGTGTGGTTTCTGTAGCCTTGGGTGAGGCTGCCGGTGGTGGGGTGTAGGGGGGTGAACCAACAGCACCTGGCACTCAAGTGCTGATACAGAGGGGGACATGGGGACACATGGTGGCGTCCCAGGCAGTTCTCTGGCAGAGGAGCTGGAGAGGCTCACCTTCCCTGTTCTCTACAGGGCAGTGGGGGTAACTCTGCATTTGGGGCACGGGGGCCCAAGAGCACTCTGTCCTCCACGGCTGCTCTTGCAAAGTTCTTGCTGAGAACCAGGTTTTCTCAGGCTGAGCCCCTCTGAGGCTTCTTTGTATTCTTCCTACAACAAACGCAGTGTCTACAGAGAACGCCCTAGCAACCCACAGGACAAACGGAGGACTTCATGAGGTCTCCACACATGTGGGAAAGAAGTGAATAGGGTTTTTGAGGCCGTGGCTGGGGAGGGCTGTGAGACGCAGGGAAGGCTCCTCTCCCTCCCTGGTCCCAGGCGGAGACGGCAAACAGGGACAAAGCCGAGCCTGAGCGTCCTGACAGCATGCACGCGACAGGACTGACGCGAAGCCTGAAGCACATGTGACAACAGACTTAGAGGCTCAGCAGCAGTCAGCCCAGGAGAAAGGAGGGGCTGTCCCCTGGGGAGGAAAGGGGCTTCCCAGACCACAGCTATGATGCCCAGGGGAGGGCCGTGCTGGTCCTCCCACCTGAGCATGGGCTAACAGACGCATAGAGCTGAGCCACGTGGGTAATATGCCCACCTGCATCCAGAGTCTTTTGGCTGAACAAGTAATTAAAAGAGAAGTTTTCAGGAGACCCGAGTGGATGCCATTAGTCAGTTACCTCCCAGGAGATGCTCTGAGACCATGATCCCTCCTAGGCTCATGCTTTGTAGGGGAAAGAGCCTTCTGGGAGTGAGGAGGCTGCAGGGCAGAGAAGAGTCTCCCCAGGAAACATTCTTGCCGGGCTGGTTGCAAGTCATCCAGTCCTCAGATGCTCTCGGAAATCCAAGAACTCTTTTTCCAACCACTACTATGACTTGAATCTGGGAAGGTGGGCCAGGACCGGGGTTGGAGCGCACTCAGGTCCACTGCCTGTTCTAGTGGAAGACGCCGTTTTCTGATGAACATGGTTTGGAGACCAGACTAAACACTAAGCATGGAAAACCAAGGGTCAGCCATGGCATGGGCTGAGCAGCACTGAGCAGAAGTCTGTGGGCTCTGGAAAACTGCAAAAAGAAACCTATAGAAGGTCTCACATCTTTCATGGCAGCTATAACTTCCCAAGCACTGACCATGTGCCAGACTCTGTACCAAAGAGCTTCATGTGCCATCTCTTACCCAGTTCTGACAATCCTATGAACCAAGTATTGCTATCCACATTTTACAGACCAGAAAACTGAGGCTCCGCTAAGCTGAGATTGTAGACAGTGAGTGTACACTGCAAGACTGTAGACAGTGAGTGGTAGAGGGAGATTCGAACTCACATCAGCTGAACTCCAAAGTCTTATGCACAGCATGCTAGGCAGATGTTGACAGTCATTTTGTTCCCCAGAGGCGTCCTGTTAGGTTAACTTGGGTGTTTTGAAATCCCCTGCCCTCAGGATCCTACCCACTGCGGTATTCGCTGTTCAGCTCTGAGGCAGCCTCCAAGGTAGGAGGCAACATGGCCGGGGTGGAGCAGCAAGGTGGCCCATCCGCCTTTTCAATCCCCAGAACATCTCTACGTCACACATACTCCCCGTCAAGCTCTCTGGTGTGGAGTCATAGGACTAAATCAGGTGTTCGTCCGAGTTCGAACATGACAATGAGATGACCAGCCTCCCGGCACTCTGTACATGCCACCAGCACATAGCACCCACCTCCCCAAGGAGGGTGGGTGCTTGCTCTGGGCCCCTCCTCTGAGCCGTGGAGGACATCTGGCTGTCTTGGGGCCTTCCACAGTCAAGTGTGTGATGGGTGAAGGAATGGCTGCATCTCCCAGCCAAAGTCCTCAGAACTGAGTTGCAGAGAGGCAGGGGACTAACTGAGCAACCTGAGAGCCTTCCCAGGCCTTGGACCTGACCCCTGGGCCTTCCTTCCTTGTCCTGCTCCTCTTCCTCTCTGACTTGAGCAGCAAGGCTCCCTGAACAGTCCACTTCCTCACCACCACTCAAGGACACCTGCCAGAGGCCAGGGTGAAAATACGGCCCAGAGCCACCCTCGACTGGAGGCTCCCCCCAGAACTGGCCGGCTCCCCCGATGGATGCTCTGGAGGCTGGTGAGGCAAGCCAAGCCCTTACCGTTGTAGGAGAGGCGAGGTTTGCTCAAACACATTATAAAGTGCATTTCCATCTCGTCAGAAGCCACAGACTTGGAGCAAATGGGGCACTTGAAACCTGCAAGAGAGGAGAACGGGATGAAATGTTTTCTCCAGATCCAGTACATCCACAGTACATGTGGACACTCTCGAATGACAGCTGTGTGGGCTCAGGGTCAATGTAGAGGATGACCATTGGAACAGACCCTAGATCTGTCCTCCTTCAAGGACTCATTTGAGCATTTGCCTTTTTTTGTTTTTTTTTGAGACGAAGTCTCACTCTGTCGCCCAGGCTGGAGTGCAGTGGCACAATCTCAGTTCACTGCAACCTCCGCCTCCCGGGTTCAAGTGATTCTCCTGCCTCAGCCTCCCAAGTAGCTGGGATTACAGGTGTCCGCCACGATGCCTGGCTAATTTTTATATTTTTAGTAGAGATGGGGTTTCGCTATGTCGGCCAGGCTAGTCTTGAACTCCTGACATCAGGTGATTCGCCTGCCTCAGCCTCCCAAAGTGCTGAGATTACAGGCGTGAACCACCGTGCCCAGTGGCATTTGCCGTTTTGATTGCAGCCTTTGACTGACTACCAGCTTTCACTAGGGCTCTCCCTGCCTTATGTCCCTCGTTAAGGTTTAACCAAGGTCACTGACACCTGACTTGAATTTTATTTGCTTTAGACCCTTTCTCAGAGGGGTCTGGTGGACAATGGGGTAGGGAGGCATCAAACTAAGGCACCTGGAAACTCAGCCTTTGCATAACAGTTTAACATCCTTCTGCCTCACAGCCTTTCAGCCACTTGGTTGGATCACCCTGGGAGGAATCTCATCCCTCACCCAGCTCCCAGCCTCGGCCACCCATGCCAGGTAGCACCTCTCTCCCTCACTCACAGCCCCCTCTGCCTCCCTTGTGGCTTAAGGCCACTGTCCTTTGAGATGTGTGTGAGCTGAGGGGTGGCCCTCCAAAGTGCTCCCAGATGCCACACGAGCCTTAGCCAAATGCCACCAAGAGTAACAGCTGTTTCATGGTACCAGGCCAGTATTGGGTATTGTGATCCTGCCGTTTCATTCCCAAGGCAGTATGAACTGCTTACACATCCAAAGAGTTTCAACTGATACAGAATTGTACCCATACTGGAGAATTTTGGTTGAGAATCTTCCGAGTTGAACTCTGTTAAGCAAACCTAATCCCTTGATCCATTTTTCCATACAACACAGATGAATTATTTCTAATATTTTCCATTCTACTTTCATTGAAATGATTTTCAAATGGATCAATTCTTTTCCATATAAATTCTATCAAAAAGATCTGTTGCCACTGAAATATTATTTGTCTGCATTAAATTGTGCACATCACAGCTTCTCCCTTTTGTGACTGTGATTCCTGACCGCCCAGCCTGGACTTCCTTATGTGGCACATCTAACAATAGCTGACCCTTGAACAACATGGGCTAGAATGGCGGGGCTCCACTTCCATGTGGATTCTCTATCGCCTCTGCCACCCTGAGACACAAGACCAACCCCTCCTCCTCCTCCTATTCCTCAGCCTACTCAATGTGAAGACGATGAAGACCTTTATGATGATCCACTTCCTGTTAACGAACAGTAAATATATTTTCTCTTCCTTATATATATTTTTAAATGTTATTAAAATTTTTTAAATATTAGAGATGGGGTCTCGCTGTGTTGCCTAGGCTGGTCTTGAACCCCTGGGCTCAAACAGTCTCCTGGCCTCAGCCTTCCAAAGTGCTAGGATTACAACAGGTGTTAGCCACCGTGCCTGGCCACTTCCTTATCATTTCCTTAATAACATTTTAT
This sequence comes from Macaca nemestrina, assembly GCF_043159975.1. Lineage (NCBI taxonomy): Eukaryota > Metazoa > Chordata > Mammalia > Primates > Cercopithecidae > Macaca > Macaca nemestrina. The sequence continues at coordinate 73,930,586 of NC_092142.1, read as the reverse complement.
TTTCACTCTCTTTATTGTAATACAGTATATAATACATTTATAACATACAAAATCCATCTTCATCGACTGTTTATGTTATTGGTAAGGCTTCTGGTCAACAGCAGGCTATTAGTAGTTAAGTTGTGGGGGAGTCCAAAGTTATACACAGGGCTGGGTGTGGTGGTGCACGCCTGTAATTCCAGTACTCTGGGAGGCTGAGGCGGGCAGACTGCTTGAGCTTAGGAGTTTGAGACTAGCCTAGGCAACATGGCGAAAGCCTGTCTCTACAAAAATTACAAAAAAAAAAAAAAAAATTAGCCGGGAGTGGTGGTGTGTACCTGTAATCCTAGGTACTTGGAAGGCTGAGGTGGGAGAATTGCTTGAGCCCAGGAGGTCAAAGCTGCAGTGAGCCATGTTCTTGCCACTGCACTCCAGCCTAGGGGACAGAGCAAGACCCTGCCTCAAAAAAAAAAAAAAAAAAAAAAAAGAAAGAAAAAGTTATATGCAGATTTTTGACTGTGTAGGAGTCAGAGCCCCCCACGTAGTTCAAGAGTTCACTGTACTGTTGTAAAGACTGGACTCGTGTGTTCATTTTTAGTCAAATTTTCCATATGCAGTTTTTTTTTTTTTTTTTTTTTTGAGACGGAGTCTCGCTCTGTCGCCCGGGCTGGAGTGCAGTGGCCGGATCTCAGCTCACTGCAAGCTCCGCCTCCCAGGTTTACGCCATTCTCCTGCCTCAGCCTCCCGAGTAGCTGGGACTACAGGCGCCTGCCACCTCGCCCGGCTAGTTTTTTTGTATTTTTTAGTAGAGACGGGGTTTCACGGTGTTAGCCAGGATGGTCTCGATCTCCTGACCTCGTGATCCGCCCGTCTCGGCCTCCCAAAGTGCTGGGATTACAGGCTTGAGCCACCGCGCCCGGCCTTTTTTTTTTTTTTTTTTTTTTTTTTTTTTTGAGACGGAGTCTCGCTGTGTCTCCCAGGCTGGAGTGCAGTGGCGTGATCTCGGCTCACTGCAAGCTCCGCCTCCCGGGTTCACGCCATTCTCCCGCCTCAGCCTCCCAAGTAGCTGAGACTACAGGCGCCCGCCACCACGCCCGGCTAGTTTTTTGTATTTTTAGTAGAGACGGGGTTTCACCATGTTAGCCAGGATAGTCTCGATCTCCTGACCTCGTGATCCACCCGCCTCGGCCTCCCAAAGTGCTGGGATTACAGGCTTGAGCCACCGCGCCCGGCCCTCCATATGCAGTTTTAATTCACACTAGTGATAACCATCTACAACATTTCTCTTCTTCTCTTTTCTTTTCTTTTTTTTTTGAGATGGAGTCTCACTCTGCAGCCCAGGTTGGAGTGCAGTGGCACGATCTCCACTCACTGCAACCTCTGCCTGCAGGGTTCAAGAGATTCTCTCACCTCAGCCTCCCGAGTAGCTGGGATTACAGGTGAGTGCCACCATGCCCGGCTAATTTTTGTATTTTTAGCAGAGATGGGGTTTCGCCGCATTGGCTAGACTGATCTCAAACGCCTGACCTCAGGTGATCTACTTGCCTGAGCTTCCCAAAGTGCTAGGATTACAGGCATGAGTCATCCAACGTTTCTTTTTTTTTTTTCTTTTTTTTTTTTTTGCGATGGAGTCTTGCTCTGTCGCCCAGGCTGGAGTGCAGTGGCCGGATCTCAGCTCACTGCAAGCTCCGCCTCCCGGGTTTACGCCATTCTCCTGCCTCAGCCTCCCAAGTAGCTGGGACTACAGGCACCCGCCACCTCGCCCGGCTAGTTTTTTTGTATTTTTTAGTAGAGACGGGGTTTCACCGGGTTAGCCAGGATGGTCTCGATCTCCTGACCTTGTGATCCACCCGTCTCGGCCTCCCAAAGTGCTGGGATTACAGGCTTGAGCCACCGCGCCCGGCCCATCCAACGTTTCTTATGAAACAGATAAAAGGCTGAATGTGGCCGGGCACGGTGTCTCACGCCTGTAATCCCAGCACTTTAGGAGGGCAAGGCGGGGAGATCACTTGAGCTCAGGAGTTCAAGACTAGACTGAGCAACATAGTGAAACCCTGCCTCTACAATTAAAAAAAATAATAAAATAATAAATTTTTATTTAATTGGGTGCCTAACTCTGCATGAAAAGCCGTGACTCTGGTGGCCCAGGGTGCTAAGAGACGGGAGGCTAACTGATGCACCACTTTGCTTAGAGTCCTCTCCAAATCTTTTTTTTTTTTTTTCCCCTTCATTGGCAGTGCTTTGAACTATGCGACCAGGCAGAAAATTCAGGGCCTGGTTAACTACAAAGTGGACACTTGACTCCATGGCACACCTCTTTCCTCAGAGATTCTTAGCATATAAGCATCTCAGCTAAAAAGTCTTGGAAATGCTACCAATCCAAGGACTTTGGCGGAGCTCTGGGAAAGGGCTGTATTTCTAACCTCTGGGTGGTTACAAATCCATCAGTAACAAAGCTAGAAGACCAGGCCTAGTGTGGTGGCTCATGCCTGTAATCCCAGCATTTTGAGAGACTGTGATGGGAGGATCGCTTAAACTCAGGAGTTTGAGACCTGCTCAGGCTACACAGTGAGACCCCATTCTCCACAAAAAGGACACAACAACAACAACAAACCCCAGAAGAAAGTAAAGAAAGGAGGGGAATTCCATCCAGTTTTCTTGCACAGCTGGATCTAAACACACCAGGCTGATTATTTTCTAACTCAGTTTAGAAATATGCAGATCCAGGGTCACAGCTCGATGGGGTGGTCTCACAGACGGAAGATGCTTTTCCGATCCAGCCTAAGTCCCTCTACAGTCACACGGGGTTTTTGTCAACCCCAAAGACCAAGGTTTTGCAACCCGTTAAATAACTAAAGGACACCTGCACTTTAACCTGGGAAGGTGGCACCTGCCTGCAGGCTGAGGCTGTGGGAGGAGAGGAGGGATGTGGTCTAGGACAGGCCCTCTGCCTCCAGGCCCTGACACTCTCACTGCGTAGCGTTCAAGTGACCTGTGACTAAGAACAAAACTACACCTCACGGGTACTCACATTTCTGAGAACTCAGAACAGATTCAAGGTTATCCCTATAATAGCATCATTTACTCCCCTGTATTCCAGCGTGATTCCTTGAGTGCAGGAGCGGGGTTAAGTTACAGCTAAGGTGCTAGGAAGTAGGCCACCCAACAAGAAGGTCTATAAAGGAATGTCACCAGACACTCATGTCCTAGAAAAAAAGGGCTGAGACTCACATGTTTAGAGTAATCCCCTCACTGCCCAGATGAGGGAAGGGGCCCTGGTGAAGGCCTCTGAGTAGCACACTGTCACACAACTGAGGAGGTGCAGCTGAGACTAGCCTCAGGGTTCTGTGCTTCAAATCTAAAGTCCTTTCCATCAGGGTAGGGAGAGTTGGTCATAGGGTTTTAAGAATGAGGTAGGTTGGGAAATATTAGCTGGAGAGGAAGCACCACTGGTGTAGGAAGAGGCCTACACTTTAACTAAAACAGGGTTTTAGTTAAAGTGTAGGCCAGTATCTACTACCTCTGGTGTTTCTGTTTTGTTTTATTTTGGCATAGCTCAAGAAATAACTCTGGGTTGGGCATGGTGGTTCACACCTGTAATACCAGCATTGTGGGAGGCCATGGTGGAAGGATCACTTTAGCCCAGGGGTTTGAGATCTGCCTGGACAACATAGGGAGACTCTGTCTCTATTAAAAAAAAATTTTTTTTTAAAATTAGCTGGGTGTGATGGTGCAACGCCTCTAGTCCCAGCTACTTGGGAGGCTAAGGCAGGAGGATCGCTTGAGCCTAGGAGGTTGAGGCTGCAGTGAGCCATGATCATGCCACTACACTCCAGCCTGGCCAACAGAGTGAGACCTTGTCTTAACAAAAAACAAAAATGAATAAGTTGGTGTCTATTACACGAGTGGGAAATCGCATGACGACCTGGCTTTGCCATCCTCGAGACCATGGCAAGGGCACACTGGTCACAGGCTATGCAGAGTCCACTAGGGGGTGGCCAGCAGCCCCATCTCTGCTGGGTGCCATCAGCGTTTCCTTTGAACTTCTCGAGCACTGTGCACTGTGACTGGCACTTGCCACACTGCCAACTGGAAACCAACAGTCTCTCTTTAACCTCTGCAGCACCTACTCTTGCATATGATAATAATAGTTTATGTTTATTGAGTCATTACTATGGACAACCATGGTGCTTTACGTGTCTTCTCATATACGGTAGGTAGGTACTATCTACCATTAATGCCATTTTACAGATGAGGACATCAAGGCTCAGAAGAGTACATAACCTGATCAAGATTCACATGGCCAGAAAGAGCTAGAGCTGGCCCACGACACCAAGAGTCTGCAATCTTGCTCACATGCTGTGCTACTGACTGACTAGCACAGAAGAGTTACATGGCAGAAAGAACAAAAATACTACCAGCTATTACCGAATACTCATTTATGAACCTTCTACATTGTCCCAGCAATTTCTCCTTAAGTGCCCTATGGTCCTGACTAACCTCGTAGCCTGAAACAATGGACACTTTTTTCCTTAGGAACTCTGTTAATCTGGAGTTCTGCTTTCCGTTTGGCACTGAGCCTACAGCACTGGTTGTAAGATGCTGAATCTGCAGATTACCTTTTACACGGAAAATAAAGGGTAAAAGGTAAGAAGGACAGAAAACCACAGACAGCTAGAAAAGACTAATATCTCCACTTTCTTTCCTGAAAGGTCATCCGATGACCAAGATGGATTCTCCCACTCTGCTGCCCAAATCTTTTCCCATAAGCGTCCACTACAGCCCTACAGAATGATAAATCCTGTGACATTTATGAGCTACCTGAAGGTTAAAATATCCAGGAAATGTTGAGTCCATTTTGGAAAAAAGCTCTCACCAAATTAAAATCAGCCCTGCAAAACAAAAGTAAACCAAAGGTCTGCAAAGTCATCCAGCTCGCATGATTTTGTCAAATTTCCTAGGAGACTTTCATCAGCACTCAGAGCAGGTAAGAGATGCTTTTTATTTTCCTTCAGGAGAAAGCTACAGGACACTCCCTAAGCCTCTGAGACCAGGCTCTGCGCGTCACACCCTGGAGGCCAGGGGGGCAGCCAGCCAGCGCTCCAGCAGCTCCCTGCACAGGGGCTGTGTCTGCCAAAAGTTTGCGACCGTCAGTGAAGGGAGATGTCACAGTTTGGTCAGGCTTGCTGGCCAAGCCTGACACTGGTTCACTGTAGGCTGTCATCTCCTCCCACCAGACAGAGCAGAGGCAGAGGCAGAGGCAGAGAACGTACCCCTGGTTCCTTGTCCTTTTCTGCCAGTATCTTCAAATGAGGAAGGAACGAATGACAGAGCACTGTGGGGAATGTGTCCTTAATCACCCAGTTCTGCTCTGGGTGGGTTCTGCCAAGCAAATGCGTCTATAGGATCCCTCCACTTCCGATCAAGAGAAGCAAAGAGAGTCCTTCTAATGGAGACCTGGTTTCCTTTCTTTCTCTTGTCATTAGATCAGCTCACTGTTTACACAGCCAGAAGAGCTGAGCAGAGAGCTGGATCAGCCAGAGTCCAGCTGCTTCCTGTCTTTCAAAAAGTTCCTTAAGTGGGGAATCCTTTGCCATTTGGTTGGCTGTACCAGAGACAAAGCTCTTGAGAGAAGACAAGACTGCACTTGCCATCTATGACCTCTTACTGTCAGGTCAAAGGGACACTCACAATGTCTGGGTAAGCCCACTGCTAGGTGAACCAACAGTGATCCCAGGAATGCTGATGTGGTCATGTGCATCAAGCATGTTCCTGGACCAGGGTAACTGGGTGTCCCTTCACCCAGGCCCTTCCTTTTGACAGAGCAGCCGAGGAAGGATGGGGGCAACTGGTTCAAGCTACAAGAACTCTCCCAATCCACTACAACATTTATCATGCAATATCAACTCGCGTTTTTGTACTCTGGAGACCGATACACTTCTCATTTTCCAAAGCTGCAACCTTTTCCTTTAAGACCTGATTTCTCAGGGCGGGACCATGTGCTGGCGGCGTGTTGCTCCAGTTTCCCTCCCCAGCCCTCCCTTCTCCCCCTCCCTCCCTTCTCCCCCTCCCCATGCTGATGCGCTATTTTAAAGGCTGCCCCAGTTCTGCCTGTCTCTGGGATCACCTAAAGGTAGAAGAACCAAAGGAAGCAACCAGGGTAAAGAAAGCCACGCCACGCAGATGGGAGGTCCTGGGGCAGACGGGCAGATGAGGGTGCCTCTTGGCTGAGGAGCTCAGAGAGCGCCCACTCCTTGACTTTGTCCTTAGCATTCAGTTCTTAGTTTCCAGCCTCAATCTTTCTGTCACATCCTCATGGTGCTTAGTGTCAATAAAATGGGACTTGAAGAAACTAATTTTAATAAATGGGATTTATTACAAATAAACATCAAGGGGTAACTCTGATGATTTTCTTTTACATTTCTAAGCTGTAGGTATTACATTCTTCACCCTCAAAGACACAGACTCCCTCTCTGTCAACACAGAAATAAGTGAAAACCAATGCACAATTTATCAGTTGCTGAGGTGTGAGTCAGTCTCTCCTAGAGAACGTTCTCGACTGGGAAAGGCCCAGGAATTCTGGCTTTTACCTCTTCCAAAACCTCTCTTCTGGACTCAACCTCTGCAGTTCTGTTCTGGGGCCTGGAGGTTCACCTGTTTCCCCAGAAATTTCTCATAAGCAGACATCAGAAGAAGCCATACTGACAATTAAAGATTAATGTATCTGTGTGTGTGTGTGTTTACATACCTGTTGTGATACGTCAATTTGACTGGGTCATGGGGTGCCCAGATTATTTGGCTCAACATTATTTCTGATGTGTCTATGAGGGTGGTTCCAGATGAGATCAGCATTTGAAACCATAGACTGAGTGAAGCGGACCGCCCTCCCCAAGGTGAGCAGGCCTCATCCAATCCACTGAGGACCTGAATAGGATCAAAAGGCAAAGAGGAGAAATTTCACTCTCTCTCTGCCTAACTGCTTCAGGTGGGACACAGATCTTCTCCTGCCCTTGAACTAGGACGTACACCATCAGCTCTCCTGGTTCTCAGGCCTTCAAACTTGAACTGCAACTACATACTCCACGAGTTTTCCCAGGTCTCCAGCGCGCAGATGGCAGATCATAGGATTTCTTTCTTTTTTTTTTTTTTTTTTTTTTTTTGGAGACGGAGTCTGGCTGTGTCACCCAGGCTGGAGTGCAGTGGTTCGATCTCGGCTCACTGCAAGCTCCGCCTCCTAGGTTCACGCCATTCTCCTGCCTCAGCCTCCGAGTAGCTGGGACTACAGGCGCCCGCCACCACGCCCAGCTAGTTTTTTGTATTTTTAGTAGAGACGGGGTTTCACCATGTTAGCCAGGATGGTCTCGATCTCCTGACCTCGTGATCCACCCGCCTTGGCCTCCCAAAGTGCTGGGAGATCATAGGATTTCTCAGCTTCCATAATCATGTGAGCCAATTTCTTATAATACATATACACACACACACACACACACACACACACACACACACACACTCTCACTCACTCTGTTGGACCTGTTTCTCCAGAAAACACTGACCAATAAATCTGTCTATTAAAATACCAAACAAAAATTTTAAAGGACTAGCAACATCAGATGTTGGTAATGCTGGTGAAGATGTGTAGCAATCGGAAATCTCACATGTGTTTGAGGGAATATAAAATGACACAACCACTTTGGGGAAAGGTCTAGTAGTTTCTTACAAAACAAACATACACCTAGCCTATGACCCAAGCAATTTCTCATCTATGTATTTACCCAAAAGAAATGTCAACATATGCCTACAAATAGTCATTTACAAGAATGCTCATCACAGTTTTATTCCTAACAAGCAAAAACTGGAAACAATCCAAATGTCGGTCAACAGAATGGATATAGAAACTGTGGTACATCCATGGAATAAAATGAAACACTACTCAGCTATAAAAAGCAATGAATTACGGATACACGCAACAACATGGATGAATTAAAACATGCCAAGTGAGGGACACAAAAGTGCACACATGATTCTAATTATATGAAGTTCCAGAAAAGGCAAAATTAATCTACTGTGGAAGAAATCAGAACAGTGGTTGTCTCTAGGGGTCAGGGTGGGGGTGGAGATTCACTGAGAAGGTAACGAGAGAACTTTCTGGGATGACAAAAATATTCTACATCATGAGGAGGGTCTGTGTTACACACGTGTATGTGTTTGTCAAAATCGACCAAATACACACTTAAGATTTGAGATTTCGTTGTTTGCAAATTTTACCTCAACCAGAAAAAAAACCTGTAAACAAGTGTGGAACTGTAGTTAACGATCTATATCAGGGAAGTACACTGATGTCTGCAATAAAATGAACAAAAAAATAAGATGCATAAGTTAAACTTCTTCCAACTTTTCCAAACGTTTGAAATTTTAATAAACATTGAACAAAGTGTCAAGCAGTGAGCTGTGTTGTGAAGAAAAAGCCAAGCAGAGTGGGTGGGGGTGCTAATTTGGATACAGCGGTCAGGGACAGCCTCTGAGGAGGTGACAGGTGTGCACAGCCCTTGAGGTATTAGAAGAACAGTGAGGGCAGAGCATCCAGGCACCGCAAGGACAAGGGCAGTGGGTGACAGCTGGGGGCACACTCTCACTCTCAATCCTTGTATATGCTCAAATACCTTTCTTTCATTCTGACAGCTGAATGGATAGCTTGCCTGGGTACAGGATGCTTGAGTTGCATTCCTTTTATCCCCGTGGTCTGTAGATGAAATTCCAGCATCTTCTAGCTTCTTGGTGTTGCAAATAGGAAATCTGGTGCCAGTGTGACTCTTTTTCCTTAATAATTTGTTCCTTTGGCTTCTGAAAGCTTGAAGATTTTTCTCTTCATCCTAAGAGTTCAGAAATGTTACCAGGACATGCTTAGAGTGTCTTCTCTTATCAGTTTTACCTTTCATTATGCAGACTCAAGTCTTCCTTCTTTAGGGAAATGTTCTTCTATATGTTTCATTACTTCCCCTGGTGGTAAGTCATCAATGCTGTTCACCAAATATTTCTAGCCTTCCTCCTTTCATCCATATATAATGACTGTATGTGCCCGCTCTCTTCGAAGTTAAGAGTGGGTCTGTGATTTGCTTTGGCCAATGAAATGTGAGTGGAAGAACGTGCACACACCCAAGCGGACTTTAAGAGCCAGGGCAGGCCGGGCGCGGTGGCTCAAGCCTGTAATCCCAGCACTTTGGGAGGCCGAGATGGGCGGATCACGAGTTCAGGAGATCGAGACCATCCTGGCTAACACGGTGAAACCCCGTCTCTACTAAAAATACAAAAAAAAAAAAAAAATTAGCCGGGCGAGGTGGCGGGCGCCTGTACTCCCAGCTACTCGGGAGGCTGAGGCAGGAGAATGGCGTGAACCCGGGAGGCGGGGCTTGCAGTGAGCTGAGATCCGGCCATTGCACTCCAGCCTGGGCAACAGAGCTAGACTCCGACTCAAAAAAAAAAAAAAAAAAAAGAGCCAGGGCATGACCCGCCATTCTACCTGACTGCTGCAGGGACCGGGGAGCAGGTGTTGTGAAGAAGCCCCTGCTGGCTCAGGTCCCTGAGTAACAACAGTGAGCAGAGTCCCCACTCTGGATCTGCACTGTCTGCGGCAGCATCGGGAAGAAATCAATGTGCCGAGCTGAGCCAGCGAGCTTCTGGGACCGTGTATTATGACAGCATAAGCTAGTCCTGGCCAGTCCTGCCTCAGGCACCCTTCCTCTAACCTTCTTCTTTCTAGAACTCCTGCTGCTTGTATGTCAAATCTCTTGGTTCTATCTTCCAGGTCTCTTATCTCTTTCTCCTAACTTCTCTTTGCATTTTCTCTGGAGCTCAGCCTTTCTAACTTTGCCTGGCCCTCAACTGCCTCCCCCATGCTTGGCTCAAGGAGGTAAATGGTTGGCACTGGGAGTCAAGGAGTTAGGATATTTATATTCTGCTCTTTACAAATATAGGCTTCCTTGTATCAACTACAATCTAGGTACTTGTCATTTTCAATATTTGTATTCCATATGATAATCTAGTAATATTGTGCCTAGCCACTTTCTTCTGTTGGGTGTTAGGATTCTCAATTTTTACCAACTATAAAGATCCTCTTAGTAGTGATCTTCATTTTCTACTCTAAGCATGGTATATTCCACTCCAACATATTTCTGCTGTTTCTGAATTCTACACTGACTGGTATGGAAGAAAGAGAATCAGACTAGGCATCAGAAGAAAACAGGCTTTCCCAGTCACTAGCCAGATGGCCTTGTACGAGATACTTAGTAATAGTCAAGTAGTGCCCTTCCTATTCCAGAATTGTTTTAAAGTCCAACCAAGGATGGATGTGTGAATGCTCTGTGCAGAGTAAACCATTTTATCGGCTGCATCTGGTACTGCTCAAATATACTGAAGCTTGCTGGTAAATCTGTCCATTCGAGGAAATTCACAAATTCTTCAGGCAAAAAAAGTGAAAAATGAGCTGAACTTACATAATGTATTTTGTGGACTCCAAGATGCCATCAATTGTAAGAGGCACCATTATAAAACTCCAAGAAAGGGAAGAAAAACTGCCAACAATTTTTTTCGATATGGTATTCCACAGATATTTATAATTTTAAGATGTGATTATATGACAAATCTCGATTTTAAAGTTGTTAAATTGTGAAGTGTCTGTGCCTTAGAATCAACGAACATATGAAAATACATATATGAATATTTGAAAAATCATACAGACTGAATTCCAATAATAGACCCAATAAATTTATTCCTGGCCAGGTGCAGTGGCTCATGCCTCTAATCCCAGCACTTTAGGAGGCCAAGGCGGGTGGATCACTTGAGCTCAGGTATTCAGGACCACCGTGGGCAACACGGTGAAACCCTGTCTCTACCAAAAGTATAAAAATTAGCCAGGCATGGTGGCACGTGCCTGTGGCCCCAGCGACTTGGGAGGCTGAGGCGGGAGGATGGCTGGAGCCTGTAAGTTGAGGCAGCAGTCAGCCTTGATTGGGTCATTGCACTCCAACCTGGGTGACACAGCAGGACCCTGTCTCAAACTTATTCCTTTCCACTTACTGCAAACCAAAAGAGCCTGAGTGAAGACATTTGTCTACAGCTAGGAACAAAAGGAAGGACTGCACAGTGTGTGCATGGAAGTGAGCATGAGGACATCAAACCCACCCTGCTGCACAGTAAGTCCAGGCTACAGCCTGCCAGGTGGAGCCTCAGCAACAGCATTCCAGTCACATGAAGAATGGGGAAAGCACCTACCAGGAGCAGGAGCAGGAGCTACGGCCATTCATTGGTCCTCTTCCCTTTGACCCTCTAGCCCATTTCTTCCAAAGAGAGGCCCTTAAAGGGCTACTTAGGAGGGAAATGACGGGGAAGTAAGGGCAGGGACATGATGGTCCAATGACCTGAGTCTGAGCAGATACAAGAAGCTGAAAATTGACCAGGTGCAGTGGCTCACACTTGTAAGTCCAACACTTTGGGAGGCTGAGGCAGGAGGATTGCTTTAAGTCAGGAGTTCAAGACTGCCAGCCTGGGCAACATAGTGAGACCCCCATCTCTACCAAAAAAAAAAAAAAAAAAAAAAGGCAGCAGCAGCAGTAGTAGCAGCAGCTGAAAATGTCAGCATAAGTGTGAAATGTGAATCAAGTCTCTAACTACTGTCTAAGAAAGATGAATATCGATTTATAACTCCTTGTCACCTGGCTACCAAGCCTGGGCAAATTTAGGGGCATTCAATTATGACTCAAACAGTGTGGATGTAAAGTCTCCAGGGAAACACTTGGCTTGTATTTTGGAGATGTCTTATTTAAAGGATGGACCATCTGTTGAAAAAGGAGATCCTCTTCCTCTTGGTGCAGTAGCCCAAGAATTTCTTCTAGTTCTTAGACATTAGGGATTACCTACAAGCTAGGCAGTAGGATAGACAGGTCTGGTCAGGAAATGCCTGGTCATTCAAATGAACATCACGCTCTCCTTGCACATGGCTGCTCCACCTCTGTTTCCACCGCCGACACACTGCACACCTACATCTCTTGGACCCAAAACCCACTGCTGCTGTGGTGTGGACTTTCCAGCATTTGGGCAATGCCAGAGAACACTCCTAAGAGTGGGATGAATTCCCCTGCCTGTTCCTCATAAAATCACCAACAACTGGAGCCAAGGACCACCTTCCCTCAAGAAACAAAAACAAAGGCAACAACAAAAACTGCTCTCTAGGTAAAAACGGCAGTTACCACTCCCAAGGGATTTGTGGGCTGTCTATACAGCAGAAGAAAGTGTCACTTCCTCCACCTTCAGAAGGAACTCTCTGTCCAAGTAGGACCAGCCATGCAAGTCAGGCTTCACTCTTGGCAGATGCCCTCAGAAGATCTTCCTAGAAAAACAGGACTGGCCTTGGAACTGCCCATTTGCAGCTTGCTTCTTCCCTGGATATAGACTGTTTTCCAAGTCCTGGAGTCCTTATTTTTATTTGTTTATTTTTGAGACGGAGTCTTGCTCTGTCCCCCAGGCTGGAGTGCAGTGGCGCAATCTCGGCTCACTGCAAGCTCTGTCTCCCGGGTTCACGCCATTCTCCTGCCTCAGCCTCCTGAGTAGCTGGAACTACAGGCGCCCGCTACCACGCCCGGCCAATTTTTGTATTTTTAGTAGAGACGGGGGTTTCACCATATTGGCCAGGCTGGTCTCAAACTCCTGACCTTGTGATCCACCCACCTCAGCCTACCAAAGTGCTGGGATTACAGGCGTAAGCCACCACACTCGGCCCTGATTTTTTTTTTAAGAGACAGGGTCTCCCTCTGTTGCCCAGGCTGGAGTACAGTGATGGGAGCTCACTGCAACCTCCACCTGCCGGGCTCAAGCAGTCCTCCCACCTCAGCCTCTCAAGTAGCTGGGACTACAAGTGAAGGCGCCACCGCGCCCAGCTGGAGTCTTTATTGATGTCATTAGAAATCCCAACCTCCAACTAACTTTCCTTTTTTTGTGGAGCGTGTGTGGGGTCAGGGTAGGTGTTTAGAGGGCAAAAGGGAAAAAAGAGTTAGGGAAGGGAAAAGGACAATGAAGGAAACCTTCACAGAGAATCTATACGGGACCAATAGTTGATTTCTGGGCTCCTAAAGGCATTGTCTACCCTACTGTCCACCCTACTGGTTGATAGGAATTTTTCGCCAACAAGAAAGGAAATGCCGGAACACGCTATTAGATCATCTTCAGCACAGCATCTGACTCACCAGCGAACGAACAAGACACTCACATCTAAGTGACTGCTCATATGGAATGAAACCATTTGCCTTGCACTATGTAACTTATAACAGTTGATGCCAACAGCCCAGCCTTTCTGTCACTGGAGGTCTGTAAGAAGGCTCCTTGCATGGCTCCCAGTATAATCCTGGGATGCAGAATACGTGTGCTGCTGTATTCATTTCATTAAAACAATCAGCTAGGCCAGGCACAGTGGTGGAAAGGAAGGGGAGGGGAGGGGAGGGAAGAAAGAAAGAAATGTATGGAAGAGAATTTAAAAAACAAGCAGCCAAATATAATGGAAAAACATGGATCTGGGCTCAGAACTCCAGCATTCAAGTGCTGACTTCTCCACGCACAAGTTATGTGACCAAGGGCAAGTCCCTGAACCTCCCTGAACTTCCATAAAACAGGAATCATTTTACCACCCCAGCCATGACATGGGAACATGTGTGTAACCAGCTGTACAAAGATGTGGTAGGCAGAATAATGGCTCCCTAAACAAGTCCACCTCCAAATCCCCAGAACCTGTGAATGTTTATCTTATGTGGCGAAAATAACTTGGCAGATGTGATGAATACAGGACCTTATTCAGGTGGGTCCGATGAATCACAGGGTCTTTATTACGGAAAGAGAGAGGCAGAGAAGAAGATATGACTATGGAAGCAGACAGACAGAGATTTGAAGATGCTTTGCTGCTAGCTTTGAAGTTAGAGGAAGGGACCATGAGCCAAGGAAAGCGTGGCCTCCAGGAGCTGGGAAAGACAAGGAAATGGATTCTCCCCCAGAGCCTCAAGAAGCAGCACAGCACTGGCTGCAGACACCTTGATTTCAGCCCAGCGAGACCACTGCAGATTTCTCATCTCCAAAAATGCAACAAAATACATTTGTGTTGTCAAATTTGTGGATATTTGCTACAGCAACAATAGGAAATGAATGTAAAACCTTCTAAGAGAAATGGCTGTTCTTCAACAACTTTTTTTTTTTTTTTTTTTTTTTGAGACGGAGTCTCGCTGTGTTGCCAGGCTGGAATGCAGTGGAGTGATCCTGGCTCACCACAACCTCCACCTCCCAGATTCGAGCAATTTCTCCTGCCTCAGCCTCCCGAACAGCTGGGATTACAGTCATGAGCAACCACGCCTGGCTAATTTTGTATTTTTAGTAGAGACAGGGTTTGTACATGTTGGTCAGGCTGGTCTCAAACTCCTGACCTCAGGTGATTAGCCCGCCTCGGCCTCCCAAAGAGCTGGGATTGCAGGCATAAGCCACCGCCCCCGGCCCCAGCTACTTTTTTGTGGTTTTAGCACAGATGGGGTTTCACCATGTTGGCCAGGATGGTCTTGATCTCCTGACCTTGTGATCCACCCACCTCAGCCTCCCAAAGTGCTGAGATTACCCGCTCAAGCCACCACGCCCAGCCTGGATCAACTCTTAAAGGAGAGTAGCTGGGGTTCCCTGGCTCTGCTGAAAATTATGAAGCAGGATATCTTAGTCAATTTGAGCTGCTGTAACAAAATACTGAAGGCTGGTGGCTTAAACAATAAACATTTCTCTCTCACGGTTCTGGAGATTGAGAAGCCCAAGATCAAGGTGCTGCCAGGTCTGATGTCTTGTGAAGGGCCTCTCCCTGATTTGCGAATGGCCACCATCTTGCTGTGTCTCACATGCTGGAGAGAAAGCGCTGGTGTCTCTTCTTCTTTTGGGGGCACTAGTAATTCCATCACAAAGGCACCACACTCACGACCTCTTCTAAACTCACTTATCTCCCAAAGTCCTCCTTCAAATACCATCACATTGGGGATTAAGCTTCAACACATGAATTTTGGGGGAGTAGGGGGATAAAACACATTCAGTCCATAGCACATGGCATCCTCTCTTGGGAAACCATTGAAAACTGTGCCCCAAGAGAGGATGCCACGGGCTATGGACTGAATGTGCCACACTTAATAGGATAAGCAGCCAAATCAATCAGTCTATCCATTCATATGTATTCTAGTTATTAAGTTGTAAGGAAAATGGCAAAACAAATACAATTTCTCCCTTCAGTGAACTGATGACCCATTAGGGGAGAGGAGAAAAGACAAGGCCACAGAGTTCTCATTTCTTTCACATCCCAAAGTGGCTGTCTAGTGAATGTGTCCCACACACAGGCTCTGAAACCTACGGGGATGGACATCAGCAGATCCATCAGCCTCCTGAAATAAGATGCCACATTCTAAGGGAGATTCATAGAGTTAGATGTCAAAAGTGTTTGGGCTCAGAACCCGAAAGTTCAGAACCATTTATATAACAAGAGAAAGATTATAGACAGAAGATTAAAACACATAATAGATATTTCAGTAACAATCCAAATATTTGTGATTTACTTTTAGTATGGAGAAGATGGGACTCTGAAGGAAGAGAAAAACTGAATCAGCCCCTCCACGGCTCTACATCTCATGATCAGGGTTGTTTTGATATTTGCTAGGGCATGCAAAAGGGTCATTCAGAACAAGTTCCGTTAAGCATATTTTTCCTCTCTCCTGCGTCCGCATATGTAAGCTATTCTCTACCTCACACAACGCTCTCTCAATCCCACCTACACCTGCAGCAACTGCCCCAGTTCCAATGAAGCATCTCCAATGGCCATCTTCACTTCCTCTCCCAGCTCCTCTTGAACCTGCTCCAATCTCTAAAACCGTCCTTTCCACAGTTGCCAATGACCTCCACATGATAGCATCCTAACATCGATTCCTGAGCACTCGGCAGCCATGTGAGAAAGGCGGCCCTCCTCTTCCACCTTTGCTGCACCTGCTGTCTGTGGCCCCCTTACAATATAAGCCCCTTGAAGGCAGAGTCTGTTTATTTTACTGCTGTAGCCCCAGAGCCTGGCATATGATGGGCTCTTGAAAATATGTGTTGGATGAATGAACATCACACTTCATGGAAATGTGTGAAAAAGGCCCAGCTGTACAACCGGAAAGAGATAACAAATTAAGGGCAGTCAGTCTGCTGTCTGAGTCCATTCCCAGCAGAGGCTACCTTCTACCAGTCAAGGTTCCAGTAACTGCCATACCACAGCGAGGGTTAAGTAGGACAGTGAAGCGTGTGTGAGACAGAATGTCGGTTAGGAACCCACTGCGGTCATGCTGCTTCCTGCCCAACCCGCGGTTCTGATAAGGGGTGCAGATAACAATCATGTGTGCATGTGCACAGACTGCGGGTGCCCCTGCCACCATGCTGTGGTGTGCAGTGGGCATGAAGGGAGCTGCTTCGGCTGCCACCTGGACAGGTCTTGACAGTGCCCAGAGACACTTCCAGGGGGGAAAAGCAGCCAGCACGGTGACCTGGGCTTATGACCCCAGGCAGGGGTTGGCAAAGGACCCAACAGCCATTTCCCGGACAGCGGGAACTTCTGCACTCTGATAGAAACATTTCCTTAATACATTTATTCAATATTTTTTAATTATTACTTTTTATAGAGACAGGGCCTTGCTATGTTACCCAGGTTGGCCTCCAACTCCTGGCTTCAAGTGATCCTCTTGCCTAGGCCTCCCGAAGTACTGGGATTATAGGCATGAGCCACTGCAATGGGCCTAAAAAAACTTTATTATGGAAATTTTCAGACGAACAAAAAAATAGAATAAAGTGAGCTCCCAGGTACTCATCACCCAGCTTCAACAATGATCAAATCAGGGTCAGTCCTATCTGATTTTCCCCTGAGGTGTCCACGTCTTCGTTTGCTGGAACAACCCCCGTTCAAGCTTGTCGTCTTGGTGTAATAGCTCCCTCTTTCAGTTTCAGACATGCCTGGGACTGAATGATAAATTACATGGTCATCTGATCTTTATCCCAACTCACTCTCCCTGATCCAGATTATTTTGAAGAAAATTCCAGACACTAAATAAATCCACCCATGAATATTTCACAATGTGGTAGTAAAGGCTTAAATACAGCTCCACACCCTTTAGACACCCACTTATGCAGCACTGTGCCCTCTCCTCTCAAGGGGCTGTTGGAAGGGTCACCCACTAGGCTCTGTGCCACATGCTGGCACATGGAGCCCCACCGGGTGGCAAGACCCCAGCTTAGGGATGGGGCTGACACACATGCAGAGAAGAGACTTATGCCAGCCTGACTCCACTGCATCGCCTCCTTCCATGGCACCACACTGCCTCCATACAGGAGGTCTAGAAATGGTCACGGACAGCAGGAGAGCAGAACAGACCAGCAGTCTGTGGCTCATTTTACACATGCACACAGAAGGAGCAGCACGAGTTTCAATCATTCAGAGTGAAAAAATGCAAACCTCAAACCGACCCACAGAGAATAAAATCCCAATCTTTATCTTTGCTCTCTGGGTGGTATCACTGTAAGATTCCAGAGCTAGGCTGACAGGGTATTTTAAGCAACCTACCTTCCTGACATTTACGAGAAAACAGTGAGAGAAAAGGGACATAATCATGTTTTCTGAGTCCTCAGAAGTGAACCGCAAAGTTCACTGGTCTATGATCCGGCAACTCTATTTCTGGGTATATTTCCTAGCAAAATCCTCACACAGGTCAATCAGAAGACAGCACAAGGATGTTGGCCACAGAACCATGTCAGGTAGCAGATGAGCCCCACGGGAATGGGCAAGGTCCCTGCAGAGCATATACACGATGAATACTATGCAGCAGCCACAAGCAATGGATTCAATGTGCACACTGGACAGATCCAAAAATAGTGCTGAGAGAAAAAAAGAAACAAAAGAATCTGTAGCACCAGGCCATTTGTGCCATTTTACCTAAGTTAAAAACATATGCACACAATGAAAACCCTAGATTAACAAAACCATACACACAAAACCCATGTATGCACAGAAATCAGCAATTAATAATAAACCAATACACCAAACATATTCAATTGGCTATGGCAGGGAGGGGAATGGACAACAGGAATCAAAGAACAGATCAATGTATGAATGAATAAAACCAAGACAGCAGCCTTGTCAAGACCAGTGAGACCAGCAATAGTGTGTCACACATGTAATAGCATTAACTCAACACCATGCACTGGAGGGAGGTCTAAAAAGAAAGGAAAAATAAGAGCTATTAATAAAAACTAGCAAGCAATCAACGATTGTGCAAAAAAAAACTTGCCTCAATTTTATATTTATGTAATACATAAATATACATAAATACACATATATAGTGTGTATATATATATACATTGTGTGTGTGTGCATATGTGTATATACTGAGAGAGAGAGAGAAAGGTAGGGGGTAGATGGGGTCTCACTTTGTTACCCCAGCTGGTCTCTTAACTCTTAGGCTCAAGCATTCCTCCCACCTTGGCCTCCGAAAGTATGGGATTACAGGCATGAGCTACCGTACCTGCCTGGCCCCTCAATTTTTTAAATGTTTTCTTTCACCAACTAGACAACAGTAGCACTGGGGCCCATCACTACACCAACACAGTACCTGCATCTCAGAGGTGAAGATGGAGGGGCTCAAATGGAGGCCTTCACTGTAATGCCTCCCTCGCAGTGAGGGCCTGGGATTGCTGGTCACAGGGCCACCTGCTTCCAATTGGGTGAGCCATGTCACAGCTCTGTTTACATTTCTTACTTGCAAAATGAGGGGTTCAATGGGACAATCTACACCTAAAATTGCTTCCTGCTCTAACACTTGACACTTGCACAAGTGTACATGTGTTTGTGTATACTACAACATAGCTAATCCTATGTTCTAAACTGTGTTAATGCTTAATTTTGTGCATATGTTACTGTCTCTAGCGGGTGGACACTGAAGGCTGAATCCACTTTCTCCATTTAACTGCAGGTTACTCTGTGTCGGGCACTGGACTGGACACTGAACAGTACAAGGGGCAGTTTCAGCTCCTTTCTGGAGCTTAAACCTAATGAGGGATCCAGACAAGTAAACAAGCCAGAGTACTACCTTGTGATCAGCATTATGACAGGGACAGGACAAGGTCCCAAAAGGAACGAGGAGTGGGGCCTGCACTGCCATTTTGGGGCCAGTGGGTTCAGGTGACAGTGATGTGAGGAAAGCATTCTTTTAAGAAGGGAAGTTTAGGCTGAGACTAAAAGACAAGCAGGCCAGGCATGGTGGCTCATACCTGTAATCCCAGCAAATTTGGGAGGCTGAGGCAGGAGGACTGTTTGAGTCCAGGGGTTCGAGACCAGCCAGGCCAACATGGTGAAACCCCATCTCTACAAAAAATACAGAAAATCTGACTGCATACCATGTATCTGATAATTAAAAAAAAAAAATTAACTGGGCATGGTGGCATGCACTTTGTAGTCCCAGCTACTCGGGAGGCTGAGGTGGGAGGAGCGACTGAGCTCAGGAGATTGAGGCTGAAGTAAGCCATGATCGTGCCACTGCACTCAAGCTGGAAAGACCTTATCTCAAAAATAATAAAAAATAAAAGATAAGCAACAGCTAGCCAGGCAGACAAGGGATACCCCAGGTGCAGGAGTCAGGGGTGAAAAGGAAAGAGTTCCCGGTCGAGGGGGCATCCTGTGCAAAGCCCCGGGGTGACAGGGAGATTGTTCTTTCAAAGCACTGGAAGAGTAATGATGTGGCTGGATCAGAAAGGTAGACACCTCAACAGCTAGGGGTACAGTAGACTGTATTTTCCCCCAAACAGTCCCAGGACTATTTCCTGTCCCACACACACTTCCAGAACCTTGCCACCCTTCATCAAGCGCTGGGGTCTGTTTTCCCTCCCCTTGAACCTGGGTGGGCCTGGGACTATTCTGACCCAGAGTACAACCAAAATGCTATGACTTGTAAGGCTAAGTCACACAAAAGATGCAGCCTCTGCCTAGCTTTCAGGACCCTCACCCTTGAAAGCTTGCCACCATGCTGTGAGGAAGCCCAGGCCACATGGAGAGGCCACCGTCAGTATTTGGATTGATGGCCCTTGCTGAGGTCTCAGTGGAGAACCAGACATGTGAGGGAATGAGCCATCAAAAGATACCTGTGGCCGGGTATGGTGGTTCACAACAGTAATGGGGAGGCCAAGGCGGGCGGATCACTTGAGGTCAGGAGTTCAAGAGCAGTCTGGCCAACATGGCGAAACCCTATCTCTACTGAAAATATAAAAATTAGCCAGGTGTGGTGGTGGGTAATCCTCCTGTAATCCTAGCTACTTCTGAGGCTGAGGCAGGAGAATCGCTTGAACCTGGGAGGCGGAGGTTGCAGTAAGCCAAGATCGCACCATTGCACTCCAGCCTAGGTGACAGAGCCAGATTCTGTCCCAAAAAAATAAAAAAAGGCCGGGCGCGGTGGCTCAAGCCTGTAATCCCAGCACTTTGGGAGGCCGAGACGGGCGGATCATGGAGGTCAGGAGATCGAAACCATCCTGGCTGACAAGGTGAAACCCCGTCTCTACTAAAAAATACAAAAAACTAGCTGGGCGAGGTGGCAGGCACCCGTAGTCCCAGCTACTCGGGAGGCTGAGGCAGGAGAATGGCGTAAACCCGGGAGGTGGAGCTTGCAGTGAGCTGAGATCCGGCCACTGCACTCCAGCCTGGGTGACAGAGCGAGACTCCGTCTCAAAAAAAAAGAAAGAAAAAAAAAAAAAAAGAAAGAAAAAAAAAGAAAAAAAAAAAAGAAAAAAAAAAAAAGACACCTGTGCCTGGCCTTCTAGTTTTCAGCTGAGGCCCCAGACATCATAGGCTAGCAGAGACTAGCTGCTTCTGCTGTGCCCTATGCAAATACAGTACCTGACCCACGGAGTCCATGAGCATAATAAACAGTTGCTGTAGGTGATCGAGTTCGGGGGTATTTTGTTACGCAGCACCAGTACGAGAATAAATGGATAAAGCATATTTTATTCACACAATGGAAAACTATTACAGCAAGGTGATGAAAACTCTACAACCATACAGAACAAGATGGGCGGCTCTCACACACAATGTGAATGAAGGAAGCAGACATATGAGTGTACGGGGATCACTATCTGATCCAATCTACTTAAGATACAAAACAGGCAAGGCAAGTCCATGCTGTTACAAGTCAGGAAAGCAGTACCCGCCATGGGAGCTGCAACTGGGAAGGGGTATGGCGGGCGGGGTGGGGGGAGGGTTCCTAGGATGCCAGTACACAGAGGTGTTTAGTTTGTGAATGCATCAGGATGTATGCTTATGATGTAATATAAGCACTCCTTTGTATGGAGAGTAAACGGCAATAAATAGGTTTCCTTTTAAAAAATGCTGACAGAGTGGCAAAAAAATGTGCACGTGGATGCTAAAGAGGAAAGCAGGATCAGTGGGCAAGGCCCATTGAGGGTTTAGGTGCATCATTCCAGAAACACTGCAGAACTATCGAACAGTTCAGAGGTGGCTTCTATTTCAGAAATATTACTTTGGCCACAGTGCAGTAAATGGATTGGGAGGGGTTGAAAAGCTTGCAGAGCAATGGGGAGTTACTGCAGTCATTCAGGCTATTGGTGGTGTGAATGGAGAGGCCAGCCTGGGCTAGGCGGCCCTGCTGCCCTGCCAAACATGAAGGTCCCTATGCTCCTGGGGCCCCTGGGCTAACTGCCCAATGGGCCATCTGCTGGACTTAGAATCCAGAAGGGACATCTGGTCAACTCGACTCTGAACAATTATTTGTCTTGATTACTGAGTTTTTTGGCATCCCCTTATATTTTCTGCCTGGGTCTGGCAGAAAGTGTATGGATTAAAAAGATTTTTAAAGGGTTTACTCTCTTGGACATGTTATTAGCTTAGAAGTCAGAGAATTAGGGGTGTAGAAGTTAATGATATTCAAGCGGCTTGCTTGGGCAATTGGGTAAATGGTGGTTTTCGTGGAGACATGAACTCTACAAGGGGAATGGGCTGCTAGAAAGGGGGCAGGGGTGAAAATGATGGTACAGTTTGGGGCATACCAAGTTCTAGGAATGTGAAAAACATGTAAGTGGAGATAGCTGGTTTATCTGGTGTGAGGGGCTGAGGCCCAGAGGGAAGATCTGGACTGGAGATATGGATTAGGATACAAACAGTTTTAAAAAGCCTGGATGAGGCTGTGCACAATGGCTCACACCTGTAATCCCAGAACTTTGGGAGGCTGAGGCGGGTGGATCATGAGGTCAGGAGTTCGAGGACAGCCTGGCCAATAGGGCAAAACCCCATCTCTACTAAAAATACAAAAATTAGCTGGGCGTGGTGGTGCCCACCTGTAGTTCCAGCTACTTGGGAGGCTAAGGCAGGACAATCGCTTGAACCCGGGAGGTGGAGGTTGCAGTGAGCCTAGATGACGCCACTGTACTCCAGCCTGGGCAACAGAGCGAGACTCTGTCTCAAAAAACAAAAGCCCAGATGAGCCCACTCCAGGAGAATGTACAAAGATCCAAGACTAAGTCTGAAAGGAAACCATTTAAGGGAACAGAGTTAAACACTTGGGCAAAGATGGTGGATACACGAAATAGAAGAGAGCAATGAAGAATATTTACAGCAGAGTCAGAGGAAAAAATAACCCCCCCACCAAACAAATGATGTTCCCAAACTGGAGATGTCTATGTGCAAAGCAACTCTTCTTGCCTTCCTTTTTTTTTTTTCCTTTTCTGAAAAGGCAATAGTGCTACTAAAAGATTACCTCCTAACTTTGGTTGAACAACTCAGATCTTTACAATGATGAGCCAGTTAACCCTGTTCACCCCTTTGGCTAAAAAGCAGCAGAAAGTACCATTTTTTCTGACTTTCTTGGGTCCCTTTGATGTTCCTCGGGCATCAACTTGATTCCATTCATTTTCTGAATGAAGCAAGGGACGACGGGTTGGGACCCTCATATTTTTTAATGCACTCAAAATAATTGAGTGAGGAACTTCTGGCCCATTTCACAGAAGAGGAAAAAAAAAAAAAGACTCAGACAAGTAAAGGAATAGATGTTGGGTGAAAAGGGAAGTGTGTTCTCTGGCCTTGGCTACTAGGGCCAAATTTTAAGTGTGGATCAGGGCGATTTCATTTCGTGCCTTAGAGGTGGTGGGCTGCGTGTCTACAGAAGTGGTGAGGAGCTTGTTGCACAGATGCTAGACCCCAGGGCCAGCTCCAGCCCTGCCCATCCACTGTGGCAGCTGGTCTCAGAGGCCCTCACACACACCTGGGGTAGTCTTCCTCCAAAGGTCCTGCTATACAGCAGGATCACTGGGTCTGTAGCTTTTTGGACAAATATTTGAGTTTGGCTTTAATAGGCAAAACCAATTAACTAGACAATCCGCGAAAAAGGAGCGGTAGGTATGGATCAGAACCCACTCCCCACTCTGCTGCCGGAGGAAGGGATTGGCCACAGCAGCACAGCTGCTCCACTGCTTGTGCCCCCCCCGCAAACTGAGACCCTGGCCGGTCCAGGGTTAATTGGTTCATGATTTTTTTGAGACAGGGTCTTGCTCTGTCAACAAAGATGGAGTATAGTGGCGTGATCACAGCTCACTGCAGCTTTGACCTCCAAGGCTTAAGCAATCCTCCCACCTCAGACTCCGGAGTAGCTGAGACTACAGGTGCATGCAACCATGCCCAGCTTTTTTTTTTTTTTTTTTTTTTTTTCATAGAGACAAGGTCTCGCTCTTCCTGGCCAGGCTGGTCTTGAATTCCTGGCCTCAAGTGATAATGCCACCTAAGCCTCCCCAAATGCTTGGATTACAGGCATGAGCCACTGTGCCTGGCCCTTTCATACTATTTTAAAATTTTTCTGAATGAAAGTTTTTATAATAATAGTTTTTTTAAAAAACTGCAGTGAGGGGCCGGGCGCGGTGGCTCAAGCCTGTAATCCCAGCACTTTGGGAGGCCGAGACGGGCGGATCACGAGGTCGGGAGATCGAGACCATCCTGGCTAACATGGTGAAACCCCGTCTCTACTAAAAAATACAAAAAACTAGCCGGGCGAGGTGGCGGGCACCTGTAGTCCCAGCTACTCGGGAGGCTGAGGCAGGAGAATGGCGTAAACCCGGGAGGCGGAGCTTGCAGTGAGCTGAGATCCGGCCACTGCACTCCAGCCTGGGCGGCAGAGCGAGACTCCGTCTCAAAAAAAAAAAAATAAAAATAAAAATAAAAATAAAAATAAAAATAAAATAAAAAACTGCAGTGAATTATATGATATTCACATTAAGCAGGATAAATAAATAATTATAAATAGCTTCACCTCAGCTCAAGTTTTGCTGCCATGTGGGTTAAGAAAAAGCATTTAGTTTTCAGAGCTTTCTGGATTTCAGATTTGTAGGTAAGAGATGTATTAACTTTGTGGTGTTACCATTCTCATTTAGGTCTTTAACCCCTTCTAGAGTATACCATTGTGTATAATATTCTGTGCAGATCCAGTTATGTTTCTCCATTTTAATTAGTCAATTCTCCTAACATTTTCTATTAAGCAGTCCATCCTTTTCCCATTGATTCCTGGTGCCCCCCTTTATCATATATTAAATTCCCATATATATATGGGTCTTCCTCTGAGATCATTATTCTATTTCATTTGTCTATTACCTGTTTTTGCGCAGATGGCTTGGAAGGTTAAAGTTTCCTTTTCTCTTCTTTCTGAAGTTTAACTTAGGTAATCCAAATGCATTTAAAAATAAGATTTCTTCAAAAAAATCCAATTAGAATTCTGAATGGGTTTTACTTGTAGCAGACTGTATTTTCCAAAGATAGCTGCACCAATATATATCTCATCCCACATGACCTTCTTACAAAGTGATATTAACACTCCTCTATCAAGACATGGGGTCTATGTTCCCTTGTACCTAGAGTGACCTTCCCACCTGCCTCAACCAACAGAATGTGGCAGATGCTGTGTGACTTCCAAGGGGCAGTCAGAAAGGCAAAATGGCTTCTACTTGGTTCTCTTTTGGGCCAAGGGCTGTGGGAGCCCTGAGTCAACATGTACTTAGTGCAGTGACCCAGAAGGCACCACATTGGAGAGATCACATGGAAAACGTACACATAAACAGATGACGGAGAACTGCAGCTGTCCCAGCCTCAAACTGCTTGAGTCTTCCCAGACCAGGCATTAGGCATGTGAGTGAAAAGCCTTTGAGATGGTCGCAGCCACAGCCACCATCTGACTGCAACCTCAAGAGAGGCTTCGACAGCCAAAAAATGCCTGGCAGAGCTGCTCTCAAGTGCTTGGTTCACAAAAACTGTGAGAGAGAATGATTATTACTGTTTTAAGCTATTAAGTTTTGGGGTAATTTGTTACCCCCCAGTTACTGAAATAGCATTGAATTTCTAAGTAAATGAGAAAGGAAGATTCATTTTATAATACTAGATCTAGGCTGGGCGTGGTGGCTCACGCCTGACGCCTGTAATCCTAGCACTTTCGGAGGCCGAGGCGGGTGGATTACCTGAGGCTGGGAGTTCGAGACCAGCCTGGCCAACACGGTGAAACCCCATCTCTACTAAAAATACAAAAATTAGACAAGTGTGGTGGCACATGCCTTACAGTTACTCGGGAGGCTGAGACAGGAGAATTGCTTGAACCCGGAAAGTGGAGGTTGCGGTGACCCGAGATCGCACCAGGGCACTGCAGCCTGGGTGACAGAACAAAACTCTGTCTCAAAAAAAAAAAAAATCTTCCATTGAATGCAATGTTTGCTGTAGATTTCTGGTACAGGATTTTAAAATCAAATTAAATGTTCCTTAGTCAATATTTTATTGAGAATGTTAAACATAAAATGGTACTGAACTCATCAAATTTGTTTTCTGCATCAAATGAGATAATCATATCTTCCCCTCCTTTGGTCTATTGATGTAACAGGGTCTCTGATGTTGAACCAGTCTTGTATTTTGGGGGAAAACAGTATTTGTAATATATGTCCTCAATACACTATTAGGTCAGTTATCTGACTTTATTTGGGGTTTTTGTAACAGAGGTAACAGGGGGCTGTTTCATTTGTGATTAAACATTAGTATCTCTTTAGTCTTTTTTCTGTAGTGTTCAGTTTCTTCAAAGGGCAAGCCTCCAAACTCTTGTCTCTACCCCTGAACTTCTGGAATTGAATGGGAAACAAGTTTGGAGCCCAGCTGCAGAGATGCCTTCTGACCCTGCGGTTTGGCATTGCACTACTACCTTCCCTTCCTGGTGCTTGGCCAAGTCCACACACTCCTGTTCTCCAGAGGAGCTCTCCCAACAGGTGCAGGACTCGGAAA
The DNA here is from genome assembly GCF_043159975.1 of Macaca nemestrina. NCBI lineage: Eukaryota > Metazoa > Chordata > Mammalia > Primates > Cercopithecidae > Macaca > Macaca nemestrina. Next base: position 73,904,233 of record NC_092142.1, on the reverse strand, counting down.
AAGTCACCTGACAAGAGGAGCAGCAGTGGCTTCCACATGCAGGACTTTCCAACAGTCCTCTTGTCTCTAAGGTTAATCGTGATCTGGCTAATAATTGGTAGAGCGTCCACAGGAGGGGCTACCGGGAGCCCCCAAAAGGGTGAAACTTCCATATACTGACTTGTCCACAAATTGAATTAAAGGGAAAAAAAGCAAGTTACAGACACGAAGAATGTGACACCCTTAGCAAACAAAACCCATTCCTGCTTGCATACGCATAAGGAAGGATACACTTCTGAGCATACACACCCATGTTTTCACAAGGGCTACCTGGTCACCCAAGAGCAGGGAGACCAGGGCAGAAGAAGGGATAACACCTTTAGCTTTAAGCTCTCTATATTGTTTGATTTTGTGATGATGAATTCAAATTACTTTTATAATTAATTAAAAACAAGTCGCCCCACACCCTAATCCCTACCCTAATTATCCCTGGATCTCAGCTAAACGTCACAATAGTTGGCACTGCTACTACAAAGGCATAAGTAACAAACGGCTAGAGCGTGGCTCTGGCCAGAACAAAACAACAAAACCCTGGAGGAGTTGAGGCGCTGCTGTCCACAGCAGTGGTCTAAGGTATCCCCGTCTCAGGGAGGTGCTAACACATCCAACTCTGCAACACGCAGGGCTGACCTGCCAACCCCAGTGCAGGAGCCTCAGCCGCAGGTGCCTCTGGGTTGGGTGACTATACTAGAGTAAGACGTGAACAGCCTCCCCCAAGCTTTCTTACCATTTTTGCTTTTCATCGTCTTCAGCTCTGGCTGCCAGATATCACTTATAATACTACAATTACCAAGGCAATGGAATTAGTATAATTTCTCGTTCCATGAAAACACATTCCCGTTTTTCCTTATTTGAACACACAAGAGTTACTTAGCAAGGATCACAGGGACACGGCCTATCTCTCAAGTGAAGTGGGGCGAGATAGGCCTACTCTACATTCCTGCAGGACCAGGTTTGCAACCCCATGCACCTGCTGGTTTGCTGGGCCCTGTGAGGGGCAAAGGATGGCACACCCGCTGCTGAGGGAGCAGCAGGGAGAGCTGGGGCAGGGCCCAGCAGTCGGTTCTTCCGAAAAGCCCTCTCTGGCTTTCCTTGATACAAGACACACAGGGTGTCAGGTATTACGAGAAGGGCCAGGGGCAGCCTGAAAAGGTCTCTATTCTCTCCACAGCAGCTCTGAGTCCACTGCTCATTTAGCTCTTCCATGGAGTGGGGCGGGTGAGTAGGAGGAAGAAAAGACCAAAGCGGCAGGCCACATTTCTAGAGCCACTCCTATGTGCCAGGCAGGTTTCTGGGAGATTTATTTACATTGTTGCATTTAATCCCATGAACCTCTGGCTCTAAGCATCTTTTTTTTTTTTTTTTTTTTTTTTTTTGAGACGGAGTCTCACTCTGTCACCCAGGTTGGCCTGACCTCAGGAGTTTTCTTATGTATCTAATTATTTTTTTTTTTTTTCTGAGATGGGGTCTCACTCTGTCACCCAGGCTAGAATATAGTGGTACAATCTCAGCTTACCGCAATCGCAACCTCCCCGGCTCAAGTGATCCTCCCAACTCAGCCTTTCGAGTAGCTGGGACTACAGACACACACCACCACCCCGGCTGTTTTTTGTATTTTTGGTACAGATGGGGTTTCACCATGTTCCCCAGGCTGGTCTTGAACTCCTGAGCTCAAGTGATCCGCCTGCCTCAGTCTCCCATAGTGCTGGGATTTACAGGCGTGAGCCACTGCACCAGGCCAAAACCCTGTCTCTTTAAAAAGAAAAGAAATATCAAGAATGGAGCCCTGTATTTTAACAAAAATCCTAAGCCAGGAGACCATCTCCAATAATTCTCTAGGGCCGCCTAGCATGACGGGGGCAGACACACACAGGGAGGTCACAGCCAACCCAAAAGGCCACTTTTCTCTCCTCGTTGCTGAACAAGGCAGCGACTGTGCTGTGCCTGGAGTTTTCCCTCCTCTCATTCCTTCTCTGAGTCTTCCACTCACAGAGCTTAGTGGCGGGTGCAGGTCTGCAAGGTGCTAGCAAGCATTCACCTCCCTTGACAGCCACTGAATTTCAGAGTTCACACAGTAACTTCACAAACATCATCACTCACTCTAGAAACTACCAGCAGTGTCTTCCTTGATTTATTAATTCAAATACTTTTAAGAGTAGATCAAGGTCTTTGGGCTAAAATTAAAAACACACCAACAAAATATCACCATGTATTTTTCCAAAGCTAAATGCCATGCACACCTATCCACAGCAAACACTGAATGCAGCGCCCAGGATGCCCAGCAGGATGGAGGTGGAAGATGTCAGAGATGAAGGGAGATAAAGTAAAACAGGTGGGGCCTGGCAGGTGGCGCCCACCCCAAATCTAGGCTGGAATTAAACCCTCACCTCCAGGAATGTGCACACACCACAGGCAGGCTAGAGGGTCTGCTCGGGCCTCGCTGAAGGCACTCCCTGAAGATCAGGGTGGGAGGAATGACCTGGGGCTTTCCAGTGTCCAGCTGTGAACACCCAGCTTGCTGCGGCGTGGCGCAGGGCAAGCGGGGCTACGTGGGGAGCTGAGAGCAGGTACGTTTTCATCCAGGCCTGTCCCTAACCACTCGCATGACTCTGCACAAATCTTAGCTTTGTCTCCTGTTTTCACTTGTAAAGTGAGGCTTATGCCTCTAAGTTTCCTTCCCATTATAAAGCCTCTGGAAAGTTAGAGATTATTGTCATGTTTCTTTCCTACCACAGGTCTCCTCAAGGGGAAGTTCCGGAAGAACCCTGGGTTCTTCCGCTCTGAAGAAAGGGGGCACTATCTCCAGGTGAGCAAAAGGAGCTGGGAAGCCCCAAGGCCTCCCACGTGGTAAATGTTCTATAATATTGTCAGAACTGACACCTCACTTAAAAAAAGTCTGTTTTAGAAAAGGCAAGGGGGTACTTGCTATTCACACACAGCCTATAACTTAGAAGATTCCTCCTCTTTCCTCCCATGTGTGGCATACGGCCAGGCCCTCCAGACGTCTCTCCTAGCAAGCACTAGCCCCACCCGGTATGAGCCTCCATCACCCATAGTGGCGTGACGTACGGAGGCTCTCACAAAGACATGAAAGACTGAAGACCGCAGGAACATTCATCTTGCTGCAGGCGGCCAAGAGAAGCCTGATAAGGGAGCATCCCTGCTCCTCCTGGGTAACCCTGCTATACACATAGATGACAAAGGGAGCTTGGGGGCATGCGGCCAAAGCTGCTGTGGAAAGGTAAAGACAGTCCACATTTGCACTCTCTTTAACTTAGCTCTTTTTTTTTTTGAGACGGAGTCTCGCTCTGTCGCCCAGGCTGGAGTGCAGTGGCCGGATCTCAGCTCACTGCAAGCTCCGCCTTCCGGGTTCACACCATTCTCCTGCCTCAGCCTCCCGAGTAGCTGGGACTACAGGCGCCCGCCACCTCGCCTGGCTAGTTTTTTGTATTTTTTTAGTAGAGATGGGGTTTCACCATGTTAGCCAGGATGGTCTCGATCTCCTGACCTCGTGATCCGCCCGTCTCGGCCTCCCAAAGTGCTGGGATTACAGGCTTGAGCCACCGCGCCCGGCCTGACTTAGCTCTTTTAATTGACTCTTTCTGATAAAGAATTCATTTCACTTCAGCAACTGCCAACTTTAGCAAAAGGTCAGAGCACTGGCCATGAGCCACTGTCGATGGAAACTTCTCAGCTTCCTTCAGAGATGCCTTGAGAGGCTGGTGCTCGATGGGCATGGGCCACTGCTACCTTCATCTCCCGGGGCTATGCTCCACGCTGCTTCCCAGGGAGACAACGACCAGGCGTTCCCTTCTTCTGACATGCTCTTGAACGCAGAAGGTTCTAAGCATGTTATTACAAATGAGCTGGAACAGCTCTGTCAAAGCAAGTTCTGTAAGTTGTCTCAATTCTTCTGAAGTGATTGAACAACTATTTGCTTAGATTTCTCACTTGGCTTAGATCTTGCAGCATAACAACGAGAACATGAATATTTTTTCATTGACACTTTGTCAAGTCAAAAGTGTAACCTAATTTTAAGCTTCTCTCACAGATTACCTTGAGGGAAATACAATATAAACCACCATCTTCTACTGTCTCGGCAGCAGGTTCTTGGGCAAGGGAGCCTCTCCCAACTCTACTACACCTGGCCCAACTGTCAGTAAAAGGTCTCGGCCAGGTCAGAAGCTGACGCAAAGCACCTGGTTCCTCAGATGAGCACCTTAAACCAAGCTGGTGGCAAGACGACTGGTGTTAAGAAACCTGGAGGAGTGAAAGTCATACTGTGGTGCAGGGATGAATTAAGAAGTCCCATACTTCTTATGTCTTCTTCCCTAGGTAACTTCGCCATCACACACACATGCTGGCAAAAATATCAGAGCTGTCCATCAACAGATGAATGGATAAAGAAAACATGGTAGGCCGGGCGCGGTGGCTCACGCCTGTAATCCCAGCACTTTGGGAGGCCGAGGCGGGCGGATCACAAGGTCAGGAGATCGAGACCACGGTGAAACCCCGTCTCTACTAAAAATACAAAAAATTAGCCGGGCACGGTTGTGGGCGCCTGTAGTCCCAGCTACTCGGGAGGCTGAGGCAGGAGAATGGCGTGAACCCAGGAGGCGGAGCTTGCAGTGAGCCGAGATTGCGCCACTGCACTCCAGCCTGGGCGACAGAGCGAGACTCCGTCTCAAAAAAAAAAAAAAAAAAAAAAAAAAGAAAACATGGTACATATACACTATGAAGTACGATTCACCCATAAAAAAGAGTGAGATACAGTCATCTGCAACAACATGAATGGAACCGGAGATCATTATGTTAAGTGAAATAAGCCAGGAAAAGAAAGACAAACATTGTATGTTCTCACTTACTGGTGGGATCTAAAAACCAAAACAATTGAATTCATGGACACAGAGAGTAGAAGGATGGTTACCAAAGGTTGGGAAGGGTAGTAGGGGTGTAGGGGGAGGCGGGGATGGTTAATGGGTGCAAAATAATAGAAAAAATGAATAAGACCTACTATTTGATAGCACAACAGGGTGACTATAGCCAGTTAATAACTTAATGGCATATTTTAAAATAAAGAGTGTAATTGTTTTGTAACTCAAAGGATAAATGCTTGAGGGGATGGATACCCTATTCTCCATGACCTGCTTATTATTTCACATTGAACGCCTGTATCAAAACATTTCATGTACCCCATAAAAATGTATACCTACTATGTACCCACAAAAATTAAAAAAAATTTTTTTTTTAAATCAGAGCTTCATATTAGGGTCTGACTTCGTTAGTGTCCCGTGAAGGGGAGTCGCCACTGCACAGCCTTCTTGAGAACTTCCTTCCCCATTTTCTTAGCCTCCTCCTTCTCCTCATGCAGTTATAAAACTCTAGTACCCTGATAGTACAGGGGAAAAACAGAGATGACCTCAGAAGTCTACCATTAAAATCAAAGGTGCAGCCAAGATTAAAATCCAAGTTTCCGGCCGGTTGCAGTGGCTCACGCCTGTAATCTCAGAACTTTGGCAGGTCAAGACAAGTGGATCACTTGAGGTCAAGGAGTTCAAGACCAGCCTGGCCAACATGGCGAAACCCCATCTCTACTAAAATTACAAAAATTAGCCGGGCATGGTGGTGTGTGCCTGTACTACCAGCTACTTGGGAGGCTGAGGTAGGAGAATCACTTGAACCCGGGAGGCAGACATTGCAGTGAGCCGATATCGTACCACTGCACTCCAAGCCTAGGTGACAGAGTGAAACTGTCTTAAAAATATATATATGTATTTTCTGAGTCTGGTATGCTAGGGTCGATTTCACGGTCATGGTGCTCAAATGTAGAGATAGGATATATTTCCCTGCTCCTGCCACAGGCAAGGTGGGACTACCCTAATTCAGAAAACTGTCAGCCGGGCACAGAGGCTCACGCCTATAACCCCAGCACTTTGGGAGGCCAAGGTGGGTGGATCACGAGGTCAGGAGTTTGAGACCAGACTGGTCAATATGGTGAAATCCCGTCTCTACTAAAAATACAAAAATTAGCTGGTTGTGGTGGCATGCGCCTGTAGTCCCAGATACTCGGGAGGCTGAAGCAGGAGAATCTCTTGAACCCGGGAGGTGGAGGTTGCAGTGAGCTGAGATTGTGTCACTGCACTCCAGCCTGGGTGATAGAGTGAGACTCGTCTCAAAAAAAAAAAAAAGAAAAGAAAAGAAAAGAAAACTGTCACATCACCTTGGTTTATAACAGCAAGTCCAAGTGCTGCTGGGTTTCCTACAACTGAGAGAAGCTCCTAATATCCTGGGCTGTACCAAATAATCAAACCAGGCCTAGTCATAAAATCCAGCCAAACTGTCTGTCTCATCCCCTAGACTTTGCAAAGGAGTGAAGAGAGAAATGAGATGAAGGAACATAAAGAATGTGACTTCAAGGGTCAAATGAAACAAAGCCAGCCTGAAGGAGAGAAAGGAGCAGTCAAATCCATCAGCCTAAGACCTTTAGTCCACGTTTAAATTGATTTATACAATTTCCAAACATTACAGGTAGAGTAAAAACTTCGAACTTTTGGCTCCAAACACTGCTCACATTCAGAAATGGAAGGATCAGATAAGACCTGAGAACAAACTTCAAGAGATAGATGGGAGTCTTTTTGAGGGCTGAAAAACCGGTTCCTAGGAGATATGAGCCATTTCACCACAAACAAAAGTAAGAAAATGGGTAGTTTTCTCTGATACCCCCACTGCATCTGAGATTTCTTATGCTTGATCAGAATTCATCATGCTGTTCTTTTTGAAAATCCAAGATATCCAACCTGGCCAACATGGTGAAACCCTGTCTCTACAAAAAATACAAAACTTAGCCAGGTGTGGTGGTGCATGCCTGTAGTCCCAGCTACTTGGGAGGCTGAGGCAGGAGAATCGCTTGAACCGAGGAGGTGGAGATTGCAGTGAGCCAAGATTGCGCCACCGCACTCCAGCTTGCCTGGGGGACAAAGTGAGACTCTTTCTTAAAAAAAAAAAAAAAAAAAAAAGAAAAGAAAAGAAAAGAAAGGTAAAGAGAAGAAAAAAGAAAATCCAAGATATCTGGGGCCAAGCCTACAAGGGTGAAGGGTAGCTGCAAAGTCCTGAGAGCTACTCTGAAAACAGTCCTAACGGTGGGCAGTTTCTCGGGCTCTTCCTAGAGCAGGCAGACCTGACACATTCTGAGGCTTCCTTCACTGCTCCCAGATGCTCACACAGCTGGGGATCAAGGCCAGTATCTAGTTGTTTATACTCAAGTATGAAAAGCCTAGCGGGTAGCAGCCCCTTGGAGGGGAAACGTTTGGCAGCAGCTCATCAACAGTCCAAGGAAAACACAAGGTGGTCAAACACTCTCAACTAAGGCACACAAAAAGCCCAGCTCGTATCCTGGGGCGTAAGACCGATTTATTTAAAGGAGAAATGGAAAGGAACCACGAGGATGTGAAACAACTCTCCTGAGTCCAACCAGCAGAGCAAGATGAGTACCAACACCCACTGCCATCTACCTTCTGCCTCGTCTGTCATCAGGTTACCAAATTCAACCCAAACCCCTTTTCCAAAGCAGCGCGATGAGGTTTGCTGCTTACTTTCTGCCCAAGTGCTGGGAGCCCTATTGTCCAGTAGGGCTCTGATTCCCCTTTAATTGATCCCCACTATGGCAGTCATTTCTGGTCTAGAGTAGTTGTCCCATCTTTAACAATTTATCTCATTCTTTCGAGAGGCCTTGGCCACTCTGTTCTTCCCCTTAGTTCCTGCTGCCTACAACAGTGTTGGGCCAGCAGGTTTAGGGAAATAATCCTCGGGTCTAACAGTTATTGTTATTCTTAGAGGGCTCCTTGCAAGCAAAGCTACTGAAAGCCAAAGTAGAAAAAGCTGCACATAATGGATGAGAACAGCCCACCTCAAGGGACCAGCCACAGCACTCCTCAGATCTAAATGCTCCCACACAGAAAGCAAAGGAGCGGCCATTGTGGCACATGCTTGTAGTCCCAGGGAGGCTGAGGTGGGAGGACTGCATGGGACCAGGAGTTCGAGATCAGCCTGGACAATAGAGTGAGACCCCCATCTCTAAAATAATAAAATAAAATAAAATAAAATAAAATAAAATAAAATTTAAAAAAGCAAGCAAGCAAGCAAGCAAGCAAACAAGAAAGAAAGCAAAGGAAAAAGGGCAGGTCAAGTATCAGTGTATTTAGAGGACCAGAAAGGATGGAATAGGGTTCTGTCTCAGGCCTCTTATTTGTTGAGAAGGTTTACAATAGCAGTGGTCCCTACTTTTCTCCACACACAGCCCATGTCTAAATAGCACTTTCTGGCCGGGCATGGTGGCTCACACCTGTAATCCCAGCACTTTGGGAGGCTGAGGCAGGTGGATCACCTAAGGTCAGGAGTTCACGACCAGCCTGGCCAACATGGTAAAACCCTATCTCTACTAAAAATACAAAAATTAGCCAGGTGTGGTGTGGTGGTGCACACCTGTAATCCTGGCTACTCTACTCGGGAGGCTGAGGCAAGAGACTCGCCTGAACCCGGGAGATAGAAGTTGCAGTAAGCTGAGATTGTACCACTGCACTCCAGCTGGGGTGACAGAGCGAAACTCTCAAAAAAATAAAAATGAAAAATAAATAGCAGTTTCCAAGGCAGAAGGAAAGAACCAATTCCATCGACTTCCTTGCAAAGCAGCTGTTATGACGATACTGAGGCCAGGGAAGATGAATCCCTTATTTATAAAAATGAAAGAGGTCAAGAAAGCACCTGAAAGACCAGAATGAATCTGGTCACTCTGCCATACCAAACAGGCCAAGCCCCTGGCTAAGGAATAAACTGCTCCTTAAGAAGCTTTTCTTAATCTAGCACCTCTTCATCCAGGACCAAATCAAAACGTTAAAAAAAAATCTCCAAGTGTTAATCAAACCTGGTGATTCTAGCAGAGCAAAGAAGAAAACAAAACTGTGTTGCCATCTGTATTTGTATTAGAATAACCTTACTAAATTCCATTTAGATTAGAAATCTGGCATGAATAAGCAAGAAACAAGCACGTGAACTATACTGCAGTCAAAGGAGCAGGGACATGCAGCAGGATGGCAGGGTGGCGGTATTCCAAGATGCCCTGGTGGTACCTGATTCTGAATGAGAGAAACCCCCAGGAGATTCTGAACAAATCTGAAAGAAAATGCAACAGCATCACGGCACTCTGTATGGAGAAATGTCCATCAAAACAAGAATCTAAATCTGTAATACCAGCTATCCAAGACACTGAACTGGAGGATGCCACAGGCCTGAATGCATCAGGAGAGGAATCTAGTGGCATTAAAAAGTCTTTTCCTGGCCGGGCACAGTGGCTCAGGCCTGTAATCCCAGCACTTTGGGAGGCCAAGGCGGGTGGATCACAGGAGGTCCTAAGTTCAAAACCAACCTGGCCAACATGGTAAAACCCCATCTCTACTAAAAATACAAAAATTAGCCAGGCGTAGTGGCACACACCTGTAATCCCAGCTACTTGGGAGGCTGAGGCAGGATAATCACTTGAACCCAGGAGGCGGAGGTTGCAGTGAGCTGAGATCATGACATTGCACTCCAGCCTGGGCGACAAGAGGAAAACTCCATCTCAAAGGAAAAAAAAAAAAAAAAAGTATTGCCCATGAGCCAGGTCCTCAGAATGAAAATGAAGATCTATCCTCTCACATCATGATACTTGTAAACTTCAGTATCTGTAACTTCAGTATCTTTGTCCAAACATATAGTTTCCATTCTTGTCAGAGGACCAATACCAGATCAACATCACACATAACATCAACATCATACATAATATTATACTTAACTTTCAAACCTATTCTTTTCAGAACCACTAGAACTTATGAGCAGTACTGTCACTGAAAACGATGGACTCCTCCACCATACTCAACCCTTTCAGGGGCTCTGGCCAGAGCTGCCTGATGAAAATGTGAGTGAACACACTGTCACTTGGCTTGCAAGCTGGGCTGTATAGAATGAAAGTGATCCTTTTACAGTTCAACTTCCTTAAGCCCATAACTCTTAAAAAGAAGATTCCAATTCATCTTTATGTATCCTTAAACTTCGAACTGTATATAAAAAGGAGTCTTAATGTGATAGGGGGAGGGGCACCTGCAGAACTGACCATCAGCTATTAATGGCTAAAATGATTACCGTCCTCAGAATTTTCTCCATTGGCAAATATGCCCGATTACATAGAAATGTAACATGCCTGCTCAGCAAAGGAAATGAGCTATATTCTGAGCAGCTTAGGTCACGCTTGGGTCACTGGTTGGCAAATGTCTTTATTGAGGAAATACTGGAACAGAAACATTGATGGTTTTCTTAGAAGACCCTCTTGGTCCTTCAAGGATGTGCCCAGTTGGAGACAAGGCCGGCTTTCCCAGGTAATGCTACTTTTAGTAGGAAAGGCAATAATTACCCCCATAAGACTGAGTATTTATGCTGTTTTTCTTCTGTAAAATCAAAGACTTTTAATCTCTAAGGTGACTTGGAAAGCATGGTAGGGTCCCGAGGTCAAGTCTGCAGCATTCTTATGCCTTTCCAGCAGAAATGAGACTCCACAGGCTGGTAGGCAGGAGCTCCTTCCTCCAGGCAGGCAGCTGGTGTGTCCACAATGATCTGTGGGCAAAGGAAGGAAAAGGCCTCTCACAGGGAGACGAGCAATGTCTGTCATCAGGCCTGCAGTCTACCCAAGACTCCAATGTTCGAGGACAGAACACAACCTACTCCTGGGCTGGTAGTATGGAAAGTGCTGGAATGAAGTTCTTCACAACAAAGACATCCAATAACTTAAATCAGGGCACTGGTTCTGCTGCAAGAAGGTGAGATTCTAAATCATATGTTGGGGACTGGAAAGACAGAACGAATACGTACAAATGAAGGAGTGGTTCTAAATTCTAGTAAGCCTGGGCGATAGAGCAAGACTCCGCCTCAAAAATAAATAAATAAAAATAAATAAGTTCTAGTTAGCCAGTGTTGCCACTTTATTTAAACCTGAGAAACAGTTCCTTTAGAAAGCATTAAAATGGGAGCAATAGGAAGAGTCCAAATGACGTTCCCACACTTCTCAATTCACTTCCTCCATCAATGCAGCATGGGGTGATGCCTGGCTCTGCTTGTTGGGAGAGGAAAGCCATCTCTTTACAAACGAACGCCTGCCCACCCACTCTGCCTGTTACAAAGGGCCTTCTTTCTGAATTTGCTCTGGAAAGCTGATATGATCACAGTAACAGTTTCATCAAGACACCCTGCTCCTTTAATTTCTGCTCTAAAACAAGAAAGCTATACAGGAGAAAAGACCAAGAAGAGAGTCAGATCCTCCTGTCTGGACTTGACCTGTAAAAAAGGTTACACAGAGACAAGGAGGCCTGGGATGGTCCCAGTGATGTGGGCAGTGAAGGCCAAAGCACCATCACCATGGAGCAGTTCCCACATTCCTAGAAACGTCACACTCCACGTGAAGAGGCAAGGCCAATTCCCAGGGCTGGATTAGTATCAGGGGAGAAATCAAGTAACGCCACCACAGAACTTAGCTTGAGAAAACAGCCAGGGGAGCACAAAGTGCCAGTATTACCTGATGGCTAAATTATTAAATTGCTGCTTAGGGTAAAAAGCAATGATTCCTTAGACCCTGAATTAAAGGCACCTGACACAGACCAGCATGAGAACTGAGAAGCCCACATAGTGATCTCCCCTCTGGCCACGCCCAACTTTCCCCCACTTCCCTGCAGACCCTACGGAGAAATTTGCCCAGAGAATCAGGCAGGAAAAGATGAGCCAGTGCCTAGCTTGTCCCTTGAGCCACTCCCTGCAGACCCTACGGAGAAATTTGCCCAGAGAATCAGGCAGGAAAAGATGAGCCAGTGCCTAGCTTGTCCCTTGAGCCACCAAAGTCAACAAAGCAGACAGAACAGGCAGGGTGCCAGGGAGGCAAAGTGGCGTCAGCTTCTCCCAGCAGGGCCACCCCTTACCACAAATGGACTTTTAGAACAAGAGTACCCTACACTCACAACAAAGGTCACTGCATGTATTTTCCTTTTCCAGAGCAAAACAGCTGAAGCCAGGAACTGCACTTCTGGTCAACACAGTTAAGGTCCTTCCCACTCTGGAAGACAAAGCCGCTCTGCTTTGCTGAAACACAGCAGGATGAGGATTTTCCACACGGGCTTCTGCCTTTTCCACAGGAACCACGAAACCAGAGGGAACTAAGGGTCCTTGCTTAGGGCCTTGTAGGAGTACAAAGGCAATTGTCAACAAGGAAGGAAGAACTAATCTCAAATGGGATCAGTCCTATTCCCTGAAGGAGAAGATACACAGTTCATACGAAAAGTAAAGTTTTGACCAGAGCTTGGGAAGACTCCCATCACCAAAGGGAATATGTAATGAAGAACTTGTGTGGCCACAATGAGCCAAAGCCAGCAGACGTGACCTGAACGGGGAGTACAGGAGCCCAGGAACAACCTGGGAATACCCTAAAGGCTCTTTTCTAAAGTCTAGACTTTCTCCAAAATGTGATGTGTACATACCAAAGTACAAATGAAGAGACATTTTCCGAGCTTGTGAGGAAATTACTACTTACATGAGTCCACTCTGCTTATTGAATAGGTGGATGTGTTTTACAGCATGGAGCACATCTATCATGGGCATCAGGGAAGCTCACAAATAGCTCCTGATGGTGACAGCCCCTGGACACTGGCGAATTTCTTTCTTTTTTCTTTTTTTTTTTGAGATGGAGTTTCGCGCTGTCGCAGATAGCTGGAGTGCAGTGGTGTGATCTTGGCTCACTACAACTTCTGCCTCCCGGGTTCAAGTGATTCTCCTGCCCCAGTCTCCTGGGTAGCTGGGACTACAGGCGTGTGCCACCAGGGCTGGCTAATTTTTGTATTTTTAGTACAGACGGGGTTTCACCATGTTGGCCAGGCTGGTCTTGAACTCCTGACCTCAGGTGATCCACCTGCCTTGGCCTCCCAAAGTGGTGGGATTACAGGCATGAGCCACCGCGCCCAGCCATTGGCGATTTTTATGTTTTTAGCTGGAGTCCTCAAGTTAGAGAACAGAAATGCTTTTCTGACCCTCTATTCCTACCTCATATGTATATTTAGATAATTGGTGTTTAAGGTTCTAGCCACCCACCTGAACCAATTTTATTAAGTGGGGTGGGAAGTGAGATCAACCCCCCTAAATTTCCTCTGCGGTCTATAAATAGAGCTTCGGGAAGGCAATCAGCCTACCTAGGGCAGGAATTTCAGTCCATTTCCTCAGGAGGCTCCTCCCTCACTTTCAATCCAGAGGCCCCATGGAGCTAAGACAGAGGGTGCCGATTCACATCATGTCCCCAATGGCAGCAAATGAAAAGGCTCAGATTCTCCTCATTTTCACATGGGTTGCCAGCCCTGCTTTAACTCTGTAAGTCTGTGTTCCTCAGAGCAAAATCACAAAAGAGATCATGCAATGATTAAGAGTGCATTTGGTGAAATGCATCACAACAGTAAGCTGGACAGACAGACGGATGGAGGGAAGGTTGTATAGACAGTTTGTGATAAAGCAATATAGATAATGTTGGCTGAGGTCAAGGTGGTGGTTACATGGGTGTTCACTGAGCAGTTCTTTCCATTTTACTGTCTGACACACCTGCCTGCTGGAAATGGAGGTGGCCTTGAAGAAGTGAGAACGGCAGTCATAGCCCTGAGGTCGGAGGACATGGCCTCACCTTAAACAAGCCTGCTGACCTGGAGGAGGACTTTCGCATCCCCAAGGTTCTTTACTTAAAAGGGTAGTGGTCAAAATCAGGGACCTTTTTACAAATGTCTCATGTTTGGGCCCAACTGCAAGTCTACTGACAAATGTGAGGCAGGTGGGGTAACATAACATTATCTTTTTTTTTTTTTTGAGACAGGGTCTGGCTCTGTCACCCAGGCTGGAATGCAGTGGTGCCATGCTGGCTCACTGCAACCTTTGCCTCCTGGGCTCAAGCAATCCTCCCACTTCAGCGTCCCAAGCAGCTGAGACTAGAGGTACACACCACCACACCCAGCTAATTTTTTTGTGTTTTTGGTAGAGATGGGGTTTCACCATGTTGCCCAGGTTGATCTGGAACTCCTGGGTTCGAGTAATCCTCCAGCCTTGGCTTCCCAAAGTGCTGGGATAATAGGCGTGAGCCACCACGCCCGGGCACGTTCTCTATCTTGATAGGGTTTTGGGTTTTGCTGATGCATGCACTTGTCAAAACCCAGTGAACATGTACTTAAAATGTGTACATTTCATTGTATGTAAACTTACCATCAAGAGGAAAAGCTATAAAGAAATATTTAACACCAGTGAATGATGTACATATCGAAATATTTAAAGATAAGTATACAGATGTCTGCAGTTTACTTTGAAATGTGTACAAAATAAGAGGTGGATAGATACATAAAGAAGTGGATAGATGAATAGATACGTGATGATTAAACAAACATAGTTTAAAAAAAGATGGGCTGTGCGCTGTGGCTCACGCCTGTAATCCCAACACTTTGGGAAGCCGAGGCGGGTGGATCATGAGGTCAGGAGTTCAATACTAGCCTGACTAACATGGTGAAACCCCATCTCTACTAAAAATACAAAAATTAACCGGGTGTGGTGGCACACGCCTGTAGTGCCAGCTACTCAGGAGGCTGAGGCAGCATAATCGCTTGAACCTGGGAGGCGGAGAGTGCAGTGAGCCAAGATCGCGCCACTGCACTCTAGCCTGGGAGACAGAGCAAAACTCCATCTCAAAAAAAAAAGGGAAAGATGTAGGCTGGATGCGGTGGCTCACGCCTGTAATCCCAACACTTTGGGAGGCCAAGGCAGGTCAATCACTTGAGGTCAGGAGTTCGAGACCGCCCTGGCCAACATGATGAAACCCCTTCTCTACCAAAAACATAAAAAATTAGCCAGGTGTGGTGACATACACCTGTAATCCCAGCTACTCGAGATGCTGAGGCAGGAGAACTGCTTGAAACCTGGAGGTGGAGGTTGCAGTGAGCTGAGATCTTGCCACTGCACTCCAGACTGGGCGACAGAGTGAGACTCCATCTCAAAAAAAAAATGTATTTGGAGGTGGGTAGTAGTGGAGGGGGTGGTCTGTCATCCATACGGTGCAATCATAGCTCACTGCAGCCTTGAACTCCCAGGTTCAAGTGGGCCTACTGCCTCAGCCTCCTGAGTAGCTGGGACTATAGGCATGTGCCATGACACCCAGGTTTTTTTTTTCCTTTTTGTAGAGACGAGGTCTCACCATGTTGCCCAGGCTGGTGTTGAACTCCTGAGCTCAAGCAATCCTCCTGCTTCAGCCTCCCAAAGTGCTAGGATTACAGGTGTGAGCCACAGTACCTGGCTACAAGTATTTTTATTTATTTTTTTAATATCAGGAATACACTATTGATTGATTGATTGACTGTTGAGACAAGGCCTGGCTCTCTCGTCCAGGCTGGAGTGCAGTGGCACAATCTCAGCTCACTGCAACCTCTGCCTCCCAGGCTCAAACCATTCTCTGATCTCAGTCTCCCAAGTAGCTGGAACTACAGGTGTGCACCACCAAGCCCAGCTAATTTTTGTATTTTTGGTAGAGACAGGGTTTTGCCATGTTGCCCAGTCTGGTCTTGAATTCCTGGGGTCAAGTGATCCTCCCGCCTTGACCTCACCAAATACTGGGATTACAGAAGTGAGCCACTGCATCCAGCCACAAGTATTTTAAAAAGATCCTCGGATGGATTAAACAAACTGTGGTCCATCCATACCGTGGACTACTACTTAGCAATAAAAACTATTGAAATACACAAGAGTTTGGAGAATTACGCTAAGTGAAGAAAGCCAATCCCAAGAATTACATGCCATATGATTCCATTTATATAGCATTACTGAAATGATGAAATTCTACAGCTGGTGAAGAGACTAGTGGCTGACTGGTATTAGGGATGGGGAGGAGGGAAGAGAAATGAGTATGACTATAATGGGCAGCATTATGGATCTGTGAGGTAGTGGAACAGTTCTTTATCCTGATTGTGATGTTGGATATATAACCCATGTATGTGATAAAACTGCACTAAACCACACACACACACCCACAAATGGGTGCATATGAAAGTAATGAGATCTGAATATGGTCTATGGATTGTACTAACAGCACCCATGCCCATTTCCTCATTTTGCTATTGCACCATAATTATGTAGGATGTACCACTGAACAAAACTGGGCGAAGGTACAAAGGACCCCTCTGTGGTCTAGTCTTACTGTACAGAAGTAAGTAGAAACAGCGAAAAATTTTTTTTGTATTTTTTGTAGAGATGGAGTTTCACCATATTGCCCAGGCTGGTCTCTAATTCTGGAGCTCAAGCGATCTGCCCATATCTTGGCCTCCCCAAGTGTTAGGATTACAGGTATGAGCCACTGCACCCAGCCCCTACAAGTATTTTTAAAAATTATCCAGGTGTCGTGGTGCACACCTGTGGTCCCAGCTGCTCAGGAGGCTGAGGCAGGAGAATTGCCTGAGCCTGGCAGGCTGAGGCTGCAGTGAGCCTCGATCGTGCTACTGCACCCAGCCTGGGCAACAGAGCGAGACCTGATCTAAAAAATTTTTTAAAGATTAAAGACATAAGAAAAAGGATTCCAGGCCGGGTGTGGTGCTCACGCCTGTAATCCCAGCATCTTGGGGGGCCAAGGCGGGCAGATCACCTAAGGTCAGGAGTTTGAGACCAGCCAGGCCAAGATGGTGAAACCCTGTCTCTACTAAAAATACAAAAAGAAGCTGAGTGTGGTGGTACACACCTGGAGTCCCAGCTATTCGGGAGACTGAGGCAGGAGAATTGCTTGAACCCTGGAGGCGGAGTTCGCAGTGAGCTGAGATCACACCATTGCTTTCCAGCCTGGGCGACAAAGTGAGACTGTCTCAAAAAAAAAAAAAAAAAAAAAAAGGTTTCTGAATTCCAGCAAATAAAATACTAATAAAGAATGGAAGGAGGGAAGGACAAAATAGACAAGAAAAATAACTAAACAATTTCTAGAAATGAAAAGAATAGTCATTAAATTTTTTTTAATTCAATGAATGTAAGGATTATCCATGGGTTGGATAGGAAGAATCAGTATCGTGAAAATGGCCATACTGCCCAAGGTATTTTACAGATTCACTGCCATCCCCATCAAGCTACCAATGACTTTCTTTACAGAATTAGAAAAAACTGCTTTAAAGTTCATATGGAACCAAAAAAGACCCGCATTGCCAAGACAATCCTAAGTCAAAAGAACAAAGCTGGAGGCATCACACTAGCTGACTTCAAACTATACTACAAGACTACAGTAACCAAAACAGCATGGTACTGGTACCAAAACGGAGATACAGACCAATGGAACAGAACAGAGTCCTCAGAAATAATACCACACATCTACAGCCATCTGATCTTTGACAAACCTGAGAAAAACAAGAAATGGGGAAAGGATTCCCTATTTAATAAATGGTGCTGGGAAAATTGGCTAGCCATAAGTAGAAAGCTGAAACTGGATCCTTTCCTTACTCCTTATACGAAAATTAATTCAAGATGGATTAGAGACTTAAATGTTAGACCTAATACCACAAAAACCCTAGAAGAAAACCTAGGTAATACCATTTAGGACATAGGCATGGGCAAGGACTTCATGTCTAAAACACCAAAAGCAATGGCAACAAAAGCCAAAATTGACAAACGGGATCTCATTAAACTAAAGAGCTTCTGCACAGCAAAAGAAACTACCATCAGAGTGAACAGGCAACCTATAGAATGGGAGAAAAATTTTGCAATCTACTCATCAGACAAAGGGCTAATATCCAGAACCTACAAAGAACTCAAACAAATTTACAAGAAAAAAACAATCCCATCAAAAAGTGGGCAAAGGATATGAACAGACATTTCTCAAAAGAAGACATGCATACAGCCAACAGACACATGAAAAAATGCTCGTCATCACTGGCCATCAGAGAAATGCAAATCAAAACCACAATGAGATACCATCTCATACCACTTAGAATGGCAATCATTAAAAAGTCAGGAAACAACAGATGCTGGAGAGTTCGTGGAGAAATAGGAACACTTTTACACTGTTGGTGGAATTGTAAACTAGTTCAACCATTATGGAAAACAGTATGGCGATTCCTCAAGGATCTAGAACTAGAAGTACCATATGACCCAGCCATCCCATTACTGGGTATATACCCAAAGGATTATAAATCATGCTGCTATAAAGACACATGCACACGTATGTTCATTGCGGCACCATTCACAATAGCAAAGACTTGGAATCAGCCCAAATGTCCATCAGTGACAGACTGGATTAAGAAAATGTGGCACATATACACCATGGAATACTATGCAGCCATCAAAAAGGATGAGTTTGTGTCCTTTGTAGGGACATGGATGCATCTAGAAGCCATCATTCTCAGCAAACTATCGCAAGAACAGAAAACCAAACACCGCATGTTCTCACTCATAGGTGGGAACTGAACATGAGATCACTTGGACTCGGGAAGGGGAACATCACACACCGGGGCCTATTATGGGGAGGGGGGAGGGGGAAGGGATTGCATTGGGAGTTATACCTGATGTAAATGACGAGTTGATGGGTGCAGCACACCAACATGGCACATGTACACATATGTAACAAACCTGCACATTATGCACATGTACCCTAGAACTTAAAGTATAATTTAAAAAAAAAAAAAAAAAGGATTATCCATGGGTTTTAAAAACCACTGGTCAAAGGTTACTGGGAAACGAGAGCTGCACACCATTTCAGACTTGGCAGCTGCAGATCACCTTTGCCAGCAGAGACCACCTGAACCAAGCCACGGACAGACGGACATCATGAGCTTCCTGACAGGATGCAGTGGGAAGGACACATCATCATCTGTGCAGTCCTTCTGCCAAAAATGCTTAATTGGCAAAGGCAGGCCCTAACGGTTCTATTCTTGAGAGCCGACAAGTTACAAAAGGGAATTTCTTTAACTCGGTGAAAGTATCTAGAAACTGACATCAACTGCCACTTGTAATGGCGAAATTTTAAGAGCATTCTCTTTAAAATCTCTATGGTCAGGAACAAAACAAGGATGCCCACTTTCATTGCTTTAATTCAATGGTGAATTAGAGAGCCAAGTCAGCATTATTCAATGTTAGGGGCTGAATAGTGTCCCCTCCCAAATTTATATTTTGAAGTCCCAACCTCCAGTACCTCAGAATGTGACTATATTTGAAAATAAGGCCTTTAAAGAGGTAATTAAGTTAAAATGAGGTCATCATTTTAACTTAGGTGGGCCTAAGTTAATTAGGGTGGGCCCTAATTCAATATAACTGGTGTTCATATAAGAATAGGAGATGAGGGACTGGGGCTGGCTCATGTCTGTAATCCCAGCACTTTGGGAAGCCAAGGCAGGCGAATCACTTGAGTCCAGGAGTTTGAGATGGGCCTGGGCAACAGGGCAAAACCCCATCTCTACAGAAAATACAAAAATCAGCCAGACGTGGCGGCGTGCCTGTAGTTCCAGCTACTTGGGAGGCTGAGGCAGGAGGATCCCCTGAGCCTGGGGAGGTTGAGGCTATAGTGAGCCATGATCACGCCACTGCATGCTAGCATGGGCAACAAAGCCAGACCTCTGTCTTAAAAAAAAAAAAAGAATGATTAGGACACAGACACATACAAAGGGAAGACCATGTGAGGACAGAGACCACCATCTGTAAGCCAAGGAAAGAGGCCTCAGAAGAAACAACCCCAATGATACCTTGATCTCGGCCGTCATGCCTCTAGAACTGTGAGAAAATAAATTTCTGTTGTTTAAGCTACCCTGTTGGTAGCAGAGCAGCCTTAGCAAACTAACATGGTAGGCAAAAGATGTAAGGGCTAAAAAGGAGGAAACAGCTGTGATATGACTATATTAGGAAATGCAAGAAAATCTACAAACAGCAATAACTAAAACAAGTTCAGCAAAGTTGCTAGACACAAGATCTACACGCACGAAAGTCAACAGCACTCCTCCACATGCCACTAACAATTAGAAAACAGACACAAAAGTGTTCATTGTGACTCTATTTCTAACTGCTAAAATGTGGAATTAAATTAACTGCCCCTTGCTATGAATACAAATAAATAAATTGAGCCAGGCACAGTGGCTCATGCTTGTAATCCCACTCTCTGGGAGGCCTGCTTGGGGCCAGGAGTTCGAGACCAGCCTGGGCAACATAGCCAGACTCCATCTCTACAAAAAATTTAAGAATTAGCTGGGCATGGTGACATGCACCTGTAGTCCTAGGTACTTGGGAGGCTGAAGCAGGAAGACTGCTTGAGCCCAGGAGTTCAGGGTTACAGTCAGCTGTGATCATGCCACTGCACACCAGCCGGGGTAACAGAGTGGGACCCCATCTTGTAAAATAAATAAATACATCTGTTGAGGTATATTTATCCACATATTAAAGGAACACTATAAAGCAGTTCAAATGAATGGGGTGGATCTGTATGAAAACATCTCAAAAACATAATGCTTAATTTTTGTTTAATGGCAATAGACAGATACATTATATCCATTTTTAACATACACACAAAATTGTGGGGATTCATATAAGTGGTACAAATGCAGAGAAATCCACAGAAATAATAAAATATAAACATTTCATTTTGGTGATAACACATAGATGTTTGCTATATTATTTTTCTGTACTGTCCTGTATACTTGAAATACTTCATTCTGGGCACGGTGGCTCACACCTGTAATCTCAGCACTTTGGGAGGCCGGGGCAGGCGGATCACCAGGTCAGGAGATGGAGACCATCCTGGCTAACACGGTGAAACCCCATCTCTACCAAAAATACAAAAAAACAAAAAAATTAGCCAGGCGTGGTGGCGGGTGCCTGTAGTCTCAGCTACTCGAGAGGCTGAGGCAGGAGAATGGGGTGAACCCAGGAGGTGGAGCTTGCAGTGAGCCAAGATCGCGCCACTGCACTCCAGCCTGGGTGACAGAGCGAGACTCAGTCTCAAAGTAATAATAATAATAATAATAATAATAATAATAATAATAAAAGAAAACAGCTGGGTGTGGTGGCGCACGCTTATAATCTCAGCATTTTGGGAGGCCGAGGCAGGCAGATCACCTGAGATCAGGAGTTTGTGATCAACCTGGGCAACATGGTGAAACCTTGTCTCCACTAAAAATACAAAACTTAGCTGGGACTGGTGGCGCATGCCTGTAATCCCAGCTACTTGGGAGGCTGAGGTATGAGAATCACTTGAACCCAGGAGGCAGAGGTTACAGTGAGCTGAGATCATGCCACTGCACTCCAGCCTGGGTGACAGAGCAAAACTCTGCCTCAAACAAAACAAAACAAAACAAACCCCCCAACTCATTGAGGCCTATATAAATGCAAACACTTGGCTGGGCGGGTGGCTCACACTTGTAATCCCAGCGCTTAGGGAGGCCGGGGCAGGTGGATCACCTGAGGTCAGGAGTTTGAGAACAACCTGGTTAACATGATGAGACCCCATTTCTACTAAAAATAAAAAAAATTAGACAGGCGTGGTGGTGCGTGCCTGTAATCCCAGCTGCTCGGGAGGCTGAGGCAGGAGAACTGCTTGAACCCAGGAGATGGAGACCGCAATGAGCTGAGGTCGCACCACTGCACTCTAGCTTGGGCAACAAGAATGAAACTCCATCTCAAAAAAAAAAGCAAACATTAAATTCTAAATGACAGCTGGACACAGTGGCCTGCAGTGCCAGCTATTTGGGAGGCTGAGGTGGGAGGATCACTTGAGCCCAGGAATTCAAGACTGCAGTGAGCCGTGACCATGCCACTGCACTCCAGCCTGGGTGAGCTGGCCCTGTCTCTTGAAAAAAACAAAAAAACAAAAAAAAAAAAGAAGATTCAGCTGAGCAAGCCACGTTTACTGGCACCAGATGAAGGTTCACACTCAAAGTCAAGACCATGCTATGGCCATGGCAGGAGGATCACTTGAGCCGAAGAGTTCCAGTCCGGCCTGGGCAACACAGCAAGACCCTATCTCTTAAAAAAAAAAAAAAAAAAAAGACTATTACTATGGATAGCTCAGATAAAGCCAGTGATTGATACTGTCATAGCATCTTCATTGCTAAGTTAAAAAAAAAAAAAAAAAAAAAAATCTCGCACCCAGCACAATTTGCACTGGTCCTACCTCCACTTATTAACAGTAATCTTCACAGCTCATCCATCCCCTCTCTGTGCCTAAGGTAATGACTTAAGCTTCTCCTTCCCAGCCTTTTCCTAAGAGAAAAAAAATGGTCAAGAGTATCTAACAAAAAACCTTAATGCAAATGCAAAAGGGCAGGCAGAGTTCATGCATTTAATTTTAGGTCTGTTACCAGGTTTTTCTTGAGCCCTGGCCAGGGTTATTCTGGTCCTGGCATAGAGAACATGGTTTGCATGGGTGTGGGTTAAATTAAAAACAAACAAACAAATAAAACTCTCACATCAAGTGCTCAAAGAACATGTCCCTAGGCCGGATCCTTGAGGCAGCCGGACAAGCACCACCCACGATCCAACCAGGATGCCTGCCAGAAGTTTGTTTCCCATATTACAGAAAAGGGACAGGGGCAGCAGCTAACATCATCATTATTTCAAATACTCTACCACCTCCTTCTTCTGGTGGAAGTATTACGCAACATTAGAGAAAGGAATTCCATTTTTAATAGGCCCATGGGTGACACAGCACCATACTAAGCTCTCCTTAGGGAATTATATTAAATAACAGGTAAGCTGCTTAAAATACTATGTTACTTCACTTTTAAGTATGTCACTCATGGTTCATTTGGTTCATTTGTTATAAATGCAGTCCCTTTTCCAAGGCAAAGGGATATGCCCATCAAATAACTTAATTAAAAACATGGCCATACTGCCTTGTGAAATTAGTGAGAGAAAAGTCAACGGGACGAGGAAGCCTAAAAGTCAAGAGCTTGGGCCGGGTATGGTGGCTCACACCTGTAATCCCAGCACTTTAGGAGGCAGGATCGTTTAAGGCCAGGAGTTTGAGACCAGCCTGGGCAATATAGCAAGACCCCCATCTCTATTTAAAAAAAAAAAAAAAGGTAGGGTGCAATGGCTCACGCCTGTAATCCCAGCACTTTTGGAGGCTGAGGCGGGCGGATCACTTGAGGTCAGGAGTTTGAGACCAGCCCGGCCA
Source organism: Macaca nemestrina (assembly GCF_043159975.1). NCBI lineage: Eukaryota > Metazoa > Chordata > Mammalia > Primates > Cercopithecidae > Macaca > Macaca nemestrina. The sequence goes on along the minus strand of NC_092142.1, from coordinate 73,880,985 downwards.
ACACGGTAAAACCCAGTCTCTACTAAAAATACAAAAATTAGCTGGGCATGGTGGTGCATACCTGTATGCCTGTAGTCCCAGATATTTGGGAGGTTGAAGTGGGAGGATCACTTGAGCCCGGGAGGCAGAGCTTGCAGTGAGCTGTGCAACTCTAGACTAGGCAACAGAGAAAGACACCGCCTCAAAAAATAAAATAAATTTTAAAGAAAGTCAAGAACTCTACCTGTCCTACACCTAGGAAAGGTGACATCTAAACCACTGTAAGAAATTCCAAAGTTTAAATTCTGAAAGTCAAGATCACATTTTAAAAGTACAAAGCAGCTGGGCATGGTGGCTCACGCCCATAATCCCAGCGCTTTGGGAGGCCGAGGTGGGTGGATCACCTGAGGCCAGGAGTTCAAGACCAGCCTGGCCAACACAGTGAAACCACATCTGTACTACAAATACAAAATTAGCTGGGTGTGGTGGTGCATGCCTGTAATCCCAGCTACCTGGGAGGCCGAGGCAGGAGAATTGCTTGAACCTGGGAAGCAGAGGTTGCAGTGAGCGGAGATCGTGTCATCACACTCCAGCCTGGGCAACAAGAACAAAACTCTGCCTCAAAAAAAAAAAAAAAAAAAAAAAAGGTATAAAGCAAGAATGGCTGGTTCCTGATTTGCAACAGGTTTCTTGGAAAACCAGTACTCCACCCAGCCAGGGATCCTCCATGTCTCTTAGATGCTATCTTCTATACCTATCTGTGTATATATACCATACACTGTCTCTTTTATCAGATTTTATCAGATTGTGAGCTCTATGAGGGCAATAACCATGTCTTATCCATTTCTGTGTATCTATCAGGACTGAAAATGATTCCTTGCATATACTATAGTTTATTTTATTATTATTATTTTTTTTTGAGACAGAGTCTCGCTCTGTCGCCCAGGCTGGAGTGCAGTGGCGCGATCTCGGCTCACTGCAAGCTCCGCCTCCCGGGTTCACGCCATTCTCCTGCCTCAGCCTCCTGAGTAGCTGGGACTACAGGCGCCCGCCACCGCGCCCGGCTAATTTTTTGTATTTTTAGTAGAGACGGGGTTTCACCGTGGTCTTGATCTCCTGACCTTGTGATCCGCCCGCCTCAGCCTCCCAAAGTGCTGGGATTACAGGCGTGAGCCACCGCACCCGGCCGCATATACTATAGTTAAATGTTCAGTAAGTATTAGCTGGGTTTAAGTGAATCCAGCACAAAAAGGCCTGGTGAGGTAGAAGCAAGATAAGAACTGTACAGTTTTGGAAGGCAGCCTGTTCAAAAGAAACACATGTCTAAAGAACATGCCAAATTTTGCAAGAAAGAGATAAAATGTTCCCTCAAAGTAAAACTGAGGAAGGGAAGCACCAGTTTCCTCTCACAAGCTTCTGAAACGATAAAAGCATGTCTGGTTTCAGTGATAATGTGTTACAGGCTTAGGCAAGAACAGGTGAAAAAAATCTGATAAATGCAATCAACCACGAAGCTGGCCACAGCTCAGGGCTGAGGGAACCAGACTTGGCCAGGCTGCTTAAAAACTCACTGGTATAAATATGGCTTTAAAACAAGGGAGGCTCAAAAAGAGGAGGGATGATAAAAGCATCAGTCTCAACTTGTTCTTTATTGTAGACAGTCTCCCACTTCTATTGAAGTATTTTTGGAGTGCCAACTACCAGTGGTGGGATGACACCAAGTATAACACCAAGGGAAGCACTCGAGGGTCATCTTTACCGTTCTGGAGCTGGCCTTGGCCTGCGTTCCCACTGGCTGTTAAACCCAACATGCCACACCCGGAAGAACACCGACACATCATGCATTGACGTACAGCAGGCCTTCGCTTATTATAACCTCTCAAAGAGCAGTGAGCCAATTTCAGGCCCTCTGTGAGAGGTCACAAGAACCCTTGAATGAAAAAATATCAGGATTCAAAAACCATTCTGCAGAAATTAACAGGCTGATCCTAAAACATACATGGAAATGCAAAACCTAGAATAGTCAAAACCCAACATTATTTTGAAAAAGAGGAAAAAAATGAAGACTGTACACCACCCAATTTCAAAACTTACCATAAAGTTACAAGTAACCACAAGAGCAAGAGACACATAAATCAATGGAACAGAATTGAAAGTCGAGAAATAAACCACTACATTTATGACCAGTTGATTTTGCCAAGGGAATTCAGGGAGAATGGATGGTCTTTTCAACAAATGATGCTGGTACAACTAGACATACATGCGTTTACAAAAAAAAAAAAAGAAATAGACACTCCCTCCCTCATACCATATTCAAAATTAACTCAAAATGGAACACAGACATATGTAAGAGCTAAAACTATAAAACTTCTAGATGAAAATAGGAGAAATTTTTGTAAATTTGGACTAGACACTTTTTTTTACATATGATACCAAAAGCATCATCCATAAAAGCAAAAATTGATAAATTAGACAATCAAAATTAAAAATGTTTGCTCTTCCAAAGATACCATATAAGCAAATAAAACCACAAGTCACACACTGGGAGAAAATAGTTGCAAATCATATCTGACAAAAGACATATTCATAATATATAAACTCTTACAACTTAGTAAGAGGACAACTCAATTTTTAAAAATGAGGATATACAGAAAATCATTGGACCTTCCTCTTAATTTTGCTGTGAACCTAAAACTGCTCTATTAAAATAATTAAGTCTTTTTTTTTTTTAGACGGAGTTTTGCTCTTGTTGCCCAGGCTGGAGCACAGTGGCATCATCTCAGCTCACTGCAACCTCCGTCTCCCAGGTTCAAGAGATTCTCCTGCCTCTGGCTCCCGAGTAGCTGGGATTAGAGGTGTCCGCCACCATGCCCAGCTAATTTTTTTTTTAATACTTCTTTTAGTAGAGATGGGGTTTCACTATGTTGGCCAGGCTGGTCTCGAACTCCTGACCTCGGGTGATCCACCCACCTCAGCCTCCCAAAGTGCTAGGATTACAGGCATGAGCCATCACACCCGGCCCAAGAATTAAGTCTTAAAAACAAAAAACAACAAGCAAGCAAAGATTTGAATCGACATTTCACCAAAGAAGATAAGTGAATTGTTAATAAATACATGAAAAGGGATCATCGCTAGCTAAGGAAATACAAATTAAAATCACAGTGAGGACTGGGCGTGGTGGCTCACGCCTGTAATCCCAGAACTTTGAGAGGCTGAGGCGGGCGTACCACTTGGGACAAGAGTTGGAGACCAGCCTGGTCAACATGGTGAAACGCCATCTCTAACAAAAAATACAAAAATTAGCCGGATATGGTGGCATGCACTTGTAGTGCCAGCTACTCTGGAGGCTGAAGTGGGAGAATTACTCTGCCAGGAGGCAGAGGCTGCAGTGAGCCAAGATCGCGCCGTTGCACTCCAGCCTGGGCGACAGGGTGAGACCCTGTCTCAAAAATAAATTAATTAATTAATTAAAATCACAATGTGGTACCACTATATACCTACTAGAATGACTATAATCCATAAGTCAACAATACACGGTGTTGGCAAGGATGTGGCAAAACTGGAATTCTCAACCATTGCCCACGAAAATGTGAAATGTACAGCCACTTTGGAAAAGGCTGTCAGTTTCTCAAATGTTTAAAAACAAACTTCTCATATGGAATCTTATGTCCACATGAAATCATGAACATGAATGTTCGTTCACAGCAGCATCATTCATAATTGTCTTAAGCTAGAAACAACCCAAAAGTCTATCAGCTGGTGAATGGATAGACTGAGTGTGGTAAATTCATATAATGGAATACTATTTAGCAATAAAAACTACTGATATCAGCACAAATTACTGATACATACTCAACACATATGAACTTAAAAACATGGTGAGTGGGCCGGGTGTGGTGGCTCACGCCTGTAATCCCTGCACTTTGGGAGGCCAAGGCAGGTGGATCACCTGAGGTCAGGAGTTCAAGACCAGCCTGGCCAACATGATGAAACCCCCTCTCTACTAAAAATACAAAAAATGAGCTGGGAATGGTGGCACACGCCTGTAATCCCAGCTACTCAGGAGGCTGAGGCAGAAGAATCGCTTGAACCCGGGAGGCTGAGGTTGCAGTGAGCCAAGATCGCACCACTGCACTCCAGCCTGGGCAACAAGAGCAAAACTCCGACTCAAAAAAAAAAAAAAAAAAAAAACACACACACACACAAAACAAAAACAAAAACATGGTGAGTGAAGGATACCAAATGGAAAATAATACATACTGTATGATTTCATGTATATGAAATTCCCAGAAAAGGCAAATCTAGAGAGATAGCAGTGGCCAGTTGCCTGGTGGGGAGCAGAGATTGACTAAAAACAGAAGGGCCCGATGTGGTGGTTCACATCCATAATCCCAGCACTTTGGGAGGCCAAGGTGAGGGGATCGCTTGAGCCCAAGAGTTTGAGGCTGCAGTGAGCTACAGTCTCACCACTGTACTCCAGCCTAGGTGGTAGAATGAGATCCTCTTTTTAAAAAAAATAACAATAAAAAAAGAACTTTTTGAGAGATAGAAGTGTTATAAAATTGGATTTTAAGCCATGCGTGGTGGTGCTCGCCTGTAGTGCCGGTTACGTGGAAGACTGAGGAAGGAGGATTGCTTGAGCCTAGAAGGTCAAGGCTGTGGTGAGCTATGACAATGCCACTGCACTGTAGCCTGAGTGACAGAGTAAGACTCTATCTCAAAAAAAAGAAAAGAAAAAAAAAAAAAAAGATTTTAGTGATGGTTGCATAACTCTCTATGTTTACTAAATATCATTGTACATTTATAATGTATGGATATTATGGTATGTCAACTATACCTCAGTTTCAAAACAGTAACCACCAATATCCCACAACATCTGGAAGATCCCTAACTGCAGGTTCCTATATACAGTGAAAACCTTTCGGGAAACTTTCTGGTAGAACTGTGGTTTTCTGGCAAAGAACTATGAAAGGGATTTCTCCATTAACGGTGCTTCTTCAAAGTCAGCACATGTAAGAATCACCTGGAAAACCTGTTGACAGACCAGCCCCTCTCCTCCCATGTGGATTTAGTAGGTCTGGGGTGTGGCCCATAAATCTGCATTCCTAAAAGCTCCAGGACCAGTCATTAAAAACAGAGATTTCGGCCGGGCGTGGTGGCTCGGCCGGGCGCGGTGGCTCAAGCCTATAATCCCAGCACTTTGGGAGGCCGAGACGGGAGGATCAGGAGGTCAGGAGATCGAGACCATCCTGGCTAACACGGTGAAACCCCGTCTCTACTAAAAAATACAAAAAACTAGCCGGGCAAGGTGGCAGGCGCCTGTAGTCCCAGCTACTCGGGAGGCTGAGGCAGGAGAATGGCGGGAACCCGGGAGGCGGAGCTTGCAGTGAGCTGAGATCCGGCCACAGCACTCCAGCCTGGGTGACAGAGCGAGACTCTGTCTCAAAAAAATAAAAAATAAAAAAAAAAAAATTTTATCCTTAAATTCAACACAATCCCAATCAAAATTCCTGCAAGCATTCCTTTTTTTTTTTTTTGTAGAAATAGACAAGCTGATTCTAAATTTTATATGGAAATTTGAAAGCCTGAGAATACGCTAAATAATTAAGAATTTAAAAAAAGAATAAAGAAATCAAATAATATTTGACTTCAAGACTTATTATAACACCACAGTAATCAAAGGAACATGGTATTGGCATAAGGACAGACATTAAAGAAAAACAGAATGAAGTCCAGAAATAGACTTTACATGTATTGCCAATAGTACCCTTAAAGCTTCCATGGTAATTCAGTGGAGGAAAGGACAGTCTTTTCAATATGTGACACTGGAACAACCGGGGGAATAATGAACTTTACAAGGAAGTGCAAGACTTGCAGCACTGAAAACTACAAAATATCACTGAAAAAATTAAAGAAAATCAGTAAGTGGCACACCTGTAATCCTAGCACTTTGGGAGGCCGAGTTGGGCGGATCATTTGACGTCAGGACTTTGAAACCAGCCTGGCCAACAAGTGAAACCCCGTTTCTACTAAAAATACAAAAAAATTAGCCGGGTATGGTGTAATCCCAGCTACTTGGGAGGCTTAGGCAGGAGAACTGATTGAACCCCGGAGGCAGAGGTTGCAGTGAGCTAAGATCACGCCACTGCACTCCAGCCTGGGTGACAGGACGAGACTCCGTCTCAAAAAAAAAAAAAAAAAGAAAAAAGAAAACCTAATAAACGGAAGCAGCTGGGCGCAGTGGCTCACACCTGTAATGTCAACACTTTGGGGCGCTGAGGCAGGCAGATCGCTTGAGCCCAGGAGTTGACCAGCCTGGGCAACGTGGCGAATACCCCCTCCCTACAAAAATTACAAAAATTAGCTGGGCACGGTGGCCAACGCCTATAGTTACAGATGCTTGGGTGGCTGAGGCAGGAGGATTGCTTGAGTCTGGGAGGCAGTTTGCAATGAGCTGAGATCCAGCCATTGCACTCTAGCCTGGGTAACAGAGCGAGACCCTGGCTCTAAACAAACAAACACACACATAGAAGACTTCCATGTTCATGGCATCCCATTTTAATACTGTTAAGATGGCAATACTCTCCTAATTGATCTAGAGACTCAACACAATCCCCATCAAAATCCCAATTGTCTTTTTCAGAGATAGATAGATATAAGCTGATCCCGTTCCAAAATTCATATGCAACTGCAAGGGACCCGAAATAGCCAAACAATCTCCAAAAAGAAAATCAAAGATAAAAGACGCATACTTCCTGGTTTTGATATTTACTACAATGCTATGGTTATCCACATAGTGTAGTACTGGCATAAGATAAACATATAGACTAGTGCAATATTAAAAGAAATTGAGAGTAAGGAAATAATCACATACATCTATAGTCAACTGATTTTCAACAAGGGTGTCAAGGCCATTCAAAGGAGAATGAACAGTGTTTTCAATAAATGCTACTGGGACAACTGAATTATCTACATGCAAAAGAATGTGGCTTGAACCCCCAACCTCATACCACATACAAAAGTTAATTCCAAATGGATCAAAGACCTAAATATAAGAACTGAAAGTATAAAACTCTTAGAAGGAAACATAGGTGGAAATCTTCTTGACCTTGCATTAAACAACAAATTCTTAAATATGACACCAAAAGCAAAAGCAACAAGAGACTTAAAACAGATATCATATTAGCTTTCAACAAAATTAAAGACTTTTAGGGCTGGGCGCAGTGGCTCACATCTGTAATCCTAGCACTTTGGGAGGCCGAGGCGGACGGATCACAAGGTCAGGAGATCAAGACCACCCTGGCTAACACGGTGAAACCCTGTCTCTACTACAAAAATACAAAAAAATTAGCTGGGCATTGTGGCACGCTCCTGTAGTCCCAACTACTCGGGAGGCTGAGGCATGAGAATCGCCTGAACCTGGGAGGTGGAGGTTGCAGTGAGCTGAGATCCCGCCATTGCACTCCAGCCTGGGCAACAAGAGTGAAACTCTGTCTCGAAAAACAAACAAACAAACAACACAAAAAAATTAAAGACTTTTGTGCTGCAAAGGATACTATCAAGAACATAATAAGACAACTTACAGAATGGGAGAAAAAGTTTGCAAATCATGTTCTGATAAGGAATTAGTATATCTGAAATGTATAAAAATGTCTTAACTCAACAACCAAAAGACAAACAATTCAACTAAAAAATTTACAAAGGACAAGGTGCAGTAGCTCACGCCTATAATACCAGCACTTTGGGAGGCCAAGTCAGGAGGATCACTTGAGACCCAGACCAGCCTGGGCAATACAGCAAGACCCTGCCTTTACAAAAATTAAAAATTAGCTGGGCATGGTGGTGTATGCCTATAGTCCCAGTTACTCAGGAGGCTGAGGCAGGAGGATCACTTGAGCCAAGGTGTTCAAGGCTGTAGTGAGCTATAAGCATGCCGCTGCACTCCACCTGGGTGACAGAACAAGACTGTTTAAAAAAATAAAAAAAATTGACAAAGGACTTGCATAGACATTTCTCCAAGGACTATATATGAAGAGCCAATAAACGCAAGAAAAAGCCAGGTGCGGCAGCTCATGCCTCTAATCCCAGCACTTTGGGCGGCTGAGGTGGGCAGATCACCTGAGGTCAGGAGTTCAAGACCAGCCTGCCCAACATGGTGAAACCCCAACTCTACAAAAATACAAAACTTAGCCAGGCATGATGGCGGGCGCCCATAATCCCAGCTACTTGGGAGGCTAAGGCAAGAGAATTGCTCGAACCCAGGAGACGGAGGGTATAGTAAGTCGAGATTGTATCCCTGCACTCCAGACTGGGCGACAGAGCAAGACTCCATCTCAAACAAACAAACAAACAAAACACACACACACACACGAAAAGATGCCCAACATCCTTTGCAAATCAAAACTGTAACGAGATACTACTTGAGAATCACTAAGATGGCTACTATCAAATAAGACAGGTAATAATAAGCGTTGGAAAAGATGTGGAGAATCAGAACCCTTATATACTGTTGGTGGGAATGTAAAATGGTGCCACTGCTTTGGGAAATAGTCTGGCAATTCCTCAAAAAGATCCAATTAAAGTTACCCAGCAATTCTACTGGGTAGATCCGGTAGAATGGACCCGACCCAGTAGAATCGACCAAGCAATTCAACTTGTAGGTATATACAGCTGGGTGCAGTGGCTCATGTCTGTAATCCCAACACTTTGAGAGGCCGAGATGGGGAGAATGCTTGAGTTCAGCAGTTAGAGAACGGCCTGTGCAACATGGAAAAACCCTGTCTCTACGGAAAATACAAAAAATTAGCCAGGCATGGTGGCACGCACATGTAGTCCCAGTTAATTGGGAGGCTAAGGTGGGAGGATCACTTGAGCTTTGGAGGTCAGGCTGCAGTGAGCCAAGATAGCACCGCTGCTCTCCAGCCTGGGGGACAAAGTGAGACCCTTTCTCAAAACAAACAAATAAAAAATCTTAGAGAAAAAACATTTTTTCTTAAGTAAAACAAGAAAATGTCTACACAAAAACTTGGATATGGCTGGGCACGGTGGCTCACCTGTAATCCCAGTGCTTTGGGAGGCTGAGGCAGGCAGGTCACGAGGTCCGGAGATCGAGACTATCCTGACCAACATGGTGAAACTCTGTCTCTACTAAAAATACAAAAATTAGCTGGGTGTGTAATCCCAGTTACTTGGGAGGCTGAGGCAGGAGAATGGCTTGAACCCAGGAGGCGGAGATTGCAGAGAGCCAAGACTGCGCCAGTGCACTCCAGCCTGGGCAACAGTAAGACTCCGTCTCAAAAAAAAAAAAAAAAACCGGTCAGGCACAGTGGCTCACACCTGTAATCCCAGTACTTTGGAAGGCCGAGGCAGGCAGATCATGAGGTCAGGAGTTTGAGACCAGCCCGGCCAACATGGTGAAATCCTATCTCTACTAAAAATACAAAAATTAGCTGGGCGTGGTGGCATGCACCTGTAGTCCCAGCACTTGGAAGGGTGAGGAAGAACTGCTTGAACCTGGGAAGCGGAGGTTGCAGTGAGCCGAAATTGTGCCACTGCACTCCAGCCTGGGTGACAGAGCAGGGCTCCGTCTCAAAAGAAACAAAAAAAGGAATAAAGTACTGCATGCTACAATATGAGTGAACCCTAAAAACATCATGGTAACTTAAAGAAACCAGATGCTAAAAGCTATACATTATATATTATTCCATTTATATAAAATGTCCAGAATAGGCAAGTTTACATAGGCAGAAAGTGGATTAGTGGTTGTCTTGGGTAGGGGAAGATGGAGGAAAATAGAGCTCCTACCAATCGTTATGGGGTTACTTTTTGGAATAATTTAAAAAGGTTCTAAAATTAATTATTTTTCTTCTGTGTTGCTTGTGCTATTGGTGTCATATTTAAGAAACGACTGCCCAATCCAAGGTCAGTAAGATTTCCAACTATATTTCCTTCTAAGAGTTTTATAGTTTTTTCTCTTTTTCTTTAAATATTTCTTTTTTTTTTTTTTTTCCCAGCTACCGCAGATCAAAGTTTTAGTTCTTATATTTGGGTCTTTGATGCATTTGGAATTAATTTTTGTGTATGTGGTGTGAGGTAGGGGTCCAAATCACATTCTTTTCCATGTGGATATTCAGTTCTCCCAGTAGCATTTATTGAAAACACTATTCTTTCTCTATCGAATGGTCTTGACACCCTTGTTGAAAATCAGTTGACCATAGGTGTATGTGTTTATTTCTGTACTGTCAAGAGTGTGGTAAGTGTGGTGATGGTTATACAATTCTCAGAATATACTAAAAAACATTCAACTGTTTACTTTGAATGGGTGAATCATATTGTATGTGAATGTTTCAGTAACAGTTTTTTTTTTTTTTTTTTTGAGACGGAGTCTCCCTCTGTCGCCCAGGCTGGAGTGCAGTGGCCGGATCTCGGCTCACTGCAAGCTCCGCCTCCTGGGTTCACGCCATTCTCCTGCCTCAGCCTCCTGAGTAGCTGGGACTACAGGCGCCCGCCACCTCGCCTGGCTAGTTTTTTGTATTTTTTAGTAGAGATGGGGTTTCACCGTGTTAGCCAGGATGGTCTCGATCTCCTGACCTCGTGATCCACCCATCTCGGCCTCCCAAAGTGCTGGGATTACAGGCTTGAGCCACCGCGCCCGGCTTTTTTTTTTTTTTTTTTTTTGAGACAGCATCTTGCTCTGTCACCAAGGCTAGAATACAGTGGTGCCCTCTCAGGTCACTGCAACCTCTGCCTCCTGGGTTCAAGCGATCCTTGGCCTCCCGAGTAGCTGGGATTACAAGGATTCACCACAACACCTGGCTAATTTTTTTTTTCTTCACCTGGCTAATTTTTGTAGATTTAGTAGAAATGGGGTTTCACAATGTTGGTCAGGCTGGTCTCGAACTCCTGACCTCAAGTGATTGGCCTGCACCCAGTCTCAATAATAGTTTTTTTTGTTTGTTTGTTTTGAGATGGAGTCTCGCTCTGTTACCTAGGCTGGAGTGCAGTGGCGCGATCTCGGCTCACTGCAACCTCCACTTCCTAGGTTCAAGCGATTCTCCAAGCTCAGCCTCAGTCTCAGCTGGGGCTACAGGCACATGCCACCATGCGCGACTAATCTTTGTATTTTTTTGTAGAGATGGAGTTTCAACATGTTGGCCAGGCTGGTCTTGAACTCCTGACCTCAAGTGATCTGCCCACCTCAGCCTCCCAAAATGCTGGGATTATAAGCGTGAGCCACTGTGTCCAGCCAATAATAGTTTTTTTGTTCTGTTTTTTTAAAAAAGGTCAGCTAGGCATGGTGGCTCATGCCTGTAATCCCAACACTTTGGGAGGCCGAGGCAGGCGGATCACAAGGTCAGGAGATCGAGACCATCCTGGCTAACACAGTGAAACACTGTCTCTATTAAAAATACAAAAAAAATTAGCCGGGCGTGGTGGTGGGCACCTGTCGTCCCAGGTACTTAGGAGGCTGAGGCAAGAGAATGGTGTGAACCCAGAAGGCGGAGCTTGCAGTGAACTGAGATTGCGCCATTGCACTCCAGCCTGGGCAACACACCAAGACTCTGTCTCTCACAAAAAAAAAAAAAAAAAAAAAAAAAAAAAAAAAAAAGGCTAAGATTGCAGTTAAGCTGGAGATGTAGCAAAAAAAAAAAAAAAAAAGGTCATGATTGCAGTCAGGTTGGACATGTAGCATACACACTGTATTTACAACCACTAATTTTTTTTTTTTTTTTTTTTTTGAGACGGAGTCTTGCTCTGTCCCCCAGGCTGGAGTGCAGTGGCGCGATCTCGGCTCACTGCAAGCTCCGCCTCCCGGGTTCACGCCATTCTCCTGGCTCAGCCTCCAGAGTAGCTGGGACTACAGGCGCCCGCCATCTCGCCCGGCTAGTTTTTTGTGTTTTTAGTAGAGACGGGGTTTCACCGTGTTAGCCAGGATGGTCTCAATCTCCTGACCTTGTGATCCGCCCGCCTCGGCCTCCCAAAGCGCTGGGATTACAGGCTTGAGCCACCGCGCCCGGCCTACAACCACTAATGTTAATGACTTCACCAAGTTTGTGATATATAAAAAGATGAGCATTGGTTCAAGGACTAAGTTTTCATGCCTTTCAACATTTGAGATAGAGAGAAAGGAGATAAAACTAATGAGAGAGGTAGGAAGAAAACTAAGTGAGCACGGTATTCTAGAAGCAGTGAAGACAGTGTTTCAAGGGGAAGGGAATGACCAGTTGGGTAAAATGCAGCCATTTTTCCCAAACTGAGAACTGACAATAGGCTACTGGATTTAGTAATACAAAGGTCCTCAGTGACCTTGATAAGAGCGGTTTCAATTGAGTGATGAGGGCAAATACCTGAGTGGAGTAGATTTAAGAAGGATGGAAGAAGAAAAATCAGAAAACCAAGAAAAGAGAATTATTGAGAACTTTTGCTGTTAAAAGAAGTAGCAGGGGCTGGGCACGGTGGCTCATGCCTACAATCCTAGCACTTTGGGAGCCCAAAGCCGGTGGATCACTTGAGGTCAGAAGTTCGAGACTAGCCTGGCCAACATTGTGAAACCCCATCTCTACTGAAAATACCAAAAATTAGCCAGGCGTGATGGCACATGGTTGTAATCCCAGCTACTTGGGAGGCTGAGGCAGGAGAATCACTTGAACCCAGGAGACAGGTTGCAGTGAGCCGAGATCGCGCCATTGCACTCTAGCCTGGGCGACGCGCCATTGCACTCTAGCCTGGGCGACAACAGTGAAACTCTGTCTCAAACAAATAAACAAACAGACAAAACCAGAATAGGCTAGTATCTCTAGGGGAAGTAGAATCACGGTAAGTTAATTTGTTATTCCTGTTTTCAAGATGGAAGCAACAGCAGCAGTTAGTATGCTGATAGGAATGTACCACTAGAGCAGTAATATTTAGCAGAGAGCAGAAGAAGGTTGAAGCAGTGCTCTGGATGGACTCAGGAAGTGGGAATGAAATTTTGCTTGCAAATGGAGGCACTGGCCCTTGCAGTGAGCATGTACAGCTTATACCTAGTTACAGGAAAGGGGGAAAAGGCAGATAAAAAAGCACATGGGTGGATATGGTGGAGAGTGCCACTGTTTTCTCAATGAACTAGGAAGGTCATCAACAAAGGCTAAGAAGGGAGTTTTGAAAAGAGAGGAGAAAGTGTGGAAGAGTCCTCTAGGAGGTTGGAGAACGAAGGAACTATGGAAATACAGCAGGATTCCCAGACAGCATTAGGCACCTGTTTAAGGTTAGTAATCATGAATTAAGAGTGAGGCCAGCAAACGTGCTCAGTGTTTCTTCTAACCCAGGAGCACACCCACAAAGTAAGCAGAGATTTGGATTTAACCAGAGGTGTGACTTAGCCAAGCAAGTGTGACAAGGCAAAAGAGCGGAAGAGGAGTGAAAAGTGTAGTACATGAGGCAGTGATTATGATGACTGACCATGGAATTTAAGTTATTTAAGGAGAAAAGTACAGGCATGAGGGCGTGAGGGAAAGGGAGAAGAAAACAGGATCAATGAGCTGTAGTTCCTGCTGGAGTCAAAGATGGCTGAAAGGACTGATATTATAAACAGCAGATAAATGCAGACACGGGGGCAACTCTTACGGCTGACATGGTAAGAAAATGTATTTTATTCCTCCACCATTTTACGAAACTACAAAGAATGTCATAGGCCCAGCTATAGGGCTAAAAAGGATTCCCACAATTCAATTTTTGATGGCCAAACTGATTGCAATTTAATAACAACAAGAGATACCATTATTACAGCCATAGCACTTCTTTTTTTTCTTTTTTTTTTAAGAGACAGGGTCTTGCTATGTTGCCCAGGCTGGAGTGCAGTGGTGTGATCACAGCTCATTGCAGCCTTGACTTCTTGCGCTCAGGCAATCCCCCCACCTCAGCCTCCCAAAATTCTGGGATTACAGGAATGAGCCACTATACATGGCTAGAACCACACCACTTTCTAGTTATGTAATACTGGCTGAGTTCCCTAACCACTGGGTCTTAGTTTCCTTATCTGTGAAATAGGAATGTTAACAGTAATCACCTCAAGGAGTGAGGATTCAATAATTGAATGTTAAGCATTTAGAACTGTGCCAGGCACTTAGTAAGATGAAATAAATGTCTGCTATTAGTGATATTCTTTTTCTTTCTTTTTTTGAGACAGTCTCGCTCTGTTGCCCAGGCTGGAGTGCCACCTCCGGGTTCAAGCGATTCTCGTGCCTCAGCCTCCTGAGTAGCTGGGATTACAGGCACGCTCCACCACACCTGGCTAATATTTGTATTTTTAGTAGAGACGGGGTTTCACCATGTCGGCCAGGCTGGTCTCAAACTCCTGGCCTCAAGTGATCTACCTGCCTCAACCTCCCAAAGTGCTAGGAGCCACTGCGTCTGGCCAGCAATATTCTTATTACATACTACTGTTACAATCTACTTTGTTGTATATTGTTTTTAATGCAATAACCAACAAAAACTGCCATGAAAGCAAGAGTCTCAGTAGGGAAGAGTTCAAACACTGAAGTATTAAGCCTGGCTAAGGCTCAAATCATTACAGAATTTTTCCAAGTACTTTTCCTAATCCGCTCCTGTTTCTCCACTTTCTAGAGGCATGGGGGAAATGACACATGTCATCCAAAAGGACTCTGAGCTCAGGGGAGCGCCATAAACATTGACCTTGCTGTTGGGTAATGGGTTCAACTTCATTCTAAACTCTGTTTCCAGGTTCTATGCCAGTTCCTTTACTTGTGCCCACACAGTTGCTCAGTCACATGTACTAGCAACAGCTTAAAAAACAAAAACAAAAACAAAATAACCTTAGAATGTTTTTCTTATTTAGGAATATTTTAAATGTTTATTTAAACACAGATGAGAGTTCTTTTACAACTCAAATAAGATGCTTAGTTATTGGTCACTGGATTATTCTGCAGATCACTGGAGGAGGGAGGAAAATTCGGGTCCCTGCTGACCTGTCACCTGACTCAAACCATGGGGTTATTGGATCAATCCCACACAAGACCTCTCTGTGGGATCCTATCCCAGAGAGATGTATAGGCCTCACCAGCATGCTGCCTATTTGACCGTTTCTGTTGGCAGCACCCCAAGGAAGCAAAAGCACCAGGCTGAGTGCAGACCCATGACTAGCTGCCTCTTGCAGGCCTGACTTGAAATCCCACCCACCCCATCCCCCCACTGCCTGGTGTTTTCTTTCAGAGCTGCTCAGATGTGGATCCAAGATAAAAATTTCTTACAGTCTAGTCTAGCCATTGGCAGAAACAATCACCCCATCGGAAAGAAAAATGGAAAGAAACAGTGAACTCTGGAACAAGTTAGACACATTCAGATTCTTCAGAACAGAGGGCTGGGAAAGAGAAAGTGGGGCTCCTACGATTCCCCTCTTATGAAATGTCCTCTGCAGTGGGTGCCGAGCTCTTGGCTGGCTTATAATTTAATTTGTCCCTAAGAACAAACTAAGTTTACAGGAGGGGCTATATGATCTTTCCTGTGGTAGTCTTATAACAACTTATGGAGAAATTTTGGCCAAATGGTAGATATGGTCTCTAGCAAAGAGCTAAACGGGTATAAGCATTTGGGGGCACAATTTTTGGGGGATGGTCAGACAGAGGTGTGCTGTGAATAGGTTTCACTTCCAGGTACAAGTTTCCAGAAATTACAACAGAAACAAAAACAAAATAAAATAGGCCGGGCGCGGTGGCTCACACCTGTAATCCCAGCACTTTGGGAGGCTGAGGCGGGTGGATCACAAGGTCAGGAGATGGAGACCATCCTGGCTAACACGGTGAAACTCCGTCTCTACTAAAAATACAAACAAATTAGCCGGGTGCGGTGGCGGGTGCCTGTAGTCCCAGCTACTCGGGAGGCTGAGACAGGAGAATGGCATGAACCCGGGAGGCGGAGCTTGCAGTGAGTGGAGATGTCACCACTGCACTCCAGCATGGGCGACAGAGCGTGACTCTGTCTCAAAAATAAATAAATAAATAAATAAATAAATAAAATAAAATAATAAAATCCACACATGTACATGGAACAACATGAAACAATGAAGAGGACATTAAATAAGAAACAGAAGTTGTGAAACAAGCATAATGTGCTTTCCACTGCTTTACACACACCCGTTCATCTAGAGGCAAAAATCTGGAGACATATACACCAAAGGGATCATGGGGTAAACTTCTGCTTTCTACATTAATGTTTAAAATCTTTACAGTGAATATTCTGATTATTTTTGTGACCAGGAAAGAAGTAGGAAGAACTTTCGTTTCCAGATTTGCTTAAAAGACAGAAAATACTGGTTTGGAAACCACAAAGGTCTGTTTCTGCACAGTGCGTGCGAGTTCAGCCTTTCCAACTCCCTCACCTGCTCCAGGGCTTTTTGTCTTTTGTAACTTTCTTCCTCTTCCTTCCACAAATGCTGCCTCTTTCTAAACCCCTTCCTGTCATCTTGCAAGCCATCTTTTTTGTTTGAGATTAATTTCCTGCAGAAAGTCAATCCCAAGCCACTGCTGCCAACTCTACAAAAATCACCAGAAAGAAGTAACCCAACTCTTTTCCAACACGAACTACCTTTATCTTTACTCCTGTGAAAACTGTACTTCTTCATGTGTATATTTACTGAACTTTTATTAGGCACCTAATTTCATATCATAGGTAATAAACACTCACAATAGACTTTTTAAAAAAACATTCTCAACTAACACATTTGGCTCATAACAAGTACTCTGCAATCAGCAACAATATGCCTTCTCTTAATAGCAAACTCCGAGCCTCAATTCCCTAGGCCAAGAACTCCAGCAGTTAGTATGGACTGTGGGCACTTGGAGTACTGTATTAAGAAGGATTCTGGGCTGGGCATGGTGGCTCACGCCTGTAATCTCAGCACTTTGAGAGGCTGAGGCTGGTGGATCACCTGAGGTCAGGAGTTCAAGACCAGCCTGGCCAACATGGTGAAACCCCATCTCTACTAAAAGTAAAAAATTAGCCAGGTGTGGTGGCACGCATCTGTAGTCCTAGCTACTGGGGAGGCTGAGTCAGGAGAATCACTTGAACCCAGGAGATGGAGGCTGCAGTGAGCCAAGATCACACCACTGCACTCCAGCCTGGGTGACAGAGTGAGACTCTGTCTCAAAAAAAAAAAGAAAAAAAGAAAAGGATTCTGAGTCCCTGTAGGGCTCCATAATAAACAATGAGGTAAATTATAACAGTGTCAGCCATGGGCAAAGAACAAGGTTGGGGGTCTGTGACTCTTCCCTCCTACATAGCCTGTTGGGGCCCAGGCTAATATGATCTTTTTTTTTTTTTTTTTGACGGAGTTTCGTTCTTTCACCCAGGCTGGAGTGAAGTGGCACAATCTCAGGTCACTGCAATCTCCACCTCCCGGGTTCAAGAGATTCTCCTGCCTCAGCCTCCTGAGTAGCTGGGATTATAGGTGCCCGCCACCACACCCAGCTAATTTTTGTATAGTAGAGACGGGGTTTGGCCATGTCAGTCAGGCTGGTCTCGAACTCCTGACCTCAGATGATCTACCCACCTTGGCCTCCCAAAGTGCTAGGGTTATAGGCGTGAGCCACTGCGTCCCGCCCTTCTTAACCTTGGTGTATCTGGAGTCCAGTCACTGTAAAATGATGCTTTATGTAAAGAAGGCGTGGGTATGTGAATGTGGGGAGTGGGGTAGGGGAAGGTATCTTTTCTTGAGAATCTTTAACTGTTCTATAGCAACACAAAGGAGAATGAGATGGCAATTTAAGGGGGTGGAGAGAAAAGATGACTTAATTACAAGGAATTTCCAACTTGAGTCAAATTTCAAGTCGTAAGAACTTAAGCTGTTTTTCTCCAGTCACCCCACAAACCCATCCTCTCTAGTCTCAGATTAAACACAGCTGCATAAAATCAATTTAGAAATTTTTCTCCATTTTCCTCAAAGCTTATTCAACCTTGGGGGTTCCTGCTTACCTGGTTTCTCCTCTTCCCATGGTACCAAATTACAGGCAAGACTAGTAAGCTTGGGATCACCAATGATCCCATAAATCATCTTAAGAATGCAACACCCTCTCTGAATTTTTCCTAAACATAGATGATGCAGAATGGTGTGATGCTAAAGAGAGCCTCCTAGACTCTCAGCACTAGGGCAAGTTCTTTGATCCATTTTTTGAAATTAAACATTTGCCGATTCTCTCTATACTATAAGACCACTAGGGAAGAGTTTCGAGCAGCACTGTCCAACAGGACTTTCTGCAATGATGGAAATGTTCTTCGTGTATGCTGTCCAATTATAGCAGTCACTAACCATTTGTGGTTACTGAACACTGAAAATGTGGCTAGAGTAACTCAGAAATTTAATTTAAATTTTGTTCATTAATTTTCACTAATTTAAATTTATTTATTTTAATTAATTTTTTTTCTTTCTTTTTTTTTTTTTTTGAGATGGAGACTCGCTCTGTCGCCCAGGCTGGAGTGCAGTGGCGCTCTCGGCTCACTGCAAGCTCCGCCTCCCAGGTTCACGCCATTCTCCCGCCTCAGCCTCCCCAGTAGCTGGGACTACAGGTGCCCGCCACCACGCCCGGCCAATTTTTTTTGTATTTTTAGTGGAGACGGGGTGTAACCATGTTAGCCAGGATTGTCTCGAGCTCCTGACCTCGTGATCCGCCCACCTCGGCCTCCCAAAGTGCTGGGACTACAGGCGTGAGCCACCGCGCCCAGCCAATTAATTAGTTTTTAAAAAATTTTTCGAGACGGAGTCTAACTCTGTCGCCCAGGCTGGAGTGCAGTGGCACAATCTCGTCTCACTGCAACCTCCGCCTCCTGGGTTCAAGCCATTCTCCTGCCTCAGCCTCCCGAGTATCTGGGATTACAGGTGCCCACCACCACACCAGCCCACTCCAGTGTGAGCAACAGAGAGAGACAGATGGATGGACGGACGGACGGAGTAGTGTACTGAAAACAGAGATAAGGAATTACCCATAGTAAAGCATATAAAGAACTGGAAAACATAGAAGAGTTTAAGAAATAGGAAGGTAGAAAGAAGGCCCAATACATGACTTCTAGGATTTTCAAATGGAGGGATGGAAGACAATAAAAGCTAAAATCTGAAGAGATAACTAGATGATAATTTCTTAGGTGCCCTGAAACACATGAAATTTGATATTCAAGAACAAATAGCAAATATATATATAAAAATAAATTAAATCTGGAACATATGACAGTAAATTTGGAGAGCACCATGAGTAAAGAGAAGATAAAGCAGCCAAGAGAAAAAAATGTTAACTCTAAGAGTTGAGAAGACTTTTCAAATGCAATAATATCAAAAGCTAGAAGATAATGAAACACAATAACATCATCTAATTGCTGAGAAAAAGTAACTGCCAACCCAGACTTTTATATCCAGCGAAATTATTCAATGCTTATGACAAACAGAAACGAAAGAGTTTAGCACTAATAGACTCTCACTAAAAAACAGCGTTAAAGCCTACCTCTGGAAGAAGGAAATTTAACTCGAAAGGATGAAGTATGATAAAAGAAGGAAGGGAAGGCAAAGAAGTTGGCAAGCAGGTGAGTGAATTCAAATAAGCAGATTTCATCAAATAAGAATAGCAACAACTAATTCCAGGGTATAAAAACAAAGTGGGGCCGGGCGCGGTGGCTCAAGCCTGTAATCCCAGCACTTTGGGAGGCCGAGACGGGTGGATCACGAGGTCAGGAGATCGAGACCATCCTGGCTAACACAGTGAAACCCCGTCTCTACTAAAAAATACAAAAAACTAGCCGGGCGAGGTGGCGGGCGCCTGTAGTCCCAGCTACTCGGGAGGCTGAGGCAGGAGAATGGCGGGAACCCGGGAGGCGGAGCTTGCAGTGAGCTGAGATCCGGCCACAGCACTCCAGCCTGGGCGACAGAGCGAGACTCCGTCTCAAAAAAAAAAAACAAAAACAAAAACAAAAAACCCAAAGTGGAAGGCCAGGCGCCTGGCTCACGCCTGTAATCCCAGCACTGTGGGAGGTCGAGGTGGGTGAATGACCTGAGGTCAGGAGTTCGAGATCAGCCTGGCCAATGTGGTAAAACCCAGTCTCTACTAAAAACACAAAAATTAGCTGGGCATGGTGGCGCACACTTGTGATCCCAGCTACTTGCGAGGCTGAGGCAGGAGAATCACTTGAACCTGGAAGGCGGACGTTGAAGTGAGCTGAGACCGCCCCACTGCACTCCACCCTGAGCAACAAGAGCGAAACTTCATCTCAAAAAAAAAGAAAAAAAAAAAAAAAAAAAAACCAGACAAAACAAGGTGGAATTGTAATACTGATCCACGGCAATGTGTAAGACAAACTGTGGGTTTCTATTTGGGGAGAGAATAGAGACATTGATTTAACTTTAAGATTTTATTGAAGTATGCAAGCCAAAAATTTAAGAGTAGCCTGTAACAGAACTGAAAGTTTCCAAATGGTACAATAAACTCTTTCTAAGAAAAGACTGAAAAGGAGAAAAATGCAAACAAAACATGGTCAATAGCACAAAGTAAGATATGAAATAACAATGTATTTAATGATATTAAATAATAAATTACATAAGGTATTAAATGAGATATTAAGATAATATACAATTGTAATCATAATACTTTTAAATGGGTTAAACATGCTAATCAAGAGACAGTCTCAGAATAGGCTGGAAAAAAATCTAACTATATGTCATTTACAGGAGATACACCTAAGACATTAGGACATAGAGAAAAAGAAAAGGGATCGGAAAAGATGTACCAGGCAAATATTTACAAAAAGAAAGATAACATTAATATCAGACAAAAAAAGACCAAGAGAAAAAGTATTGTTAGGGATAAAGATGCTCTCTACAGTTCTCCAGGAAACAATTCTAAGCAACTATTCACTTAAGAGAACTTCAAATTATATGCAGACACGTTTGACAAAATTATGAAGAAAAGTTGACAAATTCAGTCATTTAAAAAAAATGTTAACATAGTTCTCTCTGGAATCGTTAGATCAAGAACACCCAGCCGGGCGCTGTGCCTCACACCTGTAATCCCAGCACTTTGGGAGGCCAAGGTGGGAGGATCGCCTGAGCCCAGCCTGGGCAACATGGTGAACCCCCATCTCTATAAAAAATACAAAAATTAGCTGGGTGTGGTGGTGTGTGCCTGTGGTTCTAGCTACTCGGGAGGCTGAGGCAGGAGGATCACTTGAGTCCAAGAGTTTGAGGCTGCAGTGAGCTGTAACTGCACCACTGCACTCCAGCCTGGGCAAGAAAGCAAGACCCTGTTTCAACAAACAAACAAACAAAACAAAAAACAAAAAAATCAAAAGTGGGTAAGATATGGAAGATTTTTTGACAACATAACTGATAAGCTTGATATAAGGATATACAGAATAAAACTTCACCCAACATTTTTATTTTTCTGTGCTCCCCGACCCCCTCACCCAACAGTTGTTATACAAACTTCTCAAGCACAAATGAAATATTTATGAAAACTGACTGTGTAGTATGCCACAAATTAAGTATCAATAAAAACCAAACAATCAGTATCATACAGACTGTTCTGTGACTATAATGCAATTAAGTTAGAGGCCAACTTAAAAAAAAAATTGAAAATATTACGATTACGCCTTTGCACTCCAGCATGGGCAACAGGGGAAGACCCTGTCTCAAGAAAATAAATAAAAGGCTCTATTTTGGCCAGGCATGGTAGCTCATGCTTGTAACCTCAGCACTTTGGGAGGCCAAGGTGAGAAGATCACTAGAGACTGGGAGTTCACGACCAGCCTGAGCAACATAGTAGTCTATACAAAAAAACCTATTGTAGACTCTACCAAAAAAAAAGCTGTATTAATCTTTTTGTTTGTTTTGTTTTTTGAGATGTCTCACTCTGTCTTCCAGGCTGGAGTGCAGCGGCGCCATCTCAGCTCACTGCAACCTCCGCCTCCAGGGTTCAAGTGGTTATCCTGCCTCAACCTCCCGAGTAGCTGGGATTACAGTCATGCGCCACCATGTCCAGCTAATTTTTATATTTTTAGTAGAGACAGGTGTTTCATCATGTTGACCAGGCTGGTTTCAAACTTCTGATCTCAAGTGATCTGCCCGCCTCGGCCTCCCAAAGTGCTGGAATTACAGGCGTGAGCCACCACGCTTTGCCTTATTAATCTTAGTAAGAGAAGAAAAAGACAGTATAACAAAATTATGAGTGAAATTTTATCACGTGCAAAAATCCAAGGGAGAATATTAACGTATTAAATCTGGAAATGTATAAAAAAAGAATACATCTGGCCGGGCGCGGTGGCTCAAGCCTGTAATCCCAGCACTTTGGGAGGCCGAGGCGGGCGGATCACAAGGTCAGGAGATCGAGACCACAGTGAAACCCCGTCTCTACTAAAAATACAAAAAATTAGCCGGGCGTGGTGGCGGGCGCCTGTAGTCCCAGCTACTCAGGAGGCTGAGGCAGGAGAATGGCGGGAACCCGGGAGGCGGAGCTTGCAGTGAGCCGAGATCGCGCCACTGCACTCCAGCCTGGGCAACAGCGTGAGACTCCGTCTCAAAAAAAAAAAAAAAAAAAAAAAAAAAAAAAAAAGAATACATCATAACCAAGTAGATTCATTTCAAGAATATAAGGATAATTTAACATTAGAAAATCTATTAACATAATTCAAATCTTTTACAACTGAAAGGAGAAAGACCAGATGATCATCTGAATAAATACAAGGAAAACTTGATAAAATTGCTGTTTGTGATAATTTAGCAAAGTATGAATAAAACAGAATAAAGGCAATCTACCAAAAACATATGTGATGCTTCCAAAAGCAGGAAACATTCCTTTTAAAAGCAGGAGAAAAATAAGGATTTCCATGATCACAGATTCTAATACGGTTTTTACTGGAGGAACTAGCCAGCAATCCTTAAAATAAGAAAGAGAAGTGACACAAAAGAGGATTACAAAAGAGGAAATAAAACAGTCATTATTTGCAAAGGGTGTGATTCTCTGAATTTTCTGTCGATATTTCTCATTAAAACTATGAAACCTACAAGAGTTTAGCAAGTCTGCTGAATATAACAAGAAACCCAAAACAATTATAAAAAATTTTAAAAGCTACTATTGACAGTAAGGACCAAAAAACTATAGAGTATCTAGTGATAAACCTAACAAAAGGAATTCAAGATCTTCAAAAAACCACAAAGCTTTATCCAGTGACATTAAATATTAACAGCTTACATTACTGATCACTTACTACCTGCTGGGCACTGTTCTGAGTGATGTGGATATGCTACAAACTCATTTGATTCATATAAGAGTCCTATATGATAGATACTGTTATTATTGTTAGCTTCACTTTAGAGGTAAAGAAATTAAGGCATAGGTTGTGAGGTCACTTGCCCAAGGTTCCAAAACTAAAAATTAGCAACACTGGGATTCACACTGAAGACAGTCTGGTGCCAAGCCTGTGACCTTAATTACTACCCTATACTGTCTCTCCCAAGAGAGGGTGTCCCATTCCTGCAATAAAGGCATCTCTGGCTCAGCTGAGCCAAACTTCCAGAAGTCATTCTTATGTCATCCTGATGCCGACTTGATTTGAATTATCTAGTCTACAACTATCTAAGAAGCCCCTCTTTCAACAGACTGGATCTTTCAAGCACCCTGGGAGCAGAGGGTGGCAGTGGATTTATTTCTGTTCACATAAGGATACAGACCAACAATGATTAAAGGAGATCTCGGTCTTACGCCTAGCCTAAGTGACACCATGTCACTTTTAAGATCACATGGCTCTCCAATTCCCAGGAGAAGATCAATATAGATTTCTTAAACTTGAGAAGTTGTATTTATTAAGATCTTAAGCTGCTTTCCAGAGTCAAGAATGCAATGGATGTCAACGATTTCTCTTTCTGATAACCTTTGAGAATTCTGAGAGATGGATATGTAATATTTATTTGTAGAAGTTCTGCAACTTTTCTGTAAGTCTGAAATTATTTCTAAAAAGTTTAAATGTAAATAAAATGTTTAAAATTGTTATTTTTATATCTGTAAATCAATTCTATCAGATTCATGGATAAGCCCAAATTTACAAAAATGGCTTACTGATAAACTCAATTTAATTCTAATAAATATCCTAACAGTTTTTTCTCCTCACAGAAAGTTAACAAAGCTGATTCTAAAATTTATCTGGAAGCACAGAGTGCCAAAAATAGCTAACCAGTTTTTGTTGCTTTTACTGTTGTTGCCTGTAACATACAGAACTGTTTATTCTGCTGTTTGCAATACAAAGACATCAGGAAATGTTATTGTTTGTGCAATATAGTAGGGAAAAAAACTGAAACTGCCCATTAGGGTGGGTTTGCCAGATGTCCTGTCATTAAAAAAGAATACCCGCTTTAAACAGAGCAGTTCCTGCTACTCTGTACTTCATTGTGTTGATTCTATCTGGATTCCCTTATTTGTCCCTTAGAAAGATTCAGTTAGCCAACACAGTTTTGCCCTTCCACGTAGCAAGACCTATTACAAAACCATAGTAAATAAAAGAGTAGGCTGGCCACAGTGGCTCACACCTGTAATCCCAGCACTTTGGGAGGCCGAGGCAAGTGAATCACCTGAGGTCAGGAGTTCGAGACCAGCCTGACCAATATGGTGAAATCCCATCTCTACTAAAAATACAAAAAAAAAAAAAAAAGCCAGGTGTGGTGACAGACGCTTGTAGTCCCACCTACTCAGGAGGCTGAGGCAGGAGAATTGCTTGAACCCGGGAGGCAGAGGATGCAGTGAGTCGAGATCACGCCACTGCACTCCAGCCTGGGTGACAGAGCGAGACTCTGTCTCAAAAAATAAAAACAGGCTGGGTGCAGTGGCTCACGCCTGTAATCCCAGCACTTTGGAAGGCCAAGGCAGGCAGATCACTTGAGGTCAGGAGTACAGGACCAGCCTGGCCGACATGGTGAGACCACATCTGTACTAACACTACAAAAAATTAGTAGGGTGTGGTGGCGTGAGCCTGTAACCCCAGCTACTCAGGAGGCTGAGGTGGGAAAATTGCTTGTACCCGGGAGGCGGAGGTTGCAGTGAGCTGAGATAGCACCACTGCACTCCAGCCTGGGCAACAGAGCAAGACTCTACCTCAAAAATAAATAAATAAAAATAAAAGAGTATTAGTACAAGGATAGATGACTTTACTACTCCTCAAATGCTGCTGAGAGAGCTGGTTATTAGTATATGGAAAAAGAAAAATATATCCCTATCTTGCCCCATGCAAATTTAATTATAGGCTGGGAGCTGTGGCTCATACCTATCACCCCAGTACTATGAATTAGTTGGATATGGCAGTTGCGCACCTGTAGTCCCAGCTACCCAGGAGACTGAGGTGGGAGGATCACCTGAGTCCAGGAGTTTCAGGCTGCAGATCGCGCCACTACAATCCAGCCTGGGCAACAGAGTGAGATCCTGTCTTGAAACTAAAGAAATAAATAATTTTTTTTTTTTTTTTGAGATGGAGTTTCACTCTTATTGCCCAGGCTGGAGTGCAACGGCACAATCTCGGCTCACTGCAACCTCCACCTCCCAAGTTCAAACGATTCTCCTGCCTCAGCCTCCCGAATAGCTGGGATCATAGGCATGCACCACCATGCCCAGCTAATTTTGTTTTTTTAGTAGAGACGAGGTTTCTCCATGTTGGTCAGGCTGGTCTTGAACTCCTGACCTCAGGTGATCCACCCCCCGCCCCCGTCCTCTCAAAGTGCTGGGATTACAGGCGTGAGCTGCCGTGCCCAGCCAATAAACATTGGTTTTAAATTACCCATGGATTAAGGATTTAAATACAAAAGGCAAATTTTTAAAACTTTTAGAAGAAAACATAACATCTTTATGACCTCAGGTAAATAAAATATTTCTTAATACATAAAATGTATAAGCCATAAGAGAAAATACTTGAACATTCAGTCATATTAAAATTAAGTAACCACAAAAAGAATAAAAGAGATAAGCCACAAACTGAGAGAAGACACATCTACATTACATATGACAACAAAGAAATTATTATCCACAGACAAAACAAAACCAGTAAGAAACAGTTAAACCACCCAATATGAACATGAGTCAGACATGAACAAGTATTTCACAGAAGAAACAATGATTAAACATACAATATTAATACATTATAGATAAATATATATTATCAAATATATAACAAATAAAATCACAACAATATACCATTTACACCCACGAGAGCTTGCCACAACTTAAGGTATGACAATATCAAATTTTGGCAAGGACACAGAACAAGCAAAAATATGTTATTTCAGGAGTGTAAATTGGTATAAGTACATTGGGGTTTTACTGGGCAATATTTATGTATGAGTTAAAGATATATACACACACATGCACGCACACACACACCCTGTAACCCCACTATTTCATGATTAAGGATGTACCCTAGAAAAACTCATTCACGTATGTAAGGAAACAAAATTTTCAAAAACTAAAAATAACTTTAATATCCATTGATAACAGATCAAGAGATCAATAAATAGATCAATAGAGTACCGCTGTGAAAATAAATGCGCTATAGCAATAAGTAGTAAAATGAATTTATATACTACCTCCATTTTGAGGTAGTATATACCTCATAATATCTTTCTCCTTCCATGTCTGTACAGTTTACGTAAAGTTTATGGAAAACAAATGCTGTTTTGGATAGCTACAAGGAGCAAAAGCATGAACACATATGGCGGGAGAAACAGGAGTGAGGGCAGTCGTTTCCTTTGGAAAGGGAAGGAGAAAATGGGAATAGGCCAGGGTACATACAATTATATCTGTAATGTTTTAGTTATTATAATCTGCTTGGTAAGGTGAGTGTATTATCTCTCTTGAATGCGTGGCGTGGCAGCTCACGCCTCTAATCCCAGCACTTTGGGAGGCTAAGGCAGGTGGATCATCTGAGGTCAGGAGTTCAAACTCCATCTCTACTAAAAATACAAAAAATTAGTCAGGTGTGGTGGCGTGTCCTATACTCCCAACTACTCGGGAGGCTGAGGCAGGAGAATTACTCGAACCTGGGAGGCAGAGGTTGCAGTGAGCCAAAACCATACCACTGCCCCTTAGCCTGGGCAATACAGTGAGACTCCATCTCAAAAAAAAAAAAATTTAAAAAAAAAATAATAATTCCAAGACACCAAAGAGTTCCCATTCAGAGTCACACCACTATTTGAGTTCCTGAAATGTGCAAGTGAAACCAAAATTGAAACAGCACAAACCTCTGTGACTTTTCCATTTAGTAATCGCAGGACTAAAACTCAGAGTTCATTACTAAAAGTGAATGGACAGGCTGGGCTCGGTGGCTCACGCCTGTAATCCCAGCACTATGGGAGGCCAAGGTGGGCGGATCATGAGGTCAAGAGATTGAGACCAACCTGGCTAACATGGTAAAACCCCGTCTCTACTAAAAATACAAAAATTAGCTGGGCATGGTAGTATGCACCTGTAGTCTCAGCTACTCAGGAGACTGAGGCAGGAGAATCGCTTGAACCTGGGAGGCGGAGGTTGCTGTGACCTGAGATCATGCCACTGCACTCCAGCCTGGGTGACAGAGCAAGACTCTGTCTCGAAAAAAACAAAAAACAAAAAAACAAAAAACAAAACAAAAACAAAGTGAATGGACAGAAAAAGTAAGAGTCAGGGCTCCAGGCTAGAACTCATGATAAGACTTACCCTGTGGGCCCTCAAGTAAAGAGAGAGAAGTAATTGTTACTCCTTTATAAAGGTGATCATCACTTTTCTCTGTAAGTGTTCTGAACTCCTTAGTCAAAAGATACTTTATAATTACTTGTATGCCATCATATAAAAGTGTTGAACCTCTACTACATAACCTAAGAAAAATTGGTCCTTTCTGAACAGAGGTTCCTAATTGCTTTTTCCTTGTTTGAAGGAGTTAAAAGTCATTGTTGAAGGATATGCCTGTAATCCTACAGACCTGATGCCTTCAAGAAAATTCTCTCCCACAATTCTCTCTCCTGGTTCCATGCCTGTGCCCTTTATTATGTTTTGCTGGCTCTTATGCATCAAATGCTCACTTCCTGTTTCCCCTTTATTGAGCTCTGGAGACCTGGAACCGGTAACAGGCTTTGAAGAAAAGTACAAAGCCAGGAAAACACAGAAGACAGCCATGACTTTCCAAAGGAAAGCAAATCTTAACACATTTCTAATAACCTTTCAGCCTTTCCCCCTGTCTGTAGCTTACGTAAGATACTGGTTCAGACATGAGTCCCGAGAAACTGTAAATCAATGAAGTTAAAAACAGTTAAAACTCAGGCTAGGTTGGCAGAAAAGTTTAAGACAGGCAGCTGAGATTTTATATCATAATCCTGGCTTGTTCTAAGCTCTCAGTATCCCTAAATGTTTCCTTTTCACTATCCCACAAGGAGGCTGACTGGGTGGCGTTTCCTCTGGGAGGCACTCTAAATGCTTTAGACCTAAAATCTTAGAAGAGCGAAGATGACCTTACATGAATCCACTCTCTGTAAAGTGTGCCATGATCACTGCCAAGCACCAAGCTGACCACATAGAAAAGGGGGGCACAGACAGTAAAGAAATTCCCCATGACCTCTAGATGCTCATCATTACGTCCACAGCCATTCTTTAATCCAGAAAGCTGATGTTCTGCCTATAAATGGCTTCCGGCTCTCTAACTCAAGGCCTCCCTCCATCTCATGATCCTTTTACACTACAACGGTGTTTTAATTGAAACTCCAGTCTCACTGGTCATGCTACTGCAGCAATTCACTGGGCACAGCCTTCTCTGTTCTATTCTGCTGTCCTGCACTTTGAATTCAGGGCTTGGTGTCAGCATGGAAAGCACCAGTGTTCTGATATGGCAGCCTTTGGTTATGTTCCCCCCAAGGGATTTATCATCCACAACCTACTCAAATCCCTCCCCCAACAGCTACCAAAAATTCCCCTGGTGAGAAATGCTATTATGAGAAGGGGTGGCTGCTTTGTGACTCACACTGTTTCATTAAAAAGATTTTTTTTTTTCAAACAAATTTTCAGTAGAGGAATCCAAAGGTTTTCCAAAGCCACAGCAAAACAGAACAGCTCATAATACTATTTCTCAAAGGTCTGCCACTTCATAGGAGATTCCTATATCTCAAAATACTGGAGACATTTAGATTCACTATCCTTTTGTGCTGCACTTGGCCTCTGGGTTGAGAAAGTAGGAAGGAAATGGATGAATTAAACACAGCCAACATGACTGGGCTCGTCAGATATTAAGATGGACGGCAGCTAGCTTGCAAGTCAGCCCTCATCACAGGTCTTAAGACTTGCTTATAGCTTTCCAGGGCACTGGCTGCAATGGCATGAATGTTTCAGTCATAGCTAACCAGAGTTGAGGAAATCTAATAATATATGATGTACATGGGTATTTAGGGACACTTGTTATAGCAGCAGGCAGAGCTATAAAAAAGTGTCTTTGGCCAGGCGTGGTAATGTGTGCCCACAGTCCTAGCTACTCAGGAGGCTAGGGTGGGAGGATGTCTTAAGCCCAGGAGTTCATGTCCAGCCTGGGCAACACAGTGAGACCCTGTCTCTGAAAAAAGTTTGTTTTTAATTAAAAAATAAAAGTTTCTTTGAAAAGCTGACTTAAATTGCTGTTATATTTTTGAGCCTAAATGGTGTTACACCATTTAGATCGTTTACACAATATAAATGGACTAGAACAATATTACAGAAAACTAATTTGTTAGGTTGGAATCCCAAGGGCTCCCCCAAATCCTTGTAGAATTCCCAGAATACTAAGGCAGGCAGCAGGATAAAAGAATCTTAATGGTTCTCTCCAAAAAAGGCACCTTCTCCACAGGGAAAAAGTTATTTAAGATGGAAACAAATGAAAAGATCTCCAAAAAGCTAAGAAGTATGGGCAAAATGACCATGTCAGATGAGGCCTGTGATCTTGGGTTTTCCTACCTCTGTTCCTGAATCCAGGTTAAAGCTTCTCCTGGGCTGGGCGCGGTGGCTCAAGCCTGTAATCCCAGCACTTTAGGAGGCCGAGACGGGCGGATCACGAGGTCAGGAGATCGAGACCATCCTGGCTAACACGGTGAAACCCCGTCTCTACTAAAAAATACAAAAAACTAGCCGGGCGAGGTGGCGGGCGCCTGTAGTCCCAGCTACTCGGGAGGCTGAGGCAGGAGAATGGCGTGAACCCGGGAGGCGGAGCTTGCAGTGAGCTGAGATCCGGCCACCGCACTCCAGCCTGGGCGACAGAGCAAGACTCCGTCTCAAAAAAAAAAAAAAAAAAAAAAAAAAGCTTCTCCTAGCCGGGCATGGTGGCTCACGCCTGCAATCCCAGCACTTTGGGAGGCCAAGGCAGGCGGATCACTTGAGGTCAGGAATTCAAGACCAGCCTGGCCAAATGGCGAAACCCCATCTCTACTAAAAATACAAAAATACAAAATTAGCCGGCTGTGGTGGCACACGCTTGTAATTCCAGCTACTTGGGAGGCTGAAGCAAGAGAACTGCTTGAGCCTGGGAGGCAGAGGTTGCAGTGAGTGGAGATCGTGCCACTGCACTCCAGCCTGATGACAGAGCGAGACTCCTCAAAAAAAAAAAAAAAAAAAAAAGGTACAGAGGTGACTAATTTCAGAACAACTCTTCATGAAGTATGGATTAATTACTTTTCAGAGGGCTCAAGCTACTACCAACAAGAAAGCTGGAGCACTGCTATGACAAGTCTGATTCACCAAGACCAAGATGAGAGACCATACATACCTAAATACGAGGTGAAATTTCTCCAAAAATTATGCTTCTGAAAGTAAGGCACTACCAAGAGCCAAAGTACTCATAAAATCTCTCGGCATGAAACAATTCATTAAATTCTTTATTTTGAGCAAAATGTACTCAAATATAACACAGATTTATTACTTATTCCCGAGGGGAATACATTACAGTGTTGGCTATCATAAACAAGGCTTTAAAAAGTTTCTTAAAACTACACTAAAATCAACAATAAAGAAAAAAACCACCCAGGCTGGGGGCGGTGGCTCACACCTGTAATCCCAGCACTTTGGGAGACTAAGGCGGGTGTATCACCTGAGGCCAGGAGTTCCAGACCAGCCTAGCCAATATGATGAAAACCAGTCTCTACTAAAAATACAAAAATTAGCCGGGCATGATGGCAGGCGCCTATAATCCCAGCTACTCTGGAGGCTGAGGCAGGAGAATCACTTGAACCTGGGAGGTGAAGGTTGCAGTGAGCTGAGACTGTACCACTGCACTTCAGCCTGGGCAACAGGGCAAAACTCCGTATCAAAAAAAAAAGAAAGAAAGAAAAAAGCAACCTGATTCAAACGTGCATATACAAATAGGTATTTCTCCAAAAAAGATATACAAATGGCCAATAAACACATGAAAAGATCCTCAACATCACTAATCATTAGAGAAATGCAAATGAAAACTATGGGATACTACCTCACATCCATTAAGATGGCTACTACTAAAAAAAAAAAAAAAGAAACAGAAAATAACAAGTATTAGCAAGGATGTGGAGAAACTGGAAGCCTGTGCACTGTTGGTAGGAATATAAAATGGTGCAGCTGCTGTAGAAAACAGTATGGTGGTTCCTCAAAACATTAAAAATAGAATCACCAAATGATGGAGCAATTCCACTTCCGGGTATATCCTCCGAAGGACTGAAAGCAGGGTCCTGAAGAGATATTAAGAAATTCACATTTCTAACAATGAATTACAGCTATTTACAACAGCTAAAATGTGGAAGCAACCCAAGTGTCCAGCAACAGATGAATGGAAAGTGAAATGTGGGAGACAGACAATGGAATACGATTCAACCTTTACAAGAAAGGAAATTCTGAAACATGCTACAATGTGGATGAACCTTGAGGACATTATGCTAAGTGAAATAGGACAGCCACAAAAAGACAAACACTGTATGAGTCCACTTACATGCAGTATTTAGAGTATCACAAAACTGTACACTTAAAAACGGTTAAGATAGTAAATTGTTACATATATTTTATGACAGTTTAAAAAAAAAAAAACTGGGGAGGTGGGGGAGAGGGGAGCCAGCACAGAAGTGTAGATGTTATGAAGCTCAGAGACATAGACTTATAATACCAAGGAGGAAATTTCCTTCTGGGTATTTGTGGCTTGGGATAAATTTTACAGAGACAGATTTAAAAAGTGGTGAATCATGCTTCTAGAAAATAGTGTTCAATGACCAGAAAGAAAAGTGGCTCTAGGGATGACAAAGATACTGAAATCAAAAATGCAGATGAATAGTTTGAAAATCACTTTTTCCTTCGATATTCTCACTGAGAGGACAGAGGATCCCTTGTACTAAGACATATGAGGAATTTCTTGGTGGGTTCTTGGCTGGAACCACAAAGAAAAGATCACCTGCCCCAACCCAGAATTAGGGCTTTGGAAAAAAATGAGTGAAGAGAAGAAGTATATACCCTCGCTGCAGCCTCATGGACAAACACCTACTTTTATCTGTTTATTCAACAGAGGAGCTGATGAAAAGGTGAAATCTCCCAGAAGCTAAAATATACAGACTCTTAAGGAGTGAGGAAGCAAAGATTCTTGGAAACAATAAGTTAATCGCTCTATAATAAATGTATATATTCTCAGCACCTACCATAGGTCCTGGTATCCCAGAGGCTATCAATGGAATAAATGAATGTTTTTGTTCAACAGATCGTCACACACAAAGAAAAAAAAGTCTTATATTTTTAGGTCAGTCAGAGAAAAGGAAAAACAGGTCTTCCAACCTCTTTAAAGCCTGGATTCATCCTAAGCTCTTGACTTGTCTAGCTGCCTGGCTGGGGATGTAGGAAAGAGGGTAACTCAGGAAGCCCTTCTGTAGCACCAGCAGCCAAAGAAGAAAAGTCAGGAGGAAGACAAGTCCAGAAGGAGAGCAGACACTGACACAATTACCTTCTGTTCAGAGCAAATTCAATTCTCAGACCAAGGCGAATTGGCTTGGGCCTATATGCAGGCAATAATGCTTAGTCCCATGTAAAAGAAAACCATCAAATAGCCAACAATGTTGTTCCTGGTTGAACCTACCCTCTGGGAGCTGTAGAGATTGCTTAGCAAATATCTGACTAGAAATTCTGAAAATAAAGGCCAGGCACAGTGGCTTCACACTTATAATCCCAGTACTTTGGGAAGCTGAGGCGGAAGGCTCACTTGAGGCCAGGAGTTCAAGAGCAGCCTGGGCAACATGGTGAGACCAACTTCTCTACCAAAAAAAAAAAAAAAAAAAAAAAAGGAAAAAAGTTATCTGGGCATGGTAGCATAGCATCTGTAGTCCCAGTACTCCAAAGGCTAAGGCGTGAGAATTGCTTGAGACCAGGGGTTCCAGGCTGCAGAGAGCGTGATCTTGCTATTGCACTCCAGCCTGGGCAAGAGAAGAAAAACCTTTCTCTAAAGAAAAATAAGAAGAAAAAATAAATAAAAAGAAAGCCAATGAATACATCAAAAAAGGATTCAGAGTTTATTTCTGTGTTTGGGGAGAGAAAAACTAAATGCTTGGTGGAGTTGAGTTTCAGATGCAGAAGTTCTTCTCACTTGCTTTCAGGTTCATTTGTTAAAAACTTAGATTCTCGGGTCTCCAGCTCTAGTGAATTCTGGGAGTGGGGTCCAGTCATCTGCATTGTTAACTACCTCCCTAGAGAATACTGGGCACCATTAAGTTTAAGAACCCTTTCGAATCATTCACAGAAATCAGGAGAGCTCTTGCTGTATCTGCCTCCTTCTTGTTATAGATCCACGAGTGCACTATAAATTCTCATCATGCCTCCCCTAACTTGGAGTTTACAGGGATCCAGTGAACTCTTCCTTCCCCCTTTCTCCCAACAGAGGAAAGCTGTGTGTTCGAGACTAACAGTTCTAGGGAGGTCTCAAGGTAAACAGTCTCATCAGTCTAGAAACTATTTCAGCTGCTGTTTTAGGATTAAATTTGGGGTCTGGCATGGTGGCTCACACCTGTAATCCCAGCACTTTAGGAGGCTGAGGCAGGAGGATCGCTGGAGCCCAGGAGTTTAAGACCAGCCTGGGCAACAAATGGAGACCCCATTTACACAAAATTAAAAATTAGCCAGGTGTAGCGGCATATGCCTGTAGTCCCAGCTACTCAGGAGGCTGAGGAAGGAGGAACGCTTCAGCCCTACAGGCTGAGGCTGCAGTGAGCCATGATCGTGCCACTGCACTCCGGCCTGAACTGAGCGAGACCCTGTCTAAAATATATATATATAAAGGACAGAAACCCAACTGCTGAACTAGCCGGGCGAGGCGGCGGGCGCCTGTGGTCCCAGCTACTCGGGAGGCTGAGGCAGGAGAATGGCGGGAACCCGGGAGGCGGAGCTTGCAGTGAGCTGAGGTCCGGCCACTGCACTCCAGCCTGGGCGACAGAGCGAGACTCCGTCTCAAAAAAAAAAAAACAACCCAACTGCTGGATTCAAGGATAAACCTGTGTTCAAGTGAGAACCTAAGATTCAGAAGTGAAACTGGGCCGGGCGCGGTGGCTCAAGCCTGTAATCCCAGCACTTTGGGAGGCCGAGACGGGCGGATCATGAGTTCAGGAGATCGAGACCATCCTGGCTAACACGGTGAAACCCCGTCTCTACTAAAATACAAAAAAAATTAGCCGGGCGAGGTGGCGGGCGCCTGTACTCCCAGCTACTCGGGAGGCTGAGGCAGGAGAATGGCGTGAACCCGGGAGGCGGGGCTTGCAGTGAGCTGAGATCCGGCCACTGCACTCCAGCTTGGGCAACAGAGCTAGACTCCGTCTCAAAAAAAAAAAAAAAAAAAGAAGTGAAACTGCTGGGTCTCTAAGAATCCCCTTCTCACACTCAAGACTAAATCCATGGTAATTACTATGAACCATCTGATTCAGACTAGGCCATGAGAAAGCCTGGAAAAGAAACAGACTGAAATTTATTTGTAACCATCATCCTAAAAGACTGAGGTGGCCAGGCGCAATAGCTCATGCCTATAATAATGCCAGCACTCTGGGAGGCTGAGGCAGGCAGATCACCCGAGGTCAGGAGTTTGAGACCAGCCTGGCCAACATGGTGAAACCCTGTCTCTACTAAAAATACAAAACTTAGTCAGGCATGGTGGTGCATGCCTGTAATCCCAGCTACTTGCGAGGCTGGGGCAGAAGAATCACTTGAACCTGGAAGGCGGATGTTGCAGTGAGCTGAGATCGCGCCACTGCACTCCAGCCTGGGTGACAGAGTGAGACTCTGTCTCAATCAATCAATCAATCAGTCAATAACTGACTGACTGAGGTTAAGATTTAGGTTTTGAGCTAACTTCAAGATTCTAGAACCACAACCTCAGTGATCCACTGTCATTAAAAACACCCCTACCTGAGGATAAGGAGGAGCAGAATCAATATCCCATTTAAGTTACCACCATTTCCCTACGAAGTTTTTCCAATTTTGAAACTGTCAAAATTGAAGCTTAGTTTTATAATTGGGTATAGAGCAGTACCCCTTGTCCAAGGCTTCACTTTACATAGTTTCAGTTACCAGTGGTCAACAGAGGTCTGAAATATTAAGATACCTTCATGCACCGCCCAACATGCATGGGTCAACAACCAACTGCATACGTGATGGTGGTCCCGTAAGACTATATACTGCACCTTTTCTATGTTTAGACACACAAATACTTACAACTGTATCACAATTGCCAACAGTGTTCAGCACAATTACATGTTGCACAGGTTGGTAGCCTAGGAGCACTAGGAGCAACATATAATCTAGGTATGTAGCAGGCTATACTACCTAGGTCCGTGTTAAGTACGCCCTAAGATGTTTGCCAAGTGACAAAATCCCTTAATGACCCATTTCTCAGAAAGTATCCCTATCATTAAGCAATGCATGACTGTACTTTGAGACAGGGAGAGAGAAAACACATTCATATAACTTTTATCATAGCATATTGTTATAATTGTTCTATTATTAGTTACAGCTATTGAGTTTTTATTGTGCCTGATTTATAAATAAAACTTTATCAAAAGTATGTATATACAGGAAAAGACACAGTAGATATAGGGTTCAGGTTAGGTACTATCCACAGTTTCAGGCATCCACTGGGGGTATTGGAACGAATCCCCTTTGGATAAGGAGGAACTACTACACTCAAATTTCTGTGCCCAATATGCTTGGGGTGAATACCAAATATGTAAAATACAAAGCATGTTCCTTTTCCCGAAAGGAACTAGAGCTTGCTTCCTTTCTTTGGCTAAGAGTGGCCTAACTCAAAGTATTCCTTGTGACATGACATATTGAGGCGCATCCTTGTTTAAGATCAAAATGTACATATCCCATAAAACAAATGCTTTAAGAGCTAAGCCACTGTTTCTTACAACACCATTCAAACCTCAGTAAGCAAGAGTTAACTATGACCTTCAAGAAAGTTATCTTTGCCTCGGGGTAACTTCTATTTTAAGCAAATAAGCCCTCATGGTAATAAAGAGCTAAAAATTCTGCTTTTTTAAAAAAGTTTTCATTAACAATACAAGTTTTGTAGGGCAGGAGACCCATCATGCTCTCTGGAGACCACAGAATGCTTTTCCTTCTCCAGAAACCAGGTGAAGGCCCATTACTTCAGGCACACCTATGGCAGGGCACAAAGGCTTTCTGATCCACTCCAAAGGAGCTGGCAACTCTCCCCCATTAGCTAACAATAAAAGAAAATTAAATCACTTGAGAACCCTACAGTGGCAGCAAAATAGAACCCAAGAGATATCCTGCTAGCATGTTCAAAGACTTATTAAAAGGCACCTTGGGCTAGGCATGGTGGCTTATGCCTATAATCCCAATACCTTGGGAGGTTGAGGTGGGAGGATTGCTTAAAGCCCAGAGTTTGAGACCAGCCTAGGCAACACAGTGAGACCTCATCTCTACAAAAGATTGTATAAAAATTAGCCAGGCGTGGTGATGTGCACCTAAGTCGCAACTACTCTGGAAGCTGAGGTGGGAAGATGGCTTGAGCCCAGGAGTTTGAGGCTACAGTGAGCCATGATTACACCATGGCACTCCAGCCTGGGTGACAGAGCAAGATCCTGTCTCAAAAAAAAAATAAAATAACAAAAACAAAACACAATCACCTTGTATCAGTCTCAGTTGATGGCTTGATGACAATAAAGAACAGTTTAGACTTTTCTGAATGTGTGTGTATATACACATATATATATACACACACACACACATATGACTAGGAAGTTGAAGTGAAGCCCTCAATGGCCAGCCCTTTTATAGTAGAACCTAGAAAACAGCAACTTCTTTCAACATGGTGAATCCTGCATGTTTTGTATCCCACATTTGGAAATCTATACTCTGAGACAAACAGAACTACTGAAAGAGAATGACCAGACCTCCAGAATAGTACCGAGGCAGCCATCAGGAGTTACAGCAAAACTTACATTTTAACGTGGAATGGAAGGGACTCACTCTGCTTCTAGAAAGCAGCCCTTATCGGCGGCATTATGAGTAAAAGCAGCCCACCAATGCAGGTCAGACTTTAGGACACAGAACCAGATTCCATTTGGGGGCTACAGCTAGCACAGCTGTAAACCTCTCCACCCATCAAATTCTGAGACGATTAGGCCAGGCATGGTGGCTCATGCCTGTAGTCCCAGCACTTTGGGAAGCCAAGCTGGGAGGATCATCTGAGCCCAGGAGTCTGAGACTGCAGTGAGCTACAATCCTGCCACTGCACTCCAGCCTGGGTAAGAGAATGAGACCCTGTCTCAAAAGAAAAAAAAAAAATCTAGGCCGGGCGCGGTGGCTCAAGCCTGTAATCCCAGTACTTTGGGAGGCCGAGGCGGGTGGATCACGAAGTCAGGAGATCGAGACCATCCTGGCTAACATGGTGAAACCCCGTCTCTACTAAAAATACAAAAAACTAGCCGGGCGTG
This sequence comes from Macaca nemestrina, assembly GCF_043159975.1. Taxonomy (NCBI): domain Eukaryota; kingdom Metazoa; phylum Chordata; class Mammalia; order Primates; family Cercopithecidae; genus Macaca; species Macaca nemestrina. The sequence continues at coordinate 73,843,070 of NC_092142.1, read as the reverse complement.
GTGGCGGGCGCCTGTAGTCCCAGCTACTCGGAGGCTGAGGCAGGAGAATGGCGTAAACCCGGAAGGTGGAGCTTGCAGTGAGCCGAGATCGCGCCACTGCACTCCAGCCTGGGGGACACAGCGAGACTCCGTCTCAAAAAAAAAAAAAAAAAAAAAAGAAAAGAAAAAAAAAAAATCTGAGGTGACTGAAGGCAGACAACTATAAGAGAGTGCCCCCATTGGAACTCCACCACTCTCCATTTAGATGTCCTTTGGCTTTTGTGCACATTATCTCATGAGACCCTCACCATGACTCTGAGAGGTAAGCAGGACAGGTGTCTTCTCCATTTTACTGATGAATAAATTGTGACTGAGGTTAAATGACTCGCTTGCCCAAGGTCACAGATCATGCAGCTAATCAGCTGTCTAACCAGGAAATGGGCCCAGCACTCTGACTGGCAGGCCAGCACAATCTCCAGGACACCACGCGACTTCCTAATGTTTTCAGATAAGAGGCAGAAGAGGGTACTGGTTAAGAGCCCAGGTTCTGGCACCAGCCAACCTGCATTCCGATCCCATCTCCACCACCTACTAACTGCCTGATCTTGTGTGAGTTCCTTAATCTCCCCCAAACCTGTTTCCTTACCTGTACAATGGGGGTAGGGGAGAACAGTCTTACTTCATAGAGTTATAGTGATGATTAAGTGAGATGATGAACATAAAGCACTCAAATTCAGGTACTCAAAAAATGTGAGAGGAAGGCACAGTGCAGGACCCACAGCAGAGATCAAGGAACACAGTCCTGCTCTCATGGAGCTTAGACTTTAGGCAAACTGTACGCAAAAAATGTAAAAGATAAAATGTTTACAAAGTATGTTAAGAATGATTGGCCGGGCGCGGTGGCTCAAGCCTGTAATCCCAGTACTTTGGGAGGCCGAGGCGGGTGGATCACGAAGTCAGCAGATCGAGACCATCCTGGCTAACATGGTGAAACCCCGTCTCTACTAAAAATACAAAAAACTAGCCAGGCGAGGTGGCGGGCGCCTGTAGTCCCAGCTACTCGGAGGCTGAGGCAGGAGAATGGCGTAAACCCGGGAGGCGGAGCTTGCAGTGAGCCGAGATCGCGCCACTGCACTCCAGCCTGGGTGACACAGTGAGACTCCGTCTCAAAAAAAAAAAAAAAAAAAAAAAAAAAGAATGATTAAGGTGCAGGGCGCAGTAGCTCACGCCTGTAATCCCAGCACTTTGGGAGGCCGGTTCAGGCAGATCACCTGAGGTCGGTAGTTTGAGACCAGCCTGATAAACATGGAGAAACCCCCATCTCTACTAAAAATGCAAAATTAGCCCCAAGCTTATTAGGCGTGGTGGCGCATGCCAGTAATCCCAACTACTCCGGAGGCTGAGGCAGGAGAATTGCTTGAACCCGGGAGGCGGAGGCTGCGGTAAGCTGAAGTCCTGCCACTGCACTCCAGCCTGGGCAACAAGAGTGAAACTCCGTCTCAAAAAAAAAAAAAAAAAAAAGAATGATTAAGGTAACAAGTGAGTGACTGGAGAGAATAACAGGAGGGGCCAATTTTTAAGAGTGGTCTCTAAGCCCTAAGGGATCAGAAAGAGGATTGCGTGTGAAGAATGGACAGAAAAGCACTCCAGGCATAGGGAATGGGATACGTGGGGGTCACAGCACAGGGAAGCCAGGAACCTAGAGAAGACAAATGTGACCACAGAGCTTCCTCTCCCGGGATTTGCGGAGCAAGGCTGGAGCTCATGAGGATGACCACAACTATCTTAAAAACGACAAAGATGAGGCTCCAGAGAGGGGATATATCTTGCCCAAGGTCACAGCTGCTCAGAGGAGGAGCTGGGACCAGGGCTCTTCCGTATTCTACCTCTAGACTCAGCCTAAGCCCACGCTCTCTGAGATGGCCTCGGATACACTGAACTCCCCCATGTATTTCACTGACAACTGTTTTCTGTACCCATGAAGAGTTGCAAGAGCACCTTGAAAACACAACGAAACGCATCATATCAACTTCCAGGCATCTAATCAATTGTGCTCCAAAATCTTTACCCTTCTAATCTTACAACACAACAGCAAAAGCCGCTTAGACCTTACTCAAAGGCTCCAAAGCAGAAACAAGTTTTGCTTCTTGCAGCAATGAGCAACAGAGGAAACATGTCCTGGAAGATCCCATGGTCTGTTTCAGGTGAGATGGAACCGATGCTGCACACGAAGGTTCATCTCAAATGAACTGCACAGGAAAAGTTAATGACTTTATGTAAATAAAAGAATGAATCCCTAAAGCAGTGGTTCTCAACCAGAGTGATACCACCCACACCCCAGAGGGCATTTGGGAGTTCTTGGGGACATTTTGGGGTGACACACTGAACTGCTGGATGCTATCAGCATTTAGTAGGTGGGGCCAGGCATGCTCAATGTCTTGCAGAAGGACATGATGGTCCTACACAGTAAGGAACAGATTACCTACAATATTAATAGCAGCCTCCCATACACGCTTTTGACACCCTTCCCCAAAGGATTAATGTGCTCCAACTTTCCTGTCCCCACAGTTCAGTGGCTCTCCCTACTCTCACCATAACAGGATGAAAAAAAATAAGCTTTCACAGCTTAGGACTGAAATTCTGGAATCCAATTATAAGCTCATAACTTTAGCATGGAACCTGGCAGTAGCATAATAAATAAATTTTTAGTAAGAGACAGACTGAAGAAATTTCAGCAAAAAAAAAAACAAAAAACTCCCTTTCTTCCTCCCTACATATCTCATGTTTTTCAACACACAAAATTCTGTGATTTTAGAGAAACTTCGTATAGTGCTTTTAAGTTCAAAACCAGATGCTCATTACAGTTCTTTTAAACACCTAACCAGTCATCTCAAAAATATGGCTAACTCTCTGAACTAAATTTCATAGGAAAGATTATTAATTTCAAAATGCCTAATTTTGATCAAATGCCTGAAAGAGCCAAAGGCAATCATGTTTTGCATCTCATTCAGGTCAGAGTTCGATGAGGTCAGAAAAGCTCCAATGATATCCAGAGGTCTGTTCAGAGATTAAAATATCATCCTAACAATTCACAAGCTACTTCTAAGGGTTACCCTAAATTAGTCACTAACAGTTCGTCCCCCAACTCTATTTCACATAGTTTATAGAATTGACAAAAAACCGAACCAAATGAAAACAAACCCCAGGATATTTGCAGGGAGGGGGAAAGCGATACCCCAAAAGTCAACCCTATTTCACAGTAGGTAAAACAGTGATCCACGAGATATTACCCTCCATAAAGTACCCTAAAGGCAGGAGCAATCTTTCCCCTACACAATATCTAAATTTTCCCAACTCACCCAAAAGAAACTTAAGATGTAACTTATTCACTCAACTTGCCAATTAGCAAACAGCGGCCCCACACACCTTTTGGCCAATTTTCTAGAAGCCTGACCTAGCAGACAGACCTGTTTTCCTCCTGCCAGGCCTTTTTAGCCCTCCCAGTAGGAGCCTGGGAAATCCCCCTCCAACCTTTTGCTGGCCTGTCACCAGAAGTTCATAAAATGAATTCATCCAGATTCTCTGAATCCTCCTTTCCCCCAGTCATGTGCCAACAGTCAGGCAATAATGCCCCACCTTGACAGGCTCCCTGTTACAAAAACATGCAGATTCACGGGAAGACCAAGCACTTAGCATGGAGCAGAAGAAAAAAGATGGAGGGAGGTGAGAGTCGTGGAGCCAAGTCTGCTGCATGCAGTACGGGTGACCAGAGCCCTGGTCCTGCAAAGCCCCCGCGAGACTCGCCGGCTGGGCCCTCCGTACAGCAGCCACACCTGTCTATGCCAGCCGCCTGCCGGCTGCTCCATTTTAAACATTTCAAACAGATCTCCAGCAGGGTGGCAAAACTGGGCACCTCTCTCTCCCAGCAAGAGTGAGAGCCCTAATCCAGGCATCACTCGCCCCTAATTTTATTTCATTTTCATACTCTCTGTTTTGGAGACACTGCTTGCTCCAACTGGCTCCATCTCTCCGTTACTGGTGAGGCAGGCACAGTGCTGCAGTGGCAGAATGGAAGCACCCAGGCTGACTTGCTCTCAGCCAGAGAAGACCGCTTCTCTGAGAAGGGAGATGCCAATAAATGGGACTCCAATAGGTAGGCTTCGCTCTGCCCTTCCACAAGTGAACACACGCCGGGAGTCCTACATCGCCAGGCTCCGCAACCTTGCAGAAAGCCTAGTTTCCAGAGGGTAGGTATCCCATTCATCCCTTGGCATCGGGAACCAAAGGGAAGGCAGACAGATCCCGGTCGTGCACTATATTCCCAAACCTTGGCACGCGCGCGAAGGCTTGGGGCGCCCCGGCGCGCCCTCCCTCCGAGGCCTCCACCACCGTGGACTCACCACTGTGCGAGCTGAACCACCTGGGTGCGATGTGCAGAGGTAGAGCATCCGCCAGCGAGGCTCGGGAGCCCAGGTACAGCATCCCGTCTCTATGGTGACTGCCGCCCGTCTCCTGGTAACCATTGCCATGGGCATAGGTGGAGTCGGACGCGGACCCTCCGCCGCCGGGCGCCCTCTCAGAGTCGCCGGTGCCCCGGGAGGCGGGGGTGTAGAGGCCAAAGGGCACCCCCCCTGCTGTGCTGGGGTCCATGCCCATGCCTGCCACCGAGCTGACCGAGCGGCTGCGCAGCCCCATGGCCCCGCCGCCCGTCCGGTAGTGCCCGAAATGGGGCGCCCCTCCCGGCGGCGGCACGGCGCTGTCATCGGTGGAGACCCCCGGGAAGGGGCCCCGGGAGCGGGTCGCCGTGCTCTGCTTGCCCCCCATGCTCGCCCGGGCCCCGGTGGGGCGGGAACCTGGAGGCCGAGACCCTCCCCCACTTCTCAGCAGCGGGGGGAGGGCTGGGCGAGCATAAAGGGGGAGGGAGTCAAAAAGGAGACCCGAAGGGAGAAAAGAAAAAAGCAAAAGAAAAAAGGAAAAAACCCGCGGGGCGGAAGAGGCAGGCGGGCGGGCGGGGATCCCAAACTCAGAATTTCAAACGATCCAAGCCAAACGCATGTTTCCCCTCAAGGTCCAAAGAGGCGCAGTCCGGCGCGGGCTCCGCGCGCCACAGGCCGCCCCCGGGCTCCGAAAGCCGGGGGAGCCGCAGGGAAGGAGGGAGGGAGGCGGCGGCGAGAGGCAGGCGGGCGCGGGGAGGCGCCGGAGGAGGCCGCCCGCCCCGCGGGAGGAGGAGGAGGACCGGGGGCGCCAGGCGCGTCCCCCGCCTCAGGACGCCGCGACCATGGACGGCGGCCCGGACCTCTCCAGGCCTCGGGCGGGCCGCGGCGCTGGGCGGCCAGGCGCAGCTCGGGAAGCCGCGGTCGCGTCGTGTCGCGCTCTCGCTTCAGTCGCCGCCGGCCCCGCCAGCCGCGCCACCCCGCTCGGTCCCGGGCAGCGCTTGCCGGCGCTCCTGGCCGCCGTGGAGACAATGGAGGGCGGCAGAGCGCAGGCGCGGCCTGCGCCCCCTCCCCCTCCCCCCGTCGGGTTAACCCTTTCGCGGCCCCTGCGGCGCCCGGGCAGCTGACGCCCCAGCAGTCCCCACCCACCGCCCGCCCCCGGCCGGCCTGTGACCTGGGCGGCCTGAGCCACTGGGCGTTAGCCACAGAAACCAGATGTCTTTGAAAAGCAAACACTTCTTAAGTCCCCGAAAATGGCAAATTATTCAGGGGGAACCACGTATGGGGGAGGGGCAGCAATGGTTCGAGGGGGTGGGAAGGAAACACCGGGAAGAAGGAGATTTACTCCTTACGCCTACCTGGCTCTGAGGGTCACCAGTCGAGCTCCCCTCCTGGCACAAATTTGCCCCCACAGCACCCTCTGGTGGACGTGATGGCCATTCTTTCGGGGGTTCCCCATCCAAGCACCCCTCAGGTCCGGAATCTCAACATTTGGCGGGGTTTAGCTATTTGGGGGTAAACAGCGCCATGGGGACACTTGTGAATCCGGAGTGTTGCTGACACTAGGTCAGAACTTCCTATTTTGGGCTTAAGCAAATGAGTAGATTCCTTAGCTAAAATGTAATTTTCAGAATCAATAGAGGTACCATAAAATGTGAATAGATATGGATATGGAAATAGAACAACGTAGCTAGAAGTGATTATAGAAACCTTCTGTCCAAGGTTGGAGCCCTGTTTTGTTTACCATGTTCTGTGTTTCGGCCTACACCGCGGCCAAGGACACGGTGGGTACTCAATAGGTGTATTGTTGACCAAGCCTGCATCATTTTGCAAGGGAGGGTTCCTTTGATACCTCAGTCCGTCTTTCTCTCCTATATTCACATTCATTCAGTGAACAATTGTTTTTCTTTTTCTTTTTTTTCTTTTTTTTTTTTTTTTGAGACGTAATCTCACTCTGTCACCCAGGCTGGAGTGGAGTGGCCTAATCTCGGCTCATCGCAACCTCCGCCTCCCAGGTTCAAGCGATTCTCCTGCCTCAGCCTCCTGAGTAGCTGGGATTACAGGCACGTGTCACTGCACCCGGCTAATTTTTTGTATTTTTAGTAGAGACAGGGTTTCACCATATTGGCCAGGCTGGTCTTGAACTCCTGACCTCAGGTAATCCACCGGCCTTGGCCTCCCGAAGTGTTAGAATTACAGGCGTGAGCCACCACACCTGGCCTGTTTTTCTTTTCCTTTCTTTCTTTCTTTCTCTTTTTTTTTTGAGATGGAGTCTTGCTCTGTAGCCCAGGCTGGACAAACTCCGCCTTCCAGGTTCAAGCAATTCTCCTGCTTCAGCCTCCTGAGTAAAAGTCTGTTAAAAATTTGAAAATCAGGCCAGGACATGGTGACTCGCTTGTAATCCCAGCACTCTAGGAGACGGAGTGGGGCGGGGGGCACGGGGGATCACCTGGGGTCAGGAGTTTGAGACCAGCCTGGCCAACATGGTGAAACCCTGTTTCTACTAAAAAACTAAAAATAGAAAATAAATACATTAGCCAGGTGTGGTAGCTCACGCCTATGGTCCCAGGTACTTGGGTAGCTGAGGCAGAAAAATGGCTCGAACCCGGGAGGCAGAGGTTACAATGAACTGACATCACATCACTGCACTCCAGACTGGGCAACAGAAAGAGACTGTCTCAAAAAATATATATACGTACATACATTAATATATAGTAGAGATGGGAGTTTCCCTATGTTGCCCAGGCCGGAACTCCTGGCCTCAAGCAGTCCTCCCACTTCAGCCTCACAAAGTGCTGGGATTACATCATGAGCCACTGTGACAGCTAAACAACTGTTTATCAAGTGCTAGGTGCTGGCTGTGAGGATCACACAGTCCCTGGCTTAACTGACTTCTACCTATTAAATGACCCCAGATACTTCTAAACTGGGGGGCCAAAACAGGGTGTAGAGAAATATTAAAAGAAAACCAAAAGAGCAAGGCTAGCCTGTCACAGATATTGATTGTTCCAGTGTGGCCAGCCTGGAAACAGGAGGAAAGCTATTTGCAAGCACGAAATACCTGGAGGTGAGCAAACAGCCTTATAGAAGTAAGAGTTGTTTGCTAGAGAAATAAAAATAGGAAGAAACAAAATGTGCCAACATCTAATAAATTATCTGTAGGTGCCTATATGAGTATGTGTATACCTAAAGAGGAAAAACAAGAAAGCTTAAATTTAATCCAATTTCCTTGTAGAAGAAAGACTATGGTATCAGAAGAGTGGTTCAGTACTATACTAACAACAAAAGAAAAGGTATGGCCGGGCGCGGTAGCTCAAGCCTGTAATCCCAGCACTTTGGGAGGCCGAGGCGGGCGGATCACAAGGTCAGGAGATCGAGACCATCCTGGCTAACACGGTGAAACCCCGTCTCTACTAAAAAATACAAAAAACTAGCCGGGCGAGGTGGCGGGCGCCTGTAGTCCCAGCTACTCGGGAGGCTGAGGCAGGAGAATGGCGTGAACCCGGGAGGCGGAGGCTGCAGCGAGCTGAGATCCGGCCACTGCACTCCAGCCTGGGTGACAGAACAAGACGCCGTCTCAAAAAAAAAAGAAAGAAAAGGTATTAGACCCCTTGGAAGATCCCTACTAGAGAGATAAATACATGATACCCATTGTAACTATCCAAATAGCTTTTGATTTATCCATTCACTCAACAGTTTTTTAGTGTATTTAACAAAATATTTAGTATGTAATAAATTCCAGGCACTGTAGTAGGTTCTGGGATACAGTGCTGAACCAGACAGATGGAGTCCCTGTTCTCATAGAACTTCAGAAGAAACATTTCACACCCACTTGAATGGCTATAATCAAAGAGAAGGGCAATAGTAAGTATTGATGAGAGGTGGAAAAATTGGAACCCTTGTACCTTGCTGGTGGAAATGTAAAATGGTGCAGCTGCTTTGGAAAATAGTCTATCAGTTCCTCAAAAAGATTAAATATGGAGTTACACGACCCAGCAATTCCGCTCCTACCTAGGTATAGTTCCGAGAGAAAGCAAAACATATGTCTACAGAAAAATGTGTACATAAATGTTCATAGCAGCATTATTCAAAAGAGCCAAAAGGTGGAAACAACCCAAATGCCCATCAGTTGATAAAGAGGTAAACCAAAGGTGGTGTATCTATACAATGAAATATTATTCAGCCATAAAAAGGAATAAAGTACTGATTCATACTACAACATGGATGAATCTTGTAAAATCACATTACAGGCTTAAGTCACCGCACCCCACCAATACTTATTGATCTATATTGATCAATACTTATTGATCTATATTGATCAATACTTATTGATCAATATTGATCAATACTTATTGATCTATATGGAAGCCAGCCATAAAAGACCATATATTGTATGATTTTACTTATATGAAATGTCCAGAATAGGCAAATCCATGGAGATAGAAAGATTAGTGGTTGCCATGGCTTCAGGGAGGGGAGAATGGAAAATGACTACTAATAGGTTTCTTTCTTTTTTTTTATTTTTATTTATTTATTTATTTTTTGAGATGGAGTCTTGCTCCGTTACCCAAGCTGGTGCACAGTGGCATGATCTTGGCTCACTGCAACCTCCACCTCCCAGGTTCAAGTGATTCTTCTGCCTCAACCTCCCAAGTAGCTGTACAGGCACATGCCACCAAGTGACACTAATTTTTTTTTTTTTTTTGAGACGGAGTCTTGCTCTGTTGTCACCCAGGGTGGAGTGCAGTGGTGCAATCTCAGCTCACTGCAACTTCTGCCTCCCAGGTTCAAGCGATTCTCATGCCTCAGCCTCCTGAGTAGCTGGGATTACAGGCGCGTGCCACCACACCCAGCTAATTTTCGTATTTTTAGTAGAGACCGGGTTTCACCATGTTTTGTCAGACTGGTATCAAACTCCTGACCTTGTGATCTGCCCACCTTGGCCTCCCAAAGTGCTGGGATTACAGGCGTGAGCCACCGTGCCTGGCCGCTAATTCTTTTTTTTGAGACAAGTCTTCCTCACATGATCCACTTGCCCCAGCCTCCCAGAGTAGCTGGGATTACAGACATGAGCCACTGCACCCGGCCTTTTTCTGTTTTTTTTGGTTTTTTTTGTTTTTTAAATTTTTTAATTTTTGATTTTTGTGGTTGCAAAGTAGGTGTCTTTCTGTTTTATTCATTTATTTATTTAGAGACAGAGTCTCACTCTGTCACCCAGGCTGGAGTGCAGTGGTGTAATCTCAGCTCACTGCGACCTCTGCCTCCTGGGTTCAAACAATTCTCACGCCTCAGCCCCCTGAGTAGCTGCGATTACAGGTGTGTGCCACCATACCCGGCTAATTTTTTTTTTTTTTTTTGTAAAGATGAGGTTTCGCCACGCTGGCCAGGCTGGTCTCGAACTACTGGCCTCAAGTGATCCACCCGCCTTGGCCTTTCAAAGTGCTGGGATTACAGTCATGAGCCACTACACCTGGTCTTGTTTTTTTAAATCACTTTTTTTTTTTTGGTAATTGAATGAATTTCTTTTTGAAGTGATAAAAATGTTTGGGAATTGGGTAATGGTGATGCTTGCACAGACTTGTAGATATACTAAGAACCGCTGAATTATACACTTAAAAGGGTGAATTTTAGGGCATCTGAATCACACTACCATACCATATAGATCAATAAGTATTGGTGGGGTGCAGTGACTTAAGCCTGTAATCCCAGCATTTAGGGAGGCTGAGGCAGGTGGATCACTTGAGGTCAGGAGTTTGAGACCAGCCTGGCCAACATGGTGAAACCCCTCTCTACTAAAAATACAAAAATTAGCCGGGCATGGTGGTGCACGCATGTAATCTCAGCTACTCGGGAGGCGGAGGCATGAGAATCGCTTGAACCAGAGAGGCAGAGGTTGCAGTGAGCCGAGATCAAACCACTGCACTCCTGCCTGGGCAACAGAGTGAAACTCCGTCTTTAAAAAAAAAAAAAGTACTGAAGCAGGTAATAACAGTACAGTATGATAGGTAAGCCTGGAATGGTGCCTGACTTGTAGTAGGCACTCAGTAAATATTGTTGAACTAATGAACGAATGAATGACTAAGTGGTATGAGAGAGAAAGAACATGGTGCTGAAAGAAAGGCAAGAGACAGGAATAGACCATTCCAAGCCGATGCCTGAAACGTGAGTTGGAGATCAGCCAGGCGAGGAGGCAGGGCGGGAAAAAAACTGTGTTTTGAGATGAGAATACTGTTCCAGGCAAAGGGAACAGCCCAGATGTGAGAGAACATGGTATATTCAAGGAACTGAAAGAGGCTATAGTGCTGCAATACAAGGGGCAAGAGCCAAAGATGAATCTGGTCCTCAGGAGTAGGCAAGGAGTGTGGACCACATCCCAAGGGCATGGGGAGCTGGAAAGCCTTTTTCGGTATCATTAGAAACTGTCTGTCTAGCACCAGCATCATTGGTACTATCATTAGCACCAATAGGAATGGCCTCCCAGCACTTTGGGAGGCCAAGGCAGGCAGATTACTTGAGCCTAAGAGTTCAAGACCAGCTTGGGTAACAGCAAGACCCTGTTCGATAAACAGTACAGCAATTAGCCAGGTGTTTTGGCGCATGCCTCTGGTCCCAGCTACTTGGGAGGCTGAGGTGGGAAGATCGCCTGAGCCCAGGGAGATTGAGGCTGCAGAAAGCCACGATCTCAAAAATAAAATAAATAAAAGGAAAAAAATTTTGATAGATGATAGATAAAACATACCACATGCACATTAATGGTCACACAGCTAGTAAGAGCAGAGCTGGGCTCTTAAGTTTCACAATGAACATGCCCATCAAGGAATTTTTTTTTTTCTTGAGACAGGGTCTCACTCTGTCACCCAGGCTGAAGCGCAGTGGTACAATCTGGGCTTATTGCAACCTCTGCCTCCCAGGCTCAAGGGAACCTCCCACCTCACCCTCCTGAGTAGCTGGAACCACAGGTGCGTGCCACCATGCCTGGCTAAGTTTCCTGTATTTTTAGAGACAGGGTTTTGCCATGTTGCCCAGACTGGTCTTGAACTCTTGGGCTCAAGAAATCTTCCCGTCTCAGCCTCTCAAAGTGTTGGGATTACAGGTGTGAGCCACTGCACCCAACTGAGGAATTCTTCAAATGACAATTTTGTTTTCTTGTATACTTTCCAAAGGGGTAAAAAAGACTAGATCTACTTAACAACTGTATTTCTTTTTATGAATTAATTATTTGGCCTTAAGGTTTATATTCCAGTGTGCTAATTATTATAAGTCCACCTCTCTCATAGCTGGCACCACTGAACAGCTGAGATCTTGCACTGCAAAGGTGAAGCCCCTGCCCTCTGGAATGTGATTACACTCAGCTTAGATGCCCTGTGGGACCCCGAATGGTAGCCTTTCTCAGAAAACGCCCTGTTATGAACAGGCGCAGCGGCTCATGACTGTAATCCTAGCACTTTGGGAGGCTGAACCGGGTGGATTGCTCGAGGACAGGAGTTTAAGACCAGCCTGACCAACATGGTGAAACCCTGTCTCCAGTAAAAATACAAAAATTAGCCAGGCATGGTGTCAGGTGCCTGTCATCCCAGCTACTCGGGAGGCTGAGGCAGGAGAATCGCTTGAACCCGGGAGGCGGTGGTTGCAGCAAACTGAGATCGTGCTACTGCACTCCAGCCTGGGCAACAAAGCGAGACTCTGTCTCCAAAAAAAAAAAAAAAAAAGAAAAGAAAATGTCCTGTTATCTTGTTTTGTACTTACTCACAATAAACCACTGATCCACTTACCACAACAGTCAGGGGGAAGAGCTGATAAAATTGCTGCTGCCAAAGCCCTTTGCAAATGCGAATGCATATCTGTTCTATTATAGAAAGTCTGGGACTTGCACTGTTCAGAAAATAGGGGAAATGGCTTGTTAGGGCCTACTCCAGAGAAGTAATGGGGAACTCCCGTCCACCTCCCTGTCTCTCCAAGCCAGAGGAAGGCGAGGGTTTCCCACAGCTTTGGAGGGCGTCCCCAGCACCCCCATCACCCCCACTGGGGGTGGACAAATGCCTTTCAGTGAGAAACTTCCTCCTAGGACCTCTCGGAGCTCTTTAAATTTTATTGTTTTGCTTGAAAAGAGACAGCTTAGAGAAATCAAGATAATGAGTAACCAAATACACATGGCCGGGAGGCTGAGCACGGGACCATGTTCATAAATATTTGTTGATTGATGAAGACAGTGAAATTATTACTGGGGCTCAGGGCAGGGGTCCAAGGTTCCCAGATGTAAACGAACTGAGTAGTCAGCTAGCTCCAAATTCTGCAGAAGAGCAAACAGAAGAATAGAAAGATAAAGGATCATGTTCAAATTGCATGGCTCATTGCTGATAAGAGCCCAGCCCAGGCCCTGGATTTCTGGGTTTGCTCTGTATCCTGCTTTCCTGTGGCTTGGCTAGCAAGTGTACTGAATAAACACGGTTTCATGATAAATCCCCTGTGGCCTGGTCAGCAAAGTGGGATCTACTTGACAAAGGACCCTCAGTAGTCCCCAGCCTCTGATTCAGATGCAAAATCCTAAGTCCCCCAACTGACAGAATGGACCACCCCGGCCACCCCCCCCAGGCCAAGGGGACCCCAGAGAAACCTGAAAAACTGAATTTCTGGCCATCATGAGAAAGAAGGTCATTCTACCCCCTACCTTTTGGAGTTTAGGCACAACTGACCCGCATTAAGGTAAAACTAGAGATCATAAGACTGACAGAACAGATGCTTTGTGGCAATAAAATACCAAATTCCAACCGGACTGGTATAGCATCGTATAACAGATAGTAGACCCTGAAGAAATTAAAAGTATTTTACCCCAAAATATATTTCTTTGACATATTTTGAAATGACTCTTCAAAGCATTCTGTTGCGGGGGAAATTTTGCATCTATAGGGAATGCAGCTGGGACTTTCCTGGATTTAAAACAGATTAAGAGGTCAGGTGTGGTGGCTCATACCTGCAATCCCAATACTTTGGGAGGCCAAGGGGGCAGGAGGATCGCTTGAGCCTAAGAGTTAGAGATCAGCCTGGGCAACGTAGTGAAACCCCATCTTAACTTTTTTTCTTGAGACAAGGTCTCGCTCTGTCACCCAGGCTGGAGTGCAGCGGCACCATCTTGGCTCATTGCAACCTCTGCCTCCCGGGTTCCAGCGATTCTCCTGCCTCAGCCTCTCGAGTAGCTGGGACCACAGGTGCATACAACCACACCTGGCTAATTTTTGTATTTTTTATAGAGATTGGGTTTGGCCGTGTTGCCCAGGCTGGTCTCAAACTATTGAGCTCAAGTGATCCACTCACCTTGGCCTCCCAAAGTGCTGATCTGTAAAATATTTAAAGAGGTTTATTCTGAGCCCATATGCATACCACATGAGTGACCATGGCCTGGGGGACAGTCTCAAGAGATCCTGAGAAAGTGTGCCCAAGGCGGTGAGGGTATACATTGGTTTTGCACATTTTAGGGAGACAGGAATTGTAGGTAAAATCATAAGCCAACACATGGAATGTACACATTGGTTCAGCCTAAAGAGACAAGGTATCTTGAAGGGGGTGGTTACAGGTCATAGGTGGATTCTAAGATTTTCTGATTGGCAATTGGTTAAAAGAGTTCAACTGTGTCTAAAGATTTGAAGTCAGTAGAAATGTTTCAGTTAAGATGAGGGAGGATTGCTTAAGCCTGGAAAGTTGAGGCGGCAGTAAACCGAGATGGCACCATTGCTACTGCACTCCAGCCTGAAATTCAGTCTCCAAAACACATACAAAAAGTTTGATTTTGATTTTGTTTGATTTTTTTTGTCAACATGGAAGGAACATTTACATGGGGATCTCAGGGGTGAATAGCAATGAAGAAGCAGCCAGAGAGCTCTGAATGTTGCTCCAGAGTCCCCACTTTGTTTTTTTCTTTTCTCTTTTCCTTTTTTTTTTTTTTTTTTTTTGGGACAGAGTCTCACTCCGTCGCCCAGGCTGGAGTGCCGTGGCTCGATCTTGGCTCACTGCAACCTCTGCCTCCTGGGTTCAAGTGATTCTCCTGCCTCAGCCTCCCGAGTAGTTGGGATTACAGGGCACCTGCCACCACACCTGGCTATTTTTGTATTTTTACTCGAGATGGGGTTTCTCCATGTTGGCCAGGCTGGTCTCAAACTCCTGACCTCAGGTAATCCACCCGCCTTGGCCTCCCAAAGTGCTGGGATTACAGGCATGAGCCACTGCACCTGGCCGAGTCCCCACTATTTCATGACAGTGTCATGACATATGGGTGGGAGACTCCAAAGCAGGACCCAAGGGGGCAATTGGAAAGGTTCTCCTGTTCCCTCTCCCCAAAATTATGCTGGGCCTTTTTCCTACTTAAGAAAAGAAAAAAAAAAAATTGGAAGAACAGAGTGCACCAAGGACTTGAAAACCAAAGTACTATCTTTGCCTATGAACCATGACAGGCAGATTTTGAGAACTAGATAAATATGAACTAAAGAGGTGGGAGTGGGGGAGGGTTGCAGAAATGCTCAGGCACGATGATCTTAGATCCCACTCATTTTGGTGGGAAGCAAATTACCAAGCTATGTATACACAGACAGAGAGCTTTAGAAGAGCTGTGTCTCTATCTGTATCTATGTCCAAAGTAAAACTCAAACGCCTAAGCAGGACTCTTTTTTTTTTGAGACAGAGTCTCACTCTATTGCCCAGGCTGGAGTGCAGTGACCCTATATCTCCTATATCTGCTCACTACAAACTCCACCTCCTGGGTTCAAGTGATTCTCCTGCCTCAGCCTCCCGAGTAGCTGGGATTACAGGCGCCCGCCACCATGCGGGGCTAATTTTTGTGTATATATATATGTATGTGTGTGTGTGTATATATATATATATATTTTTTTTTTTTTTTGAGACAAAGTCTTGCTCTGTTGCCCAGGCTGGAGTGCAGTGGCTTTATCTTGGCTCACTGCAACCTCTGCGTCCCAGGTTCAAGAGATTCTCCTGCCTCAGCTTCCCAAGTAGTTGGGATTACAGGGCACCTGCCACCACACCCGGCTATTTTTGTATTTTTAGTAGAGATAGGGTTTCTCCATGTTGGCCAGGCTGATCTCGAACTCCTGACCTCAAGTCATCAGCCGGCCTGGGGTTCTCAAAGTGCTGGGATTACAGGTGTGAGCCATGGCACCTGGCCAGCAGGGCTCTTCTTAGCCCTTTTCAACTTTTCCACTTGTTCTTCTTCTTTGTTTCTTTTTAATGTTTTATTAAAAAAAAAAAAAAAGACCAGGTTCCACCATTTTGCCCAGGCTGGCCTTGAACTTCTAGCCTCAAACAATCCTCCCTGCTTGACTTCCAAAAGTTCTGGGATTACAGGTGTAAACCACAGTACCTGGCCTGTTAGTCAGTTATTCAACAGATATTTATTTATTTATTATTTTACTTTAAGTTCTAGGGTACATGTGCACAACGTGCAGGTTTGTTACCTATGTATACACGTGCCATGTTGGTGTGCTGCACCCATTAACTCATTATTTACATTAGGTATATATCCTAATGCTATCCCTCCCCCCTCCTCCCTCCCCCCACTCCCTGGCAGGCCCCAGTGTGTGATGTTCCCCGCCCTGTCTGTGTCCATGTGTTCTCATTGTTCAATTCCCATCTATGAGTGAGAACATGCGGTATGTGGTTTTCTGTCCTTGTGATAGTTTGCTCAGAATGATGGTTTCCAGCTTCATCCATGTCCCTATAAAGGACATGAACTCATCGTTTTTTATGGCTGCATAGTATTCCATGGTGTATATGTGCCACATTTTCTTAATCCAGTCTGTCATTGATGGACATTTGGGTTGGTTCCAAGTCTTTGCTATTGTGAATAGTGCCACAATAAACATACATGTGCATGTATCTTTATAGCAGCATGATTTATAATCCTTTGGGTATATGCCCAGTAATGGGATGGCTGGGTCAAGTGGTATTTCTAGTTCTAGATCCTTGAGGAATTGCCACACTGTCGTCCTCAATGGTTGAAGCAGTTGACAGTCCCACCAACAGTGTAAAAGCTATTTATCCATATCCTCTCCAGCACCTGTTGTTTCCTGACATTTTAATGATCGCCATTCTAACTGGTGTGAGATGGTATCTCATTGTGGTTTTGATTTGCATTTCTCTGATGGCCAGTGATGATGAGCTTTTTTTCATGTGTCTGTTGGCTGCATAAATGTCTTCTTTTGAGAAGTGTCTGTTCGTATCTTTTGCCCACTTTTTGGTGGGGTTATTTGATTTTTTCTTGTAAATTTGTTAAAGCTTTTTTGTAGATTCTGGATATTAGCCCTTTGTCAGATGGGTAGATTGTAAAAATTTTCTCCCATTCTGTAGGTTGCCTGTTCACTCTGATGGTAGTTTCTTTTGCTGTGCAGAAGCTCTTCAGTTTAATTAGATCCCATTTGTCAATTTTGGCTTTTGTTGCCATTGCTTTTGGTGTTTTAGTTATAAAGTCCTTGCCCATGCCTATAGCCTGAATGGTATTGCCTAGGTTTTCTTCTAGGGTCTTTATGGTTTTAGGTCTAACATTTAAGTCTTTAATCCATCTTGAATTGATTTTTGTATAAGGTGTAAGGAAGGGATCCAGTTTCAGCTCTCTACATATGGCTAGCCAGTTTTCCCAGCACCATTTATTAACTAGGGTATCCTTTCCCCATTTCTTGTTTTTGTCAGGTTTGTCAAAGATCAGATGGTTGTAGATGTGTGGTATTATTTCCAACGGCTCTGTTCTGTTCCACTGGTCTATATCTCTATTTTGGTACTAGTACCATGCTGTTTTGGTTACTGTAGCTTTGTAGTATAGTTTGAAGTCAGGTAGCATGATGCCTCCAGCTTTGTTCTTTTGGCTTAGGATTGTCTTGGCAATGTGGGCTCTTTTTGGGTTCCATATGAACTTTAAAGTAGTTTTTTCCAATTCTGTGAAGAAAGTCATTGGTAACTTGATGGGGATGGCATTGAATCTATAAATTACCTTGGGCAGTGTGGCCATTTTCACGATATTGATTCTTCCTCTCCATGAGTATGGAATGTTCTTCCATTTGTTTGTGTCCTCTTTTATTTCGCTGAGCAGTGGTTTGTAGTTCTTCTTGAAGAGGTCCTTCACATCCCTTGTAAGTTGGATTCCTAGGTATTTTACTCTCTTTGAAGCAATTGTAATGGGAGTTCACTCATGATTGGGCTCTCTGTTTGTCTGTTATTGGTGTATAGGAATGCTTGTGATTTTTGCACATTGATTTTATCCTGAGACTTCGGTGAAGTTGCTTGTCAGCTTAAGGAGATTTTAGGCTGAGACGATGGTGTTTTCTAAATATACAATCATGTCATCGTTATTCAGCAGGTTTTTATTGTGCACCTACTATATCCTGGTGTTGACCTAAAAGGGGGAAGCTGAGGCAAAATGAATATAAGCAGAGAATTTATTTGGGCCAAGCTTGAGAAAACAATGTAGGAGCATAGATTCAAGTTGCCCTGAATACACACTCCAGTTAGCAACAATTACAGTCGGTCTCTTTTTTTTTTTTTTTTTTTTGAGATGGAGTCTCACTTCGTCACCCAGGCTGAAGTGCGATGGCGTGATCTCGGCTCACTGAAACCTCTGCCTCCCGGGTTCAACCAATTCTCCTGCCTCAGCCTCCCAAGTAGCTGGGATTACAGGCACGTGCTAGCATGCCCTGCTAATTTTTGTGTTTTTAGTAGAGACAGGGTTTCACCATGTTGGCCAGGCTGGTCTCGAACTCCTGACCTCAAGTGACCTGCCCACCTCCACCTCCCAAAGTGCTGGGATTACAGGCGTGAGCCACTGCACCTGGCCTAAAGTGGGTTTCTAAAGAAAAAGAAGGGGCAGCTCCTAAGGTCTTTACTAAGAATTTACATCAAAATAACAAGCTACTGATTGGCTATACGTTGTTCTTTGTATCACAAATTCCAGAAACATGAAGATAATGGATGAGGTAGCTAGTCAGGAATAAAATGACTTTATTTTAATTTTAAATTTTTCTTTTTTTTTTTTGAGACGGAATCTCGCTGTCACCCAGGCTGGAGTGCAGTGGCCGGATCTCAGCTCACTGCAAGCTCCGCCTCCCGGGTTTACGCCATTCTCCTGCCTCAGCCTCCCGAGTAGCTGGGACTACAGGCGCCCACTACCTCGCCCGGCTAGTTTTTTGTATTTTTTAGTAGAGACGGGGTTTCACCGTATTAGCCAGGATGGTCTCGATCTCCTGACCTTATGATCCGCCCGTCTCGGCCTCCCAAAGTGCTGGGATTACAGGCTTGAGCCACCGCACCCGGCCTAAATTTTTCTTAGAGATAGGGTTTTGTGGAGTGTCTCTAGAGTGGTACGCAGGTGAGAAGGGTCCGGGTCCGCGCCAGCTCCCTGCGCGCCTTGTCGCCATGCCTCTGAAAATTGAGGAAATCAAGGACTTTCTGCTCACAGCCCGACGAAAGGATGCCAAATCTGTCAAGATCAAGAAAAATAAGGACAATGTGAAGTTTAAAGTTCGATGCAGCAGATACCTTTACACCCTGGTCATCACTGACAAAGAGAAGGCAGAGAAACTGAAGCAGTCCCTGCCCCCTGGTTTGGCAGTGAAGGAACTGAAATGAACCAGACACACTGATTTGAACTGTATTAAAATACTAAAAATCAAAAAAAAAAAAAAAAAAAAAGAGATAGGGTTTTGTTCTGTCACCCAGGCTGGAGCACAGTGGCGCGATAGTAGCTCATTGCAGCCTCAACCTCCCAGACTCAAGCAGTTCTCTCACCTCAGCCTCCCATGTAGTTGGACTACAGATGCATGCCACCACGGCTGGCTAATGTAAATTTTTTTTTTTTTTTTAGAGATGGGGGTCTTGCCATGTAGTCCAGGCTGGTCTCCAACTCCTTGACTTAAACGATTCTCTCAAATAGCAGGTATGAGCAAACATGTCCAGCCTTTGTTCACACTCTTAATGGTGAGGTGTTTTTTTTGTTTTGTTTTGTTTTTGTTTTTGTTTTTCATAGTGTACCATATCAATATCTTAACATTATACTGAAAAGCTCAGATGTCGGGCCGGGCACGGTGGCTCAGGCCTGTAATCCCAGCACTTTGGGAGGCCGAGGTGGGCGGATCACGAGGTCAGGAGATTGAGACCATCCTGGCTAACACGGTGAAACCCCACCTCTACTAAAAATACAAAAAATTAGCCGGTTGTGGTGGCGGGCACCAGTAGTCCCAGCTATTCGGGAGGCTGAGGCAGGAGAGTGGCATGAACCTGGGAGGCGAAGCTTGCAGTGAGCCGAGATAGCGCCACTGTACTCCAGCCTGGGCGACAGAGCAAGACTCCATTTCAAAACAAACAAACAAAACACAAAGAAAAAGAAAAGCTCAGATGTCATGTTCTTCAGGATTTCAAGATGCCATTTTGGGTTGCCCATTCAGACTCTTCTCTCCTGCCATATTGCCTACAAGTCTATTATAATATACAAGTCATTCTGGCAAGCACATTCCTATTGTAGAATAACCAATTGTCCCAGTTTGCCTGGAAATTACAGGTTTCCTGGGATGCAAGGCGTTTTGGTGATGCAGTGCTAAAATATGAAAAGGGATCAGGCATGGTGGCTCACGTCTATAGTCCCAGCTACTCCAGAGGCTGAGGCTGGAGGGTCATTTGCTTGAAGTCACTAGTTTGAAACCACCCTGGGCAACACAGCAAGACCATCTCTACAAAAAGTAAAACAAACAAACAAACAAACAAACAAAAAAACATAGCTGGGCATAGTAACACATGCCTGTAGTCCCAGTTACTTGGGAGGCTGAGGCAGGAGGATTGCTTGGGCCCAGGAGTTGGAGGCTGTGGTGAGCTATACTTGCACCACTGCACTCCAGCCTCGGTGACAGAATGAGACCCTGTCTCCAAAAAAGTAAAAATAAAACATGGAAAAGGTCCAGGCAACAAGTTAGTCACCCTAATTCAAGTCTGTCTTCCCCTTACACCCAATACTCCAGGAGGGAAGAGACCACGCTTTCTTGTCTCTATTCATACAGTGACTTGCACATACAAATAGTGATAATATTAACAACAGCAACAGTTTTATTTTATTTTTATTGATTTCCTGGCTTCTAGAACTGAATTGATAGTTCACAGTTGAGCATTTTCTACATCCCAGGCCCTGTTCTTAGTTCCTTATAACAACCGAAAGAGGTAAACCACTTTTCCCTTCTATAGGGAAACTGAGACTAAACCAGTTAAATCAACATTCAAGAGCGTGGAGCTGAAGAGGAAACTTAATCACCACCCACCATGTTAGTACAGTGGTTCTCAAACTTTTTGATCTCGGAATCCCTTTACTGGGCTGTTAAAAATTACTGAAAACCCCAAAAACTTTTTTTTGACAAGGTCTTGCTCTGTCGCCCAGGCTGGAGTACAGTAATGTGATCCTAGCTTACTGCAGCCTCCTGTGCTCAAGCCATCCGTCCACATCAGCCTCCCAAAGTGCTGGGATTACAGGCATGAGCCACTGCCTCCGGCCCCCAAAAACTTTTATATGTAGTATGTAGAATTTAAAAAATATATTTATTCATTATTTCATTTAAACATTAATTCACATGAATACCTTTTAAAATGAAAAAGAACCATATTTTCCAAAACAAAACAAAAAATTCTGGCAAATCTGTTTTAATGTTAGGCTTATTGGAAAACAGTGGCCGGGCGCGGTGGCTCACGCCTGTAATCCCAGCACTTTGGGAGGCCGAGACGGGTGGATCACGAGGTCAGGAGATCCAGACCATCCTGGCTCACACGGTGAAACCCCGTCTCTACTAAAAATACAAACAAATTAGCCAGGCGTAGTGGCGGCCGTTTGTAGTCCCAGCTACTCTGGAGGCTGAGCCAGGAGAATGGCGTGAACCCGGGAGGCGGAGCTTGCAGTGAGCGGAGATCGAGCCACTGCACTCCAGCCTGGGCGACTAAGCGAGACTACGTCCCAAAAAAAAGAAAAGAAAAAAAAAAAAAATAGAGCTGGATTGCTGGAGGGGGTATAGCTCAGAGGTAGAGCATTGGATCAAGAAAACAGCTGGATTCTCACAATTAAATCTACCTTCATTGTTACGGGAGGCGCTGCTGTATTGTATGAAACAATAAATTGCACATTCAGACTTTTAAATATCTCCATGGGAATCGGGATAGGCATAAGGAAAAGAGGTATATTCTGTTTGCACGAACGTTGATTTTTTTTTTTTCCCCCCAGACGGAGTCTCGCTGTTGTCACCCAGGCTGGAGTACAATGGCGCGATCTCGGCTCACTGCAATCTCCGCCTCCCTGATTCAAGCTATTCTCCTGCCCCAGCCTCCCGAGTAGCTGGGATTACAGGCGCCCGCCACCGCACCCGGCTAATTTGTTTATTTTTTTTTTTTGAGACGAGTCTCACTCTGTTGCCCAGGCTGGAGTGCAGTGGTGTGATCTCGGCTCACTGCAACTTCCGCCCTCCGAGTTCAAGTGATTCTCCTGCCTCAGCCTCCCGAGTAGCTGGGATTACAGGTGCTTGCCACCGCGCCCGGCTATAATTTTTGTATTTTTAGTAGGACGTGGTTTCACCGTATTGGTTAGGCTGGTCTTGAACTCCTGACCCAGGCCTCCCAAAGTGCTGGGATTACAGGCGTCGCCCCGAACGTTGATTTTGATTTGTAGACTGGGGCTGAACGAATGCTGGGGACTCCAGCGAGGAGCTAGTGAGGACAACAGGAACCTCACCTCACCCAAACCCAAACCTGCGAGCCCTTCCCGGGTCACCCACGATTGCTCGAGATTGGACTACAACTCCCGGCAGAGCTCGCGGTAGGGGGAGTGCCCGCAACCGCGAGGAGCTTTGGTGACTCAAACCGAGTGACGGAAGTGAGCGGGGGCGTGCCTGTTTGTGGCAGGCGAAGTGCAGCAATTGGAGGAGCCAGGAAGAAGGGGCGGAGCCTGTGCTTGGGTCAACCAATGGCTTCCGTTCAGGAGCAACCGGGGTACGGGGCGTGTTGGGGCTGATTCTCCGGCTGTGTGGGGCGCACGGTCCCGGGATACTGGGAACGGCGGGGTGGGAGGGCGCCGTCCTGGGGCCGCGGTGGCCAGGCGGGAGAGATGGCGGCGCGATGGAGCAGCGAGAACGTGGTTGTAGAGTTTCGTGACTCCCAGGTGAGCTGGAGGCCGAGTGGAGCCTTCTGGGCATGCGTCCTCCTCTCTTCCCCTCCCCCACGCGGCTGCTTCCGTCCCGGGGGCTACGGGGAGACCCTCGGCCCCGAACTGAGGAGGTGGGCGGGCTGACCCGACCTCTTAGACCGGGCGGGAGAGGGAAGAAGACCATCGGGGGAAATCGGGGCGGGCACGGACGGAGTTTCGGGGCTCTCCACGCGGGTAGGGGAGTGGGGTCCGCCTTGGGACACTGAGGCAGAGACTGCGCACCGTGAGTGCTGAGGGGAGGCTTCCCATGATCAGGGTGCGGAGCGAGGGAGTGACGGCTCCCTGAGGCCCTTGGCCGCTTTTGGCGACTTCAGGCAAGTCGCGAGACTCCTTAGAGCTTCAGCTGGGTGGACTTTTAACACTGTAGGGGTGAATTAGTTGAAACACTGTTTGCAAAGTGCCTGTTGCAGTGTCTACGGGATTAAGTGGGTCTTAATGCCATTAGAGTGGAAAATACCGTGTAGTGGATAGGAGCGACACTGCACGTGTTGCCCGAGTTCGAATCCCGCAGCCCCTACCCTGTCATTACTCCCTACAGGTTAGTTTTCTCACCTGTAGAAGGGAGATTGTCATACTTACAAGATTGGCCTAAAGATTTTATTTTTTAATTTTCTATTTTATTTTATTTGAGACAGGGTCTCGCTCTGTCACCCAGGCTTGAGTGCTGAGGCGCGAATCACTGCTCAGTTCAGCCTTGACCTCACACGCTCAAACTATCCTCCCACCACAGCCTCCCCAGTAGCTGGGACTGCAGAAGCACGCCACCACTTCTGGCTAAATTTTTCATTTTTTTGTAGAGACGGGGTCTTCCTATGTTGTCCAGGCTGGTATGGAACTCCTGAACTCAAGCGACCCCCCTGCCTCAGCCTCCCAAAGTGTCGGGATTACAGGTGTCATCCACTGAGCACGGCCTCGAGTGAAGATTTTATGTGGTCGTATGTTTAGGATGTGTGACACAGTGAAGTGTGCGTGGTAACCCTCAATAAATGTTTGTACTTACTAGAGAGTTTTATCGTTTTTCTTTGCCATGTCTTCCATATGCCAGGCCTCCTTCGAGGCGCTTTATCTACATCTTTTTCTGATTCATACAATAATCATGCAAGGTAAGTAGGTGTTATTCCTTTTTTCCAGAAGTGGATCCCAGTGACTTGGCTAAGGCTTCCTGTAATGTGGCCAATGCCATTGGGATTTGGATGCTGGATCTGACCCCAGAGCCCTGGTTTAGCTCATTAGACTGCTTTACTTATAGTGGGTAGCTCTGAACCTGTCATATACATCCCCTCTTCCCCAGTACCTAGGACAGTGTCTTGGTGATTCTCTTCAATTTTCAATTTATTTGAAATTGAAAGAGATTCTCTTTCAACTTATTTACCTTTTGTTTTGTTTTGTTTTTTTGAGACAGAGTCTCGCTCTATGACCCAGGCTGTAGTGTAGTGGCATGATCTTGGTTCACTGCAACCTCTGCCTCCCAGGTTCAAATGATTCTTGTGTCTCATCCTCCCGAGTAGCTGGGATTACAGGTGCGTGCCACCATGCCCGGCTAATTTTTGTATTTTTTGTAGAGATGGGCTTTCACTATGTTGGCCAGGCTGGTCTTGAACTCCTGGCCTCAAGTGATCTGCCTTCCTTGGCCTCCCAAAGTGCTGGGATTACAAGTGTGAGCCACTACCCCTGGCCTATTTACTTATTTTTTGTAGAGACAGGGTTTCTCTGTATTGCCCAGGTTGGTCTTGAACTCCTGGCCTCAGGCAATCCTCCCACTTTGGCCTCCCAAAATGTTAGGATTACAGGTGTGAGCCACTGTGCCTGGCCATTCTCTTCATTTATTCAACTAATATTTGTCGAATACCTTCTGTGTGCCACACTTTTATTCACTCATTTATTCAACAAGGATTTACTGAGCTCCCATCAGGTATATACTGTGCCAGGCACAGGTGATTCATACTGAAGGAGATCTGGATTAGTACAAGTGGGTGGTGTGGTTTCTTCTTTCCAAAACCCCATCCTATCTTTTGCCAGAGGATGAGTGAGTAGAGGAGCTACCTACCAGTTTGCTCTGTGGTGCCCTCTGATCAGTAGCCTCCACTGAGAATTTGAGCAGTAGCATTTGGATTAAGGATCTCCAAGTACTGTCAGCACGGAGTCTCCATGAGTCCTGCTCTCCCTAGGGAGGCGCCAGACTCCTAGGGAAAAGGAACTGTATTCCTGTTTCCTTTCTTGTGAATTGCTTTCATTGGGGACTAGGATAAAATAGAATTGTGTATCATGCCTCTAAGCCTGCTAATTTGGAAGCTACTAATCTGCAAACCCTTTAATTCTCACAGAAACCCAGGTAGTCTCACCCCTGCCTCTTTATAGAGATGTAATTGAAGAGACCTGCAGAGAGAGTGCTGACACATATATTAGGATGCTATGAAGTTGTAGCAAATAATTAAATCTCAACAGCAGTTGTCATAGTAAGCGAACAAAGTAAATTGGGTAATTTTACTGGCTTATGGGAGTTTCTGGTTTTTTTTGGTTCTGATTTCTCTGTTTACAAGGTTTCCTCTTTATGTGAATTAGCATGGTTTTGTGGGTGATTCTGGTGATGACTGGAAGGGGCAGGAACCCATTTTATTAACTATTTTGTTAATGTAGAAAGAAAAAGTTAAAACCCTTCATAATGCCTTTCTGAATAGGAACAATAAACTTTGCAAAACACTCTACATCTTTTAAATAATAATTTTATTAAAAATTTTAAATTAAAATATAAAAATTTCTTTCATTTTGCATTTTTTTAAAAAATAGAAATAGGAGCCTCTGTATCTTGCCCAGGTGGTCTTGAACTCCTGGGTTCAAGCGATTCTCCTGCTGCAGCCTCCCAAAGTGCTGGGATTACAGGCCTGAGCCATCGTGCCTGGCCTAAAAAATATACATATATGGCCAGGCGTGGTGGCTCATACCTGTAATCCCACCACTTCGGGAGGTTGAGGTGGGCAGATCACCTGAGGTCAGGAGTTTCAGACCAGTCTGGCCAACATGGTGAAACCCCGTCTCTACTAAAGATACAAAAATTAGGCGGCCTTGGTGGTGCCCACCTATAATCCCAGCTACTTGGGAGGCTGAGGCAGGAGAATTGCTTGAACCTGGGAGGCAGAGGTTGCAGTAAGCCAAGATTTCACCACTGTACTGGGACCGTAGGCACCTGCCACCACGCCAAGCTAATTTTTCATATTTTTTAGTAGAGATGGGGTTTCACCGTGCCAGCCAGGATGGTCTCCATATCCTGACCCCGCGATCCACCTGCCTCGGCCTTCCAAAGTGTTGGGATTACAGGCGTGAGCCACCGCGCCCGGCCAGCCTCAACCTTATGGTATCAAGTGATCTTCCCACCTCAGTCTCCTGAGTAGCTGTGAATACAGGTGCACACCACCAGGCCCTGCAATTTTTTGTGTGTTTTTCTGTAGAGATGGGGCTTTACCTTGTTGCTCAGGCTGGTCTCAGACGCCTGAGCTCAAGTGATCCTCCCACTTTGGCCTAAAAATGTGTATTTTTTTTATTTTTGAGATGGAGTCTCACTCTGTTGCCCAGGCTGGAATACAGTGGTGTGATCTCGGCTTGCTGCCATCTCTGCTTCCTGAGTTCAAGTGCTTCTCCTGCCTCCTGAGTAGCTGGGATTACAGGTGTGCCCCACCACACCTGGCTAATTTTTATATTTTTAGTAGAGATGGGGTTTCGCCATGTTGACCAGGCTGGTCTCGAACTGGTCTCGAACTCCTTACCTGAAGTGATCTGCCTGCCTCAGCCTCCCAAAGTGCTGCATTACAGATGTGAGCCATTGCGCCTGGTCTGAAAATAATTTTTTAAAATTAAAACTTTTAGATTTTTTGGCTGGGCGTGGGCTCATGCCTGTAATGCTAGCACTTTGGGAGGCCAACACAGGTGGATCACCTGAGGTCAGGAGTTTGAGACCAGCCTGGCCAACATGGTGAAACCCCGTCTCTACTAAAAATACAAAAATTAGCCAGGCATGGTGGCGGGTGCCTGTAATTCCAGCTACTTGGGAGGCTGAGGCAGGAGAATCGCTTGAACCTGGGAGGCGGAGGTTGCAGCGAGCCGAGATCGCACCATTGCACTCCAGCCTGGGCAACAAGGGCGAAACTCTGTCTCAAAAAAAAAAAAGAGAAGACTTTTAGATTTTTCAAAGGAAAACCCCAGTCTGAAGTGTGAAAGTGTTTTTTATAGATTATAAAAGTGCCATTTACTTTGTAAAACAATGCTTTGGGATATTCCTGTCACTAATTAATAATGAAGAGCCTGTGCTGCTTGGCAACTACTGTGAAGTGGTTCCTGGCATCAATGAGTGTTAACACCATACGAAAACTTAGGCCGGGCGTGGTGGCTCATGCCTGTAATCCCACCATTTTGGGAGGCCAAGGCAGGCGGATCACCTGAGGTCAGGAGTCGAGACCATCCTGGCTATCATGGTGAA
The DNA here is from genome assembly GCF_043159975.1 of Macaca nemestrina. Classification (NCBI taxonomy): domain Eukaryota; kingdom Metazoa; phylum Chordata; class Mammalia; order Primates; family Cercopithecidae; genus Macaca; species Macaca nemestrina. The sequence goes on along the minus strand of NC_092142.1, from coordinate 73,815,970 downwards.
GGCCTGTTTCTACTAAAAATACAAAAAAAATTAAGCGGGCGTGGTGGCGCATGCCTGTCATCCCAGATACTCGGGAGGCTGAGGGAGGAGAATTGCTTGAGCCCGGGAGGCGGAGGTTGCAGTGAGCTGAGGTCACGCCATTGCTCTCCAGCTTGGGTGACAAGGGTGAAGCTCTGTCTCAAAAAAAAAAAAAAAAAAAAAAAAAAAAAAAAAAAAGCCAGGTGTGGTGGCTCACACCTGTAATCCCAGCACTTTGGGAGGCCGAGGCAGGCGGATCACGAGGTCAGGAGTTCGAGACCAGCCTGGCCAATATGGTGAAACCCCATCTCTACTAAAATAACAAAAATTAGCCAGGTGTGGTGGTGGGTGCCTGTAATCCTAGCTACTCAGGAGGCTGAGGCAGAGGAATTGCTTGAAGCTGGGAGGCGGAGGTTGCAGTGAGCCGAGATTGTGCCACGCACTTCAGCCTGGGCGACAAGAGCAAGACTCTGTCTCCAAAAAACAAAAAAAAAACACGCACACACACACAAATACACAACTAAGAGGTAATGTTCTAGAGCAATACTGTTTTGTAGAACTTCTAGTGATGATGGAAATGGGGCTAATGTGTGACAGATGTATTTTCAATTTTATGACATTTTAATTGCCATTTAAACAGTCACCGTGGCTAGTGGCTATGATATTGGAAAGTACAGTTCGGAGTACTGAGAAGTGTGGAGATTAGTTTTCACTCTCAAGGAAAGGTAAGATGCTGGAATGTGCAATTACAAGGCTAACGTAATGATATGTGCAAAAGCGCTATGGTGGATGGCTCCTGTGTTGAAGAGAAGAACCGCAGATGCACGGCAGCTGCCTACTTCGTGTCTCCACTTCAGGGTCTGCGAGAAAATCGAGCTCTGTATGTCCAAAGCAGCTGAACATACTTGGAGAAAACTCTTCCCGCACGCTAGCATTTCCCTCTTCCATTTTATCTTCCATATAGCCAGAGTGACTTTTTTTTTTTTTTTTTTTTTAAATCCAGGTTTATGCAGGTATAGTTGTAGAGGCTGTTGGGTTTTGATAAATGGATGTAGTCATGTAACCACTGCCGTAATCATGATGTAGAATGTTTCCATCACTCCAAAGGGTTCCTTGGTGCCTCTGTGTACTCAGTCTCCCCCCCTTATCTCTGGCAGCTGCTGGTAGGATTTCTGTAACAAATGGAATCATGTGATATGATGTGTAGCCTTTTGAATCTGGCTCTCATTTTTGTTTTGTTTTGTTTTTTTGAAGGGACAGAATCTTCCTCAGTTGCCCAGGCTGTAGTGCAGTTGCACAGTCCTTGCTCAGTGCAGCCTTCAGCTCCTGGGCTCAAGTGTCCTCCCATCTCAGCCTCCTGAATAACTGGGAAGACAGGCATGTGCCACCAGGCCTAGCTCTTTTTTTTTTTTTTTTTTGAGACGGAGTCTCGCTCTGTCGCCAGGCTGGAGTGCAGTGGCATGATCTTGGCTCACTGCAACCTCTGCCTCCTGGGTTCAAGCGATTCTCTGCCTCAGCCTCCCTAGTAGCTGGAATTACAGGTGCCCACCACCATACCCGGCTAATGTTTGTATTTTTAGTAGAGACGGGATTTCACCGTCTTTTCCAGGCTGGTCTTGAACTCCTGACCTTGTGATCTATCCACTTTAGCCTCCCAAAGTGCTGGGATTACAGGCGTGAGCCACTGTGCCTGGCCAGGCCTGGCTAATTTTTAGAAAATTTTTATGGGGGTGGGAGCTGGCTCCTGATGCCCAGGCTGGTCTTGAACTCCTGACCTCACACAACCCTCCCACCTTGGCCTCCCAAAGTTTTGAGATTACAAGCATGAGCCACCACCCGACCTGGCTTCTTTTGCTTAGCCTAGTGCTTTTGAGATTCATTCTTGTTGTTGAACCTATCAGATAGTCCATTCCTTTTCCTTGCTGAGTAGTGTTCCAGTGTATAGATAGACTGCAATTTGTGTATTCATTCACTTGTTTATGGGCATTTAGTTTTTTTCCAGTTTTTAGTGACTGAAGAAAGCTGCTATAAGTAGCTGTAAGTATCAAGGCCAATTTTTTAAACATACATTTTCATATCCCCCTCAAAAAAGATCCTTCAGTGGCATTCTATTGCACTGAGAATAAAATATAAATTCCTTATTTTGGACTATTTTGTGTCCTGGTCTTTGCATGCTTCTCAGATTATTTCTTGTATCACATTGCTCCTATTTATTTCACTTTTCTTCTACCACAGTATAAGCTGTGGGAGGATGGAGACCTTGTATTTTTGGCTCCTGTGTCCCCGCTGCCTAGAATAGTACTTAGGATGGAGCAGGTGCTCAACAAATATTTGTTGAATGAATAAATTTTAAAAACCAATGATGTCGGCTGTTCATGGTGGCTCACACCTGTAACCCCAGCACTTTGGGAGGCCGAGGCCAGTGGATCACCTGAGATCAGGAGTTCAAGACCAGCCTGGCCAACATGGTGAAACTGTGTCTCTACTAAAAATACAAAAAATTTGCCGGGTGTGGTGGTGGTCACCTGTAGTCCCAGTTACTTGGGAGGCTGAGGCAAGAGAGTCGCTTGAACCCAGGAGGCAGAGGTTGCAGTAAGCTGAGATTGTGCCACTGCACTCCAGCCTGGGTGACAGAGAGAGACTGTCTCCAAAAAAAAAAAAAAAATTATGATTATATCAACCAAGAATTCTAGCAGGAATTAGGAAAAAGTATTTAGGTGTCTCCAGGTTTTTTTTTTTTTTTTTTTTTTTGAGACAGTTTCATTCTTGTCGCCCAGGCTGGAGTGCAGTGGCTCCATCTCGGCTCACCGCAACCTCTGCCTCCTGGGTTCAAGCGATTCTCCTGCCTCAGCCTCCTGAGTAGCTGGGATTACAGGTGCGTGCCGTCACACCCAGCTAATTTTTTGTATTTTTAGTAGAGACTGGGTTTTGCCATGTTGGGCAGGCTGGTCTGGAACTCCTGACCTCAGGTGATCCACCTCCCTCGGCCTCCCAAAGTGCTGGGTTTACAGGTGTGAGCCATTGCGCCTGGCTTTCCTTGTTTTTGATGACTTTGACAGTTTTAAGGAGTACCAGTCAGGTGTTTTGTAGAATGTCCCTCAGTTGGGGTTTGTCTGATGTTTTCCCATGAGTAGATCAAGATTATAGATTTTGGGATGAAGACCCTGGAGATAAAGTGCCCAGTCTTACCACACCATGTCAGGGGTTATGAATATGACATGTCACATGTTGAGCACCTGGCCGAGGTAGTGTTTGTCAGGTTTCTGTACTGTAACAGACTCTTTTTGCCCTTTTTCTGTCTTTGGAAGACAGTCTCCAAATGTAGCCCATACTTGAAGAGTGGGGAGTTAATCTCTCTGATTTATTTACTTATTCAGTCATTGTTTATATCAGTATGAACTTACAGAAATTTATTTTATACTTCATATTATAATCCGGTATAACTTAATTTTGTTACTGAAATTGTTTCAGCTTTTACCATCAGGAGCTTTTTCAGTTGGCTCTTGTATTCCTTTGACACCTTCATCATTGTCGTTTTGTTTAGTTTTTACTTTCTGGCACTGTACGATGCTCAACTTTGATCTTATATATTTCCTGCCCCAGTCCTAAAAGCCGCTTCTCTAAGGAGCCCTGGTTCCTTTTATTGGGGAATATTAGAAATCAAGGCCGGCGCGGTGGTTTACGACTGTAATCCCAGCTGCTCGGGAGGCTGAGGCAGGAGAATCGCTCGAACCAGGGAGGTGGAGGTTGCAGTGAGCCGAGATCGTGCTACTGCTCTCCAGCCTGGGCGACAGATCGAGACTCTGTCTCCGTAAAAAACAACAAAAACGGCCGGGCGCGGTGGCTCAAGCCTGTAATCCCAGCACTTTGGGAGGCTGAGACGGGCGGATCACGAGGTCAGGAGATCGAGACCATCCTGGCTAACATGGTGAAACCCCGTCTCTACTAAAAAAATACAAAAAACTAGCCGGGCGAGGTGGTGGGCGCCTGTAGTCCCAGCTACTCGGGAGGCTGAGGCAGGAGAATGGTGTGAACCCGGGAGGCGAAGCTTGCAGTGAGCTGAGATCCGGCCACTGTACTCCAGCCTGGGCGACAGAGCGAGACTCCGTCTCAAAAAAAAAAAAACAAAAACAAAAACAAAAAGTAGTGTAAAGTAGTATTCCATTGTATGAATGTGCCCCAATTGATTTGTCCCTCTTATTAAACATTTGGGTTATTTTCTATTTTAAATCATAGGTGATGATTCTACGAACATGGTATTTATATAGGAGTACAATTGCTGGGTGATGAGATGTGTATACTTTTTGTTTGTTTTTTTTTTTGAGACAGAGTTTTGCTCTGTTGCCGCAGCTGGAGTGCAGTGGCCTGATCTCAGCTCACTGCAACCTCCATTCTCAGGTTCAAGCAATTCTTCTGCCTCAGCCTCCCAAGTAGCTGGGACTACAGGCATGTGCCACCATGCCTGGCTAATTTTTTGTATTGTTGGTAGAGATGAGATTTTAGTAGAGATGGGGTTTTGCCATGTCGCCCAGGCTAGTCACAAACTCCTAAGCTCATGCAATCCCCCCACCTCAGCCTCCCTAAGTGCTAGGATTACAGGCCTGAGCCACCGCGCCCAGCCAGGATGTGTATATTCTTTAGCCTTATCAAAAAATGTAAAGTTGTTTTCCAAAGTGGTTGAAATTTTATACTCCCAGCAGCAATGCTTGAAGAGTTCCCGTTGGTCTGTATCCTCACCAACACTTGGTATTATCCGACTTTACATTTCTTATCTTCTCATCAGATGTTTATTCAGAGTCTACTGTATGTTAGGCACGATAAATAAAGCAGTAAACAAAACAGAATTTCTTGCCCACATCAAACTCTTGTTCTTATATTGTACTGATTTTTCACGTATCTGGTAAATGGCCTGTCATTTTTTAGTTTAATTTGTATTTCCCTGATTACTGATGAAGGTGAATTTTTATTTTATTTTATTTTAAGACACAGTCTTGCTCTGTCACCCAGGCTGGAGTACAAGTGATTCTTCCGCGTCAGCCTCCCAAGTAGCTGGGATTACAGGCGCATACCACCATGCCCGGCTAATTTTTTGTATTTTTAGTAGAGATGGACTTTGAGCATGTTGGCCAGGCTGGTCTCAAAACTCCTGACTTGAAGTGATCCACCTGTCTCTTCTCCCAAAGTGCTGGGATTGCAGGCGTGAGTCACTGTGCCCAAGGGAATATTTTTTATATGTATAATTGGCAATTTTTTTTTTCTTTGAGACAGAGTATTACTGTGTCCCCCAGCCTGGAGTGCAGTGGCACGATCTCGGCTCACTGCAACCTCTGCCTCTCAGGTTCAAGCATTTCTCATGTCTCAGCCTGTGAAGTAGCTGGGATTACAGGCACATGCCACCACATCCAGACAATTTGTGTTTCTTCTATGAAATACCTGTTTATGTCTTGTGCCCTTTTAAAAATATCATTGTCTCTTTTTTTTTTTTTTTTTTTTTTTACCTTGAGACGGAGTCTCGCTCTGTGGCCCAGGCTGGAGTGCAGTTGCGCGATCTCGGCTCACTGCAAGCTCTGCCTCCTGGGTTCACGCCATTCTCCTGCCTCAGCCTCCCGAGTAGCTGGGACTACAGGTGCCCGCCCCCACGCCCGGCTAATTTTTTTTTTTGTGTTTTTAGTAGAGACGGGGTTTCACCATGTTAGTCAGGATGGTCTGGATCTCCTGACCTGGTGATCCGCCCGCCTTGGCCTCCCAGAGTGCTGGGATTACAGGTGTGAGCCACCGCGCCTAGCTGCATTGTTTCTTTCTTTTTTTTTTTTTTTTTGAGATGGAGTCTCGCTCTGTCGCCCAGGCTGGAGTGCAGTGGCCAGATCTCAGCTCACTGCAAGCTCCGCCTCCCGGGTTCGGGCCATTCTCCTGACTCAGCCTCCCGAGTAGCTGGGACTACAGGCGCCCGCTGCCTCGCCCGGCTAGATTTTTTTGTATTTTTTAGTAGAGACGGGGTTTCACCATGTTAGCCAGGATGGTCTCGATCTCCTGACTTTGTGATCCGCCCGTCTCGGCCTCCCAAAGTGCTGGGATTATAGGCTTGGGCCACTGCGCCCGGCCTGTTTCTTTCTTATAGATTAACAAGAGTGTAAACATTTTTCTGGATTCTTGTTCTGTATGGTTATATGTGTTGTAAATCCGTTCTCCGAGGTCGTAGCTTGCCTTTTCATTCTTTTTATGGTATTTAAAAATTTTTTTAAATTTAAATTCTTTTCTTTTTTGAGATGCGGTCTCGCTGTTACTTGTGGCTGGAGTGCCTATTCACAGGCACAGTCATAGTACAGTGCCTCCTTGAACTCCTGGTCTCAAATGATCCTGCTTCAGCCTCCCAAGTAACTGGGTCTATATATGTGAGCTACCGCTCCCAGCTATGTGCTGTCTTTTGATGAACAGAACTTTACTTTTAATGCAGTTAAATTTATGGATTGTACTTTTTCAGTGTTGTTGTTGTTGTTTTTGTTTTGAGACAGGGTCTCACACTGTTGCCCAGGCTGGAGTGCCATGATCTTGAATCACTGCAACCTCTGCCTCCTGGGCTCAAGTGATCCTCCTGCCTTAGCCTCTTAAGTAGTTGGGACTACAGGCACACACCACCACACTGGGCTAATGTTTGTATTTTTTGTAGAGACAAGGTTTTGCCACATTGGCCAGGCTGGTCTCGAAATCCTGGGCTCAAATGATCCACCCAGCATGGCCTCCCAAATTCTTTTTCAGTCTTCTTAAGAAAAATGTTTGGGCCGGGCTTGGTGGCTCACATCTGTTATCCCAGCACTTTGGGAGGCCGAGGTGGGCAGATCATGAGGTCAGAAGATCGAGACCATCCTGGCTAACACTCTCTACTAAAAATACAAAAAATTAGCCAGGTGTGGTGGTGGGCACATGTAGTTGCAGCTACTCGGGAGGCTGAGGCAGGAGAATTGCTTGAACCCAAAAGGCGGAGGTTCAGTGAGCTGAGATTGTGCCATTGCACTCCAGCCTGAGTGATGGGGTGAGGCTACGTCTCAAAAGAAAAAAAAGAAAAGAAAAAAAGAAAAACGTTCATATCCTAGGTTCATAAAGATAGTCCCCAGTATTTTGTGTTACCTTGAAATTGAAAATGAATCATCTCAGCAGAAAGTATACTTTTCTGCTGACCTAATAATGGTTGGTGATTTATTAGTCTCAGTATTACAACAGCTTTTCCACAAGCATAAAGATTGAGGACTGGGTTTTACTCTAATAAAAACTAAAATAAAAAAACACAGCTCAAGAAATTCTTTGGCTAGGAGCAAAATTATAAATAATTAATAATCCGTATGTTTTTCTGGAGCAATCCAACTTTGGTTCCTGCTTTTCTAGTTTCATACAATGTTCATTTTGAAAAACTATAGAGATGGAGGGGCAGAGTAGGACTTTCTGGTGTGACTATTAATATGTATACTTTGAATTGTTTTTTCTTTATTAAAAAATTTATATATATGTATTTTAAAATCGAGATGGGGTCTCACTGTGTTACCCAGGCTGGTCTCAAACTCCTGAGCTTAAGTGATCCTCCCACCTCAGCCTCCCAAAGTGCTGTGATCACAGGCGTGAGCCACTGCACCGTGCCTATTTTTTTTTTCTAGAAAACTTAATATCAAGATGTGGTGATGAATGGGAGGAGAGAATAGCAAAGAGATTAAGGATTTGATGCCAGACTGTGTTAAGATTTAGGTTATGCCACCTGTCTTCCATGTGATCTTGGGCAAGTTACTTCCTTTCTAAGCTTCAGTTTTTGTTTTACATTTTTTTTTTCTTTTTTTACTTTTATTTTTTTTTGAGACGGAGTTTCACTCTTGTTGCCCAGGCTGGAGTGCAGTGGCATGATCTCAGCTCAGTGCAACCTCTGCCTCCCGGGTTCTAGCAGTTCTCCTGCCTCAGCCTCCCAGGTAACTGGGATTACGCCCGCCACCACATCTGGCTAATTTTTTGTATTTTTAGTACAGACGGGGTTTCACCATGTCGGCTAGGCTAGTCTTGAACTCCTGACCTCAGGTGATCCACCCTCCTCGACCTCCCAAAGTGCTGGAATTACAGGCGTGAGCCACTGCGCCCAGCCCTGTGTTTTTATTTTTTATTTTTGTTTTTTTTTTTTTAGTCAGAGTCTTGCTCCATCTCCTAGGCTGGAGTGCAGTGGTACGATCATGGCTCGCTGCATCCTCCACCTCCCGGGTTCAAGCAATTCTGAGTAGCTGGGATTACAGGTGGGTGCTGCCACGCCTGGCTAATTTTTGTATTTTTAGTAAAGACGGGGTATCACCATGTTGGCCAGGCTGGTCTTGAACTCCTAACCTCAGGTGATCCACCCACCTTGGCGTCCCAAAGTGCTGGGATTACAGGTGTGAGACTCAGCGCCTGACTGAGTTTCTTTGTTCATAAAACAAGGATAATAGTGCCTCCTTGTGTTGGGGGTTCCCCAGGGCACGCCAGGCTCAGTGACTTGCAAGGAGGATTCACGGTCGTATTTGCAGTTATGACATATTACAGCAGAAGGACACAATGCAGAATCAAAGGGAAAAGGCAAATGGCATGAGGTGAGAAGGAAACCAGGCCGAAGCTTCCCAGAGTCCGCTCACTGTAGAGGCACACAGGATATGCTTAATTCCTCCCGCATGTAACTGGAACAATGTGTGAGAGACGTTCTGTACCAAGGAAGTTCACTAGGGACTCAGTACCCACAGTTTCTATTTGGGGCTGGTCATGTTGGCACCCTCTGCCTTAACCGGTACCAAAATTCCAGACCTTCCGAAGGAAAGCAGGCACTCAGTGTAAACCACATCGTTTGTACATGCAGTTGAGGCACAGGGAGCCTCTTACCAGTTAAGGAGCAGTGGAACGCTCCCAAAATCCAAGTTCTAGATACCAGCCAAGAGCCACCCTTGCAAGCAGGCCTTGCAAGGGTAGTAGCCTCAGGCCTGCTGTGCCAACTCTTTTCTGCACACTACCTTGTGGACTGGCTGTGAGGATTAAATGACAGTATCAGTGTGGAGCACCTAGCATAGTGGTCAGTATATGTTAAGTGGTTGATAAATGTGAATTACTATCATTATTAAATCAGAAAACTGGCCTAAGGAAGCAAGACGCTTGGCTTGACAGAATAGCCCTCTCACCTGCCCTGTCATTTTGCAGATGAGGAGCGTGAGCCCCAGAAAGATTAGGTGATGTACCTAGTAGTACCTAGTGCTTGCCATTTTAGTTTGTGGGAAAGTGAGAATGTTCCCATTTAATTAAATTTCATTAGTCAATTAATTTTTTTCTTTTTTTTTGAGACGGAGTCTTGCTTTTGTCCCAGTTGGAGTGCAGTGGCACGATCTCGGCTCACTGCAAGCTCCACCTCCTGGGTTTAAGCAATTCTCCTGCCTCAGCCTCCTCAGTAGCTGGGATTACAGGCATGCACCACCACGCCTGGCTAATTTTTTGTGTTTTTAGTGGAAATGGGGTTTCTCCATGTTGGTCAGGCTCGTCTCCAACTCCTGAGCTCAGATTCAGGTGATCCGCCTACCTCAGCCTCCCAAAGTGCTGGGATTTACAGGTGTGAGCCACGGTGCCCGGCCAATATCTAATTTAAATAGAAATTGGATCTTATCCTCTGAAAGGGTCAGACCCTTTTAATAATCAATTGTTTTTAGTTTGTAGCTTTAGTCTGTAAAACCCTTTTTTTTTTTTTTTGAGACAAAGTCTTGCTCTGTCACCCAGACAGGAATGCAGTGGCTCCATCTCGGCTCACTGCAAGCTCCATCTCCCAGGTTCAAGTGAATCTTGTGCCTCAGCCTCCTGCGTAGTTGGGTTTACAGGTGTGTGCCACCACAGCTGGCTAATTTTTGTATTTTTAGTAGCCATGTTGGCCAGGCTGGTCTCAAACTCCTGACCTCAAGTGATCTACCTGTCTCGGCCTCCCAAAGTGCTGGGATTACAGGCGTGAACCACCACGCCCGGCCTAGATGTGAGTTTTAATCGAGTTCTCTCTGCAAAGCCCATGTACATCCTTCCTGCTGCACTAGGCTGTCTCCATTTTATGTCTAGAGGAAGGGCAGAATTTTTCTTCTTTTTGATAAATTGTGGTCTCTTGCTTTGGGTTGCTGAAAGCAAATGCTTCAGAACACAGCTGCCTTTGGAAGTTGGCTCACCAAGAAATTTTTTAAACAAGGACAGCAGCAATTTGTGTATGTAGTCTAATAGAGTCTCATGGGATTGGTTTCCTTCATTAGCCATCAGTTAGCTTGACTTTTCCAAATTGTTAATTTTATTTTCTCCAAGAGAATAAGTATCAAATATCACCATCAATTTTCGTTTCATAAAGGGCATGTAATTCCTAAAGTGTTAAGCGTGCCAAAAGTCACCATCCTTCTTGCAGTTGTAGGAACAAAGGCTCCTAAGAAGAACTTCATTCTCTTCTGTATAAAGATGCCTGTTTTGATAGAGAGCAGTCCTGGATAATAAGTTTGTTTTCCTACAGTTGAAGAGGACTTTTCAGTATGGAAAAGCAAGAGTTTGGCTGTGTATGGTGGCACATGCCCATAACCCCAGCCATTTGGGAGGCTGAGGCCGAGGCAGGAAGATTGCTTGAGCCCAGGAGTTCAACACCAGCCTGGGCAACATAGTGACTCCCCATCTCTACACAAAATTGTGAAATTAGCCAGGTGCAGTGGTGTGCACCTGTAGTCCTAGTTACTTGGGAGGCTGAGGCAGGGGAATCACTTGAGCCCAGAGGTTTGGGGTTACAGTGAGTGCCACTGCACCCCAGCCTGGGTGACAGAGTAAGACTCTCTTTGAGAGAGAGGCTGGGCCCGGTGGCTCACACCTGTAATCCCTGCACTTTGGGAGGCCCAGGCAGGTGGATCACTTGAGGTCAGGAGTTCAAGACCAGCCTGGCCAACATGGTGAAACCCCACCTCTACTAAAAATACAAAAAACATTAGCCAGGCATGGTGGCAGGTGCCTGTAATCCCAGCTACTCAGGAGGCTGAGGCAGGAGAACTGCTTGAACGCAGGAGGTGGAGGTTGTAGTGAGCCAAGATCGCAGCACTGCACTCCAGCCTGGGCGACAGAGCAAAGCTCCATCTCAGAAAAATAAAAGAGAAAGAGAAAAAAGAAAAAGGAAGGAAGGAAGGCAGGAAGGAAGAAAGGAAAGGACAGGAAAGGAAAGGAGGAAGGAAGGAAGAGTGATGAAAATTTTATAGTATGAAGTGTATGGGTAAGGTACACAAGTCTTTTTTTTTCTCTTTTTTTGGGACCCCTGTCAGAAACTAAATTTTGTTCATCACATTATTCTAATAGAATGTCTCACACGGCAGGCAGTGAGCTATTGAAGTTCATTATCCTAGGAGGTATTAACGAAACAAATGAACTTTAAAACTTCAGATAAACTCATGGGTGATAAATTATTAAGGGGAATCATCAAGAGAAACTACCAAAAATATTCTCAGAGACGTCAAGGAACACCTTGGCACATTGTGAGCTGGAAGGACCCTGATTTTGACCTGGTTCTGACCTACCATCTTTTTTTTGGCTTTTTTTTTCAGACAGGGTCTTGCTTTGTCATTCAGCCAGGAGTGCAGTGGTGTGAACATGGCTCACTGCAGCCTTACCCTCTTGGGCTTAAGCGATCCTTCCCCCTCAGCCCCCCAAGTAGCTGGGACTACAAGTGAGCGACACCCTTCCTGGCTAATGTTGTTGTTGTTTGTTTTTTTTTTTTGAGACAGAGTCTCGCTCTGTCACCCAGGCTTGAGTACAGTGGCATAATCTCTGCTCACTGCATGCTCCACCTCCTGGGTTCACGCTGTTCTCCTGTCTCAGTCTCCCAAGTAGCTGGGACTACAGGCGCCCGCCACCACGCCTGGCTAATTTTTGTATTTTTAGTAGAGACGGGGTTTCACTTTGTTAGCCAGGATGGTCTCGATCTCCTGACCTCGTGATCTGCCCGCCTCGGCCTCCCAAAGTGCTAGGATTACAGGTGTGAGCCACCGCGCCCAGCCTTATTTTTTTTTAAGTGATGTGGTTTCACTATGTTGTCCAGGCTGGTCTCGAACTCCTGGGCTCCAAGCGATCCTCCTGGCTTGGCTTCCCAAAGTCCTGGGATTATAGGTGTGTACCACAACGCCCAGTCGCAACCATCTTTCATACTACAGATTTTTACAGAGCACCTCTGTGTGCAAAGCACCTTGCTGGGTGCTCTGGGAGAAATGAAACAGACTGTGCTCAGCAGGGGCTCATCAGCTAGTAGGAGAAGAAAAATGTGTATGGCAATAACTAAACACAAAGAAGTTTTGGCAAGTTCTGTGACAGAGGGGCAGAGAAAGTGCTTTTGTTTTGTTTTTTTTTTTTTTTTTTGAGACGGAGTCTCACGCTGTTGCCCAGGCTGGAGTGCAGTGGCGCGATCTCGGCTCACTGCAAGCTCCGCCTCCTGGGTTCCCGCCATTCTCCTGCCTCAGCCTCCTGAGTAGCTGGGACTACAGGCGCCCGCCACCGCGCCCGGCTATTTTTTTGTATTTTTAGTAGAGACGGGGTTTCACTGTGGTCTCGATCTCCTGACCTTGTGATCCGCCCGCCTCGGCCTCCCAAAGTGCTGGGATTACAGGCTTGAGCCACCGCGCCCAGCCTGAGAAAGTGCTTTTGGAAAAGGTGGAACCTTCTTAGAGGTCCCTGGGAGAGCTTCTTAGAGGAGGTATATCTTGGGACTTAGAAGATAATAGAATTAAGTGAAATGACAAATCTGTAGGTATCACATTGCCTGCCTTTTAGTTATACTACAAGTCTGTGGTAACTCAAACAGCGTGGTACTGCTATAAAACTAGACATATAGATCAATGGAACAGAATAAAGAACACAGAAATAAAGCTACATGCCTACAACCACCTGATCTTTGACAAAGTCGACAAAAATTAACAATGGGGAAAGGAGTTCTAGACCAGCCTGGGCAACATGGTGAAATCCTATCTCTACCAAAAATACAAAAAACTAACTGGGTGTGGCATGCACTGGTGGTCCCAGCTATTTGGGAGGCTGAGGTGAGAGGATCACTTGAACCCAGGAGGCGGAGGTTGCAGTGAGCTGAGACTGAGCCATTGCACTCCAGCCTGGGCAAAAAATTGAGACCCTGTCTCAAGCAAACCCCCCAAAACCCCACAAAAATTAGTTGGGGATGGTGCTGTGCACTCGGGAAGTATCATTTGAATCCGGGAGCTTGAGGCTGCAGTGAGCTGAGATCATGCCGTTGTACTCCAGCTTGTGTGACAGAGTCTCACGTATACACACAAAAGTTTATTGCAAATTGGCAATTTGTGTGTCTTTATTTGGTACAAAATTATGGTATGATTTATGAATATAATGTAGGGTAACCAGGCAAATTAACATATTTAGGAGCAACTACTTTTAAACATTTTGATATGCTTTCTTCAGTGTTTTTCTTTCTTTTTTTTTTTTTTGAGACCAACTCTCACTCTGTCTCCCAGGCTGGAGTGCAGTGGTATGAATTCAGCTCACTGTAACCTCTGCCTCCTGCGTTCATGGGATTCTTCTGCCTCTGCCTCCCGAGTAGCTAAGATTACAGGTATGTCACCACACCCAGCTAATTTTTGTATTTTTAGTAGAGACAAGGTTTCACCATGTTGGCCAGGCTGGTGTTGAACTGACCTCAAGTGATCCACCTGCCTCGGCCTCCTAAAGTGCTGGGATTACAGGTGTGAGCCACCATGCCTGGCCTCTTATAGTGTTTTTCTTAAACATATATGTATAGGACCAGGCGTGGTGGTGCACGCCTGTAATCACAGCACTTTGGGAGGCCGAGGCGGCGATCACCTTAGGTCAGGAGTTCGAGACCAGCCTGGGAAACATGGTGAAACCCTGTCTCTACTAAAAATACAAAATGAACCGGGTGTGGTGTCACATGCCTGTAATCGCAGCTACTTGGGAGGCTGAGGCAGGAGAATCTCTTGAACCCGGGAGGTGGAGGTTGCAGTGAGCTGAGATAACGCCGTTGCCCTCTAGCCTGGGCAACAAGAGCGAAACTCCGTCTCAAAAAACAAACAAACAAAAAAACAGGCCGGGTGCAGTGACTCATGCCTGTAATCCCAGTACTTTGGGAGGCTGAGGCGGGTGGATCACGAAGTCAGGAGATCGAGACCATCCTGGCTAATACGGTGAAACCCCGTCTCTACTAAAAATACGAAAAATTAGCCAGGCATGGTGGTGGGCACATGTAGTCCCAGCTACTCGGGAGGCTGAAGCAGGAAAATGGTGTGAACCCAGGAGGCGGAGGTTGCAGTGAGCCAAGATCGTGCCACTGCACTCCAGCCTGGATGACAGAGCAAGACTCCATGTCAAAAAACAAAACAAACAATATATATATATAAAATATATATATATTATATAGGATATATGAGAGTAATGTATGAGATATATATATTATATATATATTTATAAGTAGCCAATTTAAATTTTAGTCTGTAAGAGGATATAAAATGCCACTTTACATCTCTAACCTGTCTTTAATCTGCAGCAGGCACCTTTCTTCAGACTGCTGGGAAATTCTATCTCCGTCGTTGCAGGGCTTCCCCTCCTCACTTGCAGTGGATCATACAAAAATCCCACAGTCCTGTGGTTCTTGACCGATGTCTAGAATTCCCCACCTGGTGTGCTGAGGGTGGAGAGGAATTGGATTGCAGACTCCTTTCCCCCACAAAGCACTAACTTTCTCTGGTGAGGTCGTTTTCACTTCCCCGTCTCAGTGTTCCCTTTCTCCATGCCTTCTTTGGGACAGCTTAGTGTAACCTTCCTCAGTGTGCTTCTGCAAACATGGTGGTAACCTGTTTTTTCTAGGGTAGTGGTAGGGAAAATCACGTAGGTGGTGCTGTGGTGGTGTTTTTTCTTTTTTTAAATAACTTCCCCTGATATGGATGAGTTATGATACTTTATTTGCCTTTTTTGTTTTGTTTTGTTTTTTTGAGACAGAGTCTTGCTCTGTCAGCCAGGCTGTAGTGCAGTGGCAAGATCTCAGCTCACTGATGCAGCCTCCACCTCCTAGGTTCAAGCAATCCTCCTACCTCAGCCTCCCGAGCAGCTGGGACTACAGGTGCATGCCCCATCACGCCTGGCTAATTTTTGTATATTTGGTAGAAATGGATTTTCGCCACGTTGGCCAGGCTGGTCTCGAACTCCTGACTTCAGGTGGTCCACCTGCCTCGGCCTCCCAAAGTGCTGGGATTACAGGTGTGAGCCACTGCGCCCGGCCCAGATTTAGCATCTTAAAACAACGTCCATTTATTAGCTCACAGTTCTGTAGGTCAGAAGTCCAGGCACTCTCAGCTCCTACATGCTCTCTCAGGTCCTTGCCGTGTCCTTCTGTCTTTGCATCCAGCAATGAAAATCTTCATGTTGAATCTCTCACCCTTTTAATCTCTCACTTCCTGTCTCTGACATCTAGATGTAGATTTAAAGGGCTGATGAGACTCAGTCTCTCAATCTCCCCGTCCTCTAACTTTTCATCATCCCAAATAGGAGCTCTGTACCCATTAAACAGTAACTCCCCATTCTCTACTTCCCCTAGACCTTGGCAACCTCCATTCTACTTTTTGTTTCTATGAATTCATCTGCTTTAGGTGGAGTCATATAATATTTGTCCTTTTGCATCTGGAATACTCCACTTAGCATGTTTCCAAGCTTCATCCATGTTATAGCATGTATCAGAATTTCCTTCCCTTTTAAGGCTAAATAATATTCCATTATATGTCTATACCACGTTTTGTTTATCTGTTCCTCTACTGGTGGATATTTGGGTTGTTTGAGGTCTTTCTATCTTTTTTTTTTTTTTTTGAGTCCGAGCCTTGCTTTATTGCAGAAGCTGGAGTGCAATGGCACGTCTCGGCTCACTGCAACCTCCGTCTCCCGGGGTCAAGCGATTCTCCTGCCTCAGCCTCCTGAGTAGCTGGGATTACAGGTGCCTGCCACCATGCCCGGCTAATGTTTGTATTTTTTAGTAGAGATGAGACTTCACCATGTTGGCCAGGCTGGTCTCGAACTCCTGACCTCAAGTGATTCACCGGCCTCGGCCTCCCAAAGTGCCAGGATTACAGGCATGAGCCACCGCGCCCTGCTGAGTTCTATCTTAAGGTCAACTGATTGGGAGGTTAGGGGTAAGGAGGGTAGGAGATAGAAAGGGAAGTTTTAAGATATCCCAGATGCTATAGCCACTGCACTTGCCACTGTACTCCAGCCTGAGTGACAGTCCCTTCCCAATAGTAGCTAGATTAAAATTCCTTCTCAATAGTAGCTAGATTTGTGTTCAGTGAGTGTTGAATAGCAGGGAAAAGGTGTGTATATACCAAGGGCCTGGAATCTTGGGGGCTATCTGTTAGGATTCTGCCTACCACAGACTCCCCAGAAAGATTACTGAGATCTTGTTAGAGGAACAGTCTTGCCCTCCTCCTTGTTGTCTCCTTACTGTCTGTAAATTGCACAGAGGAATCCTGGAAACGGCATCTCATTTCACTGCCTGCCTTTCCTTCTGGGCTTCTCTCTGCTTCTGACTCTGGTGCACTGAAGGATGCATATTAATCACGTTGCAACGTCTGGTGAGAGTACTCCGGCTTCTTGTCCCCAGTATTACCTATGATGTTTCTTGAGGGTGAACGACTTGAGAAACCCACTAAATAAGGCCAGCGAGGGTGAGGGAAAGAATGTGCTTACCATTTGTGATTTGTGATTGTGGCAGAATGTATTAAATGGATTCTTCGTTGATATTCTCTTGGAGGGAACTTAGAGCGTTTAATAACCAAACAGTGGCACAAACTGTTTCATGATATTGACATGAGAAAGCAGCAGGATTTGAACTTGTCCAAAGAAATTCAGGGCAATAACTGCCAGGATTAAAATAAGCCTTGTGCTCAGCCTGAATGCACATCTTTGGACTCAGTGCAGTCTCTTGGGAGTTAGACATCGGATCCTGAAACTATGTGATAGTGCTCCCTGGGAATTGGGAGACCCGGGAAATAGAAACCAGTTAAATGCACTAGAAATTTCAGAGCGAATGTGACCTGGGCATGTCAGTATCAAGCATCTTACCTTGGATTCAGCAGGGATGATGTTTGAATATTGCCAGCTGCCGTATGGCTTGAGGAGAAGTCCATGCCCTTTGGAAAGTCATGGATGTCTTGGGTGTGTGTGGGATGGGGGTGTCCAGGTTAGATTTCACTTGGAAGAGGCTTTTTGTGCATAGTAGCTGCTGTTTTCTCCGAGCTAATCAGCCTCCCCATGGACTCCAGGACTTCTGTCTCTTCCATTTATTTATGTTTATTTTTCGAGACGGAGTCTCACTCTGTCACCCAGGCTGGAGTGCAGTGGCTCGATCTTGACTCACTGCATCCTCCACCTCCCGGGTTCAAGCGATGCTCCTGCCTTGTCCTCCCAAGTAGCTGGTATTGCAGGTGTCCACCATAACACCTGGCTAATTTTTGTATTTTTAGTAGACAGGATTTCACTATGTTGGCCAAGCTGGTCTTGAACTCCTGACCTCAGGTGATCTGCCTGCCTTGGCCTCCCAAAGTGGTGGGATTACAGGTGTGAGCCACCCCGCCCAGTCTGTCTCTTCAATTTAGAAGGTACCAGCTTGGTTACGTATAGTCTTGATGTGGGGGTAACAGATAACAACTGCCCTATTGTCAAAAATGAATGTGTACTTGGGAGGCTGAGATGGGAGGATCACTTGAGACCAGGAGTTCAAGTCCAGCCTGGGCAACATAGCAGGACCCTGTCTCTACAAAAAATAAAGTGAATGTGAAATTTGGTTGCGAATTAGAAGTAGGTGGGTAAAAGCATCCACTGTAGAGAACTAATAATACTTGTGAGCTGGGGACTTCTTGGGAGATAGGAAGAGCCACAGAGACCTCTGCCTTATATCCCTGGCTGGGTTTGCTGGCAGCACTGACTGTGTTCTCTCTCTCAGGCAACTGCGATGTCTGTGGACTGTCTTGGGCAGCATGCAGTGCTTTCTGGGTAAGTGAGCTTGCTGAGTTTGTCTGCCATGATTTCTAGAAACGAATTGCAAATCAGGGAGTTTCTGGGAGCTTGGAAGCTATTCTTCTATTTAGGATTATGATCATAGGGTTTAGTTCTGATGTCCTGTTTGCTTCAGGGCTACTTGGAGGGATTATTCGCAGTTTATTTTACTCTCTGCCCTAATAGGTAAGCAATAAAACACCTTTGAAGTTTTAGTGACTGGTAGCTTGAACTTGAAATTGCAATTTTCTGTTTACTACAAGACTCAAGGATGTTTGCTACTATATACCTGAAGGATGTAATCTATTATGGTCAAGCAGGTGGTTCCTAGGATTGAAGGATTCTGAGTTCCAGTTTGACGGTGCCACTAACTATGAGCCCCTGGACATTTATTCAGTTTGGCTTAACTGGACTTTGGTTTTCTCATGAAGGAATTTGATTTCATCATGAAGGAATCGAATGACATAGTTTCTGTAGCGTCTTCTGGCTCAAAATTTTTAAGACTCTGGCAATTAAGGGCCATCTCTGTTTTTGCTAATAACCCTAATATTGTACTATTGGGGTAAAATGTAATAATTAAGCCAGGCGTCGCCTGTAGTCCCAGCTACTTGTGAAGCTGAGGTGGGAGGATCACTTGAGCCAAAGAGTTCAAGACCAGCCGGGTCAACATAGCAAGACACCATCTCAAAAAAAAATTTTTTTTTTTTTGAGACAGGGTTTTGCTCATGTCGCCCAGGCTGGAGTGCAATGGCGCGATCTCGGCTCCCTCTGCCTCCGGTGTTCAAGTGATTCTCCTGCCTCAACCTCCCAGGTAGCTGGGATTACAGGTGCGTGCCACCATGCCCGGCTCATTTTTTGTATTTTTAGCAGAGACAGGTTTCACCATGTTGGCTGGGCTGACCTCGAACTCCTGACCTCAGGTGATCCACCTGCCTTGGCCTCCCAAAGTGCCTCCTAAAGTGCTGGGGATTACAGGCATGAGCCACAGCACCTGGTGAAAAATTTTTTTTTGATGGCCACGGTCCCCTTTCCCTTTCGTGTTGCTCTCGATTACAGTCCTTACCTCTAGGATCCACTGTGTTTTCATTAATGTAGTTGTTTATGAACTCCTTTACAAATCAATGAAAATGTTTTCTTTTCTATCAGCTTCATTACTTTATTTTGAAATTGTGTTTTAATTTACCTTTTTAAAAAACCACACAACATAGTAAACATTTAAAAAGTTCAGAAGGATATACAATGAAAAGTAAATTTCCTTCCTACCTCCGACCACCTCCCCAGAGAAAATTATTGATACCATTTTTTTGTGTGTCATACTGGGTGCCTAGATAAGGGAAAATTGGTATCTCTTTTCTGCCTGCAGCTCCCTACTCTTTTTTTTTTTCTTGAGATGGTGTTTCGCCCTTGTTGCCCAGGCTGGAGTGCAGTGGCACGATCTTGGCTCACTGCAACCTCCGCCTTCCAGTTTCAAGTGATTCTCCTGCCTCAGCCTCCCAAGTACCTGGGATTACAAGGCACCCACCACCACGCCCAGCTAATTTTTGTATTTTTAGTAGAGATGGAGTTTCACCATGCTGGCCAGGCTGATCTTGAACTCCTGATCTAGGGATCCGCCCGCCTCGTTCTCTCAAAGTGCTGGGATTACAGGCGTGAGCCACCGTGCCTGGCACACATTCTTACTATTTTTCAACATGATCTCGAAGGTTTCTATTTAATTTTCTTGTCTTTTTTTCTGTTTTTAGAGATGGGGGTCTTGCTTTGTTGCCCAGGCTGGTCTTGAACTGCTGGACTCAAGCAATCCTCTCACCTTGGCCTCATTTCGTATTTTCTCTCTCTCTCTCTCCTCCCTCTCTCTCTCTCTCTCTCTCTCTCACCTTTTCTCTCTTACTTTCTTTTTCGCTTTCTTTCTTTTGAGACAGGGTCTCACTCCGTCGCCCAGGCTGGAGTGCAGTTGCTCATGTGATCTTGGCTCACTGCAGCCTCGACATCCCAGACTCAAGCACTACACCTGCCTCTGCCTTGGCCTTTTGAAGTATTTTCTTTTTTAAAAAAATTTAATTTAATTTTAAGTTCCAGGATACATGTACAGGATGTGCAGGTTTGTTCCGTAGGTAAACGTGTGCTATGGTGGTTTGCTGCACCTGTCAACCCATCACCTAGGTATTAAGCCCCACATGCAGTAGCTATTTATCCTGATGCTCTCCCTCCCCGCCGGCCCCCAACAAGTCCCATTGTGCATTGTTTCCCTCCCTGTGTCCATGTGTTCTCACTGTTCAGCTCACACTTATAAGTGAGAACATGTGGTATTTGGTTTTCTGTTCTTGTGTTAGTTTGCTAAGGATAATGGCTTCCAGCTCCATCTATGTCCCTGCAAAGGACATGATCTCATTCCTTTTTATGGGTACATAGTACTCCATGATGCATATGTACCACATTTTCTTTATCCAGTCTATCACTGGTGGGCATTTGGGTTGATTCCATGTCTTTGCTATTGTGAATAGTGCTTCACTGAACATATGCATGCATGTATCTTTATTTTTATTTGTATTTTTTTTTGGAGATGGAGTCTCACTCTGTCACCCAGGCTGGAGTGCAGTGGCATGATGTCGGCTCACTACAACTTCTGCCTCCCGGGTTCAAGCAATTCTCCTGCCTCAACCTCCTGAGTAGCTGGGACTACAGGCGCACGCTGCCACGCCTGGCTAATTTTTTGTATTTTAGTAGAAACGGGGTTTTACCGTGTTGCCCAGGCTGGTCTTGAACTCCTGAACTCAGGCAGTCCACCCTCCTCGGCCTCCCAAAGTGCTAGGAGTGAGCCACCACGCCCCGCCATATCTTTGTAATAGAATGATTTAGATTCCTCTGGGTACATACCCAATAATGGGATTGCTGGATCAAATGGTATTTCTTCCTCTAGGTCTTTCAGGAATCTCTCACCACTCCTATTCAACATAGTATTGAAAGTTCTGGCCAGGGCAATCAGGCAAGAGAAAGAAATAATGAATATTCAAATAGGAAGAGAGAGATTAAAAAAAGAAAAAATAAATAGAAAAAGAGGAAGTCAAACTGTCCCTGTTTGCAGATGACATGATCCTGTATCTAGGAAACCCCATTGTCTCAGCCCCAAAGTTTCTTAAGTTGATAAGCAACTTTAGCAGAATTTCAGGATACAAAATCAGTGTGCAAAAATCACAAGCATTCCTATACAACAACAATAGGCAAGCAGAGAGCCAAATCATGAATGAACTCCCATTCACAATTGTTACAAAGAGAATAAAATACCTAGGAATACAGCTAACAAGGGAAGTGAAGGACCTCTTCAAGGAGAACTGTAAACCACTGTACAACGAAATCAGAGAGGACAGAAACAAATAGAAAAACATTCCATGCTCATGGATAGGAATAATCAATATCATGAAAATGGCCATACCTCCCAAAGTAATTTACAGATTCAGTGCTGTTTCCATTAAACTACCATTGACATTCTTCACAGAATTAGAAAAAAGTATAAAATTCATATGGAAGCCAAAAAGAGCTTGTATAGCCAAGAAAATCCTAAACAAAAAGCTGGAGGTATCACATTACCTGACTTCAAACTATCCTACAAGCCTGCAGTAACTAAAACATCACGGTACTGGTACAAAACAGACACATAGATCAATGGAACAGAATAAAGATATAAGAAATAAGACTGTGCATCTACAACCATCTGATCTTTGATCAACCTGACAAAAACAATCAATGGGGAAAAGATTCCCTATTTAACAAGTGGTGCTGGAAGAACTGGCTAGTCATATGCAGAAAATGGAAACTGGACCCCTTCCTTACACCTTATAAAAAAATGAACTCAAGATGGATTAAAGACTTAAATGTAAAATCCAAAACTATAAAAACCCTAGAAGAAAATCTAGGCAGTACCATTGAAGACATAGGCACGGGCAAAGATTTTATGACAAAAACACAAAAAGCAATCGCCAACAAAAGCAAAAATTGACAAATGGGATCTAATTAAACTAAAGAGCTTCCCCATAGCAAAAGAAACTATCATCAGAGTGGACAGCCTACAGAATGGGAGAAAATTCTTGCAACCTATCCATCTGACAAAGGTCTAATATCCAGAATCTGCAAGGAACTTAAACAAATGTACAAGAAAAAAAAAACATTAAAAAGTGGGCAAAGGACATGAACAGACACCTCTCAAAAGAAGACATTTATGCAGCCAACAAACATATGAAAAAAAGCTTATCATTACTGATCATTAGAGAAATGCAAATCAAAACCACAATGAGATACCATCTCTCACCAAAGTGTCAATTATTAAAAAGTCAAGAAACAACAGATGCTGGCAAGGCTGTGGAGAAATAGGAATGCTTTTACACTGTTGGTGGGAATGTAAGCTAGTTCAACCATTGTGGAAGACATTGTGAAAGACAGGTGATTCTTGAAAGACCTAGAACTTTCATTTTCTTATATTGGGTTTCTTTTTGTTGTTGTTTTGAGACAAGGTTTCACTCTGTTGCCTAGGCTGGAATGCAAATCAAGGCTCACTGCAGTCTCGACTTCCAGGGCTCAAGTGATCCTTCCACCTCAGCCTCTGAACTGCTGGGACTGCCGGCATGTACCACTATACCTGCCTGGCTAATTTTTTTTTTTTTTTTCGTAGAGACAGGATCTCCCTGTGTTGCCCAGGCTGATCTTGAGCTCCTGCGCTCAAGTGATCCTCCTGCCTTGGCCTCCCAAAGTGCTGGGATTATAGACGTGAGCCATGCACCTGACCTTTTCTTATGTTGAATTTCACAGTATGTGTAGTAAATTGTATAAAGTGTGGTAAACTTAAGTAAATAGCTAAAATTTACAAATATATACACTCATGTAATCACCATTCTGATTAAGATACAGATTTTTTTTTTTTTTAGCACCGTGAAAGGCCCTTCAAATCTGGAAATCTGAATCTTTTAGTTTAGAGAAATTTTTCTGTATTATGTCTTTGATCATTTTCTGCCTTTTGTGAGGGAGTCTTGCTCTGTCACCGAGGTTGGAGTGCAGTGATGAAAACTTGGTTCACTGCAACCACCTCTGCCTCCCGGGTTCAAGCGATTCTCATGCCTCAGCCTCCCAAGTAGCTGGGATTACAGGTGAGTGCCACCACACCCAGCTAATTTTTGTAGTTTTAGTAGAGACAGGGTTTTGCCACGTTGGCCAGGCTGATCTCAAACTCCTGACCTCGGGTGATCTACCCACCTCAGTCTCCCAAAGTGCTGTGAATCACTGTGCCTGACCTCATTTTCTCTTCTCATTCTTTCTTGTTGGAATTCCTACTAGTAGTCAGTGTTGGATATCTTGTATGACTTTTCTTCTGGCCTTGTTGTCAGTTTTGCATTCTGGGAGTTTTAAACTTTAGCTTCTTTCTTTTTTTTTTTTTTTTTTTTTTTGAGACGGAGTCTCACGCTGTTGCCCAGGCTGGAGTGCAGTGGCGCGATCTCGGCTCACTGCAAGCTCCGCCTCCTGGGTTCACGCCATTCTCCTGCCTCAGCTTCCTGAGTAGCTAGGACTACAGGCGCCCGCCACCGCGCCCGGCTAATTTTTTGTATTTTTAGTAGAGACGGGGTTTCACTGTGGTCTCGATCTCCTGACCTTGTGATCCGCCCGCCTCGGCCTCCCAAAGTGCTGGGATTACAGGCTTGAGCCACCGCGCCCGGCCTTTCTTTTTTTTAGATGGAGTTTTGCTCCGCTGCCCAGGCTGGAGTGCAGTGGCGCGATGTCAGCTCACTGCAACTTCCGCCTCCTGGGTTCAAGCAATTCTGCTGCCTCAGCCTCCCAAGTAACTGGGGTTACAGGCGCACGCTGCCATGCCCAGCTAACTTTTTTGTATTTTAGTGAGACGGGGTTTCACCGTTTTGCCCAGGCTGGTCTCAAAGCCCTGAGCTCAGGCAATCCACCTGCCTCAGCCTCCCAAAGTGCTAGGATTACAGGCGTGAGCCACGGCGCCCAGCCTAAACTTTAGCTTCTAACACTACTTTCAGATTTAAAAAAAAATTTCAACTATTTTAATTTTCAAAAAATTTCAACTATTGTTTTAATATTTATTATTATTTATATTATCTCTTAACTCTTGGAGAATAGTGTTTCCAAGATTTTTTCTCTTCTGCATTTATCGCTGTTTCCTTTGAATGCCTTCTTTTCTTCTTCCTTTCTCTCTCTTTTTTTCTTTTTTTTGTTATTGTTGTTATTTTGGAGGGCAGTGGGGAGGCAAGGGAGGAGTTTTTTCCTTCCTTTTCTTTTTCTGTTTTGTCACCTAGGCTGGAGCGCAGTGGCGCAATCATGGCTCACTGCAGCCTTGAATTGCCGGGCAAGCAATCCTCCCGTCTCAGCCTTCTCCGTAACTGAGACTACAGGCACATGTCACCACTCCTGGCTGATTTTATTTTATTTTATTTTAATTTTTTTTTTTAATGCAGAGAGGGTCTTGCCAGGTTGCCCAGGCTGGTCTTAACTCCGGGCCTCAAGCGATCCTTCTGCCTGTAGCACTAAGAGTTCCAGTGTGAGCTGCTGTGTCCAGCCATGAAGCCTTTTCTTCTTTCCGTTGTGTTAGTCTCTATCCTTCAGGTTCCCTCCAGTGGTTGAGATCATTGGCTGCTAATGTTAAAGAGCGATTGGCATCTCTCTTTAAGTGGGTAGATGGTGGAGGAGATCAGGTGGGAACCAGGCCCTGTTAGTGAGTGTCCAAAGGTCATTATCTCCAGGGTTTTGTTGTTATTTGCTTGCTTTTGTTTTTTCCTGGGCTGGTCATTTTCTCCTAAGAAGTCTCTATCTGAGGAGTAAAAGGCAGAGTTGTGAGTGCCGCATACAGAGAGGAATGATTTAATGCAGCACTTCCCACTTCCCAGGTCTGCGGCTGCTCTAGGGGAGAACAGCACCCACTCTCCACTGAGGCAACCACCTGCCTGGATGGGTTGCACATAACCCTCTCCTTAGTGGTTTTTTTTCTTTTCTTTTTTTTTTTTTTGAGACAGAGTTTTGCTCTTGTTGCCCAGGCTGGAGTGCAATGGTGGGATCTCGGCTCACCGCAACCTCCGCCTCCCAGGTTCAAGTGATCCTCCTGCCTCAGTCTCCCAAGTAGCTGGGATTACAGGCATGCACCACCATGCTTGGCTAATTTTTTATTAGCCAGGGGTTTCTCCATGTTGATCAGGCTGGTCTCGAACTCCCGACCTCAGGTGATCCACCCGCCTTGGCCTCCCACAGTGCTGGGATTACAGGCGTGAGCCACTGTGCCTGGCCTCCTTAGTGCTCTTTCAAACAGCTCTCCTACTTTTGTTCTGCCTGTTGTCCTCTAGCCCTACCCCTTGCCCTTGTCTTGAGACTAAAGCCTCCAGTTGGGGGAAAGCAGCTTGCTTTGCACTCACTTCTCTCCTCACGCACTTTGGCTCTATTTAGCTTGTTTTTTTTTTTTTTTTTTTCACCAAGATGGAGTGTCAGCCTATCGCCCAGGCTGGAGTGCAGTGGCATGATCTCAGCTCACTGCAACCTCTGCTTCCCAGGTTCAAGCAATTCTCCTGCCTCAACCTCCTGAGTAGCTGGGATTACAGGTGCCTGCCACCATGTCTAGCTAATTTTTTAGTATTTTTAGTAGAGACAGGGTTTCACCATGTTGACCAGGCTGGTCTCCAACTTCTGACCTGAGGCGATCCACCCACCTTGGTCTCTCAAAGTGCTGGGAATACAGTTGTGAGCCACCATGCCCGACCTATTTAGCTTTCTTTAGATCAATTACTGTTTGTCCACTTGCTTTTCATTTCCTGTCTCATTTTCTTTGTCTTTGGAGGTTTTTTGTCTTTCTTTACTCTGTAGTGGAGCACTGGGGAAAATGAAGATAAACACCTATGTTGCATCAGGCGTGTTCACCCTGAAGTGCACACTTTCTGCCTTTGTACATTTGCCCTTGAGGTCTCTGCACCCCGCTATTGATACACACCTTACATATATGATTACTAGGCTTGTCCTGTTGTTCTGATGGGACGATGCCAGCCAGCCATTGCAGGATCAGGTGATTCCTTTGGAGGAGGCCAGAGATTCTATGTGATCTTTGTTCTGCACTTTCTTAGAAGTCCTGGAAATTCTGTGAAATTGTGTATTCCCCTGACTTTTCTTCTTCTCCCTCCATCATCTCTCCTCAGAGTTTCTGCTACCACCTAGAGTTTTGTATGCCATCTCCTGGCTCTTCTGAGCAGGGATGATTAATCTTTTTCTTCATTTTTGAGCCTGCCTATTCTCATTGAACTCCAGGGGCTTGGCGTGGTCTCTAGCAAAGAATCAATAGCTGATGGCTGCAGAGAGGTTGATTCACACACCAAGGATACTTTACTTAAAATAGGTGAATGCAGGACCTCCCTGTTCTCAGATCCTTTGTGTTGATTGGCACTGTGAACATTACTGGCACTTCATATGTTATTTTAATTATTATTCCTTTTGGTTGTTATTGTTAACCCTCCTGATAGGTTTAGTTTAGTTTTCTTGACCAGGGAGTAGTACGGGGAATTTTGAGATTTTCTGCTTCTACAGGATTTTGGCTTAATAATAAGTGATATGTTTAATTTAACTCATATTTGTTGAGTGTAGAGCACTGTGCCTAGTGATGTGAAGCATACAAAGATATTCAAGACGGCCGGGCACGGTGGCTCATGCCTGTAATCCCAGCACTTTGGGAGGCTGAGGCGGGTGGATCACCTGAGGTCAGAAGTTCGAGATCAGCCTGGCCAACATGGTGAAACTCCGTCTCTACACAAAATACAAAAATTAGCTAGGTGTGATAGCGGGTGCCTGTAAACCCAGCTTCTCGGGAGGCTGAGGCAGGAGAATCACTTGAACTTGGAAAGTGAAGGTTGCAGTGAGCCGAGATCGTACCACTGTACTCCAGCCTGGGTGACAGAGCGAGACTCTGTCTCAAAAAAAAAAAACAAAAGATACTCGAGACATGGTTCGTTCTTTGAACACTTAGTTGACTCAGGACAACAGCCTTAAATTAGTAGTCCTGCTACAAGATAAATGCTGCGGTCAAAATGCAAACTATGCAATGGGAGTAATGTGGAATTAACTAATTTAGTAATTAACCCTAGCTGGGGGATTAGGAAAGGCTGGGAGAGTTGGAGATGAATCCCGGGAGAAGGCCAGACTCTCGTGAATGGATGTGGTAGGGAAGGCCATCTCTGGAGGTAGGACTGTCACAGGGACACTTCTTCTCTTTTTGTGACAGCCATCTTGAGTTACTCTTGTCACTTCTTTGCCTTTCAGAGTAAATAAATGCCATATGTGTTTGGGTTTTTTGGAGCACTGCTTGCAAATTGTATGCAATTCCAATTGTGCTTTTCTATCCTAATGCTAATGATGTTGTGCTTTTATACTATTACAATGTTGATGTTGGTCTCTAGCCGCAGATTCTTGTACATCGTCAATCTGGATGCCCCTTTTGAAGGTCACCGAAAGATCTCTCGCCAGAGCAAATGGGACATTGGAGCTGTGCAGTGGAATCCTCATGACAGCTTTGCACACTATTTTGCAGCTTCGGTGAGCTTATTTAAGGAATACAGGAGAATGCTGTTACATGTGTCATCTGGGGCTGGCAGATCTATGTCCTGTGTAGAGAAGAGAGTGTAGTCCTCATTGCTCAGTTGGAAAAGAGGTTTGGATGGTTCTGAAAGAAAGACAGAGGCAAGTTACAGATTAAATATATGTGGGAATGCTCGCTGGTCCCATCGGTGTCAGGCCTTGTATTTCTAGGGACTGAATCCAGATTTTGAAAGGGAAACAGGCAGATGCATCCATTTCTGTGAGTGATGAGAACCTGTTTCATCAGCGGCAGTGTAACTAGCAAGCGGCCAAATGGCAGATGACTTTGAAAGACATTCTAAGGAGGGTAACTGGGGAGCTGGTGTGGAGTTGACCTTCATTGCTTTCAGAGGGATCAGAAGACTTCCCCTACCCTTCCATTCAAAGGAAAGGATTCTTCCTTGATTGGGAATCATTAGATTTCGTTAACCCCATAAAATTTTATGTGCCTGTTTATGTGTGATTTTTTTCCCTTGGGAAAACATGTATAAGTTTTGTTAGGTTTTCTTTTTTTTTTTTTTTTTTTTTTTTTGAGACGGAGTCTCGCTGTGTCACCCAGGCTGGAGTGCAGTGGCGCGATCTCGGCTCACTGCAAGCTCCGCCTCCCGGGTTTACGCCATT
Organism: Macaca nemestrina; assembly: GCF_043159975.1. Lineage (NCBI taxonomy): Eukaryota > Metazoa > Chordata > Mammalia > Primates > Cercopithecidae > Macaca > Macaca nemestrina. The sequence goes on along the minus strand of NC_092142.1, from coordinate 73,787,674 downwards.
CTCCTGCCTCAGCCTCCGAGTAGCTGGGACTACAGGCGCCCGCCACCACGCCCGGCTAGTTTTTTGTATTTTTTTAGTAGAGATGGGGTTTCACCATGTTAGCCAGGTTGGTCTCGATCTCCTGACCTCGTGATCCACCCGCCTCGGCCTCCCAAAGTGCTGGGATTACAGGGTTGAGCCACCGCGCCCGGCCTTGTTAGGTTTTCTAATACAAAAATCTTTTCTTTATACAAAAGGATTCTGGACTAGAACCTCTCTGGCATCTTTCTCCAGATTCTGTGTCACATTGTATTCTAGAATAATGAGAGATCTAAACTTTTTGCTCTTTTTGCATTGGGCTGGCAGGAGAGTATTTAAAGGAATCTTTCTGATTCACCAGGGGCAGGACCACTGTACAGCCTGTCTCAGTCTGTTCTTGTCAGGAAAGGCAGTCCGCGGAAGGAAAGCATCTGAGCAAAGAAAGAAGAGCAACTTTGTCAGCTTGAGAAGGAACAGAAAGCCGCCCTTCCCAAGCTGTTTCCAAAATAGGATCTGCCTTTAACTGTGGATGTCTCAGGTTGCGCTGATTTTCAGGGCTATTCTGAAAGAGAAAGGGATCGTCAGTCTTCCTGCCTTTCTACTCTCAGCCTCTCTCCTGGGTGATAGAAGGAGCTCTTTTAGTTGGTTTATACCTCGGGACTCTTATTCCCCTCTCACCCTCAGCCCCTGATCATCTAGTCCAGGATTTTTTAACCTTGGCACTACTGGCTTGTTAGGTCACTCTTTGTGGTGGGGGCTGCCCTGTGCATTGTAGGAAGTTCAGCAGCATCCCTGGCCCTACCTGCTAGATCTCAGTAGTATCCTCCCCTCCCTTTGTTATAACAATCAAAAATGTCTCCAGACACTGTCAGGTGTCCTCTGGGAAGCGAAATCCCCTCTGATTGGGAACCTTTGGTTTAGACTGACGCCTTAGTAGTTGTACTCCGTGGATTAACACTGCATTTGTTCGGGAGTGCTAACAAAGACAGCCTTTTTAAAATTGTTCTTTCACAATTAATCATTTTAAAGTGAACAATTCAGTATCCTTCACTGCATTCACAGTGTTGTATAATCACCACCTCTATCCAATTCCCAAGCATTTCTATCCCTCCAGGGTAAAACCCTTTACTCATTAAGCAGTTTCTCCCCATTTCTCCCTCCCTTGCAACTCGTGGCAACCACCAGTCTGCGCTCTGTCTCAATGGATTGATCTATTCTGGATCTTTCATAGACATGAGATCATAAAATAAGTGGTCTTTTGTGTCTGACTTCTTTTACTTAGCATAATGTTTTGAAGTTCATCCATGTTATAGCAGGTATCAGAACTTCATTCCTTTTTATGAGTGAATAATATTCCATTGTGTAATTATTTATCTAGCTGTCCATCCATCAGAGGACATTTGACTGGCTATTGACTAGAGCTGGCATGAACATATGTGTGGATGTACTTGTTTTCACTTCTTTTGGGTATACACCTAAGAGTGGAATTGCAGGGTCATATGGTAATTCTGTGTTGAACTTTTGGAGGGAACCACCAAACTATTTTCACAGTTGCTAAACTTTTAAACTCCCATCAGCAATGCACAGAGTTCCAGTTTTTCCACATCTTCTCCAAAATTTATTTTTTGTATTTTTAAAAAATTGTAGCCATCCTAGTGGATGTGAAGGTGTGAAGTGGTACTTTACTATGTTTGTTTGTTTGTTTGTTTTGAGCTGGAGTTTCACTCTTGTTGCCCAGGCTAGAGTGCAGTGGCGCGATCTCGGCTCACCACAACCTCCACCTCCCGGGTTCAAGTGATTCTCCTGCCTCAGCCTCCCGAGTAGCTGGGATTACAGGCATGTACCACCATGCCTGGCTAATTTTGTATTTTTAGTAGAGGCAGGGTTTCTCCATGTTGGTCAGGCTGGTCTCAAACTCCTGACCTCAGGTGATCCACCCACCTCGGCCTTCCAAAAGTGCTGGAATTACAGGCGTGCGCCATTGCGCCCGGCCTTATTGTGGTTTTAATTTACATTTCCCCAGTGACTAAGGATGTTGAGTATCTTATTGGCCACGCATATGTCATTTTTATTTTGAGAAATGTCTATTCAAGGCCTCTGCCCTTTTTTGAATTGGGTTGTTTGCATTTTTGCTGTTGAATTGTAGGAGTTCTTTATATATTCTGGATATTAGACCTTTATCAGATATATGATTTGCAAATGTTTTCTCCCCTTTTGTTGGTTGTCTTTTTACATTCTTGACAGTGTTCTTTGATGCACAAAAGTTTTAATTTTGATGAAGTTTATCTGTTCTTTTCTTTTTTCTTGGTTGGAAGGCAACTTTTTTTTTTTTTTTTTTGGAGACAGAGTCTCGCTCTGTTGCCCAGGCTGGAGTGCAGTGGCGCCATCTCAGTTCATTGCAGCCTCCGCCTCCCAGGTTCAAAGAATTCTTGTGCCTTAGCCTCCCAAGTAGCTGGGACTATAGGCACGTGCCTCCACACCTGGCTAATTTTTGTATTTTTAAATAGAGACGGGCTTTCACCATGTTGGCCAGGCTGGTCTCTAACTCCTGACTTCAAGTGATCTGCCTGCCTCAGCTTCCCAAAGTGCTGGGATTACAGGCGTGAGCCACTGCCCCTGGCTGGAAGAAAACCTTTTGAGAAAGCTTTAGTTAGGGAAATCTGAGGTCACGTCCTAGTTTTAACATTCTGTCTTTTATCTTGAGAGGCCCCACAATTTTCTGAGCCTTGCTTGCCTCATCTATAATGTGGGTGATGATACCCACTGTGGCGTGTGCTGGGGGAGGACAGAGGCCAGATGCGTTAAGGTGGACTGGCACTAGCAGACCCTCCAGAAACGGCAGGGAAAATTATCAGAAGACGAGGGGACTTTTCTTTTCATTCCTGTTCCCGTTGGAAGCTATTTTGAATCCTAACCTTTTCACAAGAATCTTACCTTTTTCAATTTGGAAACTGGTATTTCAGGATAAAAATCTCAGAATTTTATACATCTGTCTCTGAGCTAAAATGACAATCAGTCTATTACATATATATCATTTCGAAAATTATTAAGTGGCCTGCCATTGTTCTCAGCCTATTAGTAATCTTTATCACTTTCAGTGTGTTTCATAAACTCATGGTATGTAGGGAGCCTTTGCTGTTTTGTTATATATTTAAGTGAAATGTACTTTGATGCAAGTTATTTTTCTATTGTAGCTGTGGTTTCTTCTGGTCCATTTTCCCTGTCACTTTCTGCTTAACCCTTTACGAAATTAAATACAGGTATATTTCAAGGAGTGTTAAATAATTTTGCCTTCTAGGACACCCTTTTGATGGTCTTTCTTCTTTTCTTTCTTTCTTTATTTTTTTTTTTTTGAGATGGGGTCTTGCTGTGTCACCCAGGCTGGAGTACAGTGGCACAATCACAGCTTACTGTAGCCTCGACCTCCCAGGCTCAAGCAATCCTCCCACCTCAGCCTCTTGAGTAGCTGAGACCACAGGCATGCACCACCATGACTGGCTAATTTTTAATTTTTTTTGTAGAGATGTGATTTGGCTATGTTACCCAGACTGGTCTTGAACTCCTGGGCTCAAGCAGTCCTCCTGCCTCAGCCTCTCAAAGTGCTGGGATTACAGGCATGTGAGCCACCACGCCCAGCCTCTTTTTTCTCTCTTATGCACCTCTGTTTTTAAAGTGTCGTAGGACCCAGTTGTGATGGCGCAGTCTTCACTCCTCACATCTTATCCCAGCTATCCTGGGCTCTGAGGCAAGGGGATCGTTTGAGCCCAGGAGTTCTAGAAAAGCGTGGGCAATATAGATCCCATCTCAAGAAAAAAAAAAAAAACAAAACCTGTGGTAGGTGGACTCTGGCCATTTGATCATGGAAGGGTGAGCTGGAGACATCCAGTATACCAACAGCTGGGGAGACGAGTGTGACCTTCAGAGGGAGGAGGTTCCTCCAGTGGCCGGGACATTTTCCTGGCCCATGAAGCTCATGTGCAGAAGTGTTTCTGCACCTTCAGTTCAGCTGTGACTGTTCAAGATGTGTCTCTTAAGATAGTCCTGCCTTTCCATTTTGAGATTCACAGACCTACATACTGAGCTGAAGTTAGCTCAAGCTAATGTTAATTGTACTTATTCCTGATGGCTTTTCAAAGAAAAGTTCAGCCTGAAGGATCTCTGCCGTGCGTGAGATCCCTGGCTTCCTCTTCTCCGCCTTAAGCTGATTGGGGCAAGAGCATATATACCAACGTACTTGCCTGCGGCCTTCTTTCCCTTCTTTTCAGAGCAACCAACGGGTGGACCTTTACAAGTGGAAAGACGGCAGTGGGGAAGTTGGCACAACCTTACAAGGCCACACTCGTGTCATCAGGTAGGCACCAGTCCTCCACAGCTCCTTAACTGTCTTGCTTTGTCACAGTCCCCTGGGAACGAAATGATGATGCCATCCTCCTTGCATGGCTTGACCGTCTGTGTTACACAGGCCTCGGGTGGTCAGCGGGTTATTAGCATTCGCTAAGATGATGGTGAAGAACACAGTGAGGAGCAGCCGGCATTTAGAAAGCACCATCGCGTAGCTGTTGACCCCCATCCCAGACCACATCCCGGACAGATATAGTCCAGTCCATGGTAAAGGATTAGAGCTGATTTTTTTTTTTCTTTTTTTTTTTTTTTTTTGAGGCGGAGTCTCGCTCTGTTGCCCAGGCTGGAGTGCAGTGGCCGGATCTCAGCTCACTGCAAGCTCTGCCTCCCGGGTTTATGTCATTGTCCTGCCTCAGCCTCCCGAGTAGCTGGGACTACAGGCGCCCGCCACCTCGCCTGGCTAGTTTTTTGTATTTTTTAGTAGAGACGGGGTTTCACCGTGTTAGCCAGGATGGTCTCGATCTCCTGACCTCGTGATCCGCCTGTCTTGGCCTCCCAAAGTGCTGGGATTACAGGCTTGAGCCACCGCGCCCGGCCTTTTTTTTTTTTTTTGAGACGAAGTTTCACTCTGTCGCCCAGGCTGGAGTGCAATGGTGCCATCTTGGCTCACTGCAACCACTGCTTCCCGGGTTCAAGCGATTCTCCTGCCTCAGCCTTCCGAGTAGCTGGGATTACAGGTGTGCTCCACCATGCCCGGCTAATTTTTGTATTTTTTTTTTTAGTAGAGACAGGGTCTTACCACGTTGGCCAGGCTCGTCTTGAACTCCTGACCTGAAGTGACCCACCTGCCTTGGCCTCCCAAAGTGTTGGGATTATAGGCGTGAACCACCATGCCTGGCCTAGAACTGATTTTTGTCATAGGAGAGGAGGGATTATGCAGCAGAATCCCCCAGTTCATGGTCAGTGGTGCCTGGGAGGACATGGAGATGTCAGGGAGTGGCCCTTGGCTCTCTCTCTGGTGGCAGTGGTAACAGAGCTCCTGCATCACAGTTCATAACCCAAGGGCACAGCCGCCTCCCAGTCAAGGCTTCCAGTTGGTTTTGAGTCTTCCTTGATCCACTCTTTCCCTGGGTCACTATTTCTGGGCTAAGCTGACCTGGAAGTGCTGGGAAAGGTGAGACACCTGGGTCGGGTGGAATGTTCTGTGGATTCACTGCCTGTTTAGGAAGCAGAGCACGGGTAGGGACCACCACAGGCCTCTGGCCGTCTCTGGGTGCTGCATGGCGGTGTGACGGTTTGCCGCTGCTTAAGGATGTTGAGTTTACCCAAGGTGCCTGTGGTGGAATTTGATTTAGAAAATGATAATGCAAAGATTACTTTGTGTGTTTTTCCTTCGTTTTTTCTGTTTATTTAGAGAGAGAAAGGTTATTGTTTGTTTGTTTGTTTTGAGATGGAGTTTCACTCTTGTTACCCAGGCTGGAGTACAGTGGTGCAATTTCAGCTCACTGCAACATCTGCCTCCCAGGTTCTAACGATTCTCCTGCCTCAGCCTCCCGACTAGCTGGGATTACAGGTGTGTGCCACCACACCTGGCTAATTTTTGTATTATTAGTAGAGATGGGGTTTCACCATATTGGCCAGGCTGGTCTTGAAGTCCTGACCTCAAGTGATAGCCCACCTTGGACTCCCAAAGTGCTGGGATTACAGTCATGAGCCACCAGGCTCAGCCCTGAGAGAATGTTTTAAGTTGAAGCACTGCATTTCTTTTCTGGGAGCAGATGATAGTATAGCTGGCAACTACAGGGCGAAGGACCTGACAGGTTCTTTCCAAACTCATGTTCATTACCAAGGAACTTTGGAGATTCTCAGTCTAAACCACATTAAGAAGCCCATTAACAATGACATTCTGAAGCCACTGGAGACTCGATGTGCTAGTGCTTCGGACCTGGACTCTGAAATTTTTTTCTTTTCCTTGTTCTGTTTATTCTTTGTGTCCCAGCGACTTGGACTGGGCAGTGTTTGAGCCTGACCTCCTGGTTACCAGCTCTGTGGACACCTACATCTACATTTGGGATATCAAGTAAGAACAATTAGGAGGTATAACCACTTGGTTGGGGGTGATTTGGGACCTTTGTTTTAGAGATCAAGTGTCTTAGTTTGGTTTCCCCTCAATACCTCGAGGCAAGGATTTGAGTGCAAATGTATTATTTGGGAGTGAAAGACACAGTTGTAGGGGGATGGAGAAGAGAGCTAGGACCTCTCTAGGTAAGACCTTAAGGAGAACTCTCCTTAGTTAGACTTCCTTCCTTCCTTCCTTCCTTCCTTCCTTCCTTCCTTCCTTCCTTCCTTCCGTCCTTCCTTCCTTCCTTCCTTCCTTCCGTCCCACCCTCCCTCCCTCCTTCCTTCTCTTCCTCCCTCCCTCCTTCCTTCCCTCATTTTCATCCTTACCCCCTTCCCTCCTGTCTTTCCTTCCTTCCTCTCTTTCTTTCCTTTCTTCTTTCTTTCTTTCTTTCTTTTTTTTTTTTGGAGACATGGTCTCACTCTGTCACCCAGGCTGGAGCACTGTGGTGTCATCTTAGCTCAGTACAGTCTTGAAACCCTGGGCTCAAGTGTTCTTCTCACTTCAGCCTCTTGAGTACCTGGGACCACAGGCACTTGGCACCATGCCCAGCCAATATTTATTTATTTATTTATTTATTTATTTTGAGATGGAGTCTCGCTCTGTCACCCAGGCTGGAGTGCAGTGGCGCGATCTCGGCTCACTGCCTGCTCTGCCTCCCGGGTTCACACCATTCTCCTGCCTCAGCCTCCCAAGTAGCTGGGACTACAGGTGCCGGCCACCACGCCCGGCTAATTTTTTTGTATGTTTTTAGTAGAGACGGGGTTTCACTGTGTTAGCCAGGATGGTCTCAATCACCTGACCTCGTGATCCGCCTGCCTCAGCCTCCCAAAGTGCTAGGATTACAGGCATGAGCCACCGCGCCTGGCCTAATTTTTATTTTTTAGGTTTTTTTTGTAGAGACAGAGTCTTGCTGTGTTGTCAGGCTGATCTCAAACTCCTGGCCTCAAGCAGTCCTTCCACCTTGGTCTCCCAAAGTGTTGGGATTACAGGTGTGAGCCATTGTACATGGCCTATAATTTGTTTTCTTGCTTTTTTCTTTCTCTTTCTTTCTTTCTTTTCTTTTCTTTTCTTTTCTTTTCTTTTCTTTTTTTTTAGACAGAGTTTTGCTCTTATCTTCCTGGCTGGAGTGCAATGGCGCGATCTTGGCTCACTGCAACCTCTGCCTCCCGGGTTCAAACAATTCTCCTGCTTCGGCCTCCCGAGTAGCTGGGATTTTAGGTGCCTGCCACACCTGGCTAATTTTTGTATTTTTAGTAGAGACAGGGTTTCACCATGTTGGTCAGGCTGGTTTTGAACTCTGACCTCAGGTGATCCACCCACCTCAGCCTCCCGAAGTGCTGGCATGAGCCACCGCGCCTGGCCAGCAGGTCTCTCTTTACACCTCTTTTTAAGGCCCTCACAGCGGATCTACCTACTCCAAGTTCCGGCTAAAAGGAAAGCGAAGAATTGTGTACAAAGGGTGAAAAATACCAGGTGGGTGGTGGCATATAAATTGGGGATTTGATTTTTTATTTTCATATTTCAGAGACACAAGGAAACCTACTGTTGCACTATCTGCTGTTGGTGAGTGTATGCTTCTCCCACCTCGCCCCGGCACCTCGGTTTGTCTTCATTTTCTTCCTTCCACTTCTTTCCTGTTCCTTCCTATTCCTTTCCGTCTTCCTCTCTGACTGCCTCTCCCTGGGCTGCGCCATGGCCGAGTGGAATCGTGAGTCCCATGTTGTTGCAAGAGGCTCACTTTAGGCTGCTCCCAGAAGCCACGGTTAGGACTGTTGGGTGTGGAGCAGGACCTCATTTCAGAGTCCAAGGACAAGAGCCAAGTTGATTTGTTTTAACCTTTTTGTAGTGGAAAATTTCAAACATTCTGTAAAAATAGGGAGAAGAAAATGAACTGCCTGTGTTCATTGTCAGCTTCAACACTTGTCATCATACATCCAATTTTATTTCATCTTTTCCTCCACCCACTATTTCACCTCCACCTTCATTCCCCTTGTGATTTTTTTTTCTTTTCTGAGACAGAGTCTCGCTCTTATTGCCCAGGCTGAAGTGCAGTAGTGCAACCTCGGCTCACTGTATCCTCTGCTTCTCAGGTTCAAGCAATTCTCCTGCCTCAGCCTCCCAAACAACTGGGATTACAGGCGCCTGCCACCACACCTGGGTGATTTTTGTATTTTTAGTAGAGACAGGTTTCACCATATTGGCCAGGCTGGTCTTGAACTCCTAACCTCAAGTGATCTTCCTGCCTCGGCCTCCCAAGTACTGGGATTATGGGTGTGAGCCACCATGCCCGGCCCCCTTGCGATTATTTTGAAGCTAAGTATTGTATCATTTCTTCAACAAGTATTTCAGTGTATATTTTTACAAAAGAAGAATCCCAGTACCATACTTAAAAATACCTGAAAATATTAACAGTAACTCTTTAATATCATCAAGTATCTAAGCAGCATTCAAATTTCCCCAATAGTCTCTCTCTCCTTTTTAGTTACAAATTGTTTGAAAAATGGTTTGAATAAGAATTTACATAAAGTCTATACTTGTAAGTGGTTGACATATTTCTCATCTTTTTAAGTCTCTCTCCTCCTTTTTGGATTTTTGTTTTTCTTTTCCTGTAGTTTATTAAAGCAATGGTTCATCCTGTGGTTTCTCCACAATTAGATTACACTGACTGTATCTGCATGGTGTTTTTTTTTTGTTTTGTTTTTGTTTTTTTGAGACAGAGTTTTGCTCTTGTTGCCCAGGCTATAGTGCAATGGCGGGATTATAGGCATGTGCCACCATGCCTAGCTAATTTTGTATTTTTAATAAAGATGGGGTTTCTCCTTGTTGGTCAGGCTGGTCTCGAACTCCTGACCTCAGGTGATCCACCCGCCTTGGCTTCCCGAAGTGCTGGGATTACAGGCTTGAGCCACTGTGCCTGGCCCATGGTGTTGTTTAACATGGATGAACCAAGCCTTTGTAGTTACATTCTGATCTACCTGTTTTCATTGCTTAGTTGGAACTGACCTTTTCTGGAATTCTCAACTGGGGCTACTAGGGAATATTCCCAGCACTTCCTAAGAGTAGAATGTGGAATAGAACTGGTATAACTTATTCACAGAGATAAAGCTAAATTGTCAATATTTTGGCATCCTTTATAAAAGCATGTATTATCTGTCTCTTAAATTCTGTCCCTTTGCCTCTCCTTGGTGCATTGGAACACACATTTGGTGTTTGCTCTGAAATGGTTACTGTACATGGTTCTTTTTCCCTCTGTACCCCCACGCCTTTTTATGTAAAGGCCTGTAGCATCATGATTGTATTAGCAGCTGGGTGATATGATTTGTGAAGTTAGAAACCTCTTTTCTTTTCTTTTTTTCTTTTTTTTCTTTTTTTTTTTCTTTTTTGAGACAGATCCTCACTCTGTCACCCAGGTTAGAGTGCAGTGGCGGAATCTCAGCTCACTGCAACCTCCACCTCCTGTTGTTCAAGCGTTTCTCCCATCTCAGCCTCCCGAGTAGCTGGGATTACAGGCACGTACCACCACACCCAGCTAATTTTTGTATTTGTAGTAGAGACAGACAGGGTTTTACCATGTTGGCCAGGCTGGTCTCGAACTCCTGACCTCAAGTGATGTGCCTGCCTCGGCCTCCTAAAGTGTTGGGATTGTAGGCGCAAGTCACCGCGCCCAGGCAGAAACCATTTCCTTCTTATTCAGTTCTGTAGACTAGTGTATGTATTTGTGCACTACAGGCATTTGTGACTGATCCACGGAGATACTTAATATAGTAATACAGTAATCCCCCCCCTTATTCTCAGAGGACACAGTCCAAGACCCCCACTGGATGCCTGAAACCACAGATAATACTGAACCAAATATACTATGTTTTTTTCTGTACATACATAACTTGGATAAGATTTAATTTATAAATTAGGCACAGTAAGTGATTAACAACAACAACTAATAATAATAAAATAGAATAGTTATAACACTGTACCACAATAAAGGTTATGTGAATGTGGTCTGTCTCTCTCTCTCTCAGAATATCTCCTTGTACTGTATCGGGGGTGACTGGCACTGTAGAAGGTAGAACTGTGGATAAGGGGGACTAAGCATTTGTTGCATGGATATGTGAATCAAACACCTGTGCTTCTGTGCTAAGTGCTTAACAGTTCTACTGCTCTACCCCCTGCCCCCCACCTGCTTTAGGTACTTATGATCTGAGACACAGACTGGCCGGAGAGGGCGTATAACTGAGTAGAAATATAGATGGTCTACAGATGCCTCAATCAGGTTCTCCTGACTTTGTTACTTACATTTATAGGTTTCTTTTTTTTTTTTTTTTTTTGAGATAGAACTTTGCTCTGTTGCCCAGGCTGGAGTGCAGTGGTGCAATCTCGGCTCACTGCAAGCTCTCCCTCCCGGGTTCTCGCCATTCTCCTGCCTCAGCCTCCTGAGTAGCTGTGACTACAGGCGCCTGCCACCACGCCCGGCTAATTTTTTGTATTTTTCGTAGAGACGGGATTTCACCATGTTAGCCAGTATGGTTTCAATCTCCTGACCATGTGACTCGCCCATCTCAGCCTCCCAAAGTGCTGGGGTTACAGGCGTGAGCCACTGCGCCCGGTCACATTTATAGATTTCTGAGTTAGATTGGTTTTAGGGAAACCCTAAAAAGGAAAGTGGCTCTTTTTTTTTTGAGACGGAGTCTTGCTCTGTTGTCCAGGCTGTAGTGCAGTGATGCGATCTTGGCTCACCGCAACCTCCACCTCCTGGGTTCAAGCAATTCTCCTGCCTCAACCTCCCAAGCAGCTGGGACTACAGGCATGGACCACCACACCCAGCTAATTTTTCTATTTTTAGTAGAGACGGAGTTTCACCATATGGGCCAGGCTGGTCTCTAATTCCTGACCTCATGGCCCACCTGCCTCGGCCTCCCAAAGTGCTGGGATTATGGCATGAGCTGCCGTGCCCAGCTGAAAGTGGTTCTTTTTTTAGCCTGCTTGTTCTCATTGCTTTTTTTTCTGTTATAGATCTTTCTAAAAAAATGGGAAGTAGGAGACTTCTTTCCTTTGTACTCAGTGAGGTTTCTCAGTGGTGGCAGAGCTACCGTGGGGGAAAAGAGGCAAGTGAGAGGCTTGTGGACCTTGATAAGCTGCTGGACCTAACATCCCCCGAGTGGTGCAGCCTCAGGTACTGCCTGCTCCCCAGAGCCCATGGTCCCCATCTCTAAGGGGGCACATTATTCATGCCCTTTGGGATAGGGGATCACGTTGTAAGTATTCCAGAGTGTTCTCTGTGTCTGAGAGCTTTCATAGCCCGGGACGTCCATCTGACCCTGGTGTAATGATTTTTTTTTTTTTTTTTTTTTTAAGACAGACTCTTGCTCTGTTGCCCAGGCCGGAGTGCAGTGGTGCAATCTTGGTTCACTGCAATCTCTCCCTCATGGGTTTAAGTGATTCTTCTGCCTTGGTCTCCCAAGTAGCTGGGATTACAGGTGTACGCCACCACGCCTGGCTAATTTTTTTATTTTTAGTAGAGACACGGTTTTGCCATGTTTGCCAGGCTGGTCGCGAACTCCTGACCTCAGGTGATCCACCCGCTGCGGCTTTCCAAAGTGCTGGGATTACAGGCATGAGCCACTATGCCTGGCCCCTGGTATACATGATCTTGATAAAGCAGATTGCACTGGGGGGCTTCCCAGAGTCCTTTGTGAGCCCTTGAGTTCTGATGGCTTCTCACCGAGAAAGGTGTGTTCTCTTGGACTCTTAAGTAACTCTGTCAAGAGGAGGTAGAGCAAGTTCTTCTCACTCACTTTCTCCTCCAGCTGATATCCTTCCTTGCAAAGAAACCACCTCCTGACACTCTTTCTTGCTTCATCTTCACTGGTCTCCATTTGTTCTTAGATGACTTAAGATACCCTATGTCTCAAGAAAGAACAAGACAGACAAATAGCCTCATCAAAACCAACACAGCATATCCTTGGACAGGACCAAGTTCTGGGCCTAATGTATGTCCTGTTAGGTTCTGAGTCATTGCTCTGTCCTACTCCGGACTTCTTGGATCTAGTAGCTCTCCAAAGCTGTGGATCTACTGTGGGTTTCCCCAGTAATAACCACCAGGCAGAGGGACCAGTGTCACGGCAGTAATGTCATGTGTGCTGTGAGCCAGGGCAGGAGGAGGCAGGAAGCAGTGCTGTCACTTTGGTTCTGGTTTGGTTCTTGATTAATGATTTATTTTTTTTTATTTTCAGCTAGAAGTGCCACTATGTCCCAGTTTTCCATGTCTCAGCTCTTTCTGGCATCTCACATTATGCCTCCTGTCTTAAGTAGCCCTTTTGTCACTAATGTATCAATGACACTCTGTACTGGCGGAGAGGGAAAAGGACTGAGGTCACACACTGCCGAGGGTGTTCCCTTTCCCTTATCAATGTGGTGCCAGTGGCCATGGCTGACGCAGCTCATGGGGAGATGGGGTGACGGGAGCATATAACCCTTGGGGCAGAACTGGTCACCACTGGGGCTTATTCTGTAGTTGATCTTCAGCTAAGGCTGTGTTTTTCTAAGACTATCGCTCAACAATTAAAAAAAGAAGAAGGGGCAGGCATAAGAGCTGAGGCTGTTCTGATTAGGAGTGCAAGCAGGTGTCATTTGGGGATGAGAAATGGTCAGGTTGTGTGACAAGTCAATTACCAGCCAGCAGTGCCATGCTCAACTACTGCTCTGTAAGAAACTACGTTTTCCTGCTGATTCTGCTCAGAGTAACCTGTAGATTTTTCCCCTGAGATGATTTCCTCAATTAGGTGACTATGATCCTGTTCCCATGTGTTAATTCATTTATTTTTTGGCTTCATTTTATCTGGAATAGTGGAGTTGGTGTAGTCATAGAAACCTGAAGGGTTCTGGGCTTATTCAGCCAGAACTCATTATCCAGCTCCCCTGGCTGTGCTCCGCTCTGCTTCCGAAGGCACCGAGGGCAGCAGCTTTCTTCCCTGATTTTTCTTTGCAGCGGGTGCCTCCCAGGTCAAATGGAATAAAAAAAATGCTAACTGCCTTGCCACCAGCCATGACGGTGATGTGCGGATATGGGATAAGAGGGTGAGTAATCTCTTTTTTCCCCCTTGTTGGTCTTTGATCCCTCCCAGAGGGTGTGAAGATGACTTTATGAATGCCAGGGCTTGTCTTGAGAGTCCGGGGAACCCTGGGCAGCATGGTAAATGCTCATTTTAAGCTTGTAGTACCAGATGATATTTGCGTCTCCGTCCAATGTTGAAGGAAGCTAGGGAAGTGAGACATTAGCAACAGTGGTTGAAAAAATCAGCCCCATTTTGCCACCTCCTAATTATGACACCAGGTAAGCCAGCCACTGTCACTTCTCTTAACCTCAGTTTCCTCCAAAATAAAGACACTAACAGTGTGTGTATCACTGGGGTTAAGCCGTGGACCCCAGACACTATTCTAAAATTGTCAGCAGGTGTCTTATCCCTGCCCATGCTTGCAAAGTGAAATGTATTTGTTCTCGGATGCCTGCCATCCTGAATACTTCCAGTAACGATGAACGAGGCAGGGTACTCATGATGCTTAAATTTCCCCTTACAAGCCTAGATGTCCCATCAGCCTCAAAGTAGCCTGCATATCGATCATACGTTCTCACTGCAGCAGCCCATTGGACATCTAGGGATGGAAATAGCACCGGCTCCTTGGCTGTGACTGTAATGGAAAGTCTACTGAAGTTGGTTGTGTTGGCTTCAGTGAGGGTCACGGCACAGGGAAAAGGCCTCCCCCGTATTGACTGCCAGACTGTTGAGTAATAATGAACAGAGCCATCGCTGCCATGAGACCTGGGTGTAAATCCTGCTCACTGCCTGTGAGACCTGGGGCTAGAGATGCTCAGGCGTTGTGGGGATGGCTTGTTCAGGGATGTCTCCACCGTCTTATCTTCCGGCTGCTCCCCTCGCTTCATACATTTGGAAGAGAAGCGGGAAGTGGAGCAGAGATCAGGCGTGGCAGATCCTGTCTGCTGCATTAGGCTCCAGGCATGCTGGGGAAGCCTTATGTGGCAGAAGCCCTCTGCCTTAGGTAGCTCTTAAGTGAGAAGGTGATTTCGTAGAGGTTGGGCGGGTGCATCTTCTTTTTTTATTTTTTCTTGAGACGGAGTCTGGCTCTGTTGCCCGGGCTGGAGTACAGTGGGGACCTTCCCTCACTGCAACCTCTGCCTCCTGGGTTCAAGCAATTCTCCTGCCTCAGCATCCCGAGTAGCTGGGACTATAGGCGCGCACCACCACACCCAGGTAATTTTTGTATTTTTTAGTACAGATGGGGTTTCACCATGTTGGCCAGGATGGTCTTAAACTCCTGACCTCAAGTGATCTGCCTGCCTCGGCCTCCCAAAGTGCTGGGATTACAGGCATGAGCCACTGTGCCCAGCCGCATCTTCTACATGTTAGTTTTTGTCTTCTGTTCCTGTATGGCCATTTTCCCTTTCTCTCTTTTTTTTTGAGTTGGAGCCTTACTCTGTCACACAGGCTGGAGAGTAGTGGTGTGACTATAGCTCACTGCAGCCTCGACCTCTTGGGCTCAAGCTATTCTTCTGCCTCAGCCTCTTGAGTAACTGGGACTACAGGTGCATGCCACCACACCCAGCCAATTTTAAAAAATATTTTTTTGTAGAGACAAGGTCTTCTTATGTTGCCCAGGCTGGTCTTGAATTCCTGGGGTCAAGCGATCCTCCCACTTCAGCCTCCCAAAGTGCTGGGATTACGGATATGAGCCACTGCTCCTGGCCTTCTTTATTTCTTCAATTAGTGATTGGTTTTATTCAATTTGTCACTAGAACAACATTTTCTAGTCTCCTGATTAGAAAGGAGGTAACTGATAACACTAATTTCCCTCAGCAAATCTTTTTATCTATTTTATTGAAAGGGTTTTAGCTTTTTTTCTTTTTTTAAATTAATAATGATACTTAGGGCCAGGGGCGGTGGCTCACACCTGTAATCCCAGCACTTTGGGAGGCCTAGTTGGGTGGATCATGAGGTCATGAGATCGCGACCATTTCTGGCCAACATGGTGAAACCCCGTCTCTACTAAAAATACAAAAATTAGCTAGGGGTGGTGCTGCATGCCTATAGTCCCAGCAACTTGGGAGGCTGAGGCAGGAGAATCGCTTGAACCCAGGAGGCGGAGGTTGCAGTGAGGCAAGATCACGCAACTGCACTCCAACCTGGGCGACAGAGTGAGCCTCTGTCTCAAAAATAAATAAATAAATAAATAAACTAAAAATAATGATACTTAGGACTTCTGCTCAGGTGAGTTGTAGGACTTGTTGATTATATTTTCACTTCTCTGGTGCTTTGTAGTGTCAAAGTAGCACTGATTGCAACAAGCATTACAGACTTCGAAAAGTTCAGTGTCAGCGCTGACAGTGAATTTTAACCCAAACTCATGTATGACTAACATACTAACATTTACTGAGCATTTATTGTACATAAGCATTATTTTAAGAGCTTTACATTTATTGATTAATGTCTCTTTATAATTAGTCTTTAAAGTAAAGGTTGTTTTTTTTTTTTTTTTTTTTTTTTTTGGAGACAGAGTCTCACTCTGTTGCCCAGGCTAGAGTGCAATGGCACGATCTTGGCTCACTGCAACCTCCACCTCCCAGGTTCAAGCAATTCTCCTGCCTCAGCCTCCCAAGTAGCTGGGATCACAGGTGTCCACCACCAAATCTGGCTAATTTTTGTATTTTTAGTAGAGACAGGGTTTCACTGTGTTGGTCAGGCTGGTCTCGACTCCCGGCCACAGGTGATCCACCCGTCTCCGCCTCCCAAAGTGCTGGAATTACAGGCGTGAGCCACTGTGCCTGGCCAGTACGTGCTATTGTTATCCCTGTTCTACAGATGTGTAAACCAAAGCACAATTTGCTGCCAAAATTTGAACCCAGGCAGGCTGGTGCTAGAGACTGCACTCTTTTTTTGTTTTTGAGACAGAGTCTCCCTCTGTCTGCCAGGTCGGAGTACAGTTGTACAATCATAGCTCACTGCAGCCTCAAACTCCTGCGCTGAAATGATCCTCCCACCTGAGTAGCTGGGACTGCGGGTATGCACCACCATGATGAGGTAATTAAAAAAAACTTTTTTTTGTGTAGATGGGAATCTTACTATGTTGCCCAGGCTGGTCTTGACTTCTGGTCTCAAGTGATCCTTCTGCCTTGGCTTCCCAAAATGCTGGGATTACAGGTGTGAGCCACTGCACCCAGCCTGGAGATTGCACTCTTAACCTCATAGACTAATGCTAATTATAGAAGTAATACAAGCTCTTTGTAGAAAATATAAATGAAAAAATAAAAATCATTCATAATCCTACTACCCAGAGACAAATGCTAACATTTTGGTGTTTTCTGTTTTATGCTTTTTTTTTTTTTTTAACTTAGTTTGTCATACTGTATATGTAGTTGTGTACACTTTTTTTCATTTAACATTACAACAGATGCATTATCCTCGTACTATAAGCTCTAAGTATAGCTTTCAGTGGCCACATCATATTGTATCATCATATGGTGTCACGTAGCTGTAGGATATTGATTCAGCTTCATTATTTCCCATTTGTTGATCATTTAGGTTTTTTCTGGTTTTCTAGTGTTTCAGATAACATCAAGATGAACTTCTTTTGTATCTAAAGCTTTTTGTGAGTTTGGATTATTCCCTTAAGACAGGAAAAATTTTGGGGTGGGAAAAGTGGCTCAAACCTATAATCCCAGCACTTTGGGAGGCCATGGCAAGAAGATTGCTTAAGGCCAGGAGTTCGAGACCAGCTTCACCATGTTGGCCAGGCTGGTCACGAACTCCTGACCTCAGGTGATCCACCTGCCTTGGCCTCCCAAAGTGCCGGGATTACAGGCGTGAGCCACCGCCCCCGGCCTGTTTATTTTCTATGCTTATTTTTTTTTTTTTTTTGAGACGGAGTCTTGCTGTGTCACCCAGGCTGGAGTGCAATGGCCAGATCTCGGCTCACTGCAAGCTCCGCCTCCCGGGTTCACGCCATTCTCCTGCCTCAGCCTCCCGAGTAGCTGGGACTACAGGCACCCGCCACCTCGCCCGGCTAGTTTTTTTTTTTGTATTTTTTATTAGAGACGGGGTTTCACCGTGTTAGCCAGGATGGTCTCGATCTCCTGACCTCGTGATCCGCCCGTCTCGGCCTCCCAAAGTGCTGGGATTACAGGCTTGAGCCACCGCGCCCGGCCTTTTCTATGCTTATTAATCGTGTATTGTTTTCTTTTGTGATGTACATTCATTCTCCTTCGGAATCTTAGCACTCCATCACTTTAAGATGGTGGTTTTACCCTTTTGTTGAAGCTGGGTTCATCTGGATGTCTCAGTCCCTCTTCGTGGGTGATCATGGGGAAGGCAAGTGGGAATTGTCAGATTGCACTATTAAAGTGTGAGGCTGGGCACAGTGGATCGTGCCTGTAATCCCAGGACTTTGGGCGGCCAAAACAGGTGGGTCGCTTGAGCCGGGGAGTTCAAGACCAGCCTGGACAACATGCAAAACCCTATCTCTACAAAAAATGCAAAAAAATTAGCCAGGCAAGGTGGCATGCACCTGTAGTCCCAGCTGTTTGGAGGGCTGAGGCGGGAGGACTGCTTGAGCCCAGTAAGTTGAGGCTGCAGTGTGCCGTGATCGTGCCACTGCACACAGAGCAAGACTTCGTCTCATAAAACAAAAAGCGGGGGGAAAAGTACCCACTACCTTGTATCCTCCATTGAAGTGGGAAGAAATGAGGCTCACAGGTGCATTTCCAGAGCATGTGAAGGAGAGGTGGATGAGTCTTTTGGTGATGGTGTTTTGTTTGACTTAACCAAAACAAAGTCTGTGTAGGGTAGAAACAGTATCTGGTAGTATTTTTGCATCCTCACTCACTACCTAGCAGACTTTTATGTGGTAGACACTCAATGAGTTCTTTCTAAATCGATAACATTCGGTGCTGATCTGTTGCAGAAACCCAGTACAGCAGTGGAATATCTAGCCGCCCACCTCTCCAAAATCCATGGCCTGGACTGGCACCCAGACAGCGAGCACATTCTTGCTACCTCCAGTCAAGACAATTCTGTGAAGGTCAGTGGCGCCCATGGGGAAGTTGGAGGAGCAGTGTTTGGGTGGCATCAGGGATGTGTGATTCCACCTTGGGAGGAAAGCTATAGTGTGTTAGCATAGTATGTATTTCATGGTGCATGTGCTTCTTGGGCAATTGAACACATAAATTTGGTTATGTTGACCAGCGCAATGCAACAGAGCGAGACCCAACATGGTGCTGTTCAACGTAACCACGCTGCGTTATGATGGCGGAGTGACATGCCATAGGATCTCCTCTGATACGTCTCTTAGAATTTGTTCAGAAGGTTTTCGTCTTTCCCTATGTGAAAGGAAGTCAGAGATAAAAGTACTTAGAAAGGGAAAGAAGTTGGCCGGGTGCAGTGGCTCACACCTGTAATCCCAGCACTTTGGGAGGCCAAGGCAGGCAGATCACTTGAGGTCAGGAGTTCGAGACCAGCCCGGCCAACCTGGTGAAACCTGATCTCTACTAAAAATACAAAAATTAGCTGGGTGTGGTGGCGCACACCTGTAATTCCAGCTACTCAGGAGGCTGAGACACAAGAATTGCTTGAACCTGGGAGGCAGAGGTTGCACTGAGCCGAGATTGAGCCACTGCACTCCATCCTGGGCGACCGAGCGAGACTCTGCCTCAAGAAAGGGAAAGAGGTTCCCTTGCAAAGAAACTGCAAGGATGTCAGGTATGCATAACAGATCTCAGCAAAGGAGAAAAGCCTACAGAGTTGTTAAGGTTGCAAAGTTTACAATTAGTCTATTCCTGGTGGAAAAACAGCTGCTCCCTCACATGCTTATCATATGTAGAAAGTTCTGACGTTTTCAGGCTAGAGTCATTTTATTAGTGATTCTCTAACTTACAGGAAATGCTCAAGATTTTTTGTGTTTCAGTAACCCGATTATTTTTGGTTTATCACAAGGTACAGCGTTGTTTGTTTGCCTTTCCTCTCTGTGGCATGTGGTGTTCACCCTTGGTCAGAATGATGGCAGGGCAGAGTCATCTTTGCTCCAGTAGTTCCTCCTTGTGGTCAGGTCTCTAAGGGCAGGGGTTTGACCACAGAAGTTGGTTTAGCAATTTTATGATTCAGTGTCATTTACTTAATGCTTTGTTGTATTTATATAGTCATATATGACATCTTTGTAATATGATTAGCAAACTACAGTCATACACTAAGTTAAAAGTTAACTCCTGTCTTGAAGTTTGTAAATCCCTCAGGGTTCTAAGTTATTTTTAATGTGCCAGATGTGACTTTTTTGTTTGTTTGTTCATATTGCATTTGGTTTTCCGTTTTTATTTTTATTTTGAGACTGAGTCTTGCTTTGTCACCCAGGCGGAAGTGCAGTGGTGTGATCTCGGCTCACTGCAACGTCCGCTCCTGGTTCTTCTGCCTTAGCCTCCCGAGTAGCTGGGATTACAGATGCACGCCATCATGCCCGGCTAATTTTTGTATTTTTAGTACAGATGGGATTTAACCATGTTGGCCAGGATGGTCTTGAACTCCTAACCTCAAGTGATCCACCCATCTCAGCCTCCCAAAGTGCTGGGATTACAGGCAGGAGCTACCATGCCCGGCCGCATTTGGGTTTCTGTCCCCATACCCCAATCAGCTTGTCTCCCAAGTTCGGAAACCAGAAACCATCCAGTTCAACTCTACCTCTTTCTATGAGATGCCTAAGTTTGTTGATACTCAGTGACATCTTTCCTAACCGTGAGGCTGGGGTTTCATAGGTAATAAAGCAGGTAACAGCAAGTTTCCTGGGAGGACTTTATAGACATTGTTTCCCCATACAAAGAGCCTTCTCTGTTCTTTACCAGCAGGCTTAGCTTATTAATGAAATGACATTTTTGGCATGGTATTTGATTTATTCCACTATATCCTGGAAGCAAGACAATTTTTTTTTTTTTTTGAGATGGAATCTTGCTCTGTCACCCAGGCTGGAGTGCAGTGGCACGATCTTGGCTCACTGCAGCCTCCACCTCCCAGGTTCAAGTGATTTTCCCGCGCATGCCACATGGCACCACGCCCAGCTAACTTTTATATTTTTAGTAGAGACGTGGTTTCACCGTGTTGGCCAGGTTGGTCTCAATCTCTTAACCTCACGATCCACCTGCCTCAGCCTCCCACAGTGCTAGCAAGACAATTTTATTGAATGTATGTAAACAGCATGATCATAAAAAGTGAAGAAATTTATAAAAGGGACTTTGCATAACATTCAACCATTTTTTCAGTAGATAAGGATCAATATGTGTAATTTTTCTACATAATCATTGTTAGGTTTATATGACAATTCTTAGGTGCATATGACAAATGCCCAAGCTGGTGTTTTAGTTTTATTCCTTTTGTATACTATCCATATGATGTAAAAATACAAAATTATTAGCTCATAATTAATATTAGTTATTTTTATTGTATTTTTATTTTCTAAATTCGAAGGGGTCAGCTGGAGCAAGGTTATCACTAAATGTGTATTTCACTTCAGTTTGTAAATTGTTTAACTACAGAACAATTGAGTTGAAGGTTGGGGTAGATCAAGAAGAAAGAAAAGAATTTTTCTTATGTGGCCCTTAGAAATAGAACATTAACTGTAATTAAATGAGTTCATATCATTTTACATAATCTTTTTGTTTTTCCTGATCTTGGGTTAACAGCAGCCTATTTCACAAAAGTTGCTGCCTTCTAGACAAAGAGAGTCCTGGAAATCCAGACATAGTCCCTTGGTACATTCTTTTTTTTTGAGACAGAGTCTTGCTTTGTTGCCCAGGCTGGATTGCAGTGGCGTGATCTTGGCTCACTGCAACCTCTGCCTCCCAGGTTCAAGCGATTCTCATGTCTCAGCCTCCCTCAGTAGCTGGGATTACAAGGGCGCACCAACATGCCAGGCTAATTTTTGTATTTTTAGTAGAGACGGAGTTTCACCATGTTGGCCAGGCTGGTCTCAAACTCCTGACCTCAAGCAATCTACCTGTCTCGGCCTCCCAGAGTACTGGGATTACAGGAATGAGCCACCATGCCCTGCCACCCTTGGTACATTCTGATGAGAAACATGTAGCTTTGAGTCTATTTCCTAGGGTATCAACACTCAAGGAAACCTGGTTCATTTTTGACCGAGGCTCTTGTGATATTTCTTTATACCTCTCTTTCTCCATCTGTATGTAGATATGTGTATATCTATATCTATATATAAAGAAAAAATATGTATTTTGTCTCACTGTGTTGCCCAGGCTGGTTTTGAACTCCTGGGCTCAAGCAGTCTTCCTGCTTCAGCCTCCCAAAGTGTTGGGATTACAGGCGTGAGCCACACCTAGCCCCTGATATTTCTTCAGAGGACTTTTTTTCTGCTCTGTAGTTTGTAGCAGGAACCCTTTGGCAAGGGTAAATGAAAAGGAGAAATTGTCTGTGCATGGGGGGATGCAATGGCTCCGGTTAATTTGTAATAACTACCTGTATCAGATTGAAATAGAATGAAGTCTTCTGTTTCCAAATGACGTGTAATCATTTTGTAAGACTGCGTCAGTGATTGCCTTGAGAGCAAGAGCATGTTATGAATAGTAAGGACATTGTCAAATCTCCAGGGTCCTCTAATTAATCCCATAAATTGTATAATTGTCACCAGTTGGTGAGCATATTTAAATCTAGAAACAAAATCTTTCTTTTTTTCTTAAAAAAAGCATTAATCTTGCTAACAGTTATATGCTGATCTTTGTACATGAATGTGAATGTGTTTCTATCCCAATTGAAAAGTAAACAGTTGCTAGAATGTATTCATATTAACAACATTTTACTTGTATATAATTAATCTGGGGAGGCTGAACTTTTCTTTGCTAGCTTTCCACACACTGTGGGTTTGATAATAGGGCGGCATGCACGGTGTGGAGCTCGTTAGAAATCTGGAGAATGACAAGCATACCTAATTATTTTGAGTATATTCCTTTTATAAGTTGAGGGGCGAATTATAGTTTACCATGTGGCCATATGGGAAACCCAAAAGTAGTTTAAGCTGAAAAGACATCTTGACCATTTTATTATTTTGAACACAGGACCTGAATTTGGCAACAAAGAGTTGTCATATAAGGGTCTAAAGATAAGAAATGGCTGGCGCAGTGGCTCACGCCTGTAATCCCAACGCTGTGGGAGGCCAAGGCGGGTGGATCACCTGAGGTCAGGAGTTTGTGACCGGCCTGGCCAACATGGTGTAACTCCATCTCTACTAAAAATACATAGCTGGGTGTGGTGGCGCATGCCTGTAATCCCAGCTACTCGGGAGGTTGAGGCAGGAGAATTGCTTGAACCTAGGAGGTGGAGGTTGCAGTGAGCTGAGATCATGCTACATGCACTCCAGTCTGGGCAACAAGAGCTAAACTCTTTCTCAAAAAAAATAAAATAAATAAATAAATAAAAATAAATAAATAAATAAAAATAAAAAATAAAAAAACCCGAATAAATAAAATAAAGATAAGAAATGATTACAGTCTTGATATATAGTGAAACTAAAGTTAAATACAGCAGTAAGTGATAAAAATTATTAAGAATGGTAGCATTTTTAAAAAACGAGATTTAGGCAAATAATTCAGGAGCTTTATGAAAAACACAAAAAGTAACAGTATTTTGGTGAACCTCTGCTCTGTAGATATAGACTAAGTTTTTACTGTTTTAAACAAATGATGTGCTCAGAGATCAGTTGCTATTTAAATGGAAAGAAAACCTACATTTTAGATTTTGTTTTTCTTTTTTAGAGACAGGGTCTCACTGTGTCACCCAGGCTGCACTACAAGTGGCATGATCACAGCTCACTGCAGCCTTGAACTGCTGGGCTCAAGTGATCCTCCCACCTCAGCCTCTAGGACTACAGGTGTATGCTACCATGTCATATTATTTTATTTTTTGTAGAGGTGGGGTCTTGCTATGTTGCCCAGGCTGGCATTTTAGTTTTATTCCTTTTGTGTACTACCCATATAATGTTTTGCACAAAAATCTTTTCCACAAGTCATTTTTGTTTTATAAGAAAATCCATAACATTTGGCCAACTCTGTCAACACGTAATATATAAGGCAAAAATATCCTATTTTTCTCCTTGATAAGGCAAGAAATACACATATTATCTTGCAAACACATCCTCATACAATCATAGATAATATTTGACATTTTTAAGGCAGCAGAAGTAAGCATGTATACCATTGTGATCAAAAGGTATTTGTAAATCCTTTCACCCTATTAACTGGACAATCAATAAAGAATCAAGACTGGGCATGGTGGCTCATGCATGTAATCTCAGCACTTTGGGAGTCTGAGGAGGGAGGATCACTTGAGCCCAGGAGTTGGAGACCAGCCCGGCCAACATAGTGAAACCCCATCTCTACAAAAAATAAACAAATTAGCTTGGTGTGATGGTGCATACCAGTAGTCTCAGCCACCCAGAAGGCTGAGGTAGGAGGATTGTTGGAGCCGAGGAGGTTGAGGCTGCAGTGAGCTGTGATCACACCACTGCACTCCAACCTGGGTGACAGAGTGAGACCCTATCTCAAGTAAATAAATAAATAGTATCAAGGAGCAAGGGTGTGTGTGTAAAAATTATGTTTCATGACTCAGTTTTCAAAAGGTATTCTTGGCTAGGTGTGGTGGCTCATGCCTGTAATCTTAGCACCTTGAGAGGCTGAGGTGGGAGGATTCCTTCAGGCCTGGAGTTTAAAATGAGCCTAGACAACATAGTGAGACCCTGTTTCTAAAAAATAAAAAAATAGCCGGGCTGGTGGCATGCACCTGTCATCCCAGCTACTCAGTAGGCTAAGGCGGGAGGATTGCTTGAGCCCAGGAGTTCGAGGCTGCAATGAGCTGTGATCAAACCACTGCATGCCAGTTTAGGTGACAGAGTGAGACCCTATCTCTTAAAAAAAAAATATATATATATATATATATATGTATATATATAAAATTATGCCTAGACATTATTTATATATTCAAAGGTTATTAATATCAGTTCAAGGTCTTAAAATTAATCTAAATATTTTGAAATTACAATTTAAGTTTATATTATAACACAGAAACAAAAGTTTATATTAAGAGTTTGTTAGAGAAATATTAAACATATTTACCTTGATACTGTAATGGAATAGCTAAGTTATTGTTCTTTTTTTTTTTTGAGATAAGATCTTGCGCTGTTACCCAGGCTGGAATGCAATGGTACAATCACAGCTCACTGCAGGCTTGACCTCCTGGGCTCAAACGATCTTCCCATGTCAGCCTCCGGAGTAGCTGGGACTACAGGTGCAAACCACAATGCCTGGCTGATTTTCGAGGTTTTTTTTTTAGAGATGGGTCTCCCCATATCACCAGGCTGTAGACTCAGTTCTTGTGATCCTTATTATTATAGAAAGTGCACCCGGGTGCAGTGACTCGTACCTGAATTCCCATCACTTTGGGAGGCTGAAGCGGGCAGATTGCTTGAACATAGGAGTTTGGGACCAGCGTGGGCAACATGGCAAAACCCCATCTCTGCAAAAAATGCAAAAAATTAGCCAGGCGTGGTAACAAGCACCTGTAGTCCCAGCTACTTGGGAGGTGGAGGTGGGAGAATTGTTCAAACCCAAGAGGTTGAGGTTGTATTGAGCCAAGATTGTGCCACTGCACTCCAACCTGCCTGGAAAAGGGAGACCATCTCTCAAAAAAGAAAAAATAAAAGTTCATAAGAGCATGAGAGCAAACTTTTTTTAAGAGCATCAGTTGTTTTCATTCATTTGATTTGATGTAATTTTTACATTTTAATAATTTTAAATATTTTGTGGAAACAATGACAACTCCTATAATCCATATAAATAGTTATGTAATTTAGGAAGTTTAATTAAGCTTTCCATGAGAAAATAAACCCAAGGCTTATTTAAGTTAGAATAGTATGTTAAAAATTAATATTTATGGCTGTGCACGGTGGCTCACGCCTGTAATCCCAGCACTTTGGGAGGCCGAGGCAGGCGGATCACGAGGTCAGGAGATCGAGACCATCCTGACTAACACAGTGAAACCCCGTCTCTACTAAAAATACAAAAAAAATTAGCCGGGTGTGGTAGCGGGCGCCTGTAGTCCCAGCTACTCGGGAGGCTGAGGTAGGAGAATGGCATGAACCCGGGAGGCGGAGCTTGCAGTGAGCCGAGATCGTGCCACTGCACTCCAGCCTGGGCAACAAAGCGAGACTCTGTCTCAAAAAAAAAAAAAAAATTAATATTTATACTATGATAGAGTCAGGAAAACACACATAGATATTTATAAATCCAAATTATTAAACTACATAGTCTAATTTCTCCAGGGATTCATCTTCATTAGAACATTACCTGAACTTTTTTCTTTCCTTTCTTTTTTTTTGGAGACAGAGTCTTGCTCTTTTTTTTTTTTTTGGAGACGGAGACGGAGTCTCTCTCTGTCATCCAGGCTAGGAGTGTGGTGGCACGATCTCAGCTCACTGCAACCTTCTCCTCCTGGATTCAAATGATTCTCCTGCCTCAGCCTCCTGAGTAGCTGGGATAGCAGGTGTGTGCCACCACATTTGGCTAATTTTTGTATTTTTAGTAGAGACAGAGTTTCACCATGTTGGCCAGGTTGGTCTCGAACTCCTGACCTCAGGTGATCTACCTACCTCGACCTCCCAAAGTGGTGGGGTTACAGGAGTGAGCCAGCATTCCTGGCAGAACTTCTTTCTATGGTTATATTAATTAAAAAGAACTTTCATAAAGTTTGTTTCAAGGTACTGGAATTTTTTTCCATTTTTGTTTATTTGATTTTTGTGTTTTGTTTTTATCCCGTTGTCAAGCTTCTTATTTTATAGTCTACCATTCACAGCCATTAATTTAACTCACTGCTAATTTTTCCCTGAGGTATAGCTTCAGCAAGCATTTAAGACTTTTTTTTGTTTTGTTTTGTTTTTTTGTTTTACTGTTTCCATTTTTTTAAAAAGAAATTTATGGGTAACTAGTAGGTATATATATTTATGGGGTACAAGAGATATTTTGATACAGGTGTATAATGAGTAATAATCACATTAGGGCAAACTGGGTATCCATCACCTCAAGCATTTATCAGTTTTTTCTGTTATAAACATTCTAATCATACCCTTTCAGTTGTTTTTAAATGTACAATGAATTATTGTTTACTGTAATCACCCTGTTGTGCTGTCAAATACTGGCTCTTATTTATTCTGCCTAACTATATTTTTCTTTTCTTTTTTTTTTTTTTTTTTGAGACGGAGTCTCGCTCTGTCACCCAGGCTGGAGTGCAGTGGCCGGATCTCAGCTCACTGCAAGCTCTGCCTCCCAGGTTTACGCCATTCTCCTGCCTCAGCCTCCCAAGTAGCTGGGACTACAGGCGCCCGCCACCTCGCCCTGCTAGTTTTTTTGTATTTTTAGTAGAGACGGGGTTTCACCGTGTTAACCAGGATGATCTCGATCTCCTGACCTCGTGATCCGCCCGTCTCGGCCTCCCAAAGTGCTGGGATTACAGGCTTGAGCCACCGTGCCCGGCCCTAACTATATTTTTCTACCCATTAACCATCCCCACTTCTGGCTCCCCCTGCCCTACCCTACTATGCTTCCCACCCTCTGGTAACCATCATTCTGCTCTCTTCATGAGTTCAATTTTTTAAATTTTTAGCTCCCACAGATGAGTGAGAACATGCAAAGTTTATTTTTCTGTGCCTGGCTTGTTTCACTTAACAAAATTTCCTCTAGTTCCTTCCATGTTGTTGTAAATGATAGGATTGCATTCTTTTTTATGGATGAATAGTACTCCATTGTGTATATGCACCATATTTTCTTTTCCATTTGTCTGCTGATGAACATTTACTTTGCTTCCAGAAATTACAGCAGTTCTACTCCTCCTCTCTCTACCAGTCCTAGCCGCTGGCATCCCCATTACTATTAACAGACCGTAACCTCAATACCACTTTCTTTGATCCAGCTGGAGGAGGTGATCCCATCTTGTATCAACATTTATTCTGATTCTTCGGTCACCCTGAAGTCTATATCCTCATCCTACCAGGGATCAGAATACCTTGCCTATTGAGAATAATACTGCAATAAATATGGGAGTGCAGATATCTGTTCGCTATACTGGTTTCTTTTCTTTGGGGT
This sequence comes from Macaca nemestrina, assembly GCF_043159975.1. NCBI lineage: Eukaryota > Metazoa > Chordata > Mammalia > Primates > Cercopithecidae > Macaca > Macaca nemestrina. The sequence goes on along the minus strand of NC_092142.1, from coordinate 73,760,003 downwards.
ATATACCTAGCAGTGGGGTTGCTGGATCATACGATAGTTCTGCTCCGTGGTGGCTGTACTAATTTACATTCCTGCCAACAGTGTATGAGGGTTCCCTTTTCTCTACATCCTTGCCAGCATTCGTTATTGCCTGTCTTTTGGATAACAGCCATTTTAACTGGTGTGAGATGATATCTCATTGTAGTTTTGATTTGCATTTCTCCGATGATCAGTGATGTTGAGCATCTTTTCACATACTGTTTGCCATTTATATGTCTTCTTTTGAGAGATGTCTGTTCAGATATTTTGCCATGTTTTAATTGGATTATTAGATTTTTTTCCTATTGAGTTGTTTGAGATCCTTATATATTCTGGTTATTAATCCCTTGTTACATAGATAGTTTGCAGATCATTTTAGATCGTTTGCAGATCATTTCTCCCATTCTGTGTATTGTCTCTTCTATTTTTTTTTTTACGACAGAGTCTCGCCCTGTCATCCAGGCTGCAGTGCAGTGGTGTGATCTCAGCTCACTGCAACCTCTACCTCCTGAGTTCAAGCGATTCTTGTGCCTCAGCCTCTCGAGTAGCTGGGCTTACAGGTGCACACCACCACACCTGGCTTATTTTTGTATTTTTTTTTTTTTTTCAATAGAGACAGGGTTTCGCCATGGTGGCCAGGCTGGTCTCAGACTCCTGACCTCAAGTGATCTGCCCGCCTTGGCCTCCCAAAGTGCTGGGATTACAGGCACAAGCCAGTGTACCCATTTCATGGAGTATTTTAACATAAAACTAAGGACAGTTGCATAACTTCTTTCAATGTAGCTATCTCACATAAGGCAAATCTGGTCTTACAAGAACAGGGAAAAAAGCTGGGCGCAGTGGCTTATACCTGTAATCTCAGCACTTTGGGACGTTTAGGCAAGCAGATCACTTGAGTCCAGGAGTTCAAGACCAGCCTGGGCAACATAGGGAGACCTTGTCTCTACAGAAAAATAAAAAAAAGTAGCCAGGTGTGGTGGTGTGCCCTTGTAGTCCCATCTACTCACAAGGCTGCTGAGGCAGGAAGATCACTTGAACTGGGGAGGTCAAGGCTGCAGTGAGCCATAATCCTGTCACTGTACTCCAGCCTGGGCTACAAAGTGAGATTCTGTCTCAAAAAAAAAAAAAAAGCTGGGCGCGGTGGCTCACACCTGTAATCCCAGCACTTTGGAAGGCCGGGGTGGGTGGATCACGAGGTCAAGAGATCGGAATAATCCTGACCAACGTGGTGAAACCCTGTCTCGACTAAAAATACAAAAATTAGCTGGGCGTGGTGGTGCATGCCTGTAGTCCCAGCTACTCGGGAGGCTGAGGCAGGAGAATTGTTTGAACCTGGGAGGCGGAGGTTGCAGTGAGCTGAGATCGCGCCCCTGCACTCCAGCCTGGCAACAGAGCAAGATTCCATCTCCAAAAAAAAAAAAAAAAAAAAGAAAGAAAGAATAAAGAAAAGGGGGAAGAAAAGGAATCCTTGATACTTTCCTCTTCAAGTCCAGGATCTGGTTCTTTAAATACACATCTTGTGACATGGAAAAGATCTTTCAAAAAAACAGCCATTGAGTAAAGTTTCTCTTGCTGCCACCAAATGTGTCCCTTGGACTGAAAATGAGAAAGCTGAGATTTTTTTTTTTTTTTTTTAAAGAGCAGCAAATCTAAAACATTAGAAGTTTATTAGAAGTTGTTTTTTTTTTTTTTAATTTTCTTCCTAGAAATTCTTTGTTTTTGTTTTTGTTTTTGTTTTTGTTTTGAGATGGAGTCTCACTCCGTTGCCCAGGCTGGAGTGCAGTGGTACAGTCTCAGCTCACTGCAGCCTCCACCTCCTGGGTTCAAGCGATTCTCCTGCCTCATCCTCGCAAGTAGCTGGGACTCCAGGCGCGTGCCACCTTGCCTGGCTAATTTGTGTATTTTTAGTAGAGACTGGGTTTTACCATGTTGGCCAGGCTGGTCTTTAACTCCTGTCCTCAGGTGATCTGCCCGCCTCAGCCTCCGAAAGTGCTGGGATTGTAGGTGTGAGCCACCGTGCCTGGCTTCTTCCTAGAAATTCTTGAGTTTTCTCATTTTATGTTTAGCTATTTGATTATTAGTCTTGAATCAAAACAGGGATGCTATTAAATTTAGCAGTTATGCCATCTAAACTTTTCAATCTAAATCATTAATTTTTTTTTTTGGAAATAGGCAAAATTACACTCACACGTCTGCTCAGAAATGACTGCGTTCACCTCTTCCCACGCACTCAATGGAGGAACCTCATCCAGCCCTCAGGCAGGCTGGGGAACTAAGCAAGAGTTTACAGCTGGGTGTTTGCCTGTTCCTGTGTGCTGTGCTCTGTAATACTCGTTCATTCATATTGTGCATTAAGTAGAGGAACAGCTTCTAAGATTTATTAACACCTCATTGTTGGCACATAGAACGCTCCCTTACATTCCAGGTTGGCTCATTTGTATATTTCTTTGGGATATCGTGATTTTCTTTTGAGAGGAGAAAAGGTCACCCACTTCGAACTCTATTTAGATTTTTCAGAAGGTTATGAAACTCCAGACAAGTCATTTCCATTTCCATTCAGGCTTATTCACAAAATTATTAACCAAACCAAGGAAAACCTTTGGAAAGTCTCTTCCTTTGCTCTAAAACCATGTAAAACCAGCTTTAAACCATTTTGAATATTTTAAAGTGTAGTAAGAGATTTGTCGGTCTGAATATATATCCCTATACTTTATTAAGTCTCTAAAAGTTTTGAAACAGAGAAGGCCAGCGTGACAGTACTTGTGTGGGTCATATCCTTCTACAGCAAAGGTTATGATTATTAAAGGCCGTTATCAAAACTAGTTTCTTTTGTAAGGAGGAGGAAAGTACTTCTCACATCTGTGGCTTGTTGGCCATCCTCACTTTGGGGAAATTTTCAACCATTATTCACTCTTCAATTTTATTTATTTATTTTTTTGAGACGGAGTCTCGCTCTGTCGCCCAGGCTAGAGTGCAGTGACCGGATCTCAGCTCACTGCAAGCTCCGCCTCCCGGGTTCACACCATTCTCCTGCCTCAGCCTCCCGAGTAGCTAAGACTACAGGTGCCCGCTACCTCGCCCGGCTAGTTTTTTGTATTTTTTAGTAGAGACAGGGTTTCACTGTGTAGGCCAGGATGATCTCGATCTCCTGACCTCGTGATCCGCCCGTCTCGGCCTCCCAAAGTGCTGGGATTACAGGCTTGAGCCACCGCGCCCAGCCACTCTTCAAATATTACTTCTGTTCTATTCCTTCTCTTTCCTTTCCTCTGGAACAATAATTATACATCAGCTGGGCGCGGTGGCTCACACCTGTAATACCAGCACTCTGGGAGACCGAGGCAGGCAAATCACCTGAGGTCAGGAGTTCAAGACCAGCCTGGCCATGGTAAAACCCCATCTATACTAAAAATAACAAAAAATTAGCCAGGTGTGGTGGTGCGTGCCAGTAATCCCAGCTACTTGGGAGGCTGAGGCAGGAGAATCGCTTGAAATCGGGAGGCGGAGGTTGTGGTGAGCTGAGATCGCGCCATTGCACTCCAGCCTGGGCAACAAGAGCGAAACTCCCTCTCAAAAAAAAAAAAAAAGTATATGTTTATTAGACTTCTTCACTGTTTTCCGTATAGTCTGATACACTTTTTACTTTTTTATTTAAAACATTTTTTTTGAGACAGGGTCCTGCTCTGTTGCCCACGCTGGCATGCAGTGGTATGATCATAGCTCACTGTAACCTTGAACTCCTTGGCTCAGTCAGTCCTCCCACTTCAGCCTCCCAATTAGCTAGGTGAGGAGACGGGGTCTTGCTTTGTTGCCCAGGCTGGTCTTGAACTCCTGACGTCAAGTGATCCTCCTACCTTAGCCTCCCAAAGCACTGAGATTACAGGCATGAGCCACTGCACCAGCCTTGAAAACCTATGAAATACACATATGCAGAGTTGCATGTAACTGCCCCCCACACAGTCAGGGTATGGAACAGTTCCATGACACTGAAGAGCCACCTTGTGTTATTCCTTTGCACTCATACCCTCTCCTGCCCCTAACCTCTGGCAACCACTTGTCTGTTCCCCATCACTATAATTTGTTCTTTTTGAGAAGGGCTTTTTTTTTTTTTTTTTTTTTTTTTGAGATGGAGTCTTGTTCTGTTGCCCAGGCTGGGATGCAGTGGTGCTGTCTTGGCTCACTACAACCTCTGCCTCCCGGGTTCAAGCAATTGTTGTGCCTCAGCCTCCTGAGTAGCTGGGACTACAGGTGTGTGCCACCATGCCCAGCTAATTTTTGTACTTTTGGTAGATATGGGGTTTAAGCATGTGAGCCAGGCTGGTCTTGAACTCCTGACCTCAAGTGATCTGCCTGCCTTGGCCTCCCAAAGTGCTGGGATTACAGGCATGAGCCACTGCACCCGGACTAGTATATAACCTTTTAAGGTTGTCTTTTTTTCATTCAACATAATGCCTTTAAGAGTCATCCAAGTTGTTGGCCGGGCGCGGTGGCTCAAGCCTGTAATCCCAGCACTTTGGGAGGCCGAGGCGGGCGGATCACAAGGTCAGGAGATCGAGACCACAGTGAAACCCCGTCTCTACTAAAAATACAAAAAATTAGCCGGGCGCGGTGGCGGGCGCCTGTAGTCCCAGCTACTCAGGAGGCTGAGGCAGGAGAATGGCGGGAACCCGGGAGGCGGAGCTTGCAGTGAGCCGAGATCGCGCCACTGCACTCCAGCCTGGGCAACAGCGTGAGACTCCGTCTCAAAAAAAAAAAAAAAAAAAAGAGTCATCCAAGTTGTTTTAAAAAGTAATAATGCATAGACTTTTTAGTACTCAGTAGTATTCCACTTATGGATATGCCACCATTAATTTTCTGTTGACCCATTTAAGGACATTTGTACTATTTTTGGTTTTTGGTGATTGTGAATAGAGCCACTATAAACATTCATGTATAGGTTTTTGTGTGAACAGACATTTTCAATTTTCTAGGGCAGTTATGTAGGAGTGGTATTGCTGGGTCATATGGTATGTGTACTCTTAACTTTATAGGAAATTGCCAAAGTAGCCGGGAGTGGTGACTCACACCTGTGATCCCAGCACTTTTGGAGGCCAGGGTGGGAGGATTGCCTGAGCCCAGGGGTTCGAGACCAGCCTGGGCAACATGGCAAGATCCCATCTGTATTAAAAAAAGAAATTGTTACAGCAATTTCCAGAGTGATTGCTGTCATCTATTTTTGAAAATAATTTCCTTAAAACAGTTCCGAGTTTCACTCTTGGCTTTCCTGCCTTTGTGACAAATGCTGGAGTTCTAAGAGTATGTGCCCCTCACGTTAGACGCATAGGTGTCTCTAAGGTAGTTTGTGTGGCTCACTTTGTGTGCTCTACAGTTTGAAGAACTGCACCTCAGGCGTTGGAGGATGATAGCGGGTGTGGACTTGAATGGATTGGCTCCTAGGTTCTCACACAGCTGCCTTTTTCCTTTGTGACCTTGCACATTATGTCTTGTCTTTATATAGCCTCTGCATTTAAAAAAGAGATTAAAAACATGCATTATGTGGTTGGTACAAAGATTAAATGGGAGAAAAAAGTTCTAAATATATGTCTGAAATGTAATGAGTAGTCAGGATACTTCAGCTATTGTTTTGAAATTACCTGCGTGATGTAAACGTGATACAGGATCAAACACGTCTCTTTTAATTTTCAGCTCTAAAGGTCATTTCAAAATCAAGCCTGTTGATAGTGACCTGCCCTGATTAGTGGTCCTCATAAAGTCCAGAAATTCTCCTGTAATGTTTTAGAAATGGAAAGGGAGGTTTCTTTGTGTCTCTGTCACAGTAGTATGGTTATAGGAGCTGAACTAAAAATATGCTGTTGAAGTGTATCTTTAGAGGACCAGAAGCAATGAGTTCAAAGGCTATGCTTATTTCAGTAGAATTTTTTATGGCATTTATTTCACAAACGATCTTGCTTGCTCTCTTCTAGTTCTGGGATTACCGCCAGCCTCGGAAATACCTCAATATTCTTCCTTGCCAGGTGCCTGTCTGGAAGGCCAGATACACAGTGAGTGAGCCACCCTGCCTCCTGATAGGAAACTTCTTTTGGGTGTTCCAAAAACAAGGAGCCCAGGGACATGTTCTCTTATTTTCTTTGTGAGGTGATTTTATCTTTCTCTCTTGGTTTAGTGGTGGGACAAATTTGATAATGATGGCATAAATGCTGTTAACTATTTCAAATTTTATTCTTGGCTGGTCGCAGTGGCTCACACCTGTAATCGCAGCACCTTGGGAGGCCGAGTTGGGTGGATCACCTGAGGTCAGGAGTTCGAGACCAGCCTGGCCAATGTGGTGAAACCCTGTCTCTACTAAAAATACAAAAATTAGCCAGGTGTGGTGGCGCACGCCTGTAGTCCCAGCTACTTGAGAGGCTGAGGCAGGAGAATCTCTTGAACCCAGGAGGCAGAGATTGCAGTAAGCAGAGATTGCGCCACTGCACTCCAGCCTGAGTGACAGAGTGAGACTCCATCTCCAAAAAAATAAATAAGTAAATAAAATAAAAACATTTTATTCTTTGAGTGTTGGGTAAGTATCTATATCAGAATTGCTGATCAAAGCTCCACAGAGAAGCTAGGCCATGTAAAGATACTCACTAATGATAGGGCTGGCAGCAGGGTAGATGGAGAGAGGGTCAGGAGGCTTGAGGTCTGTCAGTTGTGGTGGAGTGAACTCTGGCTTTAAATTCAGAAGACCTGGGCTGGGGGTCATGCTCTATCATTTAATACGGATGTGGCCTTGGGGAAGCCATTTGATGTTTTTGAGCAGAAATTTCCTCTACTGTAGAATATGAATAGTAATTTTTACTATGCCCTCCTTTTTTTTAAATTGTGATAAAATCCACCATTTTAAAGTATACAATTCTGTGATTCACAAGCTGACTTTCTTTTGAAATAACTTATATGAATGTGCTTTTTAAACCATTAAATGCTACAAATAGAGTGGTTAGGCAACTATCAACCTTCCAGTAATTTTCCATTGCCACATGGGTGAGAGATAATGTATTTCCTTTAATGTCAATCTGAAAGCTAGCACAGGGATGAATAAAGCTACCTTTATATATTCGACTGTCACCGTGGGGAGCAAAAAAGATAACTTGGGTATTAAGATAACTTGGGTATTAAGCTGGTTTTGCACCTGGGATCACTTGCCAAGAAATCAGACACCCTTCTTATGAATTGAAATACTTTTCTGGATTAATATGTTTGCTTTAAAAAATAAACAGAAAAGTCCAAGAGTGCTACCAGGAAAGGTGATGAAGATAAATGTGCTCTTAGGTGACTATTTATTCCTTAAATAACAGTCTAATTCAACTAAATGGACCCCTTAGCTACCTAGCAGATTGGGTTTTGCCAAGTAAAACATGTCTGTCCTGAAGTGAGCAAGTTTTCCTCTGAGCAGTTGCAGTGCTAGGGAGGCGGGAAGGTGATGCTTCACATGGATGGCGTGTTTCTGGTGCGTTTCCACGTGGCAAGAATTAGGTTTGCTGCTCCAGGGATTTTCCCTGTCAGCCCTGCATGCTCGTTCTGGGAAAGCACTTAGTAACTCTTAAGCTACTCATGGAGAGTAGCTAGGATGTGAAACAGTGTGTTTCAGTGCATAGCAATCAGAACCATTTGCTTGTTTTAAAATTTTCAAAGTTCTTCAAGCGCCTGCCTCAGCCTGAGTTTTTACTTGCTGTGGTGTCTTCCGTAAGCAAAGAGAAAAGTAACGATGTTCAGCTTACGGTGTTTGGGGAAAATTTCTCCAGATGAGTTGGGGCCTTCCATTATCTAATTATTTTACTTAGGAAGAATTCCAGGTTTGGAAACTCAAGACTCAGCCGATCCTCCCTGAAATAATCTGATCATCTGCTTTTGCCTTCTCTGCCTTAGCCTTTCAGCAATGGATTGGTGACCGTGATGGTTCCCCAGCTGCGGAGGGAAAACAGCCTTCTTCTGTGGAATGTCTTTGACTTGAACACCCCAGTCCACACCTTCGTGGGGCATGATGATGTGGTGCTGGAGTTCCAGTGGAGGAAACAGAAGGAAGGTGAGTGGCAGAGGCCTGCTGCCGACTTTCCTTCTGAGCTCTGGTGACAGCAGTGCTAGTCAGTGCTGCCGTGGAGTCCAGTAAGGAAGACATAGAGAGAGCTAGGCTTTAGGAACCAGAGAGCCAGGACTGTTGCCATCTTTCATCATAGGTGGGTAAAGGGACTATATAAGGCTGCTGATCCTCTTCCAAATTCTGTCCTCTTAATTTTCAGCGTAGTCTCTCTTGCTTGGAAGAGATCTGCTCCAGTAAGAGATGGAAGATAGAGATTTGCTGTTGGATCGTTTCTGGGACTGAAAGACTCTGGGCTCAGAAGTCCAGGACATTTACCCCTTGCCACTCTGTTGATGAGGGAGACCCAAGGTGGTCGTTAGGACTGCCTACTACATACCCTCAGTTGTCTTCATAAGCACGTGGTGCTATTTTACCTCCCAGCCCTTTGAAGATAGATTTGGCTGATAGACTTGCTTTGATCATGACACATGATGTGGTCCCTCCTGGGTTGAAAGGTTAGGGGCTGATGTGCAGTTAAACGCCCTGTTTGCCTCTGCCACATCAGTTGGCAAAGCTCAAGATAGAGCTGCTTCCAGCACATCCTGGCACGAGGATGAGGCGGAGATGCAGAGCAACCGAGGTGTTGGGGTAGTTTGTTATTGCAGCTTCATCATCCAGCCCTCACTCATGCAGGGCCCCAGTGTAATGGGAGTCAAGAAGCCACCATGCAAGTTTAGATACAGCCTGTCTTTTCTTGCGATCGTTTTGCCATGATCTCGAAGTGTTTGACAGAACACAAGTTTATTTGTTGGTGTTTTCATGTTGCACATGGGAAGCCAGGCAGGTGGAGTGATGTGACTTGTCCAGGGTCCCCGGAAAGGTCTCTAGTGGACCTGGGATTAGAGCAGTCATCTTCTGTCCCAGCTTGTTTGTGACTCTCATAAACTTCTTCCAGAATATTTATTAAAGAGACTCTTTTGGCCGGGCGCGGTGGCTCACACCTGTAATCCCAGCACTTTGGGAGGCCGAGACGGGCGGATCATGAGGTCAGGAGATCGCGACCATCCTGGCTAACAGGATGAAACCCCGTCTCTACTAAAAATACAAAAAATTAGCCGGGCGTAATGGTGGGCGCCTGTAGTCCCAGCTACTTGGGAGGCTGAGGCGGGAGAATGGTGTGAACCCGGGAGGCGGAACTTGCAGTGAGCCGAGATGCGCCACTGCACTCCAGCCTGGGTGACAGAGTGAGAATCTGTCTCAAAAAAAAAAAAAAAAAAAAGATACTCTTTTGATCATCCTGTTAACTTTCCTATGCATGTTTCCAAAATCTCTCTTGCTTCTAGAAACATGAGGCTGCCTGATGTTTATCCTACCAATTGCATGCATGGGTTTTGGCTTTGAACTTAATCTCTTGCATTTTGCCGTAGAAAACAGATGATGTGGCCAGGCGTGGTGGCTCACGTCTATAATCCTAGCACTTCAGGAGGCCAAGGCGGGTGGATAACTTGAGGTCAGGAGTTCGAGACCAACCTGGCCAGCATGGTGAAACCCCATCTCTACTAAAAATACAAAAAAAATTAGCCAGGCCTAGTGGCACATGCCTAGAGTCCCAGCTACGTGGGAGGCTGAGGCAGGAGAATGACTTGAACCCTCAGGCAGAGGTTGCATTGAGCTGAGATCGCACCATTGCACTCCAGCCTGGGGAACAGAGCAAGACTCCGTCTCAAAAAAAAAAAAAACAACAAGAAAACAAAACAGATGATGTGATTTCCTCAGTCTAGCGGGAGGGGTTGACCGGTAGTTTTGGATGGAAATAAAGTTTTTAGGAACCCATTTTTAGTTACTGATGTTGTCTTTAAGCTGGTGGGGTGAGTTATGTAAATTGGAACTGCCTGGCCAGTAGCAATTTTGAGTACAAGTTACTATTTAACTTTTTTTTTGTTTTGTTTTAACTGTGAAAGAGGGGAATAATACACACTGGGGCCTACTTGAGGACAGAGGGTGGAGTGGGGAGACGATCAGAAAAAAATAACTGTTGGGTACTAGGCTTAGTACCTGGGTGATGAAATAATCTGTACAGCAAACCCCTGTGACACGAGTCACATGTGTAACAAACCTGCACATGAACCCCTGAATCTAAAATAAAAGTTTAAATTAAAAAAAATTTTTTTTTACTGTGAAATATGTATTTGAAAATTACATGGAACATGTATAGTGCAACAAATAATTATAAAGTGAAAATCTATGTAATTACCATGCAGGTCAAGAAAGAAAATGATGCCAGGAGCCCCAAAGCTTCCTGATCATAACCCCCTCCTTCCCTGAGAGCACTACTCCCCTAATGCTTACGATAACCATTACTGGATTTTTCCTGTGTGGTTTCACTGCCTATTTATGAATCCCTAGGTAGTTTAAGTTTGCCTGTTTCTGAACCTTTTACAGATTTAATTATTATGCATGTGTGTTTATTCAAATGTTCCTTATGATAGGGTTATGTCCCGATAAACCCATTGTAAGTTGAAAATGTCATAAGTAGAAAATTTATTTTAGGCCGGGCGCCGTGGCTTACACCTGTAATCTCAGTACTTTGGGAGGCTGAGGTGGGTGGATCACGTGAGGCCAGGAGTTCAAGACCAGCTTGGCCAACATGGCAAAACCCCATCTCTACTAAAAATACAAAAATTAGCCAGGTGTGGTGGTGCACATCTGTAATCCCAGCTACTTGGGAGGCTGAGGCAGGAGAATCTCCTGAACCTGGGAGGCGGAGGTTTCAGTGAGCTGAGATTGTGCCACTGCACTCCAGCCTGGAGACAGAGCGAGACTGTCTCAAAAGGAAAAAACAAAAACAAAACAAAAAAAACAAACATATTTTACCCACCTAACCCACTGAACATCATAGCTTAAGTAGCCTACCTTAAACATGCTCAGAACACTTCTATTGGCCTACGTTTGGGCTAAATCCTCTAATACAAAGTCTATTTTATTTAAAAAAGTGTTGAATATCTCATATACTTTATTGAATACTGTGCATTATGTTAAAATTGTGACAGTTTCACGCCATCATAAAGTCAAAAAATTGTTAAGTTGAACCATTGTAAGTTGGGAACCATCTGTATTTTACTTCTTTCTCAACCGAAGGTTGTTCCAGTTTACTTTTACTGCCATGTCTTCGTCATCGATTTTTTTTTTTTTTTTTTTGAGGTAGGGTCCCACTGTGTCACCCAGGCTAGAGTGCAGTGTGGCACAAACATGGCTCACTGCAGCCTCGACCTCCTGGGCTCAAGCAGTACTTCCACTTCAGCCACCTGAGTAGCTGGCACTACAGGAGTGTGCCACCACGCCACCTAATTTTTTGTGTTTTTGTACCGATGGGTTTCACCACGTTGCCCAGGCTGGTAGTAGTCATCAAGTTTTATTGGACCACTTCATGCTTTGATTTTACTGTGGGGAAGGATTTCTCAAAGAGGTAGGAAGTGAGTCAGGATGTTGTGGCCAGGGGACAAGGATGCCTCCTGAGGGAAGCAGTAGTCCTTGGTTTCAGGTGTTGCTGACAGATCAAAATGTAGAATAAGAGAAAAGCATTTAACTGACCAAATCGGAAGCCATATAATCATTAAGAAAGGAGTTCCAGGCCAGGTGCAGTGGCTCACGCCTATAATCTCAGGACTTTGGGAGGCCAAGGCAGGTTGATCACTTGAGGCCAGGAGTTCGAGACCAGCCTGGCCAACATGGTGAAATCCCATCCCTTCCAAAATATAAAAAAAAAAAAAAAAAAAAAAAAAAAAAAAAGTTAGCCAGGTGTGGTAGCGCGTGCCTATAATCTCAGCCACTCGGGAGGCTGAGGCAGGAGAATTGCCTGAACCAGGAGGCAGAGGTTGTTGCAGTGAGCCAAGATTGCATCACTGCACTCCAGCCTGGGTGACAGAGTGAGACCCTATCTCAAAATACAAAAAATTAAATAAATTTAAAAAAAAAGGCGTTCCAAAAGCAAATTGAGGAGAGAAGCCAGATCATAGGGTGGCACAAACAGGGGCAGCAGGAACCGGTTTAGGGAATGAAGTTACTCTCAAAGCCAAGGCGTAGAATTAGCCAATTGGGAGAGGCTGCTGCCCTCTCTGTTGGAAGGCAGGGAGAAGATACAAGGGAGTCGGGGAAGCAAAGGGCCCTTTGGGACCAGCTGGGGAGGCACAGGTCGAGGGGTTGAGTTAATTTGTAACCTTTAGAAAGGAATTAGGCACCTTTTCCTCAAAGTCAGGGGCATGAAGAGAGGCCAGATGTAGGGTCAGAAGATTGTTGATGTGGACATGAGGCAAGATGGTGGCACTTGTAACAAGCCATGGTTCAGAATAGTTGCTCTCTGGCTGACCATGCCTAGTTTTATATGAAATATTGAGGAGTGAAATTTTGGTTGAAGGTGGTGACGCAGAGAAGGAACCAACTCACCCTGTGACCTTGGACAGATCATATTCTCTCGCCTCAGTTTCCCCATCCATTAAGTTAAGAAATTGGATGAAATTATTTCTAAATTCTTTGCTCTCTGAAGGTGGCTGTGAAGGAGATTCTAGGTACTGCAAAATTATCTGCAAATGTCCTGATCTTCCAAGAAGTTATTTCATAAAGCACCCTGAACCTTTTCAGGATAATCCCTTTGACGAGACTTAAGATGAAAATATGATTCAGTCAAGTAAGAACATTAAGGATTGATTATTCATTTTACAAAGAGATGCATCACTTTACCAAAAAATTCTTTTGAATGGTAAGATGCTGTGATGCATTTGAAACAACCCATTTTGCAAAAATATGTTCATCTCCAGCTCCTTGAGAGCATGTAAAAGGAGGAACATTTGCAGAGGTGAAAGGTTAGTGTCACATTAAATCCTAGCATCGCTCTTTACCTGCTAATTTGCCAGTTAGTATTTCACTTCATTTAAGTTTCTGCTCAAATGTCATTTCCTTGGGGAGTTCTATCTAAAAATGGTTCCACCGTCAGTCTCTGTCCTCTTATCCTGTGTTATTTTTTATACCAGATGTTTTATCAGATATTTATTTGTCTATTTCTACCACTGGAATGCACTATCTATAAAGATAGAAATTATTTTATTCATGATCTAGTCCCGGTACCTAGAATAGTGCCTGGCATTTCAGAGATGTTCAGTAGATATTTGTTGAACGGATGGATGAATCTCACTCCATTTCAACCTATAGCAAAATGGATGTTGAATCCAGAAGAATTTCCAGGATTCTTATTTGGTGATTTCTAGGGTCCAAGGACTATCAACTGGTGACGTGGTCCCGGGATCAGACCTTGAGAATGTGGCGGGTAGATTCCCAGATGCAGAGGGTATGTATTCAGTGCTATTGTGGAGAAATGTACCTGGATCCACCAAAAATATAAGATTCAGGATTTGTAGAAATTAGAGGTTACAAGATAAACTTTTTTTTGTTTTGTTTTTGAGACTGAGTCTCACTCAATCTCCCAGGCTGGAGTGCAGTGGCATGATCTTGGCTCACTACAACCCCTGCCTCCTGGGTTCAAGCAATTCTCTTGCCTCAGCCTCCCGAGAAGCTGGGATTACAGGCGCCCACCACCACACTAGGTTAATTTTTGTATTTTTAGTAGAGACAGGGTTTCACCAAGTTGGCCAGGCTGGTCTCGAACTCCTGACCTCAAGTGATCCACCTGCCTCAGCCTCCCAAAGTGCTGGGATCACCGATGTGAGCCACCGTGCCCGGCAGGATAGACATTTAATACGTACTTACTGGTTGGCTGAGTGGCTGGTGTGTACCACATCAAGGCTTTGAGGTCTTTAAGAACCAACTTCAGTATTCAGCACTTTAAGGCCAGAGAGCCTCTAAATGTCTTTCCCTCCCTTATTCTAGCATAAGATAGTATGGGTAGCTCCCTGATCATGTGCCCTGTGGGCTTCATTTCTTTCTCTTCTTAATGGACTAAGAAGCCTACCTTGTACTCTGCAAATGCTTAGAGGCTTCTACATCCATCAACAACACCGCTTCTATGAAGCTGTTTGTAACTTTTTCCCGATAAATGATGTCTGTTTCTTACATGAACCACAGTAGTACCTGGTATGAGCTGCTTTGTTGGTCCTTGCTCTTCTCTGCCTTATCACAGGGCTCTGTCCTCTCCTCATTTGATGGCTAAATTTCTTGACAGTGGGAAGGTGTCTCACTTGTATTGGATCTCCCACAGCACTTGGCACACTGCTTTGCACAGAACGAATAGAAAATACTGGATAAAAATTTCAACACTGCTTAGTATGAAGTCACTCTTGAGCAATTTGGTCAAATCTCCTTACTTTATTGCATTTTCAATCTGTTTTCTCCGAAAGGTACAATTTGCACCAAAATGCCTTGAGGTTATGATTTTTTTTTTTTTTTTTTTTTTTGAGACAGAGTCTCTTTCTGTTGCCCAGGCTGGAGTGCAGCCACGTGATCTTTGTTCACTGCAACCTCTGCCTCCTGGGTTCAAGTGATTCTCCTGCCTCATCCTCCCAAGTAGCTGGGATTACAGGCATCCACCACCATGCCTGGCTAATTTTTGTCTTTTTAGTAGAGATGGGGTTTCACCCTGCTGGTCAGGCTGGTCTCAAACTCCTAACCTCAGGTGATCCACCCACCTCGGCCTCCCAAAGTACTGGGATTACAGGTATGAGCCACCACGCCTGGCCGGTTATGGTATTTTTGCTCCTGGATTAGCTGAATAACACCATCAAGGATTGGAGTTTAAATTAATTTTTTTTCTGAGGCTTGCATAAACTCCAAACATGATAAAAAATTTCCAGGGCTGAATAATAGAGTCTATTATCCCGAGTCTTTAACCAGGGAGAGTTGGCAGTGGGTAAAATCTATTTTGATTATGTCAGCTCTTGGCTGACACATCTCCATCCTTTGCCATTCCCATTTTTTTTTTTTTTTTTTTTTTGGAGACGGAGTCTCGCTCTGTCGCCCAGGCTGGAGTGCAGTGGCCGGATCTCAGCTCATTGCAAGCTCCGCCTCCTGGGTTTACGCCATTCTCCTGCCTCAGCCTCCCGAGTAGCCGGGACTACAGGTGCCCGCCTCCTCGCCCGGCTAGTTTTTTTTTTTTGTATTTTTTAGTAGAGACGGGGTTTCACTGTGTTAGCCAGGATGGTCTCGATCTCCTGACCTCGTGATCCGCCCGTCTCGGCCTCCCAAAGTGCTGGGATTACAGGCTTGAGCCACCGCTACCGGCCTGCCATTCCCATTTTTAAGTCAGAACTCTTTAATCAGACATGACTATCATTTCCACTGACTTCTCTAGAACTACATCTTCTACCCTTTGTTTCAGCTTTGTGCAAATGACATATTAGATGGTGTCGATGAATTCATTGAGAGTATTTCCCTTCTGCCGGAACCCGAGAAGACCCTGCACACTGAAGATACAGATCACCAGCACAATGCAAGCCATGGGGAGGAAGAAGGTAATTTGTCAAACTGATGTCTCAGGTGAGGTGCCACTCTACGCGTTGTAGAGTTGTGGCAGATACCCCAGACCTATTCTCTGATTCATTTTCAAAAATGCTTTCCAACATTGAACTTCTCTCTCCTGCTAGCCCTAAAGGAAGATCCCCCTAGAAATCTCCTGGAAGAGAGGAAATCAGATCAATTGGGGCTGCCTCAGACCTTGCAGCAGGAATTCTCCCTGATCAATGTACAAATCCGGAATGTCAATGTGGAGGTACTTAGTTTAATCAGCTGTATCTCATGTTTGCTGATGGCAGTTTGTGGGAGAGAGAACCATTTCAGCCACGATTTCGGTTAGCAAATAACTTCGCAGCTTTAACAGAACTCTCTCTGCTTGCTTTTTTATTTCCTGGGTTTTCTGGCCAGGCGCGGTGGCTTACACCTGTAATCCCAGCACTTTGGGAGGCTGAGATGGGCAGATCACTTGAAACCAGGAAGCCAGGAGTTCGAGACCAGCCTGGCCAACATGGTGAAACCCCGTCTCTACTAAAAATACAAAAAAAAAAAAAAAAAATTAGCCAGATATGGTGGTGGGCACCTGTAGTTCCAACTACTCGAGAGACTGAGGCACAGGAATCACTTGAACTTGAGAAGCAGAGATTGCAGTGAGCCAAGATCGCACCACTGCCCTCCAGCCTGGGTGACAAAGCAAGACTCTGTCTCTAAATAAATAAATAAATAAATAAATGGATGCAGACTTTGTTTCTAACCCTATTCTTTTCTCCTAAGATGAGCCAAAGGAGAACCTGATGCTTGTGTGCCTTAGCGCCTCCTTAGATGCTCCAGCATCTCATTTTACTATAGAGGAAGATACTTAGGCCCAGGAGGCTTAGTAATTTGGCAGGAGTTGCTGCTGAAGTTAGGGGCAGAGTTGCCTTGGGAAGCCAAACCTCCAGCCCCTCCAGGGCACTCTCTGTGCTGTGCTGTGCTGTGCTGTGCCATCTTCCCTCAGGCTGGCCATTTCCTGGTGATTTCGATTCATAGTAAGAAGGCGACCAAAATTTCTTTGTTCACTTAGCCTGTGGAACATTTACTCTTTTTGTGGGGGCAAGTATTGAAAGTCTTTGCTTTAGAAAATTGAGTATCTCTCCAGAAAGGAGTTTTAAAGCTTGGTTAGTTTTTCCTTTACCCAAATATGTGCTGTTACATAACTATCTCATGTGGCCTTTAAAACAAGTCTGCTGACTGGGTGTGGTGGCTCACGCCTGTAAGCACTTTGGGAGGCTGAGGTAGGCGGATCACGAGGTCAAGAGATCGACACCATCTTGACCAACATGGTGAAACCCCGTCTCTACCAAAAATACAAAAATTAGCTGGGCGTGGTGGTGTGTGCCTGTAATCCCAGCTATTCGCAAGGCTGAGGCAGGAGAATCGCTTGAACCTGGGAAACAGAGCTTGCAGTGAGCCAAGATTGCGCCACTGCACTCCAGCCTGGCAACAGAGCAAGACTTTGTCTCAAAAAACAAAACAAAAACAAAAAAAAAGTCTAAGTGGTTTTAGCCTCACTTTATAGCTGAGGAAACAGAGACATCAAGAGAAGAAATGTCCAAGATCAGCAGGTATTTGGTGGAAGAAATAACATGTGAATCCAAGTCTCCAGATTTCCCACATGTGGTTCTCGTCACTTTACTACAGCTGCTGTCTCTAGTTGGCAGCACAAGAAATCGAAAGATATAAAAGATTCTTTGCTTAATTAGTGATCTATATCAAGTCAGTTTATACTCCCTTTGTCGCATTTGAGGACAGTGTGGATTCCTAGTGATCTAGTTGAAGATCTTGATTCCTTTCTTTGAGAGTACTTTAAAAAAATTATTGAGATATAATTCACATACTATAAAATTAATCTTTTTGGTTTTTTTTTGAGATGGAGTCTTGCTCTGTCCACCCAGGCTGGAGTGCAATGGCACTATCATGACTCACTGCAACCTCTGCCTCCCGGGTTCAAGTGATTCTCCTGCCTCAGCCTCCCAAATAGCTGGGATTATGGGCATACACCACCACACTCAGCTAATTGTTTTTTGTATTTTTAGTAGAGATGGGGTTTTTGCCATGTCGGCCAGGTTGGTCTTGAACTTCTGACCTCAGATGATCTGCCCGCCCTGGCCTCCCAAAGTGCTGGGATTACGGGTGTCAGCCACCACGCCCAGCCAGAATTCCCCTTTTTAAAGTGAATAATCTGGCGGTTGTGGGTATGTTCACAAAGTTGTGCAGCCATTACCATTGTCTGATTCCAGAACATTTTCATCATTCCCAGAAGAAACCGCATACTCATGAGCAGTTCTTCCCTATTTCCCTTTCCCCCAGCCCCTGGCAATCCCAAATCTACTTTCTTCCCCTATGGATTTTTCCCAGGAGCACTTTTTAAGTTGAGTCTGGTGTTTAACTTCTTCCTGCTTTATTTTCCCATCTCAAAGTAAACATAACAAGTTTTAGTCTACCCCACAACTTGGGGAGGAAGCTTCGTTAAAGTCAGAATACTTTGAACTTCACAGTGGCTCACGCCTGGAATCCCAGCACTTTAGGAGGCCAAGGTGGGCGGATCACTTGAGGTCAGGAGTTTGAGACCGGCCTGTCCAACATGGCGAAACTCCATCTCTACCAAAACAAAATAAAAAAACCAAAAAAACAAAAACAAAGATTCCCTGGGCATGGTGGCGCCTGCCTGTATTCCCAGTATTTGGGAGGTAGGAGGTGGGAGAATCACTTGAACCCAGAAGGTGGAGGTTGCAGTGAGCTGAGATTGTGCCACACTGCACTCCAGCCTGGGCGACAGAGTGAGACCCTGTGTCAAAGAAAAAAAAAAAACTTTCAGCTTATTCCATTGGTATGAAAATTTAATAATCTGATATGAAAATTTAAGAATCTTTTTGAAAATGAATTGTCTTCCACACAAATTTGTCTTTGTAGAGTCTTTCCCTTAACCAATTACTAGGAACATGGAGCGTTCAGTTAAATGCACGTGCATCGAAAGACGCTTTGTGGTTTGTTTGCAAAGCCATTGTGGATTTGTCTCTTGCAGATGGATGCGGCAGACAGGAGCTGCACAGTGTCTGTGCACTGCAGCAACCATCGCGTCAAGATGCTGGTGAAGTTCCCTGCTCAGTATCCAAACAACGCCGCCCCTTCCTTCCAGTTTATTAACCCCACAACCATCACGTCCACCATGAAAGCTAAGCTGCTAAAGGTAGGGGTCTGGGTTCCCAAATTCTCCTGCTGTTCTGCATCATTGTCTAGACTGAGTAGGAAAGAAGACTGAAAACTCTAGTAGATGAGATTCAGAAGTCATCTGTTTCATACACACACTAGTGTTAGCAACGTAACCTCTGCACTTGCCATTTAGTTTGTGTAGAAAACATAAGAGCGGTGGTTCTTAACCTTTTTTGGGTCATGGCCTTCCTCAGAAAAATCTACACAATGATTGCATATGGTTTGAGAAATACTGCCTATAAATATGTGAATTGCATATAATCTGTCCACAGATGTCATTAACGTTATGCATTCATCTCAGGTTATGAGATTTGCAATCTAATTTCATTTAGGAGTCCAGGTTAGGAGCACTGCAGTCCAATTTCGTTTATGTGGAAACAACAAGCAAGATGTATTCTGAAGCTAAAAGATATTTTACAATTAGAAAATAACATGTGTAAGGTCATAAAAAAAATTTTATCCCATAGAAGGAGCTGGTGTTATCCTAGAGGTAGGCTGGCTTGCTGCACAGTGGGTGTCCAGATGGAGGTGCCACAGCCTGACATCAGTGTTTAATTCTGCAGATTCAGAGACTTGATGTGTCAGTTCATCCAGAGCAAATCAGGTGGAATCTCCATGACAAAGCCCCATGAGCCTCTTCATACCCCTTGTTCAGTTTGAACAGTGTCACAAGTAAAGGGACTGGAGTTTTTTTGGCAAACTCAGGCCAACCTGAATGTTGCTCATTTTTCGCCTGGTTTGGGTCGTGGACACTTGATTGTTACGCTTTGTTGGGGTATCACATGGAACTAGGACGTTTTCAAGTGGCTTAAGGATCTCTGAAATGCCAGTAACTCAGATCTTGTGGTATTTGACATGTTAAACTTGGAATCTGAATATGTCGTTGCCTAGTTTGGACATACAAAAAAGATAGATTTTTCTATTAGTATAAAATGATACGATTAGATTGCAATTTTTTTGTGTGAAAAATCAGACCTTTTCCCAGTGCAGTGGCTCACTCCTGTAATCTCAGCACTTTGGGTGGCCGAGGCGCATGGATCACCTGAGGTCAGGAGTTCAAGACCAGCCTAGGCAACATGGTGAAACCCCATCTCTACTAAAAATACAAAAAGTAGCCAGGCGTGGTGGCGCATGCCTGTATTCCCAGCTACTCGGTAGGCGAATCACTTGAACACGGGAGGCAGAGGTTGCAATGAACCGAGATCGCACCACTGCACTCCAGCCTGGGCAACAAAGACAGACTCTATCTCAAAAAAAAAAAAAAAAACAGAATAGCCTGTCAGAGAAATGTGTTCCTCCTCTTGACTGTGTTTTGGGCCTTTTCTAGATCCTGAAGGACACAGCCCTGCAGAAAGTGAAGCGTGGCCAGAGCTGCCTGGAGCCCTGCCTGCGCCAGCTCGTCTCCTGCCTCGAGTCCTTTGTGGTGGGAAGCATGAAACTGTTGTACCAACTTATGCTTTGGGGTTTTGTTTCATTTCTTTCTCCCTAAAATCATGGGCTTTTTTTTTTTTTTCCTGCTGGGTGCTTATTTTGTAATTCAACTTCAAGACAGGTTGTGGTTTTAGCTTATGGAATTTTAAATTTCAGAACCAGGAAGACAGCGCTTCCAGCAATCCGTTTGCACTCCCCAACTCCGTCACACCCCCGTTACCGACTTTTGCTCGTGTGACCACAGCCTACGGGTCGTACCAGGATGCCAACATTCCGTTTCCTAGGACTTCTGGGGCCAGGTTCTGTGGAGCAGGTGGGTCTCTTTGGTTCTCTGATTCTAGATTTTGAGAGGGAGCAGCTAAGAATGCCATAGATTCTGTATAAACATCTTGAGCAACAAATGTTTGCTTTTACTCCCAGAGAACTCCAACGAGACTTTCATAGTAGCGTGGCAGGGTGTGAGGCCCAGTCGGGGTCTCTGGACTTATCCTAAGAGTGTGCACCATTCTGGTGGTCTTAACTTTCTTCATTCTGATGAGCTTGGGTTTGAGTCTTTACTCAGAGCCCTGAGTCTTAGCAGGGGACAGTCCCCTGGTAGGGAGGCTTAGAGTCCCGCTGATGACTCTGCCCCGTCCACCTACATCCTCTTTCCTGGACTCGAGTGCTGACCTTTGTTCTTGGTAAGGGTCACCACACTCATGAGTCTTGCAGCTTATGAAAATGTGTCTTACCCTCAGGTATACAGAGATAGAAGAAAGACTGGCCAGTCCTGCCTCAGGATTTCCCACGTCCAGCTTGTTGACACTGACGGCTCATGTGATGTCTTCTTCTTTAGGTTACCTGGTGTATTTCACAAGGCCCATGACGATGCATCGGGCGGTGTCTCCCACAGAGCCTACTCCGAGGTGAGTGCGGGAGATGCAGAAGCCACTCTACGTTCCCATGGCCAGAGGTGGCCAGAGACCTGGGAAGGACCATGGAGTTTGTCTTTGGACAATGCGTTTTAGTTCTTCAGTAAACTCCTATTACAAGATTTATTTGAGAAAGATTGAAGTCAATTAAGTTGCAAGAAAGCTGAGATTTCTGCTGTACAGTTATTAGCAAACCATTAGAAAAAGTAGATTGATAAAAGCTCTTGTCAAAACAAGGCAAATTGTTTTTAAATATGCCTTTCCCCTATTGCTAGCATATTATTTATTATTTGTTTTTGATTATTTTATTATTCAATTTAACATTAAATAAAACTGGAAAAATAACAAAAAAACCATCTGTAGTTTCACAACATTAATATGCCACTTCTGATATTACCAAACAATGTGTAATTTTATAACATTATGTAAGTAGTGCATTGGGAAAACACAAACGAAATTTTTTTTTTTTTTTAAGATAGGATCTGGCTCTGTCACCCAGGCTGGAGTGCAGTGGCACGATCATAGCTCACTGCAGCCCTTACCTCCTGGCTCAAGTGATCCTCCTGCCTCTGCCTCCCAAGTAGCTGGGACTACAGGCGTGCACCACCATGCCCAGCTAATTTTTATATGTTTTTTTAGAGATAACGTTTTGCAGTGTTGCCAGGCCGGTCTCAAACTCCTGAGCTCAAGCAGTCCACCTGTCTCAGCCTCCCAAAGTGCTGGGATTAAAGGCATGAGCCGCCATGCCCGGCCTGGAAGTTTTAAATTACAATGTGAAAGCCTTTCTTTGCCTTTTCCCTGTTTTAGAGATAATCATGTTTGACAACAGAACATGTTTCTGTCTAGTCATTGTTTTTCTGTGCTTTAAAAAAAGTTTTTCTTTATAGGCAATCTAGTGTAGCAGATAGGAATATGGACTTCAGAGCCAACGTGTCCAGATCCAAATTTTGGCCCTGTCATTTTATGACCTTGGGCAAGTTATCTCAACTTCAGCTTCAGTTCCTTCAACAGTAACATGGGATGATCGTAGCACCCACCACCTGTAGTTGCTGGGAAGATTAAGTCCCTCTAAAAACATTTAAAACACCACCTGGTATATCGGAAGTGCTCTGTGTGTCCTGTTATGATTACTGGGTTTTAAAACTTTAGGATTATACAGTAGACTTCTGGTTCTGCAGGCTGGTGACCAAGATATAATAACTTGCAAAGCTCCCTGCTGCAAACCCCTGAAGGCGCTGGATACAGTATAATCAGCATAGTCATTGTATTAGTCCGTTCTCACACTGCTATAAAGAACTGCCCAAGACTGGGTAATTTATAAAGAAAAGAGGTTTAATTGACTCACAGTTCCACATGGCTGGAGAGACCTCAGGAAACTTAAAATCGTGGCGGAAGGGGAAGAGGCACATCTTACATGGCAGCAGGCGAGAGTGTGTATGTGAAGGAGAAACTGTCAGATCTTATAAAACCATCAGGTCTGGTGAGAACTCACTATCATGAGAACAGCATGGGGGACACAGCCCCCATGATCCAATCACCTCCCACTCTGTCCCTCCCTCGACATGTGGGGACTGTGGGGATTACAATTCAAGATGAGATTTGGGTGGGGACACAAAGCCTAACCATATCAGTTATGAATGAATAGCTGAGCCAACAAGAAAGAAAGAGAACTGAATGGGAGAACTGTGTGAGCAGACACTGCTGTTTTGCCAAGAGGTGGCCAGTCTCTGCAGTAACCTGGGCAGATGTGACCTGGGCCCCATGGGAACTGGGGTTCAGTACTAGGGAATACCTACATTACACCCAGTTCCTTATTGGAGTAGAAAATGTCCTGTATTCTCGGCCGGGCGCGGTGGCTCAAGCCTGTAATCCCAGCACTTTGGGAGGCCGAGACGGGCGGATCACGAGGTCAGGAGATCGAGACCATCCTGGCTAACACAGTGAAACCCCGTCTCTACTAAAAATACAAAAACTTAGCCGGGCGAGGTGGCAGGCGCCTGTAGTCCCAGCTACTCGGGAGGCTGAGGCAGGAGAATGGCGTGAACCCGGGAGGCGGAGCTTGCAGTGAGCTGAGATCCGGCCACTGCACTCCAGCCTGGGTGACAGAGCGAGACTCCGTCTCAAAAAAAAAAAAAAAAAAAAAAAAGAAAATGTCCTGTATTCTCAAAGGGAAAGAAGGAATATCTGTATCCGGACTTCGGATTAGAGAGGAAAATGTTCCTATTAGAATGTTTTTCAACTGACAGTCCTTTGCTAAGGTATAGTTTACAGTACACAAATCTGAAGTGTACGGCTCGGTGACCAACACTCACATTAAGATATAGAACATTGTCCTCACCCCCAAAGGTTCCCAGTCCCTTTTCCCAGCCCTTCAGCACCCAGAGGACACCACTGTCTTGACTTCTGTCCTCATAGTTTTGCCTGTTCTTGAACTTCATTGAAGTGGAATTGTGCGGCATGACCTGTTTTATGTCTGGCTTACTTTGCTCAACTTAATGTTACTGACGTTGATCCACATTGCCGCATGTGTCAGTAGGTCCATCGGATGAATATAACACAGTTTGTTTATTCATTGTCCTGTTGATAGATATTTGCATCCTTTCCAGTTTTTGGCCATTATGAGCAAATCTGGATACATATTTTCATAAAAAGACTTGTATATTAATTTCTGCACCTGAGGAGCAGAATTCCTCAGTCATTGAATAGATGTATGTTTAACTTGAGAAATTGCCCAAAAGTTTGTGCATAGTGATTGTGCCATTTACCCTGTCACCAGCAATGTTTCAGAGCACTGGTTGCTCTGTATCCACTCCAAAACTTGGTATTGCCAGTCTTTTCAACTTTAGCCATTGTGATGTGAGTGTCCTCATATCTCACTGTCGTTTTAATTTGCATTTCCATGTTGATGATGAATGATGTCAAGCAGCTTCTGTGTGCATATTAACCATTTGGGTATCTTTTTTTGTGATGTGCTTAAGTACTTTGCCCATTTTGGGGGAACTGCATTTCTTATTTATTTCTGATTGTTATCTATTTTGGTTACAAATTCTTTGCTAGATGTATGTATTGATTTTCTCCTAATCTGTGGCTTGTCTTTCTTCCTCTTTAATGTTTTTCAGTGAACAGATTTTCTTAATTTTGATGATGTCCAATTTATCACTTAATTTTATTTATTTTATTTATTTATTTATTTATTTTTTTTTGAGACAGAGTCTTGCTCTGTCACCCAGGCTGGAGTGCAGTGGCACGATCTCAGCTCACTGCAAGCTCTGCCTCCCAGGTTCACGCCATTCTCCTGCCTCAGCGTCCCAAGTAGCTGGGACTACAGGTGCCCACCACGACACCGGCCTAATTTTTTGTATTTTTTAGTTATAGACAGGTTTTCACCATGTTAGCCAGGATGATCTCGATCTCCTGACCTCGTGATCCACCTGGCTCAGCCTCCCAAAGTGCTGGGATTACAGGCGTGAGCTACCATGCCTGGCCTATTTATTTTATTTTTTATTTTTATTTATTTATTTTTTTTTTTTTTGAGACGGAGTCTCACTCTGTCCCCCTTGCTGGAGTGCAGTGGCCGGATCTCAGCTCACTGCAAGCTCCGCCTCCCGGGTTCACGCCATTCTCCTGCCTCAGCCTCCCGAGTAGCTGGGACTACAGGCGCCCGCCACCTCGCCCGGCTAGTTTTTTTGTATTTTTAGTAGAGACGGGGTTTCACCGTGTTAGCCAGGATGGTCTCGATCTCCTGACCTCGTGATCCACCCGTCTCGGCCTCCCAAAGTGCTGGGATTACAGGCTTGAGCCACCGCGCCCGGCCTATTTTTTATTTTTTGAGACGGAGTTTCGCTCATGTTCCCCAGGCTGGAGTGCAATGGCGCAATCTCAGCTCACCACAACCTCTGCCTCCCAGGTTCAAGCGATTCTCCTGCCTCAGCCTCCCGAGTAGCTGGGATTACAGGCATGCACCACCACGCCTGGCTCATTTTGTATTTTTAGTAGGGACGGGGTTTCACCCTGTTGGCCAGGCTGGTCTCAAACTCCTAACCTCAGGTGATCTGCCCGCCTCAGCTTCCCAAAGTGCTGGGATTACAGGTTTGAGCTACCACACCGGGCCTTGTGTTTCTTTTTAAAAGCTTTATAGAAAAATAAATAAATAAAAATAAATGCTTTATAGATTTAAATTCCTTATTTAAGGTCTGTAATCCATTTCAAATTAATTTTTGCATGTATTGTGAGTTAAGGGGTCAAAGTTTGTTTTATTTTGTAGAAAAACAGTTGTTCTAGCACCATTTATAAAAAGATTTCCTTTCTTCATTGAATTTGTATTGATGCCTTTGGTGAACATCAATAGATCATATATTTGTGGTCTTTCTGGACTCTCCTTTTTCCTTTGATCTGTTTATCCTTTATGCCAACACTACGTTTATAATGTACTTTTATGTAGTTCAGTCTTCAAATCTGATACGTCAAGTTCTCCAATTATATTATTCTTGTTTAGTTCAGGTTGGGTATTCTAGGTCTTTTAATAAAATTATGAAATCAGCTTATTAGTTCCTACTACAAAGCCTGCTTGTATTTTGATTGGAATTGTGTTGACTCTGTAGAACAATTTAGAGAAAATTGATGTCTTAAGAATACGGACTCTTCCAATCCACTAGCGTGGTGTATTTCTCCATCATTGTATGTCTCGTTTAATTTCTCTCAGCAACATTTTGTATTGTCATGCACATTTTCAAAAATTAAATTTATTCCTAGGTATTTGATGTGTTTTACTGCTACTATAAATGAGCTTTAAAAATACTTATTTTCCAAATGTTTGTTTCTAATTGATAGAACTATAGTAGATGTTTGTAGGTTGACCTTGTATTCAAATTCACTTATTCTAGTAATTTGTAGATTCCTTTGAATTTTTCATGTCTGTAATCATAGAAGCATTCTATGCTTCTGCAGATAAAGCATTTTTCAGTGTTAAAAGTTTTATTGACTTCTTTTTCTGGAGTTTCCATCTTCTCATTTTGTCTTCTCCTCTTGGTATCAAGTGCTAAGAATAGCACCATTGGAAATATGACAGGACTGCAGCCAGTGTGGATAATTATCATTTTCAACTACAGATCTCTCTCAGCCTTGTCCGCTTATCACACTGGCTTGATCGCGCCTATGAAGATCCGCACAGAGGCCCCGGGGAACCTTCGTTTATACAGTGGGAGCCCCACTCGCAGCGAGAAAGAGCAGGTCTCCATCAGCTCCTTCTACTACAAGGAGCGGGTAAGTGCCAGAGCCGCGGCCTTTGATTCTTACCCCTTCTCCTGGATTCTTGTTCCTCAGCTCCTGCCTGGTGCAGCAGCTAGATTAGTAATCCCCCTGTAACCATTCACTTTCATAATCAGTTTGTTCAAGAAAGCCATTGCTTTGTTCCTTTCGGTTGGTTTTACCTGCTCTAAATTGTGTGTGTATGGGTTGGGGGGTAGTTCTTATGGTCCATAATCTTTACTCCCCATTTAACCCTGTCCTTGTAATCTCCATTCACTGAGCTGATTCCCATTATTTCAGGGTAGAATACCTTAGCTTCAGGTCTTCCATGGTATTGTGATGTTTGTCAACAAATTAAGGGGATGCCTCTGAAGTCTTGGGATCTTAATATATTTGGAACTTCATAGTTGTGAGAAGTCTTAAAGTTAATGTCTAAAAGGTTTTTTTTTTGTTTGTTTTTTTTTTTTTACTAAGTCCACATGGAAATACATATCTGAGTGGACCAGATGACACAAAAATCACCTGAGCTTGTCCTTATGTGCCTAGTT
The DNA here is from genome assembly GCF_043159975.1 of Macaca nemestrina. Classification (NCBI taxonomy): domain Eukaryota; kingdom Metazoa; phylum Chordata; class Mammalia; order Primates; family Cercopithecidae; genus Macaca; species Macaca nemestrina. Next base: position 73,733,088 of record NC_092142.1, on the reverse strand, counting down.
TCTTAAAGAACTCATTGTCCCTGAGTAGTTATCATTAAGCTGTCAGAAACCTGTGGTGCCAACAATGTAGAGAATGTTGGCAGAGCATAGGAATGATCCTAAGAAAGCTTTCTGTGTTGGCAGATTGCAGGTCTGGGTTAAACAGACTTTTAGCTGACATGATGTTTTCAACAGAGTTACCACTGAGCACTGCACAAACTCAGGCCTTAGGAATTCTTTGTTGTTATCTCTTGCTGAATGGGAAATAATGGATTGTAATTAATATTTGTTTTTAAAAAAATTGAATTATTTTAGACAAAACACCCATTTCTAGGGAGTATTAGAAGTGCCTTCAGTTCGATTGCAGTAGAATGTCCAACCTTCTTGGTTTACACTGAGAGTTGGCCATCTCTGACTTTATTTTAGGGTTGTATGTGACTAAAATGAGTGGCAGCAAGTAATGTTTGAGGCCAGACCAGCCTTGAACAAAACCATTTAGTTGAATAGGGAAAATGGTTTTTTTTTTTTTCTTCTGGACACTTTCCTATAGTCCCCTTCCTCACATCTCTGATGGAATTCTGCCCACTTGCTTAGTACAGACCTCCTTGGAACACCCACTCATCTATATCATCTCCAGGTCTTTTCCATTCAAAATTGTTAGTTCTTTTTTCCCACATGTTTGCAGGTAATTGGAGAGATGATTTGATAAACAGGTTGGAACTAAGACATTTCGTTGAGATGAAAGCCAGGCTTATGGTTGGGTACATGTGGGAGTTCTCTTTAGTATCAGGGGCAGGTCAAGGAGATCTTTCAGTCCAAGAGGCAGTTCTGAATTCCTCTTTGATTCGTGTCGTGTGCCACCCATGCTTGGGTTCAGATTGGGCAGAATAGTCTGACTAGTAATTTTGACTTTGTGGGGGTGTGTAAAGCCCACAAAAGCCCACAGAAATCAAAATAACTCCAGTTCCAAGATGGGGCCTCTTTTAAGCCTGTGTTCATGTTTTTGATGGTATGGACTTTTTGACTACAAACACCATAATTACAAAGAGGAACCAAGAGCATGTGGATAATTCTCTCATCAGATAGCATATGCAGGGTAGTGGAGGAAGAGTTGTGAAATTTCAGTTCGGGGTGGTTCCCAGTGTTCTGTTCGGCACAGAAAGTGGGCTGTTCGAGCCCCCTAATAGACATAGTAAGTGGCCTTTTATGTATTATTTCAAATAGTGACCAAATAAAATGGGGTGATGCTTTGATTATAATTTCATATGAAACTCTTGTATTGATATATACCAAATACAGAAAAGTTCACAAATCAAAGGCATGTACAGTTCAGTGAATTAATAATCTCACAGGTCAAGAAATAGAACATTTTAAGAACCTCAGAAACCTTGGATTATTAGCTTAAGTCATACGAAATTGCTGATATTTGACCATTTTTGACCTAAACAAAGATTCTTGTGGTTCAACTTAATAGGTTAACAAGATAAAAATAAGTCAGTTATTTTGTGATGTATTTGACATAAATTTCTCTCTCCTTGAAGTTTGTTCACATTCATCCCATTTATGTAGGGGCCAAGGAGGGAATTACATAAGTGTAATATGGCCATGATATCTTATGTGGGCTACCTTACCTCCCTTACAAAGGTTGATACCCTTGAGGAGCATTTTCTAATCCTCAGCTGTCTAGTTTCACATGTCAAATGATGTCGGAAATGATTCCAGTCTACTAAATTTCTGTTTGTGTTTTTGGGTTTTGGAATTTTTTTTTTTTTTTTTTTTTTTTTTTTTTTTTTTAAAGAGATGAGACTTCACTCTGTTGCTCGTTGCCCAGGCTGGAGTGCAGTGGTGTGAACATGGCTCACTGCAACCTCAGACTCCGGTACTCAAGTGATCCTCCCACCTCAGCCTCCTGAGTAGCTAGAACTACAGGAGTACACCTCATCACCCGGTTAATTAAAAACAAATATTTGTGTAGAGCTGAGGTCCCACTCTGTTGCCCAGGCTGGATTTCTCTGTGTTTAGGTCTTCATTTTTAGCCCAAATTTTTCTCCTACATATTTTTATTCCCTTTTAGATCTCTGCCCCTGAGAGCTTTAAATAAGTAAGAAAAACAGAACAGAATGTAACTGCCTTAAGGCATAGCAGTGAGGGAAGTGTAGTGGTTTTTTGGTTTTGGGTTTTTTTTGGTCTGTGTTTCGTAGAGACGAGGACTTGCTATGTTGCCCGGGCTGGTCTCAAACTCCTGGGTTCTAGCAGTCTTCCTACCTCAGCCTCCCAAAGTGCTGGGATTATAGACATGAGCCATCTCACCCAGCCAGTATAGTGTTTTTTTTTTTTTTTTGAGACAGCCTTTCGTTCTTGTTGCCCAGGCTGGGGTACAAAGGCGCAGTCTTGGCTCACCGCAACCTCCACCTCCTGGGCTCAAGCAATTCTCCTGGCTCAGTCTCCCGAGTAGCTGGGATCACAGGTGCCCACCACCACACCTGGCTAATTTTTTGTATTTTTAGTAGAGACATGGTTTCACCATGTTGGCCAGTCTGGTCTCGAACTCATGACCTCCGGTGATCCACCTGCCTTGGCCTCCCAAAGTGTTGGGATTACAGGTGTGAGCCACCGCGCCTGGCCCAGTGGAGTGTAATAACAAAACATCTTTATAGAGCCATCTAGAGATTATTGTTTGTTTCTCCTGTGGTTTTGTGTGTTTTTAACCTGCCCTACTTAGGTTATGTTGTTTTATTCACCCAAATATTCTCTAGATGGAATGCTAAGGTTTGCTCCTAAAAATTTTAAAACGTGTGATGCCTCAAAAGCCATCAGATTGCCAACATTAATTTGACAAGTGAACTCTTAATAGCTGATGAAGTGTTGTTCATTCCTAGGGTAAATCAGAAGGCCCAGAACTTAGGATAAGCGTTAGGTATTGCCTTGCATACATTTAAACATTGTTGCAACCTCCCACTCTTGCTTTAGTTTATGTTACTAAAATAGCTCTGATGTAAATAACTGGAGAGATCTTTAAGTTAATAGAATAATTTCTGATCTCCATAAACAGATACTCATCTTGTTAGCAAGGGAGCTTTCAAGAAGGTCCCTCCTCAGTGTTAGCCTCTTCCTTCCCCTCGTTTCTTCACGGTTCCCATTTCTCCATGGTGTCACTCTGAAGACAGTCCTGCAGGCCCAATGTCAAGACACCGAATTCCCTCATCGCCCCCCAACCACATACCAGAAAAAATTTGGTATTGAGTCTATTCAAGAATGTCTTCCTTTTAGGAATGAGTATGTGCTCTCAATATATGTTCTCCTTCTTACCTCCTGCAGGGGAAAACGGGCTTCTGCCTATTTCTCCACTTGCACAATGATCTTAGTGTGTGTTAGTGTTCCTCAAACCTATTTGTAGTTCCTTTGTCAGAACTGTGTTGATGTCAGCCTCCGTATACCTTGAAATGTGACTAAAAGAACAATGAAATTGAAGCTGTATTTGGAGTGTGATGGGGTGGGAGGGAGGTGAGGGAAGCCGAATACCGCTGTGCTTAGGATCAGATCTTTTAGTCGTTCCAATCCCAACTTTACAGTGTATTATAGTACATTTGAATCCATCGGATGTGTGGAAAGCTTTCATTTTATTCTATATTTTTCCCTTTTAATTTTCTTGGTGTTTTTCTTCCCTCCTCCTGGGTGTAACGTTTTCATGCACAGATGTCTCCTCGCTCTGCCCGGCGGCGTTGGTCCATACAAGCAATTAACGACTTCCCGGTACTGTGCGCTGTGCAAATGCTCTCCTTAACTGATCCTGTCTCTACCCAAGGCCCAAGAATAAAATGCCACCTGCCTGGCTTTGAGGAACCTGAAATGACAGACTAGCTGTTTTCAGGACCAGCAACAGCCAATGTTTTGCTTGGGGGAGTTCAGGCACCAAGGACTGTCTCCTTGTCCAATCACAGAGTTTCAAATGGCTAATATTGTCAGGGATCCTGAATGGACTCTTTTTGCAAAGGAAACTAAATACTGGGTTTCTTGGAAAGAACCCTGATTGTAAGCCGTTAGCTCACCCAATTTCACTTGGAGCATTTGTGTAATTTTTTGGAGCTTTCAAAAGCCTACCTTTGGCATGGGGGGAGCAGAGGAAGATATAAGAGGCTTCCACTATTTTGTCTCTGCTTTTACAATCACAGAGGGAGGTGCCCACCTGCTTCATTGGCATAACACAGAAGCTAGTTTTTATCCTTTGGGAAGTTTCTGGAACAAATTTTTTCCTTACCATCAATATTTTGCGCAGACAGTAAAACCTCCGCTGTGGACATCCTCTCTTCCTTTTCTTTCTTTCTTACTCACTCCTATTGGCCATTTCCCCTCTTCTGTCTTCCTCTCCCATCCCTTCATGTTTCAGTAGTGCCAAGGTGACCTCACGCTGTGCAAGGCAGCCTTGAGGCTTTGTATAAATTTCATTTGGTATAAAGAATACTGAGGGGAATCATCCTATAGTCTTGTCAGAGAAAACCAGTTGGAATCAGAAGCCCCGATTAGCAAGTACCACTGCTGCCAACAGCTTGTAGGTGGAGCCACCAATGGGGCCACCTTCCAAAAGCCTGTCCCAGCCAACCCGACAGCTGAATTTCCACTGATTGTCCAAAAGTCCCTGCTCCCGCTGCTGTTTAAACAGGGATTCATTGAGACTCCCTGCCCGCTCTGCGGATTATACATTGCTAATGGGGTTTCTGCGAAGCAGTTGGTGGCTTATTCTTGGGCTGTTTTTACATTCAACCCATTTATTGGCATTAATGTTGCCTCTGATTGTAGCAGTAACACTGGTGGTACAGTCGCAAGCTGGCTATTGGTTGTCATTCAGTGCTATTTGCACCAGTGCCTCCCTCCTGCCCCCCAACCTCCACCCCACTCCGTTCTTCCTTGTCCTCTTTGCCATAACTCCATGAACACCTTTTTGGTTTGTTCAGAGGGGCAGCCTGGTGCTCATCATGTAATAATTTGTCTGTCTTGCTTTGTCTCTCTTCCCTCAATTTCTTCTCCTGAAATCTGTGGGGACAGGACATTTTCTATTGATGGAGCATTGAAAGGATCAAATCCTTTGCCTCCCAGAGGTACTAACTTTACTGCATAGAGAAGTGTCCATATTTAAGCCCGTCAGAGTGGGACTGGAGCAATGCAGGAAGTTCAGGGGCTTTTAGACCATGGCACCCTTCCCGAGTGCAGAAAGATTAACCACACCCTAGCCTCATGTGTCAGTATGCTCTGGAACCAGAGGATCCTAAAAGAAATCCGTATGTTATTACCTGGCAGTTGCACAGACAAGAGAGATTCCGAACATTGCCAGCAAGATATTGAGGTGAAAATTTCTTAGGAGAGATGTGGATGGAACATGAATGGTTCTTATTGCCAGAGCACTGGGGAAAAAACCCTGAAAAGGTGTCCATCTACTCATTAGCTAACAGCAAGGGCCTAAGACCCCAACTGGTATCTGATCTCATTTGAGATTTAGCCTCTCCATTTAGACAGCCTTGTTGGAATCCCCAGAGTAATTGGCCAGTAGGCAGGATTACCAAGAGACCCCTGAAGCCTAAAGGGGAGATATTTATGTTTAAAAACCACTAACCAACACATTATGAAAAACTGACAGTGACAATATTTTGCAGCCCCTTAAAGATTTTTGACAATGTTTTGCAGTTATTTCTTGCTGGATTAAAAAAATTTACAGCACTGTTCTGTAATTGCTTTTACAGTTTGGTTCCAGGTAGTGACTCTAATTAGGGTGATCCTTTGTTGGGGAACCTCCTTTATGGCAGGCTTAAAGGCAGATGAGTGAGGTTTCATAAAGCACCTCCTATCCATCCAGTACAGATCAAACAGAAATATCTAGAAGCCTGGTGTCTCAAGAAGTCCCAGGAATTACAGACTGTGATTTTCATAATTCATTGAAGAATCATTGCAAAAAGTTGCAAAGACCACTGTCTGTATTTGCATCAAGTATGGACGGGTCACATAGGTTTGTTTCTACTCATCTTTGTAACCCAAAGCTGCAAATGGGGGAAGAGTCCCTAAGACATCTCTTTGGACTCAGTTTTCTTCTCTCTCAATGTGCCTAATCCTGAATGTGCCTAAACCCCAAAGCCTAAACAGTGTGAGGTGCCTGGCCTGAAATGCAGCATCTTGGTCTGAATCTGGCCTGCCCTGCTATGAAACCATGTAGCTGCAGGAGCTGAAGATCTTCACTAGACACTCGGGCTGAGCAGAACCGAGGCACGATGCTGGCAGAAAGTGACTGAAGAAGTGAGTCATCGTAGAAGGGTGGAGCTGGACAGGCATCGCTGGAATCCAGTGCTAATCTCCTTCCTGCAGAAATGGATCCATTAAAAAATGGACCAAGCAATTTCCATATTAACAGGGGGCTTAGAATTTATTATTTATTATTTTTTAATATAAAATTGTATACTGAAAATCAAGTTAACAAGAATGAGCTTAGCAGCCTGACAGGCCTGTATTCACATCTCAGCACTGATGGCTGTGACCTAGAGTAAGCCTCATGTCCTCATTTGTAAAATGCAGGTAGTATCCCTCGTCACAGAGCTGTCATAGTGAGGCTTATACTAGCACAGAGTGAGCAATCCAGGAGCAGGAGCTGATACTGTAAGTCCTCAGTCAAACATTTGTACACTTGGACTTGTGTCATTTGTCAATTTCAAATGAGCTAGTCTGTTTTGCAAATGAGCTGCTTTGGGCATATGAATCTTAATATAATTAATAATATGCTTTCATTAGGTTTGTTTCAAAGGTCAGGAAATTGCGACTTTTTTTTTTTTTTTTTGCTCTGTCGCCCAGGCTGGAGTGCAGTGACGCGATCTCAGCTCATTGCAACTTCTGCCTCCCGGTTCAAGTAATTCTCCTGCCTCAGCTTCCCGAATAGCTGGGACCACAGGCCCATGCCACCATGCCTTGCTAATTTTTATATATTTTGTATGGACGGGGTTTCACCATGTGGGCCAGGGCCAGGCTGGTCTTGAACTCCTGACCTCAAGTGATCTGCCTGCCTTGGGCTCCCAAAGTGTTGGATTACAGGTGTGAGCCACCGCGCTCGGCCCATGGTTATTTTCCGTGTGTTCTGTAAGCTGGTAGACCTCATCCTTCATTGAGGCCTTCAATTCAGCTGTGTAGTTAAACTGAGCAATAGTGAATTGCTTAATTGTTTAAGCGCTTCTCCTTCTTTTTTTGGAATAAAGAGCCAGAGTGACTGCCTGGATCAGTGTTTTAGAAGCCTTCCACCCTACCCGGAAGATCAAATTAGACGGATCAGATTCCATTCTAGGTGGAATCTTTCTAGCATAGATTTTTTTTTTTTTAATCCAGTACCCTGAGTCTCACTTGAGATGACCAATTATATGGGGCCTGTGGGTGTGTTGTTTCCTGGGCTTTTTTAAGTCCTGGAAACCTGAATAAAAATCACAGTGAATGAGCTTGTGTACGTTGTCCCTTCCCTATTATCCTAAAGCCCCTGTGCTATTCACTGTCACTGCAAGGTAGACACAGGTTAAATGACCCTCCCTAAAACAGGCCCTGCCATAGTATTTAGTGCACATGTGACTACGTCTGTCTTAGGTCAGTAACACTGCCTGGCTCCAGCCCATTCTGACAGGTTCTTTGCTCTTTAACATAACCTCCCCTTACTTACACCCATGTCAAGATGATTGTGTCTAAAAGGGTAACACTTTTGTGAGTATGCACATAATGTTTTAGAAAACCAGGGCAAGTAGGAATGGAAGGGCTACCCCATAATAATTGATAAAGCTTCCCCTTGTATTGCATAATGATGACTTGGTTATGGATAAATGGTAAATAGTCACTGATCTGGTTCAAATGGGGCCAGGCGCGATGGCTCACTCCTGTAATCCTAGCATTTTGGGCGGCCAAGGTGGGTGGATCACTTGAGGTCAGGAGTTCAAGACCAGCCTGGCCAATATGGTGAAACCCTATTTCTACTAAAAATACAAAAATTAGCCGCCATGATGGCGCATGTCTGTAATCCCAGCTACTTGCGAGGCTGAGGCAGGAGAATCACTTGAACCCAGGAGGCGGAGGTTGCAGTGAGCCAAGATCACACCACTGCACTCCAGCCTCAGCAACAGAGCGAGACTCTGTCTCAAAAGGAAAAAAAAAAAGATCAAACGGGTTAAAGTTCCAAATTGATAGTGTAACATGCATACATGCATTTACAAATGACGATAAACAATTGACAGATACTTTAGCTAAACTTCTTCATTTACCTGCCCTGAACTAACTCCACATGTCCTGAATTTAGTAGGTTCTAAGACACATGATAACCCTATAGGAAGTTACATGCATTGGACAACTTTGGGGATTAAATGGGATATCAGTGGTCAGAAACCCCTGACTTGAGACCAAGGCTAATTTATGGAAGAATGATTGTATAAAAATCACTTACAGAAAATGAATTTATTTGTGAGTAATCTAAATAATGATCCAATTTAAATTCCCGAGAGCTTATATACATTCATAATAATTACAGGTTTCTAGAGTACACTTTTCCGTTTAATTTGCACCCCTACCTCTTCATTGTACGCTCATTAACCTGTGAGACTGGAACAACAGAGGTCATGATTGGCCATAAGTTGTCAGTGAGCGAACAAAGAGTGACATGCCTTAGGCTAAATTCACAACAAATGAAAACTTGCGCAGGGTCCTACTGAGCCAGTACACGTAGTAATAAGACCTGGAAATCTTGGTTTTTCTCATTCCAAATTGGAGGCCCTTTTTACTAGCTCCTTTTGCCTTTTTTTGCTAATAAATATGTCATTCCTTCCTTAGTTGAATCACTTTGGTGTCCCCCTTTTTAACTTCTGGTAATAAAATAGAATCCTGCTCCTTGGCTTGTCATTTTAAAGATTCCAGATGGGGCTGTGCTCTGATAATTCGAGTTTTCCAGGACATCTCTCATTTCATACATACAGACTCCTCACATATGTAGCCACCCATAGGTAAGCCTGGGGAAATGGGAAACTTGCCCACGATATTTCAAGTCCATTACCCAAGCCCCTCAAATCAGGTATTTTTGACATTGAGAAAGATCACTTTTGGAAATAATTCAAGTCTTCCAGAAAAACGGGGTAATTCTCCTCAAGCTGCAAAATTTCTCTGTCTTCCTACTACAGATTGAGGTTTGCAGAGCCCACACACTGCTATGTCTGAAATAAATTTTCAACAAACGTTGTTCAAACTGCCTAAGGAAAGAAACTTTGATTAGTTTCAGGCAGGAATTTTGAACCTAGGACTGATTTCAATCTAAAAATTGTTCTCCCACATTTTTGTGGCCTTTACTAACTTATTTACTTGCTGTTTTCAAATTCATTAATTAATGTATTAATCCTGGCTTCCTGATACATGTTTCTGGGCACCTGCAGAATGTATCTAGCCCGGCAGTAGGTGCTTTTTTCCTGTTAGGATTATTGGATCAAGAGCTCATCCTTTTATTTCCTACAGATGCTGATTCCTATAATTGTAGGCATGATGTAATTTTTAAAAAGTGCAAATTACCAATGACCCCAACATGATGAGCTCTGCAATTGTTGGTTTCCACTTGTCAAAGTCCCCATTAGTTACATCCTTTCATCTACCCCTAGAAATCAAGGCGATGGAAAAGTAAGCGTGAGGGATCGGACTCTGGCAATCGACAGATCAAGGCTGCTGGGAAAGTCATCATCCAGGATGTTGCGTGCCTCCTGCCTGTTCACAAATCGCTGGGAGAACTGTACATGTAAGTACAAAATTTCAAGTCTGCTGTACTCGTCACTTAGCTAGGATTAGCAAACCTTTTTTTTTTTTTTTTTTTTGTGTGTGGGAATCCTTTCTTCAAAAGCAATTTCAGGAGAAGCCCAGTGTGTTAGCTTTCTGTTGCTGTGTACAAATTCTCACAAACTTAGCTTCCAACAACATTCATTTCTCATCTTCCAGTTTTTGTGGGTCATGAGTCTGGGCACAGCTTTTCTGTGTCCTTGCTCAGGGTCTCAGCAGGCTGAAATGGCATTGGCCAGGCAGTGGTCTCATCCGATGCACAGACTCCTTTTCCAAGCTTGTTCAGGTTGTCAGCAGAATTCAGACCCGTGCAGCTGTAGAACTTGTCTATAAATCTCGTCTTGAGACCAGCAGGAATGGCTCACATATGCTTCACCTTCCCTCTAAGGCCTCACCTGACGAGGTCAGCCCCACCCAGGATAGTCTCTCTGTAGGTGACTTCAAAGTCAATTGCTTAATAACATAATCACAGAAGTCATATCCCATCAACCTGGTGTCACCCACGTTCAAAGGGGTGGAGTATTGTACAAGGCATGCTGCTTTACAAAGCAGAAGAGCTATTATACAAAGCACAGCTACTTTTGTTTGGACGGAAGTGAGAGGTGAGTAATTGGCATGCAGAGGCCACCTGCAGTTCCCCTGCCTCTTCCTAAACTCGAACTCATAACAGAAAGTGTTTCCTTTGTAGTCTGTACATAGCACACTACTCTTTCTGTTAGGAACCATAGTCAGTGTCGCATGTATTTCAATGCATTTTTATTCAACCCTCAAGGCTTGGGAACTCCATAGAAAAGCTGGTTGGTAAATTGGTATTTGAGTATGGCCTCCCCTCCTGACTTTAAAGAGGTGAGCAATTTCATCTTCCCCAGGCTGGAACCCACAGATGTATTAGCATCAGCTCTAGTTAAGCTTTTCCTCTGAGTCAGATAGGAAGGAGGCCCAAGGCAAACACAGAGTAAAACATTTTGAGTAGCAAACAAAGAGGCAGTTTCTCATCTGTTTGTTGATGTGGGAAGTTACACTAGAATGAAATTTTTAATTCTTTAAAAAACATTTCAGATTGAATGTGAATGATATTCAGGAAACGTGTCAGAAGAATGCCGCTTCTGCCTTGCTTGTTGGAAGAAAGGATCTTGTCCAGGTATTGTCCATCCCTTTTGGTGGAGATTTGGATTTTTCTTCAGGAGCAAATTGTTTTTACTTCGTCACTGGCGTTTAATGACATTTTCACAGTGTGTGTCTTGATTTGGAATTCCTTTTCCGTTTTCTTTGCCAGTCTGCAGGGTTAGAGTGCCTTTCCAAATCTGGAAATTTTTCTTCCTGGTGCTTAGTTGGGAAGATCCTAAAGCATTGATTAATTTTTTTTTTTATTATACATCTCTTTTCTGTTCCAGTATCACGGTGATTGCTGTGTAGCTAAACTTGCGTGTCCATTTCTTTGCCATTTGCACCCTCAATTCTTTTTTTTTTCTAAAATGCTTCATTTTATGAAATATTTACCAAAGTGTTCCTTTAGATAGAGATGTTCAGTTTTAAAATATGATTTAACATGACAAATATTTAAATTTTCTTCATCTTTGCAGCAACATTATCAGTGTATTATAACAAACTATCTCTGTATTTTTTTAAACAGCTTAACTGAGATATAGCCCATCTACCATGCAATTTACTCATTTAAAATACACCATTCAGTGGTTTGGTTTTGTTTTTGTTTTTTTGTGATGGAGTCTCACTCTGTCACCCAGGCTAGAGTGCAGTGGCATGATCTCGGCTCACTGCAACCTCTGCCTCCCGGGTTCAAGTGATTCTCCTGCCTCAGCCTCCCGAGTAGCTGGGGTTATAGATGTATGCCACCAAGACCAGCTAATTTTTGTATTTTTTAGTAGAGATTGGGTTTCATCATGTTGGCCAGGCTAGTCTTGAACTCCTGGCTACAAGCGATCCTTCTGCCTTGGCCTCCCAAAGTGTTGGGATTACAGGCATGAGCCACCACACCTAGCCTTTTTGTTCTTTATGCTTGTGTTGAAGATATGTTTACTATTTTGCAAAGAGTTGCAGAAGTAAATGCAAGAGTCACTGTTTCTGTTAAGGACATTTAGGAAATGTATATTATCAGTGAGGAAATAACATGCCTAAATTTTTAGCCAGGGTAGTAAACATCTTATCTTATCCCAGAAAGTCATCAACTTCCTTTAGTACTGATTCACTAGGTCATTGATTATAGAGATGAATGTGAACTTCAGGTTTCTCCTTTTCGATAATACCTTCTATATATTTTTCAACTATGTTAGTGCTACATGATTTAATTGATTTTGCATGCCTAATGCTTCTCTACCTGTTTCTCAGTGTCTTTGTTTGCCTATTGTTTCTCCTTAAGATTGCAAACTCCTTGATTCAAAGTCCATATCTTCTTTCGAGTATCTCAGAGTCTAGTATAATGTTTTCCAGTTAATGGGTATACAGTGATGTGCTGCTACTAAGAAAGGTTTTCCAGACAATAGTATTTGATTTTGTTTTTTTTCCGAGACGGAGTCTCACTCTGTCGCCCAGGCTGGAGTGCAGTGGCACAATCTTGGCTCACTGCAACCTCTGCCTCCTGGGTTCAAGCGATTCTTCTGCCTTAGCCTCACAAGTAACTGGGACTACAGGTGTGTGCCGCCACGCCCAGCTAATGTTGTATTTTTAGTAGAGACAGGGTTTCACCATATTGGCCAGGCTGGTCTCGAACTCCTGACCTCGTGATTTGCCCTCCTTGTCCTCCCAAAGTGCTGGGATTACAAGCGTGAGCCACGGGGTCCGCTGTATTTGATTTTTAAAGGTATTGTGGGGGTGGGGGCTTTGCTTATGACATGATGGGTTTAGCCTATGCCTTGGACTTAAATAGACACTTAGTGGCTATTGGTTTCTGCTCGATGGCTCCAGGCCCCATGGGATTTCAAGTCGGGAGGTATTCCTCAGATTTGATGTCAACAAAAAGAAAGCCAAATCCATTTTGTCTTGGCCTATTTTTATTATTCTTACATTTTAGCTTCAGAGAGGATACTGAAACTTTTATAATGAAGGCAACAAAGTCTTTCATTATTCAGGTAAAGAAGGACAGATCTTAAATGTGTTACAGACTGTCTTTTTCCTCCCTGCCAACCCCACTTTCTGATGAAGCAGCATTTTAAAAAGTCATGTGAGGTTAGGCACAGTGACTCACACCTGTAATCCCAGCGCTTTTTGGGGCCGAGGTGGGCGTATCACTTGAGTCCAGGAGTTCCAGACCAGCCTGGCCAACATGGCAAAACCCCATCTCTACTAAAAATACAAAAATTAGCCAGGTGTGGTGGCGCATGCCTGTAATCCTAGATACTCGGGAGGCTGAGGCAGGAGGGTGGCTTGAACCCACGAGGCAGAGGTTGCAGTGAGCCGTGATCGTGCCACGGCACTCCAGCTTGGACGACAGAGCGAGACTCTGTCTCAAAAAAGTAAAATAAAATAAAAAGTCATGTGAGTTAGTGGTTAAGTAGATGACCCATTGAAATTATTACACTGTGTCATTTCTCTGAAGCTTGCTTTTAATGAGAAGTTTTTAAGCCTAGTGTTTCTCAAACTTTAGAGTGCACTTAACTCCCCGAAGGAGTTGGTGAAAATGTAAACGCTGATTCAGTAGAACTAACTGGGACCTAAACTTCTGCATTTCAATAAGGTTCCAGCTTTTGCTGCCCCCAGAGTAGCAAGGCATCGGGTTTTATATGGAAGACAGATGGGGTTGCTTCACGGTTTCGGTTCTTGTCCTTGCCAGTTTGAGTTTGTATTTCTCTTTGATCTGTCCAGGTTTGGTCGCTGGCTACGGTAGCTACAGATCTTTGCCTTGGTCCGAAATCTGACCCAGATTTGGAAACACCCTGGGCTCGACATCCATTTGGGCGGCAGCTGCTGGAGTCCCTGTAGGTTATGAGAGCTAAAAGTGAGAAAAATGAGTGATGTCCGTTTTTGGTCTGTGAACACTTGAAATGTCATCACCTAAGAGAAAGGTGCAGAGGCCCGAGGAATGAAAGGAAGGAGTAGGATCTTTCCTTTCAGTGCTGAAATAATTTCTGTGCAGAACAAACTTCTTACAGCAGACAGAACTATACAATACTTGTCATTTATGACAAGGATTTGAGACCCCTGAGACTCATGTATCCTTTAGAGATTCATGCGTTAGTCCACAAATCACGTCAGTCTGAACACAGGAGTTTGAGCTCATGATATGGTAAGTTTCTTCCTGAAAGCTCTAGGGTCTCACCTTTGAGAACTGTGTGTTGGTGTTCATGTTTGCCAGAGACCACGACACTTTCACCCTGTTAGGCAATTCGAGAAAACATTGCCTTTGTGTTCAGTTTATTGCACTGACATGTGGCAAACTGGAATATACTATACAATATAATTTAACACGAAGTAAAACCATTTGAATCTCCATAACTTGGAGGCCCAGGGCCTGGGGAGAGAAACGCTCCTGCCTTCAGGTTGAGGTTTTATTTATGCATTAAGGCCACCCCGGGACACGTGTTCATGCTTCCGTTTCCTTGTCGCTAACATAGGGATGATAAGGTTTGCTCTACCTACTTCGTGTAAGACTCAAATAAGATAGTGAGTGTGAAAACACAAATATTAGACATTGAGTGATAGGAAGACAGTAATATTATTCATTCTTAAAGGCAAAGCCCCTCTGATTCCTTACTCACATTCTAGCCTAATCTTCCTGAAAGGACAAAGGGGATATGAGTACCTAAAGAGTAGAAACACTCCTTGTTGTTCTTACCTAATAGCTCATCTTCATAACTGCACCTCCAAAGTCGATTGCCTGCTAGCATACTGTGGTGGTCCAGTGTCCTCTGGGCTCTTCCATGTAGCTTTAGGTTATATAAATGGCATGTATGGGAATCCCCCAAAAGCAGTGTGATTCTTCCTTGGAGCTGGGAGGACAGAGAGCGTGTATTGGCTCATTCAGATGTCAGGTTAGTCCACTTAATTCTTGGAGAAGCCAATTCATGTTTAAGCCCATGCCTGAGTGTTAGCCAGAGGCTTTGAGATGCGTTCTGTAGATCATTTGTAATACGTCGATGTCTTATATTCCAAAACAAGTTTAGGCAAACTCAAAGTAGGTCAAACCACTGGATCTGTAGAAAGCCCCCATTCCTGACGGTTTTTGAGGCCAAATCAAGAATCCTCCCATCCCACCCCGTGACAGTAACACGCCATGACTGTGATCGTGTTCCTCCTCAGTCCCTCCTCCTGACTTGTCTTCTTTCCTCTCACCTTTTCCTCAGGTTGGCTCACTATTGCCGGCTCCGGGATGTCCAGACACTGGCAATGCTCTGTAGCGTGTTCGAAGCCCAGTCTCGGCCTCAGGGGATACCAAACCCCTTTGGGCCTTTTCCCAACCGTTCTTCTAATCTTGTGGTGTCCCATAGTCGATATGTAAGTTTGTCCTTTTCTGGTTTTGTCTGATTTTTTTTTTTTTAGATGGAGTTTTACTCTATTGTCCAGGCTGGAGTGCAGTGGCACGATCTCAGCTCACTGCAACCTCTGCCTCCTGGGTTCAAACAATTCTCGTGCCTCAGCCTCCTGAATAGCTGGGATTACAGGCATGCACCACCAATCCCAGTATATTTTTGTATTTTTAGTAGAGATGAGGTTTCACCATGTTGAGCAGGCTGGTCTCGAACCCCTGACCTCAGGTGTTCTGCCTTCCTTGGCCTCCCAAAGTGCTAGGATTACAGGCATGAGCCACCGCGCTTGGCCTGCTGTTTTCTTAATGTGAACTGTCATGGGGAACAGTATTCTGATGCTAGTCCTGTTGGTTCTTCTCTTTCCATCTGTAGCCTAGCTTTACCTCTTCCGGTTCGTGCTCCAGTATGTCAGACCCAGGGCTCAGCACTGGCGGCTGGAACATAGGTTTGTATGGAAATGACTTAGCCCACGCCGGATTTTTAGTTCTCTGATAGCTGTGCATATGTAAGCTTTAGTTGATGCTTAGTCTCCATATTTTTTCTTGTTTCTTATTTCTCTTTACATGTACTGTGATAGGGATCCTCTTGCTGGAGGCCTGGCTTTGCAGGTTGAACAGGCCACGTTCTGGGGGTCTTTGTGCCTTTTGCTGTGTTGCTTTTCCTCTCATAACCTTGAGAAACTGACAATGGGACTTCCCGCTGTTCACCCCCAAAATCCAACCCTTATCCTTTCTCCTTCACATGCCCTTTCCATGTTCATCTGCCGCCTACTCCTTCCCACGAACGCTTTCGGTGTAGACAAATACAGCTGGATCTGACTCCAGCTGATCATAAAGCTATTTGTGGAGTAGGTGTATTTGTATTTCCTGGAATTTTTTTAAGAAACAGTTTTTTAAAATGATCTTAATTTTCCTGATTTCAAAAGTAGCTCATGCCCAGTGAAGAAAAGCAAACACGAAGTATTAGAGAAGAAAATTGTAATCGTTGATCTCCCACCTAGGAATAGCGTCCATTAACGTTCTAGAACATTTCCATCCATTTCTTTGTGTGCAGGAGTGTGGTCATTCCATATATGTGACTTTGTGTTCTATTTTTAATTAAATCATGAGCAAATATTGTTCAAAAAGTCTTTGTAAATAATGACTACATGACATTCCACTATATCTCTGTGCCGTCATTTGCTTTATTTATTTATTTAGTTAGTTAGTTTTTTGAGATGGAGTCTTGCTGTGTTGCCCAGGCTGGAGTGCAATGGC
This sequence comes from Macaca nemestrina, assembly GCF_043159975.1. NCBI lineage: Eukaryota > Metazoa > Chordata > Mammalia > Primates > Cercopithecidae > Macaca > Macaca nemestrina. Next base: position 73,716,557 of record NC_092142.1, on the reverse strand, counting down.
GTGATCTCGACCCACTGCACCCTCCACCTCCCAGGTTCAAGCAATTCTCCTGCCTCAGCCTCCCGAGTAGCTGGGATTACAGTCACGTGCTAGTATGCCCAGCTAATTTTTGTATTTTTTTTTTTAGTAGAGATGGGTTTCACCATGTTCGTCAGGCTGGTCTCAAACGTCTGACTTCAGGTGATCTGCCCGCCTCGGCCTCCCAAAGTGCTGGGATTCCAGGCATGAGCCACCATGCCCAGCCCATCATTTGCTTTAGCATCATGTGTGTGTACTTAGCTATCAGGTTCTCTTAGTAATAAATACCTGGGCAAAAAGGTAAGGGTAGGAAAGAGTTCTGTTTAGTTACATTTCTCAGAGTATTCAGCCTCACTTACTTTTCTTCTGGGAAATCCATTGGCCACACGCGGTCTTATGAGACTTCAGATATTTTCCATGCCTTCTCTGATTGCCATCTTCCCTTCGCATTTGATTTTCTTTAGCGGGGAGAGAGGTAGAGCACTTGTCCTCCCCCTGGGGAGAATCCTCACCGGAAGAGCTCCGCTTTGGGAGTCTGACCTGCAGTGATCCCCGGGAGCGGGAACGCGACCAGCATGATAAAAATAAAAGGTAACCACCCTCCCAGGTGAGAGCTGCGATGCCAGGACTCCAGTTTCTCCACAATCACAACTCTTGCGCCTTTTTTTTTTTTTTTTTTTTTGGACACAGAGTCTTACTCTGTCGCCAGGTTGGAGTGCAGTGGCGGAATCTCAGCTCACTGCAACCTCTGCTTCCCAGGCTCAAGTGATTCTCCTGCCTCAGTCTCCTGAGTAGCTGGGATTACAGGCACATGCCACCACGCCCAGCTAATTTTTTGTATTTTTAGTAGAGACAGAGTTTCACCATGTTGGCCAGGCTGGTCTCAAACTCCTGACCTCAAGTGATCTGCCAGCCTCGGCCTCCAAAAGTGCGGGGAGTGACAGGTGTGAGCCACCGTGCCTGGCCAGGACTGTTGCTTTAAGAAGGGCATATTAAGTGCCATTTAGGATCAAGCTCATTTTTTCTTAAAGGAACTGACAGGAAATCTTTTTCACTTTCTCCAGGCTCCTGGACCCCGCCAACACCCAGCAATTTGATGACTTTAAGAAATGCTATGGGGAAATCCTCTACCGTTGGGGTCTGAGAGAGAAGCGAGCCGAAGTGTTGAAGTTTGTCTCCTGTCCTCCTGACCCTCACAAAGGGATCGGTGAGTATGCATTTCTCTCTCTCTTCCTATCACTGTCTGAAAGATCCTGTAATTTAATTTGTCCACAGCATCAGACTTGGAATGAAGTTTCAGCTTCTCATTTCTAAGCAGAAATTTCAAAGGCATTTTGAGTCCATTCCAAGCTTCTGAAAAGCCCTTGCATTTCCTAACAGGATGAAATCTTTTTTTTTTTTTTTTGGGATGGAGTCTCACTCTTGTCGCCCAGGCTGGAGTGCAGTGGTGCGATCTCGGCTCACGGCAACCTTTGCCTCCCGGGTTCAAACTTCTCCTCCCTCAGCCTCCCAAGTAGCTGGGATTATAGGTGCCTGCTATCATGCCCAGCTAAATTTTTGTACTTTTAGTAGAGATGAGGTTTCACCATGTTGGCCAGGCTGGTCTCGAACTCCTGACCTCAGGTGATATGCCTGCCTCGGCCTCCCAGATTGCTGGGATTACAGGTGTGAGCCATGGCGCCTGGTCCAGGATGAAATTTCTATTGCAATAGAAGTAGTTTATATACAGTACTCCAGCGTGGATCAGAGGGATGGATATTTCTTCATTTATTCCTCTATGTGTCCAACTCCTCTTAGGCACAGTGCCCACACATTCCTTCCCTGCATGGAGCTTACAACTGAGTGGGGGGGGATATTAAATAATTTCAAATAAATATTCACAAGCAAACAAAAACGATGTGGGGGCAGGGAGAACAGAGAGGGAGAATCTTAAGAGAGGAATTGAGGTGTGTTAGGAAGGCCTCCAAGGAGCTGCGGTCTGAAGGTTTAAAGGAACCATGGAGCCATCAGTGCAGAGTGGTGAAAAGAGCGTCCCACACTGAGGGTCAGGCCCCAGGGAAATGACTGTCGTTGTGAACAAGCGAAGGAAGGTGGCGTGGTGTGGCTGGAGTACAGTGGGGAGAAGAGCGGTATCAAATTAGAGTGTAGAGTACTTAGGATTGTGTCAGGCAGGGGCTTGTAAGTTGCAGTAAAGAATTCGGATTCAGCCAGACATGGTGACTCACGCCTGTAATCCCAGCACTTTGGGAGGCCAAGTCTGGCAGATCACTTGAGGCCAGGGGTTTGAAACTAGCCTGGCCAACATGGTGAAACCCCGTCTCTACTAAAAATACAAAATTAGCCAGGCATGGTGGCGCACACCAATAATCCCAGCTACTTGGGAGGCTGAGGCAGGAGAATCGCTTGAACCCAGGAGGCAGATGTTGCAGTGAGCCGAGATCATGCCATTGCACTCCAGCCTGAGTGACAGAGTGAGACTCCATCTCAAAAAAAAGAAAGCAAAAAACAACAACAAAAAAGAAACAGTTAAATGAATGGAAGGATTTCATCTAGGGAGTGATGAGGTGGGCAGTGGCAGGGAATGCTGGGTTTTGTAATAAGGTGTGTAGAATGATTTGACTCTCTTAAATTGTGTAGGTATAGTTTCTTTTCCTTTCTTTTCTTTTCTTTTTTTTGTTTTTGAGACAGAGTGTCTCTCTGTTGCCCAGGCTGGAGTGCAGTCATGCGATCTCGGCTCACTGCAACCTCTGCCTCCCAAGTGCAAGCGATTTTCATGCCTCAGCCTCCCAAGTAGCTGGGACTACAGGCGCCCGCCACCATGCCACTTGTATTTTTAGTAGAGACACTAAAATACAATACAATTAATAGGAATTTTTAGTTAAGATAGTAAAATACAATACAAATACCACTTGTATTTTTGGTAGAGACGGGGTTTCGCCATGTTGTCCAGGCTGGTCTTGAACTACTGGCCTCAAATGATGCGTCCGCCTCGGCCTCCTAGAGTGCTGGGAGTACAGATGTGAGACACCATACCTGGTAGTTTCTATTTGAAGAAGCAAACTAGAGTAATATGTAGGTTTAGGTAGTGAATTTCAAGGATTATTTTAACAGAGATTATGTTGGTATGTGTACCTGAAGAAATGTAAAGACACAAAATGCTATGTGGGCAACATTTTTTCAGAGCATCTAAATGTATGACAGTATCTCAGGAAAAGATTAATGATGGCCTGGAGCAATTTGTCTTTTAAAAATTAGTTTTCAGGAAAACATATGAATCATGGAGATACAGAGCTGATGTATCAGCCCATCAGTTAGCTAAACCCTTATTGACATCTGCTTTTATAAAGTGTCATGCTGGATTCTGTGGGATGTACGAAGAAATAAAAAGTGTGGTTTGGCGGGTGAAGATGTCTGTAGTGCAGTCAGAGAGTCTGAAATACAAACTCAGGAAGACTTAATGGTAGTTAAGGATGAATAATGTATCCTAATTTCAATAAAAGCAATGTCACAAGGTTTATAAAGCAGGGCAGGATTGTAAAAGATGGACTCACAGACAAAAGCAGTAAAAGAAGTATTTTCTTTTCTTTCTCTTTTTTTTTTTTTTTGAGATGGAGTCTCGCTCTGTCGCCCAGGCTGGAGTGCAATGGAACAATCTCGGGTCACTGCAACCTCCACCTCCTTGATCATCCCATATCCACAGACTTCAGCATAGCAAATTTGAGGGACAAAGTTAGTTTCATTGGGATTCAGTATTTACAGATGGGGCTCATGGTTTCATTCATTTTATGGGGATACTGTTAAATAGAGTATTCCCTTAAAGAAAGTCTCAGGATATAAGATGATGTTTTTGTTTTTGTTTCTGATTGTGGTATGTGATGTGCTTGGTCTTAATGGTGGCAGAGCAAAGCGATTGCTTTCCCAGCCTCCTCATGGGGAGAATTCCCTCCCTAGAGGCACAGAGCTGCTCACCTAAATTTCGTTCAGCAGTTTATTGGTTCAGTATATTAATTTAACGTCTTATTTCTTTGGCCAGTTTTATTTACTTTTGTGTAATAGGTGATGTTGATTAATACACAAGACTTTTTGTTGTATGGTTGACAAACTGGAGCCATATGATCCTGCACCTTTGGAGTTCGCTTCCTCCTGGAAGTTTTGAAAAGCCTTGGAATCATGCTTTGATTGTTCTGTGTGCTGGGAGTATTTTTATGGTCTTTGTTAGTTTGTCTGTTAGGACCCAAGAATGATTCATTTCATCCCTATCAAGTTTCACTGGCAAAACCTATCCTGTCGTCCTGTGCCTCTTACCTGTGATCCTCAGGGTAGTCAGTGTTTCTGGCCTGTCAGGAAATGACATCTGTACTTTGTACAAGGCTGGGATTCCCTAAGCCAAAGAAGTTTCCTGGGAGGACTTGTGGGCTGCATGTCCACATATGAAGCAATCTCCTCCCCTTCATAATGACTTATCATACCTAGTTTATTTTATTTATTTATTTTTTTTTTTGAGATGGAGGCTTGCTCTTTCGCCCAGGCTGGAGTGCGGTGGCGCAATCTCGGCTCACCGCAAGCTCCGCCTGCCGGGTTCACGCCATTCTCCTGCCTCAGCCTACCGAGTAGCTGGGACTACAGGCGCCCGCCACCATGCCTGGCTAATTTTTTTGTATTTTTAGTAGAGACAGGCTTTCACCATGTGAGCCAGGATGGTCTCAATCTCCTGACCTCGGGATCCGCCAGCCTTGGCCTCCCAGAGTGCTAGGATTACAGACGTGAGCAACCGTGCCTGGCCATATCATACCTAATTTAAATGAGATTTGAATCTAAATGTGATGTTTTGGGCACAACCTTGGCTGTAAATTTGATCTATCCATGTATATCGTGATAAGGAGGAGGGCAGCTTCTTTTATTTTTTATTTTTTAAATTGTTATAAAATAGAGACAGAGTCTCACTATGTCGTCCATTGTGGTCTCAAATTCTTGGGTTCAAGTGATCCTTCCATCTCAGCCTCCCAGCATGCTGGGATTAGGAGCATGAGCCGCCACACCCAGCCCCAGCAGACTCACTGAACCTGTATAAATATTTTGTCATGGAAAGAAAAGGCCTTTGTGTGGTACTTACCCATTGTTCTGAGCACTTCTGCAGATGAGGTTAATCAACATATGATATTTCCTATGGAATTATTGTTCTAAGGTTTCCTAATGATTTGGTATCTTGTAGTCTATATTAAGATCTTTTTTGGATTTTTTTTCCTCCTGAAGGTAATTGGAATAAGATACCATTGTCAGAGTGTTTCATTTCAATGTTTATCATGTGTTAAACTGAGGGGTAGAGATGGAGCAAAAAAAAGGAAAGAATGTTTTCTCCTTTCTAGTGGAAAATAGATCATTAGCCAGAATTAAATTTTTCCATCAGTTGTATTCAGTCCCTGCTAAGTAATTCTTGTTCTAATTATCTTGGAATCTCTACCCATCTGCTTTCACTAAAGTCATCTGCTTCTGAACCAAAAAGTCCTAGAAATCCTGATCCATTCCACAGCCTGACAAGTGTCTCCTGGTGGCAATGGTGTTTGGCTTGTTTGTTTTTTGAGACAGGGTCTCACTCTGTCACCCAGGCTGCAGTGCAGAGGCATGATCAGCTCACTGCAGCCTCGACCTGCTGGGCTCAACAACCCTCCCACCACAGTCTCCCGAGTAGCTGGGACCACAGGCATACACCATCATGCCCGGCTAATTTTTTAGAAAATGTTTTTGTAGAGATGGGGTCTCGCCATGTTGCCCAGGCTGGTATCAAACTCCTGGGCTCAAGTGATACCCCCACCTCGGCCTCGCAAAGTGCTGGGATTACAGGCATGAGAAACTGCTTCTGGCTGGTGTCAGCTTATTTGGAAAGTTGGTATTCAGGAATCTTCAGTAATATCAGTAGTGAAGAGTACCTTTATTAGTGCCTAACGAGGCTTTATTTTGACATGTCTTCTATAAGTTTCTATTTCTGACCTATTGTTTATAGCAGGTGACTTTAGGCAAGTGTGAGGCAAAAGCAGAAACTGGCAGTTGGCAATAATGCGAAATGGCTCTGGCTAGTTTATGATAACAGTATCGTATGGAGCAGAAAAACACGTAATCATTTCCTAAGGATTCAGTTAGTGATTCCCCAACACTAAAATATTTTGGACTCTGAGGATATTGACAAATCTCCAGGCTCTTTTAATTCATCCCGTAAAGTGTTTGTAAGGTTACTGCCAAACGAAAGGAGTACTCTATTTTCTTTTTAGTTTTGTTTTCTTTTTTCGTGGAGGGGGTGCTGTGGGGGGAACAAGGTCTCTCTCTGTTGCCCAGGCTGGAGTGCAGTGGTGCAGTCTTGGCTCGCTGTAACCTCTGCCGCCCAGGTTCAAGCAGTTCTCCTACCTCAGCCTTCCAGGTATTATAGGTGTGCACCGCCACGCCCAGCTAATTTTTTTGTTTTTAGTGGAGATGGGTTTTGCCATGTTGGCCAGGCTGGTCTCGAACTCCTGGCCTCAGGTGATCCACCCACCTCGGTCTCCCAGAGTGCTGGGATTACAGACGAGAGCCACGGCACCCGGCCAAGTACTGTATTTTCATTTTAAACATAAGTTTAAAAAATAAATTTGTTGAAAGATATGCCAGTCTTTGTAACAGACATGAGTATCCTTCTATTGATCTTGAAAGAAGTTGTGGAAAAATTCCCATTAATAATCTTGCACTTAAGTAAAGTTCCCCAGGGAGGTTGAACTTCCCTATTTGATTTCTCATATTGTGGGTTTAACAAATACAAGAGCTTTTACAATAATGCTAAACTATTAAAAGTATAGAGAATGCCAGACATTCCCAGTCATTTCTGGCTTCCCTCCTTCCTATAGTGAGGGAACAAATCTGTAGTGTTGGCCACTTGTCATCTGGAGAGTTCTACATGTAGCCGACATGTGAAGACAGTGAGAGCTTTATTTTTCCAAATTTGGGAAAAGGCATTTTGAGAAAGAGTTGTCAGAGGTGATTCGATATAAGCATAAGTTATTATATGCCTAAAGACAAGACGTTGTAACATACTTGGTTCAGAATGATGATATTTAAAATAAACACAGCAGGCGGGATGCAGTGGCTCATGCCTATAATCCCAGCACTTTGGGAAGCTGAGGCAGGCGGATCACCTGAGGTTAGGAGTTTGAGACCAGCCTAGCCAACATGGTGAAACCCCCTCTCTACTAGAAATACAAAAATTAGCCGGGCATGTTGGCAGGCACTTGTAATCCCAGCTACTCGGGAGGCTGAGGCAGGAGAATCGCTTGAATCCGTGAGGCGGAGGTTGCAGTGAGCTGAGATCGCACCATTGCACTCCAAACTGGGTGACAAGAGCGAGACTTCATCTCAAAAAAATAAATAAATAAATAAAAATAAATAAATAAACACAGCAGCAAATAATTAAGAACCCTAGACTTTTCAGAAGTAGATTTTTGTTTAATATAATTCAAAAGCATGACAAAAAGCACCAGAAATTAACCAGCTGTCAAGTGAGATTATTTTGGTGCTGTAGGGAACCCTCTTATCCTGGCACAGAATCACATTTGACATTTTCTTTGTCACTAAACAGTTTTCTTAGGAAGTATTGTTTTTTTCCTCTTAAAGTGTATATCATTTGATTTTGTTTAAAAATGTTAAGATACCTTTGTGTGTTTGTGTGTGCGTGTGTGTGTTTTGAGATGTACACAAAACCAGCAAATTTAAATATTTTAACTTTAAAATATACTAACTTTATCAGCACATTCAGTAAGACAATACCCTCAGCACATTGACTGATCGTTTTAATAAAACTGGAACATTTCTTTGATGAACTAACAGAACACGTCGATTATATTGAATATAGATTCATATCTCATACTTGGCAAGTGGTATCTGCTTTGCAATTTGTATCTAGTAGAGCCCCAGCCTCCCGGAGTCATTCTTCTTCCCTCAGAGACCCAGAGAAAACCTGGAACCGTTGGCGACCGACACTCTTAGTGGATTGTCAGGGAAAATTCTAAAGGCAACCAGATGTGAGACACCTTGCCCGCTCTGTTTGGGGAACACATTCCACATCCATTTGTATGCCCTAAAGTGGTGAGAGGAGGCGCGCACCAGCAAGGCCCGCGGGCGTCTGCCCATCCTTCTCAACCGGTTCGTCTGCTGAGCCATCCCATTGTGTATATACCGGGAAGAGGCAAGGGAGGGCGTCCTGGGGTTTTTGTGTTTTCTGTCTTTGTGAATTTAGATCTCCTTAGAAATTGTCCAGATCCCCCCAAAGATCATTCACTAATTAATGAAATGAAATATTAGTTCAGGGTCTTAAAGTTAACAAGGATCTTGAAACCTATATTTAATCTGATTCACTGTAGAGAAACACAATTATTAATGGTACTGTGAGATGACATTTTAATAATTTTACCCAGATAGATACGGAGTATAATTAAGTTTACAGTTATCTCAAGTACCAAAGAACAAACCCTTTTAAACATTAGAATTACATTTACCTGAACACACAATATTTACATTCTCTTAATGTTAAATGTTGGCCAATAAAACCAGTAATGAAAATTTGAGAGTTTTCAACTAATTAGGCTTTTCATGAGAATATAACCAAAGTTTGTACATAATATAAAAAATTATGCTTAGAGGGAGAAGACGTAGCTATTTTGAAACCAAAATTATCAAACTAGTCTGATTTGTCTCAGGATCTGCCTTAATTGGGACTATCATAAAATATGCCCTTAGGTACCACATATCAGAGGAGTTTTTACTGGCGTATTTTTCTAACCACCAATTGTCATTCAACAGAACAGCCAGTTCTGCTGGAAGAAAGGACCCTCCCTCCGTTGTAAGAGGGAAGGAGAGGTGGGAGATTGGAAGATGCCGGTGTAATGATGAGGGGAAGTGAGAGGAGAGGCCGGCGGGTGCAGGAGCGGGGAGAAAAGGCCTGAGGGAGGAGTTTGCTGAATGTGGCGGAGGCCCGAAGTCACCCTCTCGGGGACAGAAGGGAACACAGGCTCTGTGCAGGACTAGGTGTTGTGTCTGTTGGTGATCGTGTGTATGAAGTGAGATGCATTTCTTGACCATGGGCCTTTCTGCAGGATTGCTCAGCCTCTTGTGGGCAGGCATGGAATGGGCAGGTGATATGGTTCATCCCGGGTAGAGGTTTTGCCAGGTGGTGCAGGAGATGGGCAAAGGAATTGAAGGCATTTGCAAAACAAGTGATTATTATAAAGTGAGTCCATGTAATTCAGGTTGGCCAAAGGGCAAACTGCAGCTAGAAAGGGGCAGGTGGACCAAAGGGTTAGTGGTGGTGGGTTAGGGACGAGGGCAAAGACCTGAATGGCCGGGTGGGCACAGGGTTAGTGGTGTAGGTTTGGGAGACCTCCAGGATTGTGCTAAGATCTGGGGTAGAGAGAAAATTGAGAGCCGAGAACAAGTCTCCAGTGAATGGGGGCGTGTCTCCAGAATGTCCGTAGATGACACAGAGAGAAGGGGGAAAGGCTGGTGAAGCTGGGTGACGTTGGCCTCCAGCAGAAGGTCCATGGTCTGGAGGCGGTGATGGGGCCCAGTCCCCACCCCACTGCCCCTGCAGTCAGAGGACTTAAGTAAGAAATGGCCTTTCATCCAAAGGCCAGCAGAGGCGGGAGGGTCAGTTGATGAGGAGATTATTGCCAGCAGAGTAGACAGAGCAGGTTTCACTCGGGGTAGCCCAGTGGAACCAGTCCTTGCCCGGCGGTGGAGCAGCACCGTGGTGTCCTGACTTGGGCCAGTGGCGAGTGGGCAGTAGCAGGCGTTGGTAAAACCAGTCTGCCCTCTGCTGAAGCGTTACTACTGAGTCATTCAGTTCTTTCACCTGTTCAACATCTCCTGCGTGCCAGGCCCTGCCAGCCGTCGGGGTGGGAAGAGGCATCAGATGCAGCTGCCCCATGCTGTGGGGCACTGGGTTTCCACGTGGGACCCCTGAGAAAATACAGTACTCAACCAGGTGCAGTGGCTCAGAAGGAGTTCTGATTTAAAACAAACAAACAGACAAACAAAAAACAGAAAATGGGCTGGGCGCGGTGGCTCACGCCTGTAATCCCAGCACTTTGGGAGGCCAAGGCAGGTGGATGACCTGAGGTCAGGAGTTCGAGACAAGCCTGGCCAACATGGCGAAACCCATCTCTACTAAAAATATAAACTTAGCCAGGGGTGGTGGCAGGTGCCTGTAATTCCAGCCACTCGGGAGGCTGAGGCAGGACACTTGAACCCGGGCTGTGAAGGTTGCAGTGAGCCAAGATTGTACCATTGCACTCGAGCCTGAGCGACAAGAGTGAAACTCTGTCTCAAAAAGAAAAAACCAAAAAAACAGAAAATGCAAACCACTGGTCTAAGAATCTGCCGGAGTCTTAAGAGGAAGACGTCCTTCTTCCCAGCAAGCCCCAGTTTCCTTTTTCAGAACTCAACTCATGCTGCCTCTTGTTTTGCCCATCCCTGCCCCTTTCCAGAGTTCGGCGTGTACTGCAGCCACTGCCGGAGTGAGGTCCGTGGCACGCAGTGTGCCATCTGCAAAGGCTTCACGTTCCAGTGTGCCATCTGCCATGTGGCTGTGCGGGGATCGTCCAATTTCTGCCTGACCTGTGGGCACGGTGGCCACACCAGCCACATGATGGAGTGGTTTCGGACCCAGGAGGTGTGTCCCACTGGGTGTGGGTGCCACTGCCTGCTTGAAAGCACTTTCTGAACCTGCAGACCACGGGTGTTGTCTGAAATCCCAGATGACCCATAAATGCCTCTGACAAGCTGTCTGTCAGGGGAGAGGCTCCAGAACCTCAATTCGTCCCCAGTGAGATGGGAGGATGGTCCCCCCAGGACTGTGCAGTGTCAGCTCTTGGTGGGCCTCTGCCTTCTCTTCTGCTTGGCTACCTGATGTGGCTGTCACTGTGGGAAGATGAGGGGAGAAGTGCAGAGCTGCGCTTGTGTGTTGTCTGTGTCGGCTGAGCTGCCAAGGGGGAGGCTTTCATGGAGAACAGCACCTGGCTCCAGGCCGCTGTTACCCTGTAAGATGTTAGCCTTAAACCGCCGAGCGGTGTTCTCCTGAAGCCAATGGAGAGACCAGAGTCAGATGGAAAATACAGTCTCCTGAGCCCGAGGACAGTGGGTCGGAATTGAATCAACAAATGGGCCTATGGCATTGTGGCTTTAGAAGCTGGTACATTTACTGAGCTGATGGACAGTGGCCTTCTAAAATATGACACTTAAATTGTAAATATGCACTGTACTTAAGGATTCTTAAGATGTATTTTTTTGTTTGTTATTTCTCCTCCAGCTGCTATCCCTTGGCTAATAAAATTCTCGTAATTATTTGAAAAAAAAAAAGAGAGAAAGTTAAACAACATTTTGGTGAATCATTTTTTACCCTACTTCTAATTGCAGGTAGCTATTTTGAATAGGACCAAAGTCAGTGCTCTGATTTTTAAAGGAAATGCTGATTTACTTTTGTCATCTGACAGGAGAAAATAGAATTTGACATTTAAGGTTCTTCCCAACCCCAAGAGTCTTCTTATTTCTTCTAGCAGAAGGAGGACGAGATTGCTGTGCAGCATGGATAGAAAAGTCTCCCTTGGCCAGGCACAGTGCTTCACGCCTGTAATCCCAACACTTCAGGAGGCAAAAGTGGGAGGATCACCTGAGCTCAGGAGTTCGAGACCAGCCTGGGCAACATAGGAGATCCCGTCTCTGCAAAAAATTTAAAAAATAGGCTGGGTGCGATGGCTCATGCCTGTAATCCCAGCACTTTGGGAGGCCAAGGTGGGAGGATCACCTGAGGTCAGGAGTTCAAGACCAGCCTGGGCAACATAAGGAGATCCCATCTCGGTAAAAAATTTTAAAAATAGGCCGAGCATGGTGGCTCATGCCTGTAATCCCAGCACTTTGGGAGGCCAAGGCAGGAGGATCACCTGAAGTCAGGAGTTTGAGACCAGCCTGGCCAACATGGTATAACCCCATCTCTACTAAAAATACAAAAATTAGCTGGGCATGGTGATGGGTGCCTGTAATCTCAGGTACTGGGGAGGCTAAGATAGGAGAATCACTTGAACTGGGAAGCAGAGGTTGCAGCGAGCCAAGATTATGCCATTGCACTCCAGCCTGGGTGACAAGAGTGAGACTCCGTCTCAAAAAAAGAAAAAAAATTTTTTTTAAATAGCTGGTTGTGGTGGCACATGCCTGTGGTCCCAGCTACTTGGGGTGCCGAGATGGGAGGATCACTTGAGTCCAGGAGGTCGAGGCTGCAGTGAGCCTTGATTGTACCACTGTACTCCAGCCTGGGCAAAGAGTGAGACCCTGTCAATAAGCCAGTCTTCCTTGCCTCTGTGCAGATGGGCTGGGTTCCAGTGAGTGCCGTCACTCTTCCTTTGGGTTCTCTTGCACACTGCCTGTGTTTGCCTGTGTTCTGAGTAGTTGTAACACCTGTGTCCACCAATTCTTCAGAATGATTTTCTTTTTTTTAAGTTAATTTTTTTTTTTTTTTTTTTTTTAAGAGAGAGACAGGGTCTCACTCTATCACCCACACTGGAGAGTGATGATGCAATCATAGCTCACTGTAGCCTCTATCACCTGAGCTCAAGTGATCCTCCCACCTCAGCCTCCTGAGTAGCTGGGACTACTACAGGTGTGCACCACCACGCCTGGCTAATTTCAGAATGATTTTCAACTTCACATTTTGTATGTGCCAGTGAAAAGAAATCTTTTTTATTATTTATATTGAAATATCTATTTCTGTTTCTTAGAATGTTACAGTTCCAAGTAGATTAACTTAGGGACTAGAACATGTCCCATAATATGAGAGTATTGTGTATTCATGTGTTTCAAACTCCAGTTCAGGACCCATTAGTGGATTGTGACATTGATCTACTGCGGAAAATCAGCATCTAAAACAATGAAACGGTGTAGGAGAAAAATGATCAGAATGTACCATACATAACTAAGGAAAATGTTTTGTGTAACTTGTTTATGAGTGTGCAGCACACGTGTGCACAGGTGTACACCGGATCACAGTGTAAACTCATTTCTTACTGAAAGTTGTAGTCAAAACCATTTTCAGAACTCTTTTTTTTGTAATGAAGCTTACACCTCGTCGCCTGTATTACTGGACATGAAACTTCATGATATAAGAAAGAACTTAGATCCTGTGCAGTGGAACCAGAAGTTTAGTGCTGGGCTCTGGTCTGAGGTAAGGTGCCAGTGTCTCAGTAGAGTGAGCAGGGGGGCCTGCTGGGAGCATGACAGGAGGAGGCCGAGCCAGGAATTTGCACACACAAATTATGTTGTAATAGTGATCACAGAATAGGTTGGCTGATTTACACGGAGAGAAAGGATCTGTTGTGTTCCTCAGTGAAATCACACCGTTGGCAGAGAACAATCTTTTTCTGTTGTTGACCGCTCACGCTAGTGTAAAAATCTGTCCCTATCAGTCCCCATCAAGAATGAGATGTTTTTCTTATTTTATTGTTAGAGGAACATTGACTTTCAAAACTGAAAAATCTTAATAATGGGTGTGAAGAAAATTTCAAGTTTAAAATATTACATAATGTCTTCCTTCAATATGGAAATTCCTTTTGACTTTCCAAGTTACCAGAACAGATGTCTAATATTTTAAAAATATTCATGTTTGGAAACAGGTTGGTTGTCTGGTTATGGGCCTTGGCCGATATTCTCTCAGCCGCAGAATAGATGATTACAAGCACCTGAGTCTTTTTTTTGTTGGTTTGTTTTTAAAAGCAATATAAGGCCAAGTGGGATGGCTCACGCCTGTAATCCCAGCACTTTGGGAGGCTGAGGTGGGTGGATCACCTGAGGTCAGGAGTTCAAGACCAGCCTGGCCAACATGGCGAAACCCTGTCTACGAAAAATGCAAAAATTTTCCGGGGTGATGGCGGTTGCCTATAATCCCAGCTACTTGGGAGGATGAGGCAGGAGAATCGCTTGAACCTGGGAGGCGGAGGTTGCAGTGAACTGAGATTGTGCCGCTGCACTCCAGCCTGGGCGACAAAGCAAAACTCTATTTCTAAATAAATAAATAAATAAATAAATAAATAAAAGCAATACAAACTGTATTTGAAAGTACCTTTGCAAGAAAACAGGCCCAGGAGTCTTATTTGCACACCGGAAACAAAAGGTTGCTCAGGCAGGCTACTGGAAAAGATGGGGCAAGGGGCAAGCCTCAGGGCAACCACCACGTTCACTATTTGTTCCTGTCCCTAACCCCCCAAGACACAAATGGTATAACGCTTTCGTTGGTAATGTCACATAGATAGAATCGATGTTGCTTTTAACAATTTTTGTTTGTGTGTTTGTTTGTTTGTTTTGAGACAGTCTTGCTCTGTCACCCAGGCTGGAGTGCAGTGGTGCGATCTCAGCTCACTGCAATCTCTGTCTCCGAGGTTCAAGCGATTCTCCTGCCTCAGCCCCCTGAGTAGCTGGGATTACAGGGGTGTGCCACCATGCCCAGCTGTTTTTTGTATTTTTAATAGAGACAGGGTTTCACCATGTTGGCCAGGCCAGTCTCGAACTCCTGACCTTGAGTGATCTGCCCGCCTCGGCCTCCCAAAGTGCTAGGATTACAGATGTGAGCCACCCATGCCCAGCCAACTATGTTTTGTTTAATTTAATATAAAAATGCATCAGTCTGAAGACGCCAAGTTCACCTGCTGGGAGCTCCTTCCCTTACTCAGTGTGGTTCCCTAGGTGGCTGAGAGGATTGGGGAGAAAGCCACCTCCTTTTTAGTGGTTTAGTGCAGCAGGAATGCAGGAGAGGACCTAGGCTATAGCCACCCTAGGGTCGGGGTCTTTGAGATGGAGCCTCTCTCTGTCGCCCAGGCTGGAGTGTAGTGGCGCACATGATGTCTGCTCACTGCAACCTCCATCTCCCAGGCTCAAGTGATTCTTGTGCCTCAGCCTCCTGAGTAGTTGAGATTACAGGTATGCGCCACCATACCTGGCTAAATTTTTTGTATTTTAGACAGGGTTTCACCATGTTGCCCAGGCTGGTCTTGAACTCCTGACCTCAAGTTGTCCACCTGCCTCAGCCTCCCAAAGTGCTGGGATTACAGGCATGAGCCACCGTGCCTGGCCCCTGAACAATTTCTTAAAGGGTTGGTTTTGCTAATTGTAGCAAAATAGTTCCGCAAACAGGGTGACAAATCACACCCTCTTCTTTATGGCTTATCTTTGCGTGCCCACCCTCAAAGATTCACGCACCCAGTGGCGGGTCCCGGGCATGGGGGAAACACCTGGGTTTCTACATCCTTCTTAGAATCTAATGGTCTTGTCAGAATCAGAAATAAATCTCCCATGTTGGCATTCTGTCACATTGGCAAGTTTATGTTGCCACAATATCACTAATTTAGTATTTCTTCCTCAAATCTGAGGAGGTCTGGTACAATTCATCAAGTATTGGACATGAGGAGAGACACTTGGGCAAAGATGAACCATACAGAATGTGGTCTCTGGCCTGCTGGAGGCGGAGTCTGGCAGGAAACTTAAGTATGTAAGTGCTTACACCAAAACGTGCTGTTGGCCTCCAAGGAAAGAAGAAACTGTACCAAGGGCCGAGATTGCGCAGAGGAGGTCGCTTTGGCTGAGTTCATATGAAGGGTGTTTTCAATGAGGAAGAGCGGGACAAGACAGCGTGGCATTGGGGGTGCTGTGTGTAGTTTCTTAGTGGAGCCTGTAATGCCCCCCACTTCAGATGCCAGTCTCAACTCCCAGGTTGTGATGCCATCTACCTGAAGATGGTGTCAGATCCCACAGGCTAAGGGTAACCCCCACAACGCTGCCCCCACGTCAGATGCCAGTCTCAAGTCGCAGGTTGTGTGACCTGTGCTTCTGACTTACCGGCTCTAAATTGGGGGTTCCAGTGACACCCTGCTCGGGTTTCACTAGGAGATGTGCCGAATTCAGGGGAACACTTTACTTGCATTTATTTGTGTATTTCTTCTTCTTCTTCTTCTTCTTCTTTTTTTTTAATTGAAATGGGGTCTGTGTTGCACAGGCTGGTCTTCAACTCATGGACTCAAGCAGTCCTCCTGCCTCAGCTTCCCAAGGTGCGGGGATTACAGGCATGAGCCACTGCACCTGGCTCCTCATGTTTTATAAAGGGCCTTAAAAGGATACAGGTGGGCAGCCAGATGAAGAGATACATTGGACAGTCACACAGGGTTGGTTCCCCTGGCAACCAGCCCCCATCCTGAGGCTGTCTGAGAAGCCACCAAGAATCCACTCATTAGAACAAAAGCCGTTCCTCTCACCAAATTCCAAGGGATTTAGTAGCTTTGTGTCAGACACTCCTATCACTCAGGAAATTACAAAGGTCGTAGGAGCTCTGTGTTAGGAACCCAGATCAAAGACTAAATATCAGAACAGAAGATTCTCTTAGCAGCCCTATTGCTCAGGAAATGACAGGGTTGAGGAGCTCTATGTCAGGAACCAGGGCACAGACCGGATGTACATTTCTTTTTAAATCACAGTATCACCCCCAGAAAAGGAAAGCCGTGTCTCAACTCACACTCAGGTCTATCTGACCCACACATTTTTAAGAAAAGATTTTTATGTCTTGATTTTTTTTTTTGCAATTATAGAAGCACTTTAAATATTGTTACTATTTTGTTCTGTCTGCCTTGTCTCCATATGATTTCCATAAGTAGGGCTTATTTTTATTTTCACAAATCAGGAAAACACAGACACAAGGCAAAAAGAGGTAAAAGCCATTTCCTTATGAAGAAGGTATAGGGAGCCTCAGCACTGCTTCCCAGGGAGAGAGAACAGCTAGAGTTAAGAAAGAGCACAGGAGGCCGGGCATGGCGGCTCACGCCTGTAATCCCAGCGCTCTGGGAGGCCGAGGTGGGCAGCTCACTTTAGCCCAGGAGTTCCAGACCAGTCTGGACAACATAGTGAGACCCTATGTCTATATTTTAAAAATATATATTCAAAAAAGAAAAAGAGCATAGGAGCTTCTATGTGAGGGCGAGTCTTTCTACGCACAGGAAGGCACGACAAAAGAAACAGAAGAACAAGAAACAGGAAACAGAAAACAAAGACTCAAACGGCAGATTTGTAATAGCCCCAAACTGAAACTCTCTCAGATGTCCTTCAGTAGGCGAATGGTTAAACAGACTCTAGCCTCTGTCCTGTGGAATGCTACTCAGCGATAAAAGGGAATCAGCCCCAGAAATGAAGCAGTGTTGTGGTTTGGGGCATGTCTTGGCATGTCATTGCCTCGTGCCAAGGAGATCAAGGACACGGACGTACATGGAGTGAGGTTAAGAGCGGAGGTTCAATAGGCGAAAGAGAAGAGAGAATAGCTCGCTCTCCTGCGAGAGAGAGGGGCACCGAGTGGGAATTCTGGCCCGAGGCTGAGTGCACCAGATTTCATAGACAGGATTGAGAAGGCAGTGTCTGGTTTACATAGGACCCAGAGATTGGGTGGACCAGGTGTGACGTTTAGCACACAAGGAAGCTGGTGGCCCCACCGTAATCTTATTATGTAGATGGGGTCTTTGCCTGGCCTGCGCCGTGCTGTGTCTTCCTTACTGTACACGTGGTTTGGCAAAGAGAAGGGAAGATGGAGCCGCCATGCTGAATAGGCCTAGTCCCAGGTATCTCTTTTTTGTTGGCACAGCTGCTGGCATTCACTTGTGCAAGCTTCTAGCTTGCTTGTCTATGTCTGCAGCTCGATTTTACAGGCTGCTCTTTGTTAGAAAAGACAATGATTTGGGAGCTGCTTTTCGTTAAAAAGGAAACCTTACCGAGGACTCCCATACACACACTAGCTGCCTGAGTAATTTCTTCTTCACCCTTATATCATCAGATACACATAGCAATCTAGATGATTCTCAAGCGAATTAGGCTGAGTGAAAAAAAAGCCAACCCCAAAAGGTTACCTTCCACATGACTCTTTTTTTTTTTTTTTTTTTTTTTTTGAGATGGTTCACTCTGTTGCCCAGGCTGGAGTGCAGTGGTGAGATCACGGCGCTCTGCAACCTCCGTCTCCTAGATTCAAGCAATTCTCCTGCCTCAGCCTCCTGAGTATCTGGGATTACAGGCACCTGCCACCTGACTCCTGGCTAATGTTTGTATTTTTACTAGAGACGGGGTTTCACCATGTTGGCCAGGCTGGTCTTGAACTCCTGACCTCAGGTGATCTGCCCACCTCGGCCTCCCAAAGTGCTGGAATTACAGGCGTGAGCCAGTGCGCCTGGTTGATAACTGTTATTATATAACATTCTTGAAGTGGCAAAACTCTAGAGCTGTGAAACTGCCTTTGCAAAAATTAGAGCAGTGAGAAAATTATGACAGTGAAAGAGACCTGATCTAACAAACCCCCATCTTGCCTTTAACTTCCAGACTGCCCTTAATGATTTCTGGGCTTGTGCCAAGCTACTTTGGGCGACAGGTAGTTTATAGTTTAAATAATAATAGCCCTTCTCCAAAACGAAACTGCCTTTGTAAAGCCAATAGAAGACCACCAGGTTAGGAGGATAAGAAGAGCCTGAATTCTGCTACGATGTAGACATAAATGATTACCAGCCATTATTCTGGAGGTCACAAGATTTGTCACTTCCCAATTACTCCTGCAGATAACATCACTATTGTAGAAACTAAGATTGGGGCTGGGCACAGTGTCTCAAGCCTATAATACCAGTGAGGCAAGAGAATAGGGCCTGGAAGTAGGGAACCTAAGGGCTTCCTAGAACAAAATCAAATGGAAACACTTCAGCAATAACAGGGAATATCCTCTTCATTTACACAGGGTGTACACCAAGTAACCAATGGGAAACCTCCAAGGGTATTGAACCCCAGAAAATTCTGTAACTGGAGCCCTTGAGCCTCTTTTCTGGGCTGCTTCCACCCTGTGGAGTGTGCTTTCAGTACATCTCTATTGTTGCTTCATTCTTTCCTTGCTTTGTGCATTTCGTCCAATTCTTTGTTCAGAATGCCAAGAACCCGGAAAACTTGCAGTCCAGACCCTCCACCAGTAACACCAGCACTGTGGGAAGCCAAGGTGGGCAGATCGCATGAGCTCAGGAGTTCCAAGACCAGCCCGGGCAATGTGGTAAAACACCATCTCTATAAACAATACAAAAATTAGCTGGGCATGGTGGTGCGCACCTGTAGTCCCAGCTACTCAGGAGGCTGAGGAGGGAGGATCGGTTGAGCCCAGGAGACAGATGGAGGTTGCAGTGAGCCGAGCGAGATTGCACCAGTGCGCTCCAGCCTGGGTGACAGAGAGACCTTGTCTCAAAAACACCTCAAAAAACTAAGGTTGGTCTTTTGAGATGTTTTTTTAGGCCTTTTTTTTTTTTTTTTTTTTTGAGATGGAGTCTCACTTTGTCGCCCAGGCAGTGGTGTGATCTTGGCTCACTGCAGCCTCCGCCTCCCGGGTTCAAGCAATGCTCCTGCCTCAGCCTCCTGAATAGCTGGGATTACTGCCACCTTTTAGGGAGAGGACAGGGTTTCGCTCATGTTGCCCAGTCTGGAGTGCAATGGCGCAATCTTGGCTCACTGCAAACTCTGCCTACCGAGTTCAAGCAATTCTGCTTCAGCCTCCCAAGTAGCTGGGATTACAGGCATGTGCCACCACGCCCAGCTAATTTTGTATTTTTAGTAGAGACGGGGTTTCACCATGTTGGTCAGGTTGGTCTTGAACTCCTGAAGTCGTGATGCAACCTCCCAAAGTGCTGGGATTATGGTCATGAGCCACTGCACCTAGCCTAATTTTTGTATTTTTAATAGCGACTAAAAATAGAAAAATTGGCCAGTCTGGTTTCAAACTCGTGACCAAGTGATCCGCCTGCCTCAGCCTCCCAAAGTGCTGGGATTACAGGTGTGAGCCACAATGCCTGGCCATCTTTTCAGGTTTTTGCACTTCTGAGTATTGATGGCTCCATTCCTACCCGCCAACCAGTCCTGTGACCCCACCCAGAAGCAGACTCAGCCTGTGCAAGGACCGTGTTCCACACTCCCAGGATTGCACCCCCAACCAGTCAGCAGCACCCTGGCCTGCCAAACTGTCCTTGAAAAACCCTAGGCTCTGAGCTTTTGGAGAGACTGATTTGAGTAATAAAACTTCAGTCTCCTGTTCAGCCAGCTCTGCACCAATTAAATTCTTTCTCTATTGCAGTTCCCCTGTCTTGATAAATGGGCTCTGTCTGGGCAGCAGGCAAATGAACCCGTTGGGTGGTTACGGCTGGAAGAGAGTTGGGCGGTGATGAGCGGTGGGCAGGGGCAGGAGGTTGGGAGGTGTGGCTACAAAAGGGCAGCACAAAGGACCCTTGTGGGGATGGGATAAATTGCACAGAACTAAGTACCCACCATGAAGTGCAAGTAACACCAGGGAAATCTGAGGAAGATGGGTGGATTGTCTGAATGTCAGTATCCTGAGTTTGATACTGTACTGTAGTCTTGCAAGATGTTACCATTGGGGGAAACTGGGCAAAGCATACACAGAGTATCTGTTTTCTTTCTTCTCTCTCTCTCTCTCTTTTCTTTCTTTCTTTCAATAAACTCTCGCTCTTGTTGCCCAGGCTGGAGTACAATGGCGGCATCTCGGCTCACCACAACCTCCACCTCCTGGGTTCAAGTGATTCTTCGGCCTCAGCCTCCAGAGTAGCTGGGATTACAGGCATGCGCCACCACGCCCAGCTAATTTTGTATTTTTAGTAGAGGTGGTGTTTCTCCATGTTGGTCAGTCTGGTCTCAAACTCCCAACCTCAGGTAGTCTGCCTGCCTCGGCCTCCCAAAGTGCTGGGGATTACAGGCGTGAGCCACTGTGCCTGGCTGTCTGTGTTGTTTCTTAAAACTGAATGTGAATCTACAATTCTATCAAAATAAAAAGTGTAATTATTTTTTAAAAGCTGCATACTGTGGGCCGGGCACGGTGGCTCAAGCCTGTAATCCCAGCACTTTGGGAGGCCGAGGTGGGTGGATCACGAGGTCAGGAGTTCCAGATCAGCCTGGCCAAAATGGTAAAATCCCGTCTCTACTAAAACTACAAAAATTAGCCAGGTGCGGTGGCAGGTGCCTGTAATCCCAGCTACTTGGGAGGCTGAGGCAGGAGAATCACCCGAACCCAGGAGGCAGAGGTTGCTGTGAGCCGAGATCGCGCCACTGCACTCTAGTCTGGGCAACAGAGCAAGACTCCGTCTCAAAAAAAAAAAAAAAAAAAAAAGCTGGGTACTGTGATTCACCACATTTGGGTCTGATAAACAACTATGAATTTTGAACATCAACTTAGCTGTGCTAGAACCTCTCTGGATGTAACTGAAGACTTCTTTTTTTTTTTTTTTTTTGAGACAGAGTGACTCTGTCGCCCAGGCTGGAGTGCAGTCAGAGCTTCCTGCAGCTTCTGCCTCCTGGGTTCAAGTGATTTTCCTGCCTCAGGCTCCTGAGTAGCTGGGATTACAGGTGCCTGCCACCATGCCCAGCTAATTTTTGTATTTTTAGAAGAGATGGGGTTTCACCAAGTTAGCTGGGCTGGTGTCAAGCTCCTGACCTCAAGTGATCTATCCACCTCAACCTCCCAAAGGGCTGGTGTGAGCCACTGCACCGGGCCAGTGGGACTTGTTTTAACTAATTGCACAGGGGCTTGTAGGCTCATTCTGTCCTACCTCGGGAGCAGGATTTGATCCTTCATTAGCACACTCACTCCCCGACACACACACCAACACCCCAGCTGCTCTCTCTTCTGGCCGAGCCGTGCATGGTGTGTGCCCCCTTGCCTGACAAGCAAAGAAACTCGTGGCTCGTTGTGGGGGTCATGGTAAAGATTTTTGTCTTTCCTTTGAGTAAAGGGAGTAACAGTAGTGAGTGAAACTCTTTTTGATAAGGAGTAGCAATGGAGAGAAGGGGAAAGAGTCAGATATTTAGGTGGTCGACTCAGTCGGACTGACTTCAGCCCTGGTTTGCCACTACTAGAAGGGTTGTCTGATGTTAAATAATAAGCATATCTAGTGTATTAGTCTGTTTTCACCCTGCTGTAAAGAACTGCCTGAGACTGGGTAATTTATAAAGGAAAGAGGTTCAATTGACTCACAAATCTGCATGGCTGGAGCCTCAGGAAACTTACAATCATGGTGGAAGGAGAAGCAGGCACATCTTACATGGTGGCAGGTGAGAGTGTGTGTGTGTGTGTAAGAGGAACTGTCAAACACTTATAAAACCATGAGATCTCCTGAGAACTCACTATCACGAGAACAGCGTGGGGGGAAACTACCTCCATGATCCATTCACCTCCCACCAGGTCCCACTCTCCACACGTGGGGATTATGGGGATTACAATTCAAGATGAGATTTGGGTGGGGACACAGAGCCAAACCATATTGTCTAGTTTGTGTTCTGTTTTGAGTTCTCTTTCTATATTTCCCTTATGGTAGTGGTAATTATTTTCCAGTTACACTTGCAGTTGAGAAGCAATATGAACTTTCAGGAATAGCAGACAACCATGTTTGCCATCACTTTGGAAATAGACAACTAATCTCAGGAGACTGGTTATATCCTCCCAAACCAGATATCAGAAAATCCCACTGCTGCCATCAGAGAGAATGCCTATTAGCATATGGGAAGGCCCATGGATAAGCTGTTTTCACGGAGTGCTAACCAGAAAACATAAGAAAACCACAGCCACAGCCGGGTGCTGTGGCTCATGCCTGTACTCCCAGCACTTTGGGAGGCCGAGGTGGGCAGATCACCTGAGGTCAGGAGTCTGAGACTGCCTGGCCAACATGACGAAACCCCATCTCTACTAAAACTACAAAAAAATTAGCAAGCATAGTGGTGTGTGCCTGAAATCCCAGCTACTCGGGAGGCTGAGGCAGGAGAATCACTTGAACCCGGGAGGCAGAAGTTGCACTGAGTCGAGATCCAGCCACTGCACTGCAGCCTGGGTGACACAGCAGGACTCTGTAAAAAAAAAAAAAAAGAAAAAAAGAAAAAAAAGAAAAAAGAAAGAAAGAAGAAAGAAAGAAAAGAAAGAAAACCATGGACATGAGGACCCAGCTCTTTTATCATAAATGTTTTTCTCTTACAGCAACATAAGTTACAACACGATATCTAACTACTGCCTTTATTTTGCTATGTGAATCCAAGATACAATATAAAGGATGAGAAAAACAATGAAATAGAAATGGCAGCTCTTTTTTTCACTGAACTCAGCTCGTTGCTGTCATGGGCCTGAATTGCCATTCGGGAGAACATTTCTCTCCACCTTGGGTACTTCTGTATTGAAAGTTCTCTCAGCATTAACTGGCCCAAGCTACTGGTTGCTTGTGCAGTATAAATAGAGGATACATTCTTTCTTGTTTTTCCCACAAAAGGCTTTGAAAGAATTGGAAATCCTGTAAGAGATGGCTGCAAGAGCTCGGAGTGTAATATTTAGAGCTGAGGGTGTAATCTTTAGAACATTCATCTCTTCCTGAACATTGACGTCTTTAAAACTGAGAAATTTTTAACACTAGGTGGCAGCAGAGACCTAGTGCAGGTGAGTGCATCATCCATCTGAAGTGCAGATAAGAATGAGAGTTAATTCAGTCTAGTCTACACTCGTTTTGCTAGTTGTGAAATGAAAGATCCGCTCACTTGTAATTCATTCTGGATTTGTCAATGCAGTGATTGACAAACATAACATCAGAAAAGCTGTTTGAAATCCTGCCTCTCACCTTCTTGGGCATGAACGTGTCTTACACATTCTTGCTAAAATCAGAGCTCTACACATTAACTTGAAATTACATTTTCTTTTTCTTTTCTTTTTTTTTTTTGAGATGGAGTTTCACTCTTGTTGCCCAGGCTGGAGTGCAATGGCGTAATCTTGGCTGCCTGCAACCTCTACCTCCTGGGTTCAAGCAATTCTCCGCCTCAGCCTCCAGTGTATCTGGGATTACAGGCACACACCACCACGCTCGGCTAAATTTTTTTGTATTTTTAGTAGAGAGGGGGTTTCTCCATGTTGGTCAGGCTGGTCTCTAACTCCTGACCTCGAGTGATCTGCCTGCCTGGGCCCCCCAAAGTGCTGGGATTATAGGTGTGAGCCACTGCACCTGGCCTAAAGTTCCATTTTAAAATGAGAAACATAGTTACAATGCACATATAAATAAGGAAGATGGATGTGGTCACATGAAATCCAGGAGCCTGGTCAGTAAGGTGGTAGGGGACTCCGACAACATAGAGCCCAGCATTGGAGGACAAAGGCGGAACTGAAATAAGCAATAAAAGATAAAAAATAAAAACGAGCTGAAACCAGGTTCATGTCTTTCTGTGTATTTCACCATTGACCTTCACACCAGCCCTATCAGAGACAAAGCTCATTTGACAGTTCGGTGAGAATAAAGCTCAGAGACTTTTGCTGCAGTTCACAGGAAGGACAACGAAGCTAGGATTGGAACCCAGCTCTCCTATAGGTGAGCCTGACTTCTTTTGCTCTAGCGCGTTGTTTTAACGGCAAGAATGTGTAGCTCCCCGGGTGGGGACAGTTCACAGACAACATATCCTTCTAAGATGGGTCGAAGCCAGAGAGCTGAGATAGTAATTCATGTGCTGGATAATTGCATCGAATCCAGATGAAAAAAGTCTCAACAAATGATGGTTGTAGATCCAGGCTGAAAAGATAAGTTTTACGAAGGGGCTGGGTGCAGTGGCTCATGCATGTAATCCTAGCACTTTGGGAGGCCAAGGTGGGCAGATCAGGAGTTCGAGACCAGCCTGGCCAACATGGTAAAGCCCCGTCTCTACTAAAAATACAAAAATTAGCTGGGCGTGCTGGTGCATGCCTGTAATCCCACCTATTCGGGAGGCTGAGGCAGGAGAATCACTTGAACCCAGGGGGCAGAGGTTGCAGTGAGCCAAGATCGCACTACTGCACTCCGGCCTGGGCGACAGAGCGAGACTCTATCTCAAAAAAAAAAAAAAAAAAAAAAAGTTTTATGAAGGATGGATGCAGAGTCTCCAGTTGGTTGGAAATAACTGTAGAAGTGCAGGATGAGGGCGTTCCTATGAAAAAGGCCCACAGGTTTTAGCGAATTGCTTGGTATGAAGCAACAATGTGCATTTATGACCAAAAAAAGTCAATGAAATCTCAGAGTTCACTGAATGGAGAGAGAAAAATAGCCCCATTTATTCTACTTTATTAACCTACTTGTGAATCATTCTGTTCAATTATAGGACATTGTTAGAGGGACAGAGTTCAAAGGATGGGCAAGGTGGTGACGAATTTGAAAACTATATACAATGAAGAATTACTGGCCAGGCGTGGTGGCTCATGCCTGCAATCCCAGCACTTTGGGAGGCCGAGGCAGGTGGATCACCTGAGGTCAGGAGTTCAAGACCACCCTGGCTAACCTGGCAAAACCCTGTCTCTACTAAAACATACAAAAATTAGCTGGGCACGGTGGCAGGTGCCTGTAATCCCAGCTGCTCTGGAGGCTGAGGCAGAAGAATCACTTGAACCTGGAAGACGGAAGTTCAGTGAGCCGAGATTGCTCCATTGCACTCCAGCCTGGGGAACAGAGCAAGACTCAGTCTCAAAAAAAAAAAAAAAACAAAAAAAAAAGAATTACTGCAAAATTGGAAAATTTTAACCTGGTAAAGGGAAGATATAGAGGAGATATGAAAAGCTGACTTTTTTTTTTTTTTTTTTTTGAGACGGAGTCTCGCTCTGTCGCCCAGGCTGGAGTGCAGTGGCGCGATCTCGGCTCACTGCAAGCTCTACCTCCCGGGTTCACGCCATTCTCCCGCCTCAGCCTCCGAGTAGCTGGGACTACAGGCGCCCGCCACCACGCCCGGCTAGTTTTTTGTATTTTTAGTAGAGATGGGGTTTCACCATGTTAGCCAGGATGGTCTCGATCTCCTGACCTCGTGATCCACCCGCCTCGGCCTCCCAAAGTGCTGGGATTACAGGCTTGAGCCACCGCGCCCGGCCTTTTTTTTTTTTTTTTTTTTTTTTTTTTAAAGAGACAGGGTCTCACTTTGTTGCCCAGGCTGGCGTGCAGTGGTGCAATCACAGCTCACTGTAGCATTGAACTCCTGGGCTCAAGTGATCCTCCCAAGTAGCTAGGTCTACAGACAGGTGCCATCATGCCTGGCTAATTTTTAAATTTTTTGTAGAGATGGGGTCTTGCTTTGTTGCCCAGGGTGCTCTCAAACTCCTGGCCTCAAGCAATCCTCCCACCTTGGCCTCCCAAACTGCCAGGATTGCAGGCATGAGCCACCAAGTCTGGCCTGAAAAGCTGACTTTTAATGGCTAAAAGTAAATTAGATTTATTCTGTAGTTCCAGAAATCAAAAGTAGGATTAATGGAATCAAGCTACAAGGATATGGATTTCAGCTCAGTTTAAGTGTAGCAGAAAAAAATAAATCAATTGATAGTACTGACTCACATATTATGGCTATAACATAACTCAACTGAGAGTATTTCTGTTTAGGAAGATAACCTTGATGAGCCTCTTTGGCTTTGCAAGGTGAGTTGCCTCTGGCTGCAGTCATAGGGGGAAGATACAAAAAATAAAATCCAATTCCACTGCCTGGTAAGGTGGGAAGAATGTTTGCTTTCCCCAGGGAGCTATGGAAAGAAGGAAGAAACTTGAGGAGGGCTGGGGAAAGTCCGGGACTCACGGAGTGAGAAATTTGCCAAGGTGGGGAATGGCTGTTAAATTTCTCATTAAGTTTGACATTATTTCCTGTTTGGTGCCATAATTACCCTCGACGACCACTAACTCTTCAGAAAAGTGTGCCATACACAGTGACCCTGTATCAGCGGTGTTTGACAGGGGAAGTGACAGAAGAGGACTGGAGTTCATGGTAGATAGAGGGGCCCCGGAGGGAAGACAATGAAGGTGGACACTGAATGGTGGGCAAGGAGGGCAGGTGAGCGGCAGCCTGGACAAACTGCTCAATATGGGGAACGCTGGAGGAGGCTGCCCACAATCCGCCTTCCTTAGTTCTTAAAGGTGACTTCAGCAGGACAGGGGGATTGGGGTATCTAGATTACACTAGGGGAGACTTAAAATTGTCCAGTAATGAGGTAGTGAGCTCCCCATCACTGGAAGAGTTCTCTTAGGAACATCTGTCAAAGCTGTTGTAGAGGGAATTCTTGCATTGGCTAAGAGGGTGCACCCATGAGCTATAAAGATCCTTATGAAACCCAGGCACAGTGGCTCATGCCTGTGATCCCAGCACTTTGGAAGGCTGAGCTGAGAGGATTGCTTGACCCTGGAGCTTGAGATCAGTCTGGGTAACATAGGGAGACCCTGTCTCTAAGAAAAAAAAAAAAAAGTACAGCTGGGCATGGTGGGGTATACCTGTGGTCCCAGCTACCCAGGAGGCTAAAGTGGGAGGACTGCTTGAGCCCAGGAGGTCAAGGTTGCAGTGAGCCATGGTCACACCACTGAACTCCTGCCTGGAGATGGAGTGAAACCATATCTCAAAAAAAATAAAATTAAAAAAAAATGTTAAGATCTTTATGAAAGAAGCTGACTACCTTTCCTTTTACCCACCTGATTATGTCCTATCATTCAAAGGTCAGCTTTGGGTTGGCAAAAATTTCATGGTACTCAATAAATTAATATTTAAATCACTGACTATTTTTTAAAAGGCCTGATTCTGCTTTTCCATCCATCCATTTAAGGAGTATCTGTTCAGTTTCAGGCAATTATGCTACCCTTTGTAGAGACACACTTGTTAATTAGACATGGTTCCTGTTCTTTTATGATACATTTTTGTATGCACCGTGCTTATTGGAACGAATTTTCTGGATTAGGAATTCGGGGCAGTGGGAATAGCATCTGTGAATCTGGAGACCTTTGTTCTAACTCCAGCTTTGCTGTGTGACTCAGAGAAGACACAGAACCTCTGTCAATCTCCAATTACTCATCTGTAAAATCAAGATGCAGAACTGTTCCAGGTGTTGCAAACTCCAAAGCCTACGGGGTTCAGGCACCATGAAGCAAGCAGGTGTTATGATTTGTTTCATAACCACATTAAGTAGAATTCCCCAGGTGGGCACTTCACCTGTTAAGCATATTGCACTATTTTCTCTTCCATAGAGAATTGTGTTCTTCATGGACAGAAAGAGGGGAACCACGAACACAGGCTCACTTGAGGGTGGAGGGTGGAAGGAGGGAGAGGTTCAGAAAAACTATTGGGTACTACACTTAGTACCTGAGTGACAAAATAATATGAACACTAAACCCCCAAGTCACGAGTTTACCTAAATAGCAAACCTGTACATGTAGCCCTGAACCTAAAATAAAATATACAACTAATATATATAATAAAACTAATATATAATAAAAAATATATACATATATAAAAAATTGTGTTCCGTCCCATTTTTCTTAAAACACTCAGCCTTCTAGATCTTTCATTTATCTTTCCACATTGATAGAGACACAGTGTAAGGGGTTTTAGTGGCACACAACAGTCTCCACTACAGCTATGTTAAGCAGGAAAGAGATTTATGAAAGAGATACTGAGCCGGGCACAGTGGCTCATGCCTGTAATCCCAGCACTTTGGGAGGCCAAGGCAGGCGGATTACTTGAGGTCAGGAGTTCCAGACCAACCTGGCCAGCATGGTGAAACCCCATCTCTGCTAAAAATAAATAAAAATAAATTAGCCAGGTGTGTTGGCACACACCTGTAATCCCAGTTACTTGGGAGGCTGTGGCAGGATAATTGCTTGAACCTGGGAGGTGGAGGTTGCAGTGAGACAAGATCATGCCACTGTACTCCAGCCTAGGCAACAGAGCAAGACTCCATCTCAAAAAAAAAAAAAAAAAAAAAAAAGATTACTGAGTAATTCACAGAAATTCCAGGAAGGCTGGAAAACCAGGCTTGAAGGCTATGAGAGCCAGTGTGGGTACTGTCAGATAAAATGCAGGATCCTCAGGCAAATCTGGATGTCATTTGGAACATACTTATTTGTTCTTAACCTGAAGTTCAAATTTAAATGGACATCTGCTATTTTTATTTGCAAAATCTGGCCACCCTAGCCAAGGTGGCTAAATGCCTAAATTATACTCTGAGATGATTCTAGGTCCTAATACCAGCGATGCTACGCAGCCCTGACTCTGAACAGGCAGTGCCCTCCCCCCACCCCTACCAGGTCTCTGCCAACTCTGACTCTGAAAACCTGCTGTCCCAATCTGAACCTGTTCCTCACGGGTTCCCCTTTGTACACCTCTCCACATCGAGGTCTTGGAAAGAAGTCCAATAGCCAGTCAATCGAAAAAGATGCCCCTTCTCACCAGTAATCAGGGAAATGCAAGTTAAGACAAAAGATCGCATTGGTGAGTCAGTGGGTAGTAATTAAGAGCCTGGACCCTGTGGCCAGACAGTGTGGACTTGCAGCTCGGCTTGGTGGTATGTTTGGCACTGTGCCTCAATTTCCTCCTCTGTAAAGTGCGGGTAATAGTCTTATCTCAATACATTTGAAGAATGTATTTCTAAATTTCTAATATGCTTTAAAGTTTTGTTTTGTTTTTGATTTTTTTTTTTTTTTTTTGAGATGGAATTTCACTCTTGTTGCCCAGGCTGGAGTGCAATGGCACGATCTCAGCTCACCGCAACCTCCGCCTGCCAGGTTCAAGTGATTCTCCTAGCTCAGCCTCCCAAGTGGCTGGGATTACAGGCATGCGCCATCACGCTTGGCTAATTTTTTTTTTTTTTTTTGAGACGGAGTCTCGCTCTGTCGCCCAGGCTGGAGTGCAGTGGCGCGATCTCGGCTCACTGCAAGCTCCGCCTCCTGGGTTTACGCCATTCTCCTGCCTCAGCCTCCTGAGTAGCTGGGACTACAGGCGCCCGCCACCGCGCCCGGCTAATTTTTTTTTGTATTTTTAGTAGAGACGGGGTTTCACCGTGGTCTCGATCTCCTGACCTTGTGATCCGCCCGCCTCGGCCTCCCAAAGTGCTGGGATTACAGGCGTGAGCCACCGCGCCCGGCCTAATTTTGTATTTTTAGTAGAGACGGGGTTTCTTCATGTTGGTCACGCTGGTCTCATACTCCTGACCTCAGGGGATCCACCTGCTTCGGCCTCCCAAAGAGTTGGGATTACAGGTGTGAGCCGCTGTGCCAGCGCTTTGAAGTTTCTATGCTCTGGCGTGGAGTTCTGCCTGCTTTCCTGGTGGGGCCTCCTGGAAAGGACGTGCCCTTCCTGCCTCTTAATACTCAGCCTTGCCACCATGATTTATGTTGGAAACCATCAGGACTCAACCCATCATGCCCTATATCCTTGTTTATGCCAACAGGAAAAGTTTAGAAATGCATTTCACTCAGGCCATCAAGGCCAACACCAACGGTGATGACAGTCATGTCAGTAGTAAGATATGTTATTGGTATGATGCAGTGAAGATGGCGTTTTGCTGCTGTGGCCATTCTCGTCTAAAACCAGAACTTCAGGCCAGGTTCGTGAGAAAGAAACTGAGAGAAAGAAATCCCATCCGAGGGACAGTCTACAAAATGCTTGACTGGCACTCCTCAAAACTGTCAAGATCATCAAGACCAAGGAAAATCTGAGAAAGTGTTACAGCCAGGAGGAGCCTACGGAGGGAGAGAAGAAAACTAAATGTCGTGTGGGATCCTGGATGGGACCCTGGAACCGAAAAGGGCCATGAGGTGAAAACTAAAGAAATCTGAGTAAAGTGTGGGACTTAGTAATAATGTTCCAACACTGGTTCATTCATGATGACAAATATACCACGCTAATGTATGATATTAATAAATAGCGTAACCTGGGCACGGGATGTAGGAACTCTGTACATCTTTGCAATTTTGCTACAAATAAAAATCTTCTAAAATAAAAACCTTATTGGTAGGTTTGTGGTTTTTGTTGTTGTTGTTTGTTTGTTTGTTTGTTTGAGACATGGTCTTGCTCTGTCTCCCACTCTGTCACCCAGGCTGGAGTGCAATGGCACGATCTCTGCTCACTGCAACGTCTGCCTCCTGGGTTTAAGCGATTCCCTTGCCTCAGCCTCCAGTAGCTGGGATTACAGGCGCCCACCACCACACCCAGCTAATTTTTGTGTTTTTAGTAGAGATGGGGTTTCACCATGTTGGCCAGGCTGTTCTTGAACTCCTGACCTCAGGTGATCCGCCCACCTTGGCCTCCCAAAGTGCTGGGATTACAGGCGTGAGCCACCGCGCCCAGCCAGTAAGGGTTTTAAGACCTCATAACGGCAGTAATTACTTTCTTCCAAAGCTGTTCATTAGAGGTAAAGAAAAGGTGTGAGATTTACCATACTTATACTTGATTTATATTTAGTATATTCTTGAGAATGTTTGTATAAACATACAATATGGTGACCCCTATGAATTGTTACCATTACCATGATTTCAAATGACTTGTGCTAAATTTTTTCTTTTCTTTTCTTTGAAATGGAGTCTTTCTCTGTCACCCAGGCTGGAGTGCAGTGGTGCGATCTTGGCTCACTGCAACCTCTGCCTCCCAGGTTCAAGTGTTTCTCCTGCCTCAGCCTCCCAAATAGCTGGGACTATAGGTGCATGCCACCACGCCTGGCTAATTTTTGTATTTTTGGTAGATATGGGGTTTTACTATGTTAGCCAGGATGGTCTCGATCTCCTAACCTTGTGATCCACCTACCTCGGCCTCCCAAAGTGCTGGGATTACAGGTGTGAGCCACCACGCCCGGCCTGACTTTTTTTAAATGGAGTCAGTGTCTCACTAAGTTGTCCAGGCTGGTCTTGAACTCTTGAGCTCAAGTAATCCTCCTGCCTCAGCCTCCCAAAGTGCTAGGATTACAAGTGTGAGCCACCATGCCTGTACATGAGGTGACCTTTCTAAATAATTGAATCAAAATTGTAATTACTCTTTACGTTATCTTGAGGTTGTCTTGATTCTTAGCTTGACATTTTGAGATCAAGGAGTAATCAGAAAGTGGCACAAAAGTGCTACTTAGTCCCTGAAAATCTTTCCAATTTAGGCTGCAAAGCCAATTAATCATGCTTAGAAATAAGGATAGGCCGGGCATGGTGGCTAACGCCAGTAATCCCAACATTTTGGGAAGCCAAAGTAGGAGGATTGCTTGAGGCCAGGAGTTCGAGACCAGCCTGGGCAACACAGTGAGACTTGTTCTCTACAAAAAAATTTGAAAATTAGCCAGGTGTGGTGGTGCATGCCTCAGGGCTACTCAGGGAGGCTGAGGCAGGAGGTTTGCTTGAGCCCAAGAGATCAATGCTACAGTGAGCTATGTTCGTGCCACTGCACTCCAGCCTTGGTGACAGAGCAAGACCTTATCTCGAAACAAACAAACAAAAAGCCAAAAACCAAAAAGATAAACTTTTGAAATAGCATTTATACCTCTTACTACTCTGCATTTATTTAACTGGGCTCCTGTATTCAGAAACGGCAGCAACCTTGAACTCGTTGTGTACTGGCTAAAAGCACACACACGTACATAGGCAATTCCTACCTCTCTGGCTGGCAGGATTAAAAGCTAAGAAAACACAGTGTTTGCAAGTGCATGGGGAAGCATGCAGAGCTGTACGCTGCTGAGAGGAGTGTGAATTGATGAAGCCTTCTTGAAAAACACTTTGGCAACAGTGCTCTCAATGTTCAATACTCAGTCCTTTCATTCAACTTCATTAGAGGGAATTGACCCCATCGGTGTGCTTACACAAATGCACAAAAATGTTTGTATGAGAATGTTTTTCTTTCTCACTCTGTTGCCCAGGCTGGAGTGCAGTGGCGAGATTATCGCAGCCTTGAACTCCTGGGCTCAGGCGATCCTCCTACTTCAGCCTCCTAAGTAGCTGAGACCACAGACATGATCCACTGTGCCCAGCTAATTTTTTTTTTTTATTTATTTTTTGTAAAGATGGGGGAGTGTTATTTATGTTGCTCTGGCTGGTCTTGAACTCCTGGGCTCAACTAATCCTCCCACCTCGGCCTCCCAAAGTGCTAGGATTATAGATGAGAGCCACTGGACCTGGCCAGAATGTTTACTTTCACTTTGTTCATTACAGTGAGAAAAAGGGGAAGCAGCCTAAATACATGTTCATCAACAGGAAACTGATAAAAGAAATTGTGGATATATTCATACAATGGAATACTACAAAACACTGGGAAAACATGGATCCGGATCATATATGCTGCCGTAAATATTGTTCAAAGAACACACAGAGAAATTACATATCAAACGTGCTTCTATTTCTTTTCTTTTCTTTTTTTTTTTTTTTTTTGAGATAGAGTCTCGCTCTGACTCCCAGGCTGGAGTGCAGTGGCACAATCTCGGCTCACTGCAAGCTCCACCTCCCAGGTTCAAGCCATTCTCCTGCCTCAGCTTCCCAAGTAGCTGGGATTACAGGTGCCCACCACCATACCTGGCTAATTTTTGTATTTTTAGTAGAGACGGGGTTTCACCATGTTGGCCAGGCTGGTCTCGAACTGCTGACCTTGTGACCCGTCCGCCTCAGCCTCCCAAAGCACTGGGATTACAGGTGAGCCACCGCACCCAGCCAGTATGGTTCTATTTCTTAAAAATGATATATGATATATAAACTATATCAATATTTAAATATATATGTGATATATATAATATATAAATTATATATAAATGTACATTCTAAATGTATTTATAAATACATAGACAATTTCTGGAAGGCCACATTGTTAATGGGAATTTTCTCTGGTGAATCGGCCTGAGGGAGTTGGGATGGGAACAGAATTTTACTTTTTTATTTTTAATGTTTTGTACTGTTTGATTTTATTTTTTATTTATTTTTTTTGAGACAGGGTCTGACTTTGTCACCTAGGCTGGAGTGCAGTGGCACAATCTTGGCTCACTGCAGCCTCGACCTCCCAGGTTCAAGCAATCCTTCTGCCTCAGCCCCGCAAGTAGCTGGGACTACAGGCGCATAACACCACACCCAGCTAATTTTTTTGTATTTTTTGTAGAGACGTGGTTTCACCGTGTTGCCCACGCTGATCTTGAACTCCTGAGTTCAAGTCATCCGCCTGCCTTGGCCTCCTAAGTGCTGAGATTACAGGCATGATCCACCGCGCCTGGCCCTGTTTGATTTTTTAATGTTTCTTTGAGTTTTTACATGTAAACAAAAGCTAGTTGACACTTTGGGAGGCTGAGGCAGGAGGATCCCTTGAGCCCAGGAGTTTGAGGCTGCAGTGAGCTGTGATTGCACAACTGCACTCCAGCCTGGGTGACAGAGTGAAAGTGTGAGACCGTGTCTTAAAGCAAAAACAAAGCAAAACAAAACAAAAGCTAGTTAAATATTGTAAGGTTTTCTTGCCACAAAAACCCAAAACAAAACTTTTTTAAATATAAAAAGGGAAGTTTTTGCAGGCTGCTCAGTGCGTGGCTAAGAAGAATGACATGTATTTTATTATTAGTCTTTTCTTTTTTTTTCTTGAGAATGACACGTGTTGGAGGCAGCACTCAGCACCCATTGTTGGGTGCAAACCACTGTCATTCCTACACTTTGTTTTAATTGGGATGGCTATACCTGGAGCCAAATGTTTATATGGGTCAAATAAAGCACACAACCAAAGAATGTGTGCTTATCAACAGATTTATTACAAGGCAGCTTTCATGGGTGTGTTTGATATCTCAAATGTTATGCCAATATGGCCTGAAGTCATCAGCCTGACATTAAGGTTAATAGCTGACTTAATAGATAGTGACAATTAAAATTATATTGGAAAAGTCCCTCCCCAAAGAGTTTTGGCATTCTGAATATTACATAGTCCATGGAAATAATAGTGTCACCCAAGAAAACTTGACTCTTCTTCCCAATAGTCTCAAAAGCCGATTGCAGAGAGTGAAGGAAAGAGAGGTTTTGTTAATAACTCAAACAGGCCAGCTGAAGTCAGTTCTCAGAGACTTGAATGCAAGGGGTTTGGAACAATTTGGAGCAAATAATGATAATATATTAAGTAAAAAAGATATGACAAAGCACTTATATTTATGTTAGTAGTTTTTGTTTAAAACCAAACAAAATTCTGCACATATACACATTTTAAATCATGGAAAAATTATCCCATTCACAATTCCAGTCCATCCATCTGCTTTTCCTATACCAACCGGCTGCTGAGGTCTAGGGGCTGACAGGTGTAGTGAGGCCTTGGGCCGCCCACTAGCAGGGTTTAAGTGCTTGCCAGTCAGCTCGGGGCCCTGCAGGTGGGCCTGGAAGTTTCCTGGGTCCTGTGAAAGCAGATCTACTCTGGCTTCGTCTCTGAGTGCCTGGGTCTTGGGGGCTCCTGGAAGTCAACTTGTTGGACAGGTAGGCTGAGTGGGAGAGGTTACTTGAAAAGTGGGGTTAGTGGTGGTTACCAAGAGAAAAGGGAAATGGATATCGGGAAGGTGGTCATTAAATCCACTGTGGGAAGCAGTTTTTAATGAGGGTTGGCCTATGAGTATTTAGGTCAGGATTCATTGTTTTTCTTTCTTTCTTTTTTCTTTTTTTTTTTTTTGAGATGGAGTCTTGCTCTGTCACTCAGGCTGCAGTGCAGTGGCACAATCTCAGCTCACAGTAACCTCCGCCTCCTGGGTTCAAGCGATTCTCCTGCCTCAACTTCCCGATTAGCTGGGATTACAAGCACGTACCACCATGCCCAGCTAATTTTTGTATT